>NC_135342.1:58310025-59560025 GCF_023851605.1 Tamandua tetradactyla | reverse complement strand
GGCCAGGGGAGGTGGAGCTGCAACTTGAGGACAGTGGGGGAGATCTACTTAGAACAATGGAGGGCATCTGCCTGGGAACCAAGTTATGCTGATGCCACAGTAGATGGCACCTGAGATAAGGCACGGTTGGTTCATTATTTCCAGCGTGGAGACTGGCCCAGGTAGGCAGCATCAGGGAAAGATGGTTGGTTTGACCCATGGTTGGGTCCTGCTGGGAAGCGTGACACAGGAGCCATAGAGCAAGGACCTAAAGCATGGCTCAAGTGATGGATTACAGCAGTGAAAGAAAGGCAGAAGTAAGTAGGGAACTGATGGGATTAGGGAACTATTCAAGGGACTGGGCATCATATATGATGGTTTGAAGCTATATGTACCTCGGAAAAGATCATGTTCTTAAAGCTAATCCATTCCTGTGGATGACCTCCTGTGTGGGGGACTTTTGGCTAGGTTATTTCAGTTGCATGCCCCAGATGAGTCTTAGCCTTCTTCTTGGAGTCGTTATGAGAGATGAAATTCACAGAAGACAGAACAGAAGCTGAGAGAGAACACACACAGAAGCTCAGAGAGGAAGTCAGTGAAGCTAGAAGTTGAAAGTAATGCAACCTAGGAAGGAAAGATCAACAGAAGTCGCTATGTGCCTTACCATGTGGTAGAGTAGTCCCAGATTGCCAGCAGCCTTTCTTCAGGAAGAAGGTATTGATACCTTGATTTGCACACTTTCACATTTTCAGAACTGTTAACTTGTAAGCTAATAAAACCCTGAGGTTAAAAGCCAGTCTATTCTGGGTTTATTGCATTTCTATGGCTTTAGCAAACTAAAGCATCATTATAAGGCCAGACGAAAGATGTCACACGACTCAGGGAGCTGAGAATAAATAGTCTGTGGTTAGATACTAGATTTTAAGATTTCAGAATCAGAAACTTTTTGAGTGGATCAGACCTAGGGTGTGGCAGCTTACATGGAGGTGAAAATGGTCATTAACATTATGCCAAGCACAGTACTAAGTGTAGTATTTTAAATAGATTTTCTCATAACATATTTTCTCATAAATTTCATAACAACTTTCTCATAAATTTCAAAACAATCCCCATTTCATAAATGAGGAAACAGATGCTTAGAGGGAAGAACAGTTTGCTCAACATGTCCATTGTTAAAGGCTCAGAAATGGAGCGACTTGGTCTCTTCCACTCTCAATCACTTTTCTTAACCTCTTGTGGACAGTTATTTGGGTAGATGCTGTACATGTTAATGTCCCTCAGGATGATGGAAGCAGTTGGGGTGGAGAGGAAGATGATGAAACAGGGACCAAGTCTTTTAGGAAACACTGACCTGCAACAAAATTATATTTGCAACATCAATTTGCCCACACCAGACCCAATACTAGTCAGCAATCTGTAATGGCCAGTTCAAGTCTGGGCTTCAAAGAGCTTACAAGTCTCCTCCTGAGATCGACTCCCCTTCATGGTGGGCTCTCAGCTTCCCAATGGGTGGCTGTGTGTCTGGCTGCTAAAGATGGTGGTCCTGGAATAAAGCAAGGCTGCATGTTGACCTAGAAGAGTGGGCAGCTTCTCTGCTCATGCCCCTGTCAGGTCAAGATATAAAGTCTCCTTTGGATCATATTTTCCAAGAGATGTCATTGCTTCAGACACATTTCCAACTGTATGGTTTCTTATCTTGGAATAATTCTTCTGGTGGAGCCTGGATCCAGGCAAGAGATAGTATAAATTCTCTGGTTTTTGGCCAAGTTTGTCCAATTTTTTTTCCCTTTTAATTTAAGACCATTTTCTTCTCTGTTTATCCCATAATTAAAGAGGTGCGGTAGAAATATCTTTATTCATTTGTTAATTTAGCAGCTATTTATTTTATCATTCAACAGATATTAGATCATGGGTTTTGAGGAAGAGGAGGCTTGGATTTGAATCCTTGTTTGAACTAGATGGGTAGGCAAGGAGCACATCAGGAAGTACCTTGTACGTTATAAGTGAGCTTGGGTTCTACTCTGTAAGTGATACGGGAGTTTTGTGACTATGGGAGGATTTATTAAAATCTTGGATCCTCAGTTTCTTTTTCTTTGCAGTGAGGCTTTTGAATCAACTTGGCACAGTGTTAGTGAGAAATTAATAAGAAAATATCACTAAAAGCCCACCACAGTACCTGGCCGAAGGCTAAATAGAAACCTGTTGCTTCCTTCTCCCTCAGGTTCTATTTCATTCTGACACAGAAATATCATTTCCCTAGATGAACAAGCATACTGAGTGCATAGCAGCAGCAGGAGGGGGAGAATTTTTGTATCTGTGTGGTGGGCACCATGTTCATGCCAATGGCAGAGGTTATGCGAAGCCATGGGTGCTTATGAGTCCAGTTAATCCACCTGCTTGTCACAGCTGGAACAGGACGAGATTGTTAAAGAGTTCATTTCCCAGTACATACCTTTATTTCCTATTGGCAGAGTTCCAGCCTCCCTCCTTCCCTGGTTTTGCTAGTCTGGAAAGGGCCTAGCTGGGGGTTGTGATGGGATCTACTTGGCTCAGGATTTGCACAATAATCCTAGATGCTGGGATTGAACCAGGTGTGAAGTAGTCCATGTTGCCTATGATTCAGGAAACTGAAATTGCATTTTCCACACGAGATATGTTTTCTAGAAGGTTTTGGACTATTCTCTGCTAGCAGCTTCCATTTTTGTATTTCTGGACTTGGAGTAAGTTCATCAGGTCTGATGAAGCCATCCTTGCATTGGCCTGATTTAACTTGGATATGATATCTGCTATCTTCAAGCCATGGTTCTTTTTGCATGTTCAAACACAAGAGGCACTATGATTCTGGGGAAAAAATAAAGGATTTTGAGTGATGTTGTTCAAGTGTTTTTGTTTGCTAAAGCTGCCAGAACGCAATATACTAGACATGGATTGGCTGTTAATAAGGGGATTTAATTAGTTACAAATTGACAGTTTCTCAGAGAGAAGGCAGCTAGTTTTCATCCAAGTTTCTTTGTGCATGGGTAGGCACACAGTGATGTCTGCTGGCTTTCCCTACTGGCTTCTGGGTTCAAATGACTTTCCCTGGGGTATTTCCTTTCTGCATTTCCAAATGTCTGAGTCTGAGTGACTCTGAGTGCTGAGTGCTGAGCTGAGGTGTGCTGGGTGAGCGCTCTTCTGACCTCTCTCTTTTAAGCCTCCAGCTAATTAATTTAAACCCCACTCATTGCAGAAGTCACTCCCCTTAGCTGACCACAGATGTAATCAGCTGTAGATGAAATTCACATACCAATGATTTAAGTCCACAGTAATAGAATAGGGCACTATCACCTGGTTAAATTGACACCTGAACCTAACTGCTACACCAGGGTTGACTTCTGGCTTTTAAGTTGTGAAGTCCAAATGACATAATACATATGAAAATGTCAAGGAAAATGCAAGGAGCTATATAGATATTTGTTATGTTTTTATTTATTATTTTTCTATTTCTAGGCCAAGATCCATATTTTGATGATAGGCTGCAAGAATGTGATTTTTGCATGTGAAAATATCATTAATCTGTCAGGCATGAATACAGAAGAGTAAAAATCCCTCAACGTTTATGCATTTCTATTTTTTTAACTTTTGAAAGCAGTAGGTGGTTGTTCTGATCTGAGGAGCTATGAATGATAGGGAATTTTGAGGATCTATTTTTAGAACTGTTTTTTTCCCAGTTTAGTTTAAAAAGTCAATGTATCATCCTCAATTACTTTAATGGAGATTAAGTGAATGAGGTTCACAGTATTGTCAATGTTAATTAAAAATTTCAGACTCAATGAGGTGGGCATAGGAGGAAATGAAGATGATCTGGCTTCAGGGATGCCACTGATGCAAGGTTCCCTTCTTCTTTGTCTCTGCCCCTCACAAGAGCACAGTCATCCTACATGCTCTATTTTCCCTCTCTTCTCTCCTCCACTCCCCTCCCCTCTCCTCTCCTCAAGAATCTGTCATAGAATCAAGAATTCCACTGCCCAATAGGTTTCCCAGAGTCTGGATCATGTTCTCTCTCTCGGACATAATTTCCACTCATGATTTGTGTTTGGATGTTTACATCTTGTGTTCTTTTGAAGATTTACTGTCGACTTGAATGTTCAATCTTTGTAAAACTAGCAGCCCTGTAATGTGCCTCTGCAGAGTTCTGCCACGTGACTTTCCATGCCATTTCTCTGACTGGGAGTGATGTACCTTCTAAACAGGACTCAGCGCTAGCCTCATTTTCTGCTAGGATATGACCTCAGTAGACCAGAGGGGAAGCCCATGTACCTTACAGAGTACGTCGAACCAACTCTTAGCCAGTCAGAAGATTCTCATGGATTGGGGTGCTTTTCAAGATGCTGAGCTCTTGGTATCTGACTCTGTTCCCCTAGTTCCCTGCTGGGAATAATAGCCCTCCTTCTAAGCCTACTTTTAGTTGCCACATGCATACCTTGTCTGCGCTATAGACTGAGCAAGTTGGACTATATTGGATTCTGTATGATCACATGGCTTCTATCACAGTGTCTATGGAACATACCTTCAGTAAAATTCACCAAATGCATTAGTAATAAGAGTTCTCAGGGATCTTTAGAGGCACAAGTCTTTGAATCAGGGAAATACCCAAATGTAGATAACTTTTCCTTTCCCTCCCTGGCACACTGAAGCAGGACTATAGCATGAAGGAAATAATTAGAAAGGCTCTGTTTAGAATTGTGTTTTAGTTTTATATTACTGATATAACGATTATATAACTGATATAACTCTGCTTAGAATTGTGTATTAGTTTTATGTTATGGATATAACAAACTACCACAAACTTAGTGGCTTAATATAAAGTAATAAGTAGTACCAAAATTGTTTATATCAGTAATGTAAAGTAATCCAGTAATACAAAAATTGCTTATCTTACAATTTTGTCAGTTTAGAGGTCTGATACAAGTTCTCCCTGAAATAAAATCGAGGTGTCATCAGGGCTGAGCTCCTTTCTAGAGGCTCTAGGGGAGAGTCCATTTTCTTGCCTTTTCAAGTTTCTAGAGGCTACTCACTATCCTTGGCTCACGGTCCCCTTCCTCTATCTTCAATGTTGCATCTCCCTGACTGTTATAACATGACTATGTCTTCCTCTGCCTCTTCTGCCTCCTTCTCTTACTTTTAAGGACGTCTGTGATTACAGTGGGCTCACTTGCATAATCCAGGATAATCTCCCTATTTTAAGATTGACTCATTAGCAATCTTAATTTCACCTGAATCCTTAGTTGTTATTTTCCATGTAATGTAACATATTTACAGATTTGGGGGTTAGGACATGGACCTCTTTGGGGAAGCCATTATCCTGCCTACCATAATAGAGATGAAGAAATACAGTCCTCAAATCCACTTTTCCTTTACCCAGAATGAGGGCATTCTTACATATAAAAGATATCCACAATGAGACCTCCTCTACTGAGAGAATATGGGCCACGGTCATGATAGAGTCCTCGATAAATCACTAGTCAACCATGCACCAAACGTTCTCTCAGACTACACACATTTACTGATTCCTGCTACATACTGAAGATTCTGAGACAAGTGGCTCTCATCATGGGGTATGAGGGAAAAGGACCTACAGAGAGAAGACTGCAATGAAGACTTCAGAGAGGAGAGACACATCAATTGACTCTTGAGGGAGACATAGATATTTATTGGGGGGAGCATTTCTGGCAGAAGACCCAACATGTGCAAAGGATAGAGATGTAGACCCACAGAGCATATTCAAGAATTAGCCAGCAGCTCTCATGTCACCATCTTGGAATCTGTGGAGGCCTGCTGGGATTAGGACTTATAAAACAACAAATTCATCTGGCAAATGCTGAGAATGTCCAAGGCTAATTTTGCTGGCTATAAGCAGGGTCTCCAAAACCACCAGGAGCACACAGTTCTTAAAATTGAGGTGAAAGTAAATTTTACTTAGGCTGAGACATGTTTCTGTTTACAAAGCAAAGGATAACATAGTATCTCCTGGTGACAAACCTAACAAAATCTGTGTAATGTGAGGAAATGTAATTTACATGGAAATAGTACCAGGGTTTGGACCAAATTCCCTTTAAGGCCATTGGATGTAGAATCCGGATGATGCTTTAACCCTAAAGGATTTAAATGTATTGAAAATTAAATAAATAAAATTCTGATGGAAAAAGGATCACACAATAGTTTGATGTTATTAGATACATGTATTGCTGAATAGCTAATGCTGGAAAAGAAAAAAGAAGATCATAAAAGACTATGCAGATTATTTGAATGCCATATGTATTGGATCCTGTAATGTATTACTCAGGATTGATTTCCTTTCTGGACTGATGGCCTTATTTCCCCAGCTTGTGGGGATGCTGCCAGGAGACAGCCCTTAGCAGTCAGCTCTCTTCAGGAATTTGCCATGGATCAAAATCTGGCTTTCCGATGTTATGCTCCACTTTCCAGGGTAGCATGCATCCAATGACTTGTTGTCATGTGGGTATAATGGCTTTGTCCCCTTGCCCTATTTGGGTCAATCCAGAAACATCATTTGAGCTTTAGAGTTCACTTGAGAGTTTGCTGAGGCCTTTGTTGGGACCGTATCATAGCCCAACTTCTGCTCAATCCTGCTTTCTTCCATTTCTTATTTTCATGGATTGATTCCAAGACTGCTCCCTTACACATTTCTTTATGCTGAACTTTGTCTCAGGGTCAACCTTTTGAATAACCCAAAAAGTATATGACATCATGCTAAAGAAACTGGATTTTATCCTAACAGCATTGGGGAACTATTGAAGCATTCTATTCTGATGTGATATCATTTGTAGTGTAGCTGATTTGAAGGCTAAATCAAAGAGAGTCAGAATGGATGCAAGTAGACTAGTTAGACAAGGGGACAGTAGCCAAAAGGAGAGGTGATTAGAGGCCTGCTTGTTGATGGCTACTTGGCACCTAAGGCTTCTGACATGGCTGACATTTATTTCTTATTCAGAGTATTTGAAGGAAACTCATCTCTGGTCCTGTTTCCAAAATGAGGGAACCAATCATGGCCATAAATGAATATACCATGGGGAAAGGATGATGGCTAATGCTCTAGCACATCCTCAGGGATTAGAGAGGAACTGGAAGATAAAACATGCACTTTCTCCTTTTTTTCACCCCTATAAATGACCAATCAGTTAATTTGACTAGAGGCAAGCTCCCGTATACCAGCCCTGACTGCCTCTGACTCTTCTCTTGCACAGTGCCATGGGTAGCTTCTGCATCTGCCTATGCTGGTTCCTCTGACTGAACCCCTCTTTTTCCATGGCTTCTATCTGTCTTTATTCTTCACTTAAGTCTCTTTTCAAATTTCTTCTCTTCTAGGGAGCCTTCCCTGATGGTATATCACCCACCAACAGACTAGGTTAGGTTTATATTTACTGTATTTTTTTAACAAAATCTTTCTGTCAGCCACTGGACCATAAACTCCTGGATGGTAGAAACCATGAGTTCTCTAAGGGTGAGGCAAAAGAAGCGTTCTTTTTTCCATTAAAGTTTCTTGCCATTAAGGACTATACATATATACACATAACATACACAAAGACTATATCCCCAAATAGGGATTGCTTTATCTCTTTTAATAATGGTTGTACAACACTCACTAATCATTAAAAATAGATACTGTAGTAAATTGTGTAGGAGCTTGTGGCTTAGAGCTGGTATCTAGTGGCATCTCTTACTTGCTATCCTAAATTTAAACCTCAGAATCTGGAAACTTGAGGAAACCACATGAGAAATACCATGGCTTATAGAATGGACTCTAAATTCCCTTAGCTGTCCAACCTTGTGAAATAAGATTTCAGGTCTGCCTGCATCATTCACGGAACCCAACAGAAGGGGGGAGAGAGAGAGAGAGAGAGAGAGAGAGAGAGAGAGAGAGAGAGAGAGAGAGAGAGAGAGAAAGTAGAAGAAGGATCCTGTCTTTGAGACAATATTCCTGCCCATTAAGAAGACTATTGTTCATTGAAGTTACATTGAGAAGTTGGATTAGACATTCTTCCCCCACTGGAATAGGGAGTGAGAAGATGGAGGGAAAACCAAAATTCTTTCTATGGTACTTTCTTACATGGGGAAAGTAGATGGAATGTGGAGGGAATTCCCATCTTTATGGGATGAAGTGGGAATGTGGGGGAAAGAGCATGTGTGATTTTCCATCAAGGACCCTTGATCTTTGTGTCCCCAACAACTAGCATGAAATCTGTTCAAAGAAGGCATCTGTTAGTGCTTGTTGACAGAGTGGGTGAGTGGTAACCTAATGGGCACAGAATGGCAGTAGGTGATGGATTTGTGGTCATGCACCCTTCCTTCTTCTTCTCAGTTACTAATTAATGTCCTCAGGCTTCTGTAGTATTATAAATGTAACTCATTCTCAATCTCCAAGGCCTGTCACTGAAAGTCCCTTCAGAATCTCTTGTATCTTCGCTTTTGGCTATATCCATCACAAAGGTTTGCTGTCATCCGGGTTGAGCTCCTGCTAGGGCAGCAAAGGGATGCCACCAGAAGGTAGATATTGGAGCCTAACCCTGCTGCTGCTACCTGGGGAAGTCAGGGACTCCTTGTCAGTGTGATGAAGTAAGCTTATTTTGGGGCCAAGGAGACCTCACTATCTGAGAAGGGCTGACAGAGTAGAGAAGTGGAATTCAGGGAGCAGAGGGGACTCAGTGGTGAGAGGTGCAGCATATGGCTCCCTATGGCTTATCCGTCTATGGTAGAATGGAAACAGAATGGATGTCCTGGGTAAGGCCTGAGAGGAGACTGTCCAAGGGTTTCCCCCCCCCCAACCCAAACACACCAAAAAAGATGTGGATTCAGGATCCAACTCCATTTCAGTAGAGAACTGGAAAGTCTGAGAGGAATATTAAGGCCAGCACACCATTTGTAACACAGGGCTCTTGAAAGGCAAGGGCCACTCTCAAAATCCTCAGTGTACAGCCAGTTCTTATGTTATTTGGTCTGTGTTGGTAACTTGGGTGTAAAGGGCATGGTAAGGGAGATAGACTAACACTTTATTATACTGAAGTGGGCGCTAAGATGTGCCACTAAAATTCTCTTTAAGAAAGGACTCATCACCCCATCTGCTTGAGGAACTGTTGGCAGATGACTTTGATTTATGTCAACCCATTTAAGGATTCCAGAAAGTCACCTACCTAAGGCCATGGCCCTTTCGGGGTGGCCCATCCAATGAATGGTCAGTATGGGAGCATACACTATCTGGACTCAAAGTGGGACAATGCTGAAGGATCATTTTAATTCCAGAGCATCCTTCCTGTGGGGTTGACCAAGCCTGTCATTGGATCTGCATCACAATTTAACTTCTTTTTCTGTCACCTGAACCTTTCCTGTCCTCCCACAGTTGTGACCTGAAGGGCACTCTTAATAAACAGTTCTTGGGAAGACAGTTTGTTACCCTCCACTTTGTATTGTGTATTCTAATTTGATTGTAGGTTTAGGCTGAGCATTAAGAGGTATGTATATGAGTGGTAAGAAAGAGAACCAAGCTTTCCAAGACCAGGCCCTGGGCAGGGTACCAACAAAATTTGTTCAAGGCCTGACTGGTGGTGCTGGTGATACTTCATTCTGGCAGTGCTCAAAAGTGATGTTGGATATTCCCCAGAAAGACGTGGCAAAAGATGATAGATATTCCCCAGAAAGACATGATGGTCTCACCTGGACAAAGTGACTTGTCAAACTCTGGACCCACTCTCAGGAAATATTCCAAATCAAACAGCCAAGTAATCTATCAATTAACAGGCATTTTTTACATGCCTTTAAATGGAAATATTTAGAAAGTTTCACAACTAATTATGAAAATTGCAAATATAATATGATTGTCATGCTTATATCCATTAGGGTTGGATAGAATATGTAAGTATGGATTTGAGTCAACCCCCAACTTGAGAGGAGGGAGGCAAACTAAAGAGAGTATTAGGAGTCCTGGGCTCAAATCCTGTCTTTGTCAAGTACTGTCCTGGGTAAATTACTTTCTTCTGAGTTCACGAATCTCAATAATGGGGAGCAAATTCCCTATTTCCTTTTTCATGGGATCTGAATTCTTGCTGTGCTTTGTGAGCTTAGCTGGAACATGACCTTCTCCTAACAACCTTGTCTTGTCTTCACACCATGCAGCACCTGGTCATTCACACTGTTCATCTATTAATTCCTTATCAATCTGTAATGCTTTGAGCACCTCCTATATGCCAGGTACTGGGCTAAGAATTAGAAAAACAGAAATGCGGCCTTACCTTCAAATAGCTCTCAGCTCTGTATGGGAAGCAAGCACAAAAATATTAGAAGTCATGGTGGCCTGGGGGCTCTATTAGATGGTTTCATGATTAGGGAACTGTACAATTCCTATGTATGGCTCAAGAACACACAGCCACCCCTCCCCACAAGCATCCAAGTAAGGAATAGGCGTGGCATACGATGAAGAATGGAGGCGAAAGGCCACAGAGAAACAGAATTTTAGCAGAGCACAGAAGACCCGAAGCCACATGGAGCCCTGTTGAGTTCCCCTTTCTCCTAGGATACTCAGGAGTCATGTAAAGCAAGCCTGGAGGAAGCTACCTTGTCTCAGCATCTCCCATATCCAAAACTGAGTCTCAGATTTCACCCTCTTTGGCACATAATATGTGCAAGAATTTCCAAGACATTTAGGACTGCTGGGAATTGAGGACAGCAGCAAGAGATTGAGCCCTCAGGTCTTAGATTCAGAGGACCACACTGTTATCTGTAAAGACTTTCTCTTTTGTCTTGTGAACAAGTGGCTTGAATTTGTCTGATCATCAAGATCACCTAGGGAGTTTTATAAGAGACAGATGCATGGTCTTGTGCTTAGGCTGTAGTTCTTATTTGGTTTGGGGGACCACTGACAATGTGGTTGGCAATTCCATGAGAGAATCAGAGTTCTAGGTCCCCAAAGTCTGGTATACAGGTATGGGGCTGGGGGAATTGGGGGAAAGGAGGGATTTGAATGTCATGTGCCTGCCAAAGCACATTGGAATCAAGTGGACTAAGGTTGCCAGTGATGGAGATCCCATTTTAGTCATAGGACCAAAAAGTTTTTTCTGGGAGATAAGCATCATTCCCAAATCTTTACATTGTCCTACCTCTGAAGGTACCATGACAAATCAGGAAAACAATCAAATGTCCCCAAACAAATTCTAGCAACGAGGACTCAGTTCTCGAGATCACCGTTTCACTCTAGGGTCATCCTGTCTGTGAGAGAGTTACCCCCACCCCACATTTTCCATCCATTGGTCACTACTTTACTCCTCAGAGTTGATAGATTGAACCAGCATCTGTGATGCCTGAGGCCTGTTTTAGCTGAAATTAGTGATCAATAAAATCTACAGTCAACAGACACACAACAAAATGAATAGTCACATGAAGGTGACCAACCTAATTTAATGAAAGTGATTTATCACTTTAAGCAAAGGACTATTGGCCCCAGAAATTAGAATCCGATCTTTTAGTACAGTCCTAGGTTGTACGGGGAGGCAACAACCAGAGATGTATGTTGGCTCTGCTGATGCCCCTGCACACAAAAAGCTGGCTCCTTAGCAGCAAAGCTGTCATGGAGCAACAATTGTAGGGTACACTGAGATGGAAAAATTACTAGAGTAAATAAATTTAATGCCCCAAAACACAAGCACTGATTATCCAGTGAGGAAATTATTAGGAAACTCATTAAGAAAAATGTTTTTGCCCTTGCATTGGCCTAAGCATCACAATTAGCATCTGCACCCACACAAAATGCAAATATAGTTGTAAAACAAATTTTGAAAATTGAATCCCTCAAGCTTTCTGGTTCCCATGCCAACAGTGTACATTTGATGTCATTTTGGACTTTGATTGCATGAAAAATATTTCCTGTTTTAGCACTTCCATAGCTTCCCAAGATCATGTGGCAGACACTTAGTATTTTGTGCATAGAAAATAAAGCTGTATGCTTTAAACCACTTTTGTGGGACATTTTGTTATTTGCAGCTGAAAGAATCTGAGCTCTTTTTCCAGACTCCTGCCTTTTGTGGTATTTCCCTCTTGGAAGATCTTTTCTTTCCTGCCTGTCTGAGTCTCAGCCTGAAAGCCCACTGTTATGGGTTAAATTTTGTTGCCCCAAAAGCTATGCTGAAATCCTAAACCTCAGTGCCTCAGTGTACCTGTGAATTATTTGGAAATAGGGTTTTTGCAAATGGAATTGGTTAAGATGAGGCCAGTTCGTGTGGGGTGAGCCCTTAATCCAATGTGACTGATATCCTTACAAGAGAAGAAAAGGCAGATAAGGCACCGGGAGAAGATGGCTATGTGAAGATGGAGGCAGAGATTGGAGTTATGCTGCCACAAGCCAAGAAGTATCAAGGGTCACCAACCAGAAGCCAGGAGAGAGGCACAAAACAGGATTTTCTTCCTTAAAAACTTCAGAGGGAGTGTGGTACCTGCTGACATCTTGAATTTGGACTTCTGGCCTCTAGCACTGTGAGAGAATAAAGCCCTGCTGTTTTGAGCCACTCAGTTTGTGGTATTTTGCTATGACAGCCACAGGGAACTATTGTACCCACTCAGAGCTTTTCTCATTCCACCTCCTCCCAAGCCACTGCCCTTCCTTTCTTTCTTAAACTTCTTGAAATGTCTTGCACACTTACACCCATAAGCTTCTAGGATCGTTCCCTTTCTCTCCCTCTTGTAATATAATCCCTACCTCTTTACTGAAACTTTTCTGGGAAGCCCTTAGAAATGTCTAAGTTGCCAACTCAATAAATTCATTTGAGTTACCCCAGCGCTCTTCACTTCCCTTTGTTTCTGAAGACCTCTTCTTCTGCAGAATTCATGAGTCCGTCAGGCTCTCCACAATGTTTAGGCTCTTTCGTCCTTTACTCTCTTAAAATAAATTTCTTCTCAATTTCTTTGGTACTCTTCTTCTCTTTTTCTGTAATTTCCTTTGTCAACTTCAGTCTTTTGGGTTCAAGCAAGAACTCCATGTGAATGGTTCCCATATCTCCAGGCAAGTCCCAACCTTCAGAACTAGGGATTTGACAACCCACTGGTCACCCACTATATGTCCTGATGTACCTCAAATACAATACATCTGAAGTTAAACTTTTTGCATTCTCTTAGATTTTTTTTTCTCTGCTCCCAAATTCCATTAATGCCATCACCATCCTTCCAGCTACTCAGATATAAAAGCTTTGTGATACTGTGTCCACCATATTCTTACTACAACTACAGTCAGTTTCCTCTCCTTGTGCTTTCTACTTCCATAGTATCTCAGCTCTTCTTTCCACCTTCCATAGTTTGGTTCTTTTTCAGTACTTGCTCAGCTTTTTTTTTTTTGGCATGGGCAGGCATCAGGAATCGAACCCAGGTCTCCAGCATGGCAAGGGAGAATTCTGCCACTGAGCCACTGTTGCACCACTCTTGTTCAGCTTTTTGCAACTCATTCTTAAAAAGTCTGCTTGCCTTCATTTTCTCTCCTAACAGCCTATCACATATTCAACCACCAAATTCATCTTCCCAATTAACATTTCTGATTTAGTTACTAACTTGCTCAAGAACCTGCAATGACTCCTCATTGCCTATGAGATAAAGTTTGGACTTGAGGTCTGGTATACAAAGCCCTCCCCATCTGCTCCTGAGCTCCCTTCATAACAGACTTATAAATCTCATGCTGCATCCAAACTGAGCTTGTGCATGAAAGGCCTCTCTTCCAATAATCCAAAGAAAAACCCAGGGCCTCACTCTTCTGTTTGATCTGAAGTGGGGGTCAAGTTACCAATACTGTAGCTCAGTGAAAAGAGACATTTGTAGCAAAAGTGAGCCATGTGCTATAGTCTTGGCCCCAGGAACAAGGCTGCAACCTTGTCAGGCTCTGTATCCTCAGAAGAAGGCAGAAGTCAGGCCAACTGGACTCAGCATCCCCAGGGTGTTGAAGTAGTGCTTTATATGGGCTCTGACTGAGCCCAGGGTGACTCCCAGAACCTTGAGTGCACCTGAAGCAGCAAGTGATGGTCTTATGCTTCTCAGTGTGAAGAAATGGAGAGAGAGGGAAACAGGTTGGCCCTGAATCTTTTTGTCTTTTGATCTAATCAATTTATTATAACATTTGTTCTCCCGTTTATTTATTTATTTATTTATTTATTTATTTATTTATTTATTTGCATGGGCAGGCACCGGGAATCGAACCCGGGTCTCTGGCATGGCAGGCGAGAACTCTGCCAGCTGAGCCACCATGGCTTGCCCTATTTATTTATTTTTAACCCATATTTTTTACTCATCTTTCCATACCATAGATATAAAAAACCCATATTTTTTACTCATCTTTCCATACCATCAGATGCAAGATTTTCTCAATTGCACAGTCACATTGCCAAAGCTTATCATTATACCTTCATCTTCAAGAAACACAGCTACTGGAACACAGCTCTACAGTTTCAGGTACTTCCCTCTCGCTTCTCTAATATACCCTAATTTAAAAGGGGATATCTAGGGTGAGCAGTGGTGGCACACTGGCAGAGTTCTCACCTGCCATGCCGGCGACCCGGGTTTAAGTCCTGGTGTCTGCCCATGCAAAAAAAAAAGGGGGGGGGGATATCTATATGAGTAAGAATAACCTCCAGGATAATCTGTTGACTCTATCTGAAATCTCTCAGCCACAGACACTTTATTTGGTCTCATTTCTCTCTTCCCCTTTTTGGTCGAGAAAGTTTTCTCAGGTCCTTGATGCTGAGCCCCAGCTCATTCTAGGATTTCTGCCCCATGTTGTCAGGGAAGTTTACACCCCTGGGAGTCATGTCCCATGTAGAGATGGGGGGACAGTGAGTTTGCTTGCTGTGTTGGCTGAGAGAGAGAGAGATAGCCTACATCTGAGCAACAAAAGAGGTTCTCTCGGATTGACCCTTAGGCCTAATTTTAAGTAGGCTTAGCCTATTCTTTGCAGGGATAAGTTTCATATGAACAAACCCCAGACTGAGGGCTGTGGCCCTGAATCTTGACTTACTCATTATTTGCATCACTTCTCTCCTCCTCTCACTCTAAAATGCAGAGTCTATATAGGCGAGGATGTTTTCTTTTCTTTGCAGCTTGACTCCCAGAAGCCAGAACAGTGCCTGGTGCATAGTCAGAACACAATAAGCCTTTGTTGAATGAATGAATTGAACTTGTCAGGTAAGTTCTCAGGAGAATCAAAGATAGAAATAAATTCCAGCAAATTGAGGTTCTTGAATGTCTAATTTTTCTTAGTTGAGGTTTTCTATTTTAGTTCTTTGGTCCTGGCTCAGCAGTGAGCTGTGAACGAAGAGGGTGGGGGCAATTGCTTCTCCAACTAAGAAGCCCCTGACCAGACTCTTCCCAAACACTATTGGAAAAATCTCAAAGTATGCACGTCAAGAGCGGACACCATATATCTCTCATCAGAGATGTTTAGTAGTCTGAGCTTGTTCTTTTAATATCAAAATGAGAGAAAACCTTAGCACTTCATTCAGGGACAGGGCAAGAGACTTGCAAATATCTCTGAGTCCGTTGGCACCTTAGATTCACTCATCAAAACTGCATTTGTGGGAGGTGCAATGGTGGCTCAGGGGCAGAATTCTCGCCTGCTGTACAAGAGACCCAGGCTTGATTCCTGGATCCTGCCCATACCAAAAAAAAAAAAGAAAGCATTTGTGTCTGTTTTGGAGAAAAAAGTTCTTGTGGGAAAGGGTAAGTTCAGTGACCCATGAGTTCCTCCTGACATCCAAGGGGATCAGGCTGGAAGCTGAAGGAGGCATCAGCTGGCCTTTCAAGAAGTCCATGTGTAACGGGGTGCCGTGCCAGAGGGGACCCAGCCCCCTTCAGCTTGGGGCTCTTAAGGAGCTTTCAGGGAGTGCTGTCCTGTTTTCCCTCCCAGGACCCTGCACCATCCATCGAATTGGCTCTATAGCATCCTCTGAAGGTTTCCCTTTTACTTTGTGCCAACACATTGACCCACACCAGGCACTTTCTTGAAGGGGTTCCCAGGTTAGTCTAAGCCACCAGGATAGGCAGCCTGCAGAGGAGCGTGACTGCCTGCCAACGCCTCTCCTCGGGCAATTGGTACAACCTCAGGTCAAGAGTGGTCCTGGGAAACACACCTCCCTAGACTGCTCAGATCCTCTTTTTCCATTGTTCAGGCTCCTTTTCATTCTCTATGCCTCACATTGGAATATCACTTTCTTGTCTTGGGTAATCCCCAGACTTTCTGTCTACAATTATACAAAAAACCAAGGCCCTGTTTTCCCAGAAGATATCAGTAACTGGGTCAAATAAACCATTTCAAGGCTGTTAACGTACACACCCAAACTGCTTTTCAGAAAGTGTGTATCTGCTTCTTTTTGCCTCATCAAAGGAGGAGAGTAACTGTCTCACAACAGCCTTGCTGGCTTTGGGTATTATTACTATTTTTATTAGTTTTTGCCAAATTAAAAGACAAAGCTTGATGGAATTACATTACTGGTTTCAGTTTTATTTCTGTAATTACCCAAGAGACAGAGCAATTTTTCATATACTTAATGGTCATTTGCATTTCTTCTTCTGGAATTTATCCTTAATCTCTATGGATTGCTGTTTTGGGTTTTCCCTGGGTGGATTCATAAATCAAAGCAGTCAATAGTCAGCCTTGCATAAGTATATTTGTGGAGCATTGCAAATGTATATCATTCCTTTCTTGCTCACCATCTGTGGAATTCAGCCTGGACTCAAAAAGCAGCAGGAGTTTTCAGGTGGAATGCCTGTTATTTCATTTACATAAAGATGTACTTGTGTGTACCTATACATATTATTTACACACACACGTGCGTGTGCACTCCATATACACTGAGTTTGAAGTGTTGGCCAAAGTTTGATGGGAACAGTTAAGAGTTATAGCTTTAGTATGAGTATTTCCAAATTGAGCCAAGATGAATATCTATGATGTGAGATCTCGTTTTAGAGTTGTTTTATAAACCCCTGAAAATTAAGTTCTGAACTCAGCATAATAGAAAACGGACTGGTCTTTCATGGTAGCCCCTAGTGTGCTTATAATTATCTGTTGGAAAGCTGTGCCCTCGGGCAGGCAGGCACTTCCACTGACAGATGGAAAGGGTAGAAGCCAGTATTTTGGTGTTTAAGCGATGTCCTCCTGCATGGTTCTTCAAAATCCATTGTGCTATATGTCTGCCACTTCCTGAAGTGGTGGCTTTTCACAGCTGTAAAATGAGCATGTGATGAGCACTCTTCTTCCACAGACATGAGCAGCTATTTCTGGGGTTTGCACGGGGAAGGCCTGTTCTGGGCAGGCAGGAAGAGCCTCAGGGAGATGCAGGTTATCCTGGAAGGGCTCCCTCGGCTCTTAGGAAGCAGCCGGAACCTGTGGATTTACGAGGTGCCCACTGTGGGCGCCACGCTGCCGCTTTTATCAGGCCGGCCGCCAAGGCAGGAGGCTGGGGTGGAGGGAAATGCACATTTGTTTTATAGTAAGGATGACTGTATTCAATAAACCGAGTTTATGAAAGCGCTCAGCAGGTTGGAGTTGAATGTTTGGGTGTGCTGCAGCTCCCTTCCTCTCTCTCGCTCACCCTGTCTCCTGTTGTCCTTTCACACTCTCACCTTGTGTGCTTTCTCTCTTCCTTACTTTTCTTCCATTTCCTTGCTTCTTTTGATCGCCTGTCCTCTTATGTGTTCCAGGAACATCCATGGGGCTGCCCTAGACCAAGCTCACCTGCTCCAGGGCTTCACACCCATCCTTGGCCCTAGGAAACGCACCCAGCCTGCCAAAAGTTACCATTCGGCCAGTTACTGATTTAGCATTTCTCGGAGAGGTTAAATGACTTGGTTAACTTTACGCAAGTTCACCTGTGTGGGGGGTGGAATACTCCTCTCCCCACCATTCCCTCTGCAACTGTTGCTCCTATTTCTACCGCTAGTGCTAGTATTATTACTATGAATACCATAACTATTCCCAGTATTACTTGCTGCTCCTTTGGTTCCAATTTCGAGTAGCATGATTACTAGCATTACTATCGTGACCGCCAGTACTTCTCCTGTGATTACTTGTCCTACTACTGTGGTTACTAGGTCTTCTATTAGTCCTTACTAATGTGGTTACTAATATTACCACTGCCATGGGCTCACCAACCCCTCCCCCCCTTTCCTCCCAGTGCTTGAGGCTGAAGTTATTGAGTGCACTCTGTGAGGTCCTGGACTAAGCCCTTTCCAGATTTATCTTCTTTAATTTTCATGACAATCCATGAGATTTATGATACAGTCTTTGTCCAAAGGCTTATGCCACAGTGTGGGTTAAATGGAGATGTCCCTTATCTGTAAGAAAAGGGAAGGGGGTGGAAACTGGTGAATAGGAAGCTAGTTTCTGTGGCTTGTAAAATGTACTCCTGTGCTTATCTTAAATGTTGGATTACTTTTTGAAAAAAAAAAACAGCCTGTTCTCCTTGGACTTGGTACCATGGTCAGTTTCTCCAGAGCTCAAGTCAGCCAAGTTCTCTATGAGAAGAAGTGCTAGTAATGACTGCCGCCAGCTGTAAGAAGAGGCACGCATGCTTTTGAGGGCACGTCCTGGGCCAGGTTTTACATCAGATGCTTGTGACACAGTCTCATTCAATCCTCCCGCTGCCCTGGGAGGTGGGTCCCATGGCTCCCTCCTGCAGACCCGGGGAAGGGAAGAGCTGCTCTCCGAGTCCCTTCCCAGCTGGTCCCAGGTGCGGACAGGGTCCTTCACACCTGCACCTGCCTCGCTGGCCCCTCCCACTCCAGCACGGGGCCTCTGCAGCAGAATTAAAATGTAAATCAAGACATAATTGGCTTTGTGTGCACAGTTTAGATAAGATTTACTTTTGAAGAATGACTTTGTGTTTTAACCCAGCAGGCCGGGCTCCACGCGGCCCACTTGCACTTAATAACAGCCAGGGAGTGGGGCCATAAATATTGCAAACGATGCCGCCCGAATGAAACGCCCTATGAACCGTAATAAAACCCCCCGTGATGAATTCCAGAACGCGCTCTGTTCATATTAGACCTGCGGTGGCTTCCCTGATGAGATCAACACAGTGTGGCGGAGTGATCCTAATAGAAGTGTTATTATCTTTTAATCTTCGGGAAAATGCCAACTTCTCGAATCCATCACCAGGCCGCCTGCTTTATTTTCTCGGAGCAACCTTGAAGGCAGTTGTTTTCCCTGAAATGAAGATACATTAGAGTCTTTTCAAGGATTTATCAATAATAGGACCTGGTCCCTCTTTGCAGGCCCACAGCTAAAAGGCACATTTGTATGCGGTGAGTCAGAACTGGTCGCGGTGACCTTTGCTGTCAGCTGCTATTTTCCCAGCAGACAAATGCCTCTAGAGAGCGAGTGGTAAAGACAGATATTCCAGGGGGGAGAAAGGGGCTCGAGACGGGGGGGAGAGAAATGACACCACCAACAAATAGCCTAGGGAGGGTTTCAGGAAGCCAGGCGTGTCCCCTGTTTAGGACTCGGACGGCAGAAATGGCCTTCATGGCCCCAGCAGGGGGCTGCTGCCTTTTCTGCCACTTCTGCAGGTCTCCAGGGACCACGGCCTAGTGGAATTGACTGCAAGCCTTGGTAGAAAGTGAAATGTCACTACCCTGTAGTGGGTGTCCAGCCAAGAAGGGAGGATGACAAATGTCTCTTAGCCTCACACCTGGGGGTGCTGGTCTGTCGGGCCCCCAGGAAGCAGGAGAGGCTGTGGGTGGGTGGTCTGATGGCCTCTTTGTAACTCCTCCCCAGGGAGGCGGAGGTAAGTGGGCTATGCCCGTTGCAGGTGAAAATGAATCAACTCATCAGTGGCTAAGCTGGGAAAGCTTTTAGTACATGCCAGCTGCCACACCTGTGTGTGTCCTAAACCCTCAGCTGGTGTGTTCTGCTGAGTTCTCCTGGGGGCGCCACTCAAGGCCCAGCAGACAGTTACAAGAAAGCCAGCAAGAGCTGCCTAAAGAGCATGCATTTCTGAATTTTAGCTTTGGGCATCATCTGGTCCCACCTATATCTTCTATATAGGGAAACTGAAGCCCAGAGTGAGGAATGCCTAATTAGTGTGTTCCAAGCAGATTATTTGGAGGGCCATGTCTCTTAGGCTTCTGCCAAAGGCTCTGTCTACCTCAACTCACCCAGAGACCCCTGCTCCTACTCGCTGGTGACTCTGCTGTTGCTTGGACTTTCGAGATCTGCACTGGCTCACAGGTCTACAGCCAGCTGACAAAGGAAGTAGGGGCATGAAGGATTTCATGGGGAATAGGAGGCTTCCCCTAACAGCCAGGTGCTGGGAAGTGTTGTCTACTAGTGTGCCACGGAAGGGGAGCATGTGGGGCTTGTAAGCCATTAACATACCTCTGCTGCAGTGTCCTCGCCTATAAAATAGGGGTACTTGTCAGGTCACAGCATAGACTATAAGAAATAGGTGTGGGAGCTCCTGACAAGTAGGTGCTAAATGAATGTTCACCTTATCCCCTTGCTTTAGCCAGTGCCTTCTCCCATGAACTAGAGCCTTGGACCTGAGTTGAAGTCTACCCTCCAACCTCATGGCCCTCTGGTGGGGACTTTGACCAGGTCCTTTTCACATCCTGATCTGGCATTGAAGGTGCCCAACTTACCTTGCCCAACTTACTGGGGCTGCTGGTGAAACTCTCCAGCTGCCTGCTGTCCCTTCTCTACTGATCCTTCATTCAGACCTTCACTTCTCTCATTATCCTGAGAGGGGCTGTGATCTGGACCTGGGATCCTGTGTCCCCTGAATAAGAGTTATGGACAACATTTGGTGGGGTGGGGAGGACTCCTTCACTTATGATCTTGTGACCTTAGGTAAATGACTTCACCTCTTTGAGCTTCACTTTGATTATATGAACCCTGTATTATAATCCACCACAGGTCTGTTAGAAGTCAGGGCTATGGAACTGCCAAGCATAGCGCCCGTGCAGGGGAGGTTGGGCAGGTTGAAGAATGGGTACTTCTCAGATGTCCCTCATTTCCTGGAGATCAAGGTGCTCTGTGAGGGCTGACCAGGCTGGCCTGAGGTTGAGGTTCTCCAAGGCCAACCACCTTCTCCTGCCCCTCCCTCCAGGGCTCCGCTGGATCAGGTTCAAAAAACAAAGGGATTAGATTATGTCTCTAGGATCCTACAGTGAATACAGTTTGAATCTGAACATGTCATGTTGACTCTTTCTGTCCTCTTTCCACCCTGCTACTCCTGCCATAGGAAGGCTCTGTGGTAGGAGCACACCCCAGTATTGGCGAAGGGCTTCACTAGCTAGTCTTCCCTCCCACATAACCACTCTCTTGCCCACCTGCCTCTATCCTCTGGGTGGAACTTATCTTGTCTGAGGGTGAATCAGAAGGCATCATCTTGGCCACATTGTTGGATAATGGAATTCGTAATTACTTGTGGCTTGCCATGTGGGTGGCTAATTCTTCAGTAGTCAACATCACCCCTTCTAATGGAAATAAAGTGAACTTGAAATGCTACCAGTCAGCAGTGTCCCGGATGCCAGCTTCTCTGTGTGTGGCATGATGGTCTTGGTCTCCTTCTGGTTTACGATCAAGCTCGTGCAGGCCCAGGGACATGTGGTTCTCCACTCCCATCTTTGTTAAGCTCCTTCTGCAATTAGCAGATTGCGTCCAGGTTTTGGAAAGAGAATAGTTTTTATTCCCGTCCCTGTAATTTAGACTTGGACAGCAGTGATACACCCTGGAAAAACAGAATCATCATTATTCATTTTTGCAAATGAATAAACTACAGCTTCAAGGTATAACTTGTTCAATGTCACCCAGTTAGTAAGAGTCAGGAATTGGGCTCAATCCCTGCCCCTAGCCACAGTGCCTCTCTGTCTGGTGGATGAGGGATAACAGGGGTTTATCCTATCACCAGCCTCCTCTGGACTGGCTTTCAGCTCCTTCTCTTGATTTGGGGTGGGGTTGGCAACAATGCACATACACCCAGACACAAACACTCAAGAGTAGGAGCAAGTGAGCACCTCTTTCCTACATAATCTGGGGCCCCAGACTTGAAGGATGAAGAATGGGTTTTCTTCAGTGTGGCAAGGGTGACATGCACCCTCCAGGCAGACCAAACAGTTCAAGCAAAGGCCAAGGGGAGCAGAACTTGCTGACATAGCATGTTTCCCCCAGAGAATGGGTTTTCAGATGCCAGCTCTGTGTGATGGTGCTGGGAGTAGGACCTCAAAGACAAACAAGGTCTCATGCCTATTTCAGAAGATGTCAGAGCCAGGGACACCTGGACTTAGCTGAGTTCTGTCTCTATTTCCCCCCAAAATTCCTGGTTTTGGTGTTACCTCATGCTATCAACCCAATGAGTGAACTCAAATCTTTCTGGCACCTAAAAGATAGAAGATCTTGCACTGAGTGCCAAGAGAGTCTTGACATCAGTTGGAAGAAGGCATAGGAGAAAGACATGGAGAAAGTGGTGAATGCCAGGGGTCCTAGAGGGTTGAAGGTAAGACATAATTCTCACTGACAGCTGCTCATGGGCCTTGGACGTGGTTGAACTACAGTTTCCAGAAGACACGTGGGGAAGAGAGGTGCTTAAGAAGTGTCAGTGGGATGCATGATGTGGATAAATAAAGGGAGTGGCAAGGGAAGGAGAGAAGACAGTGGTAGAATGAAAACCTCAAATAGTAATGATAATAGTGGTTGTCATGAGCTGAGCACTTACTGTGTGTTGGGGTCTTCACTTTAAATTTTCCATTTAGCCCTCTCATCCACCAAGCAGGTGAGTATTTTTATAGCTGAAGAAACTAAAACCAGAAAGGTTAAGAGACTTCTCCAAGCTCACAAGGCCGGGAAATGGGAGGACCAAGGTTCACTCCCTCTTTCTAGCTCCAAAGCCTGCATTCTTTACAACCACAGATTTTTTCCCCTCCACTGTGACGCCAGAGAAAAGTCAATTTTCAATGATGGTGGTTGTTTGCTGAAAGGAGCAATTCCCTTTCTTCCATCTCCAATTTTCCTCCAACTAATTGCAAATTAGTAGTAATTTTCAAATGAAAAGAGGGATCCTGCATGCCATCATTTGTGCTTACCCAGCAAGGCTCTGGGCCTGTGACAGCTCTGTCGCCATGGCAACCCTGCATCAAGGCCTTCCCAGTGACCCTTGGCAGCAATGCCCTGGACTCTGGAGGTGGGGCCACTTCCCCTCTGGGTTAGCCTATTTCTGTGCTCTAACGTCTCAGCACCGGCCCAGAATTTCCATGATTAATACAGCTCCATTCTTCCCAATGCTTATTTTCTCCCTTTTGCTTTCCTGATTTGGGGGTTTAGAATTAGAAACAATAATAATAATAATAGAAAGAAAGAAGAAAAAAGTCATAACAAAAAAAATGTAGCAATTTGAGCTGCAGACTGAGGGGAAGCTACCTTTCCTTCTCCTAACATGTGGGAAAATCCTTATCCTTCTCACGTCAACAGCTGCAGTGGGGGGAACAGGCTCCCCCACCTCAGAGACCCTGTGACTGCAGAAGGACCTGTCTTAATATAGCAGGAAGATAAAATAGGAGAGCACTCACTCACTCCAATCCCAGCCCAGGAAAGTTGGCCCAGCAGGTAGGTTCTGATTCCAGAAGGCAGAGGTTTTGTACAGAGCATTACTTTTTTCATTTATTTGTGGGTATATGTGTTCTCAATAGATAACAAACATTTACTGATTACCTAATGCGTCTGGGCTGAGAGGATAAAACAGTGAAGGACAAAGAAACCCTGCCATCAAGCAGCTGTCAATCAAGTGAGGGAGTTGGGTCCTCAAGGCAGGGTTACAAATGTGGTGACGGCGGGGAGAGGAGGAGGTTTCCTGTGATTAAGAAAGCTATTCGGCTGTTGGGGCATGGACTGGGTCTTCAGAGTAATTAGGAGATTGCTGGAAGGATAAAGTAGAAAGAACAGGTCCTAGGCAGAAGGCATAGTATGGAAGTGAGATGAAGTTTATTATATATTTTGGTAACTCTCAGTTTGAACACTAGGACACAGATATAAGGGATAAGAACTTGGGAGTAAAGAGTGATGTACATCAAGTAATTTAAAACTTACCCAAAAAATCAGGCACTCTAGCTCCTGGGCGTGGCACTATATGGGAGGCAAGCCCTTATGGGACCTTTTGATTGCTCACGGAACAGGCTCGCGGGCATAAGGGTAGAGGCAGGGGCAAGCGTGAGCCTCCCCTTATCCCAGCCTGATCAGAAAACCCACCCAGGAGGCCAGAATCAAGACCATGAACTTTTTGATTCATAAGTTGGTGGTACCCCTTGCCTTGTCTCCCGTGCTGGTTTCAGCAGACCCCTCCCATGGAGATGGGGCATCAGCTGACAGAGAAAGACATGGGAGATTTGCTAGAAAGCCAAGTGCTGGACCTCATCCATGCAGGCTAAGAAAAAGATTTGCACGAGTTAGGGGAGTGAGTTCTATGCAAGCCCTGCCAGGTGATACGAATAGAGACCAGACCATGGGGTGAAAGGGGTACTGACAAGGTGACAAGAACCCCCCAAAGCCCCCGAAGCTTAGACCATGCCGGAGGGAGGCGTGGACAGTCTAGCGTGTGCTGACTCTGGGTCTTTAAATCAGGCAGTCCCCTCCCATGCCACAGCCATGCATTACCCCCACATCATCCCACTGTGTCACTCCCAGGGGGTTCCTGCCATCCTCCCTCCTGTTCCAGTTCATGCCTCTCTCTCAGTGTGGCACCCTCCCCCACCCCCACCCCCCACAAATTGAGGTTAAATTTCACATGCAGTGAAATGCAATTAAAAGGTTTTGGACAAATGTGCCACCATATAGCCAAAATCCAAACAAGATATAGACTATCTCCAACCCCCCCAGAAAGTCCCCTTAGGCCCCTTCCAAGCCAGACCCTTCTCCCTTAGGCGACACTGTTGAGACTGTTTACCTGTTTTGGCACTTCATGTCAGTGGAATCACACAGTGTGACCTCTTTGGTTTTGTTGCTGTCTCCTCTTCTTTGTGCCCCCTTTGCCCTGGAGGAAATAGAGCAGCCTCCCAGGACTCTCTTTTCCTATTCCCAGAAGTTTTTGGGGGGCTGATTCTGCCCAAGTGGGCACCATGTCATTTTCCCGAAGGCTCCCCTTACAGCAGCATCCTGCCTGACCCAGGGCCAGGAAGGTGGGTCAGAGGGGACAGGATGGCCATCAGAGGGGATGGGGGTCTGAGGGGTGTGGGAACCGGCAGCCTAGGGAGCCTGTGGAACTCGAGGATTAACAGCTCAGGCTCTGGACCTATGACTTCTGTCTCCTCGGTGCAGTGGGGGTCACGCAGTGCCTCCCTCTGAAGCTCTAGTGAGACGATGCTTGTAAAATTCCATACATTGGCTGTGATCTGCCTGCTGTTAGGATAACAGATTGAGAGGACCTAGAAGGGCGCCAGCGGCTTGAGAGAGGACCTTGCAGAGATGCAGAGAGTGACACTATTCTGTGAGAACAATGATAAGTCTAGCTACCAGTTTTGGTAGACTTAATATGTATCAGACTGGTTTAAGTACTTAAAATCCACACATTTCTGAAGCTACGTAAGTGACTGAAAGACAAAGAGGTGAGCAACTTGTCCAAGGTCACACAATTAGCAAGTGGCAGAGCTGGGAGTCTATCCCAGGAGACAGACTCAAACAAGTTTGGCTCTTCACTACTGGCCCATATTGGGGTACACTTCCTTTAAAGCACCCCAAATCTAGATGGTTCAAAACAGTGCATCGTTACCCAGGAAACGGATCAACTGTATTGTGCAGAGGTTCTTTCCTCAAATTACTCTTAAAAATCAAAGGTTCGAACTTGGTTCTCTTAAGTAATGAAGGAGAAAAGAAATATCAGGGAGGAGATTTGTAGCCAAGCAATCAGCTGGAACAAATCTTCCCTCACAATTGGGGTTTATACTTAAAGGAAAGCGTAAGTACCCATGCTGAATGGACACGTTTAGGATTAATCAGAGACAAAGCATTCTCTGAGTGTGTCATTCAGGGTACTTGTCATGTATTTGCATTTCTTCTTTTTAATAGGATCAGGCTTTTCTAAAGGCAGACGACAAATGCAGCCCTTGGAGTGTTAGATGGAAAAATCGGTTTCCCAACTATTCTCTTTCCTGATTTAGGACATCTTTCGAAACCTCTGATGGACGGAGAAGTCAGCAGGTAGTGTTTGTGTTTCAGGTCTCTGTTCAGTTGGAGGGGTCTCCCGGAGGGGGCTGGCTGGTGGCTGGCTCTTCCCAGCTTTCTGAACAGGGTTGTTTTAACCTAGGCTGGATGAGTGCCTTCTCCCCAGGCCTGCAGGCTGGGTTTTTACACACTTGGAATCTTTATCACAGAGCCACAGACCCTTGGGGGCTTGTCACCAGACCATGTGATTTATTTGTCCTCATAGGTTCCCCTCAACTCAATAGTCTATAATGAAATAGATACATTACTATGTAATAAAGACTGTTTTCACTGAATTGTATTCTTTGGATGTGATGTCTGATTTTGTTTGTCAACCTGGTTAGGCTATGGTACCCAGTTGTTTGGTCAAACAGCCTTGATATTGCTGTGGAGGTATTTTGTAGATGGGATTAATATCTACAATCAGTTGACCTTAAGTAAAAGAGATTACCCTTGATGACATGGAGATCTCATTCAATCAGATGAAGGCACTAAGAGCAAAAAATTGAGGTTGCCTGCAGAAGAAACTCTGCCTCAATTCCTGAGTTTCCAGCCTGCTACCCCCACCAGGGTCTTGGATTCAAGACTGTAGCATCAATTCTTACTGGGATTTCCAGCCTGCATGCCCTAGAGAGTTTGAATTTGTCAACCCCCACAACCTCATGAACTATTTCCTTAAAATAAACGAATCCCTCTCTGTCCCTCTTCCTCTCTCTCTCTCCCTTTCCTTGGTTCTGTTTCTCTGGAGAACCCTGGCTGATACATTGGGTTTTCCCTCTCAGAATCTCATTTATCTCATGAGTACTTAAATGGGGCTGACAATAGTGAACCCAACAGAATTGTCTCAGAGAAATTATCTCAGAGAAATCTCTCTTTTTGAGAAGTAGTGACTGCATGGCTGTGTTTCCCTAGCAAAGGTCCTGACTTGGGAGAAGCCCATGCCACTCCTTTCCCTCTTAACAACCTAGATTGTGTGAAGCAAGAGAGAAGGTTCCTTCACTTTTTTCCTTGCTTAAATCCCAACATCAGTTTCCTGGGGGCTTGGGAGAGGTGCTGGTAGCTTCTAGTATCATATTTGTCTTCTATCCCTTTAACTTCCTAAGGAATAACTTGCCTCAGTCATTATAAAATTCCTATGGAATAAATTTCCAACAATCATGATTATATTAGTTATTATTATTAGTGATAAATCAACCATAATAACACAACTAACATTTTTTGCATGACTATGAGGTGCCAGCTACTGTGGAAAACACCAATTTTCTGGAATATAGAAGATTAATAATAAGTGCCTGTTACATGAATTAATGAAGTGATTGTCATACATGCAACTAGTATATAAGAATGTCCCACCTCATCCCCATTTTACAGATGAGGAAACAAGGCTCATGAAGTTCCTGTGACTTCCCAGTAAAGGGTATCACAGTTAGCATTCAAAGCCTGGCCAACAGATGTCTAGACACTTTAAGAGAGTCAGACAGACCACAAGACCCACAATCCCCTCCCCTTGAAAAGGTCTGCTCTTAAGGGGTTCGCCTTGACTTGTAATTTATTTGCAAGATCCCAGCCTGCAGGATTGATTCTGAATTTATGATGCATACTCAGGGCTTTCGTGACTTTTACTCCTGGAATTTCATTAGGCCGACCTGTAATTGTTGTGGTAAATGTTTACACATCTATAAATTATTATTAGACAAGCGGGGCAAGGTCAACCTTTATTTTTTAAGGCACTGTGAATTGACACTGGGGATTTCTTAGCAGACAAAGGGGTTGGGATCTGATTAATTACAGCCTGTGTTGGTGTCATATTGACAACACTATTTCTCGCCATTAATTTGGAAGCCCCAAATGGGTCATCTTTCCTGAGCATGAAAAATTATCACCATTCTACCAATTGTTTTGCAAGTGTTTAAATATTAAATCGCTAAAGACTAAACTTGATCTCTAGTCAGAAACAAAGCTTGAGGCGCCATGGGAATTTCAAGCTGAACCTTATTTTAATATACTTTCTTCTATCTGTTTATGTAATGCCTTTATTTTCAACTCATTTGCCTTTTTTTTTTTTTGACATCATGTACTGTCTTAGTTGCCTAGCTGCTAAAACAAATATGATGCAATGGTTTTTTTGAGGAATTTATTGGCTCATGGTTTTGAGGCTAGGAGAAGTAAAAAATCTAGGTATAAGCAGGGCAATGCTTTCCTCTGAAGACTGTGGCATTCTGGGGCTGGCTGCCAGCATGCTTGAATCCTTGGCCTCTCTGTCATATGGCAATGCATATGGTGGCATCCTCTCCTCTTTATTCTCATTTCTGTTGACTTCCAGCTCTTTTCCTTGGCTCTCTCTCTGTGGCCTTCTCTATAAAGCTTCCAGCAACAGGATTAAGACCCATCCTTTTCAGTTGGCTGCACCTTAACTAATGCTAATATCTTCGAAAGATCCTATTTGCAATGAATTTACACCCACAGGAATGGATTAAGATGAAGAACGTCTTTTTCTGGTGTGCATAATTCCAAGTCACCACATACGCTAATTGTAAAAACAGTGCCATGATTAAATTAAAGAAATACAGATAGAAAATAACCCACTAAGGTAACAAAACACCTACTCTGTGTCAGGTACTTTTATATGTTACGTCATTTAACACCACAATCATGCGAGGTAGGTATTACCATTCTTATTTTCAAGTTGATGAAACTAAAACTCTGTTGAGGTCCTTTAGTTAGCCATCTTAGTTTACCAGATCTGCTTTGACAAATAACATACAACGAGGTGGCTTGAACAACAAGCATTTTTGAGCTCATGCTTTCTGAGCCAAAATCAGGGTGCTGGTAAAGTCATGTTTTCTCCCTGAAGTTGGTAGCACTCTGTTGCTAGCTTGTCCCAATCTTCAGGATTCCTTGACTTGCATCTCTTGTCTCCATCACATGGCAATATCCACCTCTATCTGCTCTTCTGATTTCTGCTGACTTCTGGCTTCTGAACCTGTGGCTTTCTTTTCATAAGGCCTCTAGTAGTATAGATCTAAATGAAGAACATTTGTAAACGTGGAATGTGCCTGAGATATATAGTAATGGGTGAAAGCAAGATACTGCATACTGGCAATGACTGTGTCTACAAACTTCCTTAGGGCAGGCTTAGGAACTCTTGCATTCATTTATTCCTTCAGGAGATTTTATGTAGCGTCTATTCTGTACTTGGTATTGTGTTATATGCTAGGGCCTCAGAGAACCAGGTTGAACATGGGAAAGAGCTGCATTAGCCTTGTGCCCCCTGGAAATTCTGAAGGATTATCCTCCCAATATTAACTTCACCAATTTTCCATTTTTTCCAATTCCCTTTCTGTTTTCACTTCTATTCTGAGAACCGCTATAGGTACGGTGCTGTGTCTTTTTCATCTCTGAGGCCCTAGCATATAACACAATACCAAGTACAGAATAGATGCTACATAAAATCTCCTGAAGGAATAAATGAATGCAAGAATTCCTAAGCCTACCCTAAGGAAGATTGTAGACACAGTCATTGCCAGTATGCAGTATCTTGCTTTCACTCATTACTATATATCTCAGGCATATTCCACATTTCTAAATGTTCTTCATCTCCTTTTTAGATAATTTCACTGATAGGAAGAGATGGGTAGGAGAATTGCTCTGCCATCTGGAAAACTAAATTGAAAGCCAGTATTTTCTGAAGTCAGGAAAAGGGTTAAACAGAACCTCTACTCTCTATAGACTCAAAGTCCCTAACTTGGAATCAGAGTGTGTCTTCCATACTTCAGGGAAGTCTGGCATATGCTCCCCTGACTCTATTACTTAGACTGGGGACATTCAGCCCCCAGAGGATAATTATTGGCATTTAAGCTCTTCTCTCTGGAAACACTGAGGCAGGCTCTTTCTACTGCTCTGCTTGCCTCCTGGGGCCTCTGCTTTATTAATGAGAGAACTGCAAGTTTGGGCTCCTGACTCTGGCTTCCCTTTTCCTCTTCCTGCCTATCCCCTCTTTATCCAGTCAACTCTTAAAGGATAAATGTCCTTTATAACAAAAATGGAAGGATTCCATCAGCAAAGGAAGACTTAGATTCATTGCAATGAGCATTGTGTGGTCATTTAATCACTCAGTAGAGAAATTTTATTCAGTCCAGCTTCCACTGTGTGTCCGTAACTTTGTTGAACACTGGGGATTAGCAATGAATCAGCCCTGAAGGATATGTGATCTGAGAGGGATGGGGCTAGGAGGTAGCTTCAAGAAATGGTGAAGGTCAAGGATATATTGCAAGATTGTAGAATGATGATTTAGTGACCTCTTATTTTACTTCCAGAATAAGCCAGGGTACTTACCTATAAGAATGAGAGTATTTATGATGAACTTTCTTGGCTCCTTACTATTTACTGTATATAAGAGTGTCCCATTTGCAGAAGAAAAAGCCTCCATTTAAGCCCCATCATGGAAGAGCTGGCTTGGTTTGCAACCTCTGGTCACTGGCATCTTAACTGCAAATGTCCAAGTTGTCCACTTGCTTCAGTTAACATCTAGACATCTTCATTAATTAAGACATTCTAAATGCACCACAAATATTGAGAGGATTAAATTCACTTTGCCCAAATTAACTTCATCACACCTATCTGTCTGCCTGGTCACTATTAATAGCCAAGAGTGTGGGCATGGTTTCATGAGTAATCCTTCCTCTCTGGGCCCTGGAATCACCTTTACCAGCAGTGACAATGGGAATGGCGAGGTCCCGAGCTGGTCTATGCCCTCTTATCCTATCACATCATTCTTTAGTGTCTGTTGACTCCTCACTGTATCCTGTTCCTTATGACAGGAAATAGTATGGAGGAGGTTACTACAAAGAGCTAAAATGGGAATACATTTCATTTCTGAGCTTCAGGAATCCAAATTTTCCTTACCAGCAAGAATGATTGAAATCCAACTGTGAACTTGTCAGTCGAACAAGCCATTACTCTTCTTTCATCCTCAGTTTTCTCAACAGTTCTACAGCAAGCTCCTTCCTCCCATCTGGAAGTAGTCTACACACCCAACTCTTGAATCTGGGTGAATTTGTGACTACTTCAACCAGTAGAAAATGATGGCAGTGACACAATGTGACTTCTGAAGGTTGATCACAAAGGCCATGCAGCTGAGACTGCCACATGGGAGAAGGCATGAGTAGATGCTCCAGTTGACAGTCTGCACCAAGTCCAGACTTCCAGTCATCCTTGCCAAGGTGAGAATGATGAAACCTTCAGATGATTCTACCCTTGGTTCTCCTAACCAGTTGAATCTTTCCAGTCGAGGCCCCAGATATGGTGGAGAAGAGACAAGTCATACCTTTTGTGCATGAACATGTGGAATGGTTGTTGGTTATGCTACTGAGTTTTGGAGTGGATTATTATACAGCAATGATCAGACACCCTCTGTGAGACAGCTCAAAGACCTCTTCAGCTAAGAAGGGTCCTTGGTAAATGGAGAGCTGTGGCCTCTAGCCTGTTGACGTGTAGGGAGCATTTGCCTCTTTTTCCCTGGGAGGGAACCTGAAAGGTCACCTTTGTTTTCTTCTCTTTTATTGACACCTTCACCTCTCTTCTGTGTTCCTTCAAGTGCAGAAATTCACCTGGCTTCTTGTGCAAAATATACAAAGCAGCAACTACACACCATCACTGTGTATAGGATTCTTTAGAGTAGAGTCCCTCTCTGCTGATCCTGTCCAAACTTAGTCAATCTTGAGCAAGGGATGTAAATAAGAGGCAACAATCAGTGTGCTTTTACTATATATGAAGCACACTTGTAAACATACCCCATCCCATTGGCTCATTGCAGCAGTGCTTCGAGAGAAACAGGTACTAATGTGTTTCCACTTAATAGATATAGAAGGGAGACCTAGAGAAACCAGGCCACTTGACAGGCTTTGGGCTCCTTCAGGGCTCCCACGCATTTACCCCCTCTGCTATTCCGCTTCTTGGAAACACTCCAACCTGGGACTCTGTCTCCGGTAATTAGGAGTGATAACTTGAGCAGCTCCTACCATCTGGACCTCAGTTTCCCCATCTGTCATGTGGGGGTAAAAATTTATTTCCTGCCAGCACTGATGGGCTTCTGAAGGGTCTCACAATGCCACATATGGGCAAAAATATTTGTAACCTCTCCAGCTCTGTGCGAGATGAAGAAGTACTAGGAACATCTCTTTCTTGAATGCCATTCTATATTGGACTGCATAATTTTCACACATAAAAAGAAGTTTCATAAAATTTTGATTAAACACTAAGAATGCTCCCTTTTCTTGTCTTTGACAAAAGTCTGAAGTAGTCAGATTGTGTGAATTTTAATCCCAGAGTAACCTCTGCCTCCTCACTTTCAATGACAGTGACTTGTATTTCCAAGGTCATTCAGAGCAATGAGCCTGGGAGGTGTTGAACTGCTGCTTGGCGGTAATTATTTCTTCTTTTCAGTAGGTTCCTATTAGTTGGATAAAAGTTTGCATTTGCAGAGGGCTGTGTGCTCTGAATATAACTGAGCCCATCTCCCATGCCCTAAACCTAAACTTGAGGAAACACCAAGCCCATCATTCCACCAGCTCCTTTCTTGTCCTCCTATCCCAGCTAATTGGCTACCAAGTCTTCTTCCTTTTTCTTAAAATAACTTTCTCAATATTTCCTGCCTCCATCACTCCCCACATTATTCTTGTGCCTTCCTTAGTTTGGCCCCTTATCTGCTTTCACCTGTCACATTCCGTTAGCATCCTACCTGACCTCCTCCAACCCCTTGTCCACAGTTCTGCCAACAAGATCATTTGAGAATGTGAATACCTCATCTCCTACATGGGACAGGGCAGGAATTGCTTGGGGTGGTGGGAACAATTATAGGAAAGGGATCAAAGCCCCTTGCCCTGAGATGATGTTTTTGCCTTCCAATTGAATGTAAGCTCCTTGAGGGCAAGAATTTTATTTTTATTTGTCTTCATGCGTCTAGGAACACATGCAATGCCCACCATGAAAGCTGTTACTGGATGAATGAGAAGCAGTTGAGTGTGGAAGGCTAGGAGGAGAAATCCCTCAGATTGGGATCACAAGAGTTCAAAAGGTGTCACCATCTCTTAGGTCTGAACCTGGGGAAACAGGCTGGACACACAGCTTTCAGAGGTGGGTGAGATAAATACTAAGGACAGTCTGATGGCAAAGATCTGCCAGACTTGGCAATGTGAGGGACAGACATGTGGTAGGGCAGGTAGGAAGTCACAAGCTTGGTGTGGGCCATCAGAACTCCAGGGTCTCACTGAGGACGTACTTGAAGACCTGGGCCTATGGGGGCCCCCTTTCTTGGACCCCAATTGTGTCTCTGCTCCTTATCACTGTGTTCTGGGGAGTTTGCTTAACCTTTATGAGCCTAAGTTTCTCAATCTCTCATAAGAGAGTTGAATGAAATCAAAGAGTGGAGACACTTCTTCCTCTGAATGTAGAAATCTCTGAGACAGGGTGGTGTAGGGAAAGGAGCATGGTGTCTGGAGTCCGACAGACTTGCTGTTGAATCCTGGTTCTGCCCCAAACTACCTGTGAGAACTTGGGCAAGTGACTCAACATCAATGAGCGTCAGTTTCATGTCCTGTAAAATGGGTGATACCAACGTCCCACGGGATTGGAGCAAACGAAATGAAGATATGTTTTTTAAAAGCTGATTCTTAGTAGGTGGTCTCTGAAAAATAATTGCTGCCACTTTCATTGGGCAAATCTAAACTTCCCCCTCAGAAGCAGCACTCTCCTTCCCCCACCCCTCCCCTGTTGCCCCCAACCCCTGCCCTGGGTTCTGCAGTCCTGCTTGCTCAGGAGTCTTTGCTCTTGACTCCCTCAGGCACTGTGAATTGTCCTCACTCTTCCTTCTCCTGCAGAGTGATTTTACATCCTTGGCTTTATGTGAGCTCCTGACAGATGTTAATGTTTGGAAAATAAACCTAAAACAGAGTAGGGAGTCCTTCCAAACATGAGCCCAGAGGCAACAAATAAATTACTTTGCAGCAATGGTTCTGTCTGTTACAAGTTAAAACTTAACAAAGAAAACAATCCCCTTCTGTTTTGGATGGCCTGGATACCGTCCTCACCTCTGGGTCAGGGCCGGGCTTGGTCACAGCCAGGGACGAGGCCATTCTCAAAGGCTTCTGGTAAGGCTGCCCTGCCTTGGGAAGACCCTAAAGGCACACAGCTTTGGCCGAGGAGCAGCACCTTAACATGGCCAGTTAACTTGTCCAGACTCACCTAGAGAGGAAGTACTTGAAACCAGATTTAAAAGCTGGCCTGCTTGAGGTGGGCCACAGTGGCTCAATGGCAAAGTTCTTGCCTGCCATGCTGGAGACTCGGGTTCGATTCCCGGTATCTGCCCATTTTCAATAAAAGAGCTGGTCTGCTTGATTCCAGAGCCTATGCAGAACTGCCCAACCTCATGGCCTCTTAGTATGATGGAATTGGGGAATGTCACCCATTTTTTTAGGGGATGGAGAGCATTTTGGAATAGTTCTACTGGATGCAGCATGAATTGTGGTTAGAAGGGAGAGAAACTAGAGTCAGAGGGACCAGGTAGAAGCCTGGGGTGATTTGTCAGGGGGAGACAGGGAGCCTAGGCTAAGGCTGGGAAGGCTGAGACTTATCAGGTGCCCAGACACCCAGGAGCCCCTTCCCCATTAGGTGCACTAGCAGCTGGTCTGAAGCAGAAGCAGGACTGACTCCTAGGTCCATCCGTGTCCAATGTGGGCTTCTGCCCTGGGTATTTGGAATGGGCTCTGGACTTTATTGTCTGACTCGAGCACAATGTGGTAGACTGTTTGAAAAACGACCCCCAAAATTCCTCCCACCCCTGTATCCATTCCCTTCTGCCTGAGACTTCGTGGCTCTCCCCATCAAGCATGGAGTCTCTCCACCTCTAGAATCTGGATTTGGTTTGGCCCATGGGACATTAGAAAATGTGATGCAAGCAAAGACTTGAAAAACTGCTTGCATACTGGGTCTTGCCCTCTATTTTTGCTGCTCTCTTGAGCCCCGAGTCCGCGAGCCAAGAAGCCTGAGCTAGCCCGCTGGAGGATGAGAGACCAGGTAGAGGCAGATGAGCCGATCCAGCAAAGGGCCCCTTAGACCAGTTGGGCTGCCCACCACAAGCAAGGTGGTAAGGCCACCCTTTACCCCTGCAGCCCACCTGAGCTGCCAGGGGACTGCAGTGATCAGGTGAGTCAGCCCAGAGCAGGAGATCTGCCCGACTGGCCCACAGAATTAGAGAACTAATAAACGTTTGTAGTTTCAAGCCATTGAAATATGGAGGGGTTTGTTTCGCAGCAAAAGCTCACTATTATCAGAGGATAAAGAACCAGAGAGCAGGAGGAGCTCCTCTCAGAACTCCCACCACCTTTGCACCCCCAGAGCCGCCCATATATGTTCCACCTGCTTTGAATTAAAGCCTGGGATAAACAAACAAGCAAAAACAAAAGAAACAAAAAACACCACATATTCTGAGTTGAAGCTAAAGGTCAACTCACCCAACCTCCTTTATTCCCCACCTGGACGTTAAGCCCTTGGGGGCAGAAGCCAGTGCATGGAAAGCCTCACAGCCCTGGCAGAGAGAGCCTAGACTTTTAAGAGCCTGGAAAGCTTTGTTTGCCTGTTCATCTGTTCGAAAATAAGGATGAAAACTGTTCTGTATCTTGATTGTGGTGGTGGTTATAGCGATGCATGCATTTGTCAAAATTCACAGAACTGTGTCCATAACAAGGTAAATTTTACTGAATGTGTATTATGCCTTAATAAAAATATTTAAAAATAAAACAGCAATACTTTTTAGTATGGGCAGAATGAGAATTTTATGAAATTTATGGACACATGAGGCCTATCATGAAAACCACTACGTTACTAAGACTAAATTCTATCATACATATTTCATTAAGAATAATTTTTTATAACTCTCATTTTAATGAATGCTTTAGTTAAATAAATTATATATCAATAGAACTTTAAAAAAATGTTAGGTTGTATATGTGTTACTAGAATAAAAATTTTTAAAAGATCCAAGGAACTGCCCAACACAAACAGTGAACCCTAAGTTAAACCATGATCTACAGTTAATTGTGCAATTATAAAAATGTGCTTTCGTCAATTGTGCGAATGTACCACACCAATGCAAGGTGTTAGCAATAGGGTGGTATATGGGAACCCTGCATTTTATGCATGATTTTCCTGTAAACCCACAACTTCTCTAATAAAAAAATGTGAAAGACAACCTAAAAACTGGGAGAAAATATTTCTCACCAGATGTTAGATAAAGGTTTAATATCCCAGATGTATAACTGTTGCTCCAACTCAACAACAAAAACACAAAAGAGCAAAAGACTTGAATAGACATTTCTTCAATGAAAATATTCAAGTGACCAATAAGAACATGCTAAGATGGTCAACATCATTGGTTATTAGGGAAATGCAGATCAACCCCAGTAGCCTGTATCCAGCAGAAACATATTTCAGGAATTGAGGGGAAATCAAGATGTTCTCAGATGAAGGAAAACTAAGAGAATTCATTACCAGCAGACCCACCTTAAAAGAATGGGTAAAGTGAGTCCTATCAACAGAAAGAAAATGATAAAAGAAGGAATTCTGGAACATCAGGAAGGAAGGAAGGTCACAGAAAGCAAAAATATGGGTAAATGACAGAGATTTTCCTTTTCCTCTTTAGTTTTCTAAATTATGCTTGATGTTTAGAAAAATATATAGTACTCTCTCTTGTGGTTCTACCTACATGTACAGGAAGTATTTAAGAATATTTTATTATAAATGGGGAAAGGTAAAGAGACACAAAGGGAACTAATGACTTTAAAGTTCGCTAAAACTGGTCATGCCCTTTCTTTGTGGCATCTCCAGAAAGATTCAGGGCCCTTTCTGAGGGCTTCCTCCCCTACCAGCCCCCAACCGCCCCCCCGTGGGCGGGTGCTCTGTGCACTGCCTGGTGAAATAGATTCTCACAGGCAGGAGGGTAGGGAAGCATGCAGAGTGGCCTGTTTGCTGCAGGTGGCAGGAGGAAGATGATGGCCAGGGCATCCAAACCCTAGCAGAAGGAGGAAGGGAATCTTGCCCCAACAGAAAAGAGGCTGCAAAAAGCCACACCTGCAGGAGCAGGTTGTGAACAGCCCCGTTCAGCACAGCTGGGCAGAACGTCACTGCCACATTTGTAGACTTTGTTCAGATGCAGCCACTATTTTTTAAATACTTCTATTTCATCGATTCTCAGCCCTGACTGCACCCTTGACTCACCCAGGGAGCTTCTCCAAAGTACACATTCCTAAGCCTCACCCCTGATGGAACCAGATTCTCTGGGAATGGGACCAAATATTAATTAGTATGTTTTTAAAACTCCCCAGGTGATCGTAATGTGCAGTGCCCACTATTGCATGTTCTGTTACACCTGTGTTAGGCCTGTTCCCAAACATTATCTAGGTCATGCAGTCCTTTAAGGTCACTATTTTTCTCCCCACTTTATAGATGAGGAAACCGAGGCTCAGAGAGGTTCCCCAGTCTCGATGGAGTGCAGTGATGCTGATGTATATACTCAAAACCTCTATTCCCAAACGGAACAGGGATGTAGTGTCAGGAAACAGTGCTGGAGAGGTAGAACGAGGCCTGGCAAAGAGGCTCGGGTACTTTGCAAAGGTGATAGGGAGCCACTGAAGGGTTTCAAACCCAGCAATGACCAGATGACACCTGCACTGCAGGAAGAACCCTCGGGGCATTGGTCTTTGTATACTTCTGAATCTGCTGGGCAACATTGTGAGAATAAGACAAGCATCTCTGGGAATTAAATTAACCAGTTCCTAAGTTTCCAAAAGAGTTAAAAATTGAAAACTGTGTAGAGGTGGTTAGGGAATCCTCTTTTCCTTCTCTTCCTCTCTTCTCTCTGACAGCCCTAACATTGACCCATATTAATTTGGACTTAGGGTAGGAGGTTCATTGAGAGGATGCTGCAAAAGAGAAGGAGCCGAGCAGGGCCTCATGGACATTTAGAATCAGGTGCCTTAATGCCAGTGCATCTCTTTCTCTCCATTTATCACCTCTGCTTCTCTCTGCATCTCAGGTGTTTCTTCTAGAGACAGGCTTTCTCCTGTCTTCCTTCGGCCCATTTTCCTTTTTCACTTCCTGCCCAAGGACTGACAGCCGCCGGCCTCCAAGCTTCCTATCTTTGGCTCTCACAACCCTCTCTTCCCAGCTGGCAAGTGGTAGGAAGGTCTCCGGGTGGTCCTTGCACTGGTCCCCTGCGGCTTTGTGGACGGCGTGCTGTGGCTGGCGGTGGGCTCCCCACACGGGGGTGTGTGCTCTTCCAGGAAGATAAAGCAATAAAAGTCCATGTGAGACTGAAATTTGTGAACTAGTCATGGAGAAACAACCCCAGCAATAAAAAGCCTTAGGTACCCACAAACAGATGCTTTGGAAAGTCAATGATAATAATAACAATAATAATAGCACCTCTAAGAGCTTAGGTGCAATGTAGCTCTGGGCCTAGGGGAAACAGCTGGCTGATGGAATTCCAAGGAACAGCAGGAAGCTCCAAAGAGTGACTTTCTCCTCTCCCCCAGCCTATTATTATTGAATGATAAGTAAAGTGTTACCCCTGGGCCATGCTACCCTGGGCCCTCCTTCATCCTAAGTGGTGGGGCTGGTATTTGCTTGGCACAGTCTTGTCCCAGGCTTGAGTGTGATCCTCTCCAGCCAGAGGCCCCCAGAGGTTAGCTCTGTGTTGGCTGTGACTGAAAGGCCACACTCTCTGAGCAATGGGAGGTGGGGATCTGGAAGCCCACGCTGCGGGGAGGGGCAGCTGGCTGGGGAAGAAGCTCATCTGCACTGTGGGGCATCCTTGACCCTCACCCGTGGGGTCTGGGGTAAAACCCTGCTCCTGTTTGCCCCACAGGGGCCTGTGCTTCCCTCATGCGACCTGTGTTGTTACCAGCCACCCTCCCTGAAAGACCATGCACCTGGCAAAGGCAGGAACAGTGCCTTGCTTCTCCTATTTTGCCTCTGTCTAGCATAGGGCCTGGCACTGAGCAGGAGACCAACAGGGGCCTGTGAATTGAAATGCATGAGGTCTGTCTCCAGCCTCTTCCCAGCCGCAGTTAGCAGATGGTGAAATCCCTCTCCAGGTGCTTCTTGACCTAACAGGTGTAGGCACGGAAGGCCTTCCTCTTTGCAGAGCATTTGAGTGTCTGATTTATTATTAACAGAAAGTGGCGGGTCTGGAGCAGTTCCAGGAAACAGCCAGAGACATGAGTAAAGGGATAACAGCTCCTAGGAGGCAAGTTTAAAGTAAATACTGTCCTTTAGTCTGGGGCAGAAGGAGTAGCCTGTAATGTACGAGGCGTCTCCTGCAAGGAGGTTTCAGGAAAAAAAGCCTCCCTCCCTCCCTCTTTCCTTTTCTTCCTCCCCCCTTTCCCTCTTCCCTCCCACCTACCTGCAGCAAAAATTGCTTGACGTCCTACCATACCAAACACTGCTTGGGGTTGGGAAGGATAAAGAGGTTTATAATGCACATTCTATGCTTTCAGGACGCAATATGGCAGGAGGCAAACAATGAATAGATGTAATAAAATCCCAATACTAAATGGTATGAGAGGTCAGGGAGAGGGAGTGAAGGTCACTTCTCACTTTGATGTTTGATGAATGCTGCATGAAGGATGAGATGGAATTTGCTTTTGAACTTGAGAGAAGGGAGGGTCAAGTAGGGGAATCATTAAGAATTCCAGGCAGACCCAATCTGAATCCTGATCCACAGTCTACTAGCTGTGTGGCCTTAGCAAAATCACTTCACCTTTTTGAAAATTGGCTTCCTCCTCTGTAGAACTGGGGAAAATATTCTCCTATACTTGTCCTTTCTCTTGCATGATTGGTCCATCTCTGTGTACTTGATTATTCCCTTCAGCACACACACACACACACATTTTGTAATTTTTCCCATTATAGAAGGCCCTCTCCTTTGAAACCATATCCCCCTTCAGCTACCATCCATTTCACTGCCTTCCTGTAGCACAAACTCCTCATGCGAGTTTCCTATATTCATCTCTGTCCTCTCCTCCAATTCTGTCTTGCTCCCACTCACTCGGGCTGTTGTCCCTGTCGTTCCCGCTGCAACTGCCCGGGTCGAGGCCACCAATGCACTACGTGATACAAAACTCAAAGGTCAGTTCTTTCTACCATTGTCCTTCACTTAGTAGCAGTGCTTGACACAACTGATCATTTTCACCTTCCTCAGGGGACTTCCAGGATACCATATCTTTGGTTTTCCTCCTAGTTCTTGGGTTGAGCGTTATACTCTTTCCTCTTCATTTCTATGACCTTTATTTAAGCTGGATGGCTTTAGGAAAGCTCAGTGTTAGGACCTCTTCTCTTTCATACTTGCATCCTTTGGTGGACTCTGGCACTAATGTCCGGTCACTATCCCAGCTGACACCTTCTGCAGATGTTCCCATGAACTCCAGATTCAGGCACCTCACTGCCTGCTGGGTATCTTCACTTGGATGTCTAATTAGTTTCTAAATCCTAATATGTCCAAAACCAAACTCTTGAGGCTACACAGTCTACCGTCTACCCAACGGCCAGAAAGAGCCTTTCATGAGTTCCATCATGCTGTGCTTCTGCTCTGGGACTTCCAGTAGCTTCTCAAGGCAATCAGAGTAAAAGCCAAAGTCTTAACATGGCCTAACAATGTCTGCCAGGACTGCCCTCAGGCCTTCCCCTCCTCTGCCATCACCACTTATCTTCTTTCAGCCTCCCTTACCTCACTCTATTCCGGAACACACTGGCTTTGTAGGTGTTCCTTGAACCCTCTGAATGTGTCCTACTCCCTCAAGGTCTTTGCACTTGCAACAGCCTGGAGCTCCTTTCCCCCAATAAATCTGCAGTTTGATCCTTTTTTTCCTTCAAGTGAGATCACATGGGACCTCATCAGAGAGGCTCTCCAACTTCCCCCACCCAGCCACACATCCTACCCCCTTATCCTGCTTTTTGGTCCTCTGTAGTGCTTACAATCTCCCAGCGTCCCACATGTAATTGTTGTTGTCATCATTTATTACCTGTTTCCTAATCACCTTCCCCTCTTAAAATTGAGTTCATTTGTTTCACTGCTGTAGAGCCAGAGCTTGGACAAATATTTCAACATGTTAGGTACTCCACGTATTAGTAGTGGATTTTGTTTTTGTTTTGATGTATGTAAAGTGCTGGCAAGTGGAATAGTTCAATGCATTTTCTACTCATTTGATGGTAATGAGAAGGAAGGATTTTATGGGGATGGACCAGCATGGACTGATACACAAAAGTGGGGAAATATGACTAAGGCACGAATATCAGCGAAGTTCTTTTGAGTTTAAACAATAATTGCTCGGTTGTGCTAGGAGGGCCTTGAATGCCACCTTCAGGAGTTAGGGCTTCAGTGGCCCTAGGAAATTACTTCAGTTTCCTGGTCTGCTTAAGAATATACCATGTCATAGTTTGGCTTCAGTAGTGGGAATGGATATACTCATGATTTTGAGGTTAGAAAAAAAGTCAAAGTCAAGGCCTCATCAAGGTGATGTTTTCTCCCTGAAGACTGTGGCACTCTAGGGATGGCTACTGGTCATCCTTGGTCCTTAACTTGTCACATGGCAAGGCACAGCATGGTGGCTTCTTTTGGCCTCTCCGTTCTCTTTGGGGTTCTGTTGATTTCAGCTTCTGACTGCTCCTTTTTTGGTTTTCTTTCTCATTATTGACTTTTATTTCACTTATAAAGGACTCTGGTAACAGGAAAAGACCCATCCTAATTGAGGTGGAGCATCCCTTAACTGAAATAACCTCATCAAAAGGTCCCACTTACAATGTCTGCAGGAATGGATTGAGTTTAAGAACATGTTTTTCTGGAGTCCATACAGCTGTGAACCACCATAGGACCATTTAATATTTTGAGCTTGAGTGTGGCATGACCAGAGCTACGCTTAGTCCAATTAATCAAATCTGGTATGGAGAATGGATGGGGAAGTGGGGCCTAGAGGACGAGAACCCTGCCGAGAATTTCTTAAATGCATCAACTGACCAATTGAATTTTCAGCATGTGGAATTGCTAACCACTGTCTCTGTCTTTTTTATTCTCTTTCAATAATGTGAATTCACTTAAAAGCAATACTTTTTTATCCTTTTTCATATGAGCTATATCACCACTAAACAACTTATTGAGGATATAAATCAGAGGATTTCTTGCTCTCTCTCTCTCCCTCTCTTGCCCTCTATCTCACTCTCTCTTTTGATATCATCTGTATTATTACTATCTCTCTTACAAATGATTGACTATTCTCAGAAGTCCAGTGATTTCTTTCCAGTTTCTCATTCTTAAAGTGAAGGTCTACTAGACCATTTTTGTGAGAATAATGAGTTCTGGTAAACTTTGTATGGTTCTCATTCAAAAACTCAAGTCCAAGAAAATAGGAAACACTGAATTTCTTGAGGTTGACTTTGACTTTCTTGGGAATCTCCTTCTGCCTGGGTGGAAAAGATCAGAAACATCTCTGGATGGAGGAGGTAATTGAGTCCCAGGTTTGGGGAGGCTGCTTTGGGGCAGCTTCTCCTCTGCCTCTCCAACTCTAGAGAGTCCCCTCTCCCGGACCACAAAATGATTTCCTTTAGCTTGCCAGGGAAGTCTGAGTGCAACCCCCCTTTTGGCCACTCTGGGGGTGCCATTGCCTTCCCTTCCTGCCATTCATCTATACCCCTTGTCTCTTTTATTTTTAGGTCATATACATATTTACATCACAGCTGGCTCTTCCTAAGTGGGCACTGAACTCTGCCCTAATTTGTTCTTCTGTTTCAGTATTTTCCAAAACTGTGATCTGAGGACCATTGAATCACAATCACCAGGGGGCTCAGTAAACATTTCTGGGCTCCACCTGGGACCCTGTAGGTAAAAACCTGAAACCTAATTTTAATCCTGTCTGCATGATTTCTTACAGATGTCGCACCTAATTTCTGGCCCATCCATGGTACAGTTCTCTGTATTTATTTAGGTGTTTTTGTTCTATTGAAATATGTGTGTATTCTAATGATATATTTATTGGTTATTTCAAAGGAAAAATTTAAAGGGTGGAGAATTAAAATCTACTGAAACACTTGCTGTGCTTAGATGAAATAGGGATTTTGGATTCCTTATAAGTTTTTATTAAGACAATAAAACCATATGGCAGAAAGCATGGACAATAGGGAGAAAAGCATAATTTCCTCAATTTGATGCAACAACTATTTTCATGTTGGAATCGTCCCTCTGGGTCTCTGTACAGAAGTTTTCATAAACGTGTGCAGTGTCACGCCATTTGGTGTGAAATATAGTCAGAGAGGAGGAGGGGCCAGAGCCAAGGCTCGGCTCTGGACTCCCTCCTGCTCCGAGGACCTGGCCACCGGACTCAAGGAAAGACCCTCTCACGAGGGACCCGCCAAGGGCACCCAAAAGATTCCCGGGGACAATATGCAGACTTGCCCCAGGACCAGACCCCCAGCTGACCAAAGTTCCCAGCAGCCCCGAGCTGGTGTGCATGGAATGTTTTTCAATTCAGCATGCGTTTTTTGTCACCTTCTATGCACCAGTGGATGAACAAGCAAAGCTCTGCTGTTGCCCTGGGGTCCCAGGCTGGTGGGGGAGACAGACCCAGAAGCAGGTATTTACCACGGAGTGAAAGCAGGTGTCTTCCTGGGGGGTGGTGCAGAGTGTGACCTGGAGGAAGACGCAAAGCCACTGACCAGGGGATGAATGTGGGAAGTCAAACAGAGGCAGGCACAGATGAGAGCACCTCGGCAGATGGACGTGCGGGATGGAACTAGGTTCAGGCCCATTCGGGAGACTTGAACCCTCTGTTCTCACCCCAGACTTATTCCAAGGGACTTAAAAAAAACCAGCAGACGGAAACTCTGATCTGTGTAAGACTTTGTTTTAGGCAATGTCAAACATATAATCCTTTTCACCACTCTGCCGGGGATGGTGTGCTCTCTTCGTTTTATTTTATTGCAGAACCTTTACTAGGGTTCTGAGATAGTTAAGACATTCAGGAATGGACAGAGAATGATAGAGCAAACACATATGTGCACCAGACAGATTTAAACAAAATTTTACTGCATTTGATTCGTATTGTCTTTAAAGGAAATAAAACATCACACCCTTGGGGACATCTTTGCAATCCTGGATCGCATTTCCCTCCCTCTCTCTCTTCTTGCAAAGAAGTAAACACCGTCTTGAAGTTGTTACGTGTCCTTCCTGTATATGATTTTTAGTTTTATTTCCTAAGTATGTGCTACTTGCTTTATAGTATATACACTGTACTGTACGTACATACGTACATTGTAATATACGCCTTTTGTAATTCGTTTTGCTCGCCCCTCTCAATATTAAGTTTTTGAGATTTATCCATAAGGATCATGTAGAATCTGTTTCCACCATGTTAACTCCTGTAGAATATGTCCCATTGTCTGAAAATATCATGACATTTCTTTCTCTTTTTGATGGACATTTGGGTTGATACAGAAAAACCAGTGTCTATATCTCCAAACTCATATGCGTAAAATTTTTTCTAGGTCATATTCCTAAAGGTAGATTACCCAGATTTTAAGAAATGTTTATTTATAGGTTTCATGACATATTTCCAAATTCCTTTCAAAGTATTTGTATATATTTTGACTCCTACCAGCAAGATAACAGATCTCATTTTCCAACATCAGTATCTATCACACTTTGCAATTGTTGACAATTTGATAGGCATAAAACAATATCTCATTTTAATTTATATTTCTCTGATTTATAAAAACACTAAGTTTTCATATGCTCATTAGTAGAAGTTCTTTATAAATTCTGAACACTAATGCTTTACTGCTTATATGTGTTGAAAATATTTTCTCTCCATCTCTGGCTTGTCTTTTAATGCTATTTCAGCAACTTATGTCTTATAGATATCTGTAAATATTTCCCTTGGTATAATTGTGCATTTTATATTTTGCTTAAGGAATTCTCCCTCCCGTGGACTCATAAATACATTCTCCAATATTCTCCTCCACAAAATTTAAGGTTTTATTTTCTGTAGTTAAGTCTCTAACTCAGGTAAATTAAAAAACAAAGCGAAACAAAACTTTTAACTTTGCAAAGTTCATGAAATTAAAATGGGCAGTTTAGTTGTTAAAAGTAAGAGCAATAAAGCCACACCCAAAGTCAAGAAAAAAAGATCAAAGTTGGAGGTACCAGAGATGCACCCCATGTCGATTTTACCCCTTCACCTGGCTCAAAGTTAATCACTACCCTGAGATAACACATCATGTTCTTGCATGTCATTAGAGTTTTATTAAATATGCACACTGAAGCACTGTGGTTTGGTTTTGCTCACTTTATTTATTTATTTATTTATTATATTTATATTAAGATATTTATTAGAGAAGTTGTAGGTTTACAGAAAAATCGTGCAGAAAATTGAGTTTCCATATACCTCTCCCACCACCCACTGTTTTCCCTATTATGAATGTTTTGCAGTAATGTGGTACCTTTGTGACAATTGATGAAACAGTATCATTATGATTATACTATTAATTATATTCCCTGGTTTACATTAAGGCAATGTTTATATTGTACAACCTTATGTTTATTTTTTCATAAAAATATTTATTTGACTCCAAATTTCCCTCTTTTAATGACATTCAAACACACAATCCAGTGCTGTTAATTACCTTCACGATGTTGTGCTACCATCACTGCCATCTATTACCAAAACTTTTCTGTCCCCCCAGACAGGAACTCTGTACCAGTTGTGCATGAACACCCCTTTTCCTACCTGCTTGTCCCCACCATGGCCCCCAGGAACCTGTATTCTAGTTTCTGACTCTATGAATTTGCTTCTCTGGCTTATTGTAAATCAGTGAGATCATACAACATGCTAGTTGCTACAACACGGATGAAGCTTGAAGACTTCATGTTGAGTGAAATAAGCCAGATAGGGAAGTATGAATATTGCTTGCATCTTAAAATTAATGAATGAGTGCATTTTTGAAATATTTTTACTGAGATATCTTCATGCACATAGCCCATCTAGAGTATACAACCAGTGGCTCACAATATCATCACATAGTTGGGTATTCATCACCATGATCATTTTTAAAACATTTGCATTACTCCAGAAAAAGAAATAAAGGAAAAAATCCATACAACCCATACTCTTACCTCCCTCTCTTATTGACCACTAGCATTGCAATCTATCCATTTTTTTTTTACCCTTTACCCATCTCCCCTATTACTTATTTATTTTTATCCTTATTTTTTAACTCATCTGTCCATACCCTGGACAAAGGGAGCACCAGCCACCATGCTTTCAAAATCACACAGTCATACTGCAAAAGTTATATAGTTATACAATCATCTTCAAGAATCAAGGCTACTGGAACCAGCTCAACAGTTTTAGGCACTTCCCTCTAGCCACTCCAATATGCCACAAACTAAAAGGACTATCTATATAATGCGTAAGAATAAGTGCCAGGATAACCTCTCAATTGTCTGAAATCTCTCAGCCACTGAAAGTTCATTTTGTTTTAGTTCTTTTCTCCTCTTTTGTTCAAGAAGGCTTTCTCATTCCCATGATGCCGGGTCCCAGCTCCTCCTGGGGATTCAGGTCCCATGTTGCCAGAGAGATTTACACCCCTAGGGATCACATCCCACATAGGGGGAGGACAGTGAATTCACCGACTAAGTTGGTTTAGAGAGAGGCCATATCTGAACAACAAAAGAGGTTCTCTGGAGGTAACTCTTAGGCATCATTATACGTAGGCTCAGCTTCTCCTTTGCAGTAATAAGTTTCATAGGAGAGAGCCTCAAGATCAAGGGCTCAGCCTACCGAATTGGTTGTCCTTACTGCCTGAGGGAATACAAGAAATTCCCCAGATGGGGACGTTCAACACCACCTCCCATCTCCCCAGTCCCCTAAGGGGACCCCGCAAACACCTTTCCATTTTCTCTGCCCAAATTACTCTGGGATATATGGGACATCACACCAACCTGTACAAACCAACAAGATCTCATGCCCTTTTCAAGATTCTATGTAATTATGGTGCTCGAATAAACCGACTACAGAAGTTAAATTAGATAATATGCTACCCAAAATGTAAATTCTGCATTAAATAAACATCTCTTCTTATGGTCTCCCACAGAAGATGAAGTTCTAAAACATAGACCAGATCATCCTTTATCTCACACCCTGATTGCTGCATGGGGCAATGCTGACCTTCACAGATTCAGAGCATCAACTCTGAGTCTCAGGTGTCACACAAATACCCGAAGTTCCAGGGAATGACCAGGTTGTATACATATAGCTCAGTATCTCAGAATTCAGAACCAACAGTCACAACTCTGGAGTAGATGTAATAGTTGTAAAAGCTCACAATCCGGGAACCTCCACCATAGGCCCCAACCTGAAAACCCATGCTCTTGTCCCCAGCTTATTGACATTTAGCTTTGACATATTGCCTTTGATATATTCAATGGAAGCATATTACAGTGTTACTGTTAACTATGGACCCTAGTTTGCATTGACTGTATTCCCAACCCCCCACATTTCATCCCATTTTAAACACCTTGCAATGTTGACATTCATTTGTTCTCCCTCAGGCAAAAAGGCTCTTGTATTTGTATGTTTAATCACCCTCATTGTTCATTCTAGGCATTGCTAAGTTATATGGTTCCAGTCTTTCTCTTCTATCTTTTCTTCTGGTGTCAACCATACTCACACTCAGCTTCATTCAGTGTACTTAGAATATTGTGCTACCATCAGATAGTACTGTGTTATCCATTTCTGGATCTTTACAATCAGTCCTGTTGAACATTCCATACTCTCAGCATCAAATACCCAATTTCTACCCTCTTTCTAACTCCTGTTAACCTGTGTTCTCAACTTTAACTCTCAAAGTTTACTCATTAGTGTTAGTTCATATTAGTGAGACCATACAGTATTTGTCATTTTATTTCTGGCAAATTTCATTCAGGATAACGTCCTTAAGGTTCATCCATGTTGTTACGTGCTGCATGACTTTATTCTTACAACTTTGTAGACTTTAGTCTTACAACTGCATAATAATATTTCAGTGAATATATATATACCACAGTTTGTTTAACCACTCGTTTGTTGATGGACATTTGCGTTGTTTCCATCTCTTAGTGAATAATGCCACTATAAATATTGATGTGCAATGTCCATTTGTATCTTGCCTTCAATTCCTCTGACTATATGCATAGTAACAGTCAGAGGTAATGGAATTGCTGGATCACATGTCAATTCCATTCTTAGCTTCCTGAGGAACAGCCAAACTGCCTTCCAGAGCAGTTGCACTATTCTACATTCCCTCCAACAGTACATAAGTCTGCCTGTCTCTCCACATCCTCTCTAGCACTTGTGGTTTTCTGTGTTTTTTTTTGTTTTTTTTTTTAATAATGGCCATTCTAGTAGGTGTGAGATGATATCTCATTGTGGTTTTGATTTGCATTTGTATTTCTCTAATAGCCAGTGAAGTTGAGCATCTTTTCATATGTACTTGAGCCATTTGTATTTCCTCTTTGGAAAACTGTTTGTTAATGTCTTTTGCTCATTTTTAAATTGGGTTGTTTGTCTTTTTGTTGTTGAGTTGTAGAATCTCTTTATACTCTGGATATTAAACATGCACATTTATTATAGAAATATAGAAATTATTAATACTTCTAATATAGAAAATTATTAGTTCCTTCTACAAGCTAATGACTTCTCAGAACTTGAGGATTACAACTACAAAAAAAAAAGGCATTGACAAGTACTTTTAAAAATGGTTCAGAAGTAGCAGATCAGGCCTTTGAGTTGGATTGAGACAGCTCTAATCTTAAATTTCACTATTGTAATATATTTGTAAAAAAGTCATGTTTGTAAATAGTGCCACTGGCTTCATAGAGAATATACCCTATCAATTGCCCTTGTCTGCAAGACTCCCTAGAATGGTGTCCAGTCGATTGCTTCATTTTTCATGTTAATATCATGTATATATAGTCTAAATGAGTTGGTCTTCCTTCTCACTGGAATCTAACTGAAAAGTTTGTAAGCATGACCATTCCAGAAATATAAACTGACCTTAACAAGGTCTTTGAGTAGTCGTTAGGTTAATAAACATTCCAGTTCTCCCCTCTTTCCAGGCACATGATAGGATTGAATTTTCCTGGTTTTCTTGGAGTTAGGCATGACTATGACTTGGTTTGGGCAATGAAATAATGAAATAAATGATGGAATTTTTAAGAGCCTGTATGGAATTCATCAAGGTCCCTTTCCCTGTCTCAGGGAAGTGTGTGATAAAAGGGAGGCTCCATCAGCCTGGGACCCTGAGTGAGAAGCAAAATTCCACTAACAGCCCCACATTAGACATTGTAGCTTGAACAAAAAGAAACATTGGTTGCCCTTAAACCACTGAGATCTTAGTAGATACTGTAACATAGCCTAGTTTATTCCAACGGTTATAAACATACTTAAGGTGGTATCGATGTCTTCAAACCTCTTAGTCACTAGTTTGAGACCTGCTCTAGGAGTCAAGGTTAGGGTTCCAATCCTAGCTCTGCCAGAAGCCAGCTCAGCCTCAGTCAAAGGAGAAGTGCTTACTCTTGACTCAGTCAAGCTCTTAAGAGCCAGACTGCCTGGGGTAGAACCCAGTTCTGATGGAGGGGGCAGCTTTGGTCAAGTTTCTTAATGTTTGTGTCCATTCCACATATGTCAAATGCAGATAACAGTATCTAACCTCATAGACATAAATATAAAGAATCAATATGCTTTTAAAAACCCTACCTAAATGCTTTAAATATAAAGCATTTAGTGTGTGGGGGTTTTAGCTTTTAGTGGGGATGGCTCTTGCTGAACATGTTGGGTATTTCCATTCCCACCTCTTCTATTGTGGCACTGAGCACAGGGTAGGATAGTTAACACTGGAAGACTTGGGACCAATTTTGCCTGGTAACATCCTGGGTCTGGTTCTAGATTATTGCTACAGTGAAAAATGAAATTGAGAGCTATGAATGTATCCTAAGTTAGAAGACTTTGAAGTATCTGGCTCAAATTCACAGCAAGTGTCAGAGCTGGAATCAACTTAGTCTAACTGGTTTCAACCCCTGGATTTGGGAAGCAAATAGTCACATTCCCATTCACTCCCAAATAATTCACAAGACATATATAAAGTGTCTTTTGTGTTCATTTAAACAGGTTGTCAGAAGCCCCACCATGGAGCAAGACCTGAGTAGCTAAGATATGAGGCTGAATAGGTCTGGGATGTGTGGATATTACAATGTGGAACAAACTCAGCCAAGCAGCCAGAGCATCACCAAGGATGGGGTGAACAGGAGAGACCCCGTCCTATGGCCTCCAGCCCTACCCATGGTCTCAGCACAGAACCTTGCCACCTCCTTGCTGGGGTGCCCTGGGCTGGGTGGAACCACATCTGGATGCAGTGGCTGCTCCCTCGGCTGTAGTTGCTGACCTTGTAGAAGTGACTCCAGATTTCATTGCACAGGGCAACAGGTGTGGGGAAGTAGAAACTGAGAGGTGGCAGGCAGCTTTCACTGGGCACTGGTTATACCCTGAAGTCCAGTTCCAGCTCTCATGCCAGTTGTTCTTGCAGGTGTAGGATCCACCTTCTGGATCTAGGGTCCCAAGTCAGGGGAGCAGTCATAGAAGCAGGTGTCCTGAATGAAGTGCCGTCTGTAGGCAGATGACATCTCTTCCCGGTGGACCCAGTTGAATCTGTACAGGTAGGAAGTATCCTTATGGGCTTCCAGGCTGGTCCTGGTGGAACCGCAGGTCTTGTTCTTCCAGGGACAACACTGCTCATGCAATTTGTCCTCGGGGTTTGGCTTTTCCTTCTGGTACTTGGTGTTCATGCAGACATTGAGAAGTTCAGTCCTAGCCTGCTTTGTCCTGGGCTGGACACCCCATACAGTGGCCACTGACACCAGAAGGAGAGCAGTTGTATTGTTGTCAGTGGGGCCATGTCTTACCCTGGGATACGAGGTGATTTAGTCTGATTCAGGCTTCTGCTCGGCACTTTCCTTTCCTTATTCCAGGAAACAACCGTGGTTTTATGGCCTTGGAGATGGGCAGTGGAGCAAGCAGCAGGAATGGAGCCTGGAGAGGAGGTTGAATCCTGTGACAACCTGGGATGGTGAAGTCCTCTGAAAATCCCCTAGACAGTAGAGGATCTTGATTTGCTTGCATTTTAAAAAACTACATATAAATGAAATAATACAGCATATGCTCTTTCATTTCTGCCCTCTTTCCCTCTATATTCAGTCTGTGAGATTAGTCCATGTAAGATACAGCTATATTTTATTCATTTTCATGATGGTATGTTATGCCAAGGGAAGAATATAGAACAGTGTATTTATCCAATATTGGAAATTTGGGTTGGTTCCAGGTGGAGGATGTGATGCAAAATAGAGGTCAATTTCATTTCTTTCCATGTGGATATCCTGTTCTCCCATACCCATTTACTGGAAAGCCCGCCTGTTCCCACTACCCTGCAGGTGACATCTTGTCATAAATTAATTGTCTGTGTCCATATGGACCTCTTCCTGGGTTCTGCCTTGTTACATTGGTCTAATTGTCTAACCTGGCATCCATACTATACTGCCTTAATCACTTAAGCTAGTAAGCAGTCTTGAGACCCGGTGGAGCAAATTCTCCCCTTCTCTCTACTTCTTCAAAAGTGTCTTCCCTCTTCTGGGATCTTTGCATTTTCATTTTGCAATTAGCTTGTCAAGTTATACTCACACACGCCTGCTCCCTCCCTCACACCCCTTCTGGGTAATTGATTTGAAACCACCTGGATTTAATTTTGTGTGTGTTGTGAAGTTGGGACCTAATTTTATTCTATTCTAATCTTAATGGTGTAGGGATGGCTGGTTGCCCTAGTCTCATTTATTGGCTATCCCATCCTTTCCCCACTTGTTTATCAGTACACCATTTTCTTTTTACTAATATTTGACTGGCATGCCCTTTTCACATCCCTTTACTTTCAAACTTTCTGTGTTACTATAAACAACATATAACTGGGTTATTTTTTCCAATCCAATATGAGAAGATCTGCCTTTTAGCACAAGAGTTAATCTGTTCTTGAACAATAATATATTTTGACTTATTTATGCCATTTTATTTTGTATTTTATATTTATCCTGTTTTTCTTTTCTCTTTTTCTGCTTCATTTTAGATTATTCAAACTTTATTTATATATGCATTTATTTTTATCCCTAGGTTCTGTAAGTTATATATTATACCATTTTATTTCTTTAGTGGACACGTTACCCTTAAATTTTTAACATGTGGGCTAACTGTATCTCTTCCCCCCCCCAAATACAAGAAAATTCAGTTTTCACTCTGAAAGGCTTACATTGCTTTATACATGTGATGTAATGTCTTAGTCCCTCATATGGAGTGATCTTTCTGCGCTTTGAACTCAGCCTCAGTTGCCAGGTCTGAAGAACGGAGGTGAAGCAAAGTGTTACAGTCAGATTTTGTCCCCCCTGACTGCCTTGCAGGAAATTGTGGAGGAGTGGCTGGCTGCAAAGACATTTGCAGTATCCCACAGGGGAGATAAAGAGGAGGTCAGCTTCCCTCATCACTGCTCCAAATTCAGTATGTTGCCAGGGATTATTGATTTTCCATTGGTTTATAAATCAGCTTACAGCCATGTCTGCTAGGGACGTTAATGCTGGAATATTTTAAACAGTTTTTCAAATGTGAACCTGAAAAAAAAATTATGTCAGTTGTACCCAGGAATTATGTTCCTCACCCTTGGGCCAACATTATTATACAGACATGATTGGTCATTGCTACCAAAGGGAGGTGCTTTTCTTTCTTTTTCTATTATTTATTTTTTGTCTCCATGGAATATTGGTTAAACTGGTTCCTGAGACCCTGCTGATCCTGTCTGGAGCTTCACGTCAAAGGCCAGCTCCCTGCCTTTGAATCTCCATTCTGTGTCAAGCCCTGGGCTCATCGATTTTACATCTGCTGGCTCAACTTCATTCATTCAATAGCCCTTTAAAGTAGATCCATTGTCCGACTTTTGTAGATTAGGAAGCAGAAGACCAGGAACTAGCAAAATAGTGACAGGGTTTTTAACCCAGGTGGTTGGATTGCCAATCCTGTTCTCTTTCCCCTCTAGAACAACGGTCTCACTTTCTAAGGTATCTCAGAATCTCCTAGGGAACCTGCAAAACTGTGCATTCCTGGACCTCACTCTCTCATAAATTTATTCAATTGTTCCAAGGTGGTGCCCCGAAATATTTATGCTTATAAAGCTCACCAGATGATGTAGAAATACTGGTTTGTCTGAAGAACCAAAGACCTGAAAGAGTCTCCCTAAGGGCTGAGCTAAAAGAAGGTCAGAGATGGCTCTGGAGAGAAAGTGCCCAGCCACTCAGCCATGCCTGCATCTGCTCTGCCTCCCCCTTCCCTGCCATGGGCTCCCCATCTCAGGTTCTCATCTCTCCCCTGGCCCTCCAGTGGAGAGGATCTCAGTGCTTCAGTTCTGCATCTGGACCTCACACGTTGTCCCTGGGGCAGGAGTTCCCTGTGTCAGACCCTTCCTAGAGACACACCTGAGTTTGGGTTTGAAGGATGAGCAGGTCCAAGATGAGAGTAGTGTGTCGGTCCTAGGGAGTCTCTTCAGATCTCGGGAGCAGATGTCAGTCTTTCTGAGGTTGGGGACTGTTTCCATTGTCCTAGGAGGGTGCAACAGATAGCATTTGCAGGAAGTGTGTTAAACTGAAGCCAGGAAGGGAACTTTATCCTTCTCTCCTTCCTGAACCAGCAAGAGAACCCACTTCCCTTATTTGAACCTAGACAGATTTTTTTCCCCATAATATTTTAGAGAGAAAAAGAGTAGGTAGGACAAGAGGAGACCAGATTTTTGCCCTAAGATCACTCCCATTTGACAGAAAACAGCCCAGCCACTCCCAGACCCATCCTGTCCTCTTCTCTCCAGGTTGCCTTAGTGCTTCCTCTCTTATACTTCAGTTGCCCTTTTCTCATTTCTTGGACAAATGGCCTGGAGGCCCCTTCTGGAATCAAACTGATGTTGTCACCCAGAAAGGTGTTGGGTTCATTGTAGGTCCAATGTTTTTATTACCCTGGAAGACCCCGAGGCTCAGCCTATGCACAGAACCTGCTCTCAGCCAAGGGAAGCTGGAGCTGGAGTTCGGGGCACAATCCCCTTACTCCCGGACCTACCCTGCTTCCATTCATATGCACAATCGCCTCAGACATAATGGAACCTAAGTCTGTCTACAGCATGGAAAAAGAGTGGGAAAATGTAGTTAAGATGAGCAGAAGCTTGGGGAAAAAGTAATTCAAACTAGAATTCTGGAGGAGCTAGAAAATAGCCCGTTCTGGAAAATAGCAATGTGGGCTGGTTTTCCAAGGCAGACAGTAGTTTTGCCATGTCTCCTTTACTTTAGGATTCACTGTTTTTTAGAGATTTAAAACCCATTAGGGAATGGCTTATGAAGTTAATAACCTGTTACCATTCTGGAGAATTACATTTGATGCCATATATAGTTATTTGGCTTATGAAAATAAGTACATTAAGATTAGGAGCCAATTCTTATTCATGCCACTTATTGAAGACAGATCATCCAATAATAAACAAATATCATTAATCTTAAACCCATGCGGGGAGAAATTCATTTTTTAAAACTAATTGCACATGTGGGGTTGTGTTTTTTTAAAACTGAAGCCGAAAGAAAAAAAAAAACTGTGATAATACAATAAACTTTGCTTCTCTGGTACAGAATTGGATTTGTGTGGGAAAAACAAATTAACTGTGAAATGTAACCAGAAAAGTAATGTTGATTACAAGGAGCACATAATTAGGGCAGCTCGGATATGCACTGGATCCCTCTTTGCTCTTTCCAAGCCTGAACAGTAGTGAATAGGTATTCAATTTGGTTCTAATTATCACGTTAGTGTCGGTCATAATTTCCACAAATGACGTTTAGGTCACACGAATGGATACTAGACTTGGAAGACTATGTTTTTCTTCTTTTAAGCAACAGAGCATTTCTTTCCTAAATCCCAGGGCAGCCTGGGCAGGGGGGAAAAAGTCAAACAAAAGATGATCATTTCTTAGAGCGAAAATTCGTGGTTCTTTCTGAAGCCAGTTTAGTTGTTCCACTCCATTGTCTACAGTTTATTCACTGACAATTAATTAAGGACACTTTCTGAAATGTGTCCTAGGAACACAGAAATGTAGAGGTCTTTTGTCCTCGCATTACAATTTAGTAGAGGAGACACACATAAACTCTTAAAAAGAAGTAACTGACCAAGAGCCTTTGCAATCATGGTGGTTGCATGGAAACTTTTGTGTTGAGTTTTGATGGAGGAGTAGGGTTCATTGGTGGTAGAAGGGGGAAATGGCTCGAGTGAGGAAAGGGCATGAGGCATTCAAGGAAGTTCAGGGGGCTAGAATGCAGAGTCCTTGGGGAATGAAGCTGGAGAGGCAAAATGCTTGTCAGCTTGTTCATGCATTTTGATTTCTCTGCCATTTCCTGTTATCATTCTCACTTTAACCAGAGCAGAAACCTCAGCATAGTGTTCTCTTCTAAACCACTGTCCTTCTCTAAACCATCTTCCGCATTGCAGCCAAAAGGATTTTTTTTTTGAAACCCAAATTTCATCATGTTACTCCCTTTGGACCTTGGGATAAAGTCAGGACCCCCAAAGCGGATGGCTGAGCTGACCTGCTCTCAGACCTCATGTCCTATCCATCACCTTCTTTCTTGCTAAGATCCCATGACATTGTCCTCTTCTTTGTTCCTAGAACATGCCAACCTCACTCTCTCCTCTGAGTCTTTGCACATGCTATTCCCTCTGCCTTATCATTGTCTAAATGAATCATCACCCATTTCACCATTCTAAACTGATCCCACTTATTCTCTGAGTCCTTTGCTTTCCTCATAACCCATTTATGGTCTGTAATTATTTCTTCATTTGATATGGAAGTGTTCTTTGTCTTACTCATTAGAATGCAAACTCCATGAAAGGAGGGATGATGTTTGTCTTGCTCACAGCTCTATCCCCCATACCTGGCACTGAAATACAAGCCTTACAGGGTTTTAAAAATTATTTCTTGAGAACATAGCTGAAAAAGCCCAATTCCAGAGGGTTTTGTGTGCCAGTCTATAAGCTTTAGACCGTATCTGAGAATAGGAAGCCAACAGAGATGTTTAACCAGGCCTACAATGAGCATGGTGTGGGTTTGCCTGCCACAGAAAATTAAGTTTAAAATATTTTCAGTAATTTTAGTCATACCATGACTTCACTGGCATCCCTCTGTGATGATGCGATGATGATAGCAAAAAGCGATTTTCATTTCTAGAGTAAAACATAAAACCTATTCCTGCAGGGCCTTACGCTCCCAGAATGAAAACTAAACTGGCTGGCCCCTGCCAGACAGCCAAGAGAGCTGGTTAGCAGGAGGGGCGGAGGGTCAGTGACAGCAGAGAGGCCTCTGGTTTGCAATTTTAAGGGGACATAAAACACTGGCTGGCTTTCATAGAACACCGGGCCGAGCGGCAGAGAACTGTAAAATCTCCCTGTTGCAATATAAATATGGGATGAAAGTTGATTAACCAATTTTATGTTGTTATCTGAGCCTTCGATCCATTTGCACTTGAATTAAAGAAGACAGAAATTGAGTTTTGGCTGGGCAGGCATTTTTCAACAGGCAATGTAGGTTCAAAAAAAAAAAAGATTTCAATTCCTTTTTCACTTGAAATCTTTATCTGGCTGAGGATTCTTGATGATGCCACCCTACTTGATTTCTGTGGAATGACTACCAGAGTTTCATATCACAACCCAGAATAGACAGAGTACAAAGGACAAGGACATCTTCTGCCTTTTCTTCTAGGGCCAGAGTATTTTTGCTGCTATGGGTGCTTCACTTCTCATCTAGATTATGGCAGCAACCTCCTCTCTGGGTGCCACATGGTGTCTGGGGCCCCACGGAGTCCACGTGTGCCCACCCCCCCACCCCTATAGCCTCACCCTAAACAGCCACAGGAATGTTCTTCCAGTGCAAAGCTGATGATATCACCTCTTTTCCCAAATCTTTTACACTGATTCTCATCAAGCACACAGTTTTAATACTTTGCATGGCCGTCAAGGCCTTTGACAATCACTCTACACATGCCTGCATTTTAAAAGTCACACCATGTCTTTTCTATCATCCTCTCACCTTGACATGCCCTGTCCCTTCCATTTCCTGGCTCACCTGTCTGATTACTCATTACAGAAACCATCAGGGGCACTCACAGTGCCTTACTTTATTCCTGCTGTGTCCCAGCCTTGAGAGTTCACACTCCCACCACCAGCATGTCTGAGTGAAATTCTGTGCCTCCTTCAAAGTCCAGACAGAAGACATGGGTAGCTTCTTTTCTAGAGACTGCACCGTCCCCAACTTGCCTGGTTATAAGATTAGCTGGTGCAGGTGCCCGATTAGAAAGGACCAGGTTTGCCGGGTGAAGAAAGAGAAATTTCTCCCAGACAGAGTAGTGCCTGGTCAATGGCACATAGTCATGGTTCTAGTTGAAGCCAAGGCCCATCCAAGCTGTGTCCTCTGGTCTTGAGAATTATGCCATGGAGGGGTCCTAGGAGGACCTGCCTCCCTATGTAGCCACTTAGAGCTGTGACCTGTTGGGGCTGAGATCCACACTGGGTCTGCACGTGTGGGCAGCTTACACTGAATCCCCATCACTAACTGTCTACACTGTTCCTATGTTTATATATCCTTGCCAACCTAATTCCCTAGAAAAGCCTGAGAACAGTAGAAAGCTACTCTTGGCTTATGTATGCCCAGTCCATTCTGGGATTCTTGACCATTGTGCCTGGCTTTGTAACCCATAGTTAAGAGCCAATGGAAATGGGCCGATGATACCCTGGGCTCATGGACAGCTGCTGTCCTGAGCTTTTACCTTGACCCCCTTTGTGTTGCCTGCCCACCCAGTTTCTGCTCTCTAGTCTTGTCTTCTATCTATGGTCATGCATCCACCCCTCAACCCCAAATCTTTATTTGCCTCTCTGGTTCTTTTAGCAATTGACCTTGACCATTGTTACATGGTCCCTCAAATCTCTGGATTCTCCAGAATAATTCTTCCTGCCCTGGCCTATCCTAGATACTCCTCCTCTCCTGTGAGAGGCACAGGCTTATGCCAAGGAGAGGGACTCTCCTGGGACCCCTTAATGCTCATGGGAGCATCACAAAAGCCATTGTTAGGCTTTAGTTTCAACTTGGCCAAGGGATGATGCCCAGTTGTCTCATCAGGCAATCACTGGCTTGACTGTTGCTGCAAGGATATTTCTATGGCTGGTTGATAAACTGGAAGGCTGGTGTACTAAATCATCAGTCAGTTAATTGCATCTGTGGCTGATCACATCTGTGATCAACTAAGGTGTGTCTCCCACCAATGAGAAAATCCAATTAGTTGAAGACCTTTAAAGAAGAAGAGAGAGTTTTCACTGCTTCTTCAGCCAGCAGACCTCCCCTCTGGACTTCATCCAGCCCTTTCATCGGAGCTGCCAGCTTCATAGCCTGCTCTATGGATTTTGGACTCTTCCATTCCCACAGTTGTTTGAGACACCTTCATAAATCTCATATTTACAGATCTCTTCTGTTGGTCCATTTCTCTAGAGAACTTTGAGTAACACAGTATTGAAATCTCTTCATACCGTATCTCCACTGCTCTTGGTCTCCCTTGCACTGTGCCCTGTAGTGTGGCTCACCTCAAGCCCTTCTGTATCATTTGCAATTCTTGATCATGCCATGAACTTGATGTCTCTGCCTGACAGTGACATTCTATGGCTCTGTAATGGGGCCTCTATGGGGCTATGAGAGTCCTTCAGATTCCAAAATCATCCCTGCTCTGCAAGCCTATGCATGACCTTCAGCATGCCTTTCATGTAACCCCACTGAAACTCAATTCACTTCATTTGTAGTGAGGATTCTGGGTGACAATATCTTGCACATTTCCTTCAGGGTTGCATCCTCCTTCTCTACCTCATCACAGATTAGGTGACACAAAGAGACTTTGACTTTGGGTGCCTCCACTGAAGCATAGGCCTATGCCCCAGGGCTAATTCTCCTGGGGCATCAGTGAGCCCAAGGCACAGAGGGGGGAAGCTCCTTTCTGGCCTGAATCCCCTCCTTTGGAGGTCGTTGAGAGGCTACTGGGTGAGGTCCTAATTCAGTGAGGGATTGTGATGGTCTGTGGCTCTCAGTGCACCATGTCTTGTTAGGAATTGTGGCTTCAGGCTTAGAATTTCCAATATTACTGCACAGGGAATTTTGATTTAGCAACTACCTGAGCTGAAATGATTTCAGGACTATGGGGAGGGGTGGTTGGGAATCTTTCCTCTCTCCCTCTCCTCTCCCTTCCCATCCTCTGTGTTCTCTCTTTTTTTTCCCTCTCTCTTCCTTTTGTTCTCTCTGTCTTCCTCCTTTTCAGTTTCCTCCACCAAGAAACGTATACCTCTTGAGGACACAGATGGAGACCCTTCAAGTCCAGCCCAGCCCCTCACAGCCTCTTGGATTCCATGCATTGCCTTTTAAAATTAGACAACTCCTTGAAGGCAATCCCTCAATGCTGCAGGGCTTTGGATGATCACATCATCAAATCTTGGATCTGGTCCTAATGTGAAATGGCCTTCCCCTTCAGAGGAGGGCAGAGGCATCTGTCCTTGGGAACTATCACATTCACCTTGATAGGAGGACACATGCACTTTTCATTTAGTCCTCTCTAGGGCACTGCAGGCTAGAAAAGTTCATGTGCCCTTTGCAAAATATGAAATACATGCATAATTTGTGATATCATTGTGTCCCATTTTCCCTGACAGCACCATCATGGGGGTTTTTAATAACAGGGCTCTGGGAAGAGACATTTGCTTTGTGCTCTTGGCTCTGGTTGTCATATGGGGGGCTTGTCCATGAGCCCCTGGAGAAATACCTTTTCCTCTCTATTCTGAGTTCTCATGTATAAAATGAAGTGCCTGAAATGTTTCACCTCCATCCAGCAATGCTCTGGGCTGGAGCTGGCTTTGGGGCCCCTCAGAGCTACAGACTTGAATTCCAGCAAGGCTTCTGTGACTTTCCTTCTCTCTGTGCCTTGGAATCATTTCCTCCAAGCAAGGATGAAATAGCTACCATCCATATTCCTATCCCTTCTGAGGATCCTAGACTGATGGAGAAGATGCTAAATGGAAAGCTTCGTTTGGTCAGGAGAAAAGCACCAGGTAGTTGATAGGACCAGGTCTTGTGTGAAACCAACTGGGCAAGAGAGTTCTAGCTCATGTGAGCAGTGTCCCAAGGAGGCTGAAAGGTGGCCAACTCTCAAGGACATGTACATAAAGACATGGTAGTAGAATGTGCCTTTGCAAATAAAGCAGATCTCTGGAAGGGGAATTATCATAAGCAGGTAGGAGACGGTTGCCTCGAACACTGGCAGAATGGTTCTCTTCTTGAGCTTGGTTGTTTGTGCCTAGACGTGATACCTCCATGTAGGGGAACCTCCTTACCAGCAAAGTCCAATACATGTCTACATGTGCAGAATGGGCCTTGGCTCTAATGCAGTATGGCTCTTTTCTAATATCATTGCTTTCCCTTCATAATGCATTAGGTCTTAGGAACCGCTAATTATAAACCATCATCCGTTTGCCTGGTCTCACCTTCATGATCCTGTCTTATTTCCCACTACTTCAAAAACATTCTACCTCTCTTTACTGTGCCTGGAGTCCCCTCTGGATCTAACCTGGATCTTTGTTTCAGCTCTGGCTCCCCATCCTTCTGGAGTGCCCTATGTACTCCTTTTTACTTAATAAATCATATGCACCTTCAAGGCATCTCAAGCTCCCTTTTCCAGGAAGCCAAATACCTATCTACTTCTGTCTTTCCCTAGAATCACATCACTTTTCCAAGATACTGGAGTCCCTGGCACAGTGTCAGAGCCTAAACAGCCATCATTCCATTCTATTCTCCAGCAACTCTGAGGCAGGAATCATTTCCTTCATTATTTTATAGACAGGGAAACTGAGGCTTACAGAGACCATACATTGCCCAGGGAAGGAGTTGGAGCCCCCACAACTGTCTTCTCTATTGTCTTGATGACCTTGCTTTCCTATGAGCTCACTTGGCATTGAGAGCAGTTTGTGGGGCATGAACACATCCAGGGGGGATGCTTTACAATGCAAGGGTGGGACTTTTGGGGATAGGGATCAAGCATCTGTGATGGTTTGCCAAAAGCCCCAGGTGATAATGATAATTGGCCTGGATGCAGTTTGAGAACCACTGATTTAAGAGCTGTGCAAGAAGTATAAGTCACATGGGCCTCCAGGGTTTCTGACCCCTCCCCAGATTTACTGAATCAGTGTCTCCAGGGGTGGGCCCAAGAATTTCTAGCCAACAAAGTGCCCCAGGTGTTTTTTTTTCATCTGGCAAGTGTGGGAAAACTGATTGAAAGTCAGGCCCACCCAATTAGCAGTTAATTGTATCTTACCGTATCTTCTTCTCCAATTAGTTCTTCTGTGTCATTTAAGCTCCTTGGAGACCCAGACTACAGCACTTAATTCAGAATTGCCCTGAGAGCCCATGCAGAGTTGGGCAGAAGATCTGCATTGTGGAGAACTTGCTGTATCTGCACATACAGGAGGGGTATTTCCGGGATGGAAGGAGAAGCAGCTTCTTGCAAAGTTACTCATGGGCTTCCTTATCTCCTGAGCGTGGTGCTTGTTCTTGTCCTTTAGTCACCAAGGCTGAGTCCTTCCTGTTGTTTAAGGACAAGCTGAAGCCTCTCTCATTCCATGGGACTGAATTTGCTACCCCAGGCAAAGTATGAACCTCATAAGTCTTTTGAGAAGTCTTATATGAATTTATCTGGCATTAGCATTGTCCATTGAGGGTGGGTTTCAGAAAAGTTCCTACAATGACATTGTGCTAGGTTCTTAGTAGTACATCTGCTCTTTACTTCCTATAATCCCTTTTAGGGAGTTTATCTTATCCATTCCCAGCATGTAGAACAGTGACTTGCATACAGTAGAAGCCCAATTAATATTTCAGACTCCTGCATAAGTCTCAGAGCTATTACTGGAATTTACAAGATTGTTGCCATAAATGTGAGTCAATGTATATTGTGTGTGTGCTTTATTCCACCCCCACCCCCTAGAATGATCTTATTCTTCTTTGAATTTCCCCAGCACCTATCCAATGCCTTGTACATGACTACCCTCTATAAGCAATCATTTCCTGAATGAATAAAATTAATAAAGTAAGGTGAGACCTGTCTGTGAAGGGAAAATGTATGTTCCTCTACTTTTTAAAAAATCAGGTGTCATCTTAAAGCTAACCCAAACTTGACCATACTCTGGCTACTTAAGGTCTCTGAGTGTCAGTTTCTTTGTCAATAAAAAGGGAAGCAATAATTGCATAATACAGCTCTAAAATCTCTGGAAAAACAAGGGTTTAGCATTGTACATGGCACATAAGCTTTCAATACATTGTAGCTGCATGAAGTAATAGAGACAGCTGAGACTCGGAAGGCAGAGCATGTACATTATGCCCTATCCAACAAAAATCAAAACCAAACAAAGGAAATAATAAAATCCCAGTGTTGGTGACATTGTGACAGAACAGGCATACATATTTTGGAAGTATATTTGGTAATGTGTGTTAGGAGTCATAAATATTTTCACATACTTTCACCTCAGAATCTCAGTCATAAGAATTACTACAGGAGACTGATTTATAAAGATGAATAATTTGAATATGTTCTTCAATATATGCAGTGTAATTTACACAAGTGAAAACAAGAAGTAACCTAAATGCATACAAATAGAAGAAGGGTCACATAAATTATAGTGTGACAACATAAAGGAATATTTCACAGCAATTAAAAAGACTAAACATGAAGCTTAAGTAGAAATGTGGAATGACTTAAGATAAATATAATAGTAAAACAGTTTTATGTATACTTTGATTAAAATGATGCAGAATTACATACAGTTTACATTTATGCATAAAGATTAGAAAGGAACAAGAAGATATATACTTATTTGCTTTGTTATATTAGTGATGCTAAATTTATATTATGCATACATTTCTCTTTATTTTAAATCCTTCTCATAATTCTGCATGATGGGTTTTATTACCTCCATTTCTCAGATTAGGAAACAGGCACAAATATTTTATTAAGTCACACCCATCTAAGAAAAGATATAGTAGGTCTTGAAATGAACTTTGCTTCTCTGACCCCCAACTCTGTACTTTTTTTTTATCAATTATTCAGAAATAATTTTCATACGTGTGTCCATTTGATGTTGGTTTCTCCTGAGAACTCTTTCCCACTTAGGCATTACTTCATAGTACAGAAATGTAGCTAGATATAGAAATACCTCATAGGATTTGTTTTAGGTGTGCTAGATAATTTTTTTTTTTTGGTAGACACAATTTTATCATTAAAATGTGGTAGACTGCTACCCTGTTGGCCTCTAATAGACCATCTCCTGGTATGTGAGCTCTTGTGGAGTTGTCCCTCACATAGACATGAGGCTTGATTATGTGACAGGCTTTAGCCAATGGGCTATTGGCCAGCATGATACAAATTGAACTTGATAACCACTTGTGCGGTGGATTTTGTCCTTTTGGGATCCAGTCACCATGCTATAAGGAAGCTCAAGCCTGCTAGGTGAAGAGAACTGAGGCATCCTGGGAAAGAGTCCCAGATGAGCTCCCAGCTTACAGCCAGCACTAACTGCCCACTACGTGGAGAGTTCATCTTGATGAGCTGGCCCTGGTCAAGCCTCCAGACGACTGTGGCTTTATAAAGCAACACTTGTTAGTAACACAGTGAGCCCAGCCAACCATATAGAATTATACAAAATAGTAAAATGCTTTCCTAAGCCACTAGCAATGGATGACTGATAAATTGAGGATGAATGCTTGAAAGTACCAGGGCAAACCTAATACATAGTAGGTGATTAATTAAAATGTGAATGAGAAAGAAAGTATTTTAGTTTGTTAAAGCTGCTGGAATGAAATATACCAGAAATGGAATGGCTTTTAAAAACGGAATGTATTAAGTTGTAAGTTTACAGTTCTGAGGTCATAGAAATGTCCAAACTAAGGCATCCAGAGAAAGATACTTTAACTCTAAAAAAACGCCGATGACATTTGGGATTTTTCTCTCAGCTGGAAGAGCTCATGATGACATTGGCTAGCTTTCTCTCCTCATTTCATATGGCTTCCCTGGGGGTGTTTTTCTTCTGCATCTCCAAAGATCTCTGGCTGTGTGGGCTCTGTTGCCTCTAAAACTTTTTCCAAAATGGGTCCCTCTCAAAAGACTCCAGTAGGCATTCCCACCTTGAATGGATGGAGACACATCTCCATGGAAATCATCTAATCAAAAATTACCACCCACGTTTGGGTGGGTCACATCTCCATGGAAACAATAAAAAAGATCCCACCCAGCAACAGTGAATGAGGATTAAAGAACATGGCTTTTCTGGGTACATGACAGTTTCAAACTGGCACAGAAAGTAAATTCTGTAGCTTAGTGGTCAGTTTCCTTTTTGATTGTCCACTGTGACCTTCCACATTCATAAGACAACACCTCTGATGAACTGGACTGATCCGCAGGCCATCCAGCATTCAGGGCTCAACAAAACCTTCCCAGAGGGCAGGCGGTGCAGTTCCATAGCCCAGGAGCATTGTCCCCTTTGAAATGCCAGATTCTTTATAAGCTGGAGAATTACAGCTGCTGCTTGGTAATTGCCCTGCCCCCTGCTAGTGCTTCCATTCTTGGCTCCCATAATAAAATTCAGTCTCATGCTCATTTTTTATCTTCCTAAATAGAGCCTGCCATGGAACAGCCATTTGTGTTAGGATCTCAGGCAACCATGACTGTTCCCAGCCCCAGTATCCCCACTGTCTCATCTCGGGCTCCATAATCTCTCCCTTGGATAACTGCAGCAGTTTCTGAACAAGTCTCCCAGTATCTTGGCTTGCCCTCCTCCATTCCATTCTCTGCAACAGACAGTGGAGCATTTCTAAAGCACACATTGAATCATCTCACTCCACTTTTTCAAACCCTTCAATAGGCTCCCCAAGGCCTCAAAGTAAGATTTCTCAAACTGAATTAATGGGTACTTCATAGGATGTGGGTTTGAGATGAGAGTCCTCCTTGAATACCTTTGGGAAACAAAGTTAACCAGGTATTTTTATGTGTTTGTTTGTTATGGGACTTCTTAGAGTCTTTAATATGCTAATGTAAATCGTGAATCTCCGGAAGGGTGATATAAAATGCAACATTAACTAAACTTACTTCCTTGGCAAGCTGTCTTGGGTTCCATTGGGTTGGTGTTTGGAAATGTTGAAGTGTTTCCAAGATCCTTAGACTGGCACTCAAGCTTCTTCATTATCTGACCCCTGTTTGTCTCTGCAGCTCAGATTTCTACATTCTTTCCCAGTTCCCGCTTCCTGATAACTTGCTGCTTTTGCATTTGCATTCTTATTCTTTCATAGCCAAGTTAATTCTTGTTCATCTTTCAAATCTCAGTTCAATCTTCTTTCTTCTGGGAAATCTTCTGACCCTGCTCTGCCCCCAACCCTCCACCCCGGACTAAATTATACATTCATCCCATAGCATCCATGATTTTTCTATTATATATTAACTTTTACACAGCCTAAAAATTGTCTGCTCATCTTTCCTTGTAGATTGAATGTTCCTTTGGGTAGGGCTAACTGCCTGGCACTTAGTGGGCACTCAGTGTTTATTGAAGGAGTGAGTACTAAGAAATAAAATCAATTTTGTGAAAATTATTATTGACTTAGAACTTCCTGAGCAGTGACATTTATAGTAGATATTTTTTCAGGTTTTGATCCACGCTGTGGTCCAAATATGTCTGTGCCCATTGACCTTACCCAACAAATGTTTTCAGTGATGCTACCTCCTGGTGACCTGTTTAGACCAGGTAAGGTCACTTGACCAAAACTGGGCCTATACAATCTATTCTCTGGGAACTTGGACTTGGTGGCTGTTTAAAGGGGTGTTTAAATTACAGACAGGAAAATACGAGAGTTCTGGTGACCTTTTTGTCTGGGCAGAGATGGAAGCAACGGGACTTCGTCTGAAGAAAGAGAGAAGAGTGAAGGCCATGGAGGTTATGTAGACAAAAGCAAAGATGGGGAGATGCAGAGACCTGTATTCCTAATTGCTTTTAAATGTCTTGTTTGAGCACTAGCTTGAGAACTGATTGTTGAGTTATCTATGTTTCATCCAGTGAATTTCCTTTTTCCCACTCAAGCTTTTTTGAAGGGTTTCTTTGGTTATGGGTCTTTACTGAACGACATCCAGTTCTTTTTCCTTGAGAGACTTTAAATGCAGAAGGCCCTGTCAATATGCTTCTCTTTGACACAGTCATGTTGTGAATATTAATGGCAATACTTAAGCAGGTCGACTGTGCATTGAGAATATGAAATATGCGTGTCACTTAAAAACAAATGATTGTCAACTCAGTGTTTGGGCTGAGTTAGTCTTACCTAGGTTGTCACAGCCATTGTGATGTGGTTGTTGTGCCAGACGTTATGCATCCCAAGGGCTGGACTGAAAGATACAAGTTTAGGAAGGTGCTTTCTCACTAATGATTTACTTGATGCACTGGTGGATTTATATAGAGAAAAATGTTAAAAGATTCTTTGAGCACATTTCTGCTTTGCTGAGTTGTTCCATTAAGCAAATTCCAGGCATTGTAATTGCTCCAAGATTCTACGTATTTACAAATGAATTTGTGAACTTATTTGTGAAATGAATGGATTTTAACTCAGTTTGTTGGACTAATTGTATCATCTTTTTAGGAACTATTCTGACTTTGGGTTCCCAAGTGCTACTAGGGATGGTAAAGCAAGATTGCAGACAGACATGGATTTAAATCCTGGCTCTGTCACTTACTAATCGTACGGCCATGGCTCAATCACCTCCTTAGGTCTCAGTTTCTCATCTGTCAAATGGGCATAATGATAACATTTAGCTTATAGCATTGTTTGAGTTGGCGGAAATGTATTTTTCATTTCATTTCATTTGAAACTAGATTTAAAAGTCTTTGTTCCTGGAAAAAATTATAAGTATGTTTGGAACAGCTTGGGTGAATGAATCTACTTTTCCAATTCAAAACTTATGAAATCTAAACATAGATCAAGTATTTCCAATAAAAATGCAATGTCTGAATTTAGATGCACTGAAGTTGTAAGAGGCATTCTAGATTTCAAAAACTTAGGATGAAGAGAATAAGACAAACTATCTCATTATGTGTTTTTTATTCATTATATGTTGAAATAATAATATTTTGGATGTATTAGGTTAATTAAAATATATTAATATATTAACATTAACTTCACCTGTTTCTTTTCACTAATTTTTTTTTTTTGTATGGGCAGGCACCAAGAATCAAACCTGGGTCTCTGGCATGACAGCCGAGAACTCTGCCTGCTCCGCCCTCTTTTCACTTTTTAAATTTAACTACTAGAAAATTTTAAATTACAAACATGGTGTACATTATATTTCTACTGGAGGATGCTGATATAAAAAGTGCCTTGCACTGGAATTGGCATAGGTTAACAAACTAATCCATTTGCTCATCCCAGATTTATTGAGTGTTTTCTGTAGAATGACTTAGTGCTCAGAGAGGGAGGTACACCAGTACTCCCTGCCCTCAGGACTTCCATTCTAGTGGAGGAGACAGACAGATGAGTAAACAAAAAATAAAATAATTCATAATCACAGCCAGTGCTATTCGAGAAGCAAATAAGGCATAAGAAAGAGAACCATTAGGTGGGTGGTCGAGAAGGCTCCCCGAGGAGGTAAAAAGCCACTACTGCTAGGACAGTTATTATTAAAACCGACATGTGAAAGTGCGTTTTAAACCCTCCAGTGCTATAAAAGTGAGTTATTATCAATATCTGTGTTCTCATGGGCAAGGCATTTGGCTAGGATATGATTCCCCTGAGAACAGAGACTGCAGTTTAGTCATCATTTCACATGGCATGTCTGTCCCGAGCCGGGCATGCATGAGGTGTTGGTAAGGATTTCAGGGGTCTCAGGCTCTGGCAGATAAACAGAAGCACTAAACATGTCCTCGATGTCCATTGAGTTGATGTGTTAGTTGGAAAGAAAGAACGCAGCAATGCAAATAGGAGACAAGCTGAGTTCAGTAGTGAATGGATGGCATCTGTGATGGGGGTCGAGGTAGGTATCCTGGAGAGGAGGAACAGGGAGGGTGTCTAGACCAGGAGGCCTGGGACAAGCAGAGTTAAAAGTGGGGCCTTTGGCTATGACCAACGATGCTCCCTGGCAGGCAGGGAAACAATGGCTCTTCCACTGTGTCCTTGGCATCCTCAATAGTTGGTCTGGGTCTCACTCTGCAAGCCTGCCCCTCAGAGTTCTGAGAAGTCTCTAAGTAAGTGGCTTGCATGGAAATGGGTGTTTTCTTGCTGGGTGAGCAGCGGCAGCACGGCTTTGGCCCAGCCCATCTCTCTTCTCTGCAAAGGTTTTCAGATAGGCCTGGAGGGAAAGGCTTCCAGAAACCTCAGTAACATGTTTCAAATGGAGGTGAGGAGCAGCTCAAGCCCTCTTCTCAGATGGGAGAAAATGGTTCCATGGTCTCTCCACCCAGCACCTCTATGCAGTGTCACATGTCATCTGGGAAGGAGGGACTCTTGTCTTAATTTTGATAGATGGGAAGTAGGAGCTCTGGTCTGGGGTCACACGGTATGACTGGGATTCAATCCCAGATCATGGGCAAATGCTCAATGCATGTGTAATGATGGAAGCCTTGATAATAATGCTGAAAGGGACCTTGACGTCACCTAGTTCAATACCCTCTCCCTAGTTATCAGAAGGAAAACTGAGACCCAGAGAGAGGCAGAGACTTGTCGAAGGTCACACAGTCAACTGTCTTCATCATCAGCACTTTCCTTCTAAATGGACTTTGCTAGAGGGAAACCTAATCTGCATCCTCTGGGGCCTGGGAAGAACAGGCGGCCCTTCCCCCAGGCCCACTTATCTGGAACAATAAAAGTAAGATTTATTGAGCACTCACTTCAAACTGGAAAAATGCAACGAGCTTGATTGTAACCTGGGTTGGGACTTAGCTTCCTATTCCCCAGTCCACCACCTGCTCACCCCACTCCCTCCCTATTAGCAGTAACTTCCTACAGGTCAGAGCTGTATGTCTAGTTTTGCTCTTACCAAGGACGCCTGCAGCTGCAGATATCCCCAGCCTGGCCCCAGTGCAGGCGAGTCTAAGACAGCGCTGGCCTGGGGGACTCAGGAGGCCACTGGCAGCTGCTGCTGTCACCCAGGATTCAGGGCTGGCGGGAGGAGATAAGGCCCGCCCTGGTGAAAGGACCTCCCGCACACTGTCTACAAGCATATCTCCCTGCCATCTGGGCCCTGCTCCCCCGCCTGCCGCCTTCCTTGGAGCTGAGCTGTGTCACACACACTCTCACTTTGAAGCATTCCAGACCTGAGTGTTTAGGCAGAATATGAGATGGAACAAAAGGGCAGCCCTGTCGTGGGGCCTGAGAAAGAAAGAACCCCAGGCAGGGTCACACCCGGGCTCCTCCAGACCCACAAAACACAGCTTGGTGCCTAAACCTAGGGGCCTCATGGTGCTGGACTCCACGGCTTGCTGGGGCACGTGCTGGGTTTCCCAGCTCTGAGGCCCCAGTGGAGGGGACGGGAGGGCCTTTGGTTTGACAGTGATCCAGGAGCAGGACAGTGGCCCTGCTCCTAGGGTCACAAAGTCCCCTAGGGTCACAGCTGTCCGGGCAGACAGCATCCCCCCCCCCCCCCCCAAAGTCCAAAGTTTCATTCTTTATCTGAAAAGAAGCACCTTAAACAGCAGTAAATGTCTTTGAGTGCTGGGTCTATGGATGGTTTTCTTTTTATTTTTTCACATTGAACATTTTCTTCACTGGCCATAAACTACTTTATGACAAAGATATTCAAACTAAGTTTGTTTTCCTACCACAAGGCAAGATACGGATGCCACACAGCATTTGGTCTCCTTGGAGCTAAGATGACCATCTTCAGAAACTTCCAGACCTGTATGACCAAATGCTGTGTCCTTCTTTTGGCTCTAACCAGATTTCTTTTTTCCTTAGAAAAAAAATGATGCTTTCTGAAGCACTGACTTTAAGAGTTAATTTCATTTAGTCATCAAAAAAAAAAAAATGGAGAAATGAGAAAGAAATAAAAAAGAAGAAGAGCTCTTAGACTCTGGGTCTCTGGCCCCTACCCTTACTGGCAAATCACAGACCCTTACCAGGTGTTTGTCCCACAGCCATCATGTTCGTCTCACACTATGTCCTATCATGGGTACTCCTACTTCCATTGTAACCTGAGAGCTGCCCACTGGAACTTTCCATAATCTCTGTCTGTCCTTACAGGGTTTTCATATATGCTATATAGGTTTTTCAAATATATGAAAATCAATAACTAACAATAAGATGAACGACTCAATAAAACATCTAAATTAGTCTGAATAGACTTACCTTTGCTGCAGTAACAAAGAGTTCCCTACATCTCGGTGGCTTAACAAAACACAATTTGTTTCTTATCATGTGTAGCCCACTGAGAAGTCTGTTTTGCAGAAAAGAGTCTTTCTCAGCAACTTGGTGATAGATGTTGCTTTCTTTCAGCAGCAAGGGAAGTGTGAGCCAGAGGGTTACCGATAGGTGGTTCAGTGTTGCACTTCTAAAAACAATTCATTTACCTAAACTAGTCACAGAAACTATCTAACTGGGCAAGGGAATTGGAGCGGGGTAATCCTTCCCTGTGCTCAGAAGGAGAGGAGAACCAGATATGGGTAAGCATTAGAAATCTCTCGTAGGGTGGGCCAAGGACTGAGCAGGCAGTTTAATAGAACAGGATTATGGAATGGCCAATAAATAAATACATGACAATGTTTTTAAAAGATACCATTTTCCCCCATCAAGTTGGCAAAATGAAAATAATTATTGGTACTAATAGCAAATATTAGTAAGGACGAGGACTTGCAATGAGAACTCTCTTGGATAGTTCGTGGAAATGAGAATTGGTACGATCATATTTGAGAAAAATTTGGTCTAATCTAGAGGAGCTTATACTTCTAAGTTGCACCTTTCCTTTTGGGCATATGCACCACTTGCACAAAAAGATATGTACAAGAGTGGCTAACACACCACTGTCTATAGTAGCAAAAGCTAGTAACTACGTTAAATTTTCACCAAAAGGAAGACAGATAAATAAGTTGTGGTTTCTATACATGGTAGCTTACTGGTAGGTAACAGCATGGATAAATCTTAAAAAATACCCATTGAACAACAACAAAAAAGCAACATGCAGAGGATATATGCATTGTGATACAATTTCCGTGATAACTAAAATGCAGAAGATAATACTTGAATACACAGAATGTTTTTCTGTTTGTTTTATTCTCTTTGCCTTCAGATATGTCAGCCCTTCTCTTCATCCCCATTCTTTTTTTGTTTGTTTGTTTTATATGTTGTTTGGTGGAGTCACATTTCATTCTTTTTCCATGTGAGAATCCCATTATTGTAGCACCACTTGGTGAATTTTGTTTGTTTGTTTGTTTGGGGTGGTGCATAGGCCAGAAATCATATCCAGGTCTCCTGCATGGCAGACAGGAATTCTCCTACTGAACTAACTTCGCACCCTCCATCCCCATTCTTTAAGTTTTAAATTTATGATTATATTCTTTATTTCTAGAATTTCTGCTTAGTTCAACTAAACCTCCGGCTGTTTATTTTTTATGTTTTTTTTACAAGTTTTTTCAAACTTTATTTTCTATTTCTTTAAATATTATATATTCTATATTTGATAATTTTAATATCTAAGCAACTCAGAATGGGGAAGCGGTGTGTGTTTCTGCCATTTCTTAGTTTCTGCTGGCTCTCTCTCACAGTGTCTCATTTCCTCACATTTCTTTTAGCTTATATTGCTTTCTTTTGTTTGGCTGATCTTAATTTCAGGATGAAGAGACTTAGTAAATGCAGTTTTCAAAAGTTTTTTGCATTTTCTTCTGCTGGGGCTCAGAGGCACTGACAAACTAGGAACACTTTAATTTTGCAGCTTTTAATTTTATGTAATGCAAAATAGTGTACATTTGAACCCTAAATTTGCATTAGTATAGGGCAATAGTTACAGATTCTTGGAAGAGACACTTTTGGGGGTGGGGAGTTGTTTTGTTTTTTCCCTGAAGTCCAAACCAAGACAAATGCATTATGAGCTTCCAGAAGGGGGACCCTTTCACTAGCCCAGTCTTTCATGGGGATGAAGCTCTCCCAGGTTCTTTGGCTTTCTATGGAGGTCTCAGGTCTTCTATCTGTCTAAGGCCCTGTGTCCCTGTCTTCATCTTCTCCTCCTCCCTTCTCTTTTTCTCCCTCCTCTTGTCCCTCTTTTTCCTCCTGGTCCTTTTCCTTGCCCTCCTCATCCTCCTTCTTTGTGACAAACAGCTCACAGGGCAGCCAGTCTTCCAGTTCTCACTTACCACTCTTGCTTGATGATTTCATTTCGCTTTTAACCCCTGTGGATTTCTCTTACGTTTGAAATGAGGGCAGCAGTTACTTTAAAAGGATCTCCGTTCTTGAGGCTTTATAACAGGAGGGTTCTTCAGACTATCCATTTGCCAAATTGTCTGGAGTAGAAGTCACTTGTGTGTATGTGTGTGTACAAAGAAATATCTAATATTTGTTAAATTGTATATAATAAAAACATATCTGCAAGATAAATATCATATTCAGGATAAGGGTTATAGCGGGAAGGCAGAAAAGGAAAATGGGATTAAGGAGAATCACAGAGGCTTCAAATTTATCTGCAATATTTAATTTCTTAATAAAAATCTTAAGCAAATACAGAAAAGTGTTAAGATTTTATAAAACCGGGTGGCTGTGAAACAGGTATATAATACATCATCTCAATACTTTTATGCATATCTAAAACGTGTCATAAGTGTAAAAAGGAAGGGAAGGAGGAAGGAAGAAATGAAGGAGCTGGGTGGGGCGGGCGTCATCTAGAGGGATGGTCAGCACGTGCTCACACGCGCCGTCTGGGGAGGACACCCCGACCACCTGCAGACTGTGAACTTCAGGCCCCTCTGCCACCTCTGCTCCCCAGACTCAATATTGATGCTGCTACTCCTGCCACCTGCTGCTGGAAGAGTCTCTATGATCCTGGTGTCATCACCTCCCAAGTCAGTTCAGGTACACAGGCTGGCAGAGCCGCTTCCAGGGAAACTGGGAAAGCAGGTATCTAGCAACTTTCTCTGCCTAGGGAGAGGCTGTCCCTGCCTCATGAAGGGGACAATTTCTCAAGTCCAGGAAGGGGGAAGAGTTTCAATAATGGTCAGCTAAAAATTAAAAGTCACATTTTTGCCTAAGAAGATTGAGTTCCTCCTACTAGATCTAACTAGCAGCCAGGGCAGACCCTTACCTTACAATGCCTCCTTTGATCCCACCCACCCCCAACCCCCTATGCCACCACTGGCTTGCTCCTTGAGAGGTGAGAGTTCTCATCCCAGATTAATGGATGGTAGTGTGGCACTTGTTGCAGGCCACACAGCAAGCCAGAGGCAATGCAAAGATTGATATTCAGATATCCTTGACTCCTAATTCTTGTTTCTGACATTTTTCAGAAAATGTCAACTTAAAAAGATACTTTCCATATAGGCTTCTCTGGCCCCATATTGTTTCACTATTATCAACAGATGTGTCTCCTTCTAGCGCATACTTCATCCTTGCCAGAAGAGAAAGGTCAAAGAAAAGATGACTTTTTTCTTTGTTGTACTACTACAAAATAAGTTGATAAAGTACTTGGTTTTAATAAAGCCAGTGTAGTGATGGGCAATCCCAGACAGCCTTGAACAGGGACTGATGATGGCCTGGGCATTCACCCAAGGCCAGTGGTAACGGGGGGTTTTCAGGTGCTGGGACAGTAGAGTGAAATATCTTAACTGTCACTCTGGGGGATTCTTAAAATAATTCTAAGTTAATATCTGCCTCAACAGTCCACATGTAAGATAGGTTCAAGATCTCCTGTTAAATGAATATAAATATGAAAACAAAAGTCACGACCAAGGATGCAGCTGTGCCTGAAAGGAACTTGTCTTTTGGTGCCACAGACATGGCTTGTATGCTAAGCACTGAGCTGTCTTCAAACCATCTGGTTGAAAATTATAATGTGTGCAAGACCCAGAAATTGGTTACATTTTCTCAAAATTAAAATTCAGTAATAGGCATCTTTCATTTTAGTCTCCTGCCTTCGTGTAGCAGACATAATACTCTGGTGACAAATACAGGTGAACTGAATTTTGTTTTCTCCATAATAGTTGCATCCAGGAGCAAACTAATGCATTAGCTATCAGAGGTGAAAATAAGCATAATGTCTGATCCTGAACTTAAAATTGCATAACTGTACCAAAATGGTGTTCGATTGAATTACACAATTCATTCTTTCTTTCTTCCTTCTTCTTTTTGAAATTTCCATTTACCTGCTATTAGAAGACTATTTTGGAGCACACTAAAATGAAAGTGCCCTCATTTAATGCATGGTTTCTCTCACCCCTGGGCTCTTAAACACTCACTCGCCCTGAAGCCTTTAGCATTTGCCTCCTCTGAACCTAGGCTCCAGGACACACCTTCTTCCATTTTGTTTTTAATGCACATGTTCAGAGCCTAAAAGCCAAATTAGGCGAATGGGGGCTTTTGCCTACTGAGTGGAGGCGTAGTATTGGAAACAGCTACCATTTAAGCAGTTGCGAGATGCCAGGCACTTTTTGCATGTGATCTCTAATTGTCATAACATTGTAGAAGAGGAGATATTATCCCCATTTAACTGATTACTAAAGAGGATGATGGAAGAGATGGGGAGGTGAGGGAAAGGGAAGGATAAACATTAAGCTCTGGAATTTGGCCTGAGAACAGGGTGGATGGCATTGCTATTTACTCAGCTGGGAAAGACTGAGGACAAATGGGCTAAGTGTAGGGGTAGAGAACAAAGGTTTGGTTTAGGAATCATTTAATTTGAAAGGTCTGTTTGAGGGCCAAATGGAAATGTCAGTTATAGGGTGGTGAATTTTAGGGTGAGATAGAAGAGTGGAGACACACACACACACACACACAGAGAGAGAGAGAGAGAGAGAGAGAGAGAGAGAGAGAGAGAGAGAGAGAGAGAGAGAGAAGACAGATGAACATGCATTTGAGTTAGCCTTGGAATCTGGACATTGAAGCAACTCACTCAATATGAGACAGCTGGCAAGTAGCTGCCTGTGTGACTGCGAAGCCTGCTCTTTCCCTTATACCCGATTCCTGAGTGCAGAGATGGAGGTGACATTCAGTCACCCATGCTGAGACTTTAGGCTGGGAAAACTGTGGATTTTATAATTGAGTAATAGGCTGAATTCATCAAAACCCCATAAACATTTCTATGCATCACTTTCCTGCTACCTAAATGCAAAGGAAGATTTAATGTGAGAATCCCCACATGAGAGAAAGTGTCTTTTCCTTTCCTTGAGTAAGAATTATCATAAGAATCATCATTTCATTGCTCAAAGCTTTCTAATTTTTCTTAAGATCCCTATAAACATACTCATCCTTATGCGTACAGAGTACGATTCTGAAATTTGGTGTCCATAATAAATGCTATTTAATGTCTTTTCCTTCGATTCCTGTCTAGACCAGCTCAGTTCGGAAGGCACTTACATGCGCAGCTGATGGAGAGTTCTGATTTCTTAGAAGGATCCATTCTTTCCTAAAATCAAGATTAAGATGCCTGATCTGCCCAAGAACTTAACCTGGAGTATGATTTTAATCACTTGATGACTCATAAAGGGCCAAATTAAGTCACTGTTGCTTAGACACTAATAAACCACCTTTAAGGAAACCAACTTCATAAGCTGGAACTGTCTTGGTAATAACTGTGGTTTGGGGTCATATCTGTGGTTTCGGGTCCCACGAGGACATGCTGTGGCATATAACAGTCAAAGAACTTACTTTTAAAGGAGAGAGAAGACGCCCAACTACAAGGCATTATAGGAGAATAGAATTAAGAATTAACGTGAAGTCATAGCCTGAACACACAACACTCAAAGCATACCCACTTATTAAAAATCTGATATGCAAAAGGCATTAATGAGGCAGGGATAATAAGGTTGGCTTATTGTCCTCCAGCTGTTCACAGGCTAATAGTGGACTGCTAATCTGCTCACCGGCTATTTTAATATAATGCATTAATTTTTAGGGGCTGGGCCTCGTGTGGTAGGATTTGGATGTGAGAAGGCGGGTATGGAAGGATGGCCTCATAAGTAGTGGGAATAGCAAGGAGCAAGGTTTGGGGATAAGGAACCAACTGAATCAGAGGAAGAGTGAGGAGTGTACTTTGGCAATTCAGGACAAAGGTCCGTGAGCAGGGTTCACAGTCACTAAGGCTAAAAAGAGATATGGAACAAAGTCAAGGGAATGCATTAATGTTTGATGGGAAGGAAGACTGGAATTCATTCTTTAGGTGATGGGCAAGTATAGAGGTTCCTTGAACAAGGTGAGGAAGAGCATGGCTTCATCTGACAGCTGTTGTGTGGTATGGACCTCAGGGGAGAGAAGTTCTAGGACATCATCCAGCACAGGGAACATCAGTCTGTACAAGACAACCAGGTTATCATATGTACACAGGAATTTATAAACGTGGAAAAACTCAAGGACTTGAACACAGTAGTTCCTCCAGCACTTTCTTTGGAAGTATTGCCCTGCATCCAAACCAAATACTTGTCAGATTATCAAAAGAAATCCAATCATGTCGTCCTTGGGTCTGTCACCCCTCAGTGGCTATTCTTTGCGTTTAGGACAAAAGCCAAGCTTTGGCTTGGGAGTCAATTCCTTACTGATCTTGCCTCACCTCCCCCAACACAGAGCTCCCACAATACTGTTCTGGCTGTTCCCAAACAGCCCATGCCCTCTCCACCCAATCTCTGTCTTCTCTGTTCTAGGTCTTTAGCTTCAGTTTCTCCATGTGTTCAATTTGGAGTTCCCTCATCCCTCCATACAACTGACTTAGTCTTATGTTTCCTTTGCAGCCCACTCTCTGGCTTGGGATCCTCTTAAGTCAGCGACTTGTCTTTTTTTTTGGAATTGCCAGGAACCAACACAATTACCATGTGAACAAATAATGCTCTCACATCCAGCCCCAGAAAGACTAGCTTCACCAGTAGGGATGTACCCAGGAGTCACACTCTCCCTAAGGTCATTGCAAGAGCATCCCAGACCTCTGGCTCCCTCATCCTCTGTCCAACAGAGGACCTGGACATTAGGGGCTTCTCAACTGAGCCTCTAGGAATGAGAATCTGAAGGACATTTACCCTTGAAGATTTTGACAACAGACAATTCTTGGCCACACGTAGCTGAGAAGGTAACCATTGGCATCTCTTTACAATACCTTTAAGGGGGAGGGTTTCATAGGCTTAAATGATCTGGGTACTTGGCTCACGTGGCTGTGTAGGTAGAGGAAGCCAACTAAGGGAGACAAAGTGTATTGAACCAAATACAAAACAGGCTTAAGCCTCATTTCCAGATCCTTCACTGAAAAGGCTTGCTAAATGGAGACAGAACAGTTCAGCTGCCTGTTTCCTCAAAAACATAGTCTCACGCCAGTCCTCGATTTATTTTCATTTTTACACCATTTATATCATGCACCTGCTCTGTGCCAGATGTTTGGTAGGTGCTGTACCTTTAGCTCCTTGAACCTGCGCAATACACTTGTGATTTCCTGAATCCACCCCAGACATAATGGCTCCTGCCTGAGGAATTGAAATCTGTCTCTGTCTCCCCACATAGAGAAAGAAATGGTGTCCACTGAGCACCTGTAATACACAAGCACTGTGCTCCTCAGTGTCCTGCCCTGGCTTCTCTCCAGACACTTTTTAGCACCAGGGGGATGGGAAGTTATAGTCACTGGCCCCAGTTAACATGGCTAGTAAATGCCAGCGTTGGCCTTCAGTCCCTGATTCGTCTGGTCAAATTATAAGTCTGGCTAAGTTTGGAGGAAGGGAGACCTCGGTTTTCTTCCTCATCCTGTCCTCTATACACTGTGTGACCTTGGACAAGCTCTTTAACCTCTCTGAGCCTCAGTCCTCAAATTCCAAACGCATATGGACTTCGATGCCTAGTTCACAGGATCCTTGGGAGGATGAAAGGAGCTAATGTTCAGCTTACTCACCTAGCACATAGTAGGACTTCAAGTTAAGCTACCTGCTGCCATTATTATTTTCATTTTAACAAGGCTGTTTACCCCTCCAATTAGCCTTGCTTCAATCCTGGGGTAGAGCAGGAAGAGAGGAAAAGTTTTCCATATGGTTGTAAGAAGAGGGCTGTGCTATGGATTTGCTTCCTCTATTCATCACAAGCATGGGTGCCAGCAAGACTAGCAGCTCGTTACCCACCATGCTCTGCTGCCTAGCCAGCTGCTGGTGAATCCTGAGCCTCCCAGCTGGCTTACAGCAGCCTGGCAATCACAGAAGCAAGGGCTGTGAAGTCTCCTGGGCTCGCTGTTCCCGAAAACCCCCTCTGGCCCAGAGAGGCTCGTGGGTCCTCTGCCTAACTTCCCATTGGCTGCTGAGTTAGGGGAAAGTTTCCACCGGTTGGAACGCAGCCTCTGCTGTACATCTCTGGGCTTTGTCTGCCTCTGAGAGCTAATCAGTGCTGATGCTGCTCAGTGTGCACAATTGTCCCACTTCATCAACATTTAGTACTTGGGAAAATGAGTATCTTTTATTCTGTTTCTAAGAGCGAAGTGGGAAAACCCATACTGAGTTTGATAAAAAGACAAGGTACTCCCATAGATTCTGACGAAGTGGGGTAGACATATTTTCCTCGTCAGACTTCTTTTCTTTGAGGCTGGTGATGTGATATGGCCCTAGAGCCTTTAGGGGTGGAGGTGGGGTGGTGGCAGTGACCTGATGTCAATAGCATGAGCTCTTGTAGGCTCTGAATCAGAAAGAGCAGAATTTAGACCTGGGCTTCACTGATATGTGGTTTTGGCAAAACCCTACATCTCCATGTTGAACTGGGTTGAATCATGTCCCCTCAAATTCATGTCCACCCAGAACCTCAGAACGTGTCTTTGTTTGGAAATAGCTCTTCTACCGATGACTTTGTTAAGTTAGGTTGAGGACATGCTGAATTAGGATGGACCCATTAAATCCAGTATGACTAGCGTCCTCTTGAGAAGAGGAAACATTGGACACAGAGTCAGAGACACAGAGGGAGGATGGCCATGTGAAGATGGAAGCAGAAACCGGAGTTGGAGTTAATGTTACCACAAACCAAAGGATGCCTGGGGCTTCCAGAAGCTGAAAGAGGCAAGAAAAGATCCTCCCTAGAGCTTTCGGAGGGAGTCTGCTCCTGCCAACACCTTGATTTTGTACTTCTGGTCTGCAGATGTGTGAGAATACAGTCCTGCTGTTTAAAGTAACCCAGTTCGTGGTGCTTTATTATGACAGCCCTAAGAAACTATAGTTTCCTTAACTATAAATGGAGACAATGTTGCCTCCCAAACAGGGCATCATTCACACAGGCATAGGCACTGCAATATGGCACCTGAACCATAATTATTATCCCAGGAAAATGCCTCCTCCAGTTTTGCAAAAGAGAATGTGTACACCTCCCATAGCAGTTACGGACTTCCAGATAACACTGTTTTCCTGGTCCCAGCATGGCACTGGCTCCTTGGATGATCGAGCAGCCCGCTCATGAATGTTTGCTGTGTTGTAGACCCTGAGATGAATGCTAGGGAGCCTAAAGTGGATAAGATGTGGTGTCTGCTCTCAAGGAACTTGCAAAGTGGTGGGGAAGGCAAGCAGAAAGAATACACGAGAGATGCACACGGTTCTGAGGGTCACATAAGTGGGGCCATCTGATGGCACTGGGTGGTGGATAGGGCAAACATGCAGGGAGAGAGGTTAAAGCTGGGATTTGAAGAGTAAAGAAGGGAAGAAAGGGAGAATGGACATTCTAGTCAGAAGAACAGCATGTGCAAAAGGATGGAGGCAAGGAACATGAGATTCCATGCCCAGTAAGTGTAGTGTTTTCCACATGAGTGAATGGCATCATTTGGACTGAAACTCTTGTTCAAGTTGCCTTGGTCAGAGCTGCATTGGATACAGTGTGGATTTCTTAGTCAATAAGTACTGATTAAGGGAGTCATGCTCCATGACAAATTGTGTCTCCCCTAGTAGGATGGGTCTATATTTCCTGCTGCGGTTGAGAGAGGCACCTGATCCCTGGGCTCCCATCCCAACTGGAGCTGAAGGCTCATCCCAGAGCTGCCAGAGTGAGAGCTCTGTGGTCAGGGCTCAGGTGTGCCCTGTTTCTGATAGTATTGTTTGGAGACCACAGAGGCACCTGCTGCCACCTTCACACATATCCTTGCTCTGCACAGTAGCAGCAAACTGAGAAATGGATTCAGCACAGGGAAGCTGCTTGCCCCAGCAACCTGATGTGGGGAAAGCAAGTCCAGACCACAGCCAGTTCCCTCTTGCCATCAACATCCTCCAGCTTCCACTCTTGGGAATTTCCACGAGAAAGGAGAACTTCTGAGAGCAGGCATGTGTCTGATGGTAGGATTGATATTTATATCCTTTAAACAGGTCTCTGCTCTGACCATAGGGTTAAAAGGTTCAAGAGAAAATGGAGGGTTGTGTATTCCTGCTGAGGGTACTTGATGTGACTGCAAATGTGACCAGCAGATTGAGGTTTTTGGCCCCCTGATGAGCCCAGGCATTGCTTGACACCGTCCAGGGAAGGGTTCCTGAAAAATCTCAAATTGCCTAAATTGGGTCTGTCTGTAGCGGATGCTGTGATACACCACCCAGATCACCCTGCCCCTGGGGCTTTGTCCACTAGAGAGCTGTCTCACCCTCTCTCTAGGGTGGCTCTCCTCCTCTCTGTAAATCCCAGATCTGAAGTATCATCCTGTCTCCAGAATTCCCTGTGGGGTCAGCTGAGGCCTCCACTGAGACTTCACTGCACCTCACATCTGCCCTCTGCTCAATCCTGCATCTTTCCCTTACCCTCTATGGGTGCTATTTCCAGAGAGCTCCCTAAGAAGACTTCTGCTCATTAATCTCTGCCTTGGGTTCTGCTTCCCAACCTATGACAATGTTGAAAGCAACTGAGCTCTAAAAAGTCACGGTAAATGAGAGGACCTGAGAGTTCGGTTACACTCAAGTTGTTGGAGACTGGGGCTTTCCTGCTCGCACTTAAAATGGGGAGTAGCTCAGGCGAGAGAGGAGTAACAGAGGTACATGTGAATTTGTGAATGATCACATGCATGAATAAGTGGAGTTGAACTGGTGTCCTCAAGTGGCCTGTGAGTTCCTTGGGGGCTGAGCCCACCAAAAGGCAGACTGTTGGGCTCCTGCCTGGTCTTCCATGAGCTGTCACTCTCTCATTAGAAGCTCCTGAATCAGCCCTAGATGAGGTAGTTTCAGACAGTCAGTCCCACACTGCAGGAGCCCTTCCTTCTGAAGCTGTCATCCTTCCACCAAAGCTCTCCATCTTGTCCCTTGCCACTTTGGCCCTTCACCCAAACCTGGATATAGGGTTGGGGGACAGTGTGCCTCTCTCTTCCTGCTCACCGATTTTCCCCATATCAGCTGGAGCCCTGTGACTGACTCCCCAAAACTAATTGCCATGGCAGCCTCCTCTGTCATGGGGGACGATGCTTTAAATGGCTTGCTAGTATCTTTGAATGAATGCTTTGGAAATTTCCTCTGTCTCTTCCCGCCCAGCTCCCTTTCTTGCCAGAATCTAGAAATGTCACCATGCTTCTGCTCCCATAATCTCCAATTTATAACTCTAATCCCTTGCTATTAATCAGACATGCTCCTGAAACTAGATGAACTGTTATTATTTTGGGTCTCCTTGACTTTTCATGCAAGAGTTTCCTCATTTTTGAAATGGATAATAAACAAATAACAGGGAAATGTGAATGTTACATTTGATTCAAACTCACGTTTTCTTTTATCAACAAGTCAGCCCTACTATGTGTCAGGAGCTCTCCTATTTCATGTGTGGCTTTGAAAAGAATTGTAAGTGGTTTGCCCTTGTCTGCTTACCTGATTATTATTCTTTTTAAATGTTATTCCTGAATATACCTGTGGATCATCCCCCATTTCCACAGGGTCAGATCAGGATTTGCAGCTAGAAAAACTTGGTTCAAATTCCAATTGTGACATTTGACTTCAGGAAAGTTGCTCAAATGCTCTTTTCCTAAATTCTTATATGAGACCAATAATAATGATGTATCTCATAGAATATGAATAAAATACTGAAATAATGTTTGAGAAATTGCCTAACAGGATGCTGACACTTAGTAGGTCCTCAGAAATGTTTAATAACACTGTTTTTGGTCAATGCCCATCTAGTGTTCTGTGACCCCTGACCCAGGCCTACAGATGAGCCACCTTCCAGGTGTGGTGGCCTTGAGGAACCACTGGGATCCTGGTGGGTCAAAGAGATACATGGAAGATTGCTCCCGTGGGTGGAGAATCTTGGATGTACATCTAGGTTTGGAAGCTTTTGCAGTATAGAGGTCATTCCATCAACTGGAACAAAGCCACTTGGCCTTTTCTAACTGGAGGGGACTTGAGAGATGATTGATTCCAATCTCTCCTTACACAGTGAGGACACTGAGACTCAGAAAGGGCAGGACGAAGATGAGGAAGCATCTGGCAGAGGTGTCAGGGGTCTGGCTTGATGCTTGGCCTTCTGACCCTGGTCCAGAAGTCCTTCCCTCCCTGGGCTCTCAAATACTCAACTCAATTTGCTTTCCTATTTATGCATTTCATTCCTGCACACAGGCCTTGTGCCCATGACATGTAGCGGACCAACAATGTCCAAAGCAGCCCAAGGCTGACTTCTCTGTTCTCCTCCTCTGAGGCTTGAATCCAAACATAGAGGTGCCAGATGGTGGGGGCGGGGAGGAAGGAAACGGAGATGGAGAGGATGCCGAACAGCCTTGCATATGGTCCCCTGCTCCAACCTCACTTGTCTCTAGAATACAAGGTTCCATAAGTTGGCCCATAAATTACAAATGAGGAGTGAATAGGAGAAGATAAGTTGACAAAATCAAGGAAGGAGAGAAAATAAACCCACATTATTCCAGCTGCACTATTAATGAATAGATACTCAACTTCCCTGATTTTCCATTCATGGACACAATTAATTATCTGGTCACTCAGCTAGAGCCCCAGGAACCTCCTGGAGGTCTCTCCCAGTCCTCTGAACCAGAGGGGAAGCTACACGTTCCAACAATGCAACTGCAGAATGTAGAGCCCCCAGGTTGTGCAGGCTCTGTGACCCCCAAGTCCAGCCTGATCTGCCCTTAGGTGGTAAGCTGGTTGGGCAGACACAGTGGTGGCTGAGCTTTCAGTTCTGGCTTCTGTGCCACAGAACTCCACCTTGACCATCCCACATTTTCTGTTCTTCTCAACTTGGCAGAGAAACTGTGTATTTATCCCCAGGTCCCTTCCTGTCCCTGGGTGTAAATGTCCATCCCAATGTGGACAGATGTGATTCAAATTCCTTTTACTATTGTAGGACCTTGGGCAGCATTCTTAACATCCCCGAGCTGCCTCAGTTTCCTTTTTTTATAAAATGGCATATGCCCTACCTTATAAGGACAACATGGGAATGAATACCATGGGAATTAAATTCAGTACAGCAGCACAGTGCTTGGCACACAGGAGACCGTGGTGAATATCAGTTCCCCAGAAGTGTCCAGGCAACTAAGGGGACAGACCAGAGGAGGCCTAGGCTAGTCCTGCCACCTGAGCACAGGTGTACACACCTGCCTTGGACAGCCTCGCAGCACAAGGAGGCCACGTTCCTTTAGATGCAACCCCATCCACCCTAAAATGTTCCACTGAATCCTAGTGGCAGCAACGCTGTTCAGGGGACCTCTTAGAAACAGCAGAAAGCAGAGGCAGGAATAAGGACTGTGGTGACGTGAACTCGTGTAGCACTACATTCTCTTTTCTCCTCTGCAGACCTTCAACAGGTGTTAGCACCTCCACCACCCTGAAGTCCTGCCACCCCAAAGGAAGTTTGTACCCAGCCTTTTTCAAAGACCTTTGACCTTGGCGACTTTGTCCTGCACCATCTGGGAGGACATCAGTGTTCTGAATACCTCCTGGGTGCAATGTGGGGAACGACTGGCCACAATCTTCTTACTGCATCACAGAGATCTTTTCATGCAAAGGGATAGACTCAACCAGGTGGAGGCCACTCGTCTTTTTAGATGATGAACAATCCTAAACTATATAAAAGCCCATTCTCCCTAGCCCTAGAGTTTTCTGCTCCAAAAGAAGATGAAAATGGGATCTGTAAAACAGAAAGCCTTATGCAGCAGATCGATTGCCTGGCTCTCACTTTTTCTACTCGCTAGCTGCTTTCCAGGCAGAGGTTGGTAAAGCTCCATTGTCTGGGCCATGTTTATTGCCAAGGCCTGGTGGCAGGGCAGTTCCCTGTCTCCCTATTACAATTAGTTTTGTATGTCAACTTGGCTGGACTATAGAGCCCAGTTATTTAATCAAACACAAGTCTGGGTGTTGCTGTGAAGATATTCTGTAGGTGTGGCTAAATCTACAATCAGTTGACTTAAAGTCAAGGTGATGATGACCCTCCATAATGTAGGTGGGCTTTGTCCAATCAATTAAAGGCCTGAAGAGCAGAAACCAAGATTTCCCTGAGAACCTTCTGCCTTAAGACTGCAATATTTTCTCTTGCCTGAGCGTCCAGCCAAAATCTCTCTCTCTCTCTCATTTATCCATCTATCTATCCAACTAATATTGATTCTGTTTCTCTGGAGAACCCTGAAGGATCCGCTGATACACACTTCAATTCCTATTGCCATGGCCTTCTTTGCCCCTCAGGAGAAGCCCCAGCTACCGTCAGCTTGGGGTGCCCTCCTCCTCTGGGACTGCTTATAGAAAGGACTCAAATGCCCAAATTCCTCAGTTCCTAGTTAGCCCTGGAGAAAAAAGTCTCCTGCAGCTCCTGCCTCACCCCCTTCCCAGGATGCTATTGTTTATCCTTGTGGGAAAATGACCTGGGCCTCGGCTGCTGACTCCACAGCACAGGGCTCTGTATTTAATGCTGTCACTTCAGGGTCATGAGGAAATGGACATGCAGTGCCCAGGGCGGACCCTATGGACTCAGCTATCCTTCCACCAGGTGTGCCTCCACACCTCCCCCCCCTCCCCCACCCCCCCCACCCCCCATCCCCCCACCCCCCCCACCGGTCTTAAATGCTGTAATGCTACCATAGTCACCATCTAAGACCTAGATCCCAAAACTACGTCCTATCCCCTGAAGCTTTTTCCTTCTCTATTTTCCTCCAATGAACTTCTCCAAATATCCTTCTGATTTACTCCATTTAGTCATAATTTCTGGGCAAAATTTTTCTCTCCTAATAGGTTGCAAACGTCTTCACAGTGGAAATAACCTTTTTCTAAGTGCTTATTGAAGACCATCTGCCTTCCAGGCATTTTCTCCTGTATTTTGTGTCTATATTTTGTTCTCCAACTACCCTAGGTGCAGTGATGCAGGTATTTCTAGCTTCATTTTATTGATAGAAACATTAGAACTGGAGTTATTAAGAGACTCCTAATATTTTGGAGATGTCAGGTCTGAATTTGGATCTTGATCTAACGGCAAGCTTCATGCCATCAGTTCCTCTTTTTTACATTTATTTTTAAGTAGAAGTTCGCTGAAAATTCTGTCACTGGGTTTCCAATTCCCTTTCCTTTGTGATAAGAAAAATCCAATATCATCTCCCTTTTAAATATCATTCTCAGTGTTATTGAGATTATTGTAGATATAGGAGTTAAGCAATGACAACCCAAGTGAACTGAGAGATGTTTTGGCAAACTTCCTAGGCTGTGAGGTTAGCTTTTTAATGTAGGGTTTTCATTATGCTAATTAAAATCCATGCAACCAACAGGACATTTCTAATCAGAAGCTGAAGTGGCCCTGGATGTATGGCATTCCTTTGATTATTGTAAGGAGAATACCACCTCCACCAGGCAGACCCCCAGGTGAGGCACCATCAGCACACTGGGATAACGGCCCAGCCCACTGGTCCTCAGTCCATGGTGCCCTGGTGGGATGTTAATAATAATTCCCTGAGCTCCCTGCCAGCCCAGGGAAATAAGACTCTCTGGGGCAAGAGGGGTGTTTGTCAGCACAAAGCTCTGCGGGCTTTGAAGGTGGCTGAACTTGGGCACCATGGAACTGGAGTGGGAAGCACCAGGACTCAGCTGGCTCATCCTATGCAGCTCAGTGGAAGCAAGCAGGGAGGCTCAGCCTGGGATCCTGGAGAGAACTGAAGAGAGCCAGGGCAAGCCAAGACAGGGGTGCTCCTGGGAGGACTGAGCTTTCAGAGGGAGCTTGCCTGCTTAGCAACTAAGCTAATGTTTTTGAAATTCTGAACTTCTAGGCCCGTGATGGCATTGCCCCATTTTCCACCCCATGTGGAAAAGAGGCTTAAAAAGAGTAAAGGTGATCTTTGCAAATAAGTTTAGTATTTAGTATGTGCTGGTGCCCTGGGCCGAGTGCTGACACATCCGTGATTTTGGGTAACAGGCTGCTCGGTGTGATGCGGAGTTGTAGGTTGGGTAGCCACAAACAGCTCAGCATTCACAGGGATGGGGAGAGGAAGAGGAGGCCCGATTCAGAACATGCCCGTGTCCTCCCACTGTGCTGGAGATTTGGTGAAGTCATCTCATCAATCAGGGCCCCCCTAATCCCTTTCCCTCCTTCTTAGCCCTCCTGCTGGCCTGGGATTCTCAGGTCTTACAAGCTCTGTAGCTCAGCGCCCTTTGCAAGCACTTGAGCACTTTGAATCCCAGTTTCTCTGTATATAAATGGTCACGATGATCCAGAAGCCCTATGGCTTTGGTAAGGATAAGATGAGTTAATGCAGGGCTGGCAAACTTCTTCTATAAAACCTAGATAAGGAATGCTTTAGGCTTTGTGGGCCCTTCCAACTCCCTTCCGGTTACGCAGCTCTGCTGTTGTGGCGCGAATGCAGCCATAGGTGATGCATAAATGAACAGGTGTGGCTGTTCCAATTAAAATGTATTTGAGGTGGGGTGGGGAATTAGGCTTACATGTGTTGGTCCCTGAATTGGTGCACACAAAGCAGTTAGCACAGGGCCTGACAAGGGTCAGCAAGGAATAAATAGTGGTGATCGTTTGCGTTATTTTTACAATTAGTAATGTTCAGGTAGATCTGAACACAGTATCAGGTCTCAGCTGGAGAAGTGTCCATGAGGGAGGTGGGGGTCTGGCAGACCCTGGTGGGTGATACACAGACTGTCTCACAACCATTAGGTGACTTTAAAGAGAGCTCTGAGCATCTAAAATCACTGGGAAGATAAAAAGGGTATTAGCAATACAATGCAAAGTAGAGTTAATGTGTGTGTGTGTGTGTAACAGGGAAGGAATATATTAATGTTTTTTGCCCTGTAGATCCTCATCCAAGTGTAATGGAACTTATGATCCCCATTTGTCATCTAAATTTTCTACCTGTTTCTGGCAGGGAAAACCCATCACCATTAGTGGGGCCTTAATTGGAAGCAATGCCCTGAGATAACTACAGTCTCGCTGGTGTGAGCACAGCTGGGACCCTCCCAGTGACCTCTCAAAGCCACCATGGTGAGGAGAGTGTGGGATGGCTTCTGTGACTGGGCCCTGGTATATCTCTGGCCCTCTGGCCTTCTCTTCTCTAAGTTCTGGGGCATTCTCTGGGGCTTTTTCTCCTTGGCGTCCACATCCTCTATCTGCCAGTTTGTGCCAGACCTGGGACTAGGGGCTTCTGCGTGGAGTAGATCTGAAAGTACTATGAGACATCTGCTGAGGCAAAGGGGCCTTCTCTGGGGACCATGCTCAGGCCCTAGGAGTGAGAGAAGATAGAGACCTCCTGGGACAGCCACAGGGCCTGATCTTCAGAGAAGCGACATAATCTGCCAACATCCATACTAGTAAATCGCCCAGATAGCAATTCCTGGGTCAATAACCACAAATTCAGAGAGAATGATTGAGCCAGCTTCTCACAGATTCCAGAGATCTCCTGTTCCTTTCCACCAGTGAATCCAGTGTCTTCACTTCGCAGCGGATGAGGCTGAGGGTTAGGCCAGGGTGTGTCTGGCTTCAGGTGTCTATGCGGGCATTGGACGTACTGGTCCTAGACCCAGAGGCCTCCCGTGCAGGCCCGTGTTGTGATGGTAGCTTCCCCCAGTCTCTAAGTCAAGTTTATCTGTGCTGCTCATAGCTGGATCCTATCCCTTAGGACAGGGCTTGGCACTTGGGGCCGTTTAAAATGGATAGTCATAAAGGCAAGATCCACCAACCTATGCTACTGGTGGGTAAGTGGACCCATCACCCTTGGAGAAGGTTAAAGCAGCTGAGGTTATTCTAAATTGAGACTAGGGACAAGCCAAAAGATGAAGGAACATAGCATTTGATTGTCAAAGCAAGATGATGTAGGCTGGGTCCTCTCAGCAGCAGATTCTTGATACAAATGGTTGACTTGGGGGGTGATCAGGGAAGTGCTGAAGGGACACTGAGGAGTGTGGCAGGATGGAAGACAACACAGTGGGCATGAGTGGGCAGCATTGAGCGTCAGACATCCATCACAACCGGTGCCCTGGGGGCTTTCAGAGCTGTTGCACCCAAGGCAGAGCTGCTCCCAGGGGTGTTAACACCTCAGTACAACTGGCCTGCCCTGGGTAAAACTCCTGCCACACAAGAAAACACTCTGGTTGAGCCTCATTAATATTTCTGAACAAGTCATGCTGAGAAGGGATGTGGGTGGGCCCCAACAGAGATGGTTACTTAAGGTATTCTCCTCCTCTCCTTTCCTTCTCATCCTGTTCCTCCTTTTAAAAAATTGGAAAACTGAGGCTCAAAGCTCATAAGTGACTTATTGATAGGCAACAAAGTGGAGATTCAAGTCCAATTGTACCTGACTGCAAAGCCCTGCCTCCTTCTGCAGTACTTGGGGCACATTTCCACCACTTGCCCTGAGTAGAGCGTGGGGCGAGAGGGCCTGTCACAAGCAGCTGTCCTTGCGGCAGCAGCCTCCCTGCATTTTTCTGGGATGTTTCTGCACTGGCAGATTCTGTTCTAATTTTCTCCCTTCTCGTTCCTTTCAGAGCAGTTAACTTTGCCTCATTATTATTTCATTGGGCTGAGCGTTAGTGAATCACAGCCTTTAATTTGTTTATTTAACATTCCTGGTCTGCACTTGCTGATAGAGTGTAACTGATTAATTAATTAATCGCAGCCTGCCACAGCTCACGCTGGATCATGACAATATTTTGGACACCAACGGGAGCTCGGGCAGGGGTGGAGCCGTGGTGATGGAGATGTGTCAGGAAGCCCTGGGTTGAGAGAGACACTGAGCAATTTCTCCTGGCACAGGAGCTCAGCCATAACCAGGCCACAAGGTAAGGGGATAGGTTGGTCTCCCCAGTGTTGGCCAATGAAGGTTTTGAGGCTACCCAGGCCTGGCCCCAGAAGGCTGCAAGCCAGCAGCTTTGGGCCTGCCATCCCTGAAGGCAGAATGAGTCTTACTGGCCAGTGAGTCACCTGAGCTCAGTGAAGGGCTGTTGGTGGGGAAGCCAGCTTTTCCTGGCCTCTCTTGCTTGAGTTTGCCCCATCTTTGTTTGTGTGGGTCATGATGACACAGCAAAATGGCTCTAGAGGCAGAAGAGCCAGTGAAATTGTTCAGTGTCTCCCCGTTTCAGTTTCTATGTCTAAAAAAATAACAATGATCATACCTGGCTTCCACAGGTCATTATGCCAAACAAGGAGGGTAAATACATTCCTGTGGCTGAGACCATATGTGGCAAAGGCTAAAGCAACAATCGTCGTTACTGCTGTGAAGGTCAAGGGAAGGCTTAGGGAGGCAAGATTTTGACCTAGCACTTGTGTTGGCTTCCTCTTCAGGTGATGCGATTGCTGTCCCCAGAAGGATTCGACTGACAGACCATTGCCCTGGCAATGGTGAAGAGCTGAGGTGGAGGGAGATGGCCTTTGAAGTCCCACTTTACTGGGCTGATGGCCAAAGAATGTGCCCCCTTGAGAGTTATTTGTTCAAATCTATGTTTTTGTTTCAGCTTATTTTTTGTTTTGATAGTGCGGACTCTCAGAACTATATCTGGGAAAGAATCAGAACTTAATGGAACATAAAAAAAGAAGAACATGATTTTTTGGTCCACTTTGGACCAGACTGAAAAGGGAGAATACTGAGCTGGAAGCCAGTTGACCTAAGCTCTGGTCCTGGGCCTGCTGTGGCCACGTCTCCCACCAGAGTTCTTTCACCCAACAGATGTATTTAAACAGTGAGTACCTACTATGTGCCAGGAATTGAGCTGGGCCCTGGGATACTGTCATCCTTGCTTCGAGAGAGCTTGCTGTCTTGTGAGCTCTGGGTACCCAGAAAAGGGAGAAACTGACTCTGCCTGGGGGTAGCAAGGGAAGCTTCACTGAACAGGTGACATATGAGGCGGTCTTGAATACGAATAATCTTCTAGAAGTCAAAACAGCTGAAGGACTTTCCTGGATGAGGGAATAGCAAAAGTAAAGGTGGGGATTGGGGTAAGAGGTGGTATCAAGGAAAACTGCGGCATATTCAGGACCCGAAAGTTCAGGATGACAGTCCTGGGAAAATGTCTCATTCTGAACTATTCAGTTTTTCTTCTGAGACATCATAATGGAATCCTGCTGTCTACTGGGGAATATGTTCTCTGGGCTATTCCTAGTGTCTTTAACTGTCTCAGGCCTGGTTTCCCACCTGGTCTAGAATGATGGGTGGTTCTACAGCCTGCTTCATCCCATAGGGGACAGAAGACAGTATGGTGGGACAAGGTAAACTTATCAAGAGTTGGCAAACTCACTCTTCATTGGGAATTCCTCTTCTTTTCTCTCCAAGAGAATACTTGGTTTTCAAACACTGAGAATATCGCAAAGGATATTCCATGCATCAATGACAATAGTCCCTTTCTGGGGCTGGCTTGAAACTTCATCATCTTTCTGTGTGCAATACTTTATCTTTTTGGGACACAGGATTGGCTTTGAAGGTCATTGTCTTTCTGCCAGATTTTCCCAGAGTTTCTAGGGAAGTGGTTCAAAACATGGGGCATGTTTAAAATAGTCTTAGCTCTAGTGGGCTTGGCTGGGACAGATGGGTGCTCTATTCATCCTAGTATCTGATCCTACCAAGCTGAGTAACCCCTCCCTAGAAACAAGGCATTTTCCTCTTGTTTGAGATCAAGGCCTTGCCTCCTTGCAAAAGGAGGATCTGAAAGGATAATGGCTTTTCTTTCACTCTATATCCATTTGCTGGGACTGGACCCCTGATTTTTCCTACTAGGTTGTCCACCAATTGGCCCCTGTGGGGGTTTGGAGCTGTCATGTGCCCCAGAAAAGGCCACATTCTTTGCATCCATTCCTGTAGGTGCAGACCTATTGTAGGTGGGAGCTTTTGGTTAGATTGTTTCCATTAAGACGTGACCCAGCCCATTCAAGGTGGGTCTTAATCCTTTTTCTAGAGTCCTTTATTATTATTAGAGGATAAAAGACAGAAAAAAAAAAACCAAACAAAACAGAGAGAGAGTTTAGAGAGAAAATTCCTGGAGAAGCAAGTAAAGACCCACAGAAGCTGAAAAAGCCACTGAAGCCAGAAGCTGAAAGCAACTTAACCCAGGAGAGAAGGACCAGTGGATGCTGGCCATGTATCTTCCTTTGCTATGGAGGTGTCCCAGATGCCAGCAGGTCTTTTTCAGAGAAGGTATTCTCTTGCTGATGTCTTAATTTGGACATTTTCAGGGCCTTAGAATTGTAACTTGAAAGCTAATAAATCCCCGTTATTAAAAGCCAGTCCATTTCTGGTATATTGTATTTCGGCAGCTTTAGCAACTGAAACATGCTTTGTTGTACCACCATGACAATGACCAATCTTAATTCATCCCTACATTCAAAAAATGTTTATTCAAATGACTGCTATATGCTAGACTCTGTTCTAGGCAGCAGGGACACAGATTCAGCCCCTGCCTTCATGGGGCTAACCAGTATTCATAGTCTTTCTTGATTCCCTCCACCTGGACACATTGTTTTGTTTGGACCTCTGCAACCTACATCCACCTGACAGCCCTGGTGGACCTTTTCTCTCAATTTTGTTCGAAAGTACTTATTATGTGCCAGGTATATCTTTGATTTCCACCATAATTCTTCAAGGAAGGAAATACTATTGAACTTGATAGGAAATAGAAGCTCCAGGAGGTGACTTGACTCTGCAGAGCCAGGGCAGTATCAAGGTTGGTACTTGAACCTGGGATTGCATTCTAAGTCCAGGACTCCATCTGCCCTACTGGGTCCACTCAATTGCATCCATCCCTGCTCTGTCCTCTCCTACTGCAGACAAAATGGCTGAGAACCAGTGTTCTGGGCTGGGCTATTTCTCCTAGGCTTGGGCCACAGAAGATCTTGTTGTGAAATTGTATTTGGTGATTCTGTAATTATCATTACACCAGGAAGGAGGAGGGTGAAGAAATGAAACAAATTTATCCAGGGCATGGGTTCTTCCTTGGATATGGCCTCAGCTACTCAGCCTATCCAGTCTGATCAGGACATATCAGGTCAATTTCAGATTAAAGTCCACCCCTGCAAGGACTTTGACTTCTCCCAGGGTCTGGCTTGTTTACAGGCAAAGTGCCTGGGAGGAGATTGCTCTGTAATAAAGATTTGTTAAAGAATGGATCAAAATGAACCAATAAACTGTACTCAAATTTTGGTTTTGCCTCTTTCTAGGTGGGGGCAATTGGGCAAGTCATTTTACTTTCTTGAGTCTTAAAATGGTCACCTATAAAATGGAACTAATAATACGCAGTGGTGTTATAGAAATTAAGTGTAATTATGTGGAATTATCTTTCTCAGATCCTGATGTGCTGCAGGAGTAAAGCACACCTTCATAAAGTCACTTTCAGACAGGAATGGGGAAATCCTATTACTTCACTTGTGCCCACCTCTCCACAGAAGTCTTATTCTTTTTATTTAGGTCTCCTGAAAAGAGAGATGTTGCAACAAACAGATGTTCCCACCACCCAACTCCTCTGGAAACACATTACCTTGTCTGCTTTCAGTCTCCTCATCTACAAAATGGGGACACAGGCCTTTTATCTAGACAGTTCCACAGGCAGCATGGCGGCCCTGTTCCACCTCTTAGACCCCTGGGAAGAGTAAGTGAGGCTTTGTTTCTAGCATGCTGGGCAGGAGGAAGATGGCAGTTAGAAGGGATTAATTATAATTATCTGTTTATCTCTGAGATTTGACCTATGAATGTTTCTGTTCAAACAATGGTGTTTAGCAATGCTCAACTAGCCATAAAGCTTCCATCTGCTCCTTAGGTTTTCGGTGGACTGAGCTCTGTGGTGGCATCACCTCTCAGCCTCACAGATGTGCTTTGTTTTGTTGTTACCTTGAGCAATTCACCTTGAGGGAATAGCATCACAGGTTCAAGGACCAATTAATTTGTCTCCTTATTGGTCTCCTTTTGTCTCAGCTTTTTGATGGAAGAGTAGGGAGGCATTTCTTGCAAAACATTTCTGTCTAGAGGCTTGAGTAGGGCCATTCTAGGTCCTAATACAATGTTAAGGTCTATTATTATTATTAAAATATTGGAGGAAAGACATTTGATTTTCTTTGGGGCTGCTATACTAACATGAAATATTGAAAAGAAATATTTGTTGGGTAGTTCAACTTAAAGTATCAAACGTCTTTTAAGCAGCAACGATTCAGAGACTGTCTATCTTGAGAAAGATATTATGGCAGGAATAGAGGTGGTGCTGGGGAAGTTAAGGATAATTAGAATGTCTTTGACTTTCAAGAGCCCAAGGTCAAATGAGAGCGACCCATTGTAGCCATTGAATGACTGACCTGAACAACAGATAGAATAAAAAGTCAGACTGGGTAACTCAGGGGTTGGGGTGGAAGGTTGCTTCTTGGAGGATGTATGAGTTTCAATAGAGAGAAAGGGTAAGTATTAGTCTTGGTTCTCTAGAGAAACAGAACCAAAAGGAGATATCTGTAAATATGAGAATTATAAAGGTGTCTCATGCAACCTTGGGGATGGAAGAGTCCAAAATCTGCAGGGCAGGCTGTGAAGTTGGCAGCTCTGATGAACGGTGTGGACGAACTCCACAGAAGAGGCTCACTGGCTGAAGAAGCAGTGAAGGAGTCTCTGTTCTCCCTTAAAAGCCTCCAACTGATTGGATTATCTTATTGGTGGGAGACACAGATATAATCAGCCACAGATGTAATCAACTGACTGATCATTTAATACACCAGCCTTCCAGTTTATCAGCCAATCACGAAATATCCTTGCAGTAATGGTCAGGTCAGTGCATGCCTGACCAGAGAGCTGGGCATAACCACTTGGCCAAGTTGACACCAGAACCCAACCATCCCAGGGTAAAAGTATATGCAGGTTCAGAGGTTTTTCTGGCTTGAAGAGCACTGGCGCAAAGGCCCATGGAGACTGCTTGATGAACAGTCAGACACATTTGGGTTGCCAGGTCCAGATACCAGTTTCTGTTTTGCCACTTAGTCAGTAGGCTACCTGAAACTAGTTGCTCCCTTCTCGGGCCACCAGTGTCCTACTTAAAGTCTGAGTCTCAGGTCTAACAGAAGACATGAAGATAAAACTGATTATGAAGAGATCTGCTCTCACTCAACAAATACTATTTTCCTCTCTCTTCTCTTCCTAACTTCCTGAACATCAATTCCATGTGGCCAAAGGTAGAGCGTAAGGTGAGGAAAGCCTTGGGGCTCTCACATGGTCACTGGGTGTGGCAGACCATTGCTACCCTCTTCCTTCCCACAGAGAACTGACTAAGAGTCAGTCAGAAGAACAACTGTGTAAGCCTCTGACTACAGCTGTTCCTCCAGAGCCATGCCAGGAAAACGGGCCAAATGGTCTCATCGTCCTGTAATTCTTAACTGAGATCTGACATCTGTCATCAAATGAAGCATACCCTATACCTGTTCCTACTGCAAAAGTTGTCTTATAAATAATGAGGTATCTTCTGTAGAGACCTACTGTGGTAGGCAGAATGTCCCTGAAGTGTCTATGTCCTAACATGTGGACACAAAAGAATAAAAGTTGGAATAGGATAAAAAATGGAAAAGAGTAAGATGGAATCAAATGGAAAGGGACCAAATGGAATCAAAGTTGCTAACAAACTGACCTTAAATCAGGGAAATTATCCTGGATTATCTGGGTGGGCGCAGTGTAATCACAAGGTGGAAGAGGGAACTGGCGAATTGGCAGCTTTGAAAGGACTTGGCCAGATATTGCTGAATTGAGTTTGAGAAGGGGGTCAGGAGCTAGGAAATGTGGGTGGCCTCTGCAATGTGGAAAAGGCAAGAAGATGGATTCCCACTGTGCTGGCTTAGAGCTATTTACCCCCCACAGCATGTTTTTAAATTTATCCATTCCTGTGGGTGTGAACCCTTAGGAATGGGACCTTTTGAAGAGGTTATTTCAGTTTAGGTGTGGCTCAGCTGAAACAAGATGGGTTTTCATCCTAATTTTGGTAGCTTTATAGGGAAGGTCACAGAGAGAGAGAAAGCTAGAGGGAGGAGCCACACATTGAATCTCACTGGAATCCAGAAGAGAAGAGAGAAGCAGGAAAGGCCGCCATGTGCATTGCCACATGATGAGCCAAGGACCAAGGATCACCAGCAGCCGGCCCTGGAATGCCACAGCCTTCTGGGAGAAAGCATCGCCTTGATGACACTTTGATTTTGGATTTCTCTCTGCCTCAAAGACAAGCTAACCCATTGCATGGTATTTGTTTTGGCTGCTGGGAAATTGAAACACTTCACTAGAGCCTCCAGAGGGAACACAGCTAGGCCAACCCCGTGATTTTAGCCCAGCTGGACCAATGTCAGACTTCCAACCCACAGAATCATAAGATAATATGTTCGTGTTGTTTTAAGCTATCAAATTTGTGGTGACTTGTTACATCAGCCACAGAAAACTAATACGCCTACCCTGCACCCTGAATTTTCCTTCTTAAATTTGTACAGCTCCTCTCATTCATGCATTCATTCACTCATTCATTCATTCATGCCTCCCTGCACCTCAGGTTCCTAGTTTCTGCATAGAAGTTAATAGTAAAAAAAAATTTCATAAGGTCCTTTTGAGGATTGAATTAAATAAAACATGAAAATGGCTTAGCACATTGACAGACATAGTGCAAATGCTTAAGTGTACTTTGAGAGACATAGTATAGAAATGTCAGATATCTTTAGCATTGCTACTTTATTGTTTAGTCAACAGATGTTTCTTGAGCCCCAAACTTGTGCCAGCTCTGTCTGCACTCAGGCCATAATTTCTGGATGGCAGGAAAAGTTAAGGAAAGATTCAAAGGGGTTTTTCCCTAAAAAGCCCACTCAGTAACTTCTGATGTCACATTGGCCACTCGCATCTGCAAGATAGGCTAATAGATGTAGTCTTTTAGTTAAGCTCATGACTGTCTCCAAGTAAAATTGGCCTTCTGTTATTAGGGAAAAGGGGAGAATCAACTTTAGGTAGAGAATTACTCACATTTGGTAAATGTTGTGGAACTATAGGAATTAAATTAGAGAGAAAAAGAAATAATAATTTGGGGAGCACTTATTAGGTACTTAACACTCAACACTGTATTCCAAGTCCCCACCCCACTTATCCAACATTGTCTCGTCTTCAATGTGAGGGGATGCAGACAAACACAGCTAATTGAAAGGGTTTCTCTCTCAAGTGAGTAGGCACATGGCAAACACGGCATCATCTGTTAGCCTCTTCTCCTGGCTTCCTGTTTCATGAAGCTCCCTGGGAGTCGTTTTCCTTCATCTTCAAAGGTCGCTGGCTTATGGGCTCTCGTGGCTGTGTCGTTCTTCTCTGGCTCTCTCTGAATTGCTTTCATTCTCCAAAATGTTTCCTCTTTTATAGGACTCCAGAAACTTATTAAGACCCGCCCAAATGGGTGGAGACATGTCGTCACCTAATCCAGCTTAACAACCACTCTTGATTAAGTCATATCTCCAGGGGAATGATCTGATTACAGTTTCAAACATATAGTATTGAATAGGGATTATTCTACCTTTATGAAATGGGATTTTGATTAAAACATGGCTTTTCTAGGGTCCATGCATCCTTTCGAACCAGCACAATACTCCTTTCCTTAGTCTTTGATTCTCTGGCTTGACTTCAGCAAGATATGTTTAATTCAGCAGGGCACAGATCTGTTTTCTCTGGCCTTTCCAGGTCTCCTGCTCAGTCTGTGGGAACATCCTGTGCTGTAGGTACTATCCTGGTCCCTGGGCAAGTGCACCCAACATAGTATAGAAATGTCAGATATCTTTAGTATTGCTACTTTTATTGTTTAGTCAACAGATGTTTCTCGAGCCCCAAACTTGTGCAAACACAGCAGCAGCCTCCACTGGACCAATGAGCCAATAGAAGAAGCCACTGACTCTGCAGCCCTTCCCCATCTCTGTCTCTTGAGAAACCACATGTCCTGCTAACCTTTACTTTGCAGCCTCCCTGGGCTGCAGTGGGCTGACCTCAGCACTGCCTAGCATATACCTAGCTCTTGCCAGCATTTCTTACATCATTGTGGTCTGGCAAGCCTTTCTGTTCACATTTCAAGCCAATTCTTCACTTTCTGGGGATTCACTAGACAGTTGGACCCATCATGCACTAGCAAATTGTCATAGAAAAACCCTTCAGAGTGTGTGTGTGGGGGGAGCTGAAATATAGGGAAGGGATCCTCACTGGAGATTCCATCTCTGTGGGCCAAAATCTGTCATGAGTTGACCTAATTGAAATTGAGACGCTTTAATAATGAGACAAACAATGGATCAGAAAATAAAATGGGGCCTTTAGCTATCATTTGGAAATAATTAGCTAAGCAAAAACTAGTCCAATGATTAGGTTCAGTATGTGAGGCAAAATCTCTTACAAACATTCATATTCTTGAATGCCCAAGGGTGACTAATGACCGAGAAATCCTCCCCGTAACTCTGGGATGATGCATCAAGGTACAAGCAAGGGCTTCATAACGTTTTCTTCCAAACCCACTACAGGAAGGGCCAATATGTGCTGGGCTGCAAGCACTGTAATCAAAGTACTAGAGATATCCCTGTGACTTTGCAATGGCCAAGGACTCTCATCGAAACTATAGTATAGGGGCAAGGGTTAATGACCTTCCCATACCCTAACCACCATCACTTACTTTATCAACATTTCCTCCATGAGGACAGTTAAGTGTTCTGTTGTTTTTCCTGACTCTTTCTTTGCATGTTCATTTTTCATGCAGCTCAAGTAGATTCCAAAGGAAGAGAATAGGCAAAATAAAGCTGACTCAATTAAGTAACTAGTAGGAGTCAGGCATTGTGCTAAAGGATTTATAATCATTTGCTGAATTCTTCCTTGAATCAATACCACTATATGAAATTACCCATTAAAGAACCAAGGCTTGCAGAGATTAACTGGCCCAAGTTGACTTAGAAGGAAATCCATGTTATGTTCATTTTATAAATGAGAAACTTCTAATAATTCACATTTGTTTTTACCCACATAAACCTTGGAAATGGATGTTTTCTATTTTGCCCTTGAGGTAATACATAATACAACTGTGCCTTACAAGCCATCAGATAAATATTAAATACGTTTGAATAAGACTTTGTTCAATAACCCTGTTGCCATGTTCCAACATTGAAAACTAGGATTCTATGCATACAATATTTAGTGCCTCCCTGTTAAATAGAACATTAACTTAACCAGAACATCAAGGTCCTGAGCTTTCTAGATAAAGGAGTTTTCTTTATAATAAATGTAATAAATACAATTTGGAGGTGTACGCATGGAGTGTTTTCAAAGAAAATGAGGTAATGGTGGCTATAGTTGAGGATTGACTTTTAGTCTTTATTTCAGTTTTTATTCTCTAGTTTGCATTACCAATCTGTTGAAGTTGAAGGCGAATGGAGGAAGACCATCTCTTCTGCTTCTTTATGTGTCTGTTCCCTTTAAGGTAGGTGGGGAGGTGGCACAGGGCCCACAAGTTATGGCAACAATAGAATGTAACCCAATCCAATGGTAGCTTCCTCTCCTACCTGAATTTCCTGCCAGACAAAGAAGAGACGTGAGTGAATCTTCCCATGGGTCAAAAAACCTTCTCTTTGGTGTCTATTGCATCCACTGCAGTTCTCTCTTTTCTCAGGAAGGGACAGTGAAGGGACATATGTCCAAGTATCCTTTCATTTCCTATAAACAAACCCCACAGGATAGGAGTCATTTCATCCAATTTATAGATAAAGAATCCGAGTCTCAGTCAAGTTAAATGACTCACTGAAAGCCAGGTGGTCAATGAGTGGTAGGCTGAGATTTAAATCCTGGTATTCCACAATCTGGCAGAAATTGTTGTCTTGTATGAGGCCAGAGGTTTTAGCTGGAAGCACTAGTAGAGACCCCACTGAAAGACTCTGTCCCATTGGGCATGGCATCCAATGGGATCTCTTGGCTCTGCCAACAACCTCTGGCTCCTGCATCCCCAAGACAAGGAGACTGTCACTTGTATTCACTCAAATCAAAACTTTACTTATTTATGAAAATAGTATTCTTTCTCTCAAACTTTATAAACAAGGCAAAGAGGATTGAGAGATTGAATGTATAACAACAACAACAAAAATCTCTGAGAAATAGATGAACATTTCATATTGTGCTTCATTTCAGTTTCGTGAACTCCAAAATAGCACTTCAAGTGATTAATGTTTTCTTCATTAACCATAACTAAGCTCGAGCAAAGCCTTTCTCTTTTCTCCAGCATGTTTTTTTTTTCCAGAGATTGAGGGTAGCTCATTACTAAAAGTAACTCTTTGCAATCTGAAGTAGCCAGCTTAAGGTGGTAGGCAGAGCGTAGGCTTTGGTTTCAGGAAGGCCTGGATTCAAATCTTGGTCCTGTGACCTTCTGATTATGTGACCTTGAATGGATGAGCCTTCATTTCATGTAATGTGAATCTTATTAATAGTTAATAATAATAGACCATGCCTCCTAGTGTTTATGCCTTTTGAATTTGGGCTGTGCTTAGAGCTTGCTTTAACCAATAGAATACACTCCCAAGAGCACCAGAGTATAAGCTGCTGATCCTTCGAAAGTAGTGGTTCTCAAGTAGGGGTTGCCCCCAAAGAGGACATTTACCAAGGTCAGAGATGTTTTTCATTGTCAATGTTGAAGGAGCACTGATGGCATTTAGGGATTAGAGGCCAGGGATGGTCTGCTTAAGTATTCTAAAATGCACAGAACAGGTCTCCTCCTACCCCCACAACAAAGAACTATCCGGCTCAAAATGTCATGAGCACTGAGATTAAGAAACCCTGTTCTACCGTCTCATGCAAGGTACTGGCCCTAAGTCTCTAGTTTAGAAAACCAGCTTTACCCTGCTGTGGACCGTGTGAAGAGGCTACCTGGATCTGACATGGCCACATCGAGAAGAAGAGGCCTTGAGATTCCCTAGAGAGAGCAAGAGATGCCCAGCCATCCCTAGGACCCTGCTAAACTCAGCCCCCAGCTGCCTTACTGGCTCAACGCAGCCACGTGTGTAATCGCCAGCAAGCTAGAGGAGCTGCCCAGTTGAGCCCAGCCCAGTGAGCAGAATCATGAGCAAAATTTGGCTGTTATTTTTTCAGCCAAAATTACTAAATTTTGGAGTGGTTTGATATACATCAGTGGATAACAAAAACAGCAATGTATGTTAAAGAGTCTATAGGGTGTGAACAAACAGTTTTCTTCTGCTGAGGAGGCTGTGATGCAGCACCCAACTGAGGCCCTTGGCTCCCTGCAGCTGACAGTGCTGGTGGCTGGTAGTTCACAGCTGAGTCCTTCTCAAGGATTTATCTTCAGCTCAAGAGAGATGCCTCATCCACATTCAAACAATCCCTTCCCTGGGGCACGGGAGCAGCCTGCATCAAAGGACTGGTCCAGATGAAATCAGGAAGTCCCAGACCTCTTGCCTCAAAGCAGGACAGCACTCAACAATTATCCCACCTCCGGAGCTCCCCAATGACACTGCTGCGACTGCAAAGGTTCAACATCTCCCTTTGCCAGATTCAGCTTACTTCAGCCCCTTCAGCTTACTTCAGCCCCTTCAGCTATCGATCCTGAGAAGACTGCCCAAATCTGCTGCATACAAATCTCCATCTCCTAGTCTGTCTTCCAGGGAATCTGATTTTGAATACCTTCCTTGCTTCCTGTGTTCCATTTGGAGGATTTTTACCTTAAGGATTTCAGGACACAGGGAGGTTTGGCCAAGAGTTCCACCCTTGAATGCTGAGTCAGGCCTTGGCTCCTCCCCCATCATTGGCTTTGGTGGTTCTTAAGTCTCAGTTTCCTTAATGATAAAAAAAGAAGCAAGATGACCTGGTTAAACACAAACAGAGACTCAAAAATTTACCTGTAACTCTGGGAAACTTGTAAATGACAGACACATGGAAACATGCAAGCTTACCTCAGCTATATTGCAGGTCAGGTCCCAGACTGCCTCAATAAAGCAAATATTGCAATGAAGTGAATATTACAATAAAATGAATATCATAATACAGTGAATTTTTCAATAAAGTGAGTCATACGAATTTTTTAGTTCTCCAGTGCATATATAAAAGTTACTACACTGTGGTCTATTAAGTGTACAGTAGCGTCATGTCTAAAAAAACAACAACATACATACCGTAATTAAAATGTGACATAGAGACACGAAGTGAGCACATGCTATTGGAAAAATGGTGCCAATAGACTAGCTTGACATGGGGTTGTCACAGATCTTCAATTTGCAAAAGAACACAATATCTGTGAAATGCAATACAATGAGGTACACTAAAAGCATATATGTCTGTATTACTCTTTACCAGCAACCCAAGAAGTGCAAATTAAATCCACCTTTAGACACTGTTTTACGTTGATAAATTAACAGAACCAACTAAATATAAATTCAAATACACATTGCTGGTGACATTATGGCAAATATTGGGTCCTCTTAATCTGCCAATTTCAAAATATAAATATCTTAACACCAGGAGAAAGCTATATGGCAACACCAAGTGGAAACTATAAATATGGTGCTGCCCCCTGCCCAAGAATGAATGGTATTGTAAGAATGTATGTGAATAAATTGGTTGAGAGAAGGTTTGGATTTTAATTCGGATTTTAACTGAAGAGTCAATTTCACAAGGCTGAAAAGCATGCAGGTATTGTAAATATTTATTTGGGGGATAACAAGAAGCTAGAATGCTGGGGTTGGATTATTAGAAGGTATATAATGTGCATACAAAAGGACTAGATTCAAACATACTGTTGTAACGTTTCTCAAAGTTTGGTCCTCTGACTATGAACATTCAAATTGACTGGTGTGTTACTGAAAGGTACAATCCTGAGCCGGACTCCAAATCTCACGAAGCAGAATTTAGGAAAGTCGGGCCTAGGGACCTGCATTTTAACTGAGTTCTGCAGGTGTCCGTGGCCTTTCATGATGACCCTGTATTGAAACTGTTTCTTTTTATCTTTTTGGGGCTGGTGGAATTAGGGCGGATATTATGTTTTTCAGATTTGCTGAAATTATTTCATTGTTATGTTTCCACAATTATTAGGAGGGGGGAAAGTTTGTTACTTTCTTTGCATATTCCTGAGAAAAGTCACTTTAATTCTAGGTGTCTTACAGTTCCCCATGAAGTGTGGAGTTTAACCTCAGCTACCTTGGTAGATTAAGTATCAGGAGAGAAAAGTCTTGCACTAAGGAAAGGACATTCTTATCATTATTAATCTTCCTCATGATGGCTAATTATGATATATTGAAGACATCTTCTGTTGTTAACCATTCCCAAGCCACCTTGGGTTCTGGCTCCCGCTCGATGAGCCTGGGGGTGCAGTGGGGTTGGAGTTCTGCCACAGGGTCTGGGGAGAGATGTTCTGAAGGCCAAGGCAGAGACAAATCTCAAAGCTTCAAAATATTGTGCCGGGGGTGCAAGGGAAGCTCAGTGGTAGAATTCTCGCCGGCCATGCGGGAGACCCGGGTTCAATTCCCGGTCCAAACACTTCCCCCCAAACAAACAAATAAGCCAAACAAACAAAAAACAAAAATTCAACAAATGGTGCTGCAGTAATGGGATACTCACATGAAAAAATAATGAAATGTGACCCCCATCATACAACATGCAAAAATATATACTTCTATAGTGACTTCAGTCTGGAGAGAGGAGCAGCACCTGTGCCCGGTTCTGAGTGGCGCCAGGAAGACAAGGGGAAACATTGGCCTTTGTCCAGCCCACCTCACAGCCTCCTTGCCCTTAGGGTCATTAGCACAACTCCAATAGCTGTGGGGAAACTAATATATTTCTCCCTCCAAAAAACGTGTCTGAATGATTAGTTAATTAAACATGTGCCATTGAGAAAGCCTGGTGGATTTTCTCGTCTTTTAAGACAAAATTTTTCTGGCTCTGGCAGCCCTATCTTTAGCTCTAAGTTCTGTATCTGGGGAATGTTGGACAGGGAGGCTTTTCAAAGGTGAGCCCTGGATGCCAAGTTGTGCTCACCTGACACCTAGTCCCGATGTAGACTGGAAGGAGTGAGAGAGGCTTGGGCTGCACGTGCACACAGGTATACCATGCGTCACACACCACACACCAAGAAAGAGCCTCAAAAACAGCAAACAAATAGGGTGGGTCATGGTGGCTCAGCAGGCAGAGAGCTCACCTGCCATGCCAGAGACCCTGGTGGAGACCTGGGTTTGACTCCTGGTACCTGCCCATGCAAAAATAAATAAAGGCAAACAAATAGAGTCAAGAAATACCTCAAGGTCAGGGAAGGCAGGTGTACTGAAGACTGATGCTGCAAGGTTGCAAGGAGAGAGGCAGGAACTTCCCTTTCAGACTCTCCTGTCTGAAGGAGGAAAAGAAACTAAAATTAGCCCCTGGTTTCACCGTGAGCGCGGACCGAGGCCTGAGGGAATTGAATGGTATAGGGGCTTTAACTTCTCAAGGATTTCACTTTTCCTAACAAAGAAAATAGTGGTTATAAAAAAGATCTTGTCATTGAAATCGATTCTTAAGATTGGGATTTCACCAAATGGCTTAGGGATAAAAAGGGGTAGGAGAAAGGACTCAACTCAACCTCAGTCTTTGCTTCCTTTAAATTTCACCCTGTTTATATCAGCATTTATGCAGAGTGTCCAGAACTGCTGGTTAAGATAACTAGTGTTAAATGTCACAAGAAAAATCACAATTTTATTTTCAAATTAAACTATATCTTTAATGGGAAAAATAACCTCATGATTATTTTCTGACTCTGCTAAAACACAGTTTTTGCAATTTAGACTAAGAATCTCATGGCTAAGACCCTGTTGCTTATCTGCAAAGCCAAAGACAGGAACCCCCAAACAGATAGAGAACAGCTCTAGGAGTCCTTTGGCATATCCACATGAATGCATGTATAAGCGTCTTTTCCTCCTCATGCTACAAAGAATTCAAGGATACTTATAAGTAGGTGATACTATGATACAGTATTTTGAAAATATAAAATCTAAGTGAATATTAACTTCTGGGGGATATGAATTGCATTTACTGAATTTTTTTCTGTATTGAGCTATATGCTAGAAATATTTTACTAAAGGCAAACACATAAGAAGAAATATTGTCTGGACCAGAAAATCTACAGTGGGTATGTGCATGTGTATGTTTGTTTGTGAGGTTGTCTTACAAGTAGTGGGTAGACGTATACTGTTTTATAGAGGATTTGTAAATTTTTCTGTAAAGGGTTAGATAGTAAGTATTTTCAGCTTGGTGGGCCATATAGAGGTCTCTGTTGCATCTTCTCAGCTTTGTCTTTATAGACTGAAAGTAGCCATTGACAATACCTAAACAACTGTGTGTGGCTATGCTCCAATAAAACTTTATTTACAAAAATAAAAAATGGATTTAAAATTCATTAAAAAAATGGATTTGATAGTAGCTTGCTTGTTCCTGGTTTAGAGAGTACCCCACACAGTGCATTCTTGGAATTGTTTATTCACCTTCATCGTTTTACTTAAGAAGAACCTAGATCCAGAGAGGTAAAGTGATTCAACCCGAGACATACAGCACAACCGAAGCCTGATTTCCAAAATCCTCTCTTGATCCCTTCACGACAGAGTAGAAACCAGAATGACAGTTCTCTCCGTTGGCAGAGTGGAGGGAGATATAGGAGAGGGTGGAAGAGTAGAAGAGAGAGTAACAACGTTTGCATCTGATGACCACCCCCCCGCCCCCAAACAAAATCTGTTCCTAACGTTAATCAGGACTTGTCTGTGTTCTGCCTTTTTGTTTTGTTTTATTTTGGATGGTAAAAGGAATACTAAACAGGAAAAGAGGGTCTGTCACTCGACCTCCCTTTGCAGCCTTGAAGAAGTCACTTCTCCCCTCTGTGCTTCATTTACTTTGGTTTCTAAACTGAAGGGCTTGATGTGGTGACCTTCAATTCCTTTTATGATCCTTCAAGTGTCTTCCTTCCAGTCCAGTGTTTTCCTGTCAGTTCACACTGACTCACAAAGTTGGCTAAAACTCACTTAGGCCTTGGCCCAGAGAAGTCCTAAGTTGTTAGCTCCACCTGAGGTTGCCAGATCCCATACTTCTGATGTGAACAGCCCAGCCTGTGCCTACCAGGCCAGCTCATTTCCATTCCTTCTCTCCAGCATCTCAGGAACTAGGGTGACCCCATTGCTTCATGGGCCCAGAGTTGATTTCCATAATAAAAGTACTCACCTGCTCACAAAGCCTTTCTGTTTTTGTCCCTGAACTGCTGAACTGAACGTTTTACCAACTTGGTAGTGTTGCTTATAAATTTATCTATCCCTTTAGAATCTTTACCTCTTACTGCACTTCTTCACAGTTAACAGTTTTATAACAAACCAGGTCCCGGTTTCAGCATATGCAAGGCAAGACGAGTGGACTTGTTCTTGGTGAGTACGCTATGGCCACCCATTTGTGTATTTTTGTCAAGGACTTCAAATTCCCTTCTCCACTCTAGGATTTCCATTTATTTTCATTTGGTTTTCTTTGTAGAAAATGTGGGCTGAGTCTAGACACCTGGGTTCAAATCCCAGCAGCATCACAAACATAGCTGGCTGTCCTTTGATAGGTCGTGTAAACTCTTTTTCAGTTTCCCCAACTAAAGAGTGGAGACAGTAACTTCTGCCTCATTTTTCATAGTCAATTGCAATGGTTTTAAACCTAGTCCTACATTAGAATTACCTGGGGAATAAGAAGAAAACAGATGTCTCATCCCCTCCTTTGATCCACTGAGGGTTTGGCAGAGGCATTGAGGTACGAAATGCTATCAAAAGAGGCTATTATTGATATGTTGTGCTACTATTTTTGTTTAAAGAGAATGTATTGAAATTCTATACAAATAAATTCCAAGTGAAATAAAATCAATAAATGAATACAATGAGGTAGTCTTTCTTCCATCATATTTTGGTCCTTGGAGGCTTCACTTGAGATATAAGACTTTCTTAGATTAAAATTAGGGTCAGGACACTAACCTAACCACCCAACAGCCCATGGGCTGGATTAAGTAAGCTACCAATTCATTTAATCCTATGGGAACACTAAAAATGATGCTGGTGGGGGCCCCATTTTTTTAAATGAAGCAATTGAAGCTTGGGGAGACAAATCAATTTAGAGGAGTTCCCATCACTGGAAAGTGGGAGTGATGGGACTAAATGTCAGAGTCAAGGGCTCTTTGCATTAGAATTTAATGGCTTTCTGATCTTACCAGATAGAGCTTAAAGTCCATCATTTCAAATTGCAGATGACAAGAGAATAACACTTAATGGTGGAGTAATATCACATTATCATCTTTTATGTTGTCAACTCTTCAGATGCTTTCACATCTTTTGTATTTCAGACGACCATCTTATTGCAATTGCAGCCTCAAGAGGCTACTAAAAGGCTATCTTCTATTTAAAGGTAGGTGGAGTTCCAAAAGCTTTAATAAGAAATTTCTCAGGGAATGAATGATATAAACACATAATAGGTAAGTTCTCAAACTATCCTATTATTACCTTACACAATGCTAAGAAGGGGGCTAAGGTTGGTCCAGAGCTTACCAGGGTAAACATAAATTTGCCAAATGACCCAGCAATTCCACTCCCAAGTATCTACACAAACATGAAAATATACATCCACAGAAAGACTTGTAAATGCAAGTTCATCACAGCACCATTCATTATAGCCCCAAAAGGAAAAAACCCTAATTTCCATCATCTGATGAATGGATAAACAAAGCATCCTGTACCCAAAGAATATTATTTGGCCATAAAAAAGGAAGGAGGTACTGATACTTGGTATAGCACAAGTGAATCTCAAAAGAAAAAAATTAAGTCAAGTGAAAGAAGCCAGATGAAGAAGACAACATATTCAATTGTTCCATTTATATGGAATACCCCAAAAAGGTAAATCTATAGAGACAGAAAGTAGACCAGTGGTTGCCTGGTCTAGGGGTAGGAATAGGGATTAATTATAAATGAGCACAAAGATCTTTTGGAGTTGATGGCAATGCTATGAAATGGGATTATGGTTGTGGATTCACAGCTATGCACATTTACTATAAAAGTCATTGAATCGCACACATAAAATAGTACTTCTTCTGGTTTGTAAATTATACCTCACTAATTTTTTTTCTTTTTTGAGAGTCCACCAGGGGCATAACAGCAAGGACACTGTGGATTAGATTTTGACTTCCTCTTTTTCATCAAGACTTTTTGGCAGAATGCCCAGAGGAGATCTAGCTCATGGGGAACTGCACCTGGAACCAGATTTAAAAGAATGGTGTGCAAACCCAGTTCTGCTTTATACATTTACATGGGGAACCTGACCTTCCCAGGCATGAGAATGCTCATGCTACCCCATCTGGGTCTCCACTTTCTGCACTGAGTGTCTGATAGATTGTTGGTTATCAGGAGCTGGCTAGTTTTCTGGGTATAGAAGAAGAGCACAGAGTGATGGGTGGCGTAAAGGGAGGCTTCACACTAGCCACCAAGAGACCTGGTCAACCAAACCAGCCACTTATCTGGAACTCCTCTTTGTGAACCACTATACTGATATTTCCCAGAATTATTGACTCTTGGGCTGGACATTGAAGATGAAACGTGGTCATATCCATCTCTTTCTTCTCTCCTTTCCCATGTTTGGTAAAAACAACTCACTTTCTGCTAGAGTAAGCTTTCTCTAGCCATGCACCATGCAATTCTTTTTAGGCTGCTTCTTTCCTATGTACAGTGACTTTTCAAAACCTTTGATATCTTGAAACTTTGGTGTGTTTAGCCCCATCCATGTGTCTGACAGCAAGATGTGACTACAGATGACGGATTCTTCCTTTACCTTTCAAAGGCCCCATTCTCCCAGATACTGGGGATACCACCACTCTGATGGACTGATCTTAGGGTATAAGAATGCATTTGAACCTCATAAATTTTCTATTATTTTAAGACAAATTGAACAGCTACCTTTTCTCAACATCGGTTTGGTACTAGAATGCTCCGAGAGTTCTCCTCTCACTTGAAACCCAAATCTCTCCATTTTATTCCTGCTTCTTCCTAGTGGCGATGGATCTTCAATCATCAGAGTGTTCCAGGTGTTTTAGTTCCATTCCTGGGAAAGTGGGAATTTGGGGAGTGGTTCATTCATTCTTATCTGCGTATGCCACATCAGTACTACTCCTTTGAACTCATCCAGGATGCCTGATGCATGAAGAGCTATCTGCATTTTTCCCAGGACAGTTATTGAAATTTGGTAGCTCCACTGGAAGGATCTACCAGTGGTGTTAGTCCCTAGCTGCAGCCCTGATTCCCAAACACAGCCCAATCCATAGCTCTCAAACTCACTCTAATCTTAGATGTGGATGAACCTCATTCTTAAATGCAATAAGAATACAAAGCACTTGATAATGGTGGCTGGCCCATTTTCATTACTAATATTATTTCACATTTAGCAACAACCAAAATTTCATCCTAACCCTAAGGCTATTAACTTCATATTTAATAAAAATCATTTCCTTTTATTGAATGCCTAGTTTGTCCCATGTCAAAGTATCTATCATCTATCGATCAATTGATCTATGTACAAACAATTGATTTCTCGATTACCTGTTTATCTTCTATCATCTATTTGTCTCTAATCCAGGATTTCTCAGTATCAGCACTATTGGCTTCTGAGCTAAATAATTCTTTGTGGTGAGTCCTGTTCATTATAGGATCCTTAGCAGCATCTTTGGCCTCTACCCACTGGATGCTGGCAGCACCTTCTCCTCAGTGTGACAGTCAGAACTGTCTTTAAACAATACCAGATGTACCTGGGATGAGGGTGAGAGTGGTCAGAATCACCTTTGGCTCAGATCCACTGATGTTACTTATCATATATTTATTTAACTTTATCTTTACTGCTTTTTGCCAGAAAGCACAGTGTAGACATTATTATTCCCATTTTACAGATGAAGAAACTGAGGCTAAGAGCATCAGGCTAAGGTGACTTGTACAAAGTTACACAAGTATTAATTGATGGAGCTGAGTTTCAAAACTAAATCTGCCTTACTAAAAAAGAAACCCATGTTCTTTTCTATCTTAAATTAAACATAATGTCATACCTCTTAGCCTTAATACCTTTATTCTCCCCTATTCTCAATTTAAAAGCATCATCAAACTTAATTCTAGACTTTCGAACCTACCTTCCAACCAAAACATATGTAAATGTATCTACATCCCAATCACTGACCTTCATTCTAATCCTGTCCTCTACTCAAACTATTCCTAACCTACCCCCTATTCCTAACTCCAGTTGTGAATCACAAAATTGCTTTCTAAATTTTGTTTCCTATGGTTCCATACAATGGGGGCGTTAACTGGAAGAGCTGCCTCCAGTGCTAGCTGCCCTGGCATGAGAAGCAGATAAGCTCATTAACTGCCAGGGACAAGCTCTCCCAGGTATACTGTTCCATTGTAAAAGAGAAGAGTGCCAATGATTCACTCTCCTCTGCTCATCCAGAGAGAAAATGTACATGTAGACCTGGTCTGACATAGTCCTTCGAAGTTGAGATATTCAGAAGTTCCAATAATACAAAGCTTCTATTTGCTCTTTTCAGTGATGGGCCAGAGCTTACAAATGTAACTTGAGAAAAACTGAGCAAATGAAAAAGGGTTTTTTAAATGATCAGTTGGCTTTTCAGAGCCTGGCATTTTGGTTTAGCTTTTACACAGTAGTTTTGATTTCTGCCCCAATACTCTGATGCTCATTAGATGGCTGACAGCTTCTGGCCTCCATGTCCAGAATTCAAACAGGGAAAGTCATTGTTTTATAGCAATTAACAGTGATGCTTGAAAGAGATGGCAACAAGCTGAAAAAATTAATTGAAAATTTAACCTTCAAATAAAAATACATAGACCTTAGGCTTCCATTTGTAAGCAGCTTATGCTGTCTGTGCACATTTTATTGTATTATTTAAGTATTTTCTACATCATTTCTGATTAATATAGCAATGCTATTTTCCAGTCCAATCTCCTTAATAAATATATATGTCAAGTATCTGTTTCCTCCCCTGAATGCAAAGACTTTTAATTCTCCTTGTTTGCATGTGCTAACTGGTAGTGTAATAAGATTAACAGCTCTGTCTTTTTTCTTCTGTAGGTTTTATAAGAAAAGCCTCTGTGCTCCCAAAGTTGAAAAGATACCTTCTTTAATTTTGCATATTGTTAGCTGCAATCCGCTTGCTAACGTTTGTTTTATTTCCATCTGTCAAAAGCAATGCCAAAATATGTCGTGTTTGCCTTGAGTTGGCTCAATTAATCCTCCACTGGAAACTGTTCTGTCATTTCATGTTTGGTTAAGACCCTGATTCAGAAGCTCCCAAACTGGAGGTTCTTCTCTGCCAAAGGCAGCCAGTGTACACTTTAATACAGCTCTCTGGGAAATAGCCACTTGAAAAAGACAAAAAAAGAAAGGTGGGGTGGAGCCCTTAGAAGAATGTCGATCTGGAGCCAGTGCCTTCTCAGTCTTAAGTGTGAATAAGGGTGAACTGGCCTTGGCCCTGTTGACTGTGGAGCTAGAACCAAGCTAGTGACACCTGGGACACCCTGGCAGAACTGAGTACGGGGCACAGCCACCAGGCACAGCCCCCATGTGAGTCTAATGATGGCAACCAGAAAATAAAACAAAATAAAATACAAGTAAGCAGGGAAAGATCTTGGACTGAAAAGTATAAAATCAGTCACTCTGTAGCATTCTGTCTCTAACCACTGACTCTTCATGTTTCTTCTCTTTCTCTCTTACACACAGATATTCGTATCTGTATTGAATTTAATCATTCACAGTGCAAGCAATGGTATTTCGCATGGCTGCATATCTTATTTTTTAAATTCATTTTACTCAGAAATTGCCCAACCTCACAGCCAAATCTTATATGAGAAGAGAATCATCATTTATAAAAAGAAAGCCTAGAGACTTCTTGGGGTGGGGCCCTTTTCTTTCCCAGATGCCCTCAATTCCTCCAGCCATCTCCTCTAGGGCTTGGCTCTGCTGGAAGGGAAGACATGCGGGCTCTGAGTTCGGATCCAACAGATGCAACAACTGACCATGTTTGGCTGGGACCACGGCTTGCGTTTTTCCATAACTTTCTGAGGTGGTGCTCAATCCCATTGCATTGAAGGAACAATAGTGTAAACTTCATGTAAAGGGGAGAGAAGAGAATTAAGTTTTCTAAAAACAACAACAACAACAAAAAAAGACCAACTCTTCCTTTCTCAATGGGGAGAATCTGTCTTCATACAATATCAAAAATTTTAAATCCTGGGTATGAATCACTAAACTTTTCCAGAGAATATTCTACCTAGGGGTTTTATACAGTGATGTTCTCGATTTAGATCTTCAATAAGATGTGTGCATTCCATGAGATATCATGCAATTATAAGAATGATTGTTATCAAGACATTTAATACAATGGACATTTTGCTGGTTATATCATGATGAATGAGCAAAAGATGTAATGTGACACATCCATGTTACATGTTACATAATACATATGGCTATGTCTAACAACAAATGAAAAAACAAATCGAATTATGTCTTAGCATGACTAAATTTTAGTATACTTGCACAGGGGAGCACTTTGAAAGAGGTGGGTGGATTTTTCACTTTCTCTGTTCACAGTGGATATACCGATCTTGAACTTGTGTGCCATTGGTTACAATCTAATCGAGAATTCTATAATAGACAGAACAGGTTGGGTGGGAAGTAGAGGTGGAGGTGGAATTTAATTTAGAATTTAATTAAGGCAATCAAAAGATGGGTTAGCATGGGAGACTATGCTTTGAAATAGTTTGAAATGAAAACTTTATAGAGTTTTTAATACAGTTGGCATGCCCATAATTCATGCAACCTTCAAATATTACAGAGTGGGGCTTTCATAAAAACTTCCAATTTCTTCTTACCAAGACACAGTGAAACATCTTTGCAGTTACTAAGAGAATTGCCTATTTTTGTTCAAACTGCTTGTTTTTGCATCTGAATCCTCTCTTTCCACACCATCCTGGACACGTGTAGATTTGTTCCAACATAACATTTTCCACGGGTCAGGCCCATGATGCTAGCTGCAGAATTTTCTAAGTTTCTGTTAGGAGAAATTGTTAAGTTTGTAGAACGTAAACAACGAGTTGTCACCCAGTCATTTTAAAAGGGCATCCTGCTTTCCCCTAACACCTCCCTCCTCATGCAGTCACCTCTCTGGATTGCCCAGCCCAGCTCCCTCTAGTCTGGGCCTTCCCCACCCGCCAGGTGGTCCTTGTTTCTCTTTGACACACACCTTGGGGTGTGGTGCTGTAGAGGCTTCGGAAGCAGTAATTAGTCTCCAGAATGGGGAGATTTAAATAATAACATTAATGCCTTAGCTACAGGACTGTCGATTCCCACCCCTCTTTCTCAATGCCATGCCTCTGCCTTGCCACCAGAGTTTGTATGGTGAATTACTTACCCACAGCCAAGAGGGCTTCACATAGATTGAAAAGAGGTCTGAAAGAAATAGCTCAAGTTGGTAATAGTGCTCATATTTTGATAGTGGGATTTTGAGACCATTTTCCCTTTTGTTTTCCAAATGTCCTTGAATGATTTTGATGATAAAAAAATGATTTTAAAAACAAGATTTATAATCACACTATTTTTAATGCGCACACCAAACCCCTTGACTTCAAAGGAGCTAATTCTGTCAATTTCAGAAATTTTGCTATCACACGTGGGAAATTGAAATATTGAAATTTATAAAGAGGCTCTAGCAAAAAATTCCTATTAAAATTATTATCATATACTGGAAGCGGGTGAGAAGACTTTCTTAATTTAAAAATTTGAAAAAACCTGTTTGTGAACCAACATAAATAGAATAAATTCAAAGATATGAAAAATCATGTCCATAATATTTAAAAAATGTGTCTTCTTCTATCTGTCCTAACTTTTATTTGACATTGTCTAGTTCATTGGGTTCAATGGTAAATGAAGTACACAGTGCCTGTCCTGAGGGAGCCTATAGTCTTGGTTAATATATTAACAGAATAAGTATATTCTAGGATTAAAGATGCTAAATTAAAGGCAAGTGGGGGTGCAAGGGTAGTTCAGTGGTAGAATTCTTGTCTGCCATGCAGGAGACCTGGGTTCAATTCCTGGCCCATACACTTCCCAAACAAACAAATGAAAATCCAAGCAAACAGCAACAAAAATGCAACAAATGGTGTTGCAATAAGGGGATACTCACATGGAAGAAGAATGAAATGTGACCCCTGCTATACAGCATACAAAAAAAAAAAAAAAAAAAGGAAGAAGCAAGTGGAGGAAAAGAAAAACAGTAGGGGGCAGATCTTTATTTTGTATGCATGGAAAACACTGGATGAAATTCGGTACACATGGACAAATGCACAGTCACACACACTGTCTCTACCAGTCTCGGTAACCCTGGATCTTTATCAACCATAAAAGGAGGTAAACTTTTATTTAAAACACTTCTTGAAAGAGGTAATTGCCTTCCCTACATCTTGCTCTTTCTACTCCTAGGGAATAAAAGCAAGCACTGAGGGCAGGCAGGCACCTTGCACCTCAGGGGCCACAATCCCTGTAAGGGAAGAGCTGTGCTACATTGAGAGCCAGTCCTTGGCAGCAGTGCATTCAATAAAGGCAATTCCCTTGTTTCATTGGGTCATTGGTTTAACGTGTCTGGGACTCAAATAGATGGATTAGGAGATAATCTCACCTTGGTTTGTCGGTACCTGAGTGGAATACCTGCTACAGACCAGCAATGCCATGTGGCATTATTCAAGAATGTCTATCCCAAAATACAAGCCAGTGGAGAGGGTGTGGAATAGTGCAGCATAATGGGGAAATAACATCCAACTGATGATGACATATTGTATAAATTGAGTGTGGGGGGAACACGTAGAAAGCTTGGTAAAATATATGAAGTTGGGGACCCTAAAACACTATGTGGAAGCCACTTTGAAAATAACACTAGCACAGACTGATATGAAAAAGATGGAGCTGGGCGATATAAGAAAATGTTACAAGGAAGCTACTATTCAGCCATAGGAGGTGAAATGATACCTACCCACATCTAAGGCAGAAATGGGCAAAAAGTCAAATCCAAGTTGAATAAGATAAACTTGGGAAAATGTCCTCAAAATGGATTCCTTCTTCCCTCCCTTCCTCCCTTTTTCATTTCCTTTTTCCTTTCTGCTTTCATTCCTTTTTTCCTTGTTTTTCTTTAGATGAATATTTATTGACCATCTGTTATATGTCAGAAGTATGCAAAGGAAAATATGAGAAAAAGATAGAGACTGAGAGTGGGTATAATACACATTAATATTAGATATTCCTAGAGTTTAAAAGAGAGCAATTGAAAGAAAACAATCATCCAGGGTATAATTAGACACAATTTTCTGAAGCTGAAAGAATCTAAATATGTAGATCAAAAATCCCCACTGTATTACAAGAAAGAACGATGAAAAAAAAAATCATACTTGGAGAGTCTAGTAAATGCCAGAAAATGGAATGATTTACAGTGTTTTCAGGTGCAAGCGTGTGAGTGACCTAAATGGTCATTCATGCATAAAGGCAAAGACAGACAGACAGAAAGAAAGAAAGAAAGAAGGAAGGAAGGAAGAGAAGGAGGAAAGACTCTAGGCAAATTCACTTCAAAACTAAACAGTGGAAAAATTTTCAGAATATACTACCCATAAAATATTTGTTTTGGGGAAAGAACTTTAATATGATCTACATGCAACTGAGAGTTGACTTGAAATTAGTGACTCAAGAATGAGAAAGTCATGGTTTTAAAAGAGTGATTGTGAGAAAAGAAACCAATTAATATAAAGTCAAAAACTGTAAATATCCTTCCAATTAGAATGCAAATGCCAAAATAATTCTCAGAAGACATGGTTCTCAATTTATACAGCACTTATCTAGTAGAAAATGGATTGAAGGAGGGGAGATGGAAAACATTATTGCACTAAATTGCTCTTTTTATGAGGGGGCCGAGTTGACATTAAATCTTGCAAACCAGAAAAAATGTAATTCAAATATTAAAGGTATACAAAAGCAAAATTTAAAACAGTGTGAGTTCCTTCCACACTACTGTGGAAAAATGAGTGAAAAAATATAGATCCAAAATAAAAAAAAATAGAAAAGATAAAAGGTCAAAAAATAATAATGTTATCTCACACTTGCCTGTCAGGAACCATATGCCAAGACCTCTGTCTCAAACACATTGTTGCCTCATTTGATCCTTATTTTACACATGAGGCAAGTGAGGCGTAGAGGGTTCAATCTATACAAATTGCTTAGAGCAGTTTTTGCGGCATAGTATTCTTTGATGCCCAGCATCTCCCATGACATTGTAGACTGGAAAAGTTCAAGGAGATGTCAATGGGAAGAAAAACACATGGAGATGTCCCCAGGAGGTAACATAATCACCGGTGATGCCAAGGTGTTGCCTGGTTCTGTAGTAGCATCTCATTTACCTCTTATTTCACCTGTGTCCCTAGAGGCCCTACACTGAATCCATAGTCTAATGGAACCGTTGGCATAGCTAAGGTATTCCAGCCGATGGGAGGGCTGACAATTCACAGTTCTGCCTCCCTGAAGACATTGCATGGAGTGACAGGGGCTGCCAATGAAAGGTCTCTGCTTGCATTTTTTAAAATCACTTTTTAGATTCTGTATAATTCACGGTATTGCCTAACAATTAATTAAAGGCTAAACCTAAACTTCTCATGTCATGTTTAGTAGTAATTTCCAACTTTTGTTACGTAAAACCAAAGGACAGAGGAAATGAAAAAATAAGCAAACAGAGTTTTAAATAAAACAGTTAAAGTATTAACTGTTAAAATAAATTAAAAAAAAAACAGTTCAAAACATCATCAGGGAAATGCAAAAACAAACAAAAAAAATTGACTGGCAACCTTCATCTCAGGCAAACTTTATTACAGGCCAAATAATATTAAAGGGGACAAAGAATGCCATTTTATAATCCCTAGTAAAGCTCTGAGTAGCCATGAAAAGTTATTTGCTAAATAACATAGTGTCATGATATAAAAGCAAACAATGTTTGGGAGAAGTAAAAGGGAGATTTATAGAAACATTTGTTTGGGGGAGACTATAAGACCCTCTCTTAGCCTTGGCAGATTAATAGACTACCAATAAATAAATATATAATTTTTTAATAAAATAAGGACAATATGCATTATTAAATAGGAAAATATTCAAGAGTTTATGGAAGCTTTACAAAATTTTATCTCATTCTAAGTCACAGCAACAAGCATAATAAATTCCTCAGATCAGATATCGTATAAGCACTTCTCACCACATTTAATGTCAGATAAATACAAACTAAAAATAAAATAAATCAAGTAACAATGAATATTAAAATTTCTCTCTAAATCATTTTCTGGTTAAAGAATAATAATATAAAAATTGCCAATTACTTAGAAATAAAATAAAGGTAATACTATATCATAATAGATGTATACAATTCTGCTGCCAAAGCTGTACTCCAAGGCAAATTCATAACAGTAAGTGGTTTTATTACTAAGTAAGAAACAATACAAGGAAACTAATAAAAAAGAAAGTTAAGATGCTATTGACTGGGTGGGCCACGGTGGCTCAGCAGGCAAGAATGCTTGCCTGCCATGCCAGAGGACCCGGGTTCGATTCCCAGTGCCTGCCCATGTAAAAAAAAAAAAAGATGCTATTGACTGAGAAGCCAAAAACCAACCTAGGAAGATGAGGTAAATGCAAATGATAACAAACAGAAATAGATAGAAGTAAAAAATAATTAGAAAATAGAGATTTTATAAATTAACCTAGGAAGCAGGTGTTCTTGGTGCTCTCTCTCTTTGTCTCTTAAAATTAATGAAATACATTAACTTTTGGTAATCTAATTAAATAAAACATAAGGATTCACTTATGTAATGAAATGGTTCCTTTGAAAGTTATTAAGCATATGTAGCCTTGTGCTTCTGGGCAAACGTCCCCCACCTGCTGCACAGCTCTCAAGTCATACTTAAAGTTCTCTTCTGCATCACCCTCTCATCTATTCCCCCAATTGCCATAATTTCTTTCTGAGAAAGATCTGCTTCTGTTCCATCCCCTCTAAGTTTTGCTCTTTAAAAGTACATCTTCTAACATGCTATATACTAGGAAAGCAACCAGCCAATTTTATTAGAGGTGTGTGAGAAACGAATGCCAGTAGATTTTCAGCTTTTAAAATCACACCATGTGAGGCCATGAAGAATTCTTCCTTGAGCGCCAGCTAGGAGACATTCTGACCATTATTCTAACTCCTTACAGGGCTTTTTTCCTGGCTTCTCTTTCATAATTCACTCTTATTGTGCACAGTAGATTGATTTAGTTATCTTGATGTTCCTGTATGGAAAACCACCTTAATGAGTATTAATGGAGACCCACGTTTACACAACAGCCTTGTAAGCATTCCATGGATACATTGGGTTTCCTCGGAGAGGGGGTGACTTGTTTTTTTGGTTTTTGTTTTTAATTTTTAACTTCTTTTTATCATATAGTATAGTGACTTGCTTTAATAGAACTTGCAACTAAAGTCTCAGTCTATAGAAATAGTTGGAAGGAGTAGGGGTGGGCATTAAATCAGCATATTTCCTTATGATTCCTGGGAGCTAGGATGACCCCTCCATTGTTATCCCCAATTGCTCTCAAATTCGGGGAAAGCCTGGGCTAGTACCAAGCTCCAAGCTTCCTCTTTTACAGTGCAAAGCAGCTTCGGTAGACCCGATGAGTTGGATGTGTCTGTTCTAGTGTTTCTATGCCTTGAAATTTAGTTTATATATTCACAGTGCGAGGAGAACTCAGATGATTTCTGCCTAGGAAGTGTCGGCTACTGAAGTGAAATGCCTCCTCTAGCCAAGGTTGCTTGACCCTGCTAATACAGGAAGTTTTCTACTTTATACTTCAATCGACTTGGTCTCTAACCGCACAGTGTGGGCTGGCAACCTGCTTGTGAGCCAATCATCAGTCAGTCACTCTCTGACAACCCAAGGACTGGAGGCCCCTTTGTGGACCTCTTTCCTGTGGTTCCCATTGAGCTGCGTGAGTGTTCTAAGTAATAAAATGGCCTGGCCTTCCCAATTGCAGGAGTGTCTGAGGCTGCTCTGAGGACCTGTACTCTAGCTCTTCTGTTCAGAGCTAACTGGGTGTGTCTGCACCTGCCATGCTCATGTCTCCTACCTTTGAAAACTGGAGGAGAAGAAGGAGAATGGGGAGGATGAGGTGGGAAGAGAAAGAGAAAGAAGTGAAACACATGCATCATTTTTATAAGACAAATTTGGCTAAGAAGCCACCTAAATGAAAGGGAAGGAGGTTTTGGCTTCACGCCCCATCCAAAGACAAAGAGAAACTTAAACAAAACAGACAGGCAAAGAAACAGAGCTGCTTAGCCTTTTCTCTTGGGAATATGAGGAATGGGAAGTCAAATGCTGAGCCATGAATCCGGACTCAAGGAATAGGACACCTCAAGTTGGGATTTTACATTAGGAAGGAATTTTGGAGAACTTTGGTTTCAACTTCCCACTTGGTGAGAGAGGCACATCGAAACTCTTTGACAAATAACTTTCACTCTTTATGCAAACTTATCTGAATCTGACCCAGAGTAAAGAGGGGTCAAAATTCACAGTCTGCCTCAGACTTACCTCATTCCTCACCTTCCCTTCCACCCAGATGAGCATCAGGGTTATATCCTAGCTTCTCTTTCTTCCAGTTTCCAGCTCTTTCTCAGTCTTGGAGACTATGACAGTGATGTTAGATAGTGTATTTGTCCTCAGTACAATTTGGGGATGGAAAGATTCAAGAAGTACAATTACCTGTAAGGAGCAAGAAGGCCAAGGCAATTCCAGTCCCCCAGGTAAAATCAGGTTAAGAGAGACATGGGAACATCAGTCTGCCCCCAGCAGGAATCACAAGGGCTAGTGCAGCTCCCAGGGGCTAGCACAGTAGAGGAAGGCACTTGTTTTTTTTTTTTAATCCTTAGGCTTACAAGGGCGAGGGGAGGCAGGTGGCCAGCAACTGGAAGGAGCGAGGGGTGTACAGAAGCTGCAATGACAGGAGTTGTGGCAGGATGGAGCCAGCTGGAGAAAATCCTGCAAGAAGGAGTCTGAGGAATAAGTACCCTGACCTTCCTCTCCTCCCTTGTTGGGGTCTCCTGCTGGGACACAGTTTGACCACATCTGAGAGATGCCAGAAGACAAATCCAAACAGGTCAGCCTTCCAGGACAAGGGTGGGAAAAGGAGGACAAAAGGAGGATCTGGGAGTGCACAGGCCAAAGGTGGAGGCATGTGGAAGTCTGTAGATGTCCTGTGATTTTTGACCCACCATGGTCTCTCAAAATCACAGCACATATCCATTAGTCACAGGGACAACCATTGTGACCTAAGAAAGGACACCTTTCCTACCCTGCCCATTAGACAAATGAGGAAACATGAGGCTAAGCCCCAACTCTGTGCTGTCATGACCCTGGACAAGACACTGGCCAAGAGAAAGTTCTATCCAGATACACGCCAATCCATTGATGAATAGATGTTGCAGGCTTAGGAAAGCACAAAAGCAGATTTCTCAAGGCTACTGATATCATATTCCCATCACTAGGCTAAAAGAGGAATAGCAGCTCATCAAACTGCATCTGATTCTGGTGCACATACCAGAAAACATGGCGATCTCTTCCATCATTTGGTTTTAGTGTAGACTGTTTTCAAATGGAAGCAATCTGTCTCTCGCATGTCTGGGAATAGGGGTTATTAACTGTGGGAAAACTGTCTCCAACAGTAGGCCAATTAATTACTGAATTTTAAAGCCATTCTTGAAAAACAACAATTAATTTTATTGCATTTTTGGGTATTTCTTCTCCAGATCTTATCTACCTGAAATCACTGTTATTATGGGCCGATATGGAAGATTTATTCTGTCTGTGAGCTTTACAGGAGATCATACTCTGTTTTCTAATGAATGAAGAGAGAGAATTAGGTTTAATTATCTCTGGCACCTTTTACTGTTAGAAACACTCTTGAAAAGACTGAAAATTAGAATAATTCATGTAAGGAGAGTTGGTAGATACTCAGAATATATCCAAAGATATCTTCAAGTTAGAATGTTATCTGATAAGCAAACAAAAAAGAACCCAAATACAACGTGGGGTTCTGCTTACTTATAAATTTTCTTTGCCTTTTCTGTGTCCAATTGGGTTAGGAATTTTCCTGGGTGAGCAAAATCAAAGGGACTACTTTCACATCTTTCTTGACAATTTACCTCAGCTTCAGTTGCATTATCTTCAACTGGACTGGACCTGCTGCTACAGAGAGAATTTGCCTGGCTTTTTTTCTATAGAGCAGTAAGAATTAAGTTTTCTCTGCCATTTATTATCTGGCCTTGGGTTTTGGCCAATTCTGGGTTCAGAGGCTGAGCATAAGCTGGTCAGTTCTTGCTGATCTTGCTGGAACCTTCCAGTAGCTGCCTGATTTCAAGCAATTCTTTAATAATCATAACTGCCTGTGATTACAGGCATAGTTAGAAGGATAATAGATTTCAATAAGTACACAGGGCTCAAATACACATCGCTCAATAATATGAGGATGGTGGTTTTGGAAAGGCCTTGTGGTGTGTCTTCCCGCAGCTCTGGGTTTGAGTCCAGGCTTTGTCAAAAATAAGCTCTGGGATACTTATTCCTCAAGGAAGCCTAACGGGGTTGACCCGTGAGGCTTTTTGTGAAGAACAGATGAGCAAAAGCATGCAAAGAAGTCATCATGGAGCATGGAACATGGGAAGTGCTCCAGAAAAGCTGTTTCCACCCCACATGCAGAAGTAATTACTCCTAACTAGAAAGACTGATAGATATACTGGAAACAGGAGAGTCATTTCCATTTATTGACAGATGTTTCTACCCCTCTTTGCTCTGTGTCAGCTGAAACAGATGTCTGTCATTGTTTCATGCCATATACTAGTTTATTGTTTCACATAAAATTGCTTTTCTTTAAAAAGTACATGCGTACCCAACATATGGATCCATGCTCATCGTAAAACTTCAGACAGCGGGAGTAACGCACTTGTCTTCCTTGACCTTTTACCCCAAGACCATTTCCGTCGCTAGAGGCAATCTCTGACATGGGTTGGAGGTATTTTACTTTGTTATAATAAAGAAAATAGAGTTTCTATGGCTAACAGATTTCAAATGGCATCAGAAGGTCATTCTGGAGGTTATTCTTAGGCTTGTCTCAGCCAGATATCACAAACTGCCACAGCAGGAAAAGCCCCAAGCACTGATGTACCCGAAAACCCTAAGGACATCGGGCCCCATAAACACACCACCAGATGAAGAACTCAATTAACTATCTAAACTGAAGGACAATTAGAGTACCCCAAATATCCCCCAGCCACAAACAACTTGAGCAATCTTCTTTTCCCTAAAAACCTTGCCAGAAATGCCACAATTTGGGTTGCTACCTGAAACTGTGCTCCCCGATTGCAATTCTGTGACCCCAAACAGATGTTTTTATTGCTTTGCAGCTTAGCTTGCTATTTCTCAGTTGACAACTTCCAGACCCTTTTCTCATATTTTTATATAATTATCATTTTTTGTATGTAAATGTACATATTTTTATATCATACACAGTGATATGTTACCTTCTCACTCAACAATATGTTTTGCTATTTTCAGACCTGGCTCATTCATTTTATTTGCTATTTGGCTTCCCATAGCATGGGGACTTAGGCTATTTCAAAATTTGGGCTATCACAAGAATATACTGCAGGGAAAGTATTACATTTCATTGTGCATTTTACCTACTAGAGCACTAAGAAGTGAAATTGTTGGGACAGGAGATACACATATTTTAAATTTTAGTAGAAAATGTCGAGTTGCCCTCCAAAATGGCCAGATTATTTTATATTACTACTAGTTTTCAGTAGCATCAAATGGAATTTGTTTCCAATCTGATGAGAAAAACAGACATCTTGTTGCTTTAATTTGCATTCCACCCATTACTGTCGAGATGAGTATATATTTTTTAATTCATTGGCCTCCCCCACCCCTGCTCCTTTTGAGATTTGCTTTTTTCTTTCTTATACCTGCTTCTGTATTGGGTTGTTTGTCTTTTTTACTGACTTATATGATTTTTTATATGTTCAGCATATTATTTCTTTGTCAGTTATACAGGTTACGCAGAAGACACTTTAAGATGTTGCGTGGTAAGTATTTCAAAGGGCATCAGGTTAAAAAGCTGCTGTCTGAGATAATTAGTGAGCTTTACCTAGCTGTACTGTACTCCTGTCTCCTCGTGTCTGCTTTCCCCATTAGAGATCTTGGCATCCACTCCCAATTACACTTCTGACATCACCCTTCTTCAGTGGAAGCTATCTCCCGCTGAGCTCCTGGGTCTGCAGCATCCTGGGCAGCCCCCTCCCCAGCCCCCTGCCTCTGAGGTCATGTCCTATGCCTGCTCAAGAGAAGGACAGCAGTGCCCCTTTCCCTCTTTGCCCCTGCTAGCCTCCCCCTTCCACAGAGCAGCATTCTTGAAGCATGTAATACAAAAAGACTATGCCCATGTAATATTAACAAATGTCGTGGGCACACAGGATTCACGGCGTAAATTTGCAAAACCTGAGGTTGAACTGAACTAAATGCCTTTTGTCATTGTAGCTGCAGGCCATCTCAGAGCCTTCGCCATGCCACCCCAGGTGGGGACTCTCCAAGAGGGGATAGAGTTGGTAGCATTTCCCAAATACCTTTAACAAGGCAGAACTTTATTTTCCTACAATGTCTCTTAAGACAACCTCATCATGGAAGATGCTTTAGGACATTTTTCTGTGGAGCATGCAATCAGAATGAGGTTTGACAGCTGGCAGGTGCTCTCCCTGGAATAGGGGGTTCTTGTGGGCCAGTCTGTGTGTTATTCACCATGTTATCCCCCCATGCAGGGCGAGGCGTGCAGCGGCAGCTCTGTGAAATCTGCTAAGTGATGAGGAGCTGTCGGTATAAAGGCGTGGAGCTGGGACGGGAGTGCTTTTGTTCCGGACTTGGTTGGTTGGGTTTTGTGACTCTGGGTGATGATTTTCCTTCTCTGCTATGGGAAGGATTATACCTGATTTCCAGAAACTTTGGGGAAATTTGAGTGAGATAATGAATGCACAGCATAGACCAGCTACTGAAATGTGTTAAAACAGTGTTTTTGTGGTTTGAGTCTTGGGGCGGCGTGGAGTGTTTGGGAAAACCTAAACCTCCAGTGTCCTCCCATGGCTCAAGTCCATTCACTTTTCAGAGACGGCAAGAGAGAGCGCTTCATGTGAAAACTCCTTTGGTGGAGGGAAGCCAGTGGCTCACTTGCTCCCTCATGGTTACTTCCCGCTGGTTTGCTGATACTGTGGGCAGTGCGCAGACTCGCGGCTTCCCTGAATCAGCAGTGGTTGACTCTTATTTTGCAGGTTTTTTCAACGCTTGCAGAACCGGTCTCATTGTACACCCTCTAGAGACCTGCTCCAGTCAGTAAGTGTCCCCTCTATGGCAAGCTGGTCCCAGCCCTATGAAACCCCTCCTGAAAGCATCATAATCCCAACCTCTTCTCTTTGTTTCCCCAGTCCTAGGAGTGATAGCTGCTTCCAGCAATTGATTCCAGTGTGAAAACTTAGGTTCTCTTTTTCCCCTTTCAGTTACCTGGTCATCAACTTTAAACCTGGCGAACAATCCTTTGTATGAAATTCTCCCTTCCAATAACTGGTTTTGTTTCTGTTTTCTGATTGAACTCTTAACAGTAAAGGTGGGAAGAAGGAATGGAGAGAAGGGGGGAATAACTGATAGAAGAAAGAATGCAAGGCCGGCAAGCTTCTAACTCTAGCACTCTCATGTTTGTCTCCAGCACTCTCAGCTGCCAGCCAGGCAAGGACTTGGCCAGCTTGCGCCCTGCCACTTGCTAGAAGTCTGAACATTCATTGTGCCGCGCTCCCCGCAAGCTCTATAACCCGCTTGCCATAGATTAGCACATTAATTACAATATGTCTCTTTTGTTTTCTCGTGGGTTGGGCTGTTCATATGTGTTTTTCTTTAAGGTGGTGGAAAGTCATCAGTAATGCATTAAAATGTTCTGGTGATGTTGATTGCTGTTATAAAGATTATTACATTGTTGTGTTAGGTTATAGGTATTCACAGTTTCTCTTTTATGGGAAATTGTTAATGAGCCACAAAAGCTTCTGGAAAGTCCTAAACCTGTGGGCTTATTGTTTGGGGGCCTGTCTTTGCCTGAGCTCAGATAAAGACTTTCCTAGTGTCAGGTTCAAGAGTGAGAGGTCAAACAGCTTGGTGCTGCTTTTTACTCCGTATGGGATCTTTAATGATTCATTTGGCCTTTGTGCTTCTGGCATCCTCAACTCTGAACTAAGGATGATAATAATACCTCCTCATGAATTGTTGGTAGATTAAATATGATGACAGAGTGCTCAGCTTGTTGCCTAGAACATGGGAACACACGATATTGAGCATTGCTTTCACAAACATTTCCAGAAGCCTTCTTTCTGCCCCATTCCCACATTTCCTGTCAAGTTCTCCCCGATGTCTGGAAAAACGAATAAGAGGATAGACTTTATGTTTGTGTGTCTAGAATATTGCCTGGCGCTTAGTAGGTATTTCATAAACGTGCATTGAGCAAATGACTCTATTGGTAGACTCACCGGTTTGAAATCATAAAGCATAGAGCCTGAATCTATCATCCAATGTTATATAAACTGGACAAGATACTGACTCTCTGGGGTCCTCACTTTTCTCACCAGTAAACAGGGACAATGGCACTCAGTTTGCTGTAGGGGCTCCCCAACAAGAATCAGTGGGAAGCTTTTAAAGTAAGATGCATACCCCAGGTCCACCCCCAGAGACTGAGTAGGAAAAGTTCAGATGCTTTTATTCCAATAAGATCCCTGAAGACAAGGATACCATCTGGGTTTTCTGAGGTCCAGGCTCTGAGAGATGCTGCATTAAGGGGTCTGGTGAGGCCTTAATGCAGCTGTGTGTGCAATGCACCCGGCACACATCTAATCAAGTTCAGTCCTCCCTCTCACCCTTTAACTCACTGGAAGACCCCTTGCAGTGGGATGCCTGCTGGCTTTATGCCAAGATACTTAGGCTTGAGCTTCAGACCAGCTAAAATGCCTGCTGTGAGAGCTTAGACACCTTTCTCAATTTTTTGGGGTATCACTTTTTTTGTCATGTGTAAATACAGACTTGAAGGGACCATTTTATGAGTGTCAGCTGAGATATTCCATGTGAAAAAAGCTTCATAAACCATCATATATATTTTTTCAAATATTACACTTGAAAATTTATGTGCTTATTTTCCTTTTTATGATGAGTCCTTAAATCCATAGACTTAATTCTGAGCAAGAAATCATTTTTATTTCCAAATAAAGGATCATTTATAATGTGAATTGGAATTAAGTCAGCTCATAGGACTATTTGAAATCCACAAAAGTCAGTCTCAAAAGGGAACACGGTACCAACGACTAGCCTGTCCCTTAAGTGACAGGTGTGGGGACAGTGTGCTGTGACTTGTCTGAGGCCCTAGACCAGGACTGGGCATGTTGAGGGCCTCCTGACCCACCCGGTGCTACCTCCACTGCCCCTGCTGAATGCTCCATCTGGTGCATGGCTTTCCCTCCCCGTGCCTCATTCTCTACCTGCACATCTCTCTTCCCCTTTCCTTCCCTCTGTGGGATAGAGTGAAGGAGCATGCTGCAACCTTTCTGTGGCCACCTTCATATTCGTCATCATGATGAGAAAAGCCCATGTTCCTTGAACTCAGACCCTGGGAACTCAGTTCTCGGGAACTGTCTTTGATTAGAAAAGAGCTGATGATGGGGAGAGTTGCCAGGTTTCCAACTTAGAGAGACCGAGCCCTAGTCTGTGCCATGCAAGATTCCTGTCCTTTGATAAATCCTTGCAGGATCTGACCCTTATCTATAAAATGGTGCTAAATAATTTCCTCTCTTGGTTGATGTGATAAGTAAATGGGAAGAAGGAACAAAGAAGCAGGGATGTGTTAAGCACCTGCTCTGAAGTTGGCCCTTTGGCTCCATTAATGCATGTGACCCTTGCCCATGGCTGTGGCATTGTCTGGTTTTTTCAATCCCATTAGAAACTAAACATGGCCAGCACAGGAGTGTTGGGCTCTCCCATCACTAACTTTTCTGGGTATCATTTTTGGGTATCCAGTATCCCCAGCAACACAGCAAATGCCCAGTCAGTTTTCTTCCTTTGGAAGGAGATGAAGAGTACCACAAGCAAAGGTCCTGAGAATCACAGTAATCTGCTGAAGGCTACATGGTCTGGAAATGGCAGAGTGAGAGGCCAGCCCCACTGGTTCTGACGCTCTGATCCCCACATCCTCATGTGTCCTGGTGACCCAGCTCTCATGTCAGGGACACACTGGGTACCACTGTGAGGTGTTTCTGGAAGCTCTTGACTAATGTGACTTGGAAGGAAGTTAGATTGAGGGACCACTTATAATCCACCAAGTCATGCTGAAAGGGGACACAGGCACAACAACCCACCTGTCCTGCAGGTGACGAGTGTGGAGCCCAAGAACAGCAGAGTGTGACTTGCCTGAGTCCCTAGCACAATTCAACAAGAGTTCATTTCAAAAACCTCCTAGTCTTCTAGGGCTACTGTAACAAGGCACCACAAGCTAGGTGGCTTAAAACAACAGCAACTTACTGTCTCACATTTCTAGAGGCCACAGTTCAAAATCAAGGTGTTGACAGGGCCATGCTCCATTGGGACCTGAAGGGAAGAGTCCTTCCCTGCCTACCCCAGCTCCTGGGGGGTGGGGGTGGGCATGATCTTTGGTTTTCCTTAGCTGCAGCTCTATCACTCCAATCAGTCTTCACAGCCTCCTCTTGTGCTTCTGTCTTCTCAGGAACTTCTCTGGCCTTCCTTTGTGCTTCTCTTCTCCTTTCCGCTCACCGCCTCCCAGACTTCACAATCACCTTATTAAAAATGCCACGGTGTGATTCATCATCCTTATTGGAAAAAGCAGTTAGGTAAAATACAGGGGAAAAATTCTGCAAAGACAGCTGGTACTGCCCTCTCCAACCTATCAAGGGACTAACTGCGTACATGGCAGCTTGTCACCCTGACCCCCAGCATAGGTTTGTTTTTTGTTTTTGTTTTTTCACCCCTTTTTCATCAGACTCTTATCTGACCCATGGTCTTTTACACTTTGCCCACAGTCCTGAAAGCTGATGGCATCATTTTCATGCATGGACACAAGCCTGCCAGCTGACAGTGGTTAGCAATTCTTATTACAAATATATCTTCTAATTCCCCAGCTAGAATTGTAAAGCTTTTCTATAGTGATGCTGAACCAAAATAACGAAATGGCTCAAGCCTTTAAAAAAAAGTAGAGTCAAAAGGTTGAGGAACGCCTTTTAAGTAAAGCTGCAGTGACGCGCCCCTGAATACAGATGGGATGCTGCTCGAGATTTCCTGTAACCTCACATCACCCGGGAACTCAGACCCCAAACTTCCAATGCCTTTGACAGGAATTTAACAGAGAGAGAGAGAGTGAGAAAGACAACGAGGGCAAGGGACAGAGAGACATCTCTTTGAAAAGTACCTTCTGCACAACGTTGATTGTTGCTTGAAACGGTTGTTGCTTGGTCCCCTATGTTGGAACATGGAGATACTTCTTTGTGGTTTGGGAATGGAAATGCTAAAGCAGGGTGAGTAGGTCAGCTATAGCATGGGGGCCCATCTGTTGAAGACCCCTGAACCCTCAACTGTGCCTTAAAGAGCCATTCTCCACCACATTTCTTGGCTCCATTCACTTTGACTCATTCTTCAACATAGCTCAGGAGCTCACTGTCCATTTTCCTAATGAGGGCAACCCTTGGCTTCTTCCCTCCACCCCCAGACTGGCCAAAGTCGCCTCCTCTGGGCTCCCACTGCCTTCCCTCAGCATCCCGTACTTTTTTGACATTGGTTCTGGGCTCCCATCTTTGGTAGATGGCATGTGGTATAATTATTTCACCTATCAAATGGGTTTAAATATGTTCACTTCAAAGAATTGTTTTGTAGACTAAATGAGATAATATCTCCATCAGAGTGAAAGGTAGGTGCCACTTGTATTTGGATGGCTTTCATCACAGGGAATGGGATGGCATTTTGTGGTGGCTCTCTTTATCAGAAGAACGGGTTCCTGGGCTCACCAGCTGGATCTCCCATAAGTTCTAAGTATGACAAGGACTCTGCTTCTCTTCTGGTCTCTGGGCTCTGCCGGCACCGGGAGTCAGCCTCCTCTGCAGACAGGCCCTCTCAGTGCCTGGAAGGATGGAAGATGGAAATCCTGAACCAGAATCTCAGCCTCACAGCTCACCATCCTAGTGGGGACAGGCTTGGGTGGGATAGGGGAATCTTTTCTCCCCTGCAATCCATACATCAACCTCAAAGAAGTCTCTGGTTGGTATTTGGGGTCACGTTTCCTCCCACAGATCCCATATAGGACATGGGTGAGGTATGGCAGGGACAAAGTTATCCAACAGGAAATGGACTTGTGGTACCAGGCAAAGGAGAGGAACCCTGGGAAGGCCAGGGGTTATCCAAGAGAAGTCCATTGTAATAACAAACTCTGCCTAATCAATGAATTAGTAAAAATAAAACAAAACAAAGGAATGACAGTGGTTTTGTACAAAGGGTCCTGTCTTGTGAATAGGGAGAAAAGTCCCAACCCCTGCATTAACTTTGTGCTTTCTGACCTTGTCTCTTTGGGCTTGGTGTCCTGGGCTATGGAATTTTCTGGTTGGATTAGAAGATCTCCAAGGTTCCTTCCGACTTTGCACATCCATTATCTTGGGCTGCTGCTCATTAAGAAAGAAGTGGAAGTTAATTGAAACAGAGCGCTTTCACAGGCTCTGGAGGCATCGTATGGATATCTATAGGTTAATAGAAGGGAGGGCAACAGCAGCCTCTCTTTGGTTTAGGAGAAGAGTAATTTAGAACATGAAAAATAAGTAAGACTAGTTGCCCTTTTTGGGGCAGGGATGTGCTGTCTTCAGGGAAGACTACAGACAGGAACAGACATTCTAGAAATTGACCAGCAGGAGGGCTGAGGAAAGGAGGGGCATGTCCAGGCCCTGTTGCTGTCCAGCCAGAGGTCCCAGGCCCCTTGGTCCTGTCATAGTCAGGTCCCTCTGGGGTCCCAGCAAGGGCAGCTGGCATGGTGGGGACAGGGAGGTTGAAGGATAGTCTATCTCTGTTACCACTCTTACAAGTAAACTCAACTCGTTGGGTGATTACTTACTCTTCCCCTGAAGGTGAGGAACCAGGCTGAGAAGAATGAAGGGACGTGGTTTTGTCACTTCACCAGGTCTGGGGTCAGAAGAGCCCTGGATCCCCTTCCTTGGGCCCATAGTAAGTTGCCAGGTGCTTCCTTGGTTCAAGGATGGGCTGACCCTAAATTGGAGAGCTGGTGTCAGGCTACTCAGGGTTGAAGGCCAAACAAGAGTGAGCAGAGGGCCCCAGGCAGGCACCCTCACCAGCCTGAGGCACAGAGCCCTGGAGAATTAACTGCTCCTTCTTCCCTTCTCCACTATGGCCACCCAGAACACCTGGCCCAGGAGACGCTTATGCATGGACAACCATGTCTGGTCCAGGCTGGACAGGAGAGCTGAGGGGTCATGGCCGCAGGGCAGGGCAGCCGTGTGCCTGCTGCCCATGTTTGTAATCTCTCTCTCTGTCTCTCTCCTACTTTCTCAGCCTCCGTCACTACCCCCTGCCTATTCCATTTCTTTTACATGACTCAGTTGGCTCCGGGCTGCCTTCCCCACCACCCTCCCCAGTGCAACCCTATCCCACCCTGGATTTCCATGTGCTGGGGTGGCTACCACCTGACAAGCCAGACCCTGGCCCCTGATGGAGAGCATTCCCTCTGGGCCTGTCTCCTTACCCCCAGTGGACCTCTGAAGGCCCCTCAGCCCAGAAAGGTTGGTGAAGTACCCTCCCTGTCCCCAAGAGTCAGCAGAGGGGCCTGGCACCTGGAGAATGAAGATGTCTGGGCTCAACCCTGGCTGTGCCCTTGGTGTGTTATCAATAGCTCCCCTCTGTCTGCAGGCCTCCTCTTCCAGAGGACTCTGCCTCTCTCGCTTGCCACCTCCCCCAGGAGCCCCAGGGAGCCAGCCAGCTGCATAACAGGTCCCCAACAGATACAATTCCTCTGTGGCCCCGACCCCCTTCTTGTTGAATTCCAAAGGATAGCCCTTTAACACTCAGGGCATATTCATTTCTCACTGCGCAGCCCACCAGCATTCCTTGGGCACTTATTCTGTTCTGGCCTTGGGATCACTGCTGTCCTCCCCCGAGGAAAGTGAGGGACAGCCCCAGTCATGACGGGGCAGATGTCCCGTGATCAAGTCAGGCAGGCTGGCAGTGGGGGTGAGCACTGTGACTGGGGAAGTGCAAGCTCCCATGGGCTCTGGGCTGGGGGGCACCCACGCAGGTCAGCAGTCATCAGGGAAGGCTGCAAATGTTCTCCCAAGCCCAAACCAAAGGATGAGTCAGATTCTCCAGTACACATGTGGGTAGAGGTGGGACGGAACTTAAAGTTTTCCAGACAAAAGGAAAAGCCACTATGAAGGCTTAGGAGTTCAAAGAGAACATTACTCTTTTCACCTGATTTCCCAAGAGAATGCCCATTCAACCTTCAAGACTCAGCCCAGCCTTGAACTTCCTCCTACAAGTTCCTATACCCCCTTCCCCATTCCTCCTGGGAGGCTGTATCCTTCTATGGAAAGGGACCATCTCACATCCCAGAGCCTGGCACCGACTGGCATTTAATAAACTCCCTATAGGTATTGTTGAGTTCTAATAGATGCAGGAACAGATGGGTGGGTGAATAAAATAAATAAATGAACAAAATGAAGGAGCTCCAGGGAACATTTAGACTCTGAGACCTCCAAAGTTTACTCCATCTGCCCAGGTTTCCTCAAGAAATCCCATTTCTTTTCAGTGTACTGGGAATTTTGAAAAGGCGAATCCTTCATTATCTCAGGCTACAAAAAATTCCTTTATATCTAAGAAATTAAACCAATCCTCAATTGTTGGGAGTGTAGGTGTGCATTTCCTGTAAGCTGAGGCCTGGCTTTCAAGAAGTAATCCATTCCAATTGATTGGCAAAATGTGACTCAAGTTCTCTCAACCAATTTTGGATGCTGAAGTTCATTAACAGTGAGGCTTTGACAAGGCCACCCCTCCCCACCCATTAGCGTTGCAGTAATAGGACTTTCTTATGCCAAGCATCAGTATCTGCCCTAAAAAGTCCCTGGCATGGCTTTGTGGGAACAAGCTCATCTGCAGCAGCATTTTTGAAAATGACCACGATAAAAAATCTAGGAGAAGCTATACTGAGCTTGTCTGGTGAAGGGCTTAGAGAGAACTGAGCAAGAAGAGGGCAGGCTCTTTGCCTATGAGGGTGTGGAAACCCTATCTGTCCCTCCCTCCTCCTCCCTGCCCTGACACACACGTCTCTGGATGGAGAGACTTCTCTTAGTGTCACCACCAGGAAAGGGCTTCACCCTAGGAGACATGGGGCCCATGTCTCCTTCCCAATATTTGCCTTTAGAGGACAAGCATCTGTGTCCAGGGAGGGTGAACTGCTTTCTGAATTTGCACAGAGCAGTAGCTTCTGGAAATCATCCACTCTGGAAGCAACTGGCACAGAGTAACTGTGTGCATTCTAATCTCAAAGCAAGACTGCCTTGCACTGATATGTATTTATGGGGGGCCTGACATGCCCAGGTTCTGCTCTGGGCACTTTTGCAGGCACAGCCATCTTCACATTCCTTACAGCCACCACCAGAAGGGGAGTTCATTGATAGGAGTATTTTAAAACAGAGCATCTTATTTGTTTTCCATTTTTAAATGTGCACATGGAAGTTCTAAAAGGTTATAGGAAACAAGTATTAATTTTTTTTTTTTGAGAAGTGGGGCTAGAAGTTTGAAACAGGCTTTGAATTTTTTATTTATCCTCCAAAGCTATTACTTATACGTTTTAAAAATAGTAATTAATGTGCATTTTATAGAACATTTGGAAAGTACAGAAAAGTTAGAAATAATCAAATACCTGTTAGATATGATTAACATTTCTGTTTTCACCCAAGTAAACCAAACTGCAAATGTACTTATCCCCAGTGACATAGATAAATGGTGAGCTAGGATTTGGCTTAGACTTGGAAGTGGTTTCCCCTACTGGGGTTTCTGAAAGTGTTTTCTACATAACCTTTGGTCCTAGAAGGGGCTTAGTTAGGGGAAATAAGAGGATCTGTGGTCAGATAAGACTGAGATATGGGATGTTCCATGTCTTGATTCATTTATTAAAGGCTCTGAGAAATCCTGCAAACTTATGTGAACAAAGTCACACCCTTCCCTACCCCTGTAAGCTTCCCATGGAAACTGCACTCTGCCTTAAATACATGATACTTCTTGTCCCTGCCCATCCCATCCCTTCATTCTACTGAGTCTCTGGCCACACGGCAGTCTGTGTGGTCAGGTGGGGGCCCCGTGGTGATGACAAGGGAGAAGAGACTTCCAGAAAACAACTGTTGGGACAGGCTATGGAAACTTATTGGCCAGCCCACTGTTCCTTTTAACAAATGAGGAAACTGAGGGGTGTAAATGAGAGTGCCTGAAGCCCATGTAACTGAGGAAGTGGGTGGCAGGGTCAGGATTTGAACCCAAGTCTCATGAGCAGGACCTGGGGTTCCCACCAGACTTGGCTCCCTGAGGAGAGCTGGGCTCAGGCAAGGTTCTGGCCAGCTTGGCCTGGATCTCACAGGCTGTGCACGTGGCTTGAGTCTCTAACAAAGCCCAATTGTGAACTCTAACAGGAAGGCTCAGAAATCCTCCAAGCTGCCTGGTGGTCCTCCCTGATGCCATATGGTGAGGCCATTTCTAGACCTGAAGTATAGATACTGCTGCTTTGGCCTCACGCCCTGACAGCTCCCCTCTTCCTTCCATGGATCATCAAGTTGGGCCATAGCAGAGACCGAACGTATCTTGGGGCCTCCTGTGTGCCAGGCCAGGTTCTAGGTGCCGTACTGGGCTCTCTCCCAGGTTGCCCCATGAGCTGCAGGGCAGGTCCCCCACCTCTTCACACTCCAGAGAGGAGGGGTTGGATTTTCACAGATGAGTATCTGGGCCCCAGATCCCCTCTCCAGCTTCCACAAACAATACCTGCAAGCCTCACTGACCCGTAGCTTTGAATTTCCAACACTTTTAGCTTCCTGTAAGGGATTAGAAATTTGCAAACCAGACCGTCATTGATTTTTGTTTTCATCTTTCACTGAGGATGAATTGGAGGCTGGGAACCAATAATCTGAAAGCAGTGAAACATTTAGTTGGGGCAGGTGTATAAATAGCTCATAATCCTACGCTAAAGTAGAGGTAGGATCTAAGTGCTGGGTGCCAGAAAGTTCAGCAGGACCTTCCAGAGAGGGACTGACTGGGGTGGATTTTGAAGGATGAGTGTGCTGACCACTTCCTGTCCACTGCATTGGTGAAGGGGTAGAGAGTGTGGTCTCCAGCCATAAGTAGGATGAGATGGCCAAACACTGGACACCCAACACCAGACAGGTGAGTCAGCTGCGGTCTATTCATAAGACATCCTCGTGGCCTTGGGGGAGGACACCACACGGCATGCAGAGCCACTTGAGGTTTACTCTTGGGAGTAGAATGAACCAGCCAGGCTATGGGAAGTGACCAGAGGGCAAAGTGATCCCTGGTTAAGATGGCAGATGTGATTGGCTTGCTTGAATAATTTCGCTGGCTGGCAGGCAAGTGGAACTTGTTGGGCTAAGGATCAGGTGGAGTGCCATTGGTTTGGATGATAGAGTTGCTAACCAAGGAGAGGAACTTTCCTACTGGGTTGGGGGTATGTCTGGCAACAGCAGGGGCGCTAACAGCTACGCCTTTGGGTTCCTGTGAAACTTAAAGATGTCAAAGCAGCTCACAGCATTTCAGGCTAAGCAATCCAATGAGATGAGGTTATTAAGATGGAGAGCAGAGACTTGGCTCTCTAGTTAATGGATGCAGCTTAGCAAAAGGCATGAATGTGTGGAACAGCTCTTCTGCAGACTAGCAATAGTTCAGTTCTGGAGGAAAAGGATGGATTTGGAGGAAAGCAGTAGATGCAGCCTGAGTGTTGGATAAGGGCCAGATCATAAAAGACTCCTCCAAGGTCATATGGGGGTAATGCTATAAATAAATGCACACTCTGAAAGTTCCTTTCTCTGATGGGGGATGGATTGGAGGGGCCCAAATGGATGGGGTGAGAACCAGGCATGAGATGCCGAACCCAGTCCTGGTGATACCTGGGGCAGTACTGTGGCTCTGAGACTGGTGAGGAAGGGGGATGTGCCTGAGAGCAAAAGTGAGGGAGGGTCTGCAGGACTTGGCCTCTGCTCAGATGTGGGGCGGAAAGAGGGGTTGCCAAGTTCAATGTCCATGCCTCCAAGCTGCTTGGCTGGAGTAGCAACATTGGTTCACAAGGAACATACAAAATATTCCTCCAGGTGGGTGTTGAGTCAAGGGCTCTGTTATTAAGGCTCAAAATAAGGCTTAGTGAATGGAGGGGACCTGGAGGGAACAACTGAGGGCGATCTTTCCAAAAAGGGTCTTGGAGGTACCTAGTAGACTGCAGGCTGACCCTGGAAGACAGCAGGGTTTATTCAGAGCTCTAAGGCTGGTTGTAAATTATGGAAGCTTCGGGTCATCCGTGGGTACAGCTAGCAGCACCCCCATAGTTCTTGCTGCTGAGTTGTGGTTCTTGTGCCTTTCTACCTACGTTCTCACGAGCCCATTTCAGAGGGACTGAGTTTGCAGTGGGGATGATGGTGGGGTGATGAGCCAGGTACACCCACAGCTTTTGCCTGGACCCTAGGTCTTGGTTCTCTGGCTTGGGGCCACACCCACCTCTCAGGTGTGTGACTCCTTGGCCTGAGCCAAGGTTAGAGTCTGGAAGTACAACAATTGTTATCTGCAGATGTACAGTTTGCATCTGATGGGTGACGAGATGACCCATGGAGAAGGCTGCACCAAAGGATGGTCTTCCCAACAGCTCAGCTCCCTACCTTGACATGGGTGCAGATTTGTGTAACCCATGGCAGCCCTTGGGGGTACAAATGGATGCATCCTTGAGCAACCAAGGTGCCCATCCAGAGATGCATCCACACTGTGAAGTGTTATTCAGCAATAAAAAGAAATGGGCCTTTAAGCCACAAGTAGACAGGGAGGAACCTTAAATGCACATTGCTAAGTGACAGAAGCCAGTCTGAAAGGGCTACACACTGTATAATTCCAACTGTATGACATTCTGGAAAAGGCAAAACTATAGAGATGGTAAAAAAGACAATTGGTTCCCAGAGTTTGGGAATGGGTGGGGGGTGGGTAGGGATGGACAGGTAGAGCACAGGGCATTTTTAAGGCAGTGAAATTCTTCCTATGACATGGTATGGTGGAAACATGGTACGTGTTTGTCAAAACCCATAGAACTCTACAACACAAAGAGGGAACCCTAATGTAAACTGTGGACCATTAGTTATTAATGAGTCAATATTTGTTCATTAACTGTAACAATTGTACCACACTAAGGCAATGTAAATAATAGAAGAAACTCTCTGCGTGTATGGGGGTAATATGGGAACTTTGTGCCATCTGCTCAATTTCTTTATGAATCGATGTGCCCTATATTACAATCTATTAATTAAAAACAACATGGAAAAAAGGCATTTCATTGTTTCAGTTTTTGTTTACTGGATTACTAGTGAGGGTGAAAAAATATTTTACTATATTTTATTTAAAATTTTTTCTTCTCGTAGCACATACACAGCCTAAAATTTCCCCTTATAATACACTCCAATATATAATTCACGGGTGTTAATGACATTCACAATGTTGTGCTACCATCACCACCACCCATCACTGAAGCATTTCCATCATCCCAAACAGAAACTCTGCACCAGTTTAACTATGAAATCCCCATTCCTAACCCCCACTCCAGCCCCTGGGAAATTGAATTCTAGTTTTTGACTCTGTGAATTTGCTTATTCCAATTATTTCATATCAATGAGATTATAAAATATTTTTCCTTTTGTGCTTGGCTTATTTCACTCAACATATCTTCAAGGTCCATATTGAACTTCATGTTGAACCCATATGTCAGAACTGAATTCCTTTTTATAGCTGGATAATATTCTGTTTGGGATGTTTATATGTATAAATACACACCATATTTTGTTTATCCCTTTTGTGTTGATGGACATTTGTGTTGCTTCCATCTTTAGGCCAGTTTGAATAATGCAATTGTGAACAATCATGTACAAATATCTATCTGAGCCCATACTTTCAATTCTTTTGGGTATACACTAGAAGTGAGCTTGCTGGATTATATGGCAGTTCTAGACTTAATTTTATGAGGAAGCACCAAGCTGTTTTCCACAGCAGCTGGACCATTTCACCTTACCACCAACAGTGAATAAGTGTTCTTATTTCTTCTCCAAAACTTATTTTCCATATTTTAAAATAGTAGCCATTCTAGTAAGTTTGAAATGGTATATCCTTACGCTTTCGACTTGCATTTCCCTAATGGCTAATGATGTCGAACATCTTTTCATATACTTTTTGACCATTTGTATATCCTTTTTTGAGAATTGTCTATTCAAGTCTTTCACTTATTTTTTTAAATAGAATTGTTTGTTTTTTTAAGGTGTTGAGTTGTAAGATTACTTTATATATATTATTGATATTAAAGCCTAATTGATCTATGTGGTTTCCAAATATATTCTACCATTCTATATTTAAGATTATGCCATCTACAAATAGGAAATTTTTACTTCTTCCATTCCAATTTGGATGACTTTCATTCCTTTTTCTTGCCAAATTACTCTGGCTAGAACTTCCAGTACAATGTTGAATAACAATGGTGACAGTGGGCATCCTTGTCTTGTTCCTGATCTCAGAGGGAAAGCTTATATTCTTTCAGAGGGTTAATGCTCTTTGATGTGCTTTGTCCATTTCTGTGAGTAGACAGTTTAAATCTCTAAGTCATTTTCTATTGGTTTGCTTAATATTTTACCTCTTGGTTTGTAGGCATTTGTAATGTTCTCATCATTGATCTTTTGTCTGTTTTATATTATGAAAATATTGTTACCCAACTTTGTATTCCAGTGTTTTGCTATTGACTTTCGCAGCTTACATGCTTAAGGTGGCCTGATTTACTTCAACATTATAAATACATTTTTCTATGTTTTCTTCTAGTTATTTGATATTTTTAATACGCTCAATGTTTGACACTTCAATACTTCTGGAAATTACTTTTGCCAATCATATTAAGAAGGATATAGGTAGGAATCTACTTAGTCACCTTTGCCCAATGAAGGGCCATTTTTTCTTTTACTCCATTGAAATGTTGGAACTGTCCAACATTTCCCAATATATTTGAAATGCTTCCTTTGCCTCAGCGCATGTTCCCATATGTTTTATGTGCATATGTGTAGATGTGTAATATGCCCACATACACAAATGCGTATCAGTCTGTCTGTTTGTTATAGATGTATATCATCTTAGTGGGAACGTGGGGGCAGGATAGAGGAGACATGTGACTCTGGAGCTGGGTTTGAGGCCTGTACCAGGATGAATTGCAGTACTACAAACCCTTCCTCAGTCTCTGTCACCTAATGCATTTAGCAAATGCATACCTTGTGGCTAAAGATGATGTGCTGTTTCATGGGGTCTGCACCTGCAAACTCTCATGTCCTAGTGAATGGACATAAGCTGGACATGTTTTAAAGGTTGAGGAGAATGCTAAGCAGTCAAATTAGCATCTAAAATCCTGGATCAGATACTGGCACAAAAAATAACATTAGTAGAGAAGCTGGGTTTTATCCCAATGACGTCTGTAGTTTGGTTAATGCCATTGTACCAGAGCTAATTTCTTAGTTTTGATGAATGTGCCCTGGTCATGGAAAATATTAACAGCAGGGGAAGCTGGTGCAGGGAATAGAGGAACTCTGTACTATTCTGGCAAATTTTCAGTAAATCTAAAATTATTCAAAAATTTTTAAAAAATAACTTTATTTAAAAAAACTGTATCGTGAGTTAATGTGACAATAGGTATGCAATCATGAACCCTTCTGGGGCAATCAGGGAATGTGTCCAGGGAAGGGGAGTGCATTTGAAGTGTGTGGCTTCCACGAGTCACTTCACCAGTTTGGTTCTCATTCTTCTTATCAATAAAATAAAGGAACAGTAGGAGATGTTCTCCAGAGCTCCATCCCCATTTTGGAGAAAAGGATTATTTCCTCTATTTGGAAATCCTGTACTGGGAATTCTTCATTAATCTGCAAAATCACACTCCACAGACGCTTAATGCAATCTGTCTGCAGGCAGGCAGGAGTCAGAAAGTTGTAAGGCTGAAAGAACAAGGGGTTTGGATTAGAAGAAAATAGCTTGAATTGCAGTTAGCAAACTGATCATCTATTGTCTTTTGGTAAGGCATTTAAACCTTGGAGCCTCAACTTGCCCATCTATAAAGTAGGGATTAAAAATGGCTTCCTCTCAAGGCAGCTGTGGAGACTGAATGTGATAATACGTGTGAAAAACTTACTTCGCTGTCCCTGGCGTGCTGTTGGCACTTGGCGAACAACTCCCCTCCTTCCTTCCTCCCTGCCCTACAGCATTTTGACTCCCACTCAGATGAATTCACCAGCGCAGTAACCCTGGTTAGCCACCGAAATCTCATTTAGAATCCCTTGCTCTCCACTTACAAACTGTCATATCACTCAGTGGTTATGTTTCTTTCCGGGTGCTGGGGACAATAAAGCAGGCAAGATTCTTTTTGCAGTAATGTGAAATGTGATTTTTCCAGAATGATATTGCATGGGGAGGACATCTGAGTTGAGAGGACTTTTCAGGAGGCCCACTGTCACAAATAGAATAACAGGAAAACAAACAAACAAACACAGAAAAGTACGACTCAGGCAGTACAACGACAATGTCCAATTTCTTAAAGAGCAGGAAGTAAGTTCTAGCAGACACTTGAGTATCAGCCTCACTCTAGGCGCAGAGTGAAGAGAGAGGAGCGAGACTTTGGCAGGGCCTGCTGCACAGCCCCAGAAGGCACCACCCCACCACTGCCTGCCGGTGGTCCCCCCGGAGCTGCTGGACAGCCCAGGACCCCATCCTGGCTCCAGGGCACAATGGCCGAGGGACTAAGTTACTTAACCTCTCTGGGATTTACATGTGTGTGTGTCCAGCAAATGGGGACATGATTACGTGAATCAATCTGATCTATTGCATCCACTGTAATATAATTTTTTTCAAGAAGCTCTTGGTACTACTGAGAATATCTGAAAAATAGGCCCTAACGTGCAAAAAGTGAGATGCATGAGACTATGTACAATGGATGCCATTTTTATAAAGCTCATAAAATAGCAATATTAAACAATACATTACTAATGGATATATATATAAATACATTTGTGTGTTTACACATACACATGTGTGTATACGTACATATGTAGGATGCTGTACAGTTTATGTACATGCAGGTGGTTGGTGAATGAACAGTTAGGGATGAGTCATTTCTGGCAGGGGGAGGGCAGACCTGAACAAAGAGAAGCACTCAGGGGGCCTCACAGCTTTAGTGACGCTCTCGTTCTCAGATTGAGTGGTAGGCCTGAGGGTATGGGCTTCATTATCATACCTCATATCTTGCATGTACCTGATGCATATTTCATTATGTATCCACTATTACAAAACCCAAAGAAACCCAAGGCACCTACTCTGAAATCAACTTTGCGTTAAGAGGTTTATTGAATAGATGGGGAAAAAATCCTGAACACATTGTCAATCATCAAATGTACAGGCAGGAAAAGGTAGAAACTCCAGGGGACATTAGGCTTCAGAACCCATTCTCTTCCTTTCTCAGGCTCGGGAGGCCATGGGATGGCACTTCTGGATGCATCCTCTTCCATCTTTGCAGAGGTCATTGGGAATCTCTATCTGCTCTGGTTCCCAGTTGGCTTGCTGGACTCCTGCCCCAGCAGGGGCAGAGGGAGCTACTTTTACAGGAAGTCCAACCTCTCCTTGCCTCTTTGCTTTCACTTTTCTGTTTCAGGCAGAGCATAACCCCCTTTCTTGTGAGAAACTCCCATACGACCTCTTTCTGTCACATATTCATATTTTATAAGATCTCGTCACCTGTGTAACACTCCTAGCACTGGTTCAACAAATACTCACTTCCTTTCACTTTTCTTGACATGCTCACTCTCCATTTCCCTATCCCTAATACGGATGTGACAATACCTGCTTCAAATGGACATTGTTTTAATCCCAGGAGAGAGCAGAGGTTGTAACCCCCAGCAGGGGAGGTAGTATACTGGGTATAGTCTAGAAACAGATTCTTTCCCCAGGCTTCACTTATCTTGGCTGTCTTGTGTGAGCAGACCACTTTGCCCTTTAGGGTCTCAATATTCCTACCTGTCAAATGGGGATATCCTTTTCTGCCTGTGTGTGGGCCTCCAAGGCAGCGATGGAAGGAAATGTGCTGGGAAGGGTTAAAAGCATGCTCTGGAGGTTCCATTAGAGCCTGCAAGTGTTCCCTGGGATTTGGAGCCTCTGTCCATGCATCTCTCTGACGGTCCCACCTGTTGGTTGTGGAGACATTGGCTGTGACGGCAGCTGTCTCAGGTGGCTTCACCTTGCCCAGCCGCCTCATTTGCTTTTGCTTTTTCTAAGCTGCTTGGCTCCGAGGCGTAGAATCCAAGACAAAGGTGGTCCAGGGAAATCTGGCATCCATGGGCCAAGGGTCACGGGGAGGCCATGGCTTCTTTCTCCTGCTTCCTCTTGGAGCTGAGGGCAGCTCCTCTGACTCCCATCGCCTGTCCCTGGTTGCTTCGGCTGGGAGCTCTCCTTGCATCGCGGCTGTGACACTTGACACAATTTTGCAACATATGGAAATCAGCCTCTGTGGCTTGTGGAGTGGTTTTCAGTTTTCAGGTCCCAGAAGGTGTCTGAATGCAGACAGGCCTCTCTCCTACACCATGTTCATAAACCAGGTTTCAAATGACATGTCAAAATAGGGAAAGGAAGGACAGCCTGGTGCCACATGGGAGCCTGCGGGCTTAGCAAGTGGGGACCCCACAGCAGGTATTAGCCTTTGGGGCTGGATGGTCACACACCCTTTCAGCCCTGCTGTGATGCCCAGAAGATGGGAGGTGCTGCTCTAATTAGGCGTGCAGGCGTCTGCATTCCCGCGGCCAGCATGTTCCTTTTATCTTCTCAGTCCACCTTGGCCAAGATGTAGCTGCATGACCTTGGACAAGTGACCTAACCACCCGAGCCACAATTTCATCATCTCTAAAGAAAGGAGAAATAATGCCTTGTTGAGTTATTGCAGAGATTAGAGCTAACGCATGTGGAATTCCTAGCAGCAGCCTCAAGTCCCAGAATCTTTTGGCTATTCCTAGAGTTCTTGCTCTGTAATATCCCCACCACCTCAAGGATGCCTGGGGGTGGGGGTGGAGTGGGGGGCACAACGTGGTTAAGGAAGGGCTGTTTGATGATTGTAATTGAGGGCTGTTTGGTGATTGTTTGCATAATTCTAAAATCTTAAAATGGGAAGTGGGGAAAGAGCAGATATTTTCAGCCGACGTCTATCTGCTTCTTTTCAATTTGAGACACATTTTCTCATCCTTAAGATTCATTAAGGAAATCAATTTCCTCCCCCTCTTATCACTGAGGTAATACCACATCTGTTGGCTGAGCCGGCTCTTAGAGACTGCCTCTCCTTTCTTTGCCGATCTCCTCACTGATGGTTTACGGCAAACTCACCCGTTGCTCCCTGGCCGGGGTTTTGGCCAAGCTGGATGCGGAAAACCGGATGCCCACACACCCAGGCTGCCGGTTCATGTGTTTTTCCTAACTTGCTACCTCATAACAAAGGAAGAGCCAAATCACTCCCTCATTAGCTTCAAAGAGTAACACTGATGCTATTTCTTTTTCTTTTTCTTGTATTGGCAAGAGATTTAGTTTTGCTTGAAGGAAACTGAAGGAAACACAGATGACGCTAATGAGACCGTGGTGTCTTAATTTGCATATTAGATGAGATAAATACTGAGCTAATTAACACCTAGGATGAATTTTCATTGCCTGGTGCAATTGTTCAATGGCGATAGAAGTTCTATGCTCCTTACCCCGGGAGCAGAACAATTTGAAGGGAGAATCTCTTCCTCACAAATACTTCAGGACAACTGAAAAAGCTTCCAGGAAGTGCTATCCATGATATTTTTTTTTACACAAATTATTTTTTTATTAGAGAAGTAGGTTTGCAGAAAAATTATGCATAAAATATAAAGTTATTCCACTCTACCATTGACACCTCTCATTAGTGTGGTATCTGTGCTACAGTTCATGAAAGAACGTTTTTACAATCATAATATATCTGTAGTCCATTGTTCACAGTAGGGTACACTTTGTTGTACAGTCCTGAGTGTTTTTTTAAACGTTTATTCTACTTCATGCATACAACCTAAAATTTCCCCTTTTAACCACATTCAAATCTATAATTCTGTGCTGTTCAGTTATGGTCATAATGTCATACGACCATCACCACCATCCATTACCAAAACCACCATTGCCCAAATAGAAACGCTATACAATTCTTATTCTAATTTGTAATCATCCTGGATCCTCTTTCGTGTTACCCCTGACCTTGATGCTATTGGCAAGTGACAGAGACAGAGCTGTTGACTGTCCAGAGAAGAGCGGAGCAGAAAGTGGGGCCTGGAGGGGGCTGGGGCCGCCGGCATCTGTCTGATCCATCCCGGCTCCAGAGGAGTGATGGGGAAAGACCCATCTGGATTTGACAGTCATGGGTGCCAGTAGCAGGAGCAGTCGTGCTGGTTGTGGGACCAGGTGCAAAGTGAAAATGCAGGGCCCTTTGTTCAAAAATTAATACTTCCAAGCTCATGGGCCCTTCTAACTGGGGACCCCCGTTTGGCTGCCTGGATCACAGTGCCACCAAGCCTTGTCTAGGAGAAGGTGAGCTTTGCTGAGAAAAAAAAAAAGGAGAAATAAAAATGGAAGTAACGTTTCATACCTATTTCATATAAATGAATTCAATGAATTTAAGTGAAATTAAATGGAAAAAAATGATGTTCAGTAGCAGGTCTGCTCCCAGCCCTCTCTCCTTGTCCTTAAAGCTGGGGGAGTAGGGGCTGCCTCTGTTTCCACTGGTGATTTCGCTGACATGGCACTGGATATTCTCTCCTCTCCCTCTCCAGAATTGCTTTCCCTGCTCTCAACAATGCTTGCTTAACTTTCAACGTCCAAGTGTTAAGCTTTACTCTGCTTTTGTGTTTTAATTGCTTTCTCTTGTGCTTTTAATGAGCAATCAGAGCTATTTCTTTATTGAGGACCTGCTGGCAAATTTCAAGCAGAGTGTCTGTATACAAAAGGACCAGGTGAAATCGCATTCCACGGCACACTTAGCTGTGGGGAGGCACTGGTTACTCATCTATCTAAGGGAAAATGTCCACTTAACTTGCAGCCTTAATTCGAAGGAAATGTCAAGTACTAAACTATATGCTTTGTGGCAATTGAAGAGGTGGTAGGAAGGAGGGTTTGGGAAAATAACTGAGACTGCAGCCACAGCTGGGAGATAGCTTAGGTAGGTGTGTGCCCCTGTGTGTGCCAATGCCCGTGTGCATTGTTTAATGTCTGGTGTTGTCCATCAGAATTAGTCACCTAGCAACAAGTGGGCAGGCAATAAAGGCAGAAGCATTGTTGGCTAAATTAACAGAGGCATAAACGTGTCATTATAATAAAAAGTTGTATTCGTGCAGGGCATCTCCACTGTCGGATTGCATAGAATAAAGTGTTACTTTTGCCCTAGATCTCGATTCCTTGGGGTGATTTATAACCATGTTGGTGGTGGGGTATTTGTGTCTCTGAATCTCTGTATTTGTGTACAACCATCCCAGTGTACACAAATACACAGATATGTGGATGTATTTGTGTATACTGGCTGCCAATATATGGATGGTGTTTGACTGACAGAGAGGTATGTAGGAAGCCATCAAATGTGTTGCCTCCCTGAAGGAATGGAAACCACGTGGCTTCAATTAGTGTCTTCCCTCCTGGCTGTAACTCTTCAGCATGACAAAGGCATCAGGTTACAAAGGGATGTGGGGAATTGTCCTCGCAGTACCACAGATGTCACAGATGTCCCGAGCTTTCGGAGACAGCTGAGCGCAATGACAGACGTGGTGAAGGGTCTCTGTCAGTTTTATGAGTGCCCCCCAGGCCCTGAAGGGCACAGGTTCCAGCTTAGAGCTCTAACAGCCCTTGCCCCAAACGGAAGGGAGCAGGGCCTGGAACCTGCCAATTTGCAAGTACAGCAAGTATTTTGTGTATGAGTGTAAAAAATTGTAAATGAAACCATCAAAATGGCAAATCACTATGCTTTATAAAGGCACACTTCCAGCACGCCAAAGCTATTGCACTTCAATATTGCACTTCAATAGCCAAAGCTATTGAAAAGCGATTTACTTCTTTTAAAAGGGAGGATTGTGCATTGGGAAGGCTTGAGTATCCCATTATGTCAACCAGACACGGGATGAGTGAATGTGCTGTACCTAGCTGCGCGTGTGAACGAATCTGTCGCATGTAGCTGCGTGTGTGAGTGACTGTGTCGCATGTAGTAGCATGTGTGAGTGCACGTGTGAGTGCATGTGTCACCCGTAGCTGAGTGTGTGTGCCTCAGGCTTGAGCACCTTTGGCTTGGTCCATCATTGTAAGATGGAGCTTGTCGTGCCTCAGATATTCCCGTCAGGGATGTTTCTGTGGAACCGTTACCATTTCCCTCCACTTTACCAAAGGTGTGTTGTCCAAGGCTGGAGAGTCACTGAGGACATTGAAGAGACTGAGACAAAGAGGCTCTTGGGTGAGAGGGATGAAAATGTATTTCTTCTTTTACCCCAGGCCTCAGGTCTCTTTGGGGCCACTCGAAACTGTTGCCCCCAACCCCTCCCCCCACCCCTTCCCTCTGAGCAAAGGGGGTGGGGCCCCCATAGGCCTGGGCTCTCTCACCTCACCAGCTGTTGCAGATGCTCACACCTACTAGACTGAATTTTACCATACTGCTGTCACTAGCGTTGTTGTCAAGGTTATATTAGCGACCACAGGTGGAGACAACAGAGGGAATCAATATTTGATCTTTAATTTGGGTCTTTGATCCCTCACCCTTCCTTCCTGGCTTCTGCACCTTGTCTGTGCACTGAAAGGACTCTGGTAAGTGGAGAAGGATGGGGAAGGAAGCAGAAACTCAGCCTGGGCTTGGCTTGCTCGCATTGCTTCACTCAGCACTGCCCTTTGACGTTTGTGAGGTGGGTGGTAATGGATGGCCTTCCAGCAGGAAGGGGAGCCGGGAGCCACTACCTGTGTTCCCCACCAGCCCTCTCATAGCTTCTTCCTGCTGGGGAAGGTTTGAGGTCCACCATTTTCCCAAACAGCCACTTCCCCAGTGAGAAATCAGGCTAAGAGAACAATTCCACATGAAGAAACTCAACCCTTCTGTGTGTGTCTCCTCCTTCCAATCCCATTTTGCTTGATTGTTGCTCTCCCTGTAAGGCCCACACAGCCCTCTTCTGAGAGGTCCTGCCTGGCTGTGCCAGGACCTACCAATGCCCCCTTGTCCATCCTGTGAGTCCCACGGAGCTCCTTGCCAGCTCCTCTGGGACTGGTTTCTCAGCTCAGACTTGCCAACCTGTTATTCTGACTGTCTTCTTGGCAGAACCAAGAATTGAACCTGATCTTCAGAAGCCAGCATGAAGCTGGGCATGTGGCAGTCCCTCATTAAGAACGTATCAAATGAGCAGGGTAAAGATGAACATGTAGTAATGAACTCAAGAGCCCACTTCCTCCTCTGTATGGCTTTGTACATTATCTAACTTCCAAGTGCATGTTGGCATTTTCATCTCACTACCGCCATCCCCCACCCCCAAGAACATGACCCATTCCTCTTGACATTCCCCAAACCCAGGGCCCAGTTGACACAGTGAAGGCAGCACAGCATGACTGTTGAACTGAATTACACTTGACTAGTGTAAAATAGGAGAAATCATCACGTTGCTTCAAGTATGCTATATATGATTTAGGCATTCTAGGAGCAATTAATTTATTCTCTCATCGTGGTGCAAGTATTATATCAAGACACTGTTCTACATATTACCATGAAATGTATATTTGCTGAGCTACTTCTATGGACCAGTAACTTGTGAAGAGGTTACCTGTCTACACTTCACTAGAATAAAAGCTCCATGGGAGCATGTCTCTTTTGTTCACTGCTGAATTCCCAGTGCCTAGGTCAGTGTCTGACCACCAAGGTACTCTATAAATATTTGTAGATCAAATGAATGAACAGCCCATGAGATAGATAGTGTGATATCATTTCATGGAGAAGTTAACTCACTTGCTGAAGGCCATTCAGCTATTAGGTGGCAGAGCCATGATTCAAATCTGGCCTGTTGACTCCCGTGCCCATGACATCTCCATGCTCCCCATAACCTCTCTCCACCTTTGGAGGTCAGGAGTAAATCATGCCGCAACTACAGTGTTGGGCCACTGGTGGTCCTAGAATTGCAAGGCATCAGCAATGGTGTTATATGAAATGCTTATGATTGAGATCCAGAAAAAGTTCTAGGTGGCATGGGTTATGATCATTATCATCATTATTGTCATCATCATTATTTTTTTTCCTGCAAAATGTCAGGGGAGGACCAAAGCATCCTTATGAAATTAGAGATTACCAACTGTGCTGGTTTGAAAGGATGTGTGTGCCCTAGAAAAGCCATGATTTAATCCTAATCCTGTTTTGTAAAGGCAGCTGTTTCTTCTAATCTCTATTCAGTACTGTATGTTTGAAACTGTAATTAGATCATCTCCCTGGAGATGTGATTTAATTAAGAGTGGTTATTAAGCTGGATTAGGTAGAGGCATGTCTCCACCCATTTGAGTGGGTCTTGATTAGTTTCTGAAGTTCTATAAAAGAGGAAAAATTTTAGAGAATGGAAGATTGGAGAGAGCAGAGAAGAATGACATAGCCACGAGAAGCAGAGTCCACCAGCCAGTGACTTTTGGAGATGAAGAAGAAAAATGTCTCCCAGGGAGCTTCATGAAACAGGAAGCCAGGAGAAGAAGCTAGCCAATGACGTCGTATTCACCATGTGCCTTTCCAGATGAGAGAGAAATCTGACTGTGTTTGCCATGTGCCTTCTCACTTGAGAGAGAAATCCTGAACTTCATCAGCTTTCTTGAACCAAGGTATCTTTCCCTGGATGTCTCAGATTGGACATTTCTATAGACTTGTTTTAATTGGGACATTTTCTTGCCTTGGAACTATAAACTAGCATCTGATTAAATTCTCCTTTTTAAAAGCCATTCCATTTCTGGTGTATTGCATTCCAGCAGCTAGCAAACTAGAACACTAACCTTCACATGATCCTCAACAAAAGGATATTAATGGGGGACATGGTGCCTGCAAGAGAGGCAGGGTTTGATTTAATCACCACTTACATGCCTGAGAAAATTGACTAAGTAAATGTTTACGTGGTACCTGGTCTGGGCCTGGATCCTGGAACAGATGAGTCATGGTCTGAACCCTCAAAGGACTCATGATCTAGTTAGGGAAATGGAATTGGTCACACACCATGTCATATGGTAAGATGTCATTCACCACACATCACTGTTGTGTGGGGGTCACTTAGTGGGCAGCATTTAACATCTGGATATTTTTCTTGGAGATAGACTCAGGTTTGGGAGTGTTTATTGGCAAAAATCTAATGATGGAGCTTTTGTTTTTTCACCAAAGTAATCATCTCTTAAAGAGTGAGAACTCAGCTCCCGCTGTGGACTCAAAGCCAAGGAGAAATGAAAGCTCTTGATCTGCAATTGATCAAGTATTAAAGTCACAGCATGGGGTGTTTCTGTGCTTTGTCTGTTTTTGTTTTGTTTAATATCTGCCTTATTGGTTGGAGTGACACTCCTTCATTTAAGACACATGGGAAGTGCTTCTCAATGATTTATGCCATTTATGTGGACTAGATAACAGGTGCTCTTTTGGGGGCATTAAAATGACATTGTTGTGAAATATTTATGCTAATGAATTGCTCAGGTGATCACTCATGCATTGATGGCTCAGGAGGAGCTGTCACTGCTTGAGGAGGAGGTTTTGATACCAGCCTCTCCATGCTCCCTGGCCCTTTTTTCTTAAAGGCGAGGGGCACAAGACACTCTTACTTATTGTTCCCAGTTATGGGCCTGTTGTATCAGACATTCTACCACTTTTATTTAATCCCCTAGCAACTTCTGCAGAGAGGCATGATTATCCCCATTCTACAGATGGTGAAACTGAAGCTCACTCAGAAAACTCAGGTGGATTGCCTAAAGAAACATAGTTTGTCAGAGTTGTCTGGTTGAAAAATCTATCTTTTTTCTCTACATTTCTCCTCTTGGGCTTTAGAATTCCACTCACTAGGTTCAAGATGGCTAGTTTTTGTGCATATTTATGGCAGTTGGAGAAAGGACTAAGAAAGAGTAGGCTCTAATCTTGCACATGGGGTGATTTGAGTTCCTATCCCCCTCTTTAGGCCGACCTGACTGATATTCTCCTCCCTTTACATTCCCAACTTCCCTTCAATATCTTGAGACAGGTGGGTTTTTTTTTTTGTTTTTGCTCTGCTTGGTTTTATTTTGAATAGAGTGCAATAAAGTCAAATCTGGCTGGAAAGAGGCACATCCACCCCTCATTGAGAAGTGTAACTGAGGAAAAAGTTTATTTTATGTTCCAGTATCATTAACATATGGACAAAGTGGGTCACAGTCAAGGTTGCAGTTAATGCTGTCATGGAGAATAATAGTATTACACAGGCTGGGTCAGGACTGTTGGGGTAAGTTGAAGAGTGTTACACAGCCTGGGTCGCGACTCTGTCAGGGGGAAGTTGAATGGTGTTGCGCAGGCTGGGTCGCGACTCTGTCAGGGGGAAGTTGAATGGTGTTGCGCAGGCTGGGTCGCGACTCTGTCAGGGGGAAGTTGAATGGTGTTGCGCAGGCTGGGTCGCGACTCTGTCAGGGGAAGTTGAATAGTGTTGCACAGGCTGGGTCGCGACTCTGTCAGGGGGAAGTTGAGTAGTGTTGCACAGCTGGGTCACTACTCTGTCGGGAGAAGTTGAATGGTGTTGCGCAGGCTGGGTCGCGACTCTGTCCGGAGAAGTTGAATGGTGTTGCGCAGGCTGGGTCGCGACTCTGTCAGGGGGAAGTTGAATAGTGTTGCACAGGCTGGGTCACGCCTGTGTCAGGGGAAGTTGAATAGTGCTACACAGATTAGGTCACCCCTCTGAACTATTGGTTTCTGACAGTCTGTAGGAAGTGGTCCCTGCTCTGCTAATAATAGGGTCTAAAACGCACAGGACAGGGTAAAAGCAGGGGTTTGCCATAAGGCGCATGTTGGAATCTTAGCTGTCCAAATACTAGGTCCTCACTGGCAGAGCTTAGAGGAAGCTGGCAACTAGAAAGCAAGGTTTTAGAGTTAGGATCGAGGTTTGAGTGCATAGCAGACCACTGCATACCAGACCATGGGTGACAAGAGTCTTCAGGGCACCCATTCGTTCCTTCAAAATATGTTTTATTGAGGGACTGCTAGAATAGGGATAAAGATGAAGTCCTGGCTGTCATTCTGGAGGCTGGTAATCTGGACCACAAATATACCCCAGCCTCCCCTACCTCGGTTACAGATTATCAGACACTCTTCAGAGCAGTGCTTTTCAAATGGTTATGTGCCGAAGGATCACCAGAGGTCTTATTAAAATGCCAATTCTGATTAAGTCTGGGGTGAAACTGGAGAGTCTGTGTTTGTAGCCAGTCCCAGGTGAGAAGAACGCTGCTGGTCCCTGGCCTTCCTGGAGGAGGGAGGTGTAGGAGAGAAGGGGCTCTGGTTCAGAGCCCACTGGCTTGCCTATTTGGTTTATTCATTTCATTTGGTGGAGTAACAGGCCTCACGTTCTCCTTCCAGAGTGTGAACTTCAGCATATTCAGTAAATTCATTCATCATCTTGAGTAAGAGGCTAGAGACAAAGATCCCCTCCTAATGTAGATAGAGACCTTGATGAACTGAAGAGATTCTTCTGCTTAGCTAGAACAGGTGGCAGGAATAGGTCTTCTTGCACTTTGATATTCTACTTCCACTGTACCTGGTTGTGTGGGGCCTTGAACTTGGTCCAAATTTATGACCTTGTATTTTTAGGAGCAACCTCCAATCCACCGTTTATTCCTTTTGTTGCAGTAAAACCAATAAAACACTTTCTTTCTTTCTTTTTTTCTTTTTTGGTGGTGCTGGGGTTATGTTCTTTGTTATATCTATCTCTCCACACACATATACATGTATACAAACATAAGCAATCATTTATACATTTGTCATAGTTTCTGGTTAACATTTTCAGAGCTCAGAATCATGTGGGTCACATTTGGTGCCCCACCTGGGAATCAGTAAGATGCCTGGAACTTAGAGCAGTTCCCAAGCCTCCAGCTCAGGGAGGCTGAAGGCCGAAACTTGTCTTCACACACACACTCCATTACTTCACTATAACCTACATACTAAAGCCGTGAGGACATCAAAGTGTGGAACTGAATAATGGCCTTGGAAAACTGGAAATCCGTTTAAAGTGGGAGGCCATCTCGTCAGTACCCTTGGTAAATGGTACAAAACGAAGGAGTTATAACCTCTGAATTCGTGCGAGGAGAGAAGTGATGGAGTGCAGCAGGCTATCAGGAAAAGGATGTCGGGTTTGGAAATTAGGGCTTGGTGCAGGATGGGAAACAGAAAGTATAGGCCTTTTTCATTTGGCCAGAGACCAGCAGCTTCTGCTCACAGAAGAGTGCCCTGCGAGATGAAATTTCATCGGGGTGGAAGGGGACCGATGCACAGCCAGCAAAGGCAGACGAGCTTATGAGACGAAAAATGCAGTCTAGGACAAATGCTATTTACTCTAAAATATGAACTACAAAGAGAGTAATTGGTTAATCATCTGGGGCCTTTAAACAATTCATTTTTTTTCTGCTCTCTTCATTCTAGCGTCATTACTTCTGTGCTACCCACCTGTTCCCCTGCCAAATGGGTATGTAAGCAAGATAATGATGCCATTATCCAAAGCTCACTGCAAAAAGAGGGAAATTTAACCTAGGACAAGGAGCAGAGAGAGAAGGAAAAAAGAAGTACTCTTTTGTGAAATGTTTTTCGCAAAAAGTTTAGAGGAAATAGAGTAGACCATCAGGTAAATGGCAGCAGAGTGCAAAGCACCATTTACTGCTTTTCTCCAGTGAATACAGCGACTGCAGCCTAGCTGTGCACATACTTGCTGGAATCACTGGACTTTTAATTAAAGGGCCGCAGGGCTTTAGGTTTACATATAATTAAGGATTAATAATCGCCATGCATTGTGTCACCAGTACAAAGTGGCATTTAACTTAACCCTACTTATGTTTCCTCTGTAACTCACCCAACATTCTCCAGTTTTGGGTTTTGTCTCCATAAGTGTGGTTGCTGGATACTGTGCATGTGAAACCAGCTTTTCTCCTTCTCTCCCTTTAAGAGCACATGTAATGAGACTGCTAAATGCTTCAGGATGCCAGTGCTATATTTTTAAGTAGTTTGTAGATAGAAAATTCCAGAGCGCTGAGAAATGGAAGAAATACTGGCTACCTTCATTAACCTGCCAAATATCAGGAAGAGACAATGATCTCAAAAGAGAGCAATAGGATTGGTGATCAAACCAGTCAAACCTGCAGACACTTCTGCAAGGCCATATCCGTGGTGATTGGGGGCAGACTGCTGTAGTTTATTTCAAATGCCATGGAGCTCATGCTTACTCATTTGTTGAGTCATTTGACATATATGAAAATGTGCTGGGAGGTCATGGGCAGAGCAGATAACAATGATAATAATGGAGAAGACCCAGCTCATGACTGTGTGGTGCTTACATGCCAATGTACATGACACTCGTGGGTTAGAGATCACACTCACAGATATCAGGTGACAGCCATGATAAGTGTATATAGTGCTCCGGGGGTGTGCTGGCAGCCACTGACAGATCAGGGAGGATTGGGGTGGCTTCCTGAAGAAGTGATGGCAAAGCCGTCATGTGCCTTGAGTGTTTCAGGGGTTATCTCATCTCTCTTGAATCTCTTCTCCTCCTCCTCTCCTCGTGCCGGATAAGCAGATTATTGCCCCCATGTCACAGACATGGCCAGTGAGGCCCAGAGAGGGTCAGGGCAGCCAGCCAGGGAGAGAGCCTTGCCTCAGTGTACCTTGGGATCTGCTCCGCCCCTGACATCAATCAGCCTGGTGAAACTGGTGTCTGTTTTTGTTTGCTTGCTTCTAGGTTATGCTTTACATAATAAATCTGATCCGATTTAGCTGTGACTAGCCCCTCAGAAGTGGTAAATCTCTGAGTCATGGAAGTAAAACGTTTCTCAGCTGTTCCTGTCAGCTGGCCTCCTCAAGTCGCCAGCCTGTCTCCGTGGATAAATCTCTGCTGCAGCCCTCTGCTTTCTCTCACAAAAATATTCCTTCACCTTTGCTTGAATGCCTCCAGAGATGGGACCCTGACTGCCTCGTGAGACTGTCCTCTGTCTTTGGATGGCTGTATATAGTACCAAGATCTTCTCTGGAGCAAGCTGATCAAGTTCTCAGCTTTTGTTCTTGGTCAACTGTCTCCTGGAGCAAAACTTAATGAAGATGAAGTGGAAGGATATTCAAGATTGCCATGTACTGAGGTTTACCTCTATCAAAGTCCTTCGTGTGGGGAAGGGGCAGGATATGGGACCTCCTGAAACCCAGTAATGCAATAGAGTAGGACACATGGAATCTGCTCAGAAATCTGTGTGGTTAGTTGGTTTGTTTGGTTATGGAAAGTGTATATTTATCTGACTCTGTTGGATCTACCGCAGGATCTTGGAAGTGAACCATTTTCTGTCTTCTTCTCCCAGCTGTTGGCCTCCTAAAACATTCTACTTCCAGAATCACTGACTGTCTTCAAAATTACAATGGCGGGCTGAACAGCTGTGGCCTGCATGTTTCTTGGAGGGTTTTTTTTATTGTTGATACCGCTGCACACACACACATACACATACACACACTGTTTCAAATAACTTTTGAAACAGACTGCAGATCCGGTCATGTCCAAGTCTCCCTGAAGCTCAGTTTTATTACTGGTGGCAGACTTTAGTAAGGAGGTCTGATCAGCTCAAGAAAGCTGGGGAATTCTGTCTGCAAAACCTCTGCTCTTGAAAAGAGAACCCACTTGGCTTTGTATAAGGAGAGTGCTGAAACAAAAAGATACCTCAGGAAGAAAATATTCTCTTCCAAATATATACCTTGAAGCATGATGCCTTCTTACCCCACCTAGCAATGCGCTTTGCTCTTAGGGAAAAAAAATAAACAAAAAACCCTACTTTGCTCAAGAAAGAGTTTGAATTTATTGTTGAACTCATGAGGCCTTTACTAAGCTCTGCTCATGAAAATAACTATAATTTACTGTATGCCTACTCTGTGCGTCATGTCATATGCACTCTCACAAACATTCGGGGAGAGCCTGGCAGATGGATTTGATGGTGCCTGTTTCACTGACAAGAAAAGCCATACAATTAGGAAGAAGCCACGTGGTCAGGACTCTGGCATTGCCTGCCTACAATGCTCTCATCTTTTCCATAATATCAGGATGTTTATCTAGTGTGCAATGCTTTGTGCTAAGGCCAAGGATGGATGGGGGAAGGGGTGATGTTGAAGGACAAAGCCTCAGATACAGGCTGTAATCTGTGCAGTTGTAGGTGTTAAATGCAATAAGAGCACTGGGAGAAGACTACCAGTCAAGAAAACCCATGGAGGCTTCTTGGTAGTGAGATTTGAATTCCATTGTGAAAGACCCACCAAGAAAGGCACTCAGCTGGGCAGAGGCCTGGAGGAGGAGTGTTCAGGGAGGGCTCAGAAAAGGCTCTTGACTAGTCACCTTGCAGCTCCCCTCCTGTCGTGGGGCCTCTTGGGCAACTGCAACATCTAACCCAGTATTTCTCAATGTCAGCACCATTGGCATTTGGGGCTGGATAATTCTCTATTGAGAAGGGTCATGCTGTGTATTGTAGGATGTTTAGCAGCATCCCTGCCCTCTACCCAACTCTAACAACTGAAGATGTCTTCAGACATGGCCCAGTGTTCCCTAGGGGAAGGGCGGGGGGCAAAATCACCCCTGGTTGAGAATCATGGATATAACTCAATCATCATAGCATTGCGTGGGCAGGTGGTTTCCCTCTCTTTGATGCTGATGCAGAAACTGAGTCTAAAATGGTTATTAAGATTGTTCCTGGGAGCATGGAGTTTTGGAACTACCTGTGTGTGACTCTTAAATTCCCATATTTTATAAGACTCTGCCTTACTGATAAGGATGAGAAGGTCCACGGAGACCTTTTGGATTCGATTACTATGAACTTTGATCTTTTTTCTCATGTTTCGTTACTTGTCCCCCAACCGATTTGTTTATTCAGCTAGGCTAAAGCACCCTGTGCAGTGTGAGAGCAAATTGTTGGATTTTAATCCCTTTAGGGGGATGCTTTATTAATGCTATTTCAGATCACACTGTGAACTGATTCACTCATTCTCAAACATTGACCTAGCCCAGATTATGCCCTTGGTGTGGCATGTGTGCTGGTGATGGGATGGTGGACAGGTCACAGTCTGACTCCTGCTACCACAAGCTTCAAATTATATCTGGGGACAGACTACACCATCCAGACAATAACAACTGCAGCAGGAGCTGGGAAAACCTGGGATGGAAGAAACAACGAGGCGAGGGGATATGGGAAGAACTCTCAGAGGAGGAGGTGGCGTTAAGCTGAGATATGAGGCTGAGAAGATGCCAGTCATGTGTTAAAGGGTGGGGCTGAAGAGCATTAGATGCAGAAAGGACACAGACTCATTTTAGGGAGTTGATTCACGTGATTGTGGGGCCTGACGAGTTCGAAATCCTTAGGGCAGGCTGGGGATTCATGTGAGGGTTGATTTGGTATCTGAGATCCGTGGAGGAGCCTGGTTGGAGACTCGGGCAGGGAATTGATGTCATCTTTAGGCAGAACTAACTCTTTTTGAGGAAACCTCAGATTTTGTTTTTAAGGCCTTTAGTTGATTGGATGAGACCCACCTGCATAATGGAGGATAATCTCTTTGAAGTCAACTGATTATAGATGCTAGTCACATCTACAAAATACCTTCATGGCAGAATCTAGGATAGTGTTTAACAAGCTGAGTTGATGAATAAAATTAAGTATGGCACTGCCCACACCGTTCCCTGGCAAAGCAATGGACATGCCATCTCCTTTTCCTGTGCTCATATGTCAGTCCTGGAATGGATGCTTCACCTGCCCTTTTCTTAGCTTGTGGGGTTTCTGACATTAGGGACCCAGGGATGGCTTTATACTGAGTGGTGAGTATATGTGCTCTGATGCCAGCCTCTGCCATGCTGGAGGGCCAGAATCCCAGAGTGGAACTCTTCCTCCCGTACCCCAAACTGCGGGGCATCACATTTGGGGAAAGAGGCCTGAATGACTTTCACCTGTGGCACTTCCAACTTAAATTTAAGCGTATGCACTGAGCTCTCACTCTGAGCTTGCATGGAGCTTTTCTAAGTCCTGGGGATCCAGACAAGATTACGTCACAGTTCTTGGTTGGAGGAACACCTGGCCTCCTGAATGAGAGGCAAGAAGGGACAAGCATTTCTGGATTGGGACAGCCCAGTCACCCAGTTGGACAAAGCTGGGATTTGCAGCCCTGGAGACCTGAGCTAGAATGCTGGTCCTGAAGGTTGGCGGCTCTGGAGCCTCAGCAAGTTTCTTGGGCCCTCTAAGAAGGGGCTTGGTTGTACAATGGCTACTGCATTGCCCATCAGCCAGCACAGGATAGGACGTGGGGCAGTGCCTGGCATACAGCACCTGCTCGAGGACACTTGCTCCTGACCTTGTTCTCTGGGGTGTGGGCTCTTCAGCCTCTTCCTCACCTGCTTGGGAGCCAGTGGCAACCTGGGAGCCTCTCAGTCCCATGTCTTACAATCGTCTTTCTGATGGGTCGCAGATAGAGTATCTCTCCTTGACTTCCCTTCTCCTGGTAGCCTGGTACTAGAGAAGAATTTAACGTTGGTCTTGCAGCTTGGTTTCAAATCCAACTTTCACAGCTCACTGGTTGTGTGACTTCAGACAAAGGGCTTAATCTGGCTGTGCTCCATTTTCTTACATGTAAAATGGAATTAATGGCTCCCCCACAGGAGAGTGCCAGAAACATGGGGTGGGGGGACGACACACAAGCCTTAGCACTCATGAAGCATTACCAGTGGCATTCTCCCCCTTCCTTTCTCCCTTTTCCTTCTTTTCACTCTCCTCCCTCTTTCCTTCCTCATTCCACCCACCCTCCCTTCTTCATCTCTCCCTCCTTTCCTCCTGCTTCATTCCCTCCCTTCCTCCCTGCTTCCCTCTCTATTTTCCTTCTCTCTCCCCCACCCCCCACCCTCCTGATGGAATTCAGGGCAAGATCATTTGAGGACATAAATCCTTTGTCTCCCTGAGAGATCCCCCTCCCCCCTTCATGTAATTGTCAGCCACAAAGTTGGAAAATAAGGACATCTGAAGCATCTCTCAGCACTGCAACATCTGCACCAGACAAAACTCGAAAAGCCCTCAATCCCCAGTCATGAATGCACTATAAAAACAATGTGGCAGAAATGAAAATTGTTCCATCATAATATTTCACAATTCTTTTTGACAAAAGCCAAGCCGCCCTCATGAATACACATCTCCCAGCATCTTATGCATTATGCATCGGCCTGTAGCAGGGGACCTGGGAATTGCCAGTCCCTTGTAAAGGGCCTTTGAAAGGGCCTGTTTTGTAAACACATGGAACCCAGGCCCAGCATTCAGCCCCCAAAGGTAATTTAAGTCCCATTCTGGCCGCCCAAGTGGGGGACCCTCCCTTCTCACAGGACCCTGAGTGGCAGCCGAGTAGCCAATGTTGACAGGATGGAGAAAGCTACTGCAGGATTCTGTACCTAATCTCTAACTTCATAGTATCCAAGATGGCCATTTGGAGGGGCAGGGAAAATTCCTCCCAGAGCCTGAGCCAAATGTTGCTGGAATGCCGATTGAGTCCACAAAGGCTGAGCAGTCTGGCAAATTAGTTAGGACGCTTGATTTCCAAGAACCTCAAAGTGGATGGAGCCCGGCGATGGGGCTGACAGGTGGAGGGACCATGCATCAGCCAGTCTCAGGGCTCACTGGAGCCTTTTTTTTAAAAAAATAAAACTGGAAGTGTGCATTAAGTGTACATTGTCAGTGAAAAGGCCCTCGCCGATCATTAACTAATCTAATCCGTGTTTCAAAGATGGGAACACCGAGGCCAGACATTTTCAGGGGTATGGTGAAGGTCATGCTGACAGTGAGTGGCGGATCTGGAACGGCTGGAAGCCAGCTGTCTTTGCCCACACCTCCCGCTGCCTCAATCATGGGTTGGCAGCAACTAAAGGACCAGGGGCAAGATGGTTACCGATTACGATGATATGAGTAAAGGGCAGCCTGGGATCCTAAAAGCAGCCTGGGAAAAGACGGCAATGCAGGATTGCCTCATTTGCAATCTGTCCTCTATGGTAGACTTATTTTAAATAGTCACCAATATGACAGATATAATAGACATATACTCACATGTATTATGTCTATGGAAATAACAAGGTGATGACTGATTACTTGCTACATGTACCTATTTCACATAAGTATTTGGCTCACATTAGGGCATGCCTTCAATGAATTTGAATAGAGGAGTGGAAGTTCTGAATTCTGGTGTTGGGCATGCCTTGTGCCCCCTTCCTTGGCCGTTGAGGTGAGGTGTGGGAGGGCCAACATCTGGGTTGTATCCCAGCTGAAGCATCCGCCTGCTGTGGGTGGAGACTCACTGTGCAGAGAGCAGGCTGGACACAGGGGCAGAGGGGCTCATCGCTGGGCAGGCAGCACACCTGAGGGGCAGGGCTCCCTGATGAGGGCAGAGGCGGAGGTGGAGGCAGGAGCGGAAGAGACCCGAGTTAGGGGGAGTCCAGGGAGATTCCTCACTCCTGCTCCTGGAGCCTGGTTTTCTCCAGCTGGGGGACCTGCTTGCTAATTGGCGTGGTTTGATGAACGAAAGTAGCAATAGCTGAAAACTGATTAAGATGATGAGGCAACTCTTCGCAAACACCTATAAGAATTTACTTAGGTTCCGGATGCGTCCCCATCCTCTGCTGAGCTGGAGAACAGAATCAGGTGATGTGGCTGGGAGGTGGCAGCCAAGAGCATAAGTCACCTCTGACGTCCAGAGCCCACCCATGACTCCATAGCCTAGAAGGAAAGGTCCCTAAGCCAGTGTTTGTTAAAAAACACTCCCTAGGAGACTTCCTGGAAGATGGCGGCTTAGTAAGATGTGCGGATCTTAGTTTCTTCTCCAGGACAGCTACTAGGGGAGTAGAAACGATACAGAAAGCGCCCAAAGCCACAACAGAGATAAAAAAGACAGCATACCCCATCCTGGAACGGCTGGCTGGCTGAGAGAAGCAGCTCGGGTGAGATCACCAAGGCGCGCGGGCCTCACCGGGTGGGGCGGCAAGCGGCCGGAGTCACTCTCTTCCCCCTTCCCAGGCCGGCTGGGAGAATTGGAGAGGCGGTCCCTTGAAACCAAGGCGGCTGGCGCCCACACCACGCGCGGCCCCCCGGACCAACTGAGAGAATTGGATCGGAAATCCCCAGGCCATGGAGAATGGTGACGGGTGGGGGAGGCCCCTTCCAAACCCGTGACTCCCGGGGAACGTGCACTCTCCTGGGCGGGCCGCTGCCGCTGGCGCCCTCCCGCCATGCTTGTCGCCCAGGGCCGACTAGGAAATTTGGACGGGCTCTATCCCAGGCTGCGGCGGCCAGCAACCCTCCCTGCGTTCGGACCCCGGGCCGGCTTAAGCCACTTCGGCTAGCGAACCTCCCGGACGGCGAGAGTTTTCCAAAGTTTAAGGTCCCACAGCACCTTTTACTGGTGGGACCCGCAGACAAACGTGTGCCACGAGCGCCACCTACTGGGCAGGATAAGAAAAACAGAACCCAGAGATTTCACAGAAAAATCTTCCAAACTTTTGGATCCAATACCCAGGGAAAACTGTCTAAATGCGCAGACGCCAACAGAAGATAACGGATCACGCTCAAATAATTGAAAATATGGCCCAGTCAAAGGAACAAACCAATAGTTCAAATGAGATACAGGAGCTGAGACAACTAATGCTGAATATACGAACAGAAATGGAAAACCTCTTCAAAAACGAAATCGATAAATTGAGGGAGGACATGAAGAAGACATGGGCTGAACATAAAGAAGAAATAGAAAAACTGAAAAAACAAATCACAGAACTTATGGAAGTGAAGGACAAAGTAGAAAAGATAGAAAAAACAATGGATACCTACAGTGATAGATTCAAAGAGACAGAAGATAGAATTAGTGATTTGGAGGATGGAACATCTGAATTCCAAAAACAAACAGAAACTATCGGGAAAAGAATGGAAAAATTTGAACAGGGTATCAGGGAACTCAAGGACAATATGAAGCGCACAAATATACGTGTTGCGGGTGTCCCAGAAGGAGAAGAGAAGGGAAAAGGAGGAGAAAAACTAATGGAAGAAATTTTCACTGAAAATTTCCCAACTCTTATGAAAGACCTAAAATTACAGATCCAAGAAGTGCAGCGCACCCCAAAGAGATTAGACCCAAATAGGCATTCTCCAAGACACTTACTAGTTAGAATGTCAGAGGTCAAAGAGAAAGAGAGGATCTTGAAAGCAGCAAGAGAAAAACAATCCATCACATACAAGGGAAACCCAATAAGACTATGTGTAGATTTCTCAGCAGAAACCATGGAGGCTAGAAGACAGTGGGATGATATATTTAAATTACTAAAGAGAAAAACTGCCAACCAAGACTCCTATATCCAGCAAAATCGTCCTTCAAAAATGAGGGAGAAATTAAAACATTCTCAGACAAAAAGTCATTGAGAGAATTTGTGACCAAGAGACCAGCTCTGCAAGAAATACTAAAGGGAGCACTAGAGTCAGAACCGAAAAGACAGAAGAGAGAGGTATGGAGAAGAGTGTAGAAAGAAGGAAAACCAGATATGATATATATAATACAAAAGGCAAAATGGCAGAGGAAAATATTATCCAAACAGTAATAACACTAAATGTTAATGGACTGAATTCCCCAATCAAAAGACATAGATTGGCAGAATGGATTAAAAAACAGGATCCTTCTATATGCTGTCTACAGGAAACACATCTTAGACCCAAAGATAAACATAGGTTGAAAGTGAAAGGTTGGGAAAAGATATTTCATGCAAATAACAACCAGAAAATAGCAGGAGTGGCTATACTAATATCCAACAAGTTAGACTTCAAATGTAAAACAGTTAAAAGAGACAAAGAAGGACACTATATACTAATAAAAGGAATAATTAAACAAGAAGACATAACAATCATAAATATTTATGCACCGAACCAGAATGCCCCAAAATATGTGAGGAATACACTGCAAACACTGAAAAGGGAAATAGACACAAATACCATAATAGTTGGAGACTTCAATTCCCCACTCTCATCAATGGACAGAACATCTAGACAGAGGATCAATAAAGAAATAGAGAATCTGAATATTACTATAAATGAGCTAGACTTAACAGACATTTATAGGACATTACATCCCACAACAGCAGGATACACCTTTTTCTCAAGTACTCATGGATCATTCTCAAAGATAGACCATATGCTGGGTCAAAAAGCAAGTCTTAACAAATTTAAAAAGATTGAAATCATACACAACACTTTCTCGGATCATAAAGGAATGAAGTTGGAAATCAATAATTGGCGGAATGCCAGAAAATTCACAAATACCTGGAGGCTCAACAACACACTCTTAAACAACGAGTGGGTCAAAGAAGAAATTGCAAGAGAAATTAGTAAATACCTCGAGGCAAATGAAAATGAAAACACAACATATCAAAACTTATGGGATGCAGCAAAGGCAGTGCTAAGAGGGAAATTTATTGCCCTAAATGCCTATATCAGAAAAGAAGAAAAGGCAAAAATTCAGGAATTAACAATCCATTTGGAAGAACTGGAGAAAGAACAGCAAACTAACCCCAAGGCAAGCAAAAGGAAAGAAATAACAAAGATCAGAGTAGAAATAAATGAAATTGAAAATATGAAAACAGTAGAGAAAATCAATAAGACCAGAAGTTGGTTCTATGAGAAAATCAATAAGATTGATGGGCCCTTAGCAAGATTGACAAAAAGAAGAAGAGAGAGGACGCAAATAAATAAGATCAGAAATGAAAGAGGAGACATAACTACTGACCTCACAGAAATAAAGGAGGTAATAACAGGATACTATGAACAACTTTACGCTAATAAATACAACAATTTAGATGAAATGGATGGGTTCCTGGAAAGACATGAACAACCAACTTTGACTCAAGAAGACATAGATGACCTCAACAAACCAATCACAAGTAAAGAAATTGAATTAGTCCTTTAAAAGCTTCCTAAAAAGAAAAGTCCAGGACCGGATGGCTTCACATGTGAATTCTACCAAACGTTCCAGAAAGAATTAGTACCAATTCTCCTCAAACTCTTCAAAAAAATCAAAGTGGAGGGAAAACTGCCTAATTCATTCTATGAAGCCAACATCACCCTCATACCAAAACCAGGCAAAGATATTACAAAAAAAGAAAACTACAGACCAATCTCTCTAATGAATATAGATGCAAAAATCCTCAATAAAATTCTAGCAAATTGTATCCAACAACACATTAAAAGAATTATACATCATGACCAAGTAGGATTCATCCCAGGTATGCAAGGATGGTTCAACATAAGAAAATCAATTAATGTAATACACCATATCAATAAATCAAAGCAGAAAAATCACATGATCATCTCAATTGATGCAGAGAAGGCATTCGACAAGATTCAACATCCTTTCCTGTTGAAAACACTTCAAAAGATAGGAATACAAGGGAACTTCCTTAAAATGATAGAGGGAATATATGAAAAACCTACAGCTAATATCCTCAATGGGGAAAAATTGAAAACTTTCCCCCTAAGATCAGGAACAAGACAAGGATGTCCACTATCACCACTATTATTCAACATTGTGTTGGAGGTTCTAGCCAGAGGAATTAGACAAGAAAAAGAAATACAAGGCATCAAAATTGGAAAGGAAGAAGTAAAACTATCACTGTTTGCAGACGATATGATACTATACGTCGAAAACCCGGAAAAATCCACAACAAAACTACTAGAGCTAATAAATGAGTACAGCAAAGTAGCAAGTTACAAGATCAACATTCAAAAATCTGTAGCATTTCTATATACTAGTAATGAACAAGCTGAGGGGGAAATCAAGAAACGAATCCCATTTACAATTGCAACTAAAAGAATAAAATACCTAGGAATAAATTTAACTAAAGAGACAAAAAACCTATATAAAGAAAACTACAAAAAACTGCTAAAAGAAATCACAGAAGACCTAAATAGATGGAAGGGCATACCGTGTTCATGGATTGGAAGACTAAATATAGTTAAGATGTCAATCCTACCTAAATTGATTTACAGATTCAATGCAATACCAATCAAAATCCCAACAACTTATTTTTCAGAAATAGAAAAACCAATAAGCAAATTTATCTGGAAGGGCAGGGTGCCCCGAATTGCTAAAAACATCTTGAGGAAAAAAAACGAAGCTGGAGGTCTCGCGCTGCCTGACTTTAAGGCATATTATGAAGCCACAGTGGTCAAAACAGCATGGTATTGGCATAAAGATAGATATATCGACCAATGGAATCGAATAGAGTGCTCAGATATAGACCCTCTCATCTATGGACATTTGATCTTTGATAAGGCAGTCAAGCCACCTCACCTGGGACAGAGCAGTCTCTTCAATAAATGGTGCCTAGAGAACTGGATATCCATATGCAAAAGAATGAAAGAAGACCCATCTCTCACACCCTATACAAAAGTTAACTCAAAATGGATCAAAGATCTAAACATTAGGTCTAAGACCATAAAACAGTTAGAGGAAAATGTTGGGAGATATCTTATGGATCTTACAACTGGAGGCGGTTTTATGGACCTTAAACCTAAAGCAAGAGCACTGAAGAAGGAAATAAATAAATGGGAACTCCTCAAAATTAAACACTTTTGTGCATCAAAGAACTTCATCAAGAAAGTAGAAAGACAGCCTTCACAATGGGAGACAATATTTGGAAATGATATATCAGATAAAGGTCTAGTATCCAGAATTTATAAAGAGATTGTTCATCTCAACAACAAAAAGACAGCCAACCCAATTACAAAATGGGAAAAAGACTTGAACAGACACCTATCAGAAGAGGAAATACAAATGGCCAAAAGGCACATGAAGAGATGCTCAATGTCCCTGGCCATTAGAGAAATGCAAATCAAAACCACAATGAGATATCATCTCACACCCACCAGAATGGCCATTATCAACAAAACAGAAAATGACAAGTGCTGGAGAGGATGCGGAGAAAGAGGCACACTTATCCACTGTTGGTGGGAATGTCAAATGGTGCAACCACTGTGGAAGGCGGTTTGGCGGTTCCTCAAAAAGCTGAATATAGAATTGCCATACGACCCAGCAATACCATTGCTGGGAATATACTCAAAGGACTTAAGGGCAAAGACACAAACGGACATTTGCACACCAATGTTTATAGCAGCGTTATTTACAATTGCAAAGAGATGGAAACAGCCAAAATCTCCATCAACAGAAGAGTGGCTAAACAAACTGTGGTATATACATACGATGGAATACTATGCAGCTTTAAGACAGGATAAACTTATGAAGCATGTAATAACATGGATGGACCTAGAGAACATTATGCTGAGTGAGTCTAGCCAAAAACTAAAGGACAAATACTGTATGGTCCCACTGATGTGAACAGACATTCGAGAATAAATTTGGAATATGTCCTTGATAACAGAGTCCAGCAGGAGGTAGAAACAGGGTAAGATAATGGCCAATTGGAGTTGAAGGGATACAGACGGTGTAACAGGACTAGATACAAAAACTCAAAAATGGACAGCACAATAATACCTAATTGTAAAGTAATCATGTTAAAACACTGAATGAAGCTGCATCTGTGCTATAGGTTTTTTGCTTTGTTTTGTTTTGTTTTGTTTTGATTTTACTATTATTACTTTTATTTTTTTCTCTATATTAACATTCTATATCTTTTTCGGTTATGTTGCTAGTTCTTCTAAACTAATGCAAATGTACTAAGAAATGATGATCATGCATCTATGTGATGATGTTAAGAATTAATGATTGCATATGTAGAATGGTATGATCTCTAAATGTTGGGTTAATTTCTTTTTTTCCGTTAATTAAAAAAAAAAAGAGAAGGGATAATTGGAGCTGAAGGGATACAGACTGTACAACAGGACTGGATATAAAAACTCAGAAATGGACAGCACAATACTACCCAATTGTAATGCAATTATGTTAAAACACTGAATGAAGCTGCATGTGAGGTATAGGTTTTTTGTTTTTGTTTTTTTTGTTTTTTTTTCTTTCTTTCTATTATTGTTTTAATTCTTATTCTGTTGTCTTTTTATTTCTTTTTCTAAATAGATGCAAATGTACTAAGAAATGATGAATATGCAACTGTGTGATGTTATTAAGAATTACTGATTGTACATGTAGAGTGGAATGATTTCTAATTGTTTTGTTAATTCTTTTTTTAATTAATTAAAAAAAAAACAAAAAAAAAAAACAAAACACTCCCTATCCCCAGAAGAGTCTATGATTCAGGAGGGGTGTGTGTATGTGCTGTGCTTTTGCTTTTCTTTCTTTTTTTTGTTGTTGAGGGAGTCGCATCTCTCGCAGATTCCTAAGGAATGCTGCTGGTCCAGAACCACCCTTTGAGAACCACGGCTATAGAGACAAAATATCTATAGACACCTCCATTTCCTCCATTTACATGTTTCAGCATCTTCAAATTATCCAGATATTACCAAATATTTGTAAAAATAAATAATTTTGACTTTTAGAACTGGTGCAGCAGAAATTAGTAGAAAGTCTCTCTGAATACCATAAATAGTTATTTGACTTTAAAACCGAGAAATAAATTCCTCTGGATTATGAAAATAAACTCTTTAATTTAGAGGTTTTAAAAATTCAGAAAAGTATAGAAATAAAATAAAATAAATAAAATAGATAAATTAAAATAGAATCAAATGGAAGTGTAATACTTACGAATAACAGCTGTGAGCCTGCTAGACTCTTCTCATTTATGCCCATTATTCATAGGAGTGTGTTTGTAGGTCTTTATGCTGGTCTTAGGTAGTTTTCCTAGATTGGACTACTTGAGGTGTTTAGTAGGATCATGATTAGAAAAACAACAACAAAAGCAAAAGCAAAAACCCAACAACAACCACAATAGAGGTATGTGTTGGGGCTCATCCAAGGTCAAAACACTTTGGAAGATGCTGAGGTGAGCAAAATAACAAAGCGGATTGGTCTTCAGCTGGAGGAATTCAACTCTTCTGGGCATTCACTATACTAAGGTCACTTGGGAAAGTGAGATAGAATATGCATCTTCTCCCAAGCAGACTTCCCCATGGAATTCCTTCTCTTCTCTCAATATCTCTATCCTAAGCTTTTAAAGGAAGGGACATTATTAGCACACCTAGGAAAAATGCTGGGACCGTTGTGAGAAATTCAACCTGGGTAGAAAATATTAGACCTCAAATCACATCAGGCTCTATACTTGGCCATCTTGGGTTTTCTAAAAAGAGTTGTATTCTTTTGTTGAAAATGCAATAAATAATCAAGAAATGGCCATTTCACGTGTCCTATGGCTTCATAGTAACTCATGAGCCAGAATTTAAATCTGCACTTTCCGTGGCCGTGAATCACTCACTTATCGAATCTGTTGGGGAGTATAAGTCTGACCTCTCCTTGACTGTACCCTCTTTGAGAGCAGAGCTGGTTTCTCACCCATCCCTGTGGCCCCAAAGTCTAGTTCAGAGCCCTACAATGCAAAGAATTTTCCCTGAATATGACAAAATACTTTCTTGGGACTCTCTCAGCAGGGGTAATGAGAAAATCTGAGCCTGAGAAGACATAATGAGCCACATTGTATGGGGATCCAGCAGGAGGGGAAGATAAATCAAGCTTTAGAGAATTACCTCAGTGTGAGCACACGCACACTACAAAGATGGCCACAGATATCATTTCCAACCAATGATGATTTTGCTTGGGATGGCAGACATTCTCCTGGGGCATTTGGAAAATCTCCCATAGCAATCACATCATGCCCAGTTTGCTCAAGAATGAAGGTGACAACATGTACTTCTCCCAAAGATCCATGTTATTAACATTGTTAAGACAGTGTTTCAGTTCATCTTAGAGCTATTTTCTAGGACATGGGTACTCAGCACCAGGTTCCTGGTTTTCTGCAGTGGGCAGTGGGTAAGTCTATATTGGATCAGAGCCCACACCAGTGAGAAGCCAGCAGGGAAGGTGACCCTCACCTTTCATTCGCAAAATCTTCAATGGAAGAAATATAGATGTTGTCCTGCAATTGCTGTCAGCTGTCTCCATATGCATTAAGTGATCTTTGTAATGATCTCAGATGAGTATTTGTTGAGAAAGCAGTTACATGTAACCTTCTCATCATACCTTATGCTGGTGTGAACCCCAGAAAGGTCATGTTCTTTAATCCTCATTTGTATTGCTGGGTGGGATGTTTTTGATTGTTTCCATGGAGCTGTGACCCACCCAATTGTAGGTTGTAACTTTTGATTAGATAGTGTCCATGGAGATGTGTCTCCACCTATTCAAGGGGGAGGGGAGGGTTGCTTGCTGTTGTCCTTTAAGAGGGAATCATTTTTTGAAAAAGCTTCAGAGCCAAGAGAGCCCACACAGAAGGAAAACACCCCCGGGGAAATGGGCAAAGAGAAAGAGAAAGTTAGCAGATGTTGCCATGTGACATTCCAGCTGAGAGAGAACCCCTGAACATCATCAGCTCTCTCTCTGGAGCTAAGATATCTTTTGTTGGATGCCTTAGTTTGGACATTTTCTATGGCCTTAGAACTGTAAACTTGCAACTTAATAAATTCTCCTTTTGAAAGCTGTTTCATTTCTGGTATATTGCATTCTAGCAGATTTAGCAAACTAAAACATATCCCAATTTTAAGGATCTAGTTTTAAAAGACATGTTCATTGATCAACATTCCTTACATTTCCTAGACAGTAAGAACTGGAACTACCTAATGATCATACTCCCTAGCTGAAGAGAACTTGAGAACTCATAAAGTCCGCCCTACTCATTCAGCAAGTGAGATACCTAAAGCCACCAAAGAAAAAGGACATTTCCAGTGTTTTACTAGTTCTATCCATGCAGTCTAAATTCATGTTGGCAACTATAATATGCTATTGACCTACACTGAGCTTATAGTCCCCTGAAACCTTCAAGCGTTTTAAAATCCACCTTATATGAGCTATTGTTGTGTTGCATTTCTCATCTTTGTGCACTTTACTAAAAAATAAATAGTATAGAATGTTATAAACATCCGTATCATTTTTCTGAGCCCATTGTTCTGGTCTGCTCAGCATATAGCATCTTGGGGTGCCTAAGATCCACTACTTAAACTTTTCTGCCCTGCTATCGTTATTGGAGGAGAATAAGCTCTTATCCCATGACCTTTCCCATCAACATCTGAACCTTGGCTGTGCCATTAGTTAGCTGTGTGATTTTGCAGATTTGACATCCTCCCTGAATGATTCTGTCCAATTGTAAATTGAGAGAAGTGACAGGAATCTGGTTTGTTGATTGCCATAATTAGACATATTGCATGAGAAGTTCCCGGCATAGCATCTGACACATAATAAACTCTTGGTGAATATTATTATTTATCAGAAAATGTATTTGCATCTAACAGTGCTTTTCATAAAGCAAACAAACCAAGTTAATGGTGCCAGTTCAGCAATCTCATGAGTTGAAAGGGGTGGCATTGTGATTTGGTTAGCTAAGAGTTACAGCATGTGAAATCATCAAGGAACATGGATTTCAGAGGCCACCAATAAACTACTTTGCAATCTTGAGCAAAGTTCTTACTCTCTTGAACCTGTGTCGCTATCTGAGGAGGTAACAGCACACAGAGAGAACATCTGGCATGTAGTAGTAAGAGAGAACTTTTTCCTCTTCTCTCTTTTCTCCTGCAAGGGACACACCTAAATGACTCAGCCCTGGGCATCACAGGTCACTGAGACTTCTATCTTTGGGATTGCAGGCATAGCTTTCAGGGGCTTCCTGAGAGAGCAACTTTCTTGGCAAATCAACCTAACTGGGACTGTTCACCTTTCCAAAAGAGGGATGGTGATGCCTGCATGATCTATTAACAATCTGGTTCTAACACTATGACCTAGGCATGGCCCATAACACATGCTGTATTGTTGCCTACCTCCCTGTCCTAGCACATACGGTGCCCTCTGCCTGAAATAGTTTCCCTTCTACCCACTTCCCTTCTCCCATTTAGCTTCTACTGGTCTTTCAATACTCATGTGTCATCTCCTCCACCAAAGCACTAACCACACTGTACTGAGCAGTATTTTTCTTATTTCCACTAGACTGCCCAGAACTCTGTGAGGACACTAATCATAGCACCTAGAAGTCTTCCAAGCACACTCAATAAGTGTAGCTGAGTAGCTGCTCAATAAGTATTTGGTTCAATGAACATATTAATGCATACCTCACAAAAGGAGAGGGAATAAAAATATACTACTTCAACCACTGGTGGAAAACAAAAACATATGAAGGAAGCAAAACAGGAAAAGGATTGCCCACAAATATTTAAACAAAAATTCCTATCACGGTGGCTTAACTGAGCCAGTGCAAGAGATACGCAGCTTATCAGGATGACCAGAACCAAGACTGGTATTTAGAAACCCTCATGTTTCCTACAAGGGTCTTGTATCTGCTTAATCATTCCACACACACAGGTTAGTCCCACTGGAGCAACTGCCTCTGAAAGAAGCAAACTCTACCTACAAATCATGAAGCTAAGAGCAAGCTTGAGCAGCTAATGATCACTTTAATTAACCCACAAAACTTTATGCATGGCCAGTATTCAGCCTACCTTTTGATTCTAGACAGAAACCTATTAAAGCCAGTTGAGAGAATGAAAAGACAGAATCTGATGCATGTTTTTACCTTGGTGGATATAAAAGTTGGCAGGTTCAATGACTCCAAGAGTGATCTATTTGCCAATAGCAATATTACATTAAGTTGGGGAAACATCATTCCTTTAAATGCAAGCCAAATGAGCACCTTGAATAATGGCTTAAAAGTATACGTGTCTAAGATCTGTTGAGGCTGGGAAGGACAGAATTAAGATTCCTGCTTTAGAAGGAATGCATTTTCTCCAAAGTGGTAGTTCCTAAGCTTGTTTTGAGTCAGCAACAAGTTTGAGAATATGATGAAAATGATGGTTCTTCTCCCCCTGTAATGCATATGGTGGAAGCATAGAGTTCTTGATGTGTTTCTCAGGGGTTGTGTGCATTTCTGAGATGTCTGTGTGTGGATTCCAGTCATGAGTTCTGGCTGGACTTTATGGTCTAGAAGGCTTTATGGTCTAGTGTAGAGGTTACCAGTTGCAAATGTGAGCAGTCTTAGAATTCCCTTTGAAATTTTTTTGAAATACTCATTTTTCTCTGTGATATGAAAGTGGATCATGGCAATCTTTCTGAAAAGGAGAATGATAGTGAGGCTCAGATAAGGGCATTTTGTAAAATACCCTGGAGGATTCTCTGATGCCCTTTCTGCCTCACTCATATGAACAGGAGTGAAGAGGTCAAGAGGAGAGATAGGGCAATGGATTTGGATCAAAGATCTGGGGTCGAGTCCCAGCTTTTTACTTTCTTTGTGACCTTGCTCAAGGAGCTCTTCCTTTTTCAACCTCTAAATGATTATCGGAAAGACTGAACTGAAGTACATGGAATTTCTGACTTTCAAAGTTAATTCTCTTTCTTTCTTCTAGAGGAAAAGTGAAGGTACAGACTAGGATGTATGTTACAAGTTATGCTCTGGAAGCAAATCCCAACCACAGGATGCACTGTGTTGTATCTAATGCCTGGCACTAAGAATAGTAGATGACAAGAGTTCTCCATGTTGTTCCTAAGGGTCTAAGGATGGGGAAAAGTGTTACATTTCTGAAAGTCTGCTGACAGGGAATATATTTCTCATTAAGGCCCCAAGGAGATTTTTCATGCTGTAGATTATGAGCAAGTGAATATTGCCAGTGTAGATGAGTGTATTTTACCATAATGTGGCTTGGCTTCCAAGGGCACTCTGACTCATCCAGACAACTATACAAATGTGGGTGATGCTGTGAAAAACCCGTTTGTTCTTGGAGTAGGAGGATGATCTAGCTGGGCAGATGCTACTGGGCTCCAAGGTCTGATGCTAACAGGGGGGTATCCTACTTGCGGACAGATAGGTCTGAAGGTGAGTCTCTGGGGCACTCAGTCTCTTTGAGTTTCAATTTCCAGTCTCTACTGTGGGAATAAATCTTACTTCACACAGCAGTTATGAGGTTTAATTACGTAAGATGTGAAAAGCAGCTACCCACTTTTATTAGGTGCTCAATGAATGGTAGTTATTTCAGTGTAAGTGGTAGTGTTGGTACTAGCAGATAGTAGTAGTGGCCAAATAGGCCTCAGGGCTTTTAGCTGGGGAAGGCGAGCTCACAGCTCAAGGTGGAAGCCTCATGGCCTAGAATGGGGGAACAGAACTGAAGGAGAAGAGCCTGGTGAATCTGGAACAAATAGGATGGAAGTCAGAATTGGAGTGATCAAAGTGGTCCAAATTGGGCCCAGGTTCTCAAGATCCACCTACCTCAGTGCTACTCAGTTGCAAATAATGGTATTTCCCATCTGTGATGACCAATTCATCTCCACTTGTTCAGGGCACTCCAGGACAAATCCTCCATCCTGGGAAAAGAGTCAATATTGGGTGGACCAAGATGGTTGGATACTCTACTCCCTCTTATACTCTAAAGCCCATGAGTATCAAGCCAATCCTGCCCAGATGGCATGGAGTGAGTCTTACAGCCCTCTCATTTGGCATCCTCCACATCATCCTTGCTCGCACCACTTTATCTGGGGATGTCTAAAAGAATCTCAACTTCAATTTCATTTTAGTTCTTAGGTTCCTGCTGAGGATGTAAGCTCTACAAGGGCAGGACCATTGTCTTATTCACTGCTATATCAACAGCATATAGAAGAATCCTGGCACATAGAGATTCTTACTATTATACACAGAATGGATGAATGGAGATCTTGCCTAGAGTTCCAGTTTGCCTGGCATGGGCCCTGAGGGGCTGCTTAAATCTAACCAGGTTCCTTCTACAAAATTAGGCCACACTGCTAGACTTCTACTCCAGTCTGAGTGGACATGCAGGACTACATAATCTTCATGCTAAACTTTGCTGCTTCCTTGAAATTCCTTCTGGATTCTTCGTCCATTGTGTTGGGTTTTCTGGTGCTCTGCACATACCACTAGAAATTTCTTCTCCTTCCCTTTGGCAAGTTCCTCAACCTTGGGTCATAGCATATTTCACATTATGAGAGGAACAATAGTCAATGTACTTACATCATACTTCAAATCTTCTCTACACATTGTCCCCATAAGTCCTTATCATTTGATACATTCTGATATGTAGGCACCCACACTCAGTTTTCTACCCTGAGTCTCATACCTGTAAGTGGTGCATTTATTCTTTGCTGGGCCATGGCAATGAAACATGATTCAGTCTCTGGGATACAGGTTCACTGTTTCTCTATTCAATTTCAGATCTAGGGAGAAGGCAATATGTCACCCCCTTTGCTTCTATTTCCCATTTTTAGAGTGGACTCTTACTTTGGTGGATCATCTGTTAAGGAGGAAATATGGTGGACAGGGTTTTTGTACCTTGTACCCTGTCCTCATCTAGGGAGGCTCTGACCATGGTGTCAAAGCTAAGTTTTGACTCAGACACACCTGAGTTTGTAGCTCTCGGTTATGCAAGTTATTAGATCCATGATTTCCCTACTGTGTTTTATCATCATTATTGTCATCATCACTGTCATGACTGGGACTGCCCATAGGGAAGCTATTGCCAATACTGTCAGGACAATTCTTCAGTGCATCCTCCCCACATACAGGCCATAAGAAAATAAGAATTCAGAGCCCTGGGAATGGGAGCAGAGAAGAGGGCATTCATACAGTGAACTTGCTCATCCTTTTTCATGCAAAAAAATAGAGTCTCACTGATGTTTAGAACAACCAGCAGCAACTCACAGCTCATCAGATTGTGTCCATGTGCTTGGGAACTCGATCCATTTTGCCTGCCTTCCCAGAAAGAAACCACCATGCCAAACTTGGATTTCCCTTATTATAAAATTTCCGTGTTTGATCAAAATGTTCTCCTGTGCCTGGTAGTTCCTATTGTTCTCTCTGCCTTTCCAAACCCAATTCCTCATTCAAGGTTTGGCTCAAAAGCCTCTGTCCAGCATCTTTTTTACTGTGTTTACTGTAAACAACCCATCAGGTGGTTGTCTTTGAATATGTTTCTCTCCGTCCAGACTGCAAGATACTTGAAGACAAAGTATGAATCTTCCTCTTCTGGTTCCTCCTCAGCCCTGACTCTAGGGTTGATGTTTGAAGCACTTCTACTGGGTTCCTAGGCAGAAAGATCTACTCGCTAGCACGAGTGCCTTTCTATATGGCTTTGCTGAAATTTCCAGACCCTGAGAAAAGGTACTTGTTTTAACACATCTGCTGGGCAGAGGTCATTGCTTTAAACAAGGTTTCTTTTCTTTCTTTTTTAATGAACTTAATCATTTTTAATATCTCCTCCAAAGTAGAATACATTCAATGACCCTGACTTGGCTGAAAGCCTTCTCCTGAGTGCTTTGGGGGAGGATTAGAGGAAGTTCTTTTACAGTCTCTTAGCATGACTGGCTGCCTTTTCCTTTCTTTGGGTTATCAGTGAGTGAGATTTGATCCTAATTAACAAAGGGTGAGCTTTGAGCCGTGCAGTTTCTGCTCACTGGGAGAGAGGCAGTGGCTGAACTCTTTGGAGAAGTGAGGCTGGTAATTTCAATGATTTCAGCTCTTGTGGCTGAATAGAGGGGCTGATCCAGATGCTGTAAGTCAGCTTCAGGAATGCACAGCAGGCCCCTGAGAAAGGGAGAAAGCATCAGGGACAGGAGAAAACAGGTCGTTTCCATCTCGAGAGTCAACTTTGGCAGTAGAGACCAACTCAGAGTTAAGATTCAGGTTCTATGCCACAAACTAAAAGCCAATGCTGACATTTTTTTTTAATTGCCCAAAGATCATGAAAAGGGAACAAAAAATGGAACAAATTAATTAGCAGTGTAATTAGAGTTGAAAATAGTACAAAATAAAGTTGTCTATGTGGTATTGGAATTCTTGGCTCTCTCTGTTCTAAGGATTGATGCCTTTTAAGCAAGAGAGATTGGCTCACTCTTGGAAGGGGGCATGTGAAAATGAGGAGCCATTTCAGCTTGTCTTCCCTGAGTCCTATAGAGAATTCCATTGTCTTTTAAATTTTTTTTACCTTGTTATTTTTGCTCTAGGACTGTGATTTAATCACTTCCATGAGAGCACCGATTAAGGAGACACAGCTCTTGCTTTTCTTCTTTCTCTCTCTCGTAACTAGTAAAGTACTGGCCACATTGTATTGTTTTAGAACTTTAGAGGAGGAAGCCACCATCAAAGACACTCCCACTTAGCATCAAGATTAATCTTTTGAGTGGTTGAGGATGACCGAGGTTTGCTTGGAGTTGGGCAGTTGGCAAAGCCTTTAAATCATGATATGCAGACTCCGAAGCAAGTGGCTGATTCCCTGTTAAGGACAGGATCCTCAGTTTTAGACAGGGATGGCATGCCATTGAGAAACATCAAAGCAGTGTGCAGAAGGAGAATTTGTCCAAATGTTACAAGCAAGTCTATTCTTAAGGCACTGGTTAAAAGCCTGCATCTTTCTCAGAACACACCATTAAAATATTCTGCTCAGCTGCTCTGTGCTCCAGAAATACAATAAATAGCAGCTCTATTTTTAAAGGATCATTGGTTCATTAAGTAAAGAGAGCCTTCTCTTGAACATGGTTTTGAGGATTCACTGTCTAAACAGCGGCTGGGGTGTTGACATCTGGCAGTAGTATTCCAAATGTGCATTAATAGGTCTGGCTCTTCCAGCATATCTTGAGCCAGTCACTTTGGCCTTACAGGTCCTTACTTTCTTGTCTGTACCTGGGGGTTTCCCTGCATATTGTGAGAATGAAATGCAACAGACAGCTACAAAGCCGTAACAGAGTGCTCACTGGTTTTTCCATTCGTTAATTCACTGAGTGCCCACCATGAGCTAAGTCTTTAGAAACAATGCTGAAAGAGGATGATTTTGATGGATATTGTCATTTGAAGATCTCTCTTGGTTTATCTATAGCTTTAGGAGCTGATAAGAGGTTTAATAGTGATTAAAAGTCAGTCAGGTTTATGATCCTATATAGAGAAAATCTGAAAACAGAACAAAACAAAACAAAGTTCCTAGAGCTAATAAATGAACTCAGCACAGTGACAGGGTATAAGATCAGGACCTAAAAATCAGTAGTGTTTTTATTCACAAGCAATGAACAATAGAAAGAAGAAATCAAGAAAAAAAATCCATTCACAATAGCAACTAAAAGAATAAAATATCTAAGAATAAATCTAACCAAGAATGTAAAGGGCTTGTACACAGAAAACTACAAAACATTGCTAAAGAAATCAAAGAAGACCTAAATAAAGGACATTCTGTATTAACGGGTTGGAAGTGTGAATATCCTTAAGGTGTTAATCCTACCTAAAGCAATTTATAGATTCAATGCAATCCCAATCAAAATTCTAACCACCTTCTTTGTGGAAATGGAAAAGCCAGTCATCAAATTTATATGGAAGGTTAAGCAGCCACAAATAGCAAATATCCTCTTGAAAAAGAAGGATGAAATTGGAGGACTCACACTTCTCAAACTTTAAATTTATTACAAAGCCATACTAACCCAAACAGCATGGTACTGGCACAAGGACAAACGTATCAATCAATAAAATTTATTTGAAAGCTCAGAAATCAACCTTCACATTTATGGCCAACTGATTTCTACATGGGACAAAGACCACTCAATTGGGAAAGAATAGTCTTTCCAACAGTGCTGGGGAAACTGGATTTCCATTTGCAAAACAAAAAAAAAAAAGGAAGAAGGAAAGAGGGCCCCTACTTGACACCTTATAGAAAAATCAACTCAAAATGGATCCAAGATCTGAATATAAGAGATAGAACTATCAAATTCCTAAAAGAAAATATATGACAGCATATTCAGGACCCTGCAGTAGGTGATGGTTTCTTAAACTTTACACCCAAAGCACAAACAACAAAAGAAAAAATAAGTCAATGGGACCTCCTCAAAATTAAAAACTTTTGTGCCTCAAAGGACTTTATCATGAAGGTAAAATAACAACCTATATAATGGAGAAAATATTTGGAAATCACTTTTCTGTTTAATATCTAGAATATATAAAGAAATCCTTCAACCTAACAATAAAAAGTCAAACCATTCAATTAAAAAAATGGGCAAAAGACTTGAATAGACACCTCTCCAAAGAAGATATACAAATGGTTAGAAAGCACATGTAAAGATGCTCAACATCTGTAGCCATCAGGGAAATGCAAATAAAAACCCCAATGAGATGGTACTTCACACCTATTAGAATGACTGCAATTAAAAACTGGGAAAATAAGTGTTGGAGAGGATGTGGAGAAAGAGGAATACACATTCATTGCTGGAGGCAGTGTAAAATGGGACAGCCACTGTGAAAGACAGTTTGGCAGTTCCTCAGAAAGCTAAGTACAGAACTACCACATGACCCGGCAATCCCACTACTAGGACTATACCCTTTTGAGTATATTGAGAGCAGTAACTGAAACAGATACTTGCATACCGATGGTCATAGTGGCATTATTCACAACTGCCAAAATATGGAGCAACTTGAGTGTCCATCAGCCCATGAATGGGTAAATAAAATGTGGTATTACGTAAAATGGAATGTTTGTCAGCCGTAGAGAACGAAGCCCTGATGCATGTGACAACACGGATGAAACCTGAAAATATCATGTTGAGTGATATCAGCCAGACACAAAATGACACATGTTGTATGATCTCACTGATTTGGAACCTTTAACCTGAGTAAATGCATAGAGTCAGAATCTAGACTATAGGTTACCAGGGGCCAGGGGTTGGGGACAGGGATGAGAAGTCTTAAAATGTACACGTTCCTATTTGGAATAATAGAAATGCTTGCCAATGGATGGTGGTGATAGTAGCACAACATGATGAATGCAACTAGCAACACTGAAATATAAATCTGAATATGATTAAAAAGGAAATGTTAGATTGTGCTTATGGTAACAGGATACATTTTAAAAATCCAGGGAGCAAAAAAAAAAAAAATCCAGGGAGCTACAATAAACAGTGAACCTACGTTAAACCATGGTAAGAATGTGCTGTCATCAACTGTAACAAACGTTCTACGCCACTGCAAGGTGGCGGTGGTGTGTGGTGTGTGGGAGTCCTGTATTTTAATACGTGATTGCTCTGTAAAGGTATAACTTCTCTAATAAAGAAAAAAAATAGCATAACATACAAACGAAAAAAAAGCACAACAAAAAGTCAATCAGGCTGAGGTTACAACTCTTCTCCCACAAAGCATCATAAGGGTCCAACTCTTTTCCTAGGGTTAGGAAGATGGCAGAATTATCCTTACGTGGAGAGGAGGAATAAGACCTCCTTTGGTCAATTGGACAATTCTTGCCACTGGACAGTTCTTGCCACTGTGCAGACTGATTCAAATTCCAGATCTACTTACTAGCTAGATTCAGGCAAGTAGTGTATTCCCCCGAAGCCTTATTTCCACTATTTAAAATGAGGAATAATGAAACCTATCTTAGGAGGGTTATTGTGAGGACTAAATAAAATGATGCCTAGACTCTGCCTTGCAGCGATCGGCACATGGTGGATACGTGGTGGGAGCCCCCTCAGCAGTACCAAGTGCTAATGAAGTGGTGGTCTCAGGTCTCTAGCCTGTCTTTCAGCTCTTTTCTTCTTCCCCATGTTCTCCATACCTGCACTCTCCCTTTTCCAAGCACCCACGGCCCTGTCTTCTAGGGTGAATGTCATCAAAATTCTCTCTCAGCAAGAGCATTGATGAATCCCTTGTCCTTCTTGGGGAGTTAGACACGGAAGCTCCCTCTGCCTGCGTGTGATGTGTCTTGCACCTCCTTTGGCTTTGTGGGGGTCAAAGACTTGGTTTTTAAATCCTTGATGTCCTTATATATTTTTACTGGAATCTACACCAAAGTGAATATGTTGCCAGTTTCATTATAGTTTCACAAAACTAACTGATCAGTGCAATTGGCCTTAGATTAACAAACAGACTGATACCAGCCTCCTAGAAGTCCCAGCCTCATGTCCCTCCTCCCAGTGGCTGCGTGCCCCCCTCTACCACCGACGTTAACCAGTACAGGCTAGTTTTCCCACTTCTACACTTTATGTAGATGGAGTCACACACCATGGGTTCATTCCTGTCTGGCTTCTTTCACTGGATATCTTGTTTGTGAGGATCATTCAGGTTGTGTGTGGTTGTAGATCATTTATTTTCCTTACCATACAGCATCTCATTGGGTGAATATACCACAACTTACATGTCTCTTCAACTGGGGAAGAACTTTTGGGTTATCTCCTCTATAATCCAGCAGTGTCAACTTTCAGTCAGTGTCTCAGAGCTTTGCTCTAAAAGCCACCTGCCTCACCTTCTCAGGAACTCATGGAAGCCATTGGATGAGACGTCAGAGCAATTGCAGAAAAAGTGAGAATATTTGCATGTACTTTAATTTAGAGCTTCAAGCCTTCCCAGCGACAGCTCTGCAAGGTGGTGGTCTCAGGTCTCTAGCCTGTCTTTCAGCTCTTTTCTTCTCCCCTGTGTTCTCCATATCTGCACTCTCCCTTTTCCAAGCACCCACGGCCCTGTCTTCTAGGGTGAATGTCATCAAAATTCTCTCTCAGCGAGAGCATTGATGAATTCCTTGCCCTTCTTGGGGAGTTGGACTGGAAATTTTAGTCTGAGTTTGAGTTTCCTTAAAGATGATACCCCTTTCAAAAAAGCCACACCACCTTCTGTGTGATTTAGTGAAAAACTCACTGTTAAGTCAAGGTGTCTATAAAAGAGGTCACTGCCCTACTCTGCTGGCCACTGTTCCCTTACCTTCAAGAACAAAGCAGTGGGATTCAGTGCCCGGGGGACAGTATACAGCAGTGAGTGAGGGACAAGCCAGACTGCGAGATTTGGAATCTTGACCCCACCACTCATTGGCTGTATGTCCTTGGGCAAGTTTTATTTGCCTTTTCTGTGCCTCAGTTTCTCAGCCCATAAAATGGGTATAATAAAAGCTCCTACCTTAAAAGACTGTTGTGAGGATTAAAGGGAGAATGTACATGCAGCACAGATCTGGGCACCAGGAGATATTTCTTGGGTACTTACTGTTATTATAATAAAATTCAAGACTGTTTGGCAGCTCTGACATTCTAAGAGCTGGGTGCTGTCATTTTAGCCAGCACTTTGAGTCAAAGATCTTCACCAGCTCCTAAATAAACGTTACACGGCTGCCTCCACCAGTTCTCTTTTTGGAGATGTCTATTAAAATCATGATTCAATTGTCAGAAACAAAATATTCTTAAGATGTCTTCAACCATATCCTCAAATTATATGACAGTGTCTTGCTTTAATACCCGTCTAAATAGTTCTACTGTTGACAGGTTTCGCGAGCGGCGTTTGCTCTTCCACTCCTCTCATTAACTTATGTAGCAACATCGTAACTCTCTGGAAGGTAAAAAAAAAAAAAAAAAAAAAAGAAAAAAAAGGATGCTGGCACATTCCATCTGAATTCATTTCACATAGCGTCTGTGTCAGAGCGTTTGCATATGAATGAGATGCCTTGACGTTCGCTTATTAACATGGGAGCACGGCAGTGACACATTTCAGAGTTCAGGTTCAAAAGTTTGAGGCTAGAGAGAGGAGAGAAAGGCTTGAAGCTCAGTCCGGGTGAGATTTTACCATTGGTGCCTGTGGCATCACTGAGGTCCCAACCAGGCTGTGGTCTCACCTTAAAGACTGTCGGTTCAAACTCTCCCCCACTCTCCTCTCCATTTATCCAATGCTCCGGCCACACTGACATGCGTTTGCATTCATATCTTCAAGTCGTGTATGTAAAAGTCACCCCCTCTGCTTGAGAGGATCTTTTCCCCTTCTCTGCCTGGTAAGCTTTGGTGACTCCACAGAATTGTCAATGTTTTTTGGAACCCACCTCAATTTCTCCAGGCAAATTTAGCCCCTTCCTCTCTTGGCCCTGGTACCAGATCTTGGTGCCTGGAATGACCTGTGTCCCATATTGCGCGACTCTTTTATGTCAGACGCTGAGTTTTGAGAAGGCGTGGAGCATGCCTTCTTCACAGTCTGAGTTCCCGTGCCCAGCATGTAGTAGAGCTGAATGAATCAAGGCTTACTGAATGGAGGAATGCAAAGAATGAGAGTAAGGCATGGTGAGGTGTGTTCTGTTTTTCTGTCCAAGGGACCTAAGGATGTTTATTTAACATGGGCCTGAGGCTTAGGAATGGGTCACCTCACTTTTCATCAACTCTGTCAGCTCCAGTTGACAAGTCTCAGGCCCAGAACTGGCCCTGGGATTCCCTCTGAACTGCACCTCTCTCAAATTGTATGCTTTGGAAACATGGGCTGAGCATGTCCTCATAGCCCCTGGAAACTCGTGTTTTACTAGGTGATCTCACTATGGAAATATGGATTTGGGAGCCATCAGCATCAGTGCCGAGATATGGGTCCTGTGAATGTCTCCAGAATTAGGAGGAGATAGGTCACGGCAGCAGAAGCCTGGAGGATAACATCGTGTCAAGTGAAGGCACAGCAAATGGGGGCGATGGTCAGCAGGACCCTGGGCTCTGAGAGGTCTGTCGTGACCGGGAAGTGGTCCTACACACATGTTCAGTGCAGCGGTGTGAGGTGGTGAAGGAGCCAGACTCTGAAGTCACATTGCCCAGGTTCCAGTCCCAGCTCAATCACCTACTGGCTACATGACCTTGTGCAATTTCATCTAAAACTCAGTTTTCTCATCTTTAAAATGGATGTCATAAGAGTAACTGAAATAAGGTTATTGTGTGCTCTCTCATGGGGCTTCTGTGACACAGAAAACTCAACTCCATAAATGTTGGCTTTCGCTAGCTATTCATACAAATAACACACTCAAAATTCCTTTTGATCCTCACCAGATTCCTGCAATGTTATCGTTATTCGTGTTTGGAACGTGTGAAAACTCATGCAGTTTAAAGCAGGAATATAGAGTAAAAAGCTCATTCAGATTTTACAGCGGTGCTCAGAATGGTTAAATGTCATCGCCAAATAAGTTTGCTGTACCTTAGACATTTAAGGCAGTCTGACACCACCTCTACCTGGTCTAAGAGGGTGTTTTGCAGGGAATTGCTCAATCGCCTCCCATTTTCACTCCTCATCCCCCCTCTCCTTCACCTCCACTGATTCTAAGCCTGTCCTTGGTCCCTCAACCCTGCATCCTACTTCCAGCTCTTGTGATTTATTATTTATGACTTTGCCTGACATATGTAAAGTATGACTTACTGATTTGTTCTCCTACCTCTTGCTATTTTAGCTTTATGCCCTGTGCTTTTATTTAAGGAAACTCTTTTTCCAGCTTCAACCCACAGTTTTTTGCAGAGGCAAAGGCCTTGGATTCTGAATTCCAGCAGTCCTGAGTTTGAATTCTGGATCAACCATTTCCTATTATGCCCACTGGCCATGCACATAACAACCAGACCCTCCATCTGTCTAGCTGAGAACTGTGTCCACTGTACAGGGATTTGTAAAATACCCACTGTGCTAGGTCCTCTCATCTGCCCTTGGTAGAGAACATGAGCAAACCGGTGAAAAATCCCTGCACTCATGCAGTTTGCATTCTAGTGGCAGTGGGAGAGGGATGCCAAATGAGATTAACGAATGAAGAGGTATATAAAAAGTGATAAACGTCACAAAGAAAAATAAAGTTCAGTAAAAGGAGTGCTGGTGCCTTCCTTGTAAGTTCATTGAGAGGATTCATGAGATGTGGGCCCAGCATATGAGGTGGTCAATCAATGGCAACCATGGTGATAAAGAGAGAGGACAAGAGGGAAGAGGTAAATGAAAACTCTCCCCTGACCACTTCCAGAGTGGCCAGCCCAAGAGCTTTCTCTTCCCCTGCTGCTCAAGGGGAAAGGATCTAGACTATTTGTTGTACTGGTTCCAGTTGTCAGTACTGGGACCTCACCTGCCCTGTTTATCTTCACCCACACACCACTAACGCTGAAGGTTTGCAGTTCCCTGCCCATGACCTAATAATGTATATTCACAGCAGACATGTATCTTTTTTGTCTATCTAGCATCTAATTACTCACTCTATTTTGGAGGAACACCAAGAAGGGTAGGAGGTGGGCAGAGCTCAGGTTACTACTTCAGAAACCCAAAGAAGACAGATGGTTCTTTCCTAGTAACCTGCCTTTTAGAGTGCAGCCATGTGGCTACTCAGGAATAGGGTCATGCAGAGACTGCGGTGTGGGGCATTGAGTCTGGGGTGAGTGACAAAGGATACGATGATAGTTTAGGATCCATTGCAGTGGTATCTAGTGACATTGTTCCAGCTATGCTGTCCAGTGTCCAGTGTTGGCAGGGCCAGTAGTGCTTGTGGTATTCCAGAGAACTTCTAATCAGATGGTGGAGCCTGATTTTGGCTGTCGTTCTTTCAGGCCAGCCTATCTTTTTCCTGCCCATGCTCTGAGTTTCCCCAATAATTCTTTGAACAGATTTGTATCCTTCCAGTAAACTCCCTCTTGGCTGAAGTTATAAGGGTTGATTTCTATTTTAGTCAAAGAAAAATCCTGATGAGTTCAAGAGTTCATGCTCCTTTACCAATGGTAGTGGTTCCCAAACTTGGTCACACAATGGAATCATCTTATGCTAATATGCAGGTTATGCCCCCTGTCAGGTAATGCAGAACCTCTGGTGGAGGTGTTAAGGTGACTGTATTTTTAAAAGTTCCCCCCCCCCCCCCCGGCGACTTCATAGTGTGATCAAGTTTGGGAACCAATGCTCTACTCGGGTATCTGTTTTCTTTCTATCACCAGAACTGGCATTACCATCCAGTCCAAGCACAAGATTGGGAAGTTGTCCCCACCCCTCCCTGTCTCCTAGATTGGGCAAAACCAGTGGTTCTTCAATCTGGTCTCTCCATTTGCATCATATGGGGAGTTTAACAAATCCTGTAGCCTTTGTCCCATCCTCAAAAATTCTCATTCAAATGATCGAGAATACAACTTTGGCCTCTTTTCCTTTCTGTAAAATACCCTGTACACTTCAGACAAACCAATGCTCTACCTGGCCATCTGCTTCCAGAGTCTTTGAGAAGTTGGTAACACTAGGTACACAGATTAATAATGAAGACTTTTATAGAGGAAGACAGGAGTGATTGAAACCCCCTCTCTTTGAAAAGAGGGGAGTATAGATCATTCTGGAAGAAGTAAATTAGCAGATGCTACATGCAACTGGTGAAATTAGCTGTCATTAAGAGTCATTGGGAAAACTCTTATTTGTGTGTCCATGAAGTATGGACTGCTCTACCTTGCCCAGAAGGGACAGTATTAAAGCAAACACTTCTATCCTTCTCCCTCCCCTGCACCCAAGGAAAAGAAGGGCAAATCATCAGATTGTGGAGATGGATAGGGGTTTCATCTATTTCTCAGAGGAAATCTCCTTTTCTGGGTTGGGGGGAAGCCTCACATTGAAGCAGGAGGTAGAAAACCTGTCGCATTCTCCAATTCTAGCTTCATCTATTATAAAATTGATCCTGTGTTGTGATCCCCAGTGGCTCCTTGTGACTGTCCCTGACTGGTCAGAACCTTTTGGTTTTCCTAGAGACACAAACTGAAAGAATGTCCATAAAGGCATGATTACAGCACTTCGGGTAAGCTCAACCAACATAGGAGTAACTTGAAGGCTGTCACTTGTGGGCAGGACTAAGGTGTGGTGAAGACCAGAGAACTGTGGACACCTCATTGGGGAAAGACAATGTCAATAGCAGGATACAGTCTGCATTCAGTACAGATTGTGGAACTGGGCAGATCAAGGAGGCAGAGTCTGTAGGTACTCAGTTGTATTAGTTGCCTATGGTTGTCATGACAAATTACCACATACTTGGTGGCTTAGAACCACGTGCATTTATTTTCTTACAGTCTGGAAGTCAAAAGTCTGGAATCAGTTTCCCCTCTAGAGGTATTAGGGGAAAATTCATTTCCTTATCTTTTCCAGCTTCTAGAACTGCATTCCGTGTATTTCCTGGCTTGTGAACTCAGCCCCATTTTCTGTCTTCAAAGTCAACATTGCAACATCTTGCTTTAGTGGCCATGTTGCCTTCTTCTTCTGTTTTTGTAGTCACGTCTCCCTCTGCTTTGCTCTCATAAGGACATTTGTGGGGACTTTTTCCAACTGGAAAATCTGAGATACTCTCCCACCTCAAGGTGCTTAATCACACGTGCAAAGCCTCTTTTGCCATACAAGATAACATTCAAAGGTGCCAGAGATGAAGATGTGGCTTTCTTTGGAGGACATTATTCAATCTTCCACACACTAAGCCAGGCAGGTATGGCTGGAAGTTGAGGAGCTCTGACCTGCAAGTGAACTAGGGCTTCTACGCCAACTTTCACCCACTGTGGATCCTCAGGTCTGGCCCCTGCTCTGACTTTAGGATCACTGGGAATAGAGGCAGAACGGGCGGGCTGTGCAGAGGAAAACACTGACTGCAGCTGGGACCATTGTATTTCTGGAGTATAGATTGGATCTTTGTCTACCACCCTCCATGAACTGGAATGGGGGAGTCTGGCCCTGTGTCTCCCCTTTCCAGATGCTCCCTATACCACCTTGTCTTAAACCCCAAAGTTGAGGGTCTGTAATAGCACTTTGGCAAATTTACCAAGGAAAGAAACATCTGGGCTGGTGGTAGACACCTTGACTTGCCACACACACCTTCCTGGAAATTTCATTTATTTAATTGGAATGAAAGAGTAAGCTGAGATCCATTAATGCTACTTGAGGGTGTGTCAATACCCTTTTATAATTTGGGCTCACAGAGTTTGAGGCATCTATTGGCCCCCCCCAGTTTCAGCCCCCAAATGGCAGCCTCACCTTTGATTCCCTGAGCAGTTGCAAACACAGTCTGCCTTTTTTACCTTGCTTAGGATCACGGAGGGACTGCTAGACCCATTGACAGCTTGTGGGAACCTCTCTTGCTCCCTATGGATGCTTCTGCTATATGACTTCAGAGGTATCTGGTTAATGATTTGATTATTTTGAAACCACACAGAAGGCCTTCACTTGCTCCTAGAGAGCTTCAGACAATTAGCCCAAGGAGAGAACTGGTCTGCAGCTGAACTCAAGCCAATGTTCCCCCTTTCCATGCTTCCCCTAAGCAGTCCTGGGGAGAGGAGATTCTTATGCATCTGCTATCTGTGCTCATAAGATGAAGAAAATTAACAAGGTTTTTGTTCTGATTTTTTTTTTTTCAAATAGAAAATGTTTGGGAATCTGTGCATTTGTGCAAATGTGAGCTGACATTTCCTTCCTGAGGTTGTCTTTCAAGAATCTCTCAGACATCCCATCAGCCTCAGTTCTCATCTGCCAAAGTCACAGAACTCTTGCCCCAGCTGGGGTCTTCTCCATGAAGAAGGAGTTTCCCTGGCAATGCAGGCTGGGGTGTAAATGTCAGCAGACTGGGCATGGCTCAGTGAAGCATCTGTCTGCTGTTGGGACTTCAAGTGAGAAGGAAAATTGAGCCCATGGAAAGGGCAGACAGAGTTTGGTTAAGTGTAGGATTTTTTGTTCTTTCAAATGACCATCACAGAGCTTGCTCTGAGGTTATAGATAAACATATTATCAAATCTTCCTACTGAAGGGACAGGGGCTCAGGGAATTTGAGTGGACGTGTCCAGGATCAACTAGCTTGGTAGCTGAGTTTGGAGAAGGCTGTGAGACAGAATTTGTGCTCTCCTTCCTTCTGTGTTCCACCACAATATGTTACTCTGTTCCTGATGGCATTATCCCTTGTATTTTGGTGGTTTTATGTTAAGGGTATTAGAGCAAGAAACACGTTCCTGCAAGCCCCGACCGTGTCGGAACACTCATGAGAAGACTGAGAAGGAACGTGGGCAGCGGCTCACTCAGCTGGATTACATATAGGGTTCCTGGATTCATGGTGAGATGCAACCAGAAGCTGAGTTTACAGACCCTCCCAGGTCCTGTATGGTTTATTGTGCATCAAGTTGGTCCCTGGTTGTGCTAGTATCACCTGGGAACTTGATAGAAATGCAAACTCTCCAACCCTACCCAGACCTACGAAATCCAAAACTCTGAGTCTGGGGCCCAGATAGCTGTATTAACAAACTTTCCAGGTCATTCTGATTCACAGAGACCTCCTTCCAGATTTTGTGCACTGCAACCCCTTTTTCCTTACTCAGATCAGGCCGAGGCTAAACGGCTCTTTACGGGGCTGTGTCAGGGAGTGACAGGGCCGCCTGGAACCTGGCTGAGGATGCAGGGGGCAACCGCAGGCTGGCAGGGGTCCTTCCTGGGTGAGGCTCCTTCTGCCTGGGAGGGACCTGCCTTCTACTAGGATAATCCCGGGTGCTCCCGGGTCCCGGTTCCCAGCTGCATCCTCCCCCTGCTGCCCCCCTCCCCAAACACACAAGCCTTCTCATTTAGGAACACTTGTCCAGGCCTGGCAGGCATGTGATTCTGATCATTAGCACCTTGTAGCTGGGATCTTTGCCTTGTAAATCTCTTTGTTCTCCCCAAGTTCAGGAGAAGGGAGGGGCAGGCAGCCTGGTGGATTCTTTCAGCCTGTTCATCTGCTCCGGCAGAACAAAGCTCGTGTGCAGGGAACACACTTTGATCCCAGACAATGAGAGACACTGGATTAGTTGTTTGGAGGGACCACATAGCTCTGGCACCAAACAGATCAGTCACTTTTCTCTTTTCTTTTCTCCCTCCCACCTCCCTACTGCCCTCCCTCCTTTCCTTCCTTCCTTCCTCTCCTTCTTTTTTCTTTCTCTCTCACTCTCTCTTTCTTCTTTTTTAAAGACCTAATTCATGTATGGGAAACAAAAGAATAAAAATGTTTTGCAGAGCGATATTTCCGGAATCTATAACTCAGGGATAACCTGAACCATCTGCTTACTGAGTCCTCGGCACAGGCTTGGAGGCCCCTCCTGGGGCAGGGCCACCCTGATGTGACTGGAATGGGATGATATGGCCTCTCTAAAGGGCGACTCTGTGCTCTGTCTGTAGCTGGGGTTGGGAGATGCTGGCCCCGGGAGGGACTCTGGGAAGTGTTTTCATCGCTAGGGTTAGACCATTCTGAGTTTAAAAATAAGCACAAGAACAGAAACATACCATGCATAGAGCACCTGCCCGATGTGCTCAGCTTTTCAACAGGTTTATTCTTCTCTACAACCTCTGGGGTCTTTGTTTTCTCCTATGATTTATGTCGAATTTCATGATACTTACGAGATGGTTTTTATTGTTGCCCCCATATTTCAATCGGAAAAAAACCAGAGGGTCAGAGAGGTTGGCGATTCAAGTTGCCAAGTTCACACAGCTGAAAAAGTGGCAGAACCAGGATGCAAACCCGGGTCGTCTGGCTCCAGCGCCCCCTGCCTTTTCTTGTAGGATAGATCCCTCTCCATACGAGCTTTTGGTCCATCTGAGGAGGTGACGGATGAGGCTGGGAAAATGCAGCACACTCTGAGTGCTCCAGGGTCTGTCTGTTGTTATTGCTGTTTCTCTTACACAGATAAACTCAGCACAGTATGACAAGGGCTGAATGGGTGGAAAAGCCAAGGACGGAGCCTAGAGCTCAAAGCTGCCAGGTGGCCAAGTAAGAAGTCAGCCTTTACTCACAGAAAAGGTCATAGCTGAGCTGGGTGCCCCCAAACCTCATAGGGTACAGTTAGGAGAAAGTCACATCAAGCAGGGGAAGCACAGTGGGCAAAGGCATGGGCTAAAAGACACAAGTCAGAGGGATTTAAGGGTGATTTTGTTCAACAGAGCTTTGATTCATGCCTCTCATCCTCCCCCTTTATAAAATCTCCAAGGTTTCTATTTTCTCAAAATGATGGAGCTAGAATCAGAAATTACCGATGCATTGAGTTCATAAGCAAAGTCACACCCAGACTGTAGAAGCCAATTACTTTGCTTTGAATATATTTGCAACTCTTGACCTTCAACACATCTTTCAGGATAGCCTGAACTTGTACATCTTCCCTGGATGTCTTTTGTCCACTCACAGCCCTGGTCTTGCATTCTCTTAGTTTATGCTAGTTACCCATTTCCAGCACAGCCTCTCCCATCCTTCATGCTGGTATCTTACCCACAGTCAGGTGCCATTTCCTCTAGGAAGCCTTCCATGATTCTCCCAGCTGGGAACAATTCCTTCCTCTTCTCAATTCCCTTGTGGCAATGGTGGCTCCCTATCTTGCACTATGTGCAATATCATCTCCTCCTTTATATAATAAACTCCTTGCATTGGATGTCTGTGTTTAATCTGGATTCCCCAGCACCTAGAAGAGCTCCTGGCACATGGTGATATTCAATAAGTAGGTGAAAATATCTAGAATGAAATATCAACGACGACTTATGCAGGCCTCATTCTGGTTCTTTGTTGATTGAACAATTACATTCAGGAAAATGAAGCCCTGAAAAGAAACTCCTCAGAGAGTTCACAGAGGCTGTAAGTCAAGGACAAGAAAAATCCTGCCTTCTGGGGAGCCTGAACTGGCCCACTTCAGGTTTCTCAGCCTCAGGAGTGCTGGTTAGAAAAAAGATCTCCTATACTTCTCTCAAGTTGGTCATTCAGTACAGTTTTGTGTAGTACATTCTTCAGTATCTGATGAGGCAGGATTTAGAATATGGTCCTAAGACACCTAAAAAGAACCTAGATTCAGCAGTACTCTTGAATTCCAAAGGCCTGATAAGCCTGTGACTTTTTCCTTGGTGCCAAATAAGCTCTGCTTATCGACTGCTATTTTAATAAATGCTCCTGGTACCAGCTCAGGAAGGATATTTTTATTAGATATGACTGGGTGGATTCTCATTTTGAAAGCATTTGGTGTAAAATGCGAACACATACAGTCCTCAGATATCCTTCCAAATATTTCCTTTGAAATCGGAAAATTACCAAGAAACTTGTGATAAGAAGATGAAAAAAATAAAACGGAATTCAATAAATAGCAAGGATGGCATGCTTTTCCTGTACTCCCCAATCCTGCATGGGGGTGGTTGGGCTTTTGGAATTTGCAAATGAACAGAATTAGAAGATAAGTGGGGATGGGATCTGGAGTTTGGCATTCTAGACCCTGGCTCCACCCCAGCTGGACTTAGTTTCATGAACCAAAATTCAGTAAGATGGTCAGTATCCTTTATTCTGCTTTCCCATCTCCTTTAACCTCCCCTTGGGGGCTTTTCTTCCAGAAAAGATAAGAACATATTGAGTTCTATAACTCCATTAACCCATGATGCCACCTTGCATTATGAGAGAAGCAAAGTGGTATAGTTGGCATCAAAGAAAACCTTGTGACTGATGTTTACAGAAATCGACACTACTCTTTTCCATTGAGAATCCCATCCCAGAACTACCTACCTCCCCTAACTCAGAACAGTATATGCAGAAACTCCACGTCCTTCACTGACTGCCTGAGTTCAAATACTGGTTTAACTACTTTATAGTGGGTGACCTTGGGCTGGTTACTTTATCTCCCTTTCTGCCTAAATTGCTTTATCTTTAAAGTGAAGGTACACAGTAGTGCTCACCTTATAGGGTTGTCTCTCAAAGGGAGATAATGTATGTAATATATCTAACCACACCTGGCAGATAGAAATTGATCAATAAATATTAGCTGTTATTACCATCACCAAAACCGCCATATATCTTGATAAAGTGGATTGCGGAGATGTTGGGAGATGAAATAGCATCCTGGAAGTTCTTACCCAATAGTCAAACCTTTCAGGTTCAAGCCGCAATCACGTCTGCACCCTGACAATTTTCCACGTGCATCTGAACTCTCCTGACACTACTGATGCCATCTGGGTCCTCCCCCAGGTTGAACCACGTACAGCAAATACAAAACAAGACTGTCTAAACTCTGCTCCTCCTCTAGAAAAAGACAGAGGCAAAGGATCCGAATAAAGAAGGGACCAAATCATCCATGTTTTCAAGATATGGCTGTTTCAGAGTTGAACGTGAGGGGCTGTCAACAAGAGTAGAGATAGTGAGACAGATTTTAACTGCAAAATTCCTGCCACTTAAACAGAGTCTAAGATGACTGTCCTTATTCCAACCGGGAGTCCCCACAAAAGCCTTGAATCTAAGTCAATATTATTCTCACCATTTGAAAGATGAGAAGATCGATGCTCAGAGAAACCAGAGGTTGGTGGGAGGACCTCAATATCAATTAGGATAATTGATGTTGGTGATGTATTTTAGAGGGGAAAAATGCAGTCTTTCATTTGTACTCATATTGGATTCATGCAGTAGAGTTGGGAGGGATTAGGGGTTCATGCACATTAACAGGGAGTTTAAAGTGGCCCTCTTCTCCCTTGACTTGAAAATATGGCATTTTCTGGTCCTTTGGAGTCTCCTGGATATTGTTTAGGAGCTAAGGCAATTCTGTGAAGATAAAAGCTATTTTGGGGTAACAAGCTGTTCTGTGAGTCACTTGGAACCCTCACCCCTAGGCCAAGCTCCATGAAATGGCTGGTTTTGATTGTGACCCTTTCACAGTTTCCTAGACTCACATCTTTCTCCTTACTTCTCCAACTCAGGGTATCTTCCTCTGAACCACCCTTCCTGGTCCAAGTTCTATGTGACTTTTTGAAAAGTGCCCTACCAGGCACTTTCTAGACTCAGCCATCTTTCTGCTAAAGCTCTATTGGTTCTTCCTTAACCTGCCCCACTACTTGATTCTTTTGTCCCTTTGACTTGCTCTCAGTTCCTTTCTGAGACACCAGCTCAGGTGGTTCTTAACTTCTTGACTCTTGGCAAAAACTCTGCCTCGGTGTTCTGGGAAAGTCCATCAGGTGCATGCCTTCCAGCCTACTGACCCTCAGCATTTTCTGATTGTTACTGGCAGGGATGTTCAGAGCGTTGGCACTGGGCCAGAACAGTCCCTCTTTGACTGGAATACCTGGAAAATGGGAAGTTTTTAATTTCCCATGCCAACTTCAATTCCTTAGCTGTGTGGGGTTCTGGATCTTTGGGAAGCTCTCTAATAGGCTGGTAGTATCTTTCTTGGACAAAGGGTAAGGTGTGGTAGACCTTGAGGCACATGCTTTACATCTCTCTAGGCTTCTATTTGGTTGTCAGGGAATAGAATAAAAATTGTTTTCTTTTGTTGCTGGACTGAAGATGACTTAGAATTTCTTCTTGAAATCTGGGGTATGATAGCACACAGGCAATGACTCTAGAAGGGAAAGAAATACATGCTTCTTGAGCATCCACCACCTGCCAGGCTCAGAGTTAGTTTTAAAACTGTGTAATCTAGTTTTTCTTGATTTCTGAATTCTGGATGAGCCAAGCTCAATCACTCCTCTATCCATGCCTAGCAGAAGTCCAAAGTCTTCCTCAACAGTTTTATGATTTTCAAGGGAGCTTGATCTCATAATAGAACAGAGTGATTCCTCTTTCATTAGGAGCAAGTACATAGAAAAGACAGCTAGACTTATAAAGAGCAGTTTCTTCTTTTCTCCAACCCAAATAAACTTTTGACTTTAATTCGAATATATTTCTCTGAGGATGGAATTTTTTAAACCCATTTTACAGATGAAGAAATTGAGTATATATTAGAGATTTTAACTGCATTTTCTTCTTTCACACAGAAAATAGCTACAGACTCAGTGTCCAAATCCAGATGTGTGTGACTCCACTAATTTAAATGGAGTCAGGCTTTCAGATTCAAAGGCCAGTTTAATTGTGTAACTGATGTAGGTTTTATGATATTTTTATATCACTGTTATGGATGCCCTTCAGTCTCCTGGATATTTTAATTTGTTCAAGGTATCTAGAATTTCCACTTACATAGTCTAAATTTGCACCTGGGCATTTTTTACAAATAACAATTCAGTGGTATTAGGCTCTGCATATCTGGAATGAATCAGACACCAAGATAAGGGTCTGCAAGAAGCTTCATCTCATGGAAATAAATGTCCTGGTACCTTAGTTAAAAATTACTAAATTCTAGCTCTTATTAGGAATCTGCTTGAAATTCTGTACTGTCCCAATTTTATCTTCAGAATTGAATTAATTAGCCAAAAAACATTTGCATGTGTAATTTGTTTTTTTCTTCAGCTGCACCATGATAACAAGCTATTCTTTTACATCATTAAGATGGAAACATATTATATTTTCATGCAAAGCAGAACCTGTTATTTTTGAAGTGTCGAAAACCGTTGTCTTTAAAATATTCAGAAAGTAAGCAAGTGTGTGTCAGACAGTGGGCGCCCTGGGCTTTTGGAAGTCAAACTTCTAGCTCACGTGGCTATGAATGGTTTTCTCTGCAATTCGTGGAAGTTTTTCCAGACCAAATAGATCCCAAGAATTACAGCTTCATTAAGGCGCTCGCAGAATGCCAGTTCCTAATGCCACATGGGGTTGCGCATAAGAATTGAAGGAAAAAGAGTTGGAAATCAAACTGGCGTTGGCCTTTATGGTGCCATTTAAGACCAAAATCTTACAGTTGATTTCTGTCTTTCAACCTTGGAGGCTTGAGAACTCATAGCCATTTATGAAAATGGATCCACCTTGATTAACCTCACTGTCCATAAAGTTACAGACCATGAAACTGCCGCTTCTGCCACTTTTTATTAGAGAAGATTATCATGAAGATACATTTCAAAAATGTTATTGATTTCAAAATGACAAAAAGAGGAAGTTGATCTAATCACCAAATTTATATTCCCACTGTTTGATGAATGTGAGGAAATAGGATTTTATTGACTCTTCCTCGGAAACTGGGTGAATTTCTCACCCGAATTTATAGAGACATGCACCACTGATTTTAATTTTAAATATCAGAAATCTAAGAAGGTATTTTATAAGAAGATATCAATCAACTGCACAATTGTCTTTCCTCTACAGCTGTGATTCAACTTACTTATAATTTACTTTTTCTTCCCCATGTCCCTGTGATGAATAAACAAACCCATGCCACTTACACTTTTCTGCTTTTTGTTCATCGAATTACATGTTTTAGTCAAGTTACTGAAATGCTAAGGGAGCTCAAAATCTTTGTGTGCTGGTTTGAAAGGATGTGTGTGCCCTAGAAAAGCCATGTTTTAATCTTAATCCCCTTTTGTAAAGGCAGCCGTTTCTTCTAATCCCTATTCAGTACCGTATGTTTGAAACTGTAATTAGATCCTCTCCCTGGAGATGTGATTTAATCAAGAGTGGTTGTTAAACTGGATTAGGGGTCTCCACCCATTCGGGTGGGTCTTAATTAGTTTACTGGAATCCTATAAAAGAGGAAACATTTTGGAGAAAGCGAGAGATTCAGAAAGAGCAGAGAAGAACGACATAGCCATAAGAAGCAGAGAGAACCAGCCAGCGACCTTAGGAGATGAAGAAGGAAAATGCTTCCCAGGAAGCTTCATGAAACAGGAAGCCAGGAGAGAAAGCTAGCAGATGACGCCGTGTTCACCACATGCCTTTCCAGATGAGAGAGAAACCCTCACCCTGTTCGCCATGTGACTTCTCACTTGAGAGATCCTGAACATCACTGGCCTTTTTGAACCAAGGTATCTTTCCGTGGATGCCTTAAATTTGACATTTCTATAGACTTATTTTGATTGGGACATTTTCTCGGCCTTAGAACTGTAATCTAGCAACTTATTAAATTCCCCTTTTAAAAGCCATTCCGTTTCTGGTATATTGCATTCCGGCAGCTAGCACACTAGAACACTTCGCATCAGTGACTGAATGGGATTCAATCAAAGAATGACCTGTGCTGGAAATCTGTCCCTTGCACTGCCTGGTGGTGTTTCCATGGGAATCTCACTGAATGTCTCTAATTCTTGGCTTTCTCACCTACAACATGGAGCTTGTAAATGGAATGAAAAGTTCTTAGGACTGTGAGATAACATTCAAAGCTCCTGGTGATCTGATCCTACTCAGAAGGCATCGGTAAAGGGTGGGTTTTATGTTTAACATGGAGAGGATGGTCTTAAGGGGATCTGCCAGCTATTTTTGTACATTTTAAGAAATTGTATGTGGAAAAGTAGCCGTCTGTCCTCAAGTTCTCCTGTGTGCAGGATTAGGATCGATTGGGATAAGTCACAGGAGAACGATCTGTCTCATGCAGCTGCCTCGTGCTGTGGGAAGTAGGTCCACGTCACTAGAGGTGAATGGGCAGGGTCTGGGCATTCTCAGGGCTGGGTGTTGTGGGGAAAAGGATTCAGATGGAGGCGCAGACAAGGTAATCCATATCGCCCTCCTGTGGCTGCTCTTCTACAAGTCTCTCATCAATCCGACCCTCGGTGTAGAAATCTCATCTCAAAGCAGAACCCCTGGTCAACGTGTCACTCTTCTGAATCCTTGTAGCCTTGCCCTCCATTGATGGACTTCTCTTTCCCTTTTCAGTTTGCTTCTGACACATTTCTTCCTCATTTGGCCTCTCTGACATCTCCTCCCAGCTCTGATTGACACCAGGAGGTCTTTCAGTCCTGGGAGCTTCTGCTCAAAAAATTTTTTCTTTCTCTTCAGTTCACCTCTCGCCCTCCCTCCTCACCCCTTAGTCTGCAAAAGTCCTTCTTCTCTCTCCTCTTCAGACTTCTAACTCCCATCAGGACCATGAATATCTACTTTGTGATTAGCTTCCGTTCACCCAAGTTTACTTCACCTCTAAGGTTAACCCTGAGAAACTGCAAATGCTCTCTTTGGGGACAATTCTGGAAGTGACTTTTTAATCTGCTGGTTCATTTTGAGAAGTGGCACATGGATAAGAGAGTGGTTTATGAATACAGACCAGAATTCATATCTTGTGTCTGCCACCTGCTACATGAACGATCTTGCGTAAGTCCCTTTATACTTCTAGGTCTTTCTTTTCATATCTCACTCAATTATCTACCTTTTGAGGGTTGTTGTGCAGACTGGAAGTACTTCATGTATATCCATGCCATATAATAGATATTCAGTAAATGGCAGCTTCTAACAATATCTGCTTTGTTTGCCTGCCTTAGCCATCCTATTCCGAATGGTTTCCTGTCTCCCACATCTTTTCTTTTTAAATCTCTTCTCATTTCCCTTGGAGGCTTTTTGAAAACTTATATGACCTGTGACAAGAACACCAACTTCTACCTCTTCAGGCAGCCTTCCCGGCTGTAGGAAGTAGAGTTCTACCCAAACCTTCTGCTCCCTTTCTGCTAACCAGAAAGAACACCCACTGTAGATGAAGAGGAAGGAAGAACCCAAATCGCTGTTTCTCAAATGTTTTTCTACGTGCATTTGCCCCCGCTGCTGCCTGTGATTTGCTCCAGGAAGTCTCTCTGATTCTTTCTCTGTGTGGTAGACATTGTGTCTGATGTGACGGGAACATGATAAGAAAGAACAGAGGGGCAGAGGTTGTGGAGTCAGAGAGAACAAGGTCTTACTTTGCACAGCCATGTGCTCTCGTGACCACGCCCGTTTGCCTAAACCAGGGGCGGCCAAACTCTTTCTGTAAGTGCCAAGCGGTAATTATTTTAGGCATTGTGGCCCACATGGTCTTGGTTGCAACCCCACGACTCTGCGATCATGGCACAAGAAGGTAGGTGTGAACAGTACATATGCGAACGAGCAAGGTGGTGTTTCCCTTTATTTACAGAAATAGGAGGTAGGCTCAATTTGAGCCACAAATGGCAGTTTGCCAAACCCTGACCTAAATTCTCCAAGCCTCAGTTTACTCACCTCCAGCATGGGGATAGAGGAATTCCATGAATCCAATAGGATAATGCAAATGAAGCATCTGATCTAAAAAATGCTACTACGTTCTTTTCCCATTTCCCCCCCAAGAATGTCTACTTTCTCTGTACAGTGAAGAGTTAAAAAAAGTGCACACTAACATCCCTCCAAACCCTGTGATTTTATGAAATTGCCCTTTTAAAAAAGAGCAAAAAGAGAACCCACGTTGGAGAGAGAAATTGTATGTGTTCTTTTTCTCTGCAAAGTCTGACCATAAGATGCATTAAATCAATCAGATGACAAAGAAGAATATGAAAAATTGAGTTGGTTTGGTCCTAGGTATGCAGAAGGCTGTAATGTTGGGATCAGAAGCAGGAGAAAAAACATTAAACAGGTAATGTTTTCTATCCATTATGTGCATTGGCTATTCTGTGACTCCCACATAATTCTCATGGGAAAAATTTGAATGCAATAAATATTTCCCCTTGTTTAGTAGCTGCTTTGATCAAGAGTAAATCCATTAACATAAATGCAGATAAATACAAGGTAAATAATGATATTCCCAATTGCTTCTGTGTCAACCAGCTCAGCTCATCAATCTTGCCTGACTGGTTAAGAAGGAGCAGATAGAATTTAAAACCCAGTAAGATTTCTTTCTAAAACATTTCCACCTCCTAGAGGAGGAGAAGGAGGAATCATCCAGAAAGTCCAAGGAAACCAAATGGGCTCTCTTCTTTAGAGCTGCCCTTATTATGTGTTACTCTCAGTCCCTGTTGCCCTGATGCCCTACCTTTCTGAGGCTGTAGCATTTCTTCACACAAAGCTTATGTCTTTTCTTGCTACCTGCAGACCCTTCTCTCTGTACTCTTGGAGAAAGGTGTGTGCTGGGGAGCTATGGGTGTGTCCATCCTACCTGCTGTGTGGGTGGGAGGAGGGGACTTGGGCAGCATCCCTCTGTCCCCAGCCCTGATGAGAACCCTCCATGCCAGTTGGTGGACCAGTTCAGTTCACTGTTTCTCAGTGCAGCTGGGCTTGCCTTTTTTTCTTTTTTTTTTCGCATGGGCAAACCGGGGAATCAAATCTGGGTCTCTGGCACGGCCTGTTGAGCCACTGTGGCCCGCCCTGGGCTTGCCTCTTTTATATATACTTCATTGATATTGATTCCTTGATACAATTAAAATTTTTTTCAATTTTAATTTATTTTTATCCTCATTGATTCATGTATTTTATTATTTATAATGTGCTTGGCAATGGGAGCACCACAGTCTTAATCTCAGATCCCATCCCTAGGAGCTCGCAGGCTAGTCAGGGAGTCAGTCAAGTTTACAGGAGCTTAAAATACTATGCAAAGTCACATGATCAAGGATGTACAAGAAACTGCCATGGTCCGCTTTCAAGCATCCGTATCCCGAAAATTCTTTCTTTAGCTCACTGCTCTGGTTCTGTTAACCCTCTCTCAATCATCTCATTTGCACTCATCATTCCAAATCCTACCTACATTCCAACAACTTCCGCATCTTGATCTCCTGCCAAGTGTACCCCTGTAATGTCTTATCTTTAACTCCTACTTCCTCTCCCCTCCTGCATGTCCACCAGACAGTGCATGGAACATATCCGGAGCTCATAACTCTTCCTTGCCCCTACTGAGTCTTAATTGTTAATACTATTCTCCATCCCACTGCCCAAATCCCAAACTGGGGCTATTTGTTTAATGAATCCTGGGCCACTGAATCTCTTACCTTTTTTGCCTTATATGACACAGAGTATTGGAGTTTTCCATGTCCCTGCACGTATACAACATACTTTATCTACCCTCTGAGGCCCCGGATCCCTAGTTCTGCCATAAACAGTGCCACAGCCCTCCTCAGCCTCCTTCTTTTTTTCACTTTAACCTCTGTGTCATGGAATTCTGGGCAGAGTGAGAGCTCAATAGCAGAATGACACTTCTTTTCTCTGCTGGCTGCTCCTGCATACCATCTTCTTCCTTTCCATCTGTCCCATGACTTATTTCTCTTTCAGTTGCAGAATAACAATAGTCAAAGAAACACTTTCTCTGAAACAGTTTTATGATTCCTCCACCTCTGCCTCTTTGCCTTGTAAATACCTTACCTTGCATAGCTCTTTATCTCTGGGCGTCAATGCCAAGGTATAGAGTAGTGAAAAGAACAAGAATTCTATGGCTCAAGAAAACCAGATTTGCTCCTGGCTTCCTTTCTCATCACCTGTGTGAATTTTAAAAAGCCATTTAATCGACCTGAGCCCGAGGATGTTTCTCTGTAAAATAGGGCTAATAACCACTACTTTGCGTTTTTGTCAACTATTAAACAAGATGAAGGTGTTTAGCCCTTAGTAGATAGCCTGGCACAAAGTAGATACTCCCTACACATCAGTTTCTTTTCCCTGTGCCCCCACACTCTTACACATTGCATCTAGACAAACCCAGATGTGACCCCTGGGTGAATGAATTGTCCACTTGCAGTGAAAGTCAAGCCACTTCTCTGGAGGGGCTTATCCGGGTGGCTGAATCAACCTGACAGTCACCCTACCTGTCCAAGTGGGTCCGGCCAGGCTGCGAGGTGCACTGGCCTTTGGCTGCTGACATTTGGACCTGTCTCCCTGAATGCCAGTCATCCCACAGGTGCTGGGCTCACAGGTGCCAATCACCGCTCCCTCCAGCTGATTGGCATGCTGCAAGGCGAGCCTGCAGAGCTCCTCCAGACTAAAGGGGAAGGATGGAGTTGACCCAACATCATCTGTCTGGCTCGTTGCTCATTTTTCTTCTCCTGCCTGTCTTGCTTCTGCTCCTTGTTTAAAATGTGTCCCAGGGCGCATTGCCCTGTGTGCTCCATTCTCTCACTCTGCTTCCTCAAGGCGGCTCTAAATGTCAGCCCCAGTTTTAACTTCAGTCTCAATGACTCATTCACTCCACCTGTTCATCTTTTCAGATTTTGTTTGCTTTTCTTTTCTATACAATTGTTGAACACCTACCATGTGCCTCCATCCTGGGAATTTTTAGGCACAGTAGTCCATAATTGGGATTGACTTTAAATTCCACAAAGGGATGATGACAAAATTAGTATGTTCAAAGATTTCAATTGCAGTCCTTACTCATCTTCATTCCCCCAGCTGTGGGGATGATGGAAAGCCAATGGCTGATGGGGTGGCAGCCTGGGCTGTGAAGTTTGTCCTCATCTGTCACCTACTCCTGTGTCCAGATTTCCAACCATTCCTTGCCTCCTTCCTTACTTTGTGGCAACTCAGATGCATTGCCGCTTTCATGGTTCTTGCCACTTCTCCTGCCAGGCATCAGCTGGGGCTCTGGCAGCTGCTGAACCAACCTTCTATTTCTTAGCTCTTCAAGAAATAAGGTTGCTTTTTGGCCAATCTTAGAGGGCCCAGCCATTAAAGATAGCTCTAAGGGGCCTCTTCCTTTTTCTCTGAGCTCCCAACTTTCTAGTTCTTCAACACTGGGTTGGGGCCATGCTTTAATGGTAGAGCTCAACAGCACTACACTTAGACCAAGGTTTGCAGCCCTATGAGGGCCCATATATCTCATGCCTTCCATCTTCCTTCCTGGCTTGTGCCATAAAGAATAAGTTCACCCTTGTCTCCCCTCTTTGCCTGGGAATCGTAATTCCCTGGGCAGGATGTCCCAGGGGCTTTCTCAGGATCTTCCCCAGAAGGCGCCAAGATCCTTTGGTAAAGCAGCCTCCTGCAGCCTTCCCTGATATCCCAGGATTCCAGAGATGCTCATGCAAACGAGGTCCCTCTGTGGTCCTTACTTCTCTATAATTCTGGGGAGCTTCTCTTCACAGTAATCAACATCTTATCTTAATTGCTTTTGTTTATGGTTCAGTAAGTGCGTCATTCCTGGCAACACCAGCTCACAGCAATATCTTAAATTACCCAAGGCTGCCCACTTTCCTTTATGAACTCTGGCTTGTGTCTGATGAGCACTTAGGTTTTTAACCATTTATTTCTTCCATGTGACAGGGAATGAGGAACATAAAGCTGATGGGAACAGTAAAGAAAGGGGAACACTGGAGACAAGGGAACCATAAAAGTAGTGTACAGTGGGCAAGGCCAATATAAAAGCAATGAGTTTTTAATATACGACGTCTGTAATACATTCATATTCCTAATAAAATCAATTATTGTTGAATCCGTTATTTCTCAATTTTCCACCTCAGCTCAGACAAAACAAATCTGGAGCTATTCAGAGGAAAAAAAATTATACTGCAGTAATTGCAAAGGCAGCAGCTGTCAAAAAATTGTTTAATAAGTGTCTGTTTAACACATCTACCCTCCCAGGAACTGGGGAAAATGTTGGAAACAGTGGTTGCTGTGAATATAATCTGAGATAAAACGGTGAATATTTGCCTTTGATTTGAGCGGTTATCTTGCTCTTTACTCCTTTTACTTTTTGTTTTTGATTCCAGTGGTCATTCTCCAGGAACTAATGAGATGGAAAGTAGAGGACCTACGGAGATGTGTGCATGTCAGTGAAATATCGCATATTAATGGCCTGTATGATCCTATGTCACTCAACCTCTCTGTGCCTCAGTCTCTTTATTTCTTTAATGAGGAAATTGTTCTATAACCTGACCGAACAACGGAATCATTTGCATTCTTAAATCTATTGTTAATCATAAAAAAGCATTGCTAATTGAAAATTTTCAAAGTATCATTATTATTATTACTATTTTTTATTATAAGAGCATGTTCATTAGATTTGATGCATAAAATATTATCACAAGTTTAGTGGCTTAAAACAACATGCGTTTAATATCTCATAGCTTCTGAGGGTGAGGATTTTGTGCTTGGCTTAACTGAGACCCTGCTTCAGGGTCTCCCAAGGCTCTATTCAGGGTATTGAACTGGGCTGGACTAGGGAATGATGTTTCCAAGCTCATATAGTTGATGGCAGAATTCAGTTCCTTGCAGACTGTTAGACTGAGGACTTCAGTCTCCTACTGGCTGTGGGCCAGGTACAACCCTCAGTTTCTTGCCCTCTGAGCCTTCCCAACATGATGGCCAGCTTCCTTACAGCCAGCAACCAAGACAGTCCTAGTAGGTTGGGAATAACGACCTCGTGTAAGGTAATTGAGGCAGTGACATCCTATCACCTTGCCATGCTTTATTGATTAGAAGCAAGTCACATGTTCCTGCTCACCTTCAAGAGGAGGGAATGAAATAATAAACACCAGGAAGTAGGGGTCATGGGCGCCACCTTAGTGTCTGTTCACCATAAAGAGTAACCCATGATTGCTTTACCAAAACAAAAGACACAGAAAGCTGTAAAATTTAAGGTCAAATTCTTCTTCTTTCCACTCTGTTCCGTTTCTAATCTCATTACCCAGTTTCACGGCCTTTGACTTTAAGATTTTGGTTAATTGCTAATTTTTCTCTGGACTTTTCCATCTGAACATTAAATTGTACATTTAAACCACTATTATTAACTCCCCACTATGAAAGATGAGCACTGCTAGAGATAGCAGAGGGTACTGGATAAGAGTTACTTTGCTTTCACTAGTCGTATTATCTGGTGTAGAGATGCAGTCTTTCTCTGCCTTAAATTTCTCATCTATGAAATGGTAATAATAATAATAGTACCTAACTTTTAGAGTTAGTAGAAGATTAAATGAGATTGTATAAGGAAAACTCTTAGAACAGAGCCTGGCATATAGCAAGCATTCTACAGATGCCAGCAGCCATTACTTGGCTCCCACTCCAATGTCCCACTCTGTCATTTGCTTTCTGTTATTTATGTATGTCATGTTCAGTGCTAATTTCATTATTTTTAAATGTTTAGATTATTTTTAATGTCTATTCCTTCATTGTGATAGTTAGGTTTAGGTGTCAACTTGGCCAAGTGATGGTGCCTAGTTCTTCTGTTTTTGTGGACTTAAATCATCAGCATGTGAATTTCATCTATGGCTGAGTATATCTGCAGTCAGCTAAGGGAAATGCCTTCCACAATGAGTAACTTTAAACTACGCAGCACAGTTCAGCTCAGTGCTCAGAGTTGACGTAGACCCAGACATTTGAAGATGCAGAGAAGAAACACCTTGGAGAAAGTCATTTGAATCCAGAAGCCAGGAGAGAGGGCAGTAGACTTCGCCATGTGCCTTCCCTTGTGACAGAGTAACTCAGATGAAAACTAGCTGCTTTTCCTCCAAAGAACTGTAAATTTATAACTAAATAAATCCCCTTTTAAAAAGCCAATCCATTTCTGGTGACTTCCATCATAGTAACATGAAGAAATGGACAACCTGAGACTTCTCTTCTCTCTCTCTCCTACATCCCTTGCCTTATAAGCTATACCATTACTTTTTTCTTCTCACTTTTTAAGTTTATTGTGCATTCTTAATTCCAATTTATTCTTCTAGCTTTTGTTTATAGGCTAATTTTAATAATAGCCTTCAAGTCAAAATTCAAATATTGCTTGTATATATTAATATTGCAATAAAAATAGTAATAACAGCTAATATTTGAGTGCTTGCCATAAGCCAGTTACCATTCTAAAGGCGTTACATATAGTAGTTCATTTAATCTCTATAGCAGTTCTATGAGGTTGATGACATTTCACAGATGATAGAGTTCAGGCACAGAGAGGTCAAATAACCTGCCCAATATCACAGAGCCAGCAAGTGTCAGAGCAGGGTGTGAACCAGCTCCATGACCTTGGAACTTGTGCTCAGGGTTAGTCTGCTCTGAGGCCTCCCAGAGCCTACATTACCCACTACAGAGTCTTGTGGTCCTACTGAACTTACGGAAAAGGGAAAGCAGTCTGTATTATTAAAGTCACACTACTCAAAGGAATATGGATAAAACATGGAAAAAAAGCTTTTTTTTTTTAACTTATACCTAATTAATTCTTCAAAAGAATTAACACCATATTTTAGTTTTTCATATTTATCCCATACATTTCATGTACATGCTTTTGTTTATCCTTGGGGCTCCTCTATGTTTTTTCATTATTATAGAGAAAATCTATGCCTTAATTTTCCCATTAAGAAGTTACAGTTTTTTTTTAACCATGTAATTTGAATGACAGAGACTATTTTCCCCTTGAAGACATTTTTTTCTGGCTCCCAACAATTCCTTGTTCCCATTTTCTCTGATTGTTTTTTGCTGCACACTTATTATTCTGGAATATCATTTTATTATCCACCTAGGTTTGGTTCTCTTTTTTTCTTGGAACTCCTGGTCTCCTTTCTTACTTTTCTTGGATGTTATTCCATTTGGCTGGAGTATATCCTCATCTATACTGTTGTTTTGCAGAAAATATTTAAAGAAACATGAGTGTACTTATAGGTATGTTGGCTGGGTGTGCAATTGAAATTCACCTTTCCCTGAAAGGGTAAGAACTAATGTGACTATCTGTTCTACTCCTTATCAGCTGTTCTAACTTCTCTCCAAGCTTTTAGGATTTTCTTTTCATCTTTGCTATTTGGGACTTCAGGATATTTGGGGAGAGTTTTGGTTTATTTATCTTCTGTGGCTCTTCAAGCTAGTCCACCATTCTGAATTACATCAGAAATGACCCTATTTTCAAATAAGGCTGCATTCTGAAGTCCTGGGAGGGATTCAACACAGCATTTAGAGGAACATAGCTCAATTCAGGACTGTCAGCCGTGACTGTGAAGTGCGAGATGAGATGAGTGGACTCCTGAGGTCACTTCCTGTCTCTAAACACTTTTCCATGGTTGAGTGGCCAGAGTGGTCTTTGTGGAGATATCACATAGGGCTGTACTCTTGGAGTTTCCAGTCCTTCTCCAGTAGGGTGGAGGTGTAAAATGATGCCCAGTCACAGCATGCTTGTGAAGGTCACATGAGATCTTGTTTGCAAAACTGCTTGGAAAACTCTTGTGATGCATCTGTATGTTAGCAGTTAATACATCAAGATGCCATAGCCTCTGGTTGGGCTCAGTGAGTTCTAGCACACCTCTCCTCTTGCAGTGAAATAGCAAAGGGAATGTTTATCCTTGGGTTGCATTTTTGCAGGATCTTTCCTTCCTGTTACCTGTATCTTGGTGCCTGGAGGTAGATATCTTCCCAAGATGGAGCCGTCTATTTTCATTTCTCCCCTTGCCTTGTCTTCTTCCTATTGCATTTGCTGGCTTAAGTACCAGAACGGGCTTGTGTTTGTAGTCTCTAAATAGCAGTGCCTCCTCACAGTGTTCTCTAAATCATTATTATTAATAACAAGGACAATAATGATAATACTAAATAGCACTCAGGTAAAATCTTCTATTAAAAATGCTTTCAGAAATAGTACCTCTGGGCTGCTGGCTTACATAGGAGACTCAAAAACTGATTACAAAAGATGACTGTTCTATGCAGAATGTGTTTGCTTTTCTGGGTTAAATTCATCTGTTTGATTGAAAATTTCATAAGGAAGTTATCTGTTCGAGAGGTCTGGAATTGTGGAAATAAGCAAAGCGCTGAGTTCAGAAACAACCCATCAATAACGCAAATGCTTGGAAGTACTTGGGTGACAGATCTGGCTTCTTCTGGAGAAGCAGAGTCATACAGATGGAGCAACTTCAATGCCTAAAGCGGAATAATTACAGCCACATTTCCTGAAACACTCTTGTGTCACCATGAGGTCGTGCAAGGTAGGGCGTTGGTGGACTCTGGGCCTGCTTTGTTTCTCAAGAATGACGATGGCTTTGAGCAAGTTAGTTAACATCTCTGTGTTTCCACTTCCTTATCTGCAAAATGGAGGTTTAAAATCCATTTCACAAGGTTGCCATCAGCACTCAGCAATCTCTAGACGTAGGGCAAGCAGTCCAAATTGAAAGGCATTTTTGTTGCTGGTGTAATTGAAATTGCTCTACTGTACAATAGGTGCTGTAAATAAGGATAATTTTAAAGAAAATATTTAAATATAATATATTTTATGAATGGTACACCCAGATAATAAGTATACAGCTGAATGGAGTTATTACACAGCAACCTAACTAACCAGAATTCCAATCCAGAATTCCTCCCAGAGGTGGGCTGTGACCCCTGGACTCACCACCAGCCATGAATCCCCCACCAAAGGGTAATATCATGACTTCTGAGAGCGTAGATTACTTTTGCCAGTTTTTAGACTGACTATAAATAGAAAGACACAATATTTACTCTCTCTTTTTTCTATCTTTAATTTTTGGCAAAGGGGATCTGGCTTCTTTCATTCAACATTTATATTTGTGCAGTTGACCCATGTTGACACAATTCCTCCTTTGGCCCTAAGGTATTCCATTGTTTCATCAACTTGGCTGACTTCCATGAGGATATTGTGAGTAGTGCTAGTGTGCAGGTTCCCTCATGTACTGTGAGGTTCCTTAAAGGGGTGACCATGTTCTTAACTGTCACACATTAGCAGCCCACAGGTATTACCCTTACCCTCGTCCTCCCCAGCTGATGGCTCTCCAAGGCCCATCCATTCTACTTCCTCAGCATCCGATGTCTGTCCCTGCTGTCCATCTCCTGAACAGTTGTGATGACTCTTTCCAGAGTTTCTCAGCTTTCCCAGCAGAACCCCAGCACCACCAGAATTGTCTTCCTGAAACACACACCTGAATGGATCATTTCCCAGCTCAAAGTCCTCAGTGTAGACAAACAAACAAAATAAAGCAAAATGACATGACTCTGAGCTTCTGATAGAATTAGGATCCACCTTGAAGAAGCTCCTGCCAATTGTGCTCACTTCTCTGACTTCATTGCTGCACCTCCCTGCCATATTGGACTGACCTCTTTGCTGTACCTTCTCATCTTGGCCAATATTGAATTTCCTCCAGCAGTTGAAGGCCATACCCAGGGCCATCATATTCCAGTAATGCCTCCTGTTTTGGTCTCCGCAAAGGATGGGCCAATGTTCTAGGACTCACCATCTTGTCTATCCCGGCTTGTCCAGCTCTGGCCCCTGGAGTGCTGGATCTGAGAACCGGGCTTACGGTGTTCCCCATTGCTAAGTCTCTCCTATCCCTTTGTTCTGATAATGACTCTGCTCCTTGGCCTTATAATGAATTGTCCTCATTCTCAGCAAAGAAGAGTGAGCCCTATAATAAGCTCTTCACATTCACCAAACAATGTGCTCTGACTAGTGCAAGCAGACCCAATTTATGGTTTATATTAATTACCTGAGAATTGCTGATTCATAATAAGTTCAGAGCAACTTTTATTTGTGTAGTTAGTCCCCAGGAAATTGAATGGAGTGGAATTTGTTTTCCTCTCAATAAAAAGCCATTTTTACATTCAACATATCCCAAGTGTGTCCTTTGGAGTCTGACAGATGCTTTGGTGTGGGATTTGGGTACTGCCAAAGGGATCTTTTGAAAGGACTGGAATGATGCAAAACCAATGATCCCCCTCCCTTCCCTATCAGTCTACAAAATCATCCCTTTCCCTTACCTTGGAGCTTTATAGCTCTGAGTTCTGTTTTTACCAGAAGCCATTATTTGTAAATATGGGAGATTCACTTATTAGTCTGTCCTATCCTCCAAGCCTATCTAAGGTGTCTTCTTAACCCCCAGCTATTGGCACATGCCTGTCACAAAACAGTCCTCAATAAATGCTTGCCAATCATGTGAATGTTTGTTTTGATTTCTGAATGGGCGATTAAAAGTCATTTGCGCTTGGGAGATTTCTTTAACATTGATTTTTTTTTCTGGTTTGTAAATTGAAGAGAGAAATTTCAGTGGATTCTATAAACAGACTTTAATGCCTAATGCACATCTAGAGAACCTAAAGACATTCAGACTGACAGTTTATTTTAGGCTGACGAGGACCAATATTCTACTCTTGCTTTACATTCTGCTTCAAGAGTGATTTCTGTCTGGGTCCTCTGTGTCAGGGCTTGTGGTAGATGCCCTGCATTTGTCGTCTCATTTCATCCTCAGGCCTTTTGTGTTCCAGGAAAATTCCAAATCTCAATAAATACGTGATCAAACAAACAAACCTTTCTCCCAAGGCTGGTCAGGAGCAGAATTGTATGGATTTAAAGGAGCAGAAGGAAGGCTTCATTATATGAACCAATTGGGGGGTTAAATCGGTATCTCCGCATCTTAAGATGACAGTAAGGCATTTTCTCAAACAAGCATTCGTTTAGCCCCTTGCTAGGCACTGGGAGCACAGTGGCGAACACGTAACTATTTCTTTCCACTCATGGGACTCACATGTCTCCTGAGAGAGCCAGACAGAATAGAGAAACACCTCAGCAAGTTAACAAGGAAGTGACTTAAAATAGCTCCTAAATGTGACGATAATAAGATCATATTTCATTGATTTGAAGACATTTCTTTTCACCCTTTAATATTGTTAAAATCGTGGTGACTCTGAATGGGAGCGTGCGTTTAATACATTGTTTTTGCCCCTGAGAAGTTGTTAAATTGATGCTTTGATGTCCAATCAATGGTGTCTCAGAATGGAGGAAATATGGTAATAATAAAAGCTCACATTTATTGAACACTAGGAGTTGGGCACTGAGTCGTGCGTGTCATAGCATCATCTCTTTTGTGCTGGGTAACAACCATATGAAGCACATAGAAGCACCTCTAATTTATAGGTAAGGAAAATGCATCCCAGGTTGGTTTAGTGTTGAACGCCTGGAGGAGCCAGCAGCCTTGTGGAATTCTGCTCTTCCTGCCACTCTGCTGATCTTTCTCCTGCTTCCCCCATGCCCTCTCAGGGTGGCTGGCTCAAGACCACTCATGTTATTAGGATTTCTCCAGACTAATTTATATAAACAGGAAGTACACCCAGAGAGCTAATGGGCCCATGCATGGACCAAATAGAAACACCCTGGCAAGGGGACCCCTACAGAGCCTGTAATCCTCCAGAGAATTTGGAAACAAGGAATGGGGGCACACTTTGGACAATAAGACCAGGACCCCTTGACCTGCTCTGGTGAGAACTTAGAAAAGAGGTGCAAACCAGCTCTTGTTTCCCTGTGCCAACTGGGGGTCCTTTGGAAAGATATACTGATAATTAAGAGAGAAAACAGGATCTTACTGTTGGATGATGGAATCTGTCGATCAGAAGAGTCTGGAGATGCCCTCCAAACCAAACCAACCCCAGAGAGGTCAGGTGACTTGCTCAAGACTTCTAGGGCTAGAGAGAGAATCAGAACCAGGTCCTTGATCTTCCAGGGCCCCTCGTTCACGCTTCCTCCCTCCTCCCGCCCTGCTCCTCTGTCTCTTCCCTCCCTCACTAACTTTCTTCGTTTCTCCCCCGTTTCCCTACCCCTCTCTTCCTTCCTCTCTCTCCCTCTCTTTCTCCTTTTCTCCATCCTTCCCTTTCTGTTCCTTTCAGCTAAAGAAGGGCCCAGTAGACTGGAAAGTTTAAAAGTAATTTTGGTGGTGAAAGCAGGGAAGGGTGGTAGCTAAGATGGAAAGTTCTAGAACGTGTGAAAATATGATGACCCCCTAAGATTAGTTTAGGATTGATTTATGTGGCTAAATAGTTAATATGCTCAAAGGGGTTTTAAAATATGAGGCTTGTAATTAATATTTATAGATCTAAGTGATGAGAAATGACCAAAAAGGAAGGCTGTTGGGCTGACTTAAAGAGCTGAAAATCTCCTGAGAAAAGATATGCAAGAAGGGGTTAGTGGTATTGCTACCAGGTTAGCAAAAGTTCATTTTAGCTGCTAATGCGAAAGAAATCCCCAACTGGAGTTCTGGGGCAGCTTGTGTACTCCCTTAGAGTCACGACAGGCTTGGAGGCAATTTCTACATCCACTGAATTCGCTTCTCACAGACAGGACTGAACTGGATTACACTGAGCTGGTGAATAGACGAGAACACAAGAATCCAGCACATGAGCTAGTAACCTATTTAGAAAATTTGTGAAAGAATCGGAGATGTAAGGCCTTTGAGTCCAGAAAAAGCTAGACAGCTGAAAGGAAATCAGAGGTGGAGAACGATGCCTGTAGAGCCTGGGCAGAGTCCCAGGAGCCGAGGCCGTGTAAAGAGTGAGCTCAGTGGCCGCCCCAAGAGGAGACATACTCGTGGCTACTGACCAGGACCCCACAGCTCAGTGTTCCCCGAGATCTCCTCTCCCTACAGTGAAAACAATTTATGTGTGTATTCAGTTAAACTCAATAATACAGCACACTGTCTCAGAACTTTCTCAGTGCTAAAAGAATGTAAGCCTGCCCATGGTTTATAAACGTGCATGCAGATGGAGAAACTCAATTTAAGAGGCTTGGGCATTCTGGCCTTAAAAAAAAAAAAATTATGCTACAGAATGATTATTCACTTCACAAAAGGATTTCTTCATTTACAAAAAACTTCACTGTAAGTAACCTTAAAACAATACAAAACAAAACCCCAACAGTGCCAGATATTTAAATTTTTATTTAAAAATATATTTAGTGCAAAAATGGAGGTTGCCATACCCAACAATACACAATGAACTTGGCAACATTTTAAACTCATTCATTCATCCATTCCACAGTTTGAGAGACATTCGGGCGGATCCTATGATGAAGACAAAAAATAAAATTGTCTTAGTCCTCAAGTAGAAGAAATCGCAACTTTCTGTCTTATGTAAACTTTACTGCATTTTATTAAGAAAAGACAGTGCATTTGCTGTAGAAGATTTAGAAAATTAAAAAAATCACAAAAAAACAAACCACCAAAAAACCAAACAAAAATCACAAAGAAGAAAGCAAATATTACCCATAACCTCACTTCTCAGAAAAAGTCACTATGGAAATGTTTACCCATTTTCTTTCTGTTGTTTTTGTGAGAGTGGGTCTGCATGCATGGCTAAGAATGAGGCGCAAGGGGAGGAGGCAGGAGTCGATGCTTCGGACATAAGCCGGGGCCAGTGAGTGCTTTCCATGTGCTGGTGGCCGATGGAAGTGCCCTGAGGAGTTCAGATTTTTTCCCGTGGTGATGGGGTGAACGGATGAATTTATGGCAAGTAAATGGTGCACACTGAGCCCTTGGGATCCTTTCCCCCCCTGGCTCATATAGGAAAGTGGAGCTCTGCTTAGTTGGAAGGATGTGTCAGTGACAAACAGCAGCTAAGACCTATGGATCGTTAGGTATCACTTAGCTAGGTACTGTACTAAGGAACTGACATGATATCATTTCATCCCCTAACAACTTTTGTGCACAGAGACCCATTTTGCAGAAGATCTCACTGTTGATGCTGGTGAGGTTGTACGAAGGGAAATCTATCAGTATGCGAGGGTCACACCCCAGTTAGCTAATAAATGGAGCAGTTAGGATTTGAACCCAAGCCATATGGCTACAGAGCCCCAACGTAGCTTAACAAACCACCCCAAAAGGCAAAACCCATTTTATTACATGTTGTGAGTCAGGATTTCAGGCAAGGCCCAGCTGGGCAATTTTTCTGCTCCATGAGACCCTGGCTAGGTCCTAGAGTAGTATTCCTCTGAGGGACAGAGATGTCCTAAAAAGACTTTGTTCACGGCCACAGAGGTGTGGCGAGGACGGCTGGAAGCCTGGGAGTGGCTGGGATTGCTGATGTGGCACCTTCTCCCGGCCTCCCCAGCATGCTGGTGTCTGTGCAGAGCCAGACATCTCACCCGGGCAGCTCAGGGTTTCTGGAGAAAGTTCCATGAGGCCCTAGTGGAAGCTGACACAGCCTTCAGGTCTGGGGTTCGAAACTGGCAGAGGCCATTTCTGACTTTTTCTATGGCTAGTCACAAAATCTACCCAGAGCCAAGGGGAGGGACATCACCACCCTTCTCGAACAATTTGTGACCCCTTTTATCTACTACATGACCATACGCGTAACCACTGAGGACGGGGTGAGAGGATCTCTTGGAATGCATTGATCGCCTAATTGATGATGGATTAACCTATTTATCAAATGTATATTGAATAACTGCCTAGTGTTGGACATCTGAGCTCTAACAGCCAGGCTGGAGAGGTTTCTATCCTAAGGACTCACACTCCACTGCGAGGGAGAGATAGTAAATGGGTAACAAAGGGAGAGGATAATTGGAGACCTGGTGCCTGGGAGCACATGACCCCCATAGAGCAATAGGGAGGCTGAGCCCCCCCCCCCCCCCCCCCCCACCGATAGTAGGTCAGGGAGGCTTGTGAGGACGGGTTAACTTACTTCCCAGCTCAGAGAAGAACCAAGGGAGAAAACATGCCTTCCAGGCTGGAGGCAAAGCAAATCCCAAAGCTCAGAAACAGGAAAGGACTTCAGGGATTTATGGAACAAAGAAGAGCACAGGGTGCCAGGAGGGTGGTGGGAAAGTAGGTGTGGCCCCGGCAAACCAAGCGGTGGGCAGGAGCCAATCACCCTGGCCTGACAGGCTGGAAGAAGCAGGGAATTCAGCACAAACCTTTGGGTTCTGAGCAGGGATGGGGCATGATCTAAATACTTTCCCCAGAGGGTTGGCCACTACACATGTTGTCTGACTTTGAGCCAGAGAGCGACCATCAGGGGCTTACGCCCCACATCTGTAAAGAAGGGATTTGAATGACTTGTAAAGATCTTTTTTTCCTGATTCTACGTATCCCTGCTTTATATTTTCACTTGGGGCTGGCCCTCTCTTAATTTTTTTCAGGAAATAAAATTCCCCTCCTACCAGGCTCTCCGGCCCTGGCTCCACAAATGGAGCTTCCTTATGGGCCCATGTGTCAGTACCAGCTCTTACCAAGACATTTTGTCCCACAAGGAACATTGTGCAGATTAGAGGAAGAAATACAGATGGGAAACAAAGGGGCTTGCACATTCCGATGGTTCTTAACTTGATTTAAACTTTTGACCTGTAATGCTTCCCAGCTGTTTTGCACTCACACATCTCATCTTGATTAGATTCACCCCCCAAAGTGCTCCGAACAGAGAGACTGCTCCGGGGAAACCGCCCCTGCCTCATTCTCAGGTTCTGCAGGCCCCAGGGGATGGCGGTCACCCCCACCCAAGCTCTTTGCTCCATAAAACCACCGGGCCCCTAAAGGGCCGGTCCGTACTCTCTCGCGCTCTTTCTGAGCCGTGGACCACCCTTCCTTTTTTAACAATCTGTTCTTACAATGTGGACAGAGAGGTGGGAGCAGGGAAAGGGCCAGTGTCCCTGCCCGCTCCCCCTCCCCCAGAAATAACATACTCCAGGTGGCGGGAGTTAACTGGAAACGGCGGGCTCCAATTCCAAAGTACACATAGGAAGAAATAAATGAAAAACAACTGGAGTTGTGTAGGGCAGAGGCAGAAACCCAGCCCCGAGTTTTCTTTGTATGCAATGCTAATCATGGCGTGAACTGGGAAGGAATGTGCTTTCCCGAGATGAATGTCCTAACATGGTGGGAAATGGACAGGGTCCAGGAAGCAGGGCTGCCTGCCGCTGGGGTCGGCATGTCTGCGTGAGGGACATGCTGGTGACCTCCCTGGCCGCCACCAGGCTTGTGCCTGCCTGAGTGCAGGGAGGGGCGCAGGCTGAGAGCTTCTGAGCAGCCTAGAGTTCTCTGCCTCCTTGACTCACAGATTCAGAATCTGGGTCTGCACAACTGAGATGTACAAGGTCCTCACTTCTCCCTAATATTTTTTTCAGTTTTTCCCAGATTCCTGAGCATTTGCAGAGAGTCATGTTAGGGAGACATTTCCCTGGGTGGGATAGCTCAGCCCTATGGGCCAGGAGACCAGACTCTATTTGGCAGCTTCATGGGCCAGGCCCCTTCCCTCAGTCCATCTTACTTTCTGTTCCAGAAAGGATTGAATGTGGCTAATGATCTCATTGCATCCTCACAACCATCTGGAGGTGAGTGCTATAGGTTCTGTTTTACAAAGCAACAGGGAACTGCAGAAGTGTATCATTGGCCCAAGGTAAAGTAAATGTGTATCTAGTAGATGCATATCTAGAAATTACTAGAAACCAGAACCAAGACTCTGCATCGAAGTTTATACTGATTCCATAGGGCATTGATCATCTCGTATTCATCCGTCTCTCCTATCCTCTAAGCACTGTGCCTGATGGCAATATCTTTTGACTGATTGAAAGGATTTGTGATGAGATGGTAAGTATATTGTCATCACTGAAATGACTTTAGCAGGACTAAGTCTTGATTTTGCCTGCCATTCTTCTGTTCAGTCATCATGCCCTCTGGGATTTCCCGACCCATCCAAGGCTGCCCTGGAGGGTCACTCATAAGCCAGATTCTAGAAGAGAAGGATGTGTGGTACAGAAATGGCACCAGGCCCTGCTCCTCCAAGGAAGAGCTGCAAAACACAGGATGGGAAACTGCTTAAAGCTGCAGGTATGAGGCACAGAAGGAAAACCAAGGACTCAGCCCTAGTGTCCAGGACATTTCTGGACACCACATCAGTCACCCCACAATTTGATCTACAGTATTCTGATGGTAGGTGGGGACATTTTTAAACTTTTCATTTGGATGTGGCCCGTTTTGTCAGCCAATGCATGCAAATTAGTGCTTTGGGTAATTTTGATTGAAAATGTGATGAGTTGGCCAGGGAAATTAAGGTGGAGAAATTAAATTAAAAGTAGTGATTTTAAGAGGGGAGAAAATAAAATGACAGTTTGGATCATTTCAGTCAGTTCAGGCCTAGGGCATTGACTGGAGATGACATTTCAGTTTTCTAATTCATATCCTCGTTTTAATTCTTTTTGTAAAATTGCCACTGCATTTGGAAGTAGGATTCTTGACCCATCTCGGAACACGCACGAGTTGGAGAGGCTTCACTTTCCAATTTGCTCACTAGATGGCATGACTCGTCGGCCTTGCTGTGCAGATTCAGCTGGGCTGGGTCAGTCTTTGGTGGCCTTATGTATTTTGTTAATTTCACTTGGGACCAACAGCTGGGTCCAGACAACTTAAACAGTGGGGGGTGCTCTTTGATTTGATGCAGGGGTTTCTGATGGAGGCACATTGTCTCCAGCTAGTTAGGAAAGATTCGCAGAGCCAGGCGTGCCCTGTAGATGATCTTGTCCTGTGGTGTACAAACTTGTTCTAGCAGTAAAACACTCTCCTTAAGAAAATGCTATGTAGGACCAAATACGTAAAGCAAGTAGTGGCATAACTGTGGGCAGTTATATTCTGGAACCCCTGGGATTTGAGAAACATTCATCTTGCCCTTTTCTTTCTCTTTCCTCCTTCACTCTCTCCTTTCCTTCCTTCCCTTCTTTTCCTTACTTCTGTCATTTGCCACCAGATTTGGAAACTGGGGGCTAGAGAGGACAAGATGCTCATGGCAGATCTGGCACAGAACAGGGGCCTTTTGACTCTCAGTCTACTGAATGATCTCTCTGTGAAACTATGTCGTTATTTATTTAAATCTGACAAGTTCCCATTAAAGGGGTCTCCAAGACAAATTGTTTTAAATTCCCTGGGACAACACTTCTGGTGGACAGATAAACACATTTGCAGAATTCACTGAATACTTCTGTTTTTATCCAGTGGGTTGACCCTAACCATAAATTCAAAGAGGACACGAGTGACAATGATGAGTGTGGGAACTCTGGGCTAGACACTCGGCAATCACTTTTCCTGCATTATTTCATTTGTCTTTGTAAGCACTATGTTATGTTTCTGTCCCTACCCCTATTTTATAAATAAGGAAAATAAAGTTAGATTCAGAGGTTAAACTTTTGGTACCAACTAATATATTAGGATACCCTAATTGTTCCCTAATATATTTAGAATATTTATGTTTATTTAGAGTATTTATGTTTATTTATAAATATGAGTACCTATTTATTGAGTAGTGAGATATGTAATATATTTAGTATCTTTGCTTTATAACACAAAGACTCTAAAATTCAAAGGCAGTGGCAGTTTATTTCTTCGTCGTACATAGGGCACAGAAAGTGTGTCCAGGGCTGCTGCGGGTGACTGGGCCTGTTTCAGCATGTGGCTTCCATCTCTGCATTCAACGAGAACAGTTTCAGTTCTCACCGTATCAGAGGAGCCCGACAGCCGGTAGATCATGGGCCCATGTGACTCTGAAGTCTAACCACGGTCCCCGTGACTCCCATCCACTTATTGTAATATAATTCCTGAAGACCAAATATTATAATAACACATTTCCACCATCTCAGTCAGCATCCTTCATCGTGGGAGCTGGTCTCCAAGATGAGCCCCACCGAGTCTCGCCTGCTGGGGCTCATGCCCATGTGTCAACCCATCCGCGTGGAATCCATTTCTCCCAGCCGGTCCACAGGACTTTGTGGAGAGGAAGGGACCAGGGAGGGGCTTGGGAGGAGGCTATGTCTCCAAAGACATCGCAGCTTCTTCTTAGCTCTTTCTTAGGTCACTGGGGCTGGGTGAAGCCAGCCGCCACGCCATGGGGACACAGAACTACCCCGTGGGGAGGGCCTCGCCATGAACCACCGAGCTCCTGCCTGCCCGTGGCACCGGCTGACCGCCCTGGAAACTGATCCTGCAGTCCCAGGCAAGTCTCACACGCCACATAACCTCACGGGAAATCCTGCACCCTAGCCAGTCAGCAGAGCTGCGTCCAATCCCTGCACCGCAGATACCATGTAGGATAATAAATGTACATTTTGTTTCACATGACTAAAGTTTGGGGCAATTATTATGTAGCAACAGATAACTGATACGTCTAGATGCCAGATCAAGAAGATGCCCTTTTCCTAGACCAGGCTCAGGTGACTTCCTCAAAACCTTAAATGGGTTCCAGCAGGGAAGCAGTTACTCCTCGATCCTCATATCTCTTGCTCAAAGCTGAAATTTGTATTTGTGCAAGTCAGTTTCCTTCCCCAGAATGTATATTCTTCTATAGCGATGCCACGTGTTCAGATTTGTTTCCCCCGTGCCTGCCCCGCAGGGCTAAGTTACATTTGTGTTAAGTGAGTGACTGAACCCTGCTACCTAACCTTCAACTCATTTGTTTGATAAAATTATGCACATATTTTCTTTAAATGCAGGCTCTAAAATGCTGTGCTGCCGGTTGAAGCCTTTCGTTCACTTCTTTGTTACCGTAACAGGCTTTTAAAAAGACTTCGTATAAATAAAAGATAAATCTCCTAAGGGCCAGAGATCACGCTGTTTTAGAAGCTTTTACGAACAGTTGGCACCTCCTTGTTCTTGAAAATCAAGCCTGAAATCTCATCAAAACAAACGCCCCCCGGAAAACCCCAAAGCAGAGGAGGTTTTTTTTTGTTTCATTTCGTTTTGTTTTGTTTTTTAGATCACATCCTTTCCTGTCCCATTTAGGAGAAGGGAGAAAGAGGCCCTGCCCTGAACCATCCCAGCCCATGTCTGTCCTGGGGAACAGGATTTCTGAGGGCCCCACTGTGCTTCCGAGGCTGCCTCATCTCCAAACATGCAACCAGCTGCCTAGAAAACCTCTTGCAAAAGTCTTTAATGTGCGTCTCGTCTAAATTTCCTTCCGCTGCACTTAATTTGGAACCACTTCAGAGGGGAACTGGAATGCATTTCTCATCCTTTTTAAACCTACACATTGTCCTCAATCTTCAAACTTTGGGAGGTTGGGGCAATTTGGCTTCCTTTCTTGTGTCAGTTACGTGGAATTGAGTTTTGGTTCAACAAAGGAAGACGTTGAAATGTTTTCACTTGGGTCTGAACAAGTGGAAATCCAGGCCGTGCTGCGCCGGTCTGGGAGGCAGGGACGGGGACCCCCACAAATCCATGTCCCCAGCTCGAATGAGACGTTGGTCAGACTCAAGGATGTACTGACCTACGCTCTCCCTCCTCCATGAGTGTAAAGGGGTAATTGCCTTTTCATATCAAGTCACATTAAGAACCAAATTTCCTTCTTCGTTTGCTCTTCACAATAACATCAATTGACTCACGTGGGACCTTCTCCGAAGTAAGCGGGTAGTAAAGCCCTACTCATGAAATAGTCACACATCAGTGCGTCATCAGAGAGAGGAATGCCAATTTTATCCCCCATTTCCTCCTCCAGGACATTCTATTTAGTGCCTATCTAATGGGATTTATTAATATCTCAAATATAAACAATTTTTATCTTACTCAGATTTGACTATTGATCCACACCATTGATTGAAGAACACTTTTTTTTTTTTAGCTAAAAACAAACAAAAAAAACTACTATGTTAGATTCCTGTACTACTTGTAAGATACATCTGGACTTTCAGCATGAAAATGGAAATGGAAAATAAACGTTTGTCAGAGATTCAAGGAAGTTTGGTAAATACCTCAAGAGGTAAAACCTCCTTGTCCCAGGAGGAAATCAGGCAGAAATGCAAACGGGGTTTAATGCACTGGAAAATGACTTTGAGGACCTGTCAACCTGCCAGCTTGTTTGTTTCCAACACAAGACTCAAGATCCTCAAGGAAAGGGGCCACGTCAGGCCCAATGCTGGGTCCGCGCACCTGGCTCAATGCCTAGCACCAGGGTCATCGGATAATAACTCGCTGAATGAGCCGAATATTAGAGATCAGAGTACTTCCCTGATCCGTCCCAGTTTCTACTCATGTCCTTAATGTTTTGCTACTTTGGAGGATTGCTGCAAGCCTTGGATGAGATTATGATCCTCAAAATCTTGGGGGAAGGCGCATTCTCAGTAAACAGATGTCGGCTCCTTCAGTTCTTCCTCACACTCCCCCTCCTTCCATATTCTTTGCCTACTCAAGAGCCTTCATCAGAAAGTAAGCTTTGCAGCCAAACTCCCCAGGGCTTTACCAAGGGCATATGCTTTCTGTGAGAAAATGAGTTTATTGACTTTTCTGCTTCAGAAGAGTGTAAGGCACACTTCCGGGGGTGGACACATCCGGCCTCAGGCTGGCAGAGACCCTGTCCCATTAGGCTGGGCAGAAGCAGCAGCCATCACCACAGTAGAGCCCTGCCTCCAGCTCCTCCACCCCAGGCCCCACCCAGGCTGTGCTGCACGTGAGACGAGGGTGGGCTCCCTGCATCTCAGCTGGGCTTCCCTCACCCGCCCCTGAAGGAAGTCCAGGCCCCTAGTTTATGGCACCCAGTACTTTTGCACTGGTTGCACATCTAGCTTTGTCTTCACTTTCTATCTGCCACCTGCCTGGAATGTGGGAGGGGTTAGATACCTACTTTGTTGTGTGAATAAATTATATTCTCTTTTTAAGACCCCACACCTCCATTTTCTCTTTGATGGACTTTGGAACCAGGAAGATTGTGGTTTAAAGTCCATTCTCTTCTTCTCTGAGCCTCTCTCTTCTCTGCCCCTGATCGTGCCCCTCCCGCGGGATCAGCCTCCACGCTCATCCCTCATCCTCAGTTCCCAGCCGGCGCGGCGCACAGCACTAACCTCAGTTCTGAAACCCAACAGAATTGCCTCCTCAGAATAAAAAGTTTGCAGTTTAAGTCCTTTGTATATTCAGCCAGACGGAGATGAATCGTATGTGTTGTGATACAGGTGAGGGCCATTTCTGCAAGAATGCAATAGAAACCACAGAAGAGTTTAAAGCAAGGGGATGGCATGATTGGGCTTGTTTGTTATATCCCATAGCCAGTGTGGTTGTGGGCAGATTCTGCACAAGAGAAACAGGAGGTTATGGTACCCTTTAGTTGATGAACCAGCCTTATCTTTCCTCTGATTTCTGGAAGAAACCAGGGTATTCTCTCATTTTTCCTTTTCTTCTTTTCCTTATTCCCTTCCCTGCTCCCTCTCCCTTTCTCTTTGCCAGATATTCTTGCCATGGTTTTAGCTTCTTCCAGATGATTCGAAGATCCTAGGCCCTGGCCTCCAATACTGTTACTCAACCCTTCACCCCGACGTTACCTCACCTGTTTGCATTCTCAGCTCTTCCAACACTAGTGTAACTAAATCCCTCTTTCCAATTCCTCCTGTTTATACACTTAGGCTGGCTTCTTCTTTTATGCATAGGCCCTGGAGGAGACAGCAATCTATTCAAATGTAAAGGAAGTAAAAGCCTAAATAAGAGTGTAGTCACAGGGATGGAGGAAAGGAGGAGGTTTGCAGGTATTCTTAATCAAAATATTACCCAGAGTTGTAAAGTTCCTGTCTCCCTGCCCCCACGTGTATTATTTGCCATTGTGGCATTCCACTATTTGGAATAGTGTCCACTAGATCTCAAACGATTTTGATCTTTTATGGCCCTCTGCATCATGTCACTGAGTTTGCAGAGAAGCCAGACATAACTGCTTTAATTTACCACCAACTTACATGTTCTAGTAACATGAAACACATAAGAGTGTGATGGCCCAAAAAGGTATGAGAATAGAGAAAGAACGTCAGTTGCAAGTCAGTAGACCAGGAATTTTGTTTATTTTTTGGAGCTAGGTTTCTAAGGAGCCTTGTGATTTTGGGTGAGTCACTTCCCTTCTACAGGCCTCACTTTCTTCTTCTTAAAGAATATGATCCTAATGTACCTTCTGCCCTGGATAAAACCCACCCTACTTTCTACCGTACTGAGAGCCTCTCAGCATGATCCACCCTTTTGACTTGTTGATGGTGAGTTCTTACAATCCTCTTGTCTCATTCATGATATTAAAGCCTGCATAAATGCTAATAACCTTGATTCCCTTTACAAAGCTAAGAGACTCCAGATGGATGTTCCAGGCCCCATCTGAGCTTTGCACCCAGTAAATCAAATATCACACATTTAAATGTCCTTGGCACTCAGTGTAGAAAGAAACCTTCGCCAGACATTGCAGAGAAGGTTGGTTTGTTCACCACCAAGTAGTTCAAGTCAGACCCTCTGTTTTGAAATGAACCAACTTGCCTCTCACCGTCTGTTTGCTAGGACCTGGAATGATATGCAATTTTATTTCCATTTTTGGCCTGCTCTGTTCCCAGAAATATGTACTGGAGACCAAGAAAGAAATGCCATCCTTTGGCTGGTTACCCTAAGATACCACAAGCCATCTTCTTTTTATTTTGTTTTTGTTTTTCATTTTTTTTCACTTAAAATTGCCATCCTCTTCTCTCTAAGAAATGTCTTCATTTGAATGTATTTCTCTATTTGGGAGAATGGAACCACGAACTTATCCCTGGGTTCACATTCGGGTCCACACTGGAGATGGTGCTTCCTGTTTTTTTTCAGCAAAATCTCCATGGGGTTTTAGTGGTAGCCCAGATAAATCATTTTACCGAGTCTCTTGTTTAGATGTACAGGACAACATACCAACCCACAAAGTGAAGGTTTATTCGGCGGCAGACAATTTGCTTATTTTTAGGTTTTCTGTGATTAAAGATGTGGACCCTTCCCTTGAGGATCTCAAATCTGGGGGGACAACCAGAGCAAGTACCTCAGTACCTGGGAAATACTTGCAAGTACCTCAGTACCTGGGAAATACTTACTATCGGTGGCTTTACAGTGGTGAGTGCTTCTCTGACTCTTCAAGTCTTGCTTCCATCCTTCAAACCAGAATGGCCATTGGTGTCACTTACTGAGTTAATGACATAGAGCCAACAAAGAATAAACTGTACAAGCTTTAGGCCTACAATTAGATATAAACTTCCCAAATTGCCAACAAAAGTTATTAGGGCCAGGCCTTTTCCCAAGACGTGCCTGGAGCATAGAGCTTCTTAATATTTTCAAAAGTTTGATCTGCCAATATGGAAGTTTACTCACAAGACCTGTGTGAGTAAAATGAGAGTAAAAACGGTGGATGTACTTGGTCCCAGCAATTCCATTCTAAAGAATTCACTCCATGGAACTATAGACACACTCAGAAGTGTATTTGTTAAGATGTCCATTACAGTGTCACTTATAGGGGCAAAGGAAGAAAAAAAACATCTGATTATGAGATATGAATTAAATAAATTATGGTAGGTCTATGTGATAGAATGCCACGCAGCAAGGATACACGAAAGTTCTTAATTAACAGGAATGAGAACTAATCTGTAGTTTGATAAAAATAGCAGGTGATAAAATTCTGAAGGCAATGAGACTAGAATTATGTGTGTTTGCTGGGTATAGTATATAGTGGTAGACAAACACACGTACATGCATACATATACATCAAAAAAATGAATATGTATATTGAAAAAATATGGACAATAATTACTATTATTTAATTATTTTAATTATCACTGGGTAGAGCTATTTCAGGTGCCTTTTCCTTTGTGTGTGTATTCTGAAACATATGTGGCTTTCATTTATCATCAGAAAATAGGTTGATTTAAAAAATGGGACTGGCTTGCTGTTATGCTACAGGCATGAGGGTGGCAAAAGCTGATGGGAAGAGCCATGCAAGAGATTTTGAGTTTAACAGGCTCTAGAAAGTTCCTCCAGAATGAGCCCTGACTCTGCCATCCATCCCTTTGGGCCATTTGGAAATGGATATTTCACGGGCATCTGAGTATGGGAGGCTGAGGGTGCTGGTGATAAAGTTCTTTGGATGCCATGGGATATTTGGTTGGGTTGGACAGACTGACTATGAACAGAGATCTATTAACCAAGTAGAGATAATGAGATAGAAGCTACCATCAATGCTATTTGCTACACATGCTTCAGAAGGCGTTGCAGTCATAACAGGTGGGTAATTACGATGACTGTCAAGCAAGACCACAAGGAAGTTTCTCTGACCCAGCCTTAGGACTTCAACATTGATTTTCTGAACCAGGGTATTAATGAAGGTCAGGCCTTTATTTGTATGATTCGTGATGGGATTCCTAAAAAGGGGCATGGAATGGCAGTGTATGCACTAAGATAGAACAGTTACACTGGGAAGTATCTCAAAACTACGTCCCCGAAGCTAAGGGGACAAATTAAATAGCGCCTCTGAAAATCACTCAAAACTTGCACATGCACTTTGGGTTTCTTTACGGTTACTGCAGACTGTTTTATTGAGGCTTTTGCTTAGATGTTGCATTGCGGTGAGTGTACGTGGAGAGTCTTCTCAGCTTCCTTCGTAATTCCCAATGAGGTGGAAGGAGTTGTTAATATGAACAAATCTAGGAGAGTCACAGAGACATGTTTATTCGTGTGTGGTGACTGTACTTGAAAACTCATCATCCTACAAGCCACTCTGTCCCTTCAGCTTTTTGCTACAGGAATGGGCAAAGCCTATATGTAGGACTGGTTTTCTTCTTCCTTTTCCACCTTCCCTGAGGATGCAACTGGGTGGATAATGGAGCTGGGGCCCCTGGTTTAGCTCTTCTACCAGCTCACCTTGCAGTCTGAAGCAGGTCTGCATCCCTCCCTGGACACCTGTTTCCCAATTTGTAAACCAGCAGGATGGGCTTGGTTATCCCCAGGTTCTCTAACATCTGGATTTCTCAACCTAATGACATTTTGGGCCAGGTAATGATCTGTTGCAGGGGGCTGTCCTGTCCAACGTTTAGTAGCATCCCTCTACCTACTAGATGCCAGTAGCACCCCCGCCTCCTGTTATCTCAACCGAAATGATCTCCAGGCAGGGCAGGTAAAATTGTCCAAAATGAGAATCATTGCCTTCTAGTTTTGAATTTCTAGCTGAGCCTTCACCTTCTGTTTTGCAGTGTTGGGCAGTAGTGTGAAGATTTTTGTGTCGGCAGGTATCCCTAGGAAAGCCATGCTGCTGAGATCTGGGCCAGTGTGGAGCTGGCTCTCCAGCACACAGCCACGGTGAGAGGCCCGGCTCATCCCAGCAAGAGAATGAACACTCTTCAAGGGTGGATTTTCTTCCCGAGCACCTTTAGACAGCCTCTGAGAATCACAGCTGGCCACCACCAGGGGAACCAGGGCACAGGTTCCTGCTTCCTGGCCCCTGAGAGACATGGGGGTCTGGGGCTTGGCTCTGAGCCCACAAAAGGGAGAGCCCAATATGGAGGTGAGAACAGGACAGTCATGAGAAAATGCAGGAGTAGGGTGAGGAATTTCCTTAGCTTCATTGGAAACAGATGCCTAGTGGAGGTGATGGCCGGAGCCTCAGGCCAGCGTGCTTGGCAGTGCCCCGTTCTGTTTCCCTCAATGCTCCGTTCCACCTCCCCTCCCCCCCAAACACTGCCAACCTATTTTAGGGGAGGGCTCTGGCTTAAGATCTGGGTGGTTTTGTTATAGGAACTAAGTCTGCTCTTCTGGGAACCTGAGTGTGCGTTATATAACTATGTACACATGCGATCATGTCTTTAGCATGATGGGATTAAGAAGCATCAGTACAGGAAGGAAGGGCCTTTTGTGATGTGAGTTCAACACCTTCATGTAAAAATGGAGAAATTGAGGACTGAAACCAAGGAATCCAGGTCTGTTGATTCCCAGTGCTTTCTCTCATGCCACCACCATCCCTTACCCTGCCCTCCCCTAACACACCAGTCTTCTAAGATGCGCTCATTGAGATGTCATAGAACATGCTTGATGCCCCTAGCCTGTGCAGATTTCACTAATTGATCACAGAGCTCTTTTCTGCTGGGCCTTGATGGGCCTTTATCCAAATAGCACTCCAGTTTGGTAGACCCAGTCAATCTGAGATGACACGTATTTGCCACATCTCTGGTGATTTGGTGCATCAGAGCTTTCTGGAGATGGATCTGGGTGAATTAGGCCACTTTAGTGACAGTTAAGATGAAAAAAGAATGTTGGTGGGTAGTTTGGAGCAGAATATGAGGCTACTAGTGGCTTCTGTTCACTTGAGACTCTTTTGAGCAAGGGAAAAAGGAAGTCTGCCAGGAGTGTTTGTTATTGTGGGGCTCCTCAAACTTTCATGTGCACACAAAATATCTAGGGGATCTTGCTCATTGCAGAAGGTCTGGAGAGAGGTCTGAGGTCCTGAATTTCCAAGAGGCCCTAAGGGTGCTAGTGCTTCTGGTCTATAAACCATAGGAAGATGCTTGTCTATTTGATCACCCAGGAAGCTCTGATTCCAAGAGGATGAGGGTGGGAAATCAGGGTGGCTTCACCATCAGCTTTGTGAGTTGCTCTGCCTGAGGACAACCTTTTGCTCATCTTTCTAGACCTCCTTCTATTTGCTGTTGATATTCTCTTTCTCCCTGTACCAGCCTTGCATCTATCCACGTGAGGCATCTCAGAACTGATGTCCACTACAAATCTGGTGTGTTCAAACCCTGACCACAAGAAAGAACAGTTATTTGCCTTCACATTTCTGGTTCTTCTAGAACATTCTTAAAGATCCTGCTGGAGGGCACACCCTGCTGAGAAGTGAACCTTAGTGAAGGATGATAGAGTAAGTGGGCAGACATTAAAAGTTCATTTCCTCTGAACAAAACTCACTTATTCACAAAAATCCTTCCCTCGAAGAGAAAACTAACCAGATGTCACATATTCTTTCATGGCTTAAGGGACTGAGGACTCAAGGTTTCTTTTTTCTTGTAAATTAGCACTGAGTTGAAAGAAAGTTTTAAAATCTATCCTAAGTCACTGAAAGGGGAACAGTGGTGGAGAGGGGGCTGCTTCTTTCCTTTTCCTAAGTGACTGAGACATTTCACCTTACTCTGGCGTAATTATGTTGTCAAATGGGAGATGATTCAAGTAATTAGTAAAGTAATTAGTCAAGCTTCTCTGCTCCCCCAGTCCTCACTAAAACAAAATCCTTGTATCCAGTGCCCTTTGCCAAACAGGACAATCTAACAAGGAGCATTTTCGCCATCATCTTCTTCCTTAATGAACAAAGAGAGAAAAGGAAAACCTATGTTGCATCTTTCAAGGCTGCCTCAGAAAGCCCATGTATTCAGTATCTGTTAACGAATAAAACAATAAGTATGAGAAAAGATAACATCAGGAAGCATGTAATAGGGCTTTGGTCAGGGTTATTGTTTATTATTAATGGTATAATTTCTTAAACTTGGTTGTTCTTTCTACAGAGTTCATGTCCTTCTCTCCAGCAAATTTTTTCATCAGACACAAGCAAAAAAAAAAAAAAAGCCTGGAATGCTTTAGCTGGTTTATGAAGAAACTTACAGAGACTGTAAAGAGTAGGGAAGTTAATGAAATCAAATAGGTTTGGTCTTCTCCGGGGAGGAATCTGGTTTTCTTCCACAAACCTGCCATTGGTACATAGCAGACATCAGTAAATGATGACTCAGGGTCCGGGAATCCATATTTGTCCAGGCTTTATCAGCTCAGGACAAAACAGGGCAAGGTACCATTTCTTGAGCACTTGGCTAAGAGTTTCCCTAAGGCCTTTATACATATGAGTTCACTGGATTCTCACTGCCTTCCAGTGGGACAAGCAGCATCCTCACAAAGTTGATGAGAAAATTATGGCTCAGTGAGGGCCTGTGGTTAGTACATTTGGGACTCCAGATTCAAGCCTAAATCTCATTGTCTTCAAAGTCCTTGAACTAATTATGACCTCAGGACAGAATGATGCACAACATTTCCTAGGTGCAGCAGTCATCCACAGAATTGAGGAGACTCCAATCTTCCCTTCCCTCAACAGACTCCCCTCTGCTACTCCGGGGCTCACAGCTGCCTTTGGATGCCACTGTGTTTTTGCATCTTCCTTCTCCTGTCCTGCTTCTGAATATGGCTTCCTGGTTCTTCTCGTTGTGGGGTCTGGTGGTGGTGGTGGTGAAGTGAGGGACTGTGATACGTTGAAAAGAGAGCAGACCTTGGAATTAATTATATCTAGTTTTGAATTTAAGCTCTACTTAAGCTGAGGCAAATTGCTTCATCTTCCTGATCCTCAGTTTCCCAATTTGTTAAATGGGTTTGAATGTGTGGATGGACAGATTGATGGATAGATGAAAAGATGGTTGGAGAGAGTGATGGATTAATTCAAAACAACTTATATAAAGATGATCTTGTCAAGTGTTATTGTATTGACAAACCTAGATGGATGAGGATATTTCCTTTCAAAGGTATGAGATGACATATCTTTGGGTCTCTCTGGGTTGTGATCAAAAGGCCCAGGAGTGTGAGGCAGCAGAGAAGTGAGGTTAGAACCCTGTTGACCTGCTTTGCAGTCAATTTTGTCTTAACTCGACATTTACCAGGCTTGTTCCAAGGAGCATGAGCCAGATGCTCCATAAAAACAGGCCATAGGTCTTTGAGAAATTACCCTATTCTTGGAGGTTCATATACAAGAGCATACTGAGGCCTCTGAGCAGTCTGGTGGAAACTTGTTTTGTTACAATAGTTATTATTTAAAATCTGGTGATTCTGAAGAAAATTTGACCATGGAAACTCTATTTCACTAATTGCTTGATAACTCCAAGGGGAACTGGATTTGGTGGTGTTTTCACATCATATACAATTGCTGAGATCATACAGTGCTCTTGATGTTGTAGCCATTCATATGAGTTGGTGTCATCAAGAATTATGCACTTGCTTTCGTTGCATCCTACCAAGTGATCATGTGAAAGATTTAAGACAGATATTCTTATCTCCATTTCATAGATAGGTGAATGGAACTCAGGAGGGTAAAGCGATTTGTTGAAGGTCACGCAGCTTATGGTGGGCAAGTTGAACTCCAACCTAGGTCATCCAAAGCCAAGTTGATTCTCTCAAAACCATGGGTGCTCCCACCAGGCGGCCAAAGAGGTCTTCAGCATCTGCTTGGCTAGTTCTTAATGACAGATCTGTTGAAATAGGTCTGAGCAGCCGTATGCACTTTACTTTGTGTATGTGGAAATACCAAGTGCACTTCATAGCCTGACAAGCAGCTCTCCAGCCAAGGATAATGGAGCAAGAGAGAGTGATCGCACTAACGAAGGCAATAATTACGCCATCCAGGACTTGTAGAGCACTTGTGGTTTTATGAGCGCTTTCACACACAGCATCCCTTTCGATGGTCACAGCAACCAATTGCATACCCTGGGCTGGCAATTTTTATCCTCATCTGATCAGGAAGAAAACTGGACTGCAGAGGGGTTTAAGGATAGAGCAGAAACTCACACAGCATGTCAGTGAGCAGGCCAGTCATCCAATTCTACCTCTTCTTTCCAGAGTACTTCTAATATTTGGGCTGGCATCATTAGAGAGAATGTTGAAAACAGAGCCTTCTCTTGCCAGTGTCTGCTCTTCCCTCTCTCCTTCCCCTTTCCATTTTTTCCTCCATCTTTCCTTTAAAACAAAAATGTCAAAATACAGAAATACTCAAAGAAAAAAGATCAATTGCCCATAATCCTGCCATCCAAAGATAACCACTGCATATTTACTTCTAGTAATTGTTTTATGCACATTTGCCTGTTATTAAATTTTCTCAAAAGCCTAATTTTGAATGTCTGCAAAGAATTATATTCTATCTTACTTCACATAAGCTATCTTTTATTGTTGGATATTCAGAATGTTTTCACATTTTCTGTTATTTAAATAACATAATAAAACATTATTATACATACATCTCTGTGTACTTTACAAGAGCCATTGTCCTTCAGATAAATTTCTTGCGTGAAATTTCACAAAGTTTTCCCATTCTTTTGATAGATATTCCAAACACCATCTAGAAAGTTTGTACCAATTTCACAGACCTGTGAGCAAGAGTTTTTCACCACTGAATATTACAATTCTTTTTGGCCTTTTAAGATTCCATACAGATTTTTAAATCTGTATGTCTTTAATTACTAGTTTGGTTTCTTTTCTTTTATAAAATATTTATTTTTGGTCATTTATGTTTTTCTGCTTTGGTCAATTTCCTGCTCATATTCTTTGTCTATTATTATTATTATTAGGCTAATCTTTTTCTTATAAATTTCGCATTAGCTTGTATACTAGATATATGAAAGGTACACTCATATTACAAAGAATGCTTTTCCCTAGGTTGAAATGATAATGAGTTGAACACTATGTTCCAAGTATTTAATTGATGGGGAAACCCAAAGGAAGAGAATCTTCAGCCCACTGTTAAGGGATTTCTAGTGAATAGTGAAAGTTATATAAATGGGATTGGTGGCTTTGTGAACACTCCATTTCAAAGGGAGAGAAACTATGACTCAGAGAGGTCTAGTAACTTCCTACAGGCCACACAGCAAAAAGTGTCAGAAATGATGTTTGAACCCAGGTCTGTCTGTCTCCAACTTCTCTGTTCTTTCCACTGTCAGGCAACTCTGCGTCTCAGAGGAAGGAGTAATCAGAGTAGCATTGTAGATAAAAGCTGCTGCAAGTCATAGAAAGGTACTGGGCAGAGATAGAGAGAAACCAATCAGGGGACTAGGATTCAGGGTTCTCATGTGCACGCATTTGAAGAAATGAAGCAAAAGGCTTTAATCCGTAAAAAGGAGACGGGGTAACAGGGCCAAGCCACATTCTTCATCTCCTCATGTCATCGCCCTCTCAGGACCCAACTTCAGGTGCTTGTAAAGCCGCCCCTGGCTTTCCCTGGGCCAAGCACTCTCTGAGACTCATTGTCTTAAGAAGCCAGACATGGAGTAGCCTTTTGGGCAGTGCTAGTTCCAGGATATCAGACTCTTGCTTTTGTTTTCCCCTCTCACTTTCCCTCTTTCATATTCCTACTTTTTTTTCTAATCTATATTTTTAAACTTCTGAGTCTGATAAATTAGGGCTATTAAGAGGCTGTTTGTTATTCTGTCTTGCTTTACTATTTTAAGGACTAAAAACACTCATAAATACGTGGATGCTCAACTCTAAATGAATACATTTTAGCCAGCGAAAAATTCATTTTCTCTAAAATACGTTTTTAAAGTGTTCTGCTGAAATTGTGCACAATATCACACCATGCTCCTTCACTGTTCCTCCCATTTGTACCTGATAAAAGCAGATTCATCATCAGTGTGGTGCCTGTTCTCCGTGCCAGAAGTAACAGCTGGGAAGGGGGAGTATCTCCCACAACTCACGGCACTGGGGTTCCACCAGTCATAGCCTTCTTGGCATGGGAGCCAGGAGTACCCTGCTCCCTGCACACCCATCAATTATTTCATGGATTTTCTGATTTTGAGCAAAGGCATTCCAAGTCCAAGCAGAGAGGAATTCACACCCAACTTCAGTTTTATCTGCTGGATCAAAGAGGGGATATGGGTAAGTTGTCATACATCCCAGTTCTCCTGGGGCAGCCCCAGTTTATGTATATGGTTCCAGTGAATGTTTAACAATGGCCTCTTCCATTTTCAAACGTGTCCTGGGTTGTATGATAAACTAGATGGTCACCCTGGATATAAGCTTAGAAACACTATGCTCCGAATTGCCTCTCTCTTTCTCTCTCTCTCCCCACCCCCATTCCCATCCACTGAACATTCTGTGTATTGAAGCTTACTTTCCCATCAATCAACCACTCATCATAGTTAGAAGATTTAGAATCAGAAACAATAACTCAGGACTGGAAGAAAAGAAAAGAAAGAAAGAAAGAAAGAAAAGAAACGTCATTTTAGTTCTTACCATGTACAAAGTACTATACAGAAAGCTTTTCAAATATCAAGCAAGCCCTGAAGTACTATCAGTTTCAGGATGCACAGTTTTTCACTCATTAGTGTCTTGAAATGGCTGTCATCTTCTAATTGCTGTTGACCCTGCAGCACTGTGATGCTGTGGGCAAAATGTCTTTGCATGTACCTGCATCAGAACTCGCAGATTAGTCAGCAGCAGCTTGGAGGACAAACTTAGAAACAATGGCAAAGCATTCTTTTAGTCCCTGGGAATCAAATGCTTGTGGAGAAAGGATTTCAAGGGTGGTGAACCCGAAGCATTTAACAATATTCCAGAAGCAATCGTCAATAGCAGGCTAGGATTACATCATTGCAAAGCCAGATTAAGCATTCAGCAAAGATGATTTTGGGTTATGGTGAGGGTTCTTTTAAGAAAAGCTACGGGGCAGACCACAGTGGCTCAGCAGGCAGAGTTCTCACCTGCCATGCCGGAGACCTGGGTTTGAGCCCTGGTGCCTGCCCATACAAAAAAAAAGAAAAAAAGAAATGCTATGTCACCAACAATCTTGATGCATAGAGGGTAAAATTATGTAGACAAACCTCTATCAGATGATTTTGCATTGAAAACTGACTCTGAACATGAGGGAGGTTTAGGAATACACCAGCCAATTTAATTTACTATATATTTTCTCCTTTCTACATGTACCCAAGAGTGACATGTGATAAAATCTGTGTCAACCAGGTCTAAAAGGGATTCAAAATAAATATAAAATAAGAATTCCAAGTGATTAAAAGCACTGGGTTAATGTTATTTGGAAGCATTTATTTCCTTTCTTAGTGGTATTTAAAATAGCAGGTGTTCTACAATTGATGGTGTCCCATGGTGATTAAATATGGTAGGCACCTGTGAGGCCATTTGCATGTGAGACCAGAAAGATTTGTGGCTTGCCTAAGGTCACACAGTCAATTAATGGCAAAGCAAGGGTAGGGTTGGAATGATTCAAAAGTTGATTATAGCAGTCATTGAGTTGCAAACAAGTGCCAGACGGTCTACTGGGAGATTCAGCAATGAAGGAAACAAGACTGGTCCCTGCCCTCACAGAGCTTCCAGTCCAAGGGGGGCAAATAGAGAGGCCCATGGCTGTGATGCATCCTGATGGGTATGATGATAGAAGGAGCCAACTCTGAAACTGGGGCTCTGGAGCAGCAGTCAAGGGAAAATTGTTCCCAAGCTGTGGTCTGAAGAGTGAGAAGGTTTTATTGGTTAAGCACGAGGACTACAGGAAGAAGAGCATTTCAGGTAGCAAGAACAGGAAGTGTAAGTTCCTGGTGATTAAGCCACTATTCTCCTCATGACCATATCGTTCTACCTACCTGAGATGCTAATATGGTGGGGCAGAACAGAACTCAGCCCAGGGGTAGACACCAGCAGCTCTCCTGCAGAGAGAGAAGATGAACTTTCCTGAGCACTGATGCTTTGGACCTTATTTTCTTTAATACTCATAAAATTAGGGGTAGGCATTAAAAACTCCCATGGAAAGATGAGAAAAACCAAGGTGCAAAGTGCTGACCTGCTGTGCCCAAGGCCATACAGGAAGGCAATGTTGGAGGTAGGAAATGAAGCCCATTTGGTCTAAGAGTTCATGCTATTGCGTCAAACTGGGCTACACATTTCCAGGAGCAAAAAGACTCAGGATCCATCTGATTTAAACCCCTGACCCTTGGGTGTCTCAGAAGGTGAGTGGGGGAGGCCAGTAGATGGGTGATGACCTTCCCAGGTCACACACACAAGCCAAGGGCAGACTGTGGACTGGGATGTCGAAGAGGAGCCTGTTCTTCACACTTGTGTCTTCATTACTTTTATCAACTTGTATTTAAGGATCGTCCAAGCAGAGAAAACCACAGCTTTAAAGCAATTACTTGGTGATGCTCAGGAGGGGCCAAGGGGATTCTGTTTGCTTATTTGTGTGAGTCTAAAATGTCTGCTTTCTTAATTAAGCCTTAACTCTGGGTCTTGCCTCTATCTTTTGTTATTTTTTCTTTTCTCTAACAGGTCTCAGCCTTCCTTCATCACTGCAGACCCTAGGCCCAGGAGTGCTTTGCTTCTGCTTGCTTTCTCCCCTTTAAGAAGCAATTGTTCCAGTTTTACCACCAAAAGTACCTCCTTTTTTAGCCCCAATCCTTAGTTGCTTTTAATGTCATAATTATCATCCACAGCCATATGATTGTTGGTGACTCAGGGGCAAGGGATGCAGGGGTTTCCCTGCCTGGAGCTCCATTCTCCTACCAAACCCCTCAGTAACACTTACTTTTCCTTAAAATCTCATCTGCAGATGAGATTTTATCCAGATATATATCCAGGATAGCCTTCCCTCATCTATACCAGGACATTCTGGGGTCCTCTTTCTGGCCTTTGCTTTTGGCTATGTAACTCTGGCAACTAGCAAAACAGCTGGAGCACTGGGGACATTTGACTAATGCTACTTGAACAAATGAACCAATGAAGAAATGAATGAACAAATGTACTAGCTTTGGTTTTCAAGAGGGTGCAAGTGTCTGAGGTGTCAGGGGTGGGGAGTTATGAACTTCAACTTATCACATAATGTGATGAAGTATTGATTTTCAAATATTGTGATGTTTAATGCTGTTTAATGTTTGCACAGAAACTCCATGTTTTTTGTTGGACTATTTCTATACCCAGCCTTCTCCTGTTGGATAAAATGTATGAATCACTTCCTTCCTAGCCTTGATAGAAAATTATTTAACACCATTTGCTTAGACTACTTAAAGGACATGGTTCTTATCCCTGGGTTACTTCTCACTGATAACTAAGAATCTTTTAGTTGTCCTTTGTGGTTTCACTTCTTTGTTTATTTGTCCACTCATGCATCGAATATTTATGAGCACCTACTGTGTGGCAGGCATAGCACTTGAGGCTAATGATTCGATGCTGGGGAGGATATGGGATCCTTGTCTCTGGAGATCTTGCAAAGTAGTGGGAGGAAGAAACTAGCACCAGGCAAATTCAGGTGGCAGAAGTTCTCTGAAGGAATAAGGGACACATTTCTATGAGAACACAGAGTTGAGGTAGCTATAGTGACTTGCATCATTGGAAAAGACTTTCCAGAAGAAGTGGTATCTAAATTAAAGACTGATGGATGCATATGCATTAGTCAACAAGAGAGAAGGGAGAGGTAGTGTTCAGATTACCTATTACTGCATAACAAGTTGCCATAAACTTAGTGATTTGAAACAGCAATTGTTCTATCTCATAATTCTGTGGGTTAGGAGTTCAAATAGGGCTCAGCCAGGTGGTTCTTCTGTTTCATGTGGCATCAACTGAAGTCTTTTGTTAGTTGTCACTGGGAGCTAGTCTGGTCTGATGGCTTCAAGATGGCTTCAGTCACATGCCTTCTGCCTTGGCAGGAACAGTTGGAAGACTGGGCTGTACTGCGCCCCTCCTTTATATTGTCTCAGGGGTTCTCCACATGCTTCTCTCTGGTTGCTCTAGCAAGACAGTCAGACTTCTTGCATGACAGCTCAGAGCTCCGAGAGAGAGGAAGGGGCAGCCGCCAGTCTCTAAAGACCTAAGGAGAGAAACTTGCAGACCTTATTTTCCCCGTACCCCATTCATCAAGATTGCCACAGATTCTGACATGATTCAAGGGACGGGGGGACATCTGTCACTGGGAGAAGTGCCAAAGAATCTGTGGCCATCCTTAACCTGCCATCTTGGACAGTTGGAGAAAGAGTCCCAGGCAAGGGGAGCAAAATGCAGATGTGAGAGAGCACGTGACTGAGTGGGAGTTGGGAGTTGGGAGTCAGATACAAGTCCTCAGGGGCTGGAATTTAGACTCCAGGGTCCGTGGCCATAGGTGAGGCTTCAAAGTAGGTGAGGTCAAGCAGAGCAGCTCTGCTATTGAGTCAGGAGTTTAACCTCAGGAGGCACTGAAAGGTTCTGAGTAGGGATGTGACCTAATCAGATTTGCCCTTTAGAGAAAGTGCTCTGGCTGCTGCTTGGGGGAATACTGGAAACCGTTTGCAGAGGGACTAGAGCCACAGATACTCGCATGGAGGAAAAGATGGAAAGAGCCCAGGTGAGAGATTTTGATGCCTTCAACGCCTTCAGAAAAGGAAGGGGATGGTGGATGGCAAGATCGGGACAGATGGGGGAGGCTTTAGGAATTGGAAGGGTCAGTAAGGTTTATCAGCTGCCCAGCCTCAGCTTCTGCATGTCCTGCTTCTGTCCCCCGAAGCTTCATTCCATGCCTCTGTGCAGGAAGCTCTGCTGATGCCCAGCCCTGCACGGGCAGTTGCACAAGCAGCGATTCCATCCCAGCGTCTCTAACGAGCATCAGTCAGCTTCCCGTACATGAAAAGTGGGGACAATAATATTAAATGTGACAAATATTTAACTGCCTCTGAAGCTGTGATCTTGATAACAGCTGGGAGGGATGATAAAGTGGCAACAAGGATGGAAATCAGATTTCCTTTTGGAGAAGTTGATAAAACATTTCATTTTTTCTAAACAAAGGGAGTTGGGATTGATCTGATATACTTCATGCTTTTAGGGGCCCTTTTAGAATCCCACAGTTAGGCCTGAGCATTTCCTTGTCCCCCAGTTGACTCCCCTACTGTCCTGAGAGGCAACTTATAAGACCCCCTGCTCATCAAGTTTGCATTAGCGAAGCTTAGATTTGAAGTCCTCGCCTCTGCTTCCCAACCAAGCACCTTACATTTCTAGTTTCAGTTTCCTTATTTTAAAAGGGAGAATAATTGATTGCAACCTCATAGAATTGGTGTGAGCATCACGAGATGTGGGTGAAAGCTTGATAAGCACTACCTTATTTGACGCTCACAAATATCCTGTGTCATCAGGTAAGTTGTCATCAATTCAAATGTGAGGAAACAAAGGCTTCAAGAGGTAAAGCAACTTATTCAAGGGCCATCATGGAGAAGAGGCTTGAGATTCTGCAAAGAAGGGAAAGAGTGAGACATGCTCTTTTCGGCTCTGTAACACAGGACTCCGACCGGTGGATGGGTATACATGGAAGCGGATTTGAGCCCAGCTCAAAAAGGAACTTTCTTGTTATTTGAGTTATGTAACAATGTGTATGTGAGTGTGTGTTAGTGAGCTCCCCATCATCAGAAGTATTCAAGCGGAGGCTGGAGTCACTTGGTCAGAACTGAGGTTAAGGGAATTCATGACTCTCAAGTGAGATCAGACCAGATGCCCTGGAAGGTATGCATTCCGGCTCTGAGAGTCTACAGAGTTATAAATCATGTGTTTCAGGAACAAATACTGCAATAACCACAAGTGATGGTTCTAGTCGTTTACGGGCAACCACTCGGCCATGGAGCCTTTGCTTGGAGGCCCCTCTGGGTCCTGGTTTGGCCCGGCCTCTGGACACAGCCTGGGCCAGCGGAGTTTCCCGGAGTACCTTGCACCACAAGGAACCGAATCCCATCCCATTACCCGCATAGATGGTGCTTCTGCCAATTACATTACGCCTCCGTGATGGAGGCCAAAATGAACTCTGAGGTTTCCTGGGGTGTATCTGGTTTCTTCCTTAACAGAGAAACCTGAGGAGGCTTTTTCTGCCATCATGCTGTGGAGAGAGACTGGCAATAACTAACTCTTTGAAACAGAGCCTCCCTAGTAGGATGGAAGTAAGCTGATGGGGCCTGGCAGCCTCAAACACGTGTAATGAAATATGTTTGATTTGAAATTCAATGGCATTCTCTCTCCTGTCTGTCTCACTCTATTTTCCCCCCGACTCAGTCCAAGTTTGTCACACTTTAGCTGTTTGCTCTTCCAGCTCCGGGGTCAGCAAACTTTTTCTTACATGGCCAGAGAGTAAATATTTTTGGCTTCATGGACCAAATGGTGAAAACTATCAATTCTGCCCCCATAGTGCAAAAGCCGCCATAGAGAAGGTATAAGCGAACAGGCAGGACTGCCTTCCAATAAAACTTTACCAAAAAACAGGCAGCAGGCTGGATTTGGCTCATGTGCCTTCGTTGGCCCATCCCAAATTTCTAGCTACTCCTTCAGCAAACCAACAGAAACAAAATTCCATCCCTTATGCCAATAACAGGTGCTGGGGGAATTATGTACTCGCTTCCAAAAGAGCGGTCTGTGAAAAAGCAGCATCAATGCCACAAAGTACATGGAGTAGTCAAAAATGCAAAATTGCAGCTCCCGTGCCCCCATTCCCCCACTCCCCCAAATCCCCCCCATCACAATCTGCATTTTCATAAAATTCTCCAGATGATTTCTATGTACGTTCAAGCTTGAGAAGCACGGGGTTATAAGAGATAGAGATGTTTGGGGATTAGTGATTAGCACCGGTGCTCAAATACTTTAAATGCTGTTGTTGTTGCTAATTATACAGTAGACTTAAAGGGTAAGCACCACAAAGTTCAGAGTCCAAAAGACGATTAATGTAGAGAGAGCGGTTGTAACATTTCCCTTAATGACTATTGTGACGATGGCTAATCTTTGCAAAGTCTCGGGCAGTTTCCAAAGCGAGTTAACAAAATCTTATGGAATTTTCTCATGAGCTCTGCTCGCCTCTGGTGGTGCCCCCTGGATTTGTGGGGTGAGCTACCTGAGCAGGAGTCCACAGGGATCCGGCTTGTGAAATAGCTGTCGTTACAACCCAGCTTTTCAGATGTGGAAACTGAGGCCAAGAACCTTTGAGAAGAGGAGGGTATTTAGGTGTGTTTTGAAGAATTATCTCATGCTGGTATGAGGGAGGGAGAGAATAATACAACATTTAGCTATTATTCGGCATTTTTCCATTTTGATCCTCAAAATCCTGTGAGGTAGGTAGGAGATCACATTATTCCCACGGGGGCCAGTCCTGTTGTGATAAGCTGTGTGTCTGGGGACGCTTCCCTGCTCTTTGAGCAGCGGTACCCAGCAGCCTGGGAGAGGAAGCGCTGGGAGCCGGGGTAAGGCTCTTGGGCTGTGACCCGGGCTTACCAGGTACCTGGGTCTGTGCTAGTCCCTTCACCTAGCGAGTCCCATTACCTAAAATCAACTCACTTCCCATATGTCAAAATGAATTTTAGCTGACACTATACACAAAAATCCGAAAGCAGGGACTCAAAGAGATCCTTGTACACAGCGGGTCAGAGCAGCATTCTCCACAATCGCCAAAAGGTGAAAGTGACCCGAATGTCCGTCAGCAGATGAACAGATGAAAGAAGAGTCATGTATCCACATAATGGGATGGTATTCGCCGCAAACAGGAGTGAGCTCTGCTACGTGCAACATGCAACACGGATGAACCTTGAAGACATGTTAAGTGAAATAAGCCATACACAAAAGGACACATATTGTATGGCTGCACTTCTGTGAAATATCCAAAACAGATAAATTCACAGAAACAAAATAGATTAGAGCTTACTGCAGACCTGGGTGAGAGGAGGGGAGCTGTTGTTGCATAATGGGTACGAGGTCCTATATGGTGTGATGGCAAAGTTGTGGTAATGGATGGTGGTGGTAGCACAACATTGGACATGGATGTCCCTGAATTGCACACTTAAAATAACTAAAATGACAAATTCTATGTTGTATATATTACGATGGTAAAAAAAAAATGTTTAAAAAATAAAAAAAAATAATTTCAGAGGTTTGGTCTTGTGTCCGAAATCCCACAGGTGCCAACCTTTGAACTGGGGTTTAGTGTCCCCCAAACATGACCCTTGCCTTGCAGGGAGGCCGTGCAAGCTTGGGGATTTGCAGGGGGCTGGGCTCTAAGGGAATGCTCCACCGCTGACTCACGTGCCAAACCACCTTGACTATTTGCTTAGGGTTTTGTTGAAGCTCTTGCCAAAGATGAGACCATAAGAACTCGGAGTGACAATGCCATTATTCAAGATATCCAGAGCCCTTCATGTTCCTTCAAAAGCTCACTGGTGTTTTATGTCATTAAAATATATTGTTGATTAATATTTGAGCAGTCACACGTTGTGTGCATTCGCCAAGTCCTGACTTTCTCATCCATTTCTGTTCCCTCCAAAGCACTGGCCGCCTTTGGGGTTTTTTGGGTTTTTTTGTTATTTTTTTTTAGCCTCCCTTAGTCTCTCCCCATCTGGCCCACAGACCCCCAATTAAAAAGGACCCAAAGACCTGGGGGCAGTCTGTATAAACGGCACCAGAGGTGATGGGCCCTGACCCTTCCCAGCCATCCCCAGCAGCGCTGCACCGATTCTCAGATTCCCACTCCACCCCAAAGGTGCCTCCCTGAGATAATACTGCTGTCCAGGAGACTTGTGTTCTTTTGGGTTTGCAATTCATCCATACTGCGGTTCTTCAGGATGGCACTGCTGTTTGCATAAGGCAATTGGTTTGGTCTGCTGAGACCATTTATTCCCCAAACTGGCCAAATCTTTCCCAAAACCCTCGTTAGAAATGGAAGGTTAAATTTCATTTTTGTTGCAAGAGTCCCTCTGCCCCAGAATTATTCCCTGACACCTCAGTAACCTCACTGAGCCTCAGCTATTTTGTCTCTAAAATGGGGTTGATAATAGTTCTTGCTTTGAGGAGATGCTTGTGAAGATGGCATAAGGTAATATATTTCAAAAAGCATGAGGTATCCTAAAAGGCTTGGTGGAAATTTAAAATTTAATAACATCAGAAGCAAAAATGCTGTAAACTTTCAAAAACCATCATTTGAAAGTCGATCGATTAAAAAAAGTATTTTGTTTTGTGAACTTATAAATTTTTCATTTTCATTTTTGTGTCGGTCAATATTTGCCAAATTCATCCAGAGAGGCTGGAAAAAATAGCTTAAAATGTAAAGACTTATCTTTAAAAATCACAAAAGTGAGTAGATGCAAAAGAAAATCAAATAATTAAACTTCCAGATATTGTTTCTGTATACTCGTAGCAGTTATATCTCAGAAGTCATTAAAGTTTAAAACTGCACTAAGACTTAGTATGGGCTATACAGACAGAAGGTCTTCTTTTATCATTTTTATCGTAGTTATTACCATCGCTGTTTGATCCAAGGACTCATACAGGAGATCCTTTTCCTTTGATAAATATTCACTACCAGGGACTGAGAAACCGTGTCCTGTTTCTGTCACTCCTTTAGTGCTGGTCTTGGGGCAGAGATGGGGGGTTTCTGCCCCAGAAGCCCTCGTGGAGGGTTGCCCTACTATTTTGGGTTTGTATCCCTTTCCAAGTTTTTATCTCCCCTTCACCACCCTACCTATGGAGCTTTGATGAAGCATGATGGACCACAGACCCTGGCAGGCACAGGCGTGGGGGCAGCACAAGCCTACGGCACTACAGAAATCTTGGGCCTTATTCCATTTTGAATCCAACTACCTCCTGGACTTTGTAAAGACCCCCAAATTCAGCACTCAGGAGCAAACTCATTAATTTCATAGCCTGTCTCATGTAATTAAGATAACCATCAACTCAATTGCTGCAAGCAGTTCCTCTCATTGGCATCCTTTTCCCAACTACCACCCTGCCCCCTCCCTACCTCTAATGACAGGGCATGTCTTTCTGGACTCCACGTTCCCACCTCCTTCCTTCCAACCTCTGCACACCCATCCGCCTCCCCCAGTTGGCTCACTCTACTTGTTACTATTGCGCTTTCTGGAAGCTCCACTCCACCGCAGCTCTTCCCCCTGCATTAACCTCCTTACGGGGGCTTCAACCCTCACAATCCCCCAGATGGAATATTCTTCTCCCAGGACCTTCACTCAGCTGGTAGTCTATCAAATTTCTAGAATCTGGTGTCCCTAGGATATCTAGAATGAAAAAGAGAAGTATGGAAAAATTTTCCTACTTGCAACAACTGGCTTTATAGTTACCTCAATTCCATGAGATGGAGTATGAGTTTGTTCCTGAGTGTTGAATTGGGGTGTCTTTGTGAAATTCAGGAGGTAGCTGGATATATGGGTCTGACACTTCGAGAAGGCTAGGTGAGCATGAAACTGGGCTTCCCAAGCATGGCTGAGGGAGAGTGTGCAGCACGAGCAGAGCAGGAACAGAAAAGAGTCAAGGAGAAAAGCCTCAAGTACGTTCCTGGTAGTGATCCTGAAAGGATGATGTCCACAGAAGCTAAAAGGGGACAGTGATTACAATGAAATGGCAAACAGTGGCTGGTGCTGCAGACATGTCAAGAGGGACAAGGACCAATGGAGATAGCTTGTTGGGGACCAGTGGTGACCTTCACAAGAGCAGTTTCAAAGGGAATGGAGGTGATGGCAGATATCGAGAAAGAAATAATGGATGGAGAAGTCGGGTGGCGACCACAGCAACACTTTCAATAAGATGGGTCATAACTCAGGAAGTAGCAACACAGACGAGAAGGGAATGAGTGAAGGATGTTGGTTAGAAAGGGAGAGACTTCAAAATATTTTTAGGCCAAAGGAAAAAAGGATTGTGATGTTTTGAGCACTGCTTACCTCTGAATAGCTGATGTAAGCTATGATGAACCTCCTCTGCAAACTTGACACACACTCACTTAGCATCTTGTGGTGTGGGATTTCACAGACCCTGAGGCCTGTTCCCAGTCCTCAACAGCAGTTAACAGTGCCAAGGTAGAGAGAGGATGCTGGATGCTGGGGGTCCTGAAGTCAGGGTCTCTTCTTACCACCCCACCCCTTTGGGGACCTCACTTGCTTCTCTGTCTTATTCAAGGATTTTTCTTTCCCTCTCCCTTTCACAAAGTCTAGCCCCATTTTAGAGGTGGGGAAACTAAGGCACAGGGGTGGAGTTATGTATTGCTCTCTTTCACTCCCTTCTGATAGACAGGAAGGCAACCCAGACCTTGTGAGCCGCCTGGGCTAATTAGCCTCTAATTGAGTTCCCTCTCCTTCCTCTTAGGCTGTCACAGTGACATTCAATTACAGGATTCAAACATGTAATTTCCTAAACTTAAATGTGATTTATCTTAATAGGACTTTGTACAGGTCACTTTATCATGCACAGTGTCAGAGACCAGATCTATTATTCACAGGGACTATTATTGAATCAGAAAATCTGGAACCAGGAGAGACCTTGAGAGGTCAGCAGGCGCTCACCCCACTCCCAGCTCCAGGTTGTGGATGGGCAGAGCTGTGTTAAATGTGAATGGATAAAGGAATAACATTCACATACCTCACATCCTGCTTTGAGTTTAGCCTAAAGCTCTAATGCCTTAAGTCACCTCCTCAAAGAGAGACTGCATATGCAATGCTAAACATAGATGTTATGCTGAGCTTATCTCAGTTGGCCTGGGATCTGGCTTGGCCACCCAAATGGGTAGTTGTTTAGAAAAATCGTTTGGAGTGGCAGAGTCATAAGCATTTAGAGTGGGAAGATGACTGTTATATAATTCACCAAAGCCCCAAGAGCAATGACATCCTGATCTGAACTTGCTTTGCAGATGAAGAAGCAAAAGCCCATAGAGGAGATGTGAGGCTGGCATAGCTATTCTTCTCAGAGGAGATGTAACAGGCCAGTGGCAGACCTTGGATTCAAATCTGGGCCTCCGCCATTCCAATTCCAGGTTTTGTCCTCCCACCACCTGATGACCAGCTGTCATGTGCCCTTTGATGGTGACTGTGGGGGAGCAGGTAGCTGATGTTTATCTTCCCCCTGGATGGAATTCAGCTTAGCAACTTGATCTTCGGCCAGAGCCTTTGCAACTTTGGGAAGATGGAGGTGATCAAAAGAACATATTTTTCTAATGAAAGACACCTTTAGAAATCTAATATACCCCTCAGTCAGCCTCATGTGTCCGTGGAGGAGGGATGAAAAAGATCTGCTGTGAGTGAGCCTGCTGTTGACAAGTTTATGGAAATGTGTAGAGGCTGGGCAGTGTCCCCAAGCCCCATCTAGAATCCAGCTATGTGCTAAAGAAACCAAAATGCAGACCCATGAGGACGACGTGGCTCAAACCCTGAAAGCCAGCCTGACTACTTAATGTCTGTGCAACCTGGCCAGGCTGTGACTTCAGCTCTCACTGCCCCGGTTTCTTATTAAAAGGAGGTAACTGAACTTAGCCCATCAGGTTGGTGTGAGGATTAGAGGAGATGAGGAATGTGAAACGCTTAGTGTGGACCCTGATAGGCACACTGTGATGCCTTCTTAACTCTGGCTTTTGTTGAGCATGCCTACCTTTTTCTCCAAAATCCAAAACGGCAGCAGCTGGCTGCATGTGGGTGCAACATCCCAAATGTGGGTGCAGCGTCCCTGGTGCAGTGTGTACCTTGCTGTGATAATCACAGCCACCTGTCCCTGAGGACAGCACAAGGGTGGAAGTGGAGGCCACCAGCACCTAATCCACAGCCAGCCCCTTCCAACCGTGTTACTTGTACAGAGGATACCAACCATCAGTTAGATTTTTAAGTACTCATAGAGGGTCCCTCTTGCTGGGCTTAATGCAGATTTGTGGCTTGTTCAGTAGAATTCATTCTGCATTACAAGAGTATGATATTACCCAATGTTTATGGATGGCTGGGTCTAAAATATCCATTCTGAAGTCCACTGAAGGATGAAATTCCTTGTTACTTTCACAGATTCTCTTGTCTTATTTTTTCTCCCTGTAGAAGAACATAAAGCACTAGTATTTTTAGCTCAAAGCCTGGTCATTTTTCTAATCATACCTGAGTAAGAAGGAAGGGCATTTTCTGGGGAGATGGGAGGTGTGAAGGAGGCAGTCCCAGACTGGGAGAGGTCCCCTAAAGCAACGCTTTCCCTGACTAAGATCACTATTTTTCAGGTTTCAGCCATACCTAGAAGCTGGGGACTGCTGCCCAGATTGTTTCCACAACTGTCAAGGAGATTGATGCCCACCAGGGTGTCAGGCTTAATCATGGGGCTAGCCCAGCTGAGCATCCTGCCAAATAGGGCCAGGGCTGAGGCTTTGAGTACTTGTTACTTCTTTCTTTCTCCATGGTCAAGATGTCATTGCTCTTGGACTTTTGTAAAATGCTCCGTGCTCCATAATTCTGGACTGAACTACTTACAACCCCACCAATTGCACCTTGTCTAGTCTCTATGATGAGTCCCTGCTGCCCCACAGCCCGCCTACCTTACACTCATTAGCTTGATAACCTTTCCTGCTGCTCCCAGGTGGAACTAGCTACCCTCTCCCTTGGGGGCTCTGTCTACTCCATCCTGACATCCTGTGCAGTGTCCGTCATGCCTTATGATATTCATGTGCTTACATGACCAAGCTGCATGTCTGCTCTCTCTGACCACCTGTTGGATCCCCTGTGCATTGCAGAGTGCCTGCCACCAAAAATGTGTGCTGCATGATGCAATGAGTATCATGCAGCAATGAACTGACTCAGAAGCACTGCCACGAACAGTCCAGAGACTATTGCACTGCAAATCACCATGGCCACTTTGATCAGGACCCCTCACCCATGTGCACATCCCTGTAGAGGGACTCAGAATTTCACATGCACCATCTCATTTAATGAATGATACCATCAGGTAAGGATGCCAACATCTCTGTGTGACAGGGTTTGGTACCATCTGCAGGAGGGTAGCAAGAGAAACACAAGCACTGCCCTCTTGAAGCTTATAGTCTGGACAGAAGGCAGCCAATTAAACAGAATGTAGATCTGTGGCGGAGTTTCAGGACTGAGTGCAGAATGATGTAGGGCACAGGGCAAGATATCCTGCCCACTTGGGATTACAGGAATGGGTCTTTGGGAAGTGACTTTTACACCGAGACTTAAAGCACAGGCAGGGATTGGACAGCTAACAGTGGGCAAGAGGATTCCAGGCAAAGGAACAGCAGCAGACCTCGCTGCATCTCCCTCTGCTCTAAAGGGCCTCCTATGCCTCAGTCTGGTGCTGCAGAGCCATGGAAAGCCCTTCTGCTCCCAGGCACAGGGTGCCGGCTGAGGCAGCTCTTGTGGCAGTAGGCTGTGACCCTCAGAGGCAGTGAGTCAGCCTTATTCTTTCATTTCCTGTCCCCTGAACCTGAAGGCTGTCTGGGTAGCACCCCCAGCCAGCCTGGGAATCCCCATTTCTCTGCAGCCTCCAGGACCCTGCAAGCCCAAGTACCTGTACATCCCTTCCTGGTGCTGCAGATTTCAACCTGTCCATTGACCTCTCTGAGGCTTCCAGCCTTCTCCCTTGGGCCAGGAATAAGGTGTCCACTGCTTTGTCTCCTTTGGAGGCTTAAATACAACAGCACATGTAATGATGGCACATAGTAGGTGCTTTATATGGCCATTCTAACCCCCCTTTCTTTCCATTACAGAACCCCCAGAATGTCAGCCCTATGCTGGTCACTCTGTGGCACATACCAAGGCCTAGGCCAGAGGCCATGCTATAATACCCATTGTACAGGTGAGGCTCCAAGAGGTAAAGTTACTTGTCCTGAAGCCCCTACTAGTAAGTGGCAGAGCTGGAAATCAAGTCTGGCCACTGAATCCTGTTGCTGGAGCTCCTCCCTGCCTTGTACATGCCAGCAGGGGCTGGAGGGAACCTTCTGTTTTGCCTCTTCCCAGTTGTTCTCCAGTAGGATGCTATTAGCAGCTGACAAGTGGCCTTGCGAGAAACACACAGCTGTAAATAATCCATTGTAGGAGAACAGGAGAGCGGTTCTTGACCCCACATTCTGACAAAAGTCATTTGCGCCCCAGGCTCGTGTTTCATTTGGAGGAGCATATGCATGCGCCTCAGATGCAAGCTTGCACGTCAGGTTTCAGCCACGAGGCATGGGCAGCTGTTGATTACATCAAACACATCCTCAGTCCTGTGGAGGAGGCAGCTGGGAGCAGGAACCCATGTGCTGCTGGCCTCATGGTTCCCTTTGAGAAAGGACTTGCTGCCTTTTCCATGGGAAATTACGAGGTAGTCAGGTTCAAACCCCAGGTGCCTTGCCTGCTTTCTTAAAAGAAAGGATGGGTGGGTGTGCAGACTTCTAATCACAGCTTACAAAATACTGTGGTTGCCTGCATTATGTCATTTAATTGTCCCACATGTCCTACTAAGGAAGCTTTATGGGTAGACCAGCTGAGGCTTCATGGGGTGGAGTGATTTCACTTGCAGTCACAAGGACAATAAACACTGAAGCTCAGGTCTGTCTGGACTCAAGTCTATGGTTGTCTCTTCCTCATAGTCTCTACCCTGGATCAGCTTTTACAGAGGAATTTTCCATCTGGGCAGCCTCTTAGGGGGCACATTGTGTAAGCAAGGATTGAAGTAGTTGCAGGGCTAGGGACATATGAGTGCTCAAGCTACTTTTCAAAACAAAAGCAAATCACCAGCAAAAATACTAATACCCACCACTGATCAATCAGGCAGACCATGGCATGCTCCACCTCTCTATCCATCTGGTAAAGGCAGTGCTACCATTATGGTCATTTTGCAAAGGAGGATACTGAGCATTCAGCACTGGTGGGAAAAGGGGGTACTTCCTCTTGTGATGGGTAGTATCACAGCTAATTCAATTTAGGTTGGGGGAGTGTGGCAACAGGGACAGGGACTTATGAACTGGCTAATGAGTAGGACTCAGGATGCATGTCCTACAAAGGGAATGGTGAAGAAGAGAAGAAGCAAGGGCTTGATCTCTTGGTAGGCACAACTCCCACAATTTGTCCTGGGGCAGGGTGGGACAGGCATTCGAAGAAGACACAGTAAGTTCTCAGAAGGATGGACCAGCTGTCAGTGAGGTTTGAAGCCATAGTGGATAAATGGGGAAACCAAGCCCCTATTAGAAGCCAGCTCTTCTTGCAGGGACTGGGCTGAGTCTCTGCACAGAGTCCATTAGCCCATGTTAGGGGGAGAGCAGGGATAGTGACCTTCAGCAGAAAGTGCCACCAACCACCTCTTTAGTCCAGAATTCGATTTCTCCACACCCTCCCACAGAGCAGGACCAGGCTGCTGATTTCTATAAAGGGGTCTCACTTCATGGCTTGGCACCATGTGGAATTAAGTGCTTCAAGGAAAGTTCTTCCCCACTCCCACCTACCCCTGGGGAGGGGAGGGACAAGGAACATGAGCTAGCCCTGCCTGCTTTCTGGCCAAGCACTGCTCAGGTTTCCTACTGTGAAGAAGATTCTGCCTGCCTTTTCATAGAGGGCTCTGGATTTTCCCAGCACATTGCAGAATGGCTGAGTGTCTGTGACTCAGGAGGGAGAAATGCACAGGAAATACAAGGGTTTGGGGTTAAATTGGGAGGAGAGAGACAAGGAAGGATAATCAAAGAGAGTGGTAGATATCACAGGGCCAGAGCTTCAGCTGTCCACATCAAGGAGGAGCTGGCTTAACACACTCAGGCTTCCAAAGAGGGTTTGACATAGAAACTGTTTCTGAACCATGCAAAACATAGTCTCTCTGAACATTGTACTCTATGAATAATTGCTCTGCGCCCACACCGCACGTGGTCCTGCTACAATGAGGAAAAGGGATTGGCATTAGGTAAACTGGAGTTGGAATGGGGGCCCTATAGAAGAGATGGCGATCAGCTTGGTCTGCTTTTCCTACGTAATGGGTTTTGTTCCTCCCATTTAGGGCAGATCCCTTGCCGCGTTCTTGTTCTCCTCTCATCTCATCTCACCACCCTAGGGTCTTCTCTCCTCTCATTACCCCTTTCCCTTGTGAGCCTTAAATCTTTCTCTAACTATATAAAAATCACACCCAGTTCAGCCTCTTATGTGCTCAACTCCAACCCATGTTCAAAGACAAGAGATAAACTAACAACAGTCTCCAAATTCTGGATCCACCGCCCTTTGAGGGTACTCTCATATGCCTTCTTCACTTTCTGATCAATTTTCTTAAAAGATCTACATTAATTGGCTCCATTGTATTATATCATATTCATGTCTCACTATCACTTTTACTACCCCAACTCCATGGAATTGGTTTTCTAAAAACATTGAGACCTCCTAAGTGCCAAATCCTAATGACTTGGATTAGGATTTCTTATCCAACTTGGCAGCATTAGATGCTGTTGACCTTTACTTTCAGTTCCAAAGCCCTTTCTGTGTTAGATTTGTTGACTCTCCTCTCTTCTGGTTCTTTTTGTACTTCTCTGCCCATTCCCTTGGGCAGCGATGGTATCCAAGATCCCTTTCTCATTCCTCTCATTGTTTTACTATCTGCATTCTGCCTCAGCGATTTCCTGAAGTCTTCTGACTCCACACACCATCCATTGACACACTGATAACATCAAAATCCCTGTCTCCTGAGAGTCACATGGAACTTTTCAGGAATGTGTGTCTGCAAGAGACTGGAGTGATATTTTTACTTACTTATTGAATGACTAGTAGAATAAATAGGAGGATGAAGTAATTAACTACAACAGGAATTGAGATCTTGGCACTTCTGGCTACTCATTTGTTAGTATTGTCTTCTGGACTGGCATTCTGTTGTGCCTCAGTTTACCCTGAAAGTCACCTTTGGCTAAAAGTGATCTTCATTTGAAACTAACACTCATTAGAATAAGTTCGGTCTATTTGTGAAAATTAATGAGAATTAAATCAGTTTAATATCGAATCCCACTTGTTTCCAATAAGGGCAAGGAAATACATTGCAGCTTATTAACCCAATTGTTGGGATCTAAAGATCCCAAAGCCTCTAAAGACAATGGAGCCAAGCTGAACAGGCAAAATCATTGAAATGCAACCAGGTTTTAAGTGACGCATGAAGCTGAGCTTCGATTTTGAAAACCAAAGTATGATTAGAAGAGCCAAAAGGGCTCATAAAGAGACATTTGGAATGATGATGGTAAATGGTATGTGTGCAAGGGTGTGGGGTCTTCTTTTGTGTTCTAGAAGTGAGTTCATAGCTCAAAGGAGTTTTACAGGAGAGAAAGTAACATTGAAGTTTAAAAGTAAATTCCCAACAAATTCAAGCTCATCTTTATGGCCTTTATGTTCACTGAGTTTATTTTCAATTCTTTCTCCCTAGGATTTAATAAAGTCTTCTGGACACTACAGCTTATTTAACTATGCTAATGACAACAAAGGAAGAGGTTTGTGCCCAGACTGGGGTCTTTTCTAGGCAGCAGGGCACCCTGGCTCCAGAGTCTACTGCCATAGTGTCACTGGGAATCATGTTGAGTTACCCTAAAGGGAAATGGAAAGCTGAAAACGGAGTGTAGGGTCTCTGAGTGCAGACATCCCACCTACCTTCAGGGTGACTCTGGCAGTAAGGGTCCTTGCCTTCCTTATACCTGGAGACTGCGGGAGAGCCTGTGCTGCATTTCTATGTTTTCTCAGCTGGACACATTCAAGTGAGAAGAAACACTCCCTCCATGCCTTAGGTCAGGGGTCCTTTGCCCTTATCAGAACCACACCTTCAATATGGAACTGTTTGGAAAAGAATGCTTGTGCCCCAATATTTTATGGTGCCTCTTTGTTCTTATGGGGATTCTTTTTCATGAACGAATGTTTCTAGAAATGCTGGATCCAACAGGAAGCTTTGAAATTAGAAACTGGAGAATCTGTTAGCTTATTTGAGGATCGAGATTCTACCTGCAAGTTAAATTTATTTTGAAAAAGCCTAAACTGATGTTTCCCCTGTGCCTGCCATAATCTCTACCCTCTCTTTCTCTCTATCCCCCGCCCCACCCCCCGTCCCTCTCTCCCACATGCATGCCACACGAGGGAAATAACTCTTGACTCTTTTGCCCTTGTCCATTGAAAATGTGGCCGCGCCTGCTGGCTCTCTAGAAACCTTTCAGGTTTGCCTCCTGCAGCCCCTGCGAGCGGGCAGCTGCATTACCATTCCACTCCTTAACCTCAAAGAGAGGCTGTTAACAAAGCCTAAGATGCAGGGGAGTCCAAGAAAGCCAGCTCAGATGCAGGCAGGGCCACGAGAATTGCAGCAGGAATATAAATGTCTTTTTTTTTTTTTTCTCTTCTAAAGAAGGATTTTAAAGGTTATCAAGTTATTCCCTTTCAAATACAGGGCCAAAATATGAGCGACAGTTGTCGAAGAAAGTTAACTACAAGTAAGAGGTTTAGAAGAAGCTCTTTTGAGCAGCCTGAAAGGGTGTAGAAAGGGGTTCCTGTTTCATATGCCTCTCCCCGTCCCTACCAGGAACTGGTGGACTTGAGAGCATCTTTCACTTTGGGGAGCTTCAGTGGAAAGTTGATGTTTTTGGTTTCAAGGAAACCCGGTTTTACCGAAGGGCTATCACTGTCTGGTTGTGTGACCTTGGGGATGATGTTTAAATATCTCTCTCAGTCTCCTTATCTCAAAGTAGATATTGGAAAGCTCCCTCATTTGGGGAAGGTTTTGTGAGGAAAGCTTAGCTCATCTAAGGTGGGTGTAACTCCCAGGTACTGGCAAAGACAATGATAAAAATAACTACATGGCATTTTCTAAAACTCAGGGTGCCCTACCAGTGCTTTTATTCCATCATGCCATGGCCACATTCGAAAGGAAGCTTCTAACCAACCCCAAGACCAGGTACCAATGGCTGAATACTTGGGCACATCTCTCTTCATCATTGGTTTGCAGGGTTATATCATTCTGAAACCGAGAAAAACCCTGTCTGTTCTACTTTCTTTGAGAGTATATTTATTTACCCAACTCATGTTTTATTTTCACGTTGTGTACATCCTTACTTTGCATTTCAAGGTAGAAGAGTCATTATATCTAATGAGAGCTCCTTTCTAGTTTGCGGACCACTTAGACTGTTCAAGAGCATGCTTGAATTTTAACCTTTCAATTCATCTTGGTAATGGCACATCACCCTTAAAAAATGAGATGCCAGCTTCCTGCTGAAAGAAATAGACACTGATTTCCAACCTGAAAACCGCCAATGGTCCTTAAGGATGCCTCATTTAGATTGAGGATGATATACACAGCATGAGATGGAAAGGCAGAGTAATTCCTGCTTGTGGACCTTGGCCACTCTGCTGAAATCCATGTTACACATGAACCCGATACATAGTGAGGTGACACATTCGTCATTGCATTAAAGCACTGCTCTAGGAACCTGCATCCTATCATTGCGAAATGCATTGCTGGCAGCCCTATTTTTTAAGAGACTTCAGTATCACCTAAGTGAATCAATGTTGCCAGCAAAGGCATTTTAAGAATTGAGGCATAAAAAATAATTGTCTTCTAGGTTCTCATAAGATTGGTTGGATGCACCCTTCACTTTTATCTCCACTCCTGTTGAAAGAGTCAGTAAAGAGTGCGTCTCTTTGTCATTGCTCAACATTATGGAAACTTTTCTCTGTCTCCATGGAGCTTCTCACTGCTCCTTGACCAGACCAGACTCATCACCTGACCAATAACATCCGATTCCTCCTTTAAGACCCCCTTCAGAAGTCACCTTATCTCTAAGCTCTTCCTAGATTCCCAAACAGGGTTACTAGTTCCCTCCTTAGAGATCTTACAGCCTGTTCTATATAACTCTTCCTTAGCATTTTTCACAATGAATGGTTCTTAGCTGTTTGCATGTCTTTTGTAACAGTAAGGAGGACACATTTTCTTCATCTTTTATTAGCAGTGTCTGCCCAAGACATATTTAATACTCATCAGAAAACTGATAAGTGAGTGAACAAAAAATGAGTGCCTGTTAAGATGCCGAAGTTGGTACTGAGTGGGCGAAACCAAGACTGTCAAAGTGGAAAGGGACTTTACCTCCTTTATGATGAATCTTCCCCCTTTGAAGTCAGTACAGTGAGGTCTAAGAGATCGTTTGCTCAAGGGCACACATAATCCAGAGCCAGATCTATTACTCAGTGGAGCAGCATGTCTTCTTACTTGCATTAGACAATTTTCTTTCTAGAACACTACCTTTAAGACATGGTCCTGAAGGAAATGAGGGATGGTCCTGAGGTGGCAACTACCAAAAGAGATGCCAAAAGCAAGTAGAGAGGAAAGCATGCTAGAGGTTGCCTCACTCTATATATCCACCTCCCTCCATGGCCATGTCCGAAGTATATACATGTACTTGGCTAGGACTGGAAGAGAGGGTGTCAGCTATGGAACCCATAATAATAGGAATGAGACTGACATTCCTGGTTGTCTTTCCTACTCACATCCCCCTTCTCTATGGCTCACAAAGTCCCCATGTTTAATATGGTCATGTATTTCAGGAGATCCAAATGCCATAGGAAAGATCATCTCCCAGCAGACTTTTCTCACTGTCAAAAGGAGACAGAGTTGCCAGATTCAGCAAAAAAAAATATATATATATAAAATAAAATGCTCCAGTTAAATTTGAATCTTAGATAATCAACAAGTAATTTTTAGTGTGTGTATGTCCCATGCAATATTTGGGAGATATCTTCCTCCAAAATCCACCAAGTGATCAAATGTTTGCCTGTGAAATGTGTGGTCTGGGAGCAGAGTCACCAAACAATCTTCACTAAACATACTGACCTCAGTATACCTTCTAACTTGAGGGACAACTTGACTCTAAAGAATTATGGGGATTTGTATGTTTGTTTTCCCTACTAGCATTCTCCTTTTTACCCCATGTGCCATTTTGAAACTGTCTGTACCCCAGAAAAGCCATGTTCCTTAATCCTGATTCAATACTGTTTATGGTGGAATCTTTTGATTAAGTTGATTCCATGGAGATGTGACCCACCCAACTGTGGGTGAGACCTTCTGATTAGGTGGTTTCCATGCAGATATGCCTCCACCTATTCAAGGTGGGGTTTCTTACTGGAGTCCTTTAAGTGGGAACCAGTTTGGAGCCTCTACAGCTAGAGACCTTTGGAGATGTAGGAAGAAAATGCCCCTGGGGAAGCCATTTGAAAGGAGAGGCCAGGAGAGAAAGCTAGCAGACATCTCCATGTGCCTTCCCAGTTGACAGAGAAACCCTGAACATCGTGTGCCCTTTCTTGAGTCAAGGTATCTTTCTCTAGATGCCTTAGTTTGGACATTCTCAGTGCCTTCAAACTATAAACTCTTGACTTAACAAGTTTCCTTTTTAAAAGTCAACCCATTTCTGGTGTATTGCATTTCCAGGAGCATCAACAAACTAAAACGCCTAGCCTCCAGAAAAGTTTTTGACTGTGTTAATGGATATCATTGATTTTCTATTTCACCTTGAAGTAGGACTGTGAGATATTTTTATTGAAGCCCTTTGAAGCTATGTCCTAAGCATTGTTGTTACATCCTAAGGACATGTGAGATGGTGAGGTTGCTCGAAGGGTGGTGAGTGGGCTTTGATGTCCCTCACTTATTCACTGCCTTGCACAGACAATTTACTGCAGCTCAGTTTCCTTACCTGCACAATTATTATCTACCTAATAGACTTGTGAAAAATTAAGAAGTGAAACGTATAAAGTGACAAGCACAGTGGTGGGCGGGGTCATTATTTATTGTCTTCCCACTCATTTATTGGGGCATTGGTTCTGATGTGCCATCTCAGACTTCTCTCCACTGCTCTTGCTACGTTGTCCTCTCTGGTTCTCTATCAGACTAATGGTAATAATGCCGTCTAAAATATGAGCAGACTCAGAGCCAGGAGGCCTGGATTTCTGCCCAGCCTCTCACTGCTTATTCAATAATTAAGATTGGGAAAACAAATTAAATCCAGGAAACACAGCCACTGAAATTAAGTAAGTGATTACGATGATGATGATGATGATGGTAACAACACTTAGTTTTCATCGTTTCTCAAGCTTCTTGGGGGAGATCTATACTTGATAATGAGGCATGAAATGTTGTTTATTTCCTTCAATGAACAGGCCTGCTTGAATCACTGATGTTGTGCCAAACCCTGTGATGGGCACAGGGTGTACAGCAGTAAACACGACTCAGGGCTTGACCTCAAGGAGTTTCAGTCTAATTGGACAGATGACTGGTAAACTTAAAATTTCAATGCCATTCATTTATTGCTGAGATAGACGCTCTTGTAGAGGAGACAAAAACCATGCAAATGAGCTTTGTTGGGGCGGGGCGGGAATTCAGGTTGGAAGTCACACAGGCATGGCTGGCAACCTGTGAGCAGAGTATTGTAGGAGGGAACCAAGCAAACAAGAAAAGGAAAAAGAAGTGGGAGTCAGTATCTTCAGGGTTTTATAACCCTCAAGAATCTTCTATTTTACTCTAGCAATCTAACCAGTCTGCTTCTTTATTCCAATATTTTATTAAGTCAAGTTTAATTGTTCTGGGTCAGGATTTGGGGCTGTGTAGTTGCCCCAAATTAGGCCAGTCTTTCTAGCAGATCAAATACGAAATTGGTGGCTCTCAATGACCTACTAATAAAGTCTCTGGAGGAATTTGAGAAATATAATAAATTTTGAAAACATATTTGATGCTAACCCCAGTCAAAAATTAAGTGTTCAATAATTCAGCATACTTCGATTCAAATCTCAAGAGTTAATCAGTATAAAATGGAAAATCATCAGCCATGTAAACCACACTAATCAGATTTAAAATTCATCAAATATCACATGGCATTAAAATAAAAATAGAGGACTCATTTTACACAGATCTCTCTCTATCCCTTTTTCACGTGGGCAAAGAGAGTATCAACTCAGATGGTTAACAACCTAAGAAGAGTGAGCAGAAAGCATCACCTGAGCATCTCAAAGTAGATGGAAGAAATTGCCCTGCCATGTAAACTTCCTTGAATGAGAAAACCAGGAACATTTAAGGGAATTTATTCAAGGAAATAAGGGCAAATAACAAGGTCTTCTCTGTTTATGCATTTATAGAATTAGATCATTGTCTTTCTTTAAGGGAGACTCTTTCTCTTTCTCCTTCAAATTACTCATAGTTTCTAGAATATTTTAGGTTTTCTTTAATTTTTTCTTCAAGAACAAACTATTAGAAATCTTAGTGGCTTAAGGAATAACTTTTTATTGTTTTCAATAATCCTGTCTGGGCTAGCTCAGCTGATCTCTCCTGAAGCTTGCACGCATCTGCTGTTAGCTGGAAAGCTGGCTGGTGACTGGGTAGTTTAAAGAGGCCCTCACTCAAATGTCTTGTAGTTGGCAGGGTGTCAGTCAGGCTGCATCATTTTTCTTTCACCCTGCCTCTCATCCTCTAGCAGGCTAGCTTGGGCATATTCACGTGGTGGTCTTGGTGGTGATAAGCAGCTTTTAGTACAGTTTAGGATGCTGGTGCAAAGCCAGGTGTTAGGCGTTGGAATTTTAAGATTAAGATGCCTAATAGGTCTCCAAGTGGAGATGTGAAATAGGCAGCTGGATATAGCAATCCCAAGATTAGAGGAGAGGTTTGGGATAAAAATACGTGTTTGGGAGTCATCTGCAAGAATGTTGTTTAAAGCCCTGGGACTGGATGGACTCACTGAAGGAGTGTGACTCGAAAGGGAGTTTGAGGAATGAGTCCTGTGGTTCACTACTTGTTAGGTATTGAGAGGATGAGAAGAAACCAGCTGAGAATGTGAATCCAATAACTTGGGAGAAAAACCAAGGTGGAGTGATCTCCCAATAGCCAAGTGGGAGAACAAAAGTGTTGAAAGGAGGAGGGAGTGACCCAACGTGTCAAATGCTGAAAATAGATCAAGTGTGAGGATTGGAGACAGACCATTGTATTTTGCAACACAGGACTATTTCGGGTGGATATTGGGGCTGAAAGCCTTATAGGAGTGACTTCAGGAGAGAATGGGAGGAAAGGAGCTGATAGCAAATATAGACTGGTTTTTTAAAAACAATATTTAATTTTGAAGCTTTTCAAACATACAAGAAAATTCAAAGAATTGAACATTGAAAAACTATATATTCACCACCTAGATTCTAAAACCTTTTAATAGATTTGCTTTCTCACAAGTTTATCCATCTCTCCAATTCATTCTTTCTTAATGCAAAGAGAACAGAAAATTGGGACAAAGACTGGAGGAATCGAGAGTGTCATAAGAAATACTATATACACATTTATATAAGAAATTTGATAGCATGTTTATATACTGATGAGAATGCTCAATATTTAGAATAATGTCTTTGGATAGGAGAGGGCAGATGGGCATTGTTGCATCAATGCAGAGATTGGTTTTGGTATGTGCATCTCTAGCAATGAGAGAAAAGTCAGAAAATATGGGCCGTGCGGGGCATGATCATGCCCTTTAAAATCCTTTGGGCTCTGTGGGGAGGAGAGGGGACCGAATGATCTGTATTCTAGCATCTGCAGGGCTCACTCTGGTCTAGCCTTCTGTTTCTGGCTCTTCCATGAATGTGCTATGAAATTTTGAAAGTGTCACAAAACCAAACTGTCAGGTCTTCTGGGACTTCAGCTGCAAAATGAGCATAATTATGAATAGCATACTTACATTACAGGGAGCTTTGAAAATTATACACTGTGGATGTAGGTTTTGTTGTGATATTTATCACCCACACTTACCCAGAAAAGCAGCTCTGCAGGCTGTTACAACTCAGATTCCCACTCTATGCAGCCCCTTTTCCTTGCCTGGAGACTTTCAGGTCCTGATAGAACAACGAGAGACTTTGTAGATTTTACCTGTCCCCCCAACAGTTAATCGTTAGCTCTTGGTCTTTGGACCAATATCTTTCTGGAAGCCAAGGAGCACAGGAAGGGCTCCAGAGGACTGGAACCTGTCCTCACCTTGGGAAGGTGCCCTTTCTGTTCATCCAGTGATGTTGGAAAACAGGTCTTTCATTCCCTGTGTCTGCCCCCCTCTTTGTCTTATGCTAGAAGAGCAGAGGCTGAGGCCTGTGATGTCTCTATTGACCCTGTTTGGCTCCTGTTTATACTAACAAATGTGGAATTTTTATATCAGGGTTCCTTTTGCTCTTTCTGCAGCTCCAGCTTTCCTATAACTCCTTCCGATGCTTGGAGCTATTTATGTCCACAGAGAAGATTGGTGGATGACCTGTTACAAGTAACCACACGCAGAAAAGAAAGCCTCACTGCAAAGATACCCCAGATATATTTAGTGCAGCTTAATTAGAATTAGCTATAGTGAATTCAATTCCCTTCCTGCATGGTGAGGTTTTATATTAAAACACAAACACGCTATGTTTGTACTTACTGTGATGGAGAAGCCCCAGGGCTTGGAATGGGGATGAAACCCAGATTCTCTAACTGTGGGTAAGATACTGCACCATTCAGCCCCCATGTCCTCCTATGTAACCTCATAAAAATAAAGTTTTTCTTATAAAGTCCTTGGGAAGATTGACAGAGGTTACGTGTGTGAGAAAACCCAGTGCAGTGCCTGGAAGACAGTCGGATCATCAGATCTAGTAGTTGGGTTAAGAGCACACACCACCAGTTATAGTGAAAGCAGTTAGGCAATCGTAGCTGATGTTAAGTGAGTGTTTGTTATGTAGGAGAGTTAGTGTTAGGTGGGTTACGTGGGCTATATTTAGCATGGTAGATAAAGAGTTTGAGCAGATTACTGCTTTTTTCCTTGAAATTCAGCTCTTCTCAATCATTACTGCATGCAGTTGACACTTGATTCAACTTAGGTTTCCAAGCTTTATGTCAATGATATATTATTCTATTTCAGTTTAATGCTTGACACCCATTTAATTTTAAATTTCAGATACACAAAAAATAATTTTTAGTGTAAGCATGTCCCATACTTACACTGAAAATATTTATTATTTAGATGACATTCAAATTTAGCTGGGGATCCCGCATTTTTATTTGCTAAATCTGCTATCCATAGACCCCAGGGAATGCAGACACCTGATGTACGTGTGTGTATGTATGTGTGTATTTTTGTCCAAGGACAAAATACCATAAGGTTCAAGATCAGTGGATGTGTCAAAAAGTCACAATGACCACCTGAGAGATTTTCCTAACCCTGATATCAAAGGTAGGATGAAATATCACCTCCCACCTAGCTCCCTAATCTGCATTTATTCCCTTTATAATAACCTTTCCTTTACTCCTTAGCCCACAGCTAAGTAATAATGTATTCTTTGGTTATTATTTGACCTATTTACATGGAAATATTTCAGAGACTATGTCTGTTTCATTCATCCCAATATTCCTCTGATAAGCAGAGGGCTTGAAGCATAGTAGGTAGACAATTAAATTTCACTGGGTGAATGGAAATCCAGCAATATGATGACAATAACACAAGATATAGTGACAAAAAGCACTTAAGAGATCTCTGTCAGGTTTTCATTCTTTGCCTTGGTTTCCACATCTGTTAATAAGGTGATTTCATCTATCTCAAAGGATTATATTGAGAAGAAAATGCATACCTGTCTCTACATCTATGTCTGCATATATTTATGCCTACCTCTAAATCTATCCATATTCTATGTAGTGTGTGTGTTTGTGTATGTATGTGCCTTTAAGTGGGTGTTAATACGAGTGAAACAACAGATGACATTAGATTTGCTAAATCAATGTCAGCTCTTTTCCTTTTCTTATATGTTAAAAGTTGGCTATTTGGGCTCTGCTTTTCCTTTTTCCCAGTTTTATCAGGGGGCACGTAATGCCTCAACTAGAAAGGGTTATGAAGGCCAGAAGTATAGCATGCAAATTGCTAAGCCTTCCAGAAGCCATGCCCTTGGTTGCTAGGGGATTTCATCACAGATTCAGGCAAACCTTGCCTTACAGAGGGCCTCTGAAAATAGAGCATTAATGATCTGACAAAATCTCTACACCTTTTCCCTTGGAGTTCCCAGAATTTCAGGCAGTTTGGAGGTGGGTGGTGATGAGTTATTGCAGCTGACCATTGTCTTTCATTGGATCTACCTGACAGATGAGTCTGAAGTCAGTTGAAACCCTGGAACTGAATGTCAAGACCCTGGGAATTTGAACCAATATGAAACTCCCTGGGTCCTCTGAAGGATGGCTAGGGAGTCAATAAGAACATCTTCTAACGCATTGCTTTTGTTATTTTGTTATTTTCAAGGAGTTCAAAGTCATTCACCAGCTATATGCATTCAAAATGAGACTGCATATTAAAAGCAAACCCTAGGGCACCATAAGTTTTGGTTGGATTGTAAATACTCAGAGGTTATGGTATCCCTAAAGTAAAGTTCTCAAGGCAGTGATGGTATTTGCCCTGGTTCACATGTATCTGTGTCACTGAGAAGTCATAATTAAACTGGTGAGTGTATACAGGGTGGACTCATTAAGGTTGTTATGGGAATATTGTTTTCTTGTTTGGTTAGGGCTAGAGCACAGTGAAGTTCATGAACCACGTGTGTCAGTTCCTTATGATGTCACCTGTCTATAAGAGAAAGAAAAGACACAACGGCAGATTTGTCTCAGAGGTTTGTACATGTGAAACCAGGACTCCCTCAACTTCAAGAATGTGATTGGGGAGGGAAAGATCAAAATAGAAGAACATACTCGGAAATTCATCCAGATGAGGATTTACATCCATGAAGCCTCTAAAATACATTTGAACTCATAAGTCCAGACCATTCACAACCTTCTATAATAAAAACCTGATTTATTACACTGGATATTTGTTTCAAACCTACTCGGTCTACATAACAGCTCAGTTTGGCATGAATTTTTCATTTAACAAGAGCACCTTTTAGAGCTCAATTTGATGGCTCTTATTCCCAGAATAATAATGAGGGAACCAAGATATTAAAACTTAGATCTTTGAAAAAAGAAACATAAGCATATGAGTGTTGAAGAACCCAATATGTTCTTAGATTGAAAGGTGCCCTAAGAACTAAAGCAGGATAAATAAATTAATGAATAAATCCACAAGGCACAATGTAGTGAAATTTGGGGTCATTAAAGAAAACTCCAAAAGCTTCTGGAGGTGAGGTGCAGTGGGGGGTAGACTGATTGCTTAGAAAAAGATGTGAATCAGGTTAACGACAGACTTCTCAGTGGCGACAATGGATGTAGCAGATAGTGGAGCAATGTTTTCAAATGTCAGAGACAATTAACTTTGAACATATGCAAAAGCAAAATCAACAGACTTTCTGCTGTGCAAAGATTTAGAAATTTGCAAGTGCCAATCCCCTTGGAATGAATGACAAGTAAGGGGAATAATCAACCCAAGGGGAAGATCTAAGATGAAAGAAACCATGGTGAGTGAAAGAACAGAAAACAAATGAAGAAAAAACACTAACTTTAATTTCAAATAAGTATCAATTTTTCAAAAATATTTTTTCTGACTAAAATATTTCAGATTATTTCAGTATGAGATGAATTGGGACTGAGTACAGGGAGAAAATGGAATTTAAAGCATACTGAGATTCTTTTCTCAGATAGGGAAAACATAGGTACTGATAAGCTCTAAAATTTTTCAAAACAACTCTTGTTAAATATGCTTACCAAAGCATTAGGCAATGTATTAGTTTGGTAAGCTGCTGGAATGCAATATACCAGAAATGCAACAGATTTTAAAAAGAGAATTTATAAGTTACAAGTTTACAGTTCTAAGGCCATAAATATGTCCTAACTAAGGCATCCAGAGAAAGATACCTTGGCTCAAGGAAGGGAATGTATGGGCTGACGTCTGCTGGTTCTTGTCCCTGGTTTCATCGCTTCCAGCTTCTGATACCAGTGGTTTCCTTTCCATGCATCTGTGGTACACATTTAGCTGCTCTAGGACAAATCTTTGGGTTTCATCTCTTGGCTTAGCATCTGCTAGGGCCAGAGATTTCTTTTCTTCACATTTTGTCTATTTCTATGAGTCCTTGCTTAGCACCTGGGCTATTTCTGTCTTGATCTCCAAATGTCTACCTCAGTTCTCTCTGGTGGCTCTAAACTTTCCCCAAAATGCTTCCTGTTTTAAAGGATTTCAATAAATTAATCAAGGCCCACCGTGAATGTGTGAAGTCATATCTCAACGAATTAAAAGGTTATACTTACAATTGGGCATGTCACATTTCTGTGGAGATAATCTAATCAAAAGTTTCCACCTTACAATATTGAACCAGGAATAAAAGAAATAGCTGCCCCATATGATTTAATCAAGATTAAAACATGTTTTTTTCTCAGGTACATAATAGCTTTAAACCAACACATTCCGCCCTCTGGACACCAAAAAAAGACATGTTCCTTCATATGCAAATGCATTCATTCCATTTGCAAATCACAAAGCCTTAAACCATTTCAGTAATAATACAAACATGATACAAAGTCAAAACCAGTATAGAATCTCATCAAAGTCAGGTACAGGCAGAGACAAAAATTCTTTCCCTGGCTCTGGACCTGTGAAATGCAAACAAGTTATCTGCTGCCAATATACAAAAGAAGGACAGTCATAGGATACATTTTTTCTATTGCCATAGGGAGAAGTCAAAAGGTAAACAAGGATCACCAGACACAAACAGTTTTGAAAATTTGCAGAGTAAACTATTGGATTTCAAAGTCTGAGAGTCATTTATCCTCAGGGCTTTTGAATGAGGCAGTCTCACTCTTTTCAAGGGCCTATGCAGTGGCCTTGCTGTCAGTCTGAATGCTGAGATGTGTTGTAGCACTGCGGTTCATTGTGAGAACCACCATTTTCTTGGCTTCACCCTCTTCAAGCATTGGGGCTGTGCCTGAGCTCTCTGCCAACTTTGGGGCACATGCTCAACCCTTCCAGAACAATGTGGGTGGCAGCCAGCCTCCCCCCAGTCCTGGGTGTATGTGTTCCAATCTCTCTGAGACCTGAGGTGGTAAAATTCTTCTTGAGCAAAGAACCACCCTTTGCTTCTGGGGCAAACTCACCCTCTCCACATATTTGGGTGAGTGCTCTTGTGGTCTGAAATTTCCTGGCTCTAGGCCTTAGCTTCCATGATTCTGCTTCTGAAGTCATCTTTCCTTCAATTTGTCCCTTTTCTGCCCTTTTTAGTGCAGACTTGTAGTGGGTCCATTCACATAGATCTCACAAAAAAAAATTTGTAGATTTTCCATGCAGTACACAAGGATTAAAACCATCACACAATGGGACTTTCTACAAATTCTTTCTGGATAACTCCATCTCCAATCCTCTCTTGTCCTGTAATGGTTGATTTGATTAAATTCTCACATAGGCCCTATTCACTGGGGTCTTATTTTTCTGGAAACTCAGACATTTCCAGACCATCAACTTATGGATTTTTTGTTTTTGTTTTTGTTTTTTTTTTTACTGTTGTTGTTGTTCCCAAGAGTTCAGTTCTCAACTTATTTCTTTCCTGTTACATTTTACTATAAGCTGCAAGGAGCATCAAGATTGCATTTTCCACATTTAGTTTGGAAATTTCTTCTGCTAAATATTCGAGTTCATCACTCTCAAATTCTGCCTTCCACCCACAAAGAATGCCTTCCTTCCAGCTCGCAATGGCACATTCATCATTTCTCTCTAAAGCCTTAACAGAAGTATCCTTAGAGTCCACATTTCTACCAACAGTCTCTTAAAGGTATTCTAGCCTTCTCTATCAAGCTCCTCACAACTCTTCCAGAATCTTCCCCTTATCCATTTAAAAAGCTGTTCCAATGTGTTTGGTATTTGCAAACCACAGCAGCACCCCACTTCTCCAGTACCAAAACCTGTATTAGTTTGTCAAGCTGTTGGAATGTAATATACCTGAAATGCAATGGTTTTTAATAAAGGGCTTTATTAAGTTACAAGTTTGCAGTTGTAAGCTCATAAATATATCTTAACTAAAGCATCCAGAAAAAGATCTGGGAAGGCTGTGGCTGGTAACTTCTGGTCCTTATTCCCAACTCCATTGCTTGGTATCTCACGGAAAGGCGTATGGTGACATCTGCTGGACCCTGAGCCTTGTGTTGGCTCTGAAGCAATTTTTCTTCAAGTGCCTGCATCTGCTCTGAGCATCTCTTCAAAATGTTGCCCCTTTTAAAGGACTCCAGTAAGCTAATCAAAACCCACCTTGAATGGGTGGAGTCACATCTCATCTAATTAAAATGTCACACCCACAGTTGGGCATCTCACATCTCCATGGAGATAATCTAATTAAAAGTTTCTGCCCTAAATATTTGAATCAGGATTAAAAGAAATGGCTGCCCCCACAAGATAGGATCAAGATTAAAACATGACTTTTCTGGGGTACATAATAGCTTCAAAATGGCACAGGTAGCAATTAGAAAACTAATTGCTAATTGGTCAAGAATATAAACCCCCAAATCACTAAGGAGTGAAGTGGGGGAAAGCAGAGAAGAAGAAACCCGATCAATCCAAGAGAAAACAGGCCAAGAACAAAGCATGAGGAAATGACAAGAAAGATCAGTAAATAAATTTGGTATCAACAAGTCTAGTAATCACAAAACTGTGGATGCATTAATTTTACTTGTTAAAATACATTTTCAGATTGAGATATGAAACCCAATCCTGCTTTATGCCATTTGCCAGAGCAACACTACATCATGATAATGAAAGAAGGTAGATGGTAAAAAGATATAAATGTTTCCATTGAACACTGAACAGGGCGTCTTAAGGGAAGGGGCAGAGTAGGACAATGCATATTTTATGGAGGTCTCCTTGAGGAGTATAAGAAACTTGGAATTCATCCTGAAAGAAATGGGCAATAATGAAAATAATTTAGTGACTTAATAAGATTTACATTTGAGAAAGATTACTATTGCAGCTGGGAGAGTTTGGGGGCAGGGCAGGTCAAGTTTGTGGTAGGGGGACCACTTAGGAAGCTATGAAGGCATTCATACATGCAGTGTAAGAATTTGAATGCGTTTCAGTGTAAAGGCGGTGTGTTTTATAGAAGAAAGTATCTTCTTATTCTAAGAAGATAGAATTAGTGCGACTTGGGGTTGAAGGGGAGGGGGAGAACTGCATGATAGCGCAGTTTCTGAAATGATCACGTGAATGATGGATGCTATCATTCACCAACACAAGAAACACAAAGAGGAAGATTTAGGGAGGAGTGAGATGATGAGTCTGTATTTGGTACATTGGGAATAAATGGCAGTGACAATTGAGTCTCAGGCTACAGATTTGCACTGGATGTGCTAATCTTGGAACCACCATCTCACTGGTGGAAGGAGTCGTTTTAAATTCATAAGCAGAGCTTGGGCTATAGAGCTTGACTTGTCCATAGATTCTTTAGAACCATGATGGAAGAAGAGGCTAGAACTCTGCCATGAGCCCCAACTCTCTCCTTTTACATTTAGTAGTGGGGACAGGCTAATGAAAATAATCACATCTTCCTAAATCCAATTAAGAACTTTGAAAGCTTCACTAAGCAAAGATCAGTGCCTCCCTCCCTGTCTCTGAATTTTTGTCGCTGTGCAGTCACGGGAACAGTGTAGGTGAGAGGGGAACGGGATGGCTCTTGATGCCTTCTGGCATCAAATGAAGCATTAATAGTGAAACGTTTATGAAAATTAAGAAACCCCTTGTTGCTCTCTGAAGAAAAGCAGCCCAGTGGGTGAAATGGTTGCTAATTATTCTCATATTCAGACATTAGCTGAATGTGATAATGACTTCATAGGTTCCAAGTGAAAAAAATTTTTTGAGCTTTCTCCAGTAAAAGACAGCCCCCCCCCCCCACATGCAAAATTAGACAGACACTGTGAAAATTGACATGCATCACAATGTGGTCTGCTCAGAAGGTCCCAAGATCCCTGATTAGAATAGGGGCAACAAAGTTAAGAAATTTCACATTTACATTTCTTAGAATATTGAAGAATTCCATGGGCTCCTTCTCTCTCATGTTCAGGAAAACTCCTGGGAAACATCTATATTTGCAGAGTCTACAAGGCTTCAAATCTGACTACTTCCCAGGTCAAGCTAGTCCCCCAACCTGGCATGGAGAGGGAGCCCAAGGATTCTGTTTTCAATTCTCTGGAATTCTATTATACTTTCTGAAAAGTGAAACTGTGCATTGGAAAGTCTTCCCAAAGGAGGTGAGTCTTGAGTCACTATGTGAAAGAGGAATGGGCATTTTCCAAGAGAAGACGGCATCACATTATCTTTCTTCAGGAAAAGTGACACGCCTTTCCTTTCACCTCCGCCACACCATGCAAATACTTCCATTATAATTCTGAGATCTGCACTGGATTTATTTGTTCCAATGCCATGTATCCCTGATGCATAGCAAAAGACATGGTTTATAATAGGACTATGGTATAAAGTCCTTATGGTATAAAGGAATGCAGCTATAAAGATGGAAAAATCAGCTTTCATCCTAAATATCAGATTTGGAAACATTATTTCTAACTCAAAATTGGTACTTTGAAAATTAAGATACACCCCTGAAAGAATTCAGAATTTGGAATCTCCTGGGTAGAGTGAAACAATTTATTTGAATAACCAGTTAATGAGCATAGATGAAAAGATGGGGGTGGTTATTTGTCTCCTTCAATGTGAATGGGATGAGATCAGAAGGTAGGGCATTTGGGAAGCAGCAGTGTTGGGTCCTGATGTTGGGTTATTTCTTTGGTCCAGGTGAGGAAATTGCTCCTTCTCAGAAAGATGTGGAGAGCACAGGGCTACTCAGTTCTCTTTTACCCTCCACTTGGGGTGGAAGGTGGGGCTGGTGGGTTCTATCAAAATGGGTGACTGGGGACCAGGCAGAGCTGAGGAAGACGAGGATGGTAGCCCACAGGTAATAAGCTTTCATTCTGTGCTACTTACTGCTCTAAGCACTTTTATGGACTATCTCATTTAATTCATAAGGATACCCAAAGAGGAAGGCCCAATGATCGGCCCTTTTTGAAAGGTGAGGAAATTGAGAATTATAGAGGTTTGCTACTATTCTTAAGTAGAGGGGACAAATGTCACTTAGCTAGGACTATGAGCTGAGAGTCCCATTTCAGGATTTTATTTGAGAAATAATGTTTGCAGTTTAGTGGAAGAAACCTGTCCTGACACCTCATCCGACCGAGCAGGCTGAGATGGAAAGTGGGAGGTGCACTTGGGAGCTGAGCTGGAGAGGCACGATGGTGATAAGCCTGGCAGTGGCCTCAGGCAAAAACCGTCCATCAAATGGGCAGGTGATCTGGGTGAATGCTGAAGCAGGGGAACCAACGGCATTATTTTGTTTACAAAACTCTTAGCAGTGTGTTTCTGGAAAGCTGTGATATTGTTTGAAAGAGTCTGGAATGGAATGGATAATTTCATTGTAAGAATGAATAAAGCACAAGGACGATGAAGGCTGATGCTTTTGAAGTCCCAGTGAGTTAACTCTGGCATAGAGTAAGGGCTTTGGAGGCAGCAAGGAAAACGCCCTCGTGTGATGGAGCGAAAATGATCTTTAGTCAGGAGGACAAAACTCTGCATCGCAGTGTGACCTGCTATTGATGTTTGACCTTGGATGAGCACCTATCCTTAGAGAAACTTCTCTTTGCTCATTTTTACAATGGGGACCATTCTCCTGACATCATGTCATAAGGAGAATTCTATGGGATAAAGGAGGTAAAATATATAAGGTTTTACCTCCCTCCTCCAGTCTTCTTGTTCCTGGAAACAAACACTTTGGCCACCAGAGAAATAAAAGAGGAACGCAGTGCACATTCCAAAGGGAGCCAAGAGGATTATTTTCAGGAACACCGACTGACACCTTCAGCGATGCCGGGCATTATCTAAAATTGGAAAGGACCACAGCACCATTGCTGGAATTCCACAATTTTAATTTTGTATATAATGAGTGAAAATCCCTTTATTTAAGGGCGGTTGTGGCTTTATTATCCATAGGATGACATGATCAGGTACATCCAGGTTTCATTTGAATGGGAAAACAAAATGCAGGGACCCACGCTAAACACTTACCTGTTAAGCACTGAGGCCCTCTCACCCAGGAAGGGAGCTGCATGTTGAGACAGGTTCCCGGGAAGGAGGGGGAAATGTCTGTTGGCCCTTTCCTGGGTCAGAGCCCAGCCTTGCTGCATTCCTTACAGCTGCCACCACTGGGAGAAGCAATTTGTCAACTTTATACCTTTCTGCTTTATGGTCTGGTGACTTAATAGGATTCGACCTTCCCTGGATTCCATTTCTGTTGGGTCGGACACAGCACTTCAAATTAAAACTTGGGCTCTCAGACAGGTCAGGAGAAGTTGGTGAGTGGGGATGGGCACGTGACCCCGGGAGGGTGGTAGGTTCAGATTCCTGCCGAGCCATCATGATCAATCCATGTATTCAAGCTGGCACCCAGCCTGAGCGCCAAACTTCTCCAAAGCCTGTGGGGATCCTGACTTCCCCAGAGCAGTGTAGCAGACTCCAGAACCTCATGAGTCTACCCATCCAGCTGCTCATTGAAAGGAAGCCTCAATTTTCAGGCAGCATAAGAATGGAATTCAAAAATGGGAAGAGACATTGCCACTGCAAAACATTCCTGAGATGGCACTGTCCACTCGGCCAATATGCATTTAGTACCACTGCATGCCATTCCCTGTGGCAGACATCAAAGGGGCTGCAAGGATTTCAGCTTTGCTGCCAAGGGAACTACAGTCCAGAATGAGAAGAAGTCGAGGGCATAGGTCACCAAAATGTAAGGCAGAAAGTGACAAGACTAAGGAAGAAGGATTCTGTGGAGCTCTGAGGTAGAAGAGAGAAAGTTTGGGGGGTTTTGGAGAATGGGTGAGAATCTTGGGAAGCTTTATAATGGAAATGCCAATTGAATGGAGGCTTTGAAGGATAGAAGGACCCAGGCCAGTTGGCATCAGGCTTGGGAAAGATCAGGCTGAGGAGAGGGAGTGGCACAGACAAAGAAATGAGGCTTGGTATCATGGCATGTGCCCAGAGCAGTGAGTGAGCCAGGGTGTCTATAGACTGCAGTGCTGCAGGGAGACCTGGCCTAATGATGTTTATGAGGCTGATAATACAAACTGAGGCTCTCTGGGAGATTACTATGGATCACTGTTTAGGCTGTTATACATTCTTTACAGCCCTATGAGGTGTTAGAATTATTCCCACTTTATGGATGATGAAACTGAGGCCAAAGCAACAAAGCATTGAAGGCATTTGTCTAAACACGGCTGGAAAGGAACCGAGCTGGGATTTGAGCCTGGCATTCTGCTTCCAGAGTTTGCACTTGCATCCTCTCTTCATAAAACGATGCGATTAGTAGGTTCACTTACAGCCTGCTTAGCAGGACGAAGTGTAAAGGGGAGAGACGGTGACGAGGTGGGAAAGGAAAGGTGAGAGCTCCCAGAACTGAGTCTCTTGGGGCCAGTTTCTGGGCAGAGTCTGACTCACTCTGGAGGCTGAGAGCAGAAGGACAATCTCCCAGGCCTGCCTCCACGCCTGCTCTTCTCTCCTCTGACTCCCCATTGTGGGCTTGGTGGCCGTGGAGTCTCTGCGCCATGTGCTTTCCCTGAGCTTCACCCTCCCCCTCTGTTACTGCTCGTGGTTGATCTCTTTTGGCTTTCTTGAAATGAAGGTGTCACTGGGAGCCTCCTCAGGAGAGATCCTCATGAGGGGTGAGTAAGAGCAGGAGGTGGGGAGAAGTGTCCTCTGGTGGACACAATGCCACCACCTGCCAATTGTGGCCAGAGAATCATCCTAAGAGTTCACTTCAAAAGGACACAAGGCCATGCTATCTTGTGTGTTTGGAATAGGCATCCTTGGCGGGGGAGGGGGATCTGCATCTGCTTCTCCCACTTCAGGCAGGGTTTCATCTCACCCTGGAACTACTAAAAGGAAATAGTGTGAGTTTCTGGTGAAAAATGGGTTAGGTCAACTTTTGGGACACTGTCCTTCAGAAATAAAATTACAAGTATGGAAGGGTCTTGTTATAACTGTTTGCTGCAGCATTGCATGAGTTAAACAAATGAAAAATAAAAATAATAATAAACCTGGAAGCAATGAGAATGCCATTATCAGGGGAATGATTGAATAAACTGTGGTATTGGGGTGCATTTACACTGAGATAAATCATGCAGCTACTTAGATGAAAGAAAAAGGTCAATGCACATTAACCCAAAAGATGTCCAAGAAAACACCATTGGTGAAATCAAAGGAAGGTGCAGAATGATGTACACTGGATGTTACTAGTTTTTGTGAAAAGGAAAAAAATGGCTGAAGAGAAAGATGAAACCTGTTTGTGTGTCTGTGTGTCTGTGAGCAAAGCCAGAAAGAGATATAGAAAGATAAAAATGGTGTATTTGTTTGGAGGGAAATAAATTATGATTTTATCCTTTATGCTCTTTCTAAACATGCATTCCTTTTGTGATTAAAAATCCAATAAACTAAGCATTACTCACATATAAAATTGTAGAAGGAAACAAAGTGGAGTTAAAGTTATAGAGGACATTGAATGCCAGAATATAGTTTTTGTGCCTGTTACTATATGCCAGGATTTTCAAATACAGGTTCCATATGACACGAATCCTATGGAATAATGCCAAAATAATTTTTTTAAAAAGCAATTTTGGGAATGCTGCCTAATGTACTATACCTGTGGAACTTCACAATACACATTAATTACCTAGGTCTTATCAAAGGCACTGAGAAGTCCTGCAGCTAAAACTTATCTTCTCATGTGTGTTAATCTAGTTTTCCCAATGGATACTAAGAAAATCTCTGTGTGTTTTATACTTAGTCTATGGAACATTTTAGAAAATGTTGGAGAATAAAACCCTTGAGGGTAATGAGAAGCTACTGGAGGTTTTGGAGCAGAGAAATAACAAGACAACAAGACCTGAACCAATTTTTGTGGAACTGTGCATTGAGTGGCAGTTAACCTGGACAAGAAGAAATTGCAGGCAAAGGGGACTGGCTATGAGCATGTCCCAGCAATTCTAGGAAGAGGTGATAGCAGTCTGGAAGAGGATAAAGCTGCGGTGGTAGAGATCCAGGATAGCTGTGACATTGCAAGGATAAAGCCAAAAGGGCTTGGCAAAAAGGAGTAAGGAAACCATCAATAAAAGTTGCAAAGAGCTTATATGTTGGACAACTGGGTGCTTGGTGGTGCTTTGAAATGAGCAATGCTAGAGGTTTGGGGTTTATGAAGTTTGGAGTTAGAAGGAAGATGATTATGAATTAAGTCTGAAGAGTTGGAGTTGATGTCCAGTACACGGTTGGATGTAAGAATATAATACAACTTCTGAAACTCCATGAATGCGCCACTTCTAAGGAAGGAGGCTGTTGGCATTGCTGGGCTGGCAGTGATCTGATCATCCTCTTAAGGCCATGAGGTGATGGGGTCTCACCTAGGGTAAGGTTCAGTCCCTCAGAATGGAAATGGAATCTTACTAAGGTCAGCCTTTGATAGAGCAGGGAAAGGGAACTCTTGCATTTTTCTAAGACTCTCTGGACATCTGAGAGAGTGAGCATTATGTTATGGGTTCTTGAGTGGTGAGATTTAGAAGGCACTCACCTCTGTGAGGAAATCCAGGGCTAGAATGGAGGTGCCATAAAAACACCAGCGACCAAGTCAAATCTTGTCAGTCAGGTGACCTAACATCCAACTTCTACATTGCTCTAGGTTTATCTTCCTTTCATTGTTCCTGTGTTTGCAATCCATCGGACTTGACTGCTGCAGCTCTATTTTGGTTGTGAGACAAAGATAAAAGGAGTTTAAAGGGATGCCAGAACTCCCGAGGTCAATGTGGAGGTGGTGAGAAGTCTCTCAGAAAAGGATGAATTTCTGGGGACTGGTTTGGTGAGGTGAGGTCCAGTCACTCCTTCCCACGTGGACATTCTTCTTTTTCTTTAACCTCGGACATTGCAGATGAAATCTTATTTAGAGAGACTCTGAGTTTCCATGTGATGATCTAAGGCATGGTGGTGTTGGGTGAAATGGTTTATTCTCCTGCTCATGAACCATTTTTAAGCCATGATTGATTGACATTTCTGGGTGAGGAGAAAAGACCCTAAGGGATTCTCCCCTCCTGCTCAAGAATAACCACAAAGATGCCCTGAATCCCTCCTTCACCAGCCGAACGTGTTGCTGATGGATGGACGAGGTTTTCCTCCACACCCTGCATACAACTGTTTTGTGGCAGGAAAAAGGGTCAGTGTCAACCATTAACTCAGAAAGGGTCAAACCTATGTGACGACCGAGGTGTGCCTCCCACACCGCAGAGGATGGCGGGAAACCCCAGCAAGCACCACTAAGCTATTTTCTGTTACAAAGCAAGATCGATGGGATTGATTTGAAGATGGGATATCAGGTTGCCAGGGAGCACTGTGCTTAGGATCAGAGATTTTGGACCTTCTGGTAATTCTGGGTCCAAATCCAATGAAGAGATGCCCAGGGCTTGTTAGTTCCCCCGTGAAACACCAGTGGGTTGTGTTGCTCAGTTAGAGCATATTGGCCTAAGTAGTCCTCAAGAGCATCTACACCCTGTCCCTCCATTCGCAGAGGAAATTATGGCTGAGAATGGGAACCATTTCTGCTCTGAGATCATATAGGTGGTTTTATCAGAACCGGGAAGTCCTGGCTTCCCAGGGAATGATATTGAGTCATAACATATGCATCTCTTCAATCAAATGCAAAGACAAAGATTGAAAGTCTACAAAGTGCTGGATATAATGTGTGCCATGAGAAAAAGAAAATGGGAATTTAGAGTTCTCTGCTGGAGGCACCCATGATGCTTGGAGGAACCAGATGCTCAACCTCACATGACAGGACAGTCCACACACAAGAATGTGTGCCCCATGAGAAAGGGGGGCCAGACTTTTGGGTGCACTGCTCTATCTGGCACAACCCCTGGAATGTGGTAGGTGATGGATAAATACTGATTGAAAGAATGATGATTAGAGGCTTGCACAAGATGTTCATATGACATGTGAAAGTGACTCATTCTGACAACAAAGTCACAGGGATTCAGAGTGCTCCAAAGCAGACTGTTTGTGAGATAGACTTGAACAAATAAGAAGTTTGCCAATGAGACACAGAGTAGATCTATGGAGACGATTGGCGCCATCAGGGTACAGGGCTGGAAGGCATGGCAAACTCCCAGCTTGGAGACCTACTCAACCCCGGGTGTGGTCAGAGTCCACCAGTGTTTCGGCTGAAACAGCAGAGGAGGCCAGGGCTGTACATGACGCCTGGTCATAAAGAGTCACCCAGCCCAGGGAAGGAGTTGAGATTTTATTTTGTTTGGTGAGCCAGAAGGAGACTTCTTGCTATTATTAGCCACTTCTGACCTGGGGAGAGGGGTTTAAAAAATTCTTGCTTGTTTCTGTGACGTTTGCTTCCTTTGAGGTTGTAGATGTTCCAGATAAGATGTCACACTAGTGAGGACAAAGCTATCTTATCGTGCCTGGGGCAGATGCAGCCTGCTCTGGTGGCCCTGGTTCCTGGGAAGGGCCCCTGGAAGCCAGGCAGCCTCTGTGTTCCTGCAGGGTTTGCAGAGTCTTAGCAAGCACACTCAGGTTAAATGCTGGATTTCGGGGAGCATCAGATGTGGGTACAAATGTGGATTCAGGAGAAGAGTGTCTTATGTGAAGGAATGAAAGATGCATAGTTTTCAAAAGTGAAGTCACTTTGTTTGGGGTGGCCTTGACCAGTGTGTGTTGCAGGGAGGCGTGAGTACCAGAGTTCAAGGGGGATAATGGTCTTGGACTTAAATTTGGACTCTGCCACTGAATTACTAGGTGACTGGGGGAGATGGCTTAATTTCTCTGAACCTCAGTTTCCTGATCTGGGGAATGGAACTGAGAGAACCCATCACTGTGAAAATGAACTGAGTTGTTCTTGAAAATGCTTGTTATTGGATCTTGCTCTCGGCCTCCTTCCTCTCCTTTCTCTAGCAATTTTGCTCTGCGGGTGTGCAGAGAGGAAGGCTTGTAATCTTGGCTTGTAATCACCAAGGCAAGGGGTGATCAACTGAAGCCTACAGTGGACAAGGGTCGAGGCCAGAGGGAGGACAGGATGCAGAGCTATGGGGGCTAGGATGGGAGGGTGGGCGTGGGGCCAGAGCACCTCGGGGCCTCTGAGGATTGTGACATTTGAGAATTGAAAACAAGAACAAACACACAAAATATGGAGGAGGGACCTTCTAGAACAAAAGCCATTCCAGTTTTACTGCAGCATGAGGTATTTTGGGGGTGAAGTGGGTTGAGGGAGAGAGGGGGATGGTGTAACTTCAGAGGTGTTTGGGTCGATTTTTGGAGGTCCTGTGGTCCTGAGACCCAGAAAACCCCAGCAGAGAGGAGGGAAGGAAGAAAGGAGCTCCCTGACCCTTTCCCTTTCTTCCCTCTCAGCCTTGGGGCTTCGCCTTCCTGAGGACTGTAAGTCCTCAGCAGAAGGTCCCTGTGAGATCCTTGGCATTGGGCCTTCCCTGGATGAAGAGGGTGGACGTGGGAAAGGGGGTGCTGAGATGTCATCCTCCCTCCAGTACCTTCTCCTTCATGACAAATGGGAAAGGACTGTCCTGTACAAACACACGCAGACCCACACACATGCACGGCTGGGCCACGAGTGCCCCCACATCAACCTACTGAAGGAAGGGGCACCCTGACATCTCCCCATGTTCCCCGATAGCAGTTTCTCCTCTGCCCATCCTGGGGTCTGGCCTATGGCCCACCAAGTGTTGGCTTCCAGAAGGCTGGGCCTGATTCCCAGTGGAACACCAGCTCTGACATTTAATTTAAAAGCAAAGATGCTTCTTGGTAAAAGTTTGCTAAGTTATAACTCAGCTAGTCATGCAAACAGAGCCTCTTTCCAAAGAGGGAGAGGGTTCTGTGAATTTAAATACCTCTCTGATGACTTTCTTAACAGTGGGGACATACTATCCTGCCTGGATAAAAAAGTGTGAGGTTAGAAGCCCCAAATTGTCCTGTTACAAATGGAGAAAGTAAAAGGTCAAGCAAAAGGAATTGACTCATTTATTCAAAATGACTTAGGTGCGTGCAATGTAAATGTTTACTCAAAGATGAGTAAAATATATAAGGATAAATATGAACTTTTAGATACATAAATGTGATTGTGACAATTCTCTGGTTCAGACCCTATATCTTCCCATTTTACCTCAAATAACCTCCTAAACATGGATAATAAGACCTTGTATGATCTGGCTCCTATTTTTGGCTCCATATGTGTCTTATACTTCTTGCCCCACTTGCCTACTCTGCACCTTTAAAAGGTTCAAATGTGACAAGCTCTTCTGACCTCAGGCCCTTCTCTTTCTTGTTGAAACCTCAATTCCTCTGCTTTTCACCCAACCGGCTGTTGCTGTCCCTCAGGTTCTAGCTCAAAATGTTACCTCTTTATCAGGCCTTCCATGGCCACCCCTGCCTACTCCCCATCTCCATCATTCTCTATTGTAGTAGTGGGTTTGCTCCTTCTGTGGAACAGATCAGAATTTCAGATCATCTACTTTATTTCCGTGTCCAACACCTTCCTCGTCCCTTGGTTTATAAACCCCACGAAGGGAAGAAGTTTATTATTGAGGTATGCACCTGGTGCCTCATGCATCTAGGCATAGACAAGATGCTGAATTCACATCTGCTGATGCATGCATGCACCTGGGCAAGAGTACATGTGTGAGTGCACAGACCTGCCTCCTCCACCCAGGAACTCACCACTCAGTTCCTGGGGACCCCGGCACTGAACCCGCTCCTGCTAATGCTGCGGCATTTGTGCTGCAACTGAGAGCCCGGGGTACTCTGGCCCTGAAGAGGGAGGGGCAGTTTTGGAAATTAGATAAGGGTGTCCATTAAAGGGCCCATTTGAGGTGGGTTTGAGAGGAAGCAGACGAGTTTTCCAAGAAGCTTCATGGCAGGTCATTTCAAGCAGAAGGAATAATGCAATAAGATCACTAGATTAGATAAAGAACATTTTAAAAATATAAGGATGCCTCATGCAATATTTAAGATATACTTATGTTAAAAATTGTTATTTGTATGAACTTCAAATTCAAGGGAGCATCTATATTTTATCTGATAATCTTACTGAAGTGTCAGTGTGAATCAGCAAGAGCACAGCCTGTTGGGCCTGGGTAAAGATGAGGGCTACGTGGAGCTGAGGGCAGCTTACGGAGCATGGATGTGATGCTGCAAAGCCACGAGGGCATTGTTGGATGGAGATACTGACGTGCTGGGCCAAGCAGCATGGGTCTCATCCTGTGAGCAATGGTCTATCAGCAGAAGAACGACTGGATCAGAACTCAAACTTCTGAGCACTGTTCCCACTTTTTGCCATCACAAAGCAGTCCCTAATTGCAAAGGGACTATACCTTATCTTGTAGCTAACTGCTTTAGAACTCATGGGAATAGACTTTGTTCCAAATTTGTGTGATACTGGGTAAGATGCTTCTTTCACTGGGCATTGGCCATCCTGCCTCTAAAATAATAAAGCCAGATCACATGTCTACAAGGTCCGGTTGAATTTAAGCAGCATTGAACACTCCCTTTGAGACCCTATAAAACATTCCAGGAGCAATATCTAGGCAACAATCAAGAGGCAAAGACTTTGGTGCCCACTTTTGATGACTTGTATTGATATGATATCTCCGCTCTGCCTTAGATGGTGTCTTAGGTTGGGTTCCCTAGAAACAGAGCCTGTTCAAGTCATCTATTGGGGGGACATTTTTAGGACAAGGAGACTGAGGGAAGCATGATAGGGAAAAATAAAATACGCTAAAGAAGGATATGCTGTCAGCTGGGGACTCACTGGAGCTCTGGAGTGTGAAGGATACTATAGAGGTGTCACACCAGGAGGTAAGAGACTTGGCTTTTATACCCCCATGTCAGTCAGGCACTGGTTGTTTTCTGCACCACAAGGTACAAATGACCTCTTAGCCCATTCTGGGTCATGTGGCTCTCCAGAAAAGCAGATAGTCTAGTTATGGGTGGTCAGCACTCAGAAGCTGGAGGAGCGGTCCCTGGAAAGAGAAGCTGGGCTAGATATGGGAGACATCTGCTATGGGTGGGTAGTTCTCAGAGCACTGAAGAAAAGATGTGCAGTTGGAAGGGTGAGTAATGAAGAATCAAAGTGGAAAGGTAAAAAGGCTCTAACATACCGTGTAAATAATTATAAGGCATATATCCTGTCTGGGCCTCAGTTTCTACATCTGTGAAATGGGTACATTGGACTAAATTTTCTCTAAGAAATCTATGGTTACTCCAACATCCACAGGCTCTGGAGTTAGACTGCTTTAGTTCAAAATCCAGCCTTCTCTGTCATACGTCTGTGTTTGCCTAGTGAACCTTCTTTGGTTTATGGTAGTTACCAATTATGAAAGTATAGCTTCATCTGTATTGGTGAGGCTCATCTTTGAAATGGAAGTAATAAAAGCACACAGAACAATTACTATGAAGATGAATGGGAATGTGTATGTAAAGTGATGAAAATGTGTCCTCCCCTTCCTCTTCCTCTTCCTCATATCAGTCATGTACATTTTAGTATGAAATTTAAAGCATGTTACCCTGGAGAATATCTTACCAAGCTCTGTTTTTCTGTTTGAGCAATGAAGGTATGTTTCTTTGTTAAATGAAGCAGAGGCATCTGCAGTCAGGCTGGGGTATTAGGTCTGTGGGTGGGCGCATGGGGTCTTCAAGGTTTTCCCAGGGCTTGTGGAATCTATCCCAAAGGCATCCAGCCACCATTTTTATAATCCTTATGCTTCCTGAGGCAGTGTCGTGGGAGACTTAAGCAAGCTGGGGCAGACCTGATTGGAACTTGTTCTCAGCATATTGCCTTAGGAAAACCACATACAGATGGGCTCTCACTGAATTGAGGAAACAGAAGGAAAATAATTCATGGCTTTGAATCTTGACATTTTTTAACTTCCCACCAGATATGTCATGTGTACTATATTTGCTGCACTTCTTGGTCTGACTTTCCAAACTCAAGATTCAGGAATTATGCTTGACATTTCCTCCCAACGTGGGCGAGGGAGGTAGGCAAAGAGGGAAGACACGGTGGATGGAGAGAGAGTGGACTTTGGGGATACCCAGATCTAGGGCACACACTGGCTCCAGAGTCGAGTCACCCCATGACTGTGCTCAACCTCCTCCCCCTGAGTCCAGCTCCCCTCATCTGGGAAATGGAGTGAGCCCGCCTCCCCAGGGAGGACACAAAGATGAAAGAGGGTTCGAGTTTGCACAGCGCTTGCCGGTAGACTGCACACAGAGAAGGTCATCAAGGCTCGTGATAATAACTTCTTGGCTCAGGAAACTATCATGAAGCTGCCATTGCCCTTAGGAAAGCTGTTCGGGCATTTTACATTAGAGGCAAAGTCCAAACCAGTATACGTCAGAGGCAAAGTTCAGTATACTCTGAAAGGGGGGCACTTCCCACCGTCTTGTTCTCTTCATCCTCTCTGAGCTCCTTCCCTCCCTTCCAGGCTTTGTGAGGCAGCCACTTGTCCTTGGCCTCCGTGCACCTTGAGCTGACCTCCTGTGGGGACAATCCCTGCGGGCGAGGTGAAGGTGGTCCCTGAAGGCGGTCATGGAGAATGCACGCTGCCCTGGGAGCACTGGCAGACACCTGCCCTATCAGACACAAGGGCGAGGACCCAGGCAGGCTGTGGGCGTTTTTTTGGGAGTCTAGGTCTTGTGTCCCTGGGGGAGATTGGCTGCATCCAGTGCAGCATCCTCATGCAGGGGGGCTCATCATGGGGGGAGGTGCTGAGACAGCAGCACTTGCCTTGGGCACGTGCAGATATCACGCTCCAGCACAGCCCTTTCTCTCTCCGAGTCTGGCCCCAGTGCAAAACACAGGATGCAGAGCACAGCGTCAACCTCCTGGGGACAGGTGGACACTGGCCAGGTTGGGGGAGGGCAGAGGCCACCTCATGGTCCCCTGGGGAGGTGGAGGGTTCAATTGTGAAGGCCTGAATATGGGGGTCCCCAGTAAGAGGAGGGGGGCACTGTGCTTTGGGGTCTCACACCAGGCATGGCGGCTCTAGCTGTGAGTAAACAGCCCCCTGGGTAATCCACGGAGGAGGAGATCTGTGGCCTCCACATGCTCATCTTTAGGATGATCTGTGTTTCCCTCACAATGGCTCAGGGTCACCAGGCTCCTGCTACGCCTGACCTTTGTCCTGGCTCCTCTCCTTTTCCTGGGTCTCAGTTTGGAATCTTCTCTCTGTTCCTTCCAGAAGCAGACACCCCTGCAGGCCCACCCTCAGCTGCAGCCCCCTGGCTCTCTTCCCCTTTAGGCCCACCACTGCCTTCCCTTCCTGCTGCCATCTCCCCTGCTTCCAGAAGTGGGTGGGCTGCCTGCCACCCTCCTGTGGGGAAACCTCCCTTCCCCAGCCCCGTGCAGGACCCCACCTCATTCTTTCATCTTCCCAGGTCCCACTGCCTGCGTCCGTCCCCACAGATGGTTCCCGTGACCCAAAACTGTCAGCCTGGTCTTACACGCTCGCTTAGAGCGCATTACAAATACATTGTGCTAAGAGCTCCTGCTTTAGGGAAGCTCAAGTACAGGTTTGGTCTGTGCAGGCCAGATGCCTGCCTGACTTTTGTTGGCCATGAGAGGAAGGCCTTTTGCTGGCTGTGGGGGGCGTTTTGTGCCGAATCCCGCTTGGTGCACCCCATTTACAACCACCCACGCTCTGCTTCTCGGCCCCTCCTGCAGGGCAGGTGGGTCTTCCCCTTGAGACCTTCTCCTGGTCATCCACGCCCCGTGACCTCCCTGATTTGGCAGAGACCTCTCCCTCTATTGCCCCACTCATCTCTGTGAAATGTTTTTATCGAGCCTTTTAAATCTTCAAAATTAGAGCAAAAAATATGGCCCCGCCCTGGGCATTCCCTTGCAATGATGCCCTGTACCCCAGCCCCAGCCCAGCCCAGCCGCCTGCACCAATGCAGCTGCGCTCAGGGCTCAGCGATGCGGATGTGCGTGTGCGAGTGCGTGGGAGAGGGTCACATCACTACACATACTGGGAATGACCCCATGCTTCTCTCCTCTGGGACTTTGTCTCCCACTTCACCTTCGTGAGACTGCTGTGCCCTCTTCCCTCCCCTCCACACCTGCCCTCCCTCCCTCCCGGAGTGGCGCTTGCAGCCCGCAGATGTACATCCCTTCTCTGCTGGGATGCTGCCGCCTTCCTCCTTTTCTTGAGTGTTCTTGCTCATTTCCCAGCCCTGACCTCTGCTATCATGTTCTGGGGGGAGCTTACCCAGACCGCACTGCACTTCTGCCCACGTCAGTTTGGAGATCTGTGGTACCCTGTGGTGGCCTCTGTATAGGTAGATGGGGGATGGCCAGGGCGCGGGCCACTCTGGTTATGCCCGATCAACGTCCGCACCCATCTCTAAGGCTCAGTCTGTTCCCCTGTGACCCAGAGCTGACAGTCGAGCCTGCCTCCTCGGTTGGGGTGAGTCCTCGATTCAATGGTGCCCATGAACCATGGGTGGGGGTGGTGCCAGCCCCCAGGAAGCTGGGCTGCTCGCCGCTGTTGCTGTGGATGTAACGTGCCAGGAGGGTGCTGTCTGGTTTGTCTCCCGTTCAGGTAAGGGGCTGGTGATTGGCGCACGTCCAACCCTCCAGTGCCCAGCATGGGGCTTCACAGAAACTGAGTAAAAAGCAAATGGAATGATGGCTAAAGAAGGATGAAGCAAGGAGAGGCATAGGGTGTCTAACCATCACTCTAAATTATTAGCTGAAAGCTGCTGGGCGAGCCACTTTATCCTTGCAATGCATGGTGATGGTATGAATAGAAGCTTAAGGATCCTTCATTCTTAGTCTGTTTCTTAAAGGGATGAGCTGGCTTACACTGTGGGTGTGAGTATATGACCGTGAGAGTGTGCCTGTGTGTTGGGTGGGTGGGGGGTGCCCCCAGCCTTATAGCATCTATAGAAAACCCATGCCTTCCCATTGCTGGGTGGGCTGGGAAAGGGATTTCGCCCTGTCAGGTCACAGCACTGAGCACCTGCTGTACTACCTGATCCCTCCAGTGGCCGTGGCTCAGCAACCAATGCCTGAGCTGCTGCCGGGGTCCCAGGGTGACTCAGACCTGGAGCGGATGATGGGTTTTGTCACATATCTGAATAATTAAAGAGTAACTTCCATTTGTGGGGACTTGCTTTGAAGCTATCACGATGAATTAGTGGATGGAGCTGCTGTGTGCGAGTGAGTTTAAAAGGAGAGAGTGAAACCCACAGCCAAGGGGAGAAAGTTTAGTGCTATAAATAATCATGCCCCGTACCTGGTGGGTGGCTGTGTCCCAAGAATAGCCGCTGCCTTCCAGGCCTGTTTGTGTGTATACACCACCTCATTTCCTCCAGGAAGCCAGGCTGAGATTATCTGGAATGAAGGGTGAGCGGACAGGAGGTTACTGTGCTTTTTGGGGGGCCAGTCATGCTTTCCCAGCCGTGGAATCATCCAAACCGGGGCTTCACAGCAAGCACTGATAGGTGGCCTCCAGGAAAACCAGTCTTCCCTCTCTCTGAGCCTTGAGCTTTCTTTCCTGTTTCTTTTTCTGAAAAATGATATCTGCCTTGCCCACCTTTTGGGGCTATGATGATGGTTAAATCGAGTATTTAATACAGGTGCTGTAAAAATGATTATGTAGGTAAATGTAAAGAGGTGGCATTTGTGTTTGATGTGACCTTTCCCCTCCTTTACTTTATGAGGTTTTCCTCTATAGTTCCTTAATTCCTTGTACGTTGGTAAGCAGCGACAGGTAAGTCCCTGTTTCAGAAAAGAGGGATGATTTATTGAGTTGGAGCAAACAAAAAACAGAAGCCTGCAGAGTGGTTGCTGGGTTCTCCAAGGACCCTACTAGCAATTTCTCCCTTGCCGAAGCCCAAACATGGAAATCTGCGAAGGAACCAGAAATGACTCAGGATTCAGAAATGGTACCCACTCACACACAAAAAAAAAGCTACTAAGTTAAGCCCAGCCAACTGTCTCTATAATATGATGACAGGTGACCCAAAGGAGAAAATTAGCTGAAACGCAAGGAAATGAATAACTCTAGAATAATGAATAATGTCAGGAAGTGCAGAGAAAAACATCAGCCACCTTTCATAGATCTTAAATGGGGAATTATCGTACTAGACACAAGTCACATGCTAGGCATATCCGCGTTTGTCCAGTGAATGTTCTTTGCTTTCAAGTAGTCATTGATTAGTCATATGAGACAGACAGAGAGACACAGAGACAGACTGAGCTGTTTTTTTCTCAATTGCCCATCTTTCATTTGATTAAAGAAATGCTCATATATTTTACAGGTAAAGATGATATCATGGAAAGACCATATGTTCAGAGTACAGGGATTTGTGATTAAATACCATGTTGGCCAATTCCTTGAAGTGCTTCGAAGTTCTGAGTGTGTGTGTGGTTTCCTGTAAAAGATTCACGTGTAAAGCCTACCACAGCTTCAACACTCTAAGACCTACTTGTGACAGGAGGGGTTAGCTGGGAAATTCTCAACCTTGTGACGTGGCTATTGGAGTAACTATCATATTTTTTTAACTATGACAAGAAATCAACTTTTTGATCAATGGGTGAGTGCAAACATTTGGCAACTTCCTGCATAGGTGCAAATGAAAAGTGATTATATTAGAGCTGTTATTTTTTCCTCAAGAATGACTTCCTTTGTGTGGTAATAGGAAGCTTTCAGGAAATTATTCTTTCTGGCAGGGCTGGTGTTTAAGCACCAGAATAAACCTGCCTCCAGTAATTTAAAGGAATTTTGTTTTCTTAATTAATTAATTAAATAAGTCTTGGTGTTTGACAATAAAACATAACATGGGAACAGTATGAGGCAGTTTTCCCCATTTATTTGCTCTCCCTGGTCCTTCGCCTACCGACTGTCTTCCTTAGACTGAAACATCTGTGTGTGTGTGTGTGTGTGTGTGTGTGTGTGTGTGTGTGTGCGCACTTGCATGTACAATTTGGAGAACCAACTTCGAATTTCCAGATTATCAGATAAGTCACTTGCTCTCACCAAAAGTGGTAGAAATGCAGACAGAAACTGGTATTTCTCTATTCGATGACTCAGTGCCCCGAAGGGAAACATGGTGGATCCCTCCCTTTGCTCCCTGAATTACTAAACCCTCTTCTATCGGGTCCAATTGCTAGAGATGCTTTTTTGCCACCATCTGCCAAGAGCTAGCCCATCGTAAATAACTCTATCCTGAGTGGCCCTCGGGACCCAAAAAGCTGGGTGATTTTAGCTTCCAAGTACCACTTCTACTTGCCAGGAAACTGATCTTTTACCCTGGATTTACTATCTCTCTGATATATGCCCACATGGATCTTACAATCTCTCATTGGGCTCCAGGGATTCTTTGTTGGCTGTGCTCAGTGTTATGCCTCTTGGATTTCCTACAAAATCTACCAGCAGCCTCTATATCTCTAGTATAAGTTCTTGATACTTCTGTTTCTATCTTGCTGAACTTTGTTACGCAAGCACACACTGCTAGTGAGTGTTCTGACATGCACGTAGTGAGTGGTGTCACTAGACCCTTACTACCGATGGAAAACCTGAGGTTCATTGAATCTAGTAAGTTGCCCAAAGTCAAGGAACTAGTTTAGGATGGTTTCCAAAACCCATGTACTAACCAGTCTTCTTCAAATGACTGTTTTTTTTTTATTGAAAGGGGCTTTTTGAAATATACTCCAGAGTTATTTCAAATATTTGATTGATTTTTTTAGCCAAAAGTCCATTTTCTCCTCAGTGTGGCCTGCATCCGGCCTTGGGGCAGAGGTGGTCTATTCTTACTGTTATATACACACACACATATGGAGGAAAAAGGTTAGAAGGAAATAAAGATGTTCAAGGGGTAGATGTTCAGAGACATTGGGTGATACGTGCATGCATGTGTTTTCTGTACATGGGTGTCCACACAGACACACACACGTGTACGTGTATGTGTATGGGTGGATTTTATTTTCCAAACATAGCTGCAACAGTGAATCTGATTCCATATGCTTTTCTGCAACGTGACCATGCTGTTCTTTCATCAAGATTGGGGTCTAATTTTCCTCTCCTTGACTTGGCTCTGGCCTAAGTGACTCACTCTCAACAAATAGAACATGCAGGAAGTTATTGCATGCCTACTAATGTTATGTCAGAAGAAACCTTGAAACATCTGCCTTCATTTCATGGAATGATCTCTCTCCAGATGTTTCCTCTTGGGACCCAGCCACCATGCTGTGAGATGCCCAAACCAAAGAGAGAGGCCATGTGTAGGTGCTTTGGTGGATTGTCTCAGCCGAGCACAGCCTTAGAGCCATCTTTGCCCTGGCACCAGGCAGGTGATTGAAGAAGCTTCAAGATGATTCTAGGCCCCAGGACTTGTGGAGCAGAAACAGGCCACCCCGCTGGGCCCTGCCTGAATTTCCAGCCCACAGGATCCATAAACATAATAAATGATTGTTGTTTTACATAACTGAGTTTGTATAGTTTGTTACACAGCATAGACAACCGTAGCATTTATCTAGCCATATATTTATATCTCCATTTATCACACATGCAGACACATACATACATACATACAGAGACAGAAAAGGAGAGAGAAAGAAAGATAAAAGAAAGGAAGGAAGGAAGGAAAAGAAAGAAAGAAAGAAAAGAGAGAGAGAGAGAGAGAGAGAGAGAGAGAGAGAGAGAGAGAGAGAGAGAGAGAGAGAAAGATGTGGATGGGGTGGGGAGGAAGGGTGGAAGGAAGGGAAGAAGGAGGGTAGAGTGAAAAGGAGAGAGCGACACGCACACCACTGAGCTCCTGTGGGCGTCTGGGCTGTGTTGGGTTCCTCTCACTAGACAGTCAGCCAGGACCTTCCATCCTGCGCCTCGAGGTGGGAAGCTCTCAGTGTGAATCATGCCTCATCCACTACAGCTGTTTCTGAAACCAGAGGTAGGTCAAGGGCATGTGACAAGAACGCCAGAATAATCTGCTACCCTGGAATGTGGAGTGTGTAGAGAAGTTTACAACTGGCCCCCACAGTGGCCAGACACGGATATTAATTGCAGGGCGCTCCAGGGACCCATGGACATGTCCCTGAAAGAGACCCCGCTCAAGGAATTCGTCCAGTGAACAGATGTTCTGAAGTACAGCCATGAAAGCTAGTACACCTCTTTCAAAACCTTCAGGCCAGTCAAAGTGCCCACATCTGTACCTGGATGCTGACAGCTGCCTGGCCAGTGCACGTCAGCATGGCCAGCCTGGGGGTTGGAGCTGGAGATCAGACAGGGTTGGTAGCAGGCTCTGCACGCTCACAAACCCTCATAGATTTGAGGTGACATCACCCCCTCTTCCTGTACACTGGACTAACTGGCCAAGGCTCCAAGCACCATGGCAGCTGCATGAGTGGCTCCTGTTCTCTTAAGCTGTTAAGAGAATACTCTCAATACATCTTTTTTTTTCTTCAGTCACTGTTGAGCAGCCCTTGACTGAAGATGTCCCCTTTGGGATCAGAGAGTTAGAGGCAGCGGAGGGGAAGGGAGAGTGTAGAACATTCTTTGACATTCAACAAAATAAGTAACAGAAAATATCAAAATCAGAAAGAGGAGGATTCCCCTGACACGAGACTGTGGGACTCAGAGGCATGCCAACTCCCTTGTCAATCTTAGTACCCGCAAAGCCAGAGCCTCAGCATCCCCCACATTCTGTTAAGGTGATTTTGTTTATAGTCGTGCAACTATAGAGGCTTGGATGATTAAACATCTCTAATGAGGCTAATAGAAGACAATGGCACCTGTCAATTACCTGGGGAAAAGTTAGAGGAAAATGTGTGTGGGCTAGGTTTCGCTTACATAGCGGTTTACCAGGGTGGGAGATGGGAAGGAGGCAGAGGTGAATACCAGTTAGGTCTAAGCAAATGGGAATATCGTTTCCCAATCATACATAGAATACCTCTCTTTTGTCCTGGCTAGGGTAGAAGAGGGAGAAGGCAGCTCATATAATGTGGTAGGCAAGGGTACCGACATTTATGGAGCACCTACTGTATGCCAGTAATGAATTTTTTTTTCCTAACATCAACTCACAACAAACTCATAAAATCACTTATTTTTTTTCATAATGCTTTCATTTTATTTGGTGAAATGGATGCCTAGTCACCTTAAGACTTATTTATTCTTCCAAAGCTAGAAAGTGGTTGGACTTTCAAATCCAGATCTAGTTCACCCCAAGGCCTAACATTTCCCACTTGGGATAATTTAAAGATTAGTAATATTATAATTAGTTATAACTAGTATATAAAAATAGATATAATCTTATAGTAATATTGTATATATTCTCAAGTTGTGGGTGAGAGAGGCAATTATTTATATATGCAACTGATGCCAATATGCATAATCTAAGTGGGTATAAATGTAGGCTCTGTACTTCCTGGAAGGGAAGTCAAGGATGGAAAGTAAGGAGGGAAGAGATTTTGCAGACTTGATGAGCTCTGTAAACTGAAAGTAAGATAAGGTGCTTAATGTTTGTCTGGCACTCCCATGTTCAGACATAGATATCTAGCTCTTCAATAAAGCAAGTAGGCAAAATTAGACGCTCCCCTTGGCTGAATTATCCTATTACAGCCCTGTTCCTCCTTCAAGGCCTAGAGAGTGTTGCCTCTTTCAGGAAGCCTTCCCTGATTGCTCCAGTCCTTGGGGTACCCCCCTGTTGTCTACTCCATAATTCGTACCTAACCAGTCATTGCTCTTCCCTTTAGCTCTTGGTTCTTCTCTATTTCCTTTTGCCTCATCCCTTCCTCTGTGGCTAGACGCCTCCTGCTGACAGAGAAAACTTCTCATACTTCTGGTGCCTCCAATATGGGATTCAATGAACATGGATGGCTCATTCACTGTTGGAAAGTTCTGTTTTCTTTACCTTCGGAGACTTAAAATTAGCAAGCAAGTATAATTTTAATGTGAATAGAGTGTGAACTAAGATTTGATGAAATTTTAATCTTCCAAAGACAAGGAAAACCTGATGGTTCCATCTGGCAGAAGAGTAAAGAGACCAAGGAAGGAGAAGTAATTTTCCCCCCAAATCTTTGGATTTCAAAGATAAAAAAGTCAATCTCTACCTCTAACACCCCCACTCCCCCATCTGTTTGGAGTTGACTAAGCCCTTCTTGGGCCAGGACCCTTATACTTGCTTTGCCTTCTGCCTGGAACCCACCTTCTTCTATTCTTCGAAGTCTGTTCTTTCCCTCATCCATCTTGGATGACCACTGAGGTCTTTCCTCAAGTGCCAGTTCTTGACCACTTGACCTAAAATGATGAATTTCCTGTTTACCCTCCACCTCATCACTCAGTATACTTTTTCATAAGGTCTTAGTATGAACTAGAATTTTCATCTTGTAACTTTGTTGCCTTTTTTTTTTTATCATTTGGATCACCTCTAGAATATAAGTCCCATGAAGATAAGGATTGTTTCTCTTTGTTCACTGCAATATCTCCTGTGTCTCAAACTACACAAAATAGGAGTCAATAATATTATTAGGAAAATGAATGGGTATTTGTTTAACGGGGTTAATATGCTCTAGAGAACACCGTCTCAAAACCTGGTTCTCTAGAACAGTGCACCAGTTCCGCAGCCCTATTAGCATCACCTGGGGACCTGTTAGAAATGCACGTTCTCAGGCCCCACCCTCCAGGTGCTTCAGAGGCCTGGCTCAGACTTGGGAACCCTGGATGAGCAGTGCTTCTCCATCTTTAATAGCCAGAGGAGTAGCCTGGAGCACCTTGTCAGAATGCAGATTCATGTTCAGTGGGTCTGGGTGGGGGCTGGGGGACTCTGGCTCACCACTCAACTATCCATGGGGTCACCTGGGGAGCTTTAAAATTTGCTGAGGCTGCTCCCACCCCTAGACATTCTGCTTCAATTGGTCTAAGTACAGCTGGACCAGATCTTTTTAAAAGCCTCTCAGGTGATTGTAAAGTGCAGTCAAGTCTGAGAATAGCTGCCTTCGATGGTTTTCGCATTGTGCATCGTCAGAACACCACTGGTTGGGTGGACAGGTGGACTCACTGCCGGCCATAGGCTGAGACATCTTTGGGTCAGGACGCAGCACATGAGGAGGGCGTAGCTGGAGAAGATCTGAATATTCTGCAGGAAACCTAAGAAAATGAAGTCTATAGGGAGACAGACTCAAGGAGAAATAGTAAGTGGCGGGGGCATCTAAATCCCTCATCAGACCAACCTTGATGTGTAAACTCATCCACTCGATACAAAGGTTTGATGATGCCCAATCAATATGGTGCCAATGAATACAAAAACCAACGATGATTTTGTCCTTAAGATAAAACCCTACAGATGAACAAATGTTCCAGGGATTACATTAGCTGACCAGGTTAATTAAAAACCACTCCAATAATTAGTTTTGTGCTTTCAGTTTCTTTGATTTTAGGGTAGACTCTTTTCATGGAAGAGACAAAAGCTCCTAAATGAAACCTCTTCTGACATCTCTGTGCTTCCCTTTGAACTCTTTCTCTAAGAGAATGCATTCAGAAGTTTATCCAGATTTGCAACAAATTATCCTTTCAGTTTACTCAGTCCTAGATATATTAGGTTATACTTTGAGATGAAGAGATAGATGTGTTTGCTTTTGTATTTTTCCTATTAATGTGCCCAGTGGAACTCCTTAAAGAGAGGTGCTATTTAATTCAGATGTTTTAAGAATGCTGTCAAAAATGAACAATGATGAAAATAAAAATAAATTCCCTTCCTAATAAGTTGAATTTTAGAAAGTGGAATCAAAGAAGGTGTCATGAATGTAATAGGGACGAGTTACGGAAAGTGGGTTGAAGCCCTGCGCTATGACTCATTCGTTCTGCAGTCCTGGGTGGGAGGAAGCTCTCCTCCACCTTCCGGATTCCCCATCTCTGCATCTCAAGCTGCTGTGAGGGCTATGAAGGGCGGGAGAGTCTTGAGGATTGGCGGGAAGAGGGCTGGGCGGCAGCGCACAGGTATAGTTGAGCCCCAGCCTTTGGTGACCTTGCTTCTCTCTGGGACTCTCTTGACAGGATACTTTATCCCCATCCAAAAGAGGCCAGCCTGGGCTTTTTGACTCTCCTCTCCCTTCCCGACCTCAGCTGACTTTTAGAATGCCAACATCTGACCTAAGCCTGGCCAATGACATTTTCTCTCTAAAAAATTAGAAAAAGGGGAACAAAGTAATATAGAGCCTGGAAATCTTGAGAACAGAGGCACTTTAATTGCATCATGTTAGAGTAGCAAATGACCTGCACCATCCAATACAGGAGACACTAGCCTCATATGGCCACAAGTCGTTGGAAATGTGGCTAGTAGGGTTCAGGAACTGAATTTTTAATTTTACTTAAATTTAAATAGCCACCTGTGGCTAATGGCTCCCATATGGGACAGCACAGGACAGGACCTGAATCCAGTTTCGTGGCCTCCTGCTCCTATGAGGGAAGTCCCCAGTGTTGCTTCGGGTGCCTCCCTCCTCATGTTTAGGCTGTTTGCCTGTTGTATCATTGTCATGAGCTACACTAGGAGCTTTTCAGTAAATGCCCAATTTACTTCAGCCAAAGGAACCCTAATTAAAATAGTGCGTAATTAAATTAAAAGCTTGGATACTGCTCTTTTGGAGGGGGGGTATCACTGTGCACTATGAAGATAGCCTCTTTTAGCCTATGAGCGCAGCACTCAACTAGGAATTGAGGAAGGTAAATTCACTCTTTAATGCCCTTCTGATGCCCTAAGAAGTTTATCTTATCAAGTCTCAGGATAATCCTACTTGAGATATGAAAGAATTAGTGGTGTGATGAAAGTGACTTAATTAGGCTAGTTAGTTACTTGAGACTGGGCATTAGCCAGTGGATCAGAACATTTGTGTTCAAATCTTTACCTTTCCCCCTTCCTCCCTGAGTGAGGTAGGAGAAGCTATGCGACCACTCTGAGCTTCGATGGCATCATGGTTAAAATGAAGCTTTAAATATAAAGTCTCTTTAAGGTCCTTCTACTTCCACCAGACTGCAAGTTATAAGCGGGCAGTTCCTTGCTACTGCCTCATCTGTTGTGGCTTCCTCACAGCCCATGTGGGACACATGTTCTGATGAAGGAATAAATGGTCAAATTAACTTGCTTTCTTCAGCTCTGGTCTAAAGGGCACAGGGGTGCTTCATCTTTGCCAAATCACAGTTGGGCCAAAGGCTAACAAAGTTCAGCAGTTGTGTGAGTAGCTATTCCACGAGAAGCACCTCCCCTTTTACAATTGCAGACACAGTCTTGTCACATCAAAGCCATGTGGCCTTGATTCACTTCTCTCCAGCATGAGCTCTATTTACCCCAATCATAAGTAACAAAATAACAGGGACCTTACGGCTTAACATTGCATCCATTGTCACGCGATGACTCATTTGAACCTCCTGATAAACTTGTAGGACCCTTGTCCTTGTCTCAATATCATTGCCATCGCCATCACTGCCACCACCCCCCTCCTCACCGTTACTGCAGATGGGGGCACCAAGGCTCAGAGAGATGCAGCCAGTTGATTCAGAACCCACTGTTAATAAGCGGGGGAGGCAGGATTCACAACCAGGTCTTCTGATTCTAAATCCTACACTTAGTGGAGGAGAACATCTGTATCTGCTTTAAAATTTTATAGAGGCAGATGAAATACCATATGCTTAATACTTCAGAGGAAAAAATGTGAAGCAAATAAAGTTTGCATTTGAAAAGATGAGAAGGGCAAGAGTGTCACATTTTTGGCGTCTGAATTTTGAGGTGTGTTGTTCGGAGTTTAGTGCTTGGATGGTACCTACAGCATGAAAATAAGCTGAACCTATGGAAATAGAAGGCTGTGGGGTCCTGGAGAATCCTGGAGAGCAGGTTTTACATATAAGCCTGGTTTCCACTTTTCTACATTTAATAATGGCTTTTTTTTTTTGACCAGAGCATTTTCTAGTCTTACTGAATCTTTGCCACAAAGATTTTGCAACAAAAATTTCAATATGGTCCTCTGATATCCCTGATTTTGATAGGAAGTTTTGAGACAGAGAGATTAAGTGACTTGTCCAAGATCACAGAAATAGAAGTCGACCAAGACAAAATTCACATCTCAGATATGTCTGATTACAGAGCTGAGTTTTAAGCTGTGATATTATGATTTCTTTTTTTTCTTCTTGTTAATTATGAACATTTAATAATAAAATTTCACCTGAATGGTCTGTCTTTGCTTTACTGGTATCACATGAAGAGAGGAAGCCAATGTCTCTCTGCACTGTGGACATCACAGGACTTCAGGGCAGTATGATGGTGGCAGAGGTGAAAACAGTCTCAAGGATACCAGTCTGTCCTAGGTATGTCTTTCATGGAACACCATGGCTTTTCTTAATTAATTAGGGGTGGGGCTATAACATCCCTCACAGACTTACTACTTCTTATCTGCTAGATTGCACCTTGTTCATCTCGGTATCTACAAAATCCACTTTAGGTTGAGACCCATATATTGGATGCATGAATTATTCGTACTCCTAATTTTGCTAAGAGGTAAGCACACACAGACCTTTCTCCAGTCTTTTATTTTAATTTCCTGCCAAACCGTGTATGGATCACACATACAGAACGCAAGATGAGTAAGAGATGAACAAGGATCATACTCTTCCATTTAAGCTTACAGTCATGTGTTACAGGAACACTGTCACTTAAGATACGAGACTTAGGAAGAATATTGTATTGGGACCATCATGAGATTCCTTCCAGAAGGTTCTAACACATCTGGGTTCTGATGCATTCTGAGAATTTTCAGAACAGCCCAAACCAGGTAAGCACATATTTCAGGTCAAGGGCACCTCCAGGTTTTCCTGGTTAATGATGACTTTATTGATACTGTAATGCTGGCAATTACTGATGTGACTTTGGTCCTAATTCATTTAACCTAATATGTGATCTATAATAAGAAACTGTTGGAATGGAAAGTTTCTATGAACTTCAAAGGTTGACTTTACATGGCTCTTTTCTTTTCAACTCAAATGTCCTCAGAGGGAGGAGAAGCTGAAGGTGGGGTGGTGTTGCTAGGAATGTGGAGGGACTAAGAAAAGTTGGAGGATGCTGCAGCAGTTAGCTAGAAAAAGAGGTGTCCATGGGAAGGGAGGGGATTGTTCAATGACTTTTAGGGTTGATATTTCTATGATGATCAATATGTTCATGATGAGTCAAGGTTGGATGGGGAAGGCATTATAGAGACTGAGATTTTTACTTAGAATGAAGGTGCCTTGAGGAAAAGGGGCCATGTCTTTACCGTATATTTGGTGTGTGGCAATGTGTCAACTATACCATTCATCCTCTACAAATATTTGCTGAAACTAACCGGATAAAGTTACTAAACTCATTAGACAAGGAGCTTTATAGGAACTAGAATTGATTGAAAGTCATAAGGACTTCCTGGGTTGGTCATCAGCTCTACCACTGGATGTTTATTATCAGAGTCTGGGTAGTCACCTGCCAGGTGATCTGTGCACTGGAGAGATATCTGGATAGGTGAGCTTCTGAGATGCCACAGGGCTATGAATGTTTGGTGCTAATTGGTGCATCATGGTACAACTCGCGTATCAGTCCTTGGAGTATACTGTGTAAGTGAAGTGAGGTTGGGGACCAAGCAGCACAGCTCTGGAAGGGGAAAGAGCATTGTTGGGGAAAAAGGACATAGTAGGGGAGTTCAGTTCTCTGATAAAAAATACAATTCTATCACTGGTTGATTCTAAGGTGGCCAAAGACCTATAATAGGTCTTGATAAGTTCCCATGTGCTGACCCTGAGAGGCTAGAGAGGAACTTTGTTCTCTATCAATTAGACCCATAGTTGTCATTTCCCTATTCGTTATCTCTCTTGTGAGGGAAGCGTCCTCCTTGAACTAAGAGTGCGACACACATTTATTCATAAGGCATTCATCTATCTATTCATCCATCCATCTGTCCATCCTGGAAAGTGCACTGCAGTGAGGTCCCAGTGAACTGCCATCAGTGATGGTGGGCAAATCACTTGCTGTCTGTAAAATGAAGGATCTGATTATTTTCCTCCTAAAATCAATTCCTTTTCTAGTATATCATTAAACAATGTGCCCATGGGCACAGCATAAGTTAAAGAAAGATGTAAGATCTATTTTTCTAATCAAAGAGAACTTTTGATCTAAACTCAGAATGTTGTACAATGATAACTCAAGGCAGCAACCAAAGCCACATTACAAGGCAGAATATAGTTGTGTTGAAAGAGGCGGGGGCGGTGGTGTGCAGTGTGGGTGGTGAGTATTGCTAAGGGTTAGGAGAGGGAGAAATTCCAGGGAGCACTCCTGGAAAAGTTGGGGAGAAAGCTAGACTTTTATTGATAAATAGGAATTAAATGGATGGAGGGAGGGAAGACAAATGGGCTTCCCAGAAATGTCGTAGAAGTCACATTGTATATAAAAATGCAAGTACTGCAGACGGTGAAGGACGCATTTAGTGTTTTGTTTCATGTGGGTGAGTTATGAAGCCAGACCCTATACACATTTAAATTCCAGGCTGAGGACTTAGGAACTGCCAACCAGAGTAATAGGGGAGGCTTTTACGGTTGAATGGGGCAATGTCTTATAAACAGTTTTGGGAAAGAATAATCTGGAAGCATGGAGAAACAAGGGCTGATTGGATGGATTAGAGTTAGAAGACAGAGAGACCAGACAGAAATGTCTTATTCTGAGTTAGCTATTTTTCTGCTTAGAAAAATAAAAAAAAAAGACCCAGTTTTCAATGAACTGCCTTTTATTATGACACACACCCATAAAAGTAGTGATGTATATAAAAGCAATGCAGGATGTTTTTTAGTGGCTTTATGAAATAAAAACAGCAGTAGATAGTTAAAATTGGAATGCCCGGCATCAGGTTATAACCATCTGAGTTTGGAAACTTGCTGCAGCAATGCAATCATATTTTTATAGCTCTAGCTTGGTCTTCTCACTCAGATAACAGAACTACGGCTGCGTGAGAAGGGAAAACGCAGCAAATCAATGTCATTAAAGAGCAAGGGATAAGAGTTTTTGAATTTCAATGGCTGCAGCCGTTACTAGTTTCATAAAAGAGTCATTATTTCCTGACCAAATCAGAAATACATGTGCTGTGAATAAGGACAAGATTGAGACTCAGATTCCCTAACAAAATAATATGATTGGTGGGAAGCTGTCATGCCAAGCTGTCGGCATTTGTTACTTCATTTAGCACCCATCCCAGTTCTGAGGAGGATGAGTCTCACAAATTCAGAGATACACACAATGAGGTTCAGAGGGATTGAGAAACTATTCATGGCCAAACAGTTAAGACGTATGATCCTTGCATGTATCCCAAGACGGACTCTAAATTGCATGTTTTTCCATCAACGCCACGTGAAGTTTCCCATAAACTTTGATTTTCTTTTTGCTGATCTGTGAAGATTAAATGTCTTGCTGCAGTTTCCACTCTGAATCTCCAACTGGACCATTTCATCTGTTTACCTTTGGGGGCTTTAGAAAACATTCTTTCTTATTAATTAGTCAGTTACCTGTCTAGATTCTTTCATGCTCTGGGAGGGAGGCAGATACCTCTAGTGATTACACAATCAGCTGAAGGGTACTTTGCTCAAGATAATGACTTGCTGGGTGGAATGTGTGCTGAGGGTGCTGTGAATGAGGATATTAATGGGTATTCAACAGCACGGTCTATGTCCATAAAGATGAGCTTGGATTTCACCTCCCCCCTCTGGCTTAGGGTTAGTCAAATGCTGTCTGCATGGGCTTGAATAATGTCCTTCCAAATTCATGCCCACTCAGAATGAAGAATCTGATCTTATTTTGAAATAAGGTCTTTGTTGAAGTAATTAGCTAAGATAAGATCATACTGGATTAGAGTGGGCTCCAAACTCAGTGACTGGTGTCCTTATAAGAATGCCACATGAAAACAGAAGAAAACACACAGAGTGAAGACAGCTGTGTGAATTCAGAGGCAGAGATTGGAGTGAAGCAGCTACAAGCCAAGGAATACCAAAGATTGTCAGCAACCTCCAGAAGCTTGGAAGAGGCAAGGCAGGATTCTTCCTTAGAACCTTCAGAGGGAACATGGCCTTGCTGACAGCTTCAGTTCAGACTCCAAGTCTCCTAAACTATGAGCCAGTAAATTTCTCTTGTTTCAGCTCACCCAGTTTGTGGTACTTGGTTATGGTAGCTCTGTAAATGAGTACGATATGTTGACTTTTGCAAATTTATTATTTTAAGGAAGAAGAAAGAGATGAGATAAAAGGTATTTGGATATCCAACGTACTTGCACAACTCATTCATTTGTCTTGAAACCCTCTGGCCTAATGAAGAATTGAAGTCCTGGAAATTCATGTGACTTTTGACAAAAGGCAGCTCAGAGACTGGAGCTGAGGTTAGGCTAACTCCTAAGCTCACACGTGAATGACCTCCAGTTAGTAGCCCTTCTCCTTGCACATATACACAAAGAAGGCTTTGACTTGGTGGCATTCTGTTCCATGGAGGGGAGCAATGTATATTACCTCTTCATGTGTTGAGCTGAAAGAGAAAATAATGCATCTAAGCCAATCACTGTTGTTGAGCATGTCCAAGAAGCTCTAAGGAATAGAGAGGTAACAATGAGAGGGTAGAGGGCTGGAATTGAAAGTACAGACTCCAGGTCAGCCAGGGTTTGCCTCTTTGCTCATGATTTACTAACTGTGTGGATGAGAATTGTATTTGCCTCTAAGGTTGTTGTGAGAATAAAATGACATGAGTTGTGAGCTTCCTACCTCTGTGCTTGGCACTACTGAGCACCCTAATCATGACTGATGTCATTGTGTAATGGTCATTACATAGTATGTACTGAGCACTTATCATATGTGCCAGGCATTGTTTAAGTACTTTATGTCCATTAATATATTCAATCCTCACAACAACCCTTTGAGGTACGTGTTATTATTACTCCTATTATACAGATGAGGAAACTGAGGCAAGATAATTTGCCTAAGGTCTCAGAGCCAGTAAATCATGCAGCCAACACTGAAACTCCATAGTATTCCTAGCCACAAGGCTATATGGCAACTCCAGTGGTGGTAGAAGATACAATGAGGGTAGTGGCTAGTTCCTACAAGTGACAGGCCAAATCTGAAGGTCACTGGAAGCAAAACCAGGGTATGATTTGGGGTACAGAGCAGGGTTTCTCTCCTCACTGAAAGCATGGGAAATGGTTTATGAAGTCCTGAAATGGGCCATGAAAGATGAGCCAAGATAGGTGCAGATGAGCATATGGTAAACCACTCCAATACAATTACTATAGAAAGAATAATTTGAACTGTGTTACAAGGGACTACTCGGCAAATATCTATAACATCTCAAACACCAGGCCATGGCCCACCAGTCTTCCCATGAAACATGTAGCTTGAGGCTGCGAATAGCATTTAAACAGAATTGTGTCAAATTCAGCTCTACCACTCATGAGTTGTGGCCTTTAGTTTCTCCATTTTAATCTGTAATTCCAGTAAATGGAGCTGTTACATCCACCTTACAGCATCACCATGGGATTAAATGGGGCAACACAGCTAAAGGACCAACATTTTGGCTGCCTATAGTTGGGTTTCAATAAATATTGGCTCCCAGGCTGTGTCCTTGCCCTGGATTCCAAAGTGAGGCTGCAAGAAATCAGGATCTGTTTGGAGAAATCTGTTTGGGTTTACTTATACACAAGATTTATGTGGGCATCTGCCCATGACGTGTGGTGTGCACCACTGTTAACATTGCTTTGAATTCTCTCAAGCATCTCCTCCCCTCTGATAGGCTCTAGGATCCTCAGGGGTAGTCTTTCTCTCTGCTCACCCCTCGAGTATCTGGACCCACATCACGTTCATCTAGAAAACATATCCTAAGTCCCACCACTGGAGCTTTCCTTTTCCTATGCTTTTTTATTTTTTCTAAAATTCTCACCACTTCTGTCATAGTAAAGAATGCTAACTATTTACTAAGAGCCCTTTCCATGAGAGCAACGTTAGTTCCCTTTGGACAAGCTCTGATATGCCACCTCTTCCCACTGTCTCTTTTGACACAAGACTTCTAAGGAGAATTATCTGATAAAATTCAAGACACCCAAATGAAATTGCACTTTAGGTAAATACATTTTTAAAAATATGAGCATGGGATATTTAAGACCCTAAAATATTTGGGATATACTTATATTAAAACATTTGTTATTTATCTGAAAAGCCAATCTAACTGGGTATCCTGCATTTGTATTTGCTAAATCTGGCAGCCCTACTCCTAAGGCCCAGGGAGCCCAGTGGAGCAGAACATCACTTTTGGAATCAGACAGATTGGTGGTTTGAATCCTCCTCCAGGCATTTATTGGCTATATGCTCTTACTTAACCTCTCTGAGATGAAGACTTCTTATATGTAAAACCAAGATAATGACAGATGAAGACATCCCTGTTAGAGTTACTGAAAAAGATAAAGCAAAATTATAGAGACCCACATGACTGGTATAACATACAGGTATGCCACCCATGACCAAGTGACTTTCAGTGCTGTTTGTCAAAGCGCTTCATAAGTGGTGCAAATCCCTGAAGCTGTACAGACCCGTTATTGCTACTCTATCCCAAGGCTCTCCAACTGTTAGGCGCATGCATTTGAAATGGTAATTCAAGTGTCCAGACTTCCACTCCAGGCCACTCTCTGATATCTCACTCTCTTTGGAAGCCTCTTTCATGGGTAATGTCTTCAGTCAACTGGAGGAAGAACACACAATGAAATTTATTCCAAAAGTGTGCAATGTGGCTCATTTCCATGGCTTGTTTCAAAGCACGATTCCTCAGGAAAGTACCTTTTTCCTTTTTGATTTTGTCCTCAATGATGGAGAGTAGATTCTAGTTGAAGGATGAGAGATATAGTGGTGGAGGAGTCAGGCTCAGCATCGTCCAACACAAATGAGCTACAGCAGCCACCAGTCATTGGACATGAACACTGAAGTGGCTCCCATGCTGATATTAAATATATTAATTTCAGAATGCATACCAAATCCTCAAGGTGGGCATTATACCCAGCTTATAAAGAAGAAAACTGAGGCATGTTAGAGTAACATGTTCTTTCCCTAAATCACACAGCTGGTAGAGCTGGGGTTCAAACCCAAGCCCCACTTCCCCCAAAGGCCACTTCTTTTCCACAGTTCAAGAATGCTTCCACTTGTTTTTCCCCAGTTTGCTTGTGCAATGAGAATGAAACAAAGCATCTGGTTTAATGAAGCAAGAAAGGGCCTCTCCAAAGAGGAGAAAGAAACAGGGTCCTGTTAATTCTGCCAGCCCCTTAGGGGCTGTGGCCAGGAATGCTTGCTGGTTTGACACACAATGTTTGCAGTACTCAGTGTTCACCTTCCACTTTCCCATGGCCACAAAAGCCATTCATTGCCACTGCAGCCCCAGATAGCAGGTCACTTTTCCCAAGCCTGAGAAATCCCCTCAGGATCTTGCTTTGCTGGCAGAGGGGCTGTTCCAGGTCTCGGAAGTATTAGTGATAGAGAGTAGTGAGATCTGAGACAGCCTGTCTCTTGTTTATTACCAGGTTGTGGTCTGGAGCCTGAAAGCTGCAGCATGCCAATGACCCACGTGTACCTATTTCCCAGACCTCGAACTCTTTTGCAGACCCTTGATGCTATCATTGTCCCTGAACACTCTGCCTATGATGTCAAGAAGTTGAAGGAATAGGACATTTTCAGGAAATTGCCTGGAGTTCACTTTGCCCGAGGTTCAGACTATGAACTAAGGTAGAGTGTGTGGAGAATGCTTCTTGAGATTTGAGGGGAGGTCAGCAGGGGCCAGGGCACTCACGAGCTTGTAGAGCCAGCTGAGGACTTCAGTCAAGAGTAATCAGGAGCTACTGAAGGTTCTTAAGCATGGGAGTGACAGGGTCCTACTAGCAGTTCAGAAAATTCCTGCTTGGGGTTTGGAAACTGCCCAGGAGACTTGGAAGAGGCTGCTGCCCATCTTTAACCCTGGAAGTACCAGGGACACCTACCTGGAACACAAAGGTGAGGATGGGAGAAGGAGACGGTGGCAAAGAGGATGGGAAGGAGACAACGCAAAGCAGGACAGGGCGAAGGAGGGGATGATGGAAAGCAGCTGGGCTGGCTTAGTGGAGAGGACATGGGTCTGGGCGAAAGGGTCTGAGCTGTACTGAGAGGGTGGGAGGGTGATGGTGTGAGCAGAAACCATGTGATCTCTGGGGACCTTTGTAACAACATGGCGTCTGGCACACCTCATCCATCCTAGGCTGTAATAAGAGGCTGAAGTTATCCATTAGCACCATGGGGCTTATCCTTGTGGATGAAGGAAAATGAGAGAGCCAGAGTCAGGAATCTGACCTGTGGCCCTGGCAGGTCTAAGGTCTGCTGAATATGCTCGTTAAAATGTCAGCAGCCATTCTTTCCATGGGAAACCTCTTTCTTTCTCAGCCCCTGGCATGTGTGTGCCCCAGGAGGGAGCGGGGGGTCACTAGTGATGCCAGAGTCCTCACTTCCTGCTGCTTTGGGGCCTGAAACTTAGAGGCAAGAGACCTCAGGACCGGCTGCAGCCCTGAGCTGCACCAAAGGAGCCCAGCAGATGCAGGAGGAGAATACCCTATCAAGGCGAAAGTTCTGTCTTCATGCTGAGGGACGGAATATTGTGATGAGCTCATGTTTATTGGGCACACATTCCATATCCGACACTGCACCAATAAATGTACACGTAGTTTCTCATTTAATGTTCTCCACTTGATGACATAGGTTCAAATGCTTGGGAAGGAGGAGTAACAGGCCCAGAGGCAAGGAACTAGTAAAAGACAAAATTGGGATTCATACTCAGGTGGCCAAACTCTAGAATCCCATCATCATTAAATTTTCACAAATTTTACCCTGTTAATTCATCTAATGCAGTGGTTCTCAACCAGGGGAGGTTTTGACCCCCAAATGACATTTACCGGTGTATGGAGCCATTTTTAACTATCCTGACTAAAGGAGGGACAACTGGCATCTAGTAAGTGTAAGCAGAGATGTCGTTCATCACCTACAATGCACAGGGCAGATCCTGTGATGAAGAATTATCTGGTTCAAACTGCAGTAGGTGAGAAACCATGACCCAGTGCTTGGGACATCCAAGCAGTATTTGCACAGTTTTGAAATGGCCAGTTTCCTCTACTCCCTTCCCCCCCCTTTCTTCTCCATGCAGCTGCTTTTAATCATTTGTTCCATTATTCAGAAATTGCAATCCTTTCTTGAAGGTTTTAGAACCACAGCCTCCCTTAATATACACGGTGGTTTAGCTTAGCTCAGCTTATCTTTTTGTTTGTTTGTTTTTGTTTTGTTTTGGGTGCATGGTCCGGGAATTGAACTAGCATATCTTTTAATTGGAAAAGAAATCACTCCCTGCTGCTTTCACCTGGATGATAACTCAACTTGGGTAGAGAAGAGTTTCTTTCTTAAAACAGTTGGTGTGTTTGGGTACTTCTTAAAAATCACAGTTTGGAGGGTTGGCTGGGAAGTCTTAAGTCAGAGTTGATTGCAGAGCACCACGTGCCTATGGTGAACGCCCTAAAGGAAATCAGTCTGATCCCAGAGAAAACAATTAGAACCATGTGGTTTTCCATTCACTACTGTTTTTAGAAGCTCTGCCAAAACATTTGAGACGAAGACAAAGGGGTCATTGATGCCCAGCAGCCAACACTGGGGAAAACAGAGTTCCCTGGATGAGGAAAGGCGGGCAGTCTGCCGGCTCCCACTGCTTGGCTTTGTTCGCGCAGCAAACATAATTTAGGGGATCAAAGAGGGGACCAAACACTGCCACTGGTCTGAGAGGTCCTCCCCTGTGTCTGGGGACCTTGGCATGGTGGGGATCCCCACCTAATTAGTGCCCTTCTGAATGTGAAGAGAGAAGCCCACAAGGAGTTTCTGTGACTATTTAGTTCTTGTTGGATCTCCTTTATCTTGAAACAGACAAGAGTCTGCCAGTCCAACGCGCTACCATGGCAGAGCTTTGCCAAGTTTCCTGAGCTGGCTAACCTGCATTTCCGTCATGCCCTGAGAGTGAGAGAACTGACTGTTTGCTTGTCCCAGAAAACTGACAGATGGAAGTAGCAGCCTGTTGATGCTCAAGACTCTCTAGGAAGAGTGAGGTTCTCAGAACCAGCACGATCCACATTTAGGCAGAAGAAGCAAGGGGATGCAAGGATGAGAAAGAAGACGAAGGAAGAGAGACTTGACTGGATTTAAGATGCTCTCCAGATCTGGGATTTTAACCTTATAAATAAACAAGTCTTTGGGATAAAAATAAAAGTGCCTGGTACAATGTAGGAACTTGATGTTTCTTCAATGATTAATTGAAAGGATAAATGAATGAATACTTTTGTTATCCCAAGGCCCAGGGGATACTTAAAGAATAAATATTTTAGCATGAATGCCCCATACTATTATAAATGTTCTTCCATGAATTCGAGTTCGGGGTCAAATCCATATTTAAAGTCGGTTTCTGGTTATGGAAAGAGTCCTTGACTTCATCACACCAATGGCCTTCTTTCTCTTTGTATATATTCTTGTTTTTTACACTTTAAGCTTCAGGGAGGATGTTTGGGAAACAGTCGTTTTGAGATCTTAGGGAAAGTATAAGTCGAAGAAAACTACTGTTATTCTTTTCTTTGGAGAAAATTACTGGGTAAGTGCTGCGTTGTAATGACGTGGATGGAGCTGACTGTAAAATCTCAAACAAAGGGCAGTTGAGCCCTGGGCAACAAGCAAACCGGAGGAAATGTCCTTGCCTCTTTATTTAAAGAAAAGCAGTTCAGCAGGGTGTGCAAAAATGAAGTTCAAGCCTTAGAAGTTTATAAATTTGTACATGGACCCCCTTGTTCTGCCAAAGACTTGCAAGGTGGCCCTAAAGAATCACTTCCTCTCCAAGACTCCACGTCCTCTTCTGCAGAATGGAAACAGTACTATATGCCTAACATAGTATAACACGTACATTTGAATATAATGTGAGATGTCACATTAGATGCTATGTCGAAAATTATACAGTTCTATAATGTAATTTATTTTTTATTACTGTCATCAATCTTCTTATTGACCATCTTATTTCAACATGCAACCTCAACCATCAGTTTCTGAGTTTGCGCTATGTCTACACTAGCTTCTCACTAAAGACATTCTATTATGTTCGTGTTAAAAATCCTTCTTGAATTTGAAGCATATAGTATTGGAATATTTTTTTTAATGTCAAATAATCTATATGGCTATTAGCACTTTGTTCTACTAGTAGATATCTGCCAATTTAGGCACCAAGTAGGGCAAAGGGCTCTAGACCAAGAGATGAGAAGCATGAGGCTTAGTGTATTTTCCTTCCTCCTTCCCTCCTTTCCTCCCTTCCTTTCTTCCTTTCTGTACATATTTACATGCAAGATATTTATGATATGTCATGATGGAAAATTAATAAGCCCTAATTATAACAACTTCAAAATTTATGGGTGGTAGAGGACAAGTCAGCAGGACATTTAAAGAAAGTATCAAATATGACCCAACCAGACTGGGGTAGGGTGGGATGCCAAGGAAGACTTCCTCGAGAAGAAATGCTTGGTTTAGATTTTGAAGGGTGAGTAGAAGTTTGGAAGGAAAGAAGGGGGGTTGAGAATGTAGGTCAAGGGAACTGTTCATGGTTCTGTAGAATTGAAGGGAAACATATTTGTAAGCCTATTCTAGGAAATAAGACCAGAAAAAAAAGACAGAGGCTTGAGTAGGAAGGACTTTTTCAGCCACGAGGTGTTTTGATTTCATTTGGGGGTTACAAGGATTCATGGATGAACTTTAAATCAGGTAGTGACCTGATCTGAATGCTATCCTGAAAAAACAGTCATTTGTTGGAGATGGGATTAAGTGGGGACACTAGAGGCAGGAAGACCAGTAAAAGGGCTTTTGCAATGTTCTAAGTGAAAGACAGTGGCCAGGATGCAAGCCATGGAAGTCGGGAAAAGGAAGAGGGCACCTGAGGACTAGCCTGGTGGTACATCAGGCAAGACGAGATGGATGCTATCCATGGGTCTGAAGGAGATCAGAGAGCTTCCTTGTTCTGCTGCTGACTCACTCTGTGACTGCAGACAAATCACTTCATGCTTTGAACTTTAGTTTTCTAGTGTACAAAACAACAATGTTATGGAGTTCACTTTTAGGAAGCAATGCGTGTTTAGGAGCCACATGTCCCCATCTTCTGGTGGACAGCATTTCAGGAAAAAGGATATGAGAACTGTTGGTTGGTTTGTTTTTACACATGAGACAACATTTGAAGAAGATGAAGAAGTTGGACAACTGCCCTTCCTTCCCACCTGTAACACGCTATTATTATACGTCATGAATCAATAAATTTTGTACTTCCTGTGCTTATAAAGAAACACCTCCATCGTCTTGTGTAGATCATAGCAGGTCATGAAGAAAGAGTTTTAATGGGCCAGTAAGCCTGAAATCTTGAATCCTACTACAATGAATGTTCGCTGGATATTTCTTCAAAATTAATTTAGAAACAATAACTTCTATGTGAAAACATCTAGACAATGTGTAGTAATACCTTGGTTGTCTGTCAAACCCTAACCAGGACCATTCCAGCCAATCCTAAAGAACACCTAGGGCAATATACAAGATTCCACAAGGGTTCCATGCACTAATGTAACTGTCCAGAGACCAACAACCTCCAGATGGTTTCCTAGACCAGATAAGTCCTGAAACGTAGAGGACCCATCCTCTCCAGAACATCAGGCAGTTCCATCTCCCTATCCCAAATTAATGACAGCCCCTTCCAACATGAAAAAGTTAGAATGACCATGGCCCAAACACCCCTAAAGAGAGGGCTAGAAAGATCAAAGGTGATGGTGGAGTTATACAGGGAAGATAGGATTTAACAAATGAATATGATTGCTGAATCATTAAACTGATATCTCTTTTAGTACCTTAGAACAGTTAGAAGTAAAAACCTAAAATTGTGGAATTGTAACCTATGTCAAACTCTGAAACTAATGTGATGCTGCACTTTGAAATTTATAGCTTTTTTTCATATGTGTTATTTTTCACAAAAAAAGAAAAAGTGTTGATTGTGATGATAAAAAAATTATGCCTTATAGCCTCCTATATTCTGGAGCAGCTAGAAGGAAAAATCTGAGAGGATCGTATGGTAGCCCATGACGAACTCTGGGATCTGTCCTCTAACTGCTTGTTGAGGAGTGCTTTGGGAAGTATTGCCTTTTTATTTCTTTGCTTTGTATATATGATATATTAAACAATTAAAAGTTATTTAAAAAAGAAAGAAAAAAAATAGTACCTTGGTTGTAACCCAGAGTTTTATAATGAGTCTTTAGACACCTAATTCACCAGAAGAACATCTGAATTCTACCTTTCGTTCTCATCTATTTTTTTCACACTATACAAACACTCACCCTGGGTGACTTACCTGCTCCTGTCACTTTATCACCTGTAATTCCAGCAGGTAAAATTTCAGACAGGTTAGAAGCAGATGCAGCCCAATGGGATATATTTGCAGCTTTTTGTGTCTTGCATTCAAGAGACGATCTTTCATTTGAATATATAATTTCTTACACCTTTTAAAGGTCATCCGCCCCAGCCTCTGTCCTTCACTGCAGTCACTTCCATTTGACCTTAGCCAGGAGCTGGACCCTGGGGACGCTGTACATAAAGCCAGCCCCACAACTTTCCCGGAGCTGGTCCTATCTTTTCGCAGAAGGGCTGGGAGTGGGAGGGACTATGCAAGCCTGTGGAGAAGTTGCACTTTGGAGGAAACAACTGACTTTCTGGCATCAAACCCAAGGGCTTGTCTTCCTTAGAAATGTAGGTCACTGTCTCATTCAACTCTTAGTCCTAGCTCATTGTGTGATTTGGGGCTCGTTATTTAATGACTGATCCTTGATTTCCTCACTTAGGAAATGGAAATAATGTATATCTTAAATATTAAGCTGATTCAGTCTTTAAAAATAGGACTTGTTAGATATATGTATCAGTCAGGATAGGTTAGTTTTTGCTGCAGTAATAATCAAACTCCAGTTCACAGTGGCTTAAAACACCAAGAGATTATTTCTTCCGCATAGTACATGGCCAATCAAATTTGGCAGTGGGTGTTCCTGTCAGTAGACCCACAAAGATTTAATCTGATGGAGACCCATCATCTTTTGACATTAACATTTAAATGCCAGACCTCCGAGTAACTCATAGACTGGATATTTACATTTCATTAGACAAAGTCAGTCACATGGCTGTGTCTATCTTCAAACGTTTGTAGAAACATAACCCTTCCACATGCTTGGATGTACAGGAGGACTTAGAGACATCAACATACACAAAAATGTCCTTCGAGCTCCTAAACAGCCATTTCCCTTCCACTTACAAAACTGCATGAGTATACACAATAATGAGAGAAAATTCTTAACAGTTTCACAAAAAGAATATTTAGTGTGTGAATGAATGTGTGTGTATGGTGTATTTTGTGCCTGTGTGTGGCTGGGGTAAGGTGAAGGAGCCTGAGAAACATACTGACAACAGTTATTGACTTTTGGTTGTGTTAATGATATGCCAGATTGCTATAAATTGCTAGAGGTTAATGGAGTAAATAATTGGTCTAAAATTCACTTAATGATGCATTTTGAATATGTAGTAAAGGAAGCCCAACATAAGCTGTCTAGGACCCAAAAGGGACAAGCTGGCTCCCAAGAGAGCTGAAACTCTTAGAGAAAAAGAGAAAAAAAAATTCTAGCAACTATCCTGATTGTCCTGTTGGGTTTTCAGTAAGATGTAGAGCAATATTTTAGGATTAGATGGAAGTGGACAGCCCCACTGTTAGCTGTCTCTTGCTAGGTACACTGCATCACTTCTCTGAGAATTATTTTCTTCAAATGTAAAGCAAGAACAATATCACCTTCTATGATTTCACAGTCTTGTACTTAATACGTAAATCCCCCCAGAGCATCATTTAACCTCCCAATGACAGGAAGATTATTGCATTGACAATGAGCCCACTTCATTCCTGTGTAAGCCTGTTTGAAAGTTCTTTTATATATAGCTGAAATCTGTTCTCCACTGGCCATTCAGAACAGTATTACTCCTTCTGCACTATGCCAGAACTCTAAGAAGGCAGTATGTCCCCTTCAATTCTGCCCATCTCTTCTCTGAACTTTACTAATTCACTCTTCCTGTCTGACATAAATTGTGAAAACTATTTAACAACATTTTTCTTTAACTATTACAAATGAATTGAATACCAGTTGTGTTCTACACCACTACTACCAATCCTTCTATAAAATAATAAGGGGAAAGGAGAAGAGACGAAAAAAGCAATGTGTGCAATTATGTATGTGCATTTGTGTGTGTGTGTGTGTGAGTGTGTGTGTGATTACAGTTTGTATTTCTGTGACTGGTCATTGGATGTTGATTACTACATATAGCTTATTTCTTCTAGTATTGATTCCATAGTAACTTCTCCCTTATTCATTATCTTCACAAATCAGTGCTCTTTACCAGGTGAGATAATCCTAATCTTCATTCAAATGTGTTACAAATCTTTAGTGGTTTGACCTTCGAATTTTGTTGTTGCAGTTTTCCATTAGATTTTACTATTGCACACGTTAATACTAAGACTTGCCCAGGAGAATCTCCTAGGTTCCAGATACAGTCCTGTCTGACCCATGTATAGCACATTCCTCTTGTAATCACCGTCAATCATTTAGCTAGTTAAGTGATCTTTTTTTTTTTCCTTTCTCCCATTGGTTTAGTTGCATAACAAAACTGAAATGGGCAGATGGCAATCTCAACTGTCAATTCATTGGAAGAATCACTGTGTCCTTTGGTGCAACATTTCTCTTGGGAACTGAAACTTTCAAATCAGAAGGGTTCAAAGTCCTTGGGATAGGGAGCAAACATTCTCTGAATGAGTTATTAGGTGTAATCGTGAATGGAGTTGTTCCCACTTTTACTTCTTGGTTTCTAGGCTCATATATTCTGGCTTTGTGTGAAATAGTGCTACCTATTAGGTGCTTATTAAAAGCATATATTGTATATTTTAAGTCATAACCCCAAACCTTCAGTGTTGTCTCCTAATAGGTCTTATAACTGAGTCTTCAGTAAGTCATTCCACTATTCTAGCAAACGCAGTAATTCTGGGAAATGCGGTACCTTGTAAGCCTCTTGAATTCTATAGGTATGAGCCAGGTGTCACACTTCTTTTGCTTTAAATTGAGTTCCTTGCTCAAAAGCTGTGCTGTGTGCTATTCCATGAGGTTGAATAAAACCTCCCGTAAGTACATGGATGATGGTTCCGATAGTCTATTGTGGACAGGAAAGACAAATCTATATCCAGAGTATGCATCTCTTCCAGTGAAGACAAATCATTGAGTCTTCCATGATGAAAGGGTTTCAGTGTAATCAACCCGATTGAAGGTGACTGGCTGTTCCCCCAAAGAAATTACATAATTATAATGTTAAAATAGGCACATCCATTCTTTGCTAAAGAAGCTTAATATGATCATCTATCTTCACCCATGATTATTTTCACTGGGTGTTTAGTCTACAGAAATAATCAAATATAAAGAAAGTTCTTTCTGCCCAACATATCAATCTCAGAATTATATGTATTAGCAAAACCTGGAGAGCAACCTCAGCATCCCACAATGGAGAGTGGGGTGTTACATTACCGTACCTAAGCTCAATAAATTATTACCCAGCATTTACTAACAGTAAATAAGCTATTAAGTTAAAAAAAAAAAAGAGGGTAAAATATTTGTGTCCAGCAAGTTAACACGATTAAGGTAAAGAAAAACCAAAAATAAGAAAGAATGAAAAACGTGGGAAGAAATAAGCCCACGCCCAATCAATCATCAAACCTTTTCATTTGCTCTGGTATCTCCTGAATCTGTGAACTTCTCGCCTTTCGCATTACTCTTTCCTTCATCACAACCATCATCACCTCTCACCTCTCACCTCAATGAGTGCAACACGCTCCCCTGAGCCTCTGCCCGTGCATCCTTGCTCCATACAAATCCGTTCTCTCTACTACAGTCAGAGGGATTTCCTACAAACTAGGTTATAGAACTTTCCCTGCTTCCAACACTTCAATGACCTTTCCTTTTTTTTGATAATAGGTTCTAAAATCTTTAAGGTGCCTTAAAATCTATGCATGAATGGCCCCAGGAAGGCTTTCCAGCCTCATCACTCTGGGTCCCACATTCTGTCTTGCTTTTTTTCTAGATGCCTTTGCTAACCCTTTACCTGGAATGTCAGCAGGGCATGTTTTTGTGTTCTTCTTCCTGCTATCCTGCAGTATATTCTTAAATATTATTCATAGAGTTAGAACTTCTGTTAAGTAAAATATAATTAATACTGATACAATGAATGCCTTCTAAGTGATATTTTTTTCATCTTCTCTCTAGACTAGGAGGATTTACAAAAGGCAAATTATTTCAAGGATTGGCTAATCAGAATAGGAATTTGAGAAAGAATGTGTAACAATGCAGAGAAAGAAAAAGAAGGACTAAGTGTCTGTGTCACCCATTTATAATTATTTCATAATTATAAAATAAGTTGAGAAAACATTATCATAAGGCTGACAGGGCTCAGAATAAATCTTCATAAAAGAACATTAAGCAGTTGCTATGGCAATAGTTAAAGGAGGGGCACCCCTCCTTTTTCATAGTTGGGGAGGAAGGGCTCCCCAAGGCTCATGCTGTAGCCCCCTGCCTTCCAGCCTCAGGTGATTTCAACATGAATCCCTGGTAGTGAATTCCCCAGGCTCCTAGTGAGGGAACAAAATAGTGGCTGTCTGACAGCTTTGCTGCTGTGAACAGAATTTTCAATTCATAAGGAAAGCTTTTTTTTCTCCTGGTTCCTTTAGAATTCAGCAGAGAAGATTCTCAGATCCTGTCCTATTCATGTCATTTAAGTCCATTCACAATTACTCAAAAGTTCTAGAAGTGGCCAGATATCCTCAAATCTGTCTGCTTACTAAATAGGTGTGTGTGTAGTTGGCCCTCCATTTTGCCTCCTGACTCCAATTAGTCACCCCTGATCCATGAGCTCAGTTACAGAGGACGCTTTCCTGGAGAGCTGATCTCCAAGGTATATCCTTGTATCAACAATGTGCATATCACTTGATGCCTCTGTTGGGACCGACGCAGCTGTGCATGGTTTACTGGCCCACTTTCAAGGTGTTGGTTATGGTCTTATCAAAGGGGACTTGGCTTTTCTAACCACATGCATACTTTCCAGGTGCTAGCAGCAGCATTAGATAGTAGTTCAATAGCTGCTTCCCCAGGGACATCTCCTTGGATCTCCTTGATCAGCTCAATTGCCCTATTCTAGGCTCTCATAACTACATGCTCTCATTATGCAATTATTTGTCTCATTTCTCTGAGTATTATCTCTTTCATTAGACCGTAAGTTCCACAAAGATGGAAATTATATTCTTCCTTCCCTTGTTACCTTTTTCAGCCACTGTACTATCTCTAATGTCTATTCCAATGCAAGACACATAGTAGAAGTTCAGTAAATACTTGTTGAATGAGCAAATAGATAAAAATGACGCAAGGAATTCCATTTCAGATACTAGTGCAGCTCATAACAGACCAATCATTCCAGAAGGAACCATTAAAATGATAGATAATATAATAAAACAACTGTTTGAAAGATCCAGTGAGTTACCAAAAGAAGGCCTTACCCCGTGAGGATATCATCCTTGAAAAAAATGGTGCCCCACGGGGTGAGAGCTACATTTACCACATTTATGTTTCTCTTGATGGTTTTCTTTGATAGTCATGGATTGTGGTGGCCAGAACTCAGTCCATAGTCTCTTGGTTTTGAACAGACAAAAGATGGAATTTCTGGATATTCGAGATCCTGGAACTCCGAGGAGGAAAATCTCAGAAAGATTTTTTTTCCACAGAGAAAGAAGCTCCAAATATCTACACCAGTGTATACCAATGTTCATAGTGGCATTATTCACAATGGCCAAAAGGAGGAAGCAACCCAAGTGTCCTCCAACAGATAAATGGATGAGCAAAATATGGTTTATACATACAATGGACTATGATTCAATCATAGGAAGGGACAGCACTCTGATACTATTCTGATACATGAGACAACATGGGGGAACCTTGAAGGTCCCATGTTAAGTGAGAAAAGCCAGACACTAAAGGACAGCTATTTTATGCTCTTATTGATCTGGAATCATTAGAATATGTAAATTCATACAGTGAGAAACAAGAATGTAGTTTATGTAGGACCAGGTGGAGTAGGGAAAAGGGATACAATGCTCAATTGGTACAGAGTTTCTGTTTGAGGTGATGGAAATGTTTGGGTAATGGTTGGTGGCATTAGTAGCACAACATTTTGAATATAATTAACACCACTGAATAATATATTTGAATGTTGTTAAAAGGGGACATTTTAGATTGTGTGTATGTTACTAAAATAAGAATTTTAAAAAACATAAGACTATACAACACAAACTGTGAACCCTAAGGTAAACTACTGACTATTGTTGATAATATCATTATAATAATATTGTGTCATCAATTTTAGCAGTTACTACACTAATGCGCAAGGTCAATAATAGGGAAAACTATGGGCTTGCTGGGGAGCAATATGTGGGAAGCCTCTATTTTCTGCACAATTTTTCTGTAAACCTACAACTTCTTTAATAAACATTTCTTGAAAAAAAAATGCATATACAAGCCATAGCCTGGCAAAAATACTTGAAATTGACAAATCCAGTATATACAAAGGAAGTCTATAGGTGGATAAGAATACAACAAATAAAGCAAGTAGAAAATAAACAGATGACTTGCAAAAATATTTCCTTAAAGAAGATTTACAAATAACCGATAAGCCTATGAGAAGCACCAAGCAATTAGTCATCAGGGAAGTACAAATCAAAACCGCCCTGAGATATTACTTTCCAGATAGCAGAATGGCTAAAATTGGGAAAACTGACTCTAAGCCTTGGCAAGAATGTAGAGCATCTTATAACGGAGCTCTCTTACATTGCTGATGGGAATGGAAAATGGTTCAACTATGTTGAGAAACAATTGGTAGCTCCTTATAAAGCTAAAAATGCACCTATCAGCTGACTCAGAAATCCCACTTTTAGATATTTACCTAAGTCAAATGAGTACATGTCTCCAGAAAAAAAATTGTACGAAATTGTTCATAATATCCCTAAACCTTAAACAACCTAAATATCCATTGATGGGAAAATGGATACATGAACTGTGATACATATTTACCATTGAATAGAATTCAGTAATAAAAGAGGACCCACTTGTTCTATCCATAACAGCACAGAAAGATTTTAAGTAAATTCTGTTGGGTGAAAGGAGGCAAACATAAAAGAATACATATTGTACAATTCCATTCATATGACATTTTAGAACAAGCAGAAGTGGCCTATGGTGATAGAACAGTTTAGAAAGGAGGTGAGGTTGGGTGAGGTGGGTGTTGGCAGGAAAAGCAGGAGGGAACTTTCTGGGGTGATATGAAAGTTCTACATTTTAACTAGATTAGTGGTTCCACGGGTAATCCATTTGTCAGCACTCATTGAGCTGCATCGTCTAAACTAAGCACTGCTGTACGTAAATTATAATTCATTTAAAAACAAACAAACATGCTATCCCTCTCAGCTCAGATTGGTGAAGGGACAAGCTGGATCAGGTTTTCCAAGTCAGATCCTTGATTTTTAATTCCACGTTCAATCTTTCTCCTGCAGTGCCTGCTGAGAAGCTCTCACCTTGGGCAGGGCTGACCTTTGGCTTTGTACCGTGGGTCTCCAGCTGCTGATCCCACTGACACCTATTGAGCTTTTCTCTCCTTCCAACTCTACATCAGGTTCTTTGATAAAAGCTTCCCTGCTGGAACAATTTCCTTTCTTACGCCCATGAGATCTCTCAAATTCGAGGCTGATTTCTCTCAGGGGAACAATCTCCACTTAAAGTCAAAGCCACCAAGGGGCTCCTCTAATCTCAAAAGCATTTGTAGAGTTGAAAGCCGTATTTCCATTCTTAGGATAACTTTCTTGGACTCATCAAGCCCGCTTTCTTGTACTCTGACTTTGACCATGAGTGCAGGTGGACAGGCACCGCTCTGGCGAGACACTTCTGCCCCTCACCCCAACACTAAGTGACCCTGGGCCCCAACCAGCATGAAATGTCCTTAGTTCCTTCCTCTCCAATGCTGAGATAGAAGCAGAATGCGCTTGCTTCCTCAATCCCATCAGGTACAGTAGATGTTGAGAATTTTGTACCCTGATCAAAGCCCTTGGAAGCAGCCAGTCTGCTGCCTCACGTCCCTTCTCAGCCTCTGTGTGAGCAATTCCTGCTTCACAAACAATCACTAATGATATTTCCTCTCTGGATTGACACCTGCCTTATTAGAAAGCTGCTCCACTCAGCAGCCACTACTGAGCAGGGCCCTGGGCCTCCAGCCTGCCCGAGGGCAAGCTGAGCCCAACAGAGAAATGACTCAGGGAGGCTGTTCAGAAATCAGAATTGAGATTCAGAGACGTCTGAATGGTTATGTTCCTGAGGGATATGCTATGATCTACGGATATTTTCAGAGTCACCTTATTTGGTTTTATTTTTGGATGTTGCTATTCTTTGTATAATGGAGTACAACAAGCTTCCTTGCTTTAGGGACGTGTAGTTTGCATTTTGGAGCGCTCCCTCCTACAGGCAGATGCATTCACAGACTGGGGGAGTTTGGAAGTCAGAAAACAAAGTCGTGAGAAGGTCCACCTGCACGCCTTTTGTCAGCTATTTGCAGACCCGTGTGACAGGGCGGGGGTTGTGTGGCTGCCTGCAGCCGAAGCAGGGGCCATGAGAACAGGAAATGCCACCTGGAGTTTGCACGGGAAGGACACTGGGCAAGGGGACTTGAAAGACATCTTGTTATAATTAGAGAAATAGTCAAGCATATCTGTCTCCCAGACATTCTGCAGCCTGGAAACCTCAAGACATGCTGGGAACCTGACTTTTCCTTGATTTTTCCCAGGCTAGCAGCTGCAGGGGGTCCAGCCTGTGTCCATGGGAAGACATTAAGTGTGTGGCTCAGGCAGGAAGAAGAAATGCTGTGCTGCTCTGGAGTTTTTGTGCCCAATGCTGGGGACCAGCATGTGCTGTAGTTCTGTCTGCTACCTGCCCTTGACACGTGGCTTCTGTGGTCCCTGTCTGCTGGTCACAGGCCTGGCTGCTGTAGACCAGCTAGCTGTGACTATGGAGGAGAACAAAATAGCAGTGAGCTCAGAACAGCTGCCTTTGCATTTTCAGAAGATGAGGCAGGGAGGCATGGTGGCAGGCCACTGGGCAATATAGAGCAACAGGGAAAAGAAAGCCAAGCTTGGGAGTAGACAGGTGTGCATCTGAATCCCCATATCTGCCTCTTACTAGCTGTGTGTCCTTAGGAAAATTATTAACCTCTCTGAGCCTGTTGTTCCTTCTCTGAATTAGAGAAAATATATCTTGCATGGTTATTGTGAGATTTCAAGCACATAATGCATATAATAAAATACATAGCTTTGTGCTTGGCACAAGGTAACCGTGAAATAGGTGGTGGCCTTGGTTAAATCAGTTTGATTTTGAGTTTTAATTTTGAGATGAACTTTCATTATTAAATAACTACACAATTTTGGGTTACTAATACATCCTTCAACCTTCATTTTCTTTACTTATAAGACAAATAAAAGAATGACCAACTCATAGAATTGTTAAACCTCCAAAAAGCCATTCCTGATCTCTTGTCATGTGGGGTATTGCTTCTTAAACCTTGATGTGCTCTTGTAAATTGCAGATTCTGATTAAGTATTTGGGGCATGAGATCTGCATTTCTCAGAAGCTCCTGCTGATGCTGATGTTGCTGGTCCATGGGCCATGCTTTTAGCAGCAAGAATGTAGAGTTAATCATTCCTTTCTCTGTGTTGTCTGTATCACAAGCATTCTTTCATGAAGGTACTCATAAGCATGCTTGTCTGTGTGTGTGTGTGTGTGAGTGAGTATGTGCACATGCCTTTGCCTCCTGTGTGCCCAAGCACTCCTACAGACCAGAGACCATTCTGACTCTCTCCTCTCCATTCTTTACAAATGGGTCCACCATTGGCCAGAACTTCAGACATCTCTCATAGGCAGGAGGGTTCTATCTGCTTTCCTCCTTCTGAGGCTTTGAGTCCAGATGACCACTGGGATCTGGAATGAGGGAGCCCAGCTCTATCTGCTGGGTCCCCACCACCTCCATTCATTCCCAGAATCCGGTGTCACTAGGGCCACCTTGATCGTAGACCGAGATTTCTCTTCACATCCCATGTTGTCTTCTAGATGTTCAGTCCTGGTCCTTGTGCACAGGGTTCAAAATCTCTCCAGCCTGGTGCCTGCTCTCTGCTCCTTGGGCCTTTGGGTCAGACCTCCACAGGAAGGATAATTAGCCACCTATCTGACCTCCCAAAACTGATCCCCTTGTTCTCCTTGCCTGTATCAGTGACCTTAGTGCCAGGAATCTGATTTTGCTGTTAGGGCCCTGTGGAAGCTTGGTCTGATGCCTGCACTGGGCTTCCTGAGCATGCCTGCTCTGCAACCCACGCTGCTGGGCCCTGTTCCCTTCCCCACACCACTGTCAGTTGGCAGGACTTGTCTCCCAATGACCCTCCACCATGTCTCAGCATGTGGAGGCATGAGCCGGAGAAGCCCTTCTCCTGGGCCACTGGGTAGTCGGCAAAATGACTGGAGTATGAGAAGAACAAACGCTTCTTAGGGGAAAAAAAGGAATAAAGAAGAAAAGTCCTTTATGAGGCTTATTAATGCACTTGATGTGCTTAGGGGGCGATGTGTGAGAGTGTGTGTATATGAGTCAGAGAACATTTTCACACCCAGAGCCTTTCCCCAGGCCTCTCGGAAAACCACCCCCTCCCCTCTCCAACACACACACACTCATTAACACACACACATACAGACACACAGACATACTCAGTCACACTCACTCACTCATTCCGACAGACATATCCATACATATACTCACACACTCACATACATTCACACACACGCAGATGCTCACATGCATATAGACACACACATTCACGCAGCCCCTTTTCCCCACACAGGCATCCGACATCAACCACAGTATGTTTTACAGATCCCCTTCCATTTAATTTCTGTTTCTTGTGTTCTTCTGTCTCTTACAACCCCTCATTGTCTTTTTCTCTCTCTCTGTCTGCCTCTTCCTCAGTGCCCTTTTCTTTCTCCATTTTTCTGCCCCTTATCTTTCTCTCACTCTCTGTCTTACTCCTCTCTCCCTGCATCTCACTTTTTCTCTACCTATCTCTGCATTTGTTTCTCTCCCTCTGAGCCAGTCTCTTAGCTCCACCCATTTTCTCAGATTCTCTTTATCCCTTGGGCCATTTCTCCCTTGTTCTGCCAGTCAGAGTGTCTAAACTTCTTTCTCTTTCTGTCTCTCTCCAGGTTGTATATCACCCCCCACATACCCAGACAGACTGGGACAATAAGAGCAAGGAGGGGCCTGCATCTGCCCTCTTCCAAAGCAGGGAAGTCTGGCTCCCAGCGCCTGAGATGGCCATGCTTTGTGCTGATACCTCTTTTTTCTGGCAGGAGAGGATCTCAGAGCCCCTGCAGAGTGGTCTTACCTCTGATTCCTTCAGGAAGCAGCATGTTGAACTAGACAAAGTCAACTGTGACACAGGCAGCTAACAGGGGCACAAAGTCTTCTCAGGCATTAGCTTCTAACCCTTTTTGTAATGCCCCACACTATTGCTGTTTTCCAAGAAAGCATATTTTGCCTCCTCTGTGGCTTAAAGCTCCATTTTCTGCATTGAGGAGCTGTATGGAGAGTGAGTTTCTTTCTATCTTCTACATATTTTCCAAACAATTTAAAGGATTCATGAAATATCTTTGTAATAAGAAAAAAATGTTAGGAAATAAATTGAATGACTACACTGAGCTAAGTCATCTTTTGGGCCCACCTTTCTGATACCCACCTTCGACGTTAAGCTCCTGACTTCTGCCAATTCCAAGACAAAAGAACACATAATCCTTGGGCAAATTTAATTTCTCTATGGACTAAAGTCATTCTACTAAAATAGGGCCTATCCGTCTCTCTTGGGCATACAGGGAAGCAAGGATGGCCAATTAGGGGTGATTGTTCCTTGCCTGAGCAATCATTTGGAGGCTCTCAGCTTCAATGGTCCATCAGGCCTAAGAAGACACCAAAATCTTGTGGATTTTGCAAACGATCTCAAGAATGTCGCTGATGCTGTGCACACAAGGACTCACTGGAGAGTACTCAAGTCTTTCCCCACAGGGTTACTCCATTTGCTTCTGGAATTATTTTGGAGAGGGGTGGGGGCTGTATATGTCATTTGCTGACACGTTATCTTCAATTCTTCTTCATGGCATCGCAAAAACAAAATGCCCTGTCTCATTCCATCTGCATGTCTTAGCTGTACATTACATCCACAATTAGCACAATGATGGGTGATCTGGGTGTGCGAGATGATATTGCTATGAGTGACCTATTGTAATCTGAGATGCCATTTTACATGGGAATTAAATGATTCTTTCAGAGGTCTGGGGCCAAGGAGAGAAGACAATGCCTGATAGTGCAGTTCTGTGAGCTAGAGAGACTGCATATGGCAGTAAAGAGGCCTGTGTTTGTGCAAACAAGGCGTGGGCTTCCGATTTGAAGGATGCATTTGTTACGCCAAAGCTCGAAATAGGAAATCTGTGTGGGCAGAAACAACAGAGATGAAAGGGGAGAAAACTAATTATTACTACCACTGCATATGCATATTGGGGTATTTATATAATGTGTTCAAGTTCTCCTGTTGGGAAAATGTTTGTCATACCAGTGAGAATGAACTTTGTCCTGAGAGGAGGTATTCCAAGCCCTCAATACTTTTAGCTCAGTGAGATTTTTTTTCCTCTTGAAATTGTCTTCTGCACCCTTTTCTTCACTTGGCTTATCTTTCAGTGAGCATCATCTTCTCTATCATCATCTTCTCTCTCTTTCTCAAAAATCATGTGTCTTTGTAGCTTGCTCAGTCATATTGCAGGTATCAGTATCATATAAAGGAAATCAAGAATACCACTGCCTGAAGTCATGGCAGTTTGGGGAAAGGACATTGTAACTGAGCAACCTATAAAGGGTCAGAGACTCCTAGAGACCTTAATTGGAAGAGGCGACATAGTTTTATCCTCATCCAAGTGATTTGAAATATGGAGAGAGAAATGGAGCAACTTGTCCTTTTGGGGAAAGAACATGAGTTCTGTCCAATGACTCCAGAGATCAGGTTTTCGCCACTGTAAAGAGAGATGGACACATTTGAATTGAATGGATTTCTCAAAGGTCTCTTTGGTTTTGGTATTTTATCGAATGATAAGTTTCTTGACTTACTCCTTTGGTAAATACTTAGGAAGCACGTCATCATTAACAAGGCATTGTGCTGGGTGAAGGAGAAGATAAACTCTAAGGACAAAAATGCACCTAGTTATCTAATCCCCAAATTAAGCCTTTCCCAAGGAACACTCAAGGGAAACCTTCCCAATTTGGAAGGCCTTGTTCTCAGGAGTTTGGAGAATAGCAACATCTCTCTAGGCCTATGGGTCTTGTGTTTGAATGGGACCATCAGGCCTTGATTGGCAACCCAACTTCAAGGCATTAGCAAGAGGGTTTAGAACTCTGAACCAAGGCTACAGTTTAACCAGGGGAGCCATATAAAGGATGGGGTTCCTTTATCTACGTTGGAATGATGACTAATTAAAACCAGGTTCCTGAGTTCATCTTTGTAGTCAAGGCTCACTGAGTTGTTTGTTGTCAGTGACGTTTCATTATTTTTATTTTGGATTTTCCAGTATATCATGCATCATACACAATATAACAAATGAGGCTTAGAAAGAGAAGTATAAGAAAATCTTCCTGCATCCGCTGTGGAAAAGGTGCTGATTATGTGCATTTTGGTCATTAGGGGATTAAAATTTATTAGGAAGTGGTTGAAATGCTGTACTAGATGGCCAAAAAAGAACGATGCAGTGGTTTTCAAAGTTGCTTGTGTCAGAGTCAACAAAGAACTTGTGCAGTCTGAAGGTTTCTGGAAACCACCCTCCTACTCACCCAGTCTGATTCAGCTGAACTGGGCTGGGGCCAGAGAATCTGTGCTCTAATGAACTCTGCAGGAGGGATCTTTGGCTGAGAGAAACACTGGTGCAGGAATGAAGTAGATGGACTCTGTCCATATTAGTTGAGTGCTTTTATGCAAGATCCTAATGCATCTAAGCTGAAAACTCATGGGAGAGAATGACCATGAAGACTGAAAGTTAACTGATATAAATTACCTACATGAGTCTTTGACTTATATTTTGTGATTAATAATAGCTATTCTTATTATCTCCATCCCTGGCCTGGCCTGGAGAATCCTGGGGTATAGATATCTTTCATTGGCAGGTTCCAGGCATAAACTACAACAGCAAAAATTTATAGGGTTCTGAAATCCTAAACCAAATTGTTATTCCAAGAGGCCAAGGCATGGAATGCAGAAAAGCTAGGAAAGAGGATCAGGACACACTGATAAGAAAGTGATGTAGAGAAATTCCAGAAGCAAGAAACCATAGTGGATAATGGGTAATTGGAGCTGATGGGATACAGACTGTGCAATAGGACTAGATACAAAAACTCAAAAATGGACAGCACAATAATACCTAATTATAAAGTAATCATGTTAAAACACTGAATGAAGCTGCATCCGAGCTATAGGTTTTTGTTTTGTTTTGTTTTGTTTTGTTCTTACTATTATTACTTTTATTTTTTCTCTATATTAACATTCTATGTCTTTTTCGGTTATATTGCTAGTTCTTCTAAACCGATGCAAATGTACTAAGAAACGATGATCATGCATCTATGTGATGATGTTTAAGAATTACTGATTGCATATGCAGAATGGTATGATTTCTAAAAAAAAAAAACAAAAAATGGACAGCACAATACTACCTAATTGTAATGTAATTATGTTAAAACACTGAATGAAGCTGCATCTGAGCTATAGTTTTTTTTTTATATATTTTTGTATTTTTTATTTTTATTTTTATTTTTTTTCTATATTATCATTTTATTTCTTTTGCTGTTGTCTTGCTATTTCTTTTTCTAAATCGATGCATATGTACTAAGAAATGATGATCATACATCTATGTGATGATATTAAGAATTACTGATTGCATATGTAGAATGGAATGATTTCTAAATGTTGTGTTAGTTAATTTTTTTTAATTAATAAAAAAAAAAAAAAAAAGAAACCATAGTGGCCTTTTAGGAGATCCCAGTGTGGTTAAGTGCTGGCAGGTTGGGACAATTTAAAGGATCTTATTTGTGGATCAGCCCCAATACATTCTCCTTCCTTTTTCAGAATATCATCATTAATAATTAGCTAGCTTCTCAGAATACTTCTAGAAAAGGTCTACATGTGTTAAGATAAGTTTGAGTCAATAATTTGTTCCCAAATGCATAATGATGAAAAACATATACATTCAAACTTAAATAGTTAATCTCTATGAAGAGTCATTGAATTATGTTCATTTTGTAATTAGTACATCCCAGAATGAAAGTTTGCTAAATGAAAAAGCAAATTATTGCATGAGAATTTCATACACACATATATACACACTCACATTTATGGATGGTTTTAAAATTTTTTCATTGATCCAGCCCTGTCAAATCACTTCATAGTTAATTCACTTACTTTGGCATTAAGGTTGTTGATGTTATTATAAATGCATCTTTCCTTTAACTTCATTATTCCTAAAATTCCAAAAAACATGCTTTTAGGCTGTGCTATCAATTTGCACATAGACACACCATTTACAAAATTAAATGTCCATATATTCTACAACAGAACGGCTATTTTCGCATAGTTTTAATTTGCATGGAAAAATAAAAGACTTGACTCTTTTTATTTTTTGATGAGTTTTAAAAACAGGTAATGAGCCTGGAGTCTCATGGGTGAAAAGAGACATTTCCATAATAGTTGGCCCCCTGTGGGTTAACCTAATTTATCTCTGGACTTTCAACTCATTCTTTCTTTTTAAAAAAAATGCTTTGTTTAAAAACAGTACAATTCAATGGTATTTAGGGTCTTCACAGAAGTTTGCAACCATCATCACATTATAATTTTAGAACACTTTTGTCACCTCAAAAAGAAACACTATCCATTAGTAGTCTTTCCCCATTCTCCCCCGCCATCCTTAGGGAACCACTAAATTACCTTTTGTTCCTGTGGAATTGCCTAATCTGAACAATTCATATAAAAGAAATCATAAAATATGTGGCCTTTTGATGACTTCATACCTAGCATAATGTTTTCAAGGTTCTTCCACATTGTAGCATGTATCAGAATTCTATTCCTTTTTCTAGCTATTTTTTTGAATGGGTATGCCACATTCTACTCATCCATTTTTCCTTTGTTGGGTATTGGGTTGTTTCCACTTTTTGACTATTATAAATAATGCTGCAGTAAACGTCCATGTACAAGTTTTTATGCAGACATAGGTTTTCATTTCTTTTGAATATAGATACCAAGTTCTTGTATTGCTGGATCTTATGGTAACACAATTTTTATTAGCTTGAGGAAATGTCAAAACTTTTTTCAAATCGGTAGAGCATTTTACATTCCCACCAGCATTGGAAGAGGGACCCATTTCCTTCACATCCTTGCCAGCATGTCATTATCTCTCTTTTGATTATAACCATCCTAGTGGGGGTAAAGTGACACATCATTGTAGTGTTGTTGTGCATTTCCTTAATGGCTAATGGCATTAAAAATCATCTCGTGCTCATTTATATATCTTCTTTGGAGAAATATACAAATCCTTTATGATTTTTTTAAAATTGGTTTATATGTATTTTTATCATTGAGTTGTAAGAATTCTCAATATATTCTGGATACGAGTTCCTTGTCAGATCTATGTTTTACAAATATTTTCTTCCATCCTGTGCATTGTCTTTTCATTTTCTTTATGGTTTCCTTTAATGCACAGTTTTATTTTTTTTTTTTAATTTTGATGATGTTTACTTGATCTATTTTTTTTCCTTTTGTTTCTTGTGCTTTTCTTGTCACATCTAGGAAAATGTTGCTTAACTGGAGATTTTTATAGTTTAATGCCTACATCTGCACCTACAATATCCATTCTGAGTTAATTTTGATGCAAGGTAATGAGGAAGTAGGTAAATTTTTCTCTTTTGCATGTGGAGACCCAGTTATTCCAGCCTCATTTGTTGAAAAAAACTTCTGTCTCAGTTTATTGTCTTGGCACCCTTGTAAATAATCAATTGTCCATAAATCTTAGGGTTTATTTCTGTATTCTCAATTCTGTTCCATTGATCCCATATATCTAGCTTCATGCCAATCTCTATCTTGAGCCCTGTAGATGCGTAGTAAGTTTGGAAATCAGGAAATGTGAGTCCTTCAATATTGTTCTTTTTCTCAAGACTGTTTAGGCTATTCTAGGTGCCTTGCATTTCCATGTGAATTTTAGGATCAGCCTGCCAATTTCTGTAAAGCCACTTGGGATTTTGATAGCGGTTGTATTGAATCTGCAGATAAGTTCGGGGAAGATTGCCATCTTAACAATATTAGGTTTGTCCAATTCATCAAAACCGAAAAGTTTTCCATTTATTTAGATCTTCTTCAATTTCAATCAAGATCTTTTTTTGCATTTTTTAGTGCAAAGTCTTGTACTTTTGTTAAACTTTTTTCTAAGGATTATATTCTTTTGATGTTATTATAAACGGAATTTTCATATTTTTCTTTCCTAGTGTACACTAAGGTAATTGATTTTTTATATTGCCCTGATAGTCTTTTACTTTGCTGAATGCATCCATTATTCCTAATAGTTTTTAGTTTTTTAGTGAATTACTTAGGATTTTCTATAGATAATTTAATGTCATTTTAAAATAGAGATAATTTTACTTCTTCCTTTCCAATCTGGATCACTTTTTTCTCTTTTTCTTACCAAATTGCCCCAGCTAGAGCCTCCTGTACAGTGTTGAATAGAAGCAGCAAAAGCAAATATCCTTTTTTTGTTTTGGATCTTAGTGAGAAAGCACTTCACCTTTCACCATTAAATGTGATTTGAACTGTGGGTTTATTGTAAGTATCCTTTATCAGAAAATCTCTCCTTAGTTTGCTGAATGTTTTTATGATGAACAGTGTTAGATTTTGTTAAATGCTTTTTCTGGTCTATGGAGAAGATCGTATGGTTTTTGTTCTTTATTCTATCAGTTTGAGGTACTGTATCAGTTGATTTTCAGATGTTAAACTGACCCTGCATTCCTGGGATAAACTCCACTTTGTCATGTTGTATAATGATTTTTCTATGTTTCTGGAGTTGGTTTGCTAGCATTTTATTGAGGATTTTTCATCCATATTCTTGTTATTTTTCTGTAATTTACTTGTGATGTCTTTAATTTTGATATCAGGGTAATACTGTTCTTAAGAATTAGATGGGAAGTGTTTTTTCCATTTCTAGTTTTCAAAGGGTTTGTGAAGGATTGACATTAATTCTTCACTAAATGTTTGGTTGAATTCACTTGTGAGGCCATATTGTCTTAGGGAAATGTTTAAGTAAATTATCATAAACCCACACCATAAAGTAATCTTCAGAACAAACTAAGCTAAAGTATAGGCATAACTTTTGACTTGGTAAGACACTGATAAGGATTTGTTCAATAAGAAAAGCACAAGGCAGGAAAATGTGTATTATATGATTGTTTTTCTGGACACAATTTTAAACTTTAGTATGCATGTATGCATTTATATGTTTCTATATATTATACATGTACAATAATCTATTCACTTGTATTCCAAATATATTAGCACTCCCTTTGATCCAAATATGTTAATATACAATAATATTCAGTATTAACCTTCCACATTGGAAACTCTATATCTCTGGGATAGATCCTCAGGGCTGATATTTCCAGATTGAAGAGTGTGTGTATTTCTAGATCTAATAAATGTTGCCAGTCCACTCATGATAGAAATGAACAATCTTGATTTCCATGAGTAATATATGAGAGTTCTCATTTTCATGTATCCCTGCCAAGAATGGCTGTTTTTAACTTAAAATCATTACGAGTCATCAGTATGGATTAGTATTTTACTATTCCTTTAATTTGCATGCCTCTGGCTCTGAGTTTACACATATTCAAATGTTTATAAGTCATATTGATTTGTCCTATGTGTTGTTTATTCATAAATGCAATCATTTATTCTTTGGGGTTTCCTTTCTCCTTGTTAATATATAAGGTTGTCATATATATGGTGATAAGCCTAGTGTCATCTGCAAAGCCTAGTGTCATCTGCAGAGCAAAGACATTTGAGAAATATTATTTTCATTTTAACTTTGTACTCTATATTGTGTTATAAAATTTCTTTTTAATTTTTACCTGAAAATAATGTGTACATATTTCCTGTTAAAGATTCTGAGTTTTTTCATTCTATTAAGGAGTGCCTCCTGCCCTTAAATTTTTATGAATATTCCATGGTTTTCAGGTAAGATTTTTTTTTTTTAGATTCAAGATTTTGATGTCTTTGTAAATATTTTTGTATATGGTGTTAGACTTTAATCCATTTGTTCACTTTCTTCCAGGTAGGTAACCGATTTAGCCAGTTTTGCCAATACCATTTTTAAATAATCCATTTGGTGTCCAATGAACAAAATAAATTTTTGTTACTTTCGTTTCTATTCATAGGTACACATATTTAATTTATCACTGGTTTCATTTTCTAATACTGTATTTGATATTTGTGCCTGTATATTCATAAGTGAAAGTATTCTGTAAGTTTTTAAAATATGTTATTTTTATCAGATTTTGGTACTCTGCTGGTTTCATAACAGACTGAGTAGTTTTCTACCCCTTCCGCCCATGTTTTGAAATAGCTTATATAATTCTTGAGTTATCTATTTTGCAACTGATAGATAAAAGTTAACTTTAAACTATTCTGCTTTATATCCTTTTCAGGATTATATTTTGAATCACCTTTCCAGTATTACCTAGGTTAATATAGCTATTCTATTTTTTTTTTTAATTTTTCTTGGACAATTTTGGAAATATAAATATTTCTAGGAAATCATATAGTTCCTGTAAGTTTTCAAATTGATTCCATCAAGTTAGATACATAAATTCCTTAATTTGTATTTCATTTTCTTTGTCTAGAGTCATATATTATTCTTCATTTCTATTCTTGCATATTCCTTTCTTTCTTGCATATTCCTTTCTTTTCTTAACTGACTCCTGATTTGTCTATTTTATTGGCTTTTTTCATAAAACCAATGTTTGAACTCGTCATTGCTACTTTTAAAATTTTATTAATCATATTTTTTGTCTTATTAAGTTCCCTTTACTTTTCTATTGGTTCAATTTTTTCTGATTCATTAAGATGAGCATTACAGCACACTCACCAGTGAGGCCCCGAGAAGAATGGCAGGGTCCCTTTAGGGGGTCACAGTTGCAGAAGCTCATCTCCCTAAACTCCCACGACTAGGAAAGTGATGAAAGGACCGCCATATTTCATCGATTTTAAAGTTCATATTCTTTGTGATGTTTCCAACAATGAATAATGTGCTCTTACTGAATTGGCAGCATTTTCTCTTTCCTAGTGACGCAGAAAATTAGTGCTTCTTAAAACAGACAGCATCACAGATTCGATGAAACACAATTATCCAGGGATGTTTTGGTTATTTGGAACTGTCATACTCAAATATTTGACATCTTAAATCTTTGGCATCGCAGGTGATGTTTTTGGTCAAAGTTATTGTGCAAGTTTTATTTATAAGGTTTTATTTACAATAGGATTTCAAAAAATCTTCAATATTTTCCTCTTGGTCTTATTCAGAGAAGACTCCGCACTCCCCCTTGGAAGGAGGCCAGTTGCTTGCCAGCCAATCATTCCATACCGCCGGGGTCCTTTAACACAGAGGGCTTGGTGCTGCCCTCCAAGAGGACCCATGCCTTGTGATTCTGTTCTGTAGGGACTCCTATTCTGAACTCACTGAACTCTAGCAGTCTCATTGTTTTGGCACCCAAGCTTCGGGGTGCCCTCCAGGGGAGTCAGAATCCCCAAAGCTTGGGGTCAACATTGGCATCAACAAGAAGCCAGAAGAGAGACAGTTCACCCAGAGATGTGTAGTTGCCAGTGGGACCCACCTGCCAAGGACCAAAGAGGATGCAGCTCCCAGCAGGGAGAAAACATCAGGTGTGGATGTGGCTCCAGATGGTGACGTGAGTCTGTCTGTGGTTGCCGTGGCAGATGGCTGGTGGGATTTGGTGTCATATCTAAGACTTCATTGCTGAAAACCAGCAGGAACAGTTACACTTGTGGAGCTTACTTGAAATGAAGACTCTCAGGTCTTTCCATGATCTGCTGTCTGCAATGTCCCCTATGCACAGTGTAGAATGAGAAGCCCAAGTCCAAGGGGGTCAAGAATCAGTTGTCAGTTTTGGCTGTGCAGGATGCCAGTTTGAAGTAAATGACTCAGGAATGGCAAATGATTAAACATAGTCTCGTAGTAGCTGTGCTGTGTTTACCAAACTTGTAAGGCAATTCTCTCTTGCTCTCTTGCTTCACTACATTCTATCAGCTTATAATGAAGGTAGCTTCTGCCTGGGGCAATGTACAATTCCTTATTCTCGTATTTGTTCCATTTCTAAATGTCCTTGAATCCATGTCTCTGGCACCTCATAGATGCATTTTTGGGTTCTGAAGCTAATGTAGGGTTCCCAACCACACAAAACCTTCTCCTCTGTCTCCTGGAGTCCATGTCCCTGGCACAGGGGCTGCTGTGACTGCTGGGTCCTTGTTCTGTGATCTGCCTTTACCTGGATAGATCCCAGGACAAGCTATCCTGTATATGCAAAAGAAGGAAGGCAGATCCTAATCTCATACTATATACAAAAGTTATCTTGATATCAAAGATCCAAATGGAAAACTGGGACTAAAAAACTCCTGTGAATGACATCTATGAAGCCACTGGTTTCAAGGACTTTATACCCAAATCAAAGGAAACAAAAACAGAAAGAGATAAATAGGAACCTCCTGAAAATTGAACACTCCTGTGCATCAAAACACTTTATTATGAAAATGAAAATACAACTTACCCAATGAAATAGAATATTTGAAAACCAGATAGCCAATAAGGATTTAATATCCGGAATAAATAGGAAATCCTACAACTCAACAATAAAACGACAAACAACCCAATAAAAATGGATTGGATAGACATTTCTCCAACAAAGATACACAAATGGCCAAAAACTAGATGAAAAGATGCTCAACATCTTCAGCTGTTAAGGAAATGCACATCAAAACCACAGTGAGATACCATTTTATACCAACTAGAATGACTACTATTAAAAAAAAAGAAAATTACAAATGCTGCAGGGCAAGTGGAGAAATAGAAAGACTCATTAATTACTTGTGGGAACAAAATATTGAAGCCGCTGTAGGAGGCGGTTTGCCAGTTCCTCAGAAAACAATCTCATGATAAGGAATATACCAAAAAGAATTGAAACCAGAGGATTGAACAGTTACTAGCACATGATGTTCCTAGCAGCATTTTTCACAACTGTCAAAACATAGCTGCAACCTAAAGTGTCCATCAACTGATGAATGTAGAAATAAAATGTGATATATACATGCAATGGAATATTATTCAGCCATGAAAAGGGATGAAGTTCTGATAAATGCAACACAGATGAACCTTGAAGATATCTTGTGGAGTGAAATAAGGCATACACAAATATTGTGTGATCTCAGTGATATTAAATAATTAAAATAAGCTAACTCATAAAGCAGAATCTGAAATATAGATTACTGGGGGCTGGGGTGGGGCTAGGGAATTGGGAGTTAGTTTGTGAGTTGCATAGTATCTATTTGAGTTGATTGTAAAGTTTTGGCAATGGATGGTAGTTATAGTAGCACACTATTGTGAACGTAGCTAACAGCACTGGATTATATACATGAATGCAATTAAATTGGAAATTTTAGGTTATATATATGTTCCTAGAATAAAAATTAAGATTAAAAACACATAGGACTATAGAACACAAATTGTGAACCCTATTATATATGATGGAATGTAGTTAATAGTGCAATTATAAAAATGTTCTCTCATGAACTGTAACAAATATATTACATTAATGTATTAATAATATGGTGGTATAAGCAAATTCTGTATTTTATGCATTTTATGCTTGACTTTTATGTAAGCCTATAATTTCTCAAATTAAAAAATTGGAACATAGGAGAAAAAAACATGAATATTACACTTCTTAGATTTTCATTATTCCTTAATTTTGTAATGAATGTTTTTAAAAAAATGTATGAATTTTACCTAGGGGTATTTTGTTAACTTCCATAAGTTTCAGTGTGGAGGTGTTCCCCTCATCGTTGTTTGCTAAACTTAGGAGTATATTTCTTAAAATTCAATTAATTTTGATTGCCATTCCCTTTGATAACTATTTCTAATTTTATTGTATTATGATTAACAAATGTAACCCATATTTCTCTCCTTTTAAAATTCTGTTAAATATCTATTGAGGCCAAGAGCATGATTTCATACATTGCTAGTGGTAAAATTTGTGTAGCAATTTAGAACAATTTATCATTATTCAGTAATGCTGTGTATGCATATTCAACGACACAGAAACTCCACTTCTAGCTTTATGTGAAGGCTATAAGACATATAGACAAAAGGAGAGTAAATATGTGTTCATTATATGTAAATATGTACATATGTCTCTATGCATATTCCTGTGTATACATATATGTATATATGCATTTACACAAGAAAATCTACACGAGTGTGTGTGTATGTATATATAAAAATTGGAATCAACGTAATTAACCTACAGATAAGTGTTCTTCTTAATGGGACTAAGTAATTAAACTGTGGTTAACTCATGCAACTGATCACTAGAAAATCAATGAATATATGACTAGACATAGAGACATGTTAAAAATCTAACATGGAGTGAAAAGAGTGAGGTATAAAAAGATAGAGTATGGAAGCATTTATATATATCCACATACAAAAGATATCCAAGGAAAAATTATGTAATTTATCACATTCCAGATTGCATTGGTCACCTCTGGGGGAGGAAAGAGAGGTGAAAGAACATTGTAGCAGGGTTTTAGTCAGACTGTATTATTTATTCCTTAAAATACAATTGAAGCAAATATGGAGGACGTTAGCATCTGCTTGATCTGGGAGGAAAATACGTGGGTATCTGCTTATTGCTGGCTCCCTTTCTTATTTTATTTGACAGAGAGGTCGTTTGGTTTGTTAAACACTGTTTCCTTGGTATGAAGCAGAGATGGGGAAAATGCTCAGTTTCAAATGATAGATTAAAAAAGGGAACTTCAAGCCATACAATATCTAACTGAAAGAAATGACCTTTTTAGTCTAGAAAGTAACTTGCTAGGACTAAGACCATTCCCTTCAAAAAGTTCCAGGGACTATTTATTTTCCTAATGGGAAAAGATTGGATGTATTATATGCGGTTCTGGGGAAAATGTGGAAATAATGGTTTGAAACTGGGAAGATGTAGATGGAGCTGAGGTTGTGTCAAGTTAACTGAACAGCCCGAGTGGTCTAGAATTGGGACAGAGCTCTCCAGGAAGAAATGTTCTTCCTTTCAGAAGATCTTCCTACAGAGACAAAACAACCCTGTCTGTGGACTGGTTCCCAGGGGTTCGTGATACTAATGGATATAATTTATCAAGTGTTATCATGTTTTAAGCATTTTATATGTATTAATGTATTTGATTCTCACAACAACCCTAGGAAGTTGCAAGAACTCATCGCAGTTTGTGAAAACTGCTATGATATTTGCAAAGTGTGTACCAAGTCTCTGGCACCTGATAATTTCTCAGGAAACTAGTTAGGTATTAGTTTTATTAACAAGCTTTACTAGGCTCCTAATTCTGCCACAAGCAAAAAGCAGTGCCAATCAGCTGAGGGAATATCACCTAGAGAGGAGTGTCATAACACACTCACAGTTTTTTTATTTAATCCACTCCGACGTGAGGCAGTGAGAGATAGGATAAGGGACAGAAGACAGAATGTAAAGGATTAGACCAAGCTTAACGCTGAGGGTAAAACGAAAACCTGGGTGCTGCAGAAAGGGCACGGCGCTCAGAATTTTATGAACCTGGTAGAAATAGCTGCATCCTTTCCCGGTCGCATTGGGTCCCTGAGTTAGTAGCTTGGTGTCGCGAGTCTCTGTCTTCCTCTTAAAAGCTCTCCTTTGTCTCCGAATTCTAGGAAGATCAGTTAACACATGGCGTCATTGTGGACAGATTCTCAGAAAATAGAAAGGCAGAGAGCTGCCCGTTCCCTCATTTAACCCTGTTCAAAGGCTGTTCTGCTGGGCTAACTACCAGTACTTTCTGCAGAAATGATGTCCTGCCAGTCCACCTCTTGCCGATGACGGGTACAGTTTGGAGTTTTTCAACCCCTGGGGACAATTTGGATGTACAAAGCCAGCTGATTTTGACTTGCGGTGTGAGGCCCACAGCTATTGGTGATGAATTAGGCTGCTATGCAAGGGGACTTTTGATCAAAAGCACATTATCTGCATAGCGAGAAGTAAAGTGGTACAGATTTATGGTGTCAGCATTTTAAGAGGACCTGGGAAAATGGTTGGGTGATGGATCCCTTTTGCGGAGGGCAGCCCTGTCTTAGGCCTCCCAGACTTGCAACGAGGAGAGCCCAAGGAGCTAAGGCAAGGAAAGCTTTCTCCTTGGTGGGTATTTGTACAAGAATTTCTTGTTGCGCCCATCTCCTCTTTGTTGCTGGTTTTTTCCCCGTTGAATATGGTGCTCAGAAAAGAGACATGCGAAACTTTCTAGTTTGGGGGCTGTTGAAGCACCATCATTACATAGCTTATAAAGAAAGCATGGAATCATCAGGCATTACTAACAGCCCCTTCACAGGCAAGGAGGACCTATGAAATTGACCCTTCTATATTTCTGGGTGAGGTAGGCATGGCTGATCTATGCTTTGCATGATATGTGTTGCCTTAGCCTAACCTGTCAGTAGTTGCAAATGTAGACAGCCTGTAAACAGCAGTCCAGAGTCAAGGCCAAGGCCGACGCATTCCAAGAACTTAAGATATTGTTATTAATAACAGCTAGTATTTATTGTACATCTACAGGATGCCTATGAGTTGCACATGTTTTGCCTGTATCATTTCAGTTAAAAGTCTCCCTACAATGTAGGGATTAGTATTCTCAGTTTATGGATAAGAAAACAGAGGCTCTGAGTATTTAGTTGCCTTTTTAAAAATTAATAACTAGCAACAGCAATAGTAGTAATAGCAGTAGAAATAAAAATTTACAACCACGATCACAATTTTTGACCATTTATTCAACACTCACTGTGAGTCATGCATACTTCTAAGAGCTTTTTATGTGTAAACACAATTGATTATCACAATAATACTGATATTTTTATTTTATTTTACAAACAAACACTCCCCCTTTTCCCCTCTCCCCTTCTTCTCCTCTCCCTTGGTAACCTCTAATCTGTTTTCTATCTATATAAATTTGCCATTTCTAGTTACTCTTATAAAATATAGTGTACAATTTTTGCCTTGAAATTTTTTGCTTTTTCACGGAGCGTAATGCTTTCAGGGTTCTCCCATGTTGCAGTAGTCTCAGAATTTCATTTTTTGTTGTGGCTGAATAATAGTCCATTGTGCTTGTGCACCACATTTTGGCTATTGTGATTAGCCCTCATATAAGCAATGGCACACTTGCATCTGTTTGCAACCCTGTTTTTTTTCACTCTCTTTGGGTATGTATCCAGAAGTAGGATTTCTGGGTCAAATCTTAATTTAATTTTAATTTATTGAGTAATAGCCATATTGTTCATCTCCATCAATAATGCACTAGAGTTCCAGTTTCTCCCCATCTTCTCCAACACTTATTATTTTCCATTTTTTAATAATAGCCATACTTATAAGTCTGAAATTGTATCTCATAATAATGCTGATATTGGGCGTCTTGTTTTCACATTTTACATATGAGGAAATAGAAGCACAGTGAGATTATGTAACTTAACCAGAGTCAGATAACTAGTAAGTTACAGGGTTATAATTTGAACCTCAGCATCTATATTTATCTCTATATTGCCGTATCTATGTATCTATATTTACTGCTATCTTTATGTAAATGCCAGACTTAAAATGCCAAATTATTGTGACAATAGCAGCACTCTCTTTTCGTGATCCTCACTACACCTCATCCTGCAACTCCACTCCTGCCTTTGAATTGCTAAAGACTACACCTTCACAAATAACTCATTCAAAGTCACCCACCCTCAAAGGTGAGTTAGGGCTCCCTGTATGTGTTTGCACATTCCTCTATTCTTCCCCTTTTTTAACAGTTCTTACACATAATTATGATTACTAGCAAAACTTTTGGTCTGCCCTTGAGGACTTTAAGCTGCAGGAGGGCAGGGGCTGTGCTTTCCTTCCTCAGCCTTGTATGTTCAAGGTGCAGCACAGGGTCCACCTAAGTAAAATTGAACTTCTGACTGTTTGTCATCACATTTCACTAATACTCCCATATGGAACTAACTACTAGCAAATTTAGAAGGTGTGTTTAAGATGATCTAAGATAAAATGAAAACTCTTTGGCAAAGCCAAAGTTCCTATTAGCTGGCTCCAGAAGGCACCATAAAAAAATAGACAACCACCTTCCTGAGTTGTAGACACTGAGATGCAACAAGATGCCCTCAGGACAGCCAATCAGAAAAGAAAATCCCGGTGTACCGGTTCTACTAACACAATATAATAAAGTCAGTTTCGCTCCCAAGTCCACCTGAATAAATTCCCATGCTTCGCTACCAGGACACGATGCCTCTTTCTATTTCCAATGGTCCCTTAGTATACACAGTACTTTGCAGTTTACATCCCTTCCTTGCAATAGCCCTATTTGCTAAGCAGGATAAAAATGATGGCTTGCATTTTATAAAGGAGGAAAAAGCAGCTCACACAGGTGCAGAGGTTTTTGGTAATGCATTGATGTCTCATTGTTGTTATCATTATTATGATCTGCCCATTTGTCTGAGCACCTGTTATAAAATAGGAGCTATAAGCCCAAAGAAAAATCCCAGTTCAGAAAGGACCAAGGTGTAAGGCAGCCTACTGAGAAACGAGTGAGCACAGGGGTTCAGGGATCAGGACTACTTGAAGAGGCATAAGCTGGGTTTGAGAAACAAGTATGGAGCTCAATTACCGAGCCTCGACCACCACATGTAAAGCAATCATCTAGAATGACCTAATTTTTGTAGTCATGTCTTACCGAGACAAGTTTTTCTGCTCACAATATCCATGACACTCTATGATGTTTATAAACCCAATGCCAGATCCACTGTTCATTGCTTGCCTTTGATATCAAAAAATGTTTCATTAGGCATGGCTTTGTTTATTCAAACCTCATGCCTTCCTCACATCTTCTTAATGACTTTTAAGCTCAGACTATTAATCTTCTTAACTCGGTTAAACCTTTCTCCCAGTATGTTCTTTTATAGATATTTCCAAACCAGAAGTTTATTTTTTTTTGCCCTCTATGGGCTTTCTTGAGGACAATAATTCACTACAAAGTCATTGTCAGCCAGAAATGCTGAAGAAAATGTTCCAGTATCAAGTGGGCTAGAAACTTTCTGGTTTTTTTCCATGCTGAAGTTTCCTGAATTGAATGATTTAATTCATTCTGGGAAAAGCATTGAGTGCCTCTCAGTACTGGCCACTGTGTAAACCCAAGGATATGGATCACTCAAGCACATAAGCAGGATTATGAGCAAGTGAGGGCCATGGTAGAAGTAGGGGGAAAGAAGTAATTTCATTAGGGGAGATATTGGACAAACTTTCAGAACACAGATAAATGATGCACCATGTATGCACTAGACTGACAAGAAGAGGAACTGCATTCAAGACCAAGGGAACAGCAGGAGTGAAGAAGAGGGAGTGGGCAAAAGTGTAGAGTGCCATCATGGGAAGACTCTTTCCTCTTTGCTAGTGTCCTGGTTTCTTTCATTTTCTTGAAGAAACAGGTTCATTCTCAACATTGGGTCTTCTCAACCACCATTCTCTCTGCCTGAACTTGGTTCACTGGGCTAATCCTACTCATTCCTTTCATTTTCAGCTTAAAAGTCTCAAAGTGGTCTTTCCTGGCACACAACTCAGTTGCATACTTTTCTTCATGCTCCCATCACACTTTAAAAATTCTTCTTTGTTTGCTTTTATCACTCCCAGAGTGCTTGCTCGATACCTGCCTTCCCTTAATCAAGTGTGAATTCCATGAGGACAGAGACCATGTCAATCTTGTTTTCCATGTATTCTCAGCACCTTTCCCAAGACTCGCTGCCTACTTGCGATTTATCTAATTGTATCTTTGTGAAATGGTAGGAAGTGGCTAGAGATGAGGATAGAAAATAGAAGGACAAAGGTGATATTTTAAAGGACTTTGACCAAAGCCTTTCACTTAAAAATGTCCCTAACACCTTTATTTTGTTCTTTCTTTCTTTTTTTTGTTTGCATGGGCAGGCACCGGGAATCAAGCCCAGGTCTCCGGCATGGCAGGTAAGAACTCTGCCACTGAGCCATCATCGCACTGCCCCTGACACCTTCATTTTGAAAGACAAAAATAAATATGGAAGAAACAACACGTTTCTTCAAGCTTTAAGTAGACAATATTACTGGAAAGGAAGATAAAAGATGGGTAATTGGCAACCATTTGTACACTGCTGGCAATTTTCCAGAAACTAATCTCACATGTGGTGTTGGTGTGAGATGGTGAACCCATATGATTACCAGTCTCTAAACATTCCTGAAAGTATGGGGCAATTCAAGAATATGGATAGCACAGCAGGAGAATCAAAGAGGAGGGAGGAAATTTGAGTTTGTATCTATATCTACGATAACTGGAAGGGTACAAGGCCATGAAGTTTGGCTTTTGGTTGTTGGTTGATTCATTTATTCATATAATAAATGTTGATTGGTCAGTTACTCACTGTCATATCAATCATTACAATAGAACAATTACAATGTTCTTGACATTGCAGAATTTGCCATCCAGCAGAGGACAAAAATATTAAATAAATTATTAAAACAACCGATTTACTCACCACAAAGGCAAGAGGTAGTGCAAAGGAGGAGACAGATTTGAGGGAAAACTTGAAGAAGGCATGCCCATCAGAAGGTATCTGAGGACTCTTGAACTTGGCACTGACAAGTTAAGCTGGACAGTGCCCAGATTTGCAAAACCTCAATGGTCCATCGTATGGATTCCATGGAGGCCTATAAGTGAAGATTTAGTGTGACGCAGACATAATTACAGAATCCCTTTCAACCTGCAAGTGTCCCTAACCTGCCTCCCAGCACCCCTCTCTCAGGTAGGTTTGTTATATGTTTTCCTCATGCAATTATTCTTATCAAGTGGAGTCACTTAAATATTTTATATATCTGAATTTCATGGGGCAAATTACATACTATTGGAGCATTTGTGAATTTGAGGGATCTCTAAGGTCTGAGAACATGTCTTTTACTTGAGTCAAGGACCTACACTTTGACATTTCACCTATTTTTTTTTAACCTGATGATCTCTTTTTAGGAAAATGGGGAAAATAGGATCTCTAGTATACCCTAAATGGAAGCCTAAGAAACCCCAGTATGGACCTTTATCTCCAACCCAAAGAGCTTTCCTTCCTCTATTCCCAACCCTAAGAGCTTCCCCTCCTCATACACGAGCTGGCTTTCAAATTGACATGGTTCTGAGACAGCGATATGAGAACATGAGACAACCACATATTGTTTTCAGAATAAGGTAGAATAAAATATATTTTTAGTTTCTTGATTTTTGTTTTGAATTGGGTCTCCTTAAATCTTTTTTCCCCTTTCTGTGTCTTGGTTTAAAAAAAAAAAGAAAGAGCAAAAAAGACAACCACAAATAAGGAAGTATTCCTAGATTCCTCAACTAGACCTCTGCTAAGGGCTCATCCCGATTAGTAGAACCATGATCTGGAAGCAAAGTCTTGCTTCTGCACGTCTTCTCATGGTTTACTGATTGGTTTTAATTTTACCTTTGGAGCGGGCAAATATGCACTGGGCACAGGATTTCTGTTTGTATTTTAAATTTTAACTGTAGTCACATATCTACAACTCAAAATTTCTGGAATGCCAACATCAAGGATGAAGATGTAAGGTCCAAAATTCCATGACTTAAAAACCCTATCAGGGAAGGAAAAATAGAAAGTCCAGGACAAGGACTTCACCCCCAGGATGTGGGTCCCCCTTCCTGGAGCGCACTCCCAGTGATTGTCCATCAGGGCTGTCCTCTGAGGTCCACGGGGGGCAAACAGGGAAGCTCTAGGCCCCTGGAGGAAGTAGGCCTCTAGTGTGTGTGCTGGTAGGGGCAGGAAGTCGGGGTGGGGGCAAGGAGAGGAGGTGTAAGTGGATGGGGCTACTTGCATTGGGTGGGGGGAGATTCTTTAATTTGATATGCAATGATGCTTGGCTTTGAGGACAATGAGAACACATGGGTCTAATACTGATTTCAATCTTTTGCCAACTATACATCCTCTGATTTAGACTATTGGCATGTTTTGGACACTCTTGGAATAACTTCAAAAAAGTTTTTCTTTTGTTTTGTTTTTAAGTAAAATAGCGGGACCTATGATGTACTGGAAGTGGCCACAGCTTAGCTGGCCAGTGGCATCACATCTGTGGAAATAGTGCAGTCATGTGCTTCCTTCTGTAGCTGGGGAGCCCGTCTTGCTGAGTGATCATGGTCACCCCACAAGGGGGGACACAGCTTGCTGCCTGGCCACCACTGACCTCCAAGCAGCTGGTGCTGCCACCTCCCCAGGTGACACTGAGCTTCTCCCTGCTTTGTCTGGCCTCTGCTCTGGCCACTGCACAAATGAAGAATTTGGAGAAGGATTAGTAAGGCTCCTTCTAGCTCTGCAGTTCTAAGACTTCAACTTCGTTGAGCACTGGAATTAAAACGGCAAAAACGTCCCCCCCTGACCTCCATAGGCCTTCCCTCTGATTGGCGATGGAAGGGAGCCAGGAGAGTGGTAATTAACTGCAGATCACTAACAGCTCAATGGAAAAGCCTGTGTCCAGGAATTCCTTTTGCCAGAGGTCCTGGGAGTGTTTGCTGCAGAGAAACGAGTTTGCAAATAAGCACTTTTCTTTGTGAAGTCTCTTTCCCCAGTTCCATTAGTTCTCAGCTCTGTTTTCAGCTCCCTAGCTTTGTCTTTTCATCTCAGACTTTACATATTCTCCTAGTTCAGCCCAGTCACACAGAGCCCTTTGGCAAGCCACTCTCTCACCCACTGCGAGTCGCTGGGTACTGTGGCGGAGATGAAAGTTCGTTGTTGGCCAAGTTTATCCCCCACAACCCCCTTACTCGGCCTCCCTTTGTGCTCCACAATGGATTTCAAATCTTTGGTTTTCTTTGTCATCAGGAAAGATGTTGAAGTCAAAAAAAAAAAACAAAAGAAAGGGGGAGAACAAAAATTCCAGACGTGCTGAGAAAATGAAAGTGTGTGTGAGTGCACACATGGAAGTGTGCATTACAGCAGCCTCATGCCAGCCTCAACAGCCCTGATTATCACTGTAACCCTCAGGAATGAACGCATGTTATTTGGGGTGGAGCTGGTGGTTGGAACCATGTTCCTTCAAACTTCCTGCTGGAAAATTTAACCTCTTTTTACTCTTTAGCGAGACAAGGAAGCGGAGCACCATTGATATTTGTGCTGCCTGAGACCCATCTCTTGAATCTAGTCCCAGCTGTCCATCTCATAGCCCTGGCCGTGTTCCTTTGCCTGGATTGTCACAGGGTCTTCTAACTTTCCTTGCCTCTGCTCTCGTGCTCCCTCCAAAGCATCCTTCCCACTGCAGCCAGAGGGATCTTTATAAAATACAGATCAGGCTGCCCTGTTGCTTGTCCCCATCCCCGAGGACGAAGTCTAAGCTCACGGAGGGGCAGCCGAGTGCTCCTGGGTCCTGGCCCTGCCCACGCCCCACAGCTCCCTCTGATTCACTCCTCCGAACTAGTCTGTTCTCTCTAGCCTTTATTTTTTAACAGCTGTGTTTTTTCCTTAAAACAAACTTACTTTAGTTACAGTCTACCCATCTCCTGCATTCAGGGTCCTCTGGGTCCTGACCTACGCCTCCAACCCCAGGTAGAGTGAGAAGTTTCTGTAGTTATCAGTGCTTTTCTCCATCCTCAGTGTATCACCTGTATTTGCTCTCCTTTCTGTCCAGGAGACCCTCTATCCCACAAGGTCCAGGGCCCAGCCCAGTGCAGGGCTCATAAAGTGCTTCTGGTCAATGCCTCCGAACGGAGGGCAGGGTACAGCACATCGTAGGGGTTAAGAGCTCTGGCTCCAGAGCCTGATTAATCTGGACTGGAATCCTTACATTCCTTCCATTACCTCACCTGTAAAATGGGAAGATGTACCTACAGTGCAGCACCGATGGTTAAAATGAACTAAAATAATGCATTCAAAGTGTTCAACAACAGCCTACCGTATAATCAAACCTCGATAGATAGTACCATACTCAGGAACAACCATTTCCACAGCTTGCATGCTCAGCCCCGTCTGTGTCCAGCTTCCTTTTTTGCAGACACCCTCCATCTGGAATCCCCACTGAGGTTCTCTACGGCAGGGGGAAGAAAGAGTTAAGCCTGACTCCTCACTGCAAATCTGCAGGCACTAAATAAGGCTCCGGCATTCAGGCTGTAACTATGGGCTGCAGTTAACTATAAACAGCTGTTGCAAGATGATAGCCTTCCACTGGTAAAAGAAGGCCAGCCCCCCTCCCTCACAATGAAACCCTTCTTGCAAGGAGTGTTCAGGACAACAGATAGTTCTCAGTCTGGGAGTAATCCGAATTAAGAGGTGGGGGCTGGAGGAAGAACTGTCAGGCTTCCCAGATCAAGCTGACATGTATATAGCAATTCTATTTCCGTTTCCAAAAGCCAAACACCCGAGTACCTCTTATCTGCAGTGCATTCCCCTGCTGTTCTAAGGGGAAAAATCAGCTCTGGCCCCCACTGTTCCCTTCCTGTGCCAGCATTAACTCTAATAACTGGAAAAAGAGCAGACATTAGCCAGGGAGACATATGTGCTGCTCTTTACACCGCAAGTCTTCTTTCCACTAATCCTCTTTTCCCATTTTAGGAAATTAAGTATGAATCAAAGCTCAGCAATGCAACTCCATATGGAACTCGGGCGCCTTTAGGCCGGTTTCAGAATTTAGCAAAGGTGTCATGTTGGTTGCTTCTGCTCTGCTGGAGACAGACACGTGTGTTTGGTTTGGGATGTTGATTTTCAGAAAATACCCACAATTTATTAAATAAATATATCTGGTGTCAGGCACACAGTAGGCACTTGATATTTGTTTCTGCTTTTGAGTTGGTTGAGAACCTTTCCTGAGTGAGAGCAATTTGAAGGGCCCATGGAAGCAATAGGATTTGCTTTTAAGGGATGACTGATGGGATTATGAAGTCTTTGAAATGGAAACTTTTAGTGGGTTGCCTAGGAAGTACTTTGTTGTTTTTATGGCTTTTTGTTTTTTTACAGAGGTGTTTGATGAGACTCAGAGAAATGAAGTGGGTCATTATATTGGGTCAAATGGTGAACTAGGAGCAGAACTTGGAGATATACTGACCTCTCTGACTCCTAGATTGACAGGCCCACATTGAAAATCACAAGCACAATCTCTGCAGCTGTGATGGAGGATGTCTGGTGGGAGCAGCACACCAGAGGCTGATTACGTTTATGGCCGTGGTCTCAGGAGAATTAGAGGCCCTGTGGATGTCTGACGCCAACTAAATCATGAGTCTCAGAGCCTGGCAGGAAGCAACAAATCCTGTTGAATTAACGAAAAACTTAAAGACTCACTGAGTATTATAAAGGGATCCTTTGCATCTCTGAAAATGAAATAATAACTAATACCCATGTTTATCCTTGCGAAGTATTTACTAGCAAATGATTCCCTTGTGAGGTGGGTGCTCTCATTATTCCCATTTTACAGATAAGGAAACTGAGGTTTGGAAATATCATGACCTTAGCGTATTGTCATCCAGACAAGAAGATCCAGAGCCAAGTTTGAAAGCCATGTTTTATGACCTCGAGCTTGATCATTATGATCCCTGGTTAAAAAAATAACTTAACTGAAAAATTATCACCCTTTTGAGAATCATACAACACATTTTTTGTGTTTTGACTTTGCATCATTAGACTGTCAAACTTACCTTCCTGAGAGGTAGCTTCATCATTCCTATTATACACAGGAGAGGTCTGGGGCTCCAGTAAGGTACATGACTTGTCCAAGGCTACCAGGTAGCAATATGTACAGTTTTCTCAAGTCAAATTCAATGCTTTCTCATGACAACATTGCTGCCTCCCTGGACATTTTAAATCCACTTAGGATTATCTATGCTGTGACTCTATCAAACAGAAATTAATATCACAATTCAAAAGTTGATGAGGCATTACTGGGATCAGCATGATAAAGCCACCAAAGAAGATTAAGGGATGTAGTCCAGGCTTGGTTTAGGGTAAGGATGGCCAACAAGCAAATGAATCCCAATCACTTATTCTTAGCTGTATAGATGAGTGGGTTAGGATGTTCATGAGATTACTTCTGACCCTAATGGGAAATTGTCCTTTGATACTAAGCCAAGCTGGTTCCATGTTGGAATATCTAAGTGTGACTAGGATAGATATTTTCTGTTTGCTGTATTCCCAACTGCTATGGATCATAGCAGGGGATTTCATGCTCTCTTACTTCCAGGTAGTTTGGCCATTGGGGACCATCACGTTATAAAAAGTAATGAAAGAAGAGAGTAGGTTGTGCTATTTATTTCTTTGGTTTTCTCCCTGGGGGCTGCCACGGGCTGACTTCACCCCTCAAACAAAGGTTTCATAGAGGCTTCCAAAAGGCCCTCTGCATGCAGCTCTCTCTCTCCCTTCCAGGTAATAGCATGCTCAATTACTAGCCTTGGATTACAACATTCTGTACCATGCCTTTGGTTTCCCTACACGGTGATACATTTATCAAATATTATCTTTATTAAACTTTCCTTAAGATACCCAGTTTGAGTGTGCCATCTGATTGCTGCCATACCCTGACTGATAGAGAAGCCCTGTAACCTGGAGATGTAATGGAAACTCATTTTGGTCATGGATGAATGAGAAGTAGTTACCCACTTGTTCCTCCTGGAAAGGGAATCCTAAGAATGGTTCTCCTTTTTATTTATTTATTTATTTTCATGGTATGCTCTTGTAGACACGTCTTTGATCAGGCAAGGGGCAAGGCCATACAGTAGAGAATGCCTGGGGTATCATGCCAAGTGGGACAGGCCTGGCCTCACATTCAACCCTACCCATGACTAGCTGCTCAAACTTAAACCTTAGTAGGTTGTTTGACTCTTGAGGACTCAGTTTCCCATTCAACAAAATTCAGATAATAACATTTACACTAATAAGTTATCGATTGTCAGAGAGATGGCATCTATAAAATTTTTCTTCTCCTTACAATATTTGTCCATTTTTGCATACCCGTGGAATAGAAATTTTTTGTGTAAGAATTTCTTATTTTTCCCAAGTGAGCAAGATTCCTCCTTTCCTCCCTTCCTTCTTGCCTTTCTTCCTTCATTTATGGGTCCTGTTGCTTCTTATCAAACTTTAAGGTTTTGACCCAGTAGTTCTCACCTAGTCCTAGATGACTCGTAGAGCAGGGAGGATTTAAGCATCAGCCTTTTATGCTGTAAAAATCCTCAGCAATCCAGACCCCTGGGGACTGATTCTCAAATTAGATGTTGAGCTTCCTGAAGACAGGAATCGATATTATTTATTTCTCTATCCCCAGTTCCTGATGTACAATTTATACCCAATAAATGTTTATTGAGTTAATGAGTTTTACTGGGTAATTATGCTTTCTATAGGCCTAAGGCTTTCCAACTTTAAACATTGAAACATTTACCTACTTTATGTTAATCATTTTGAATGAAAACTATCTCTACCCGCAAAAATTGCCACCATTTCACATATACACGTCATTATTTGGACTTTTTTTTAATGATTTGGAAACATCATTATGAATACAGATTACAACATCAGGCTTAAATTCACCAGTGCTCTCAGGAAAAACTGAAGTGCACAGAGATACATTGTTCCCAATTTAACTGTTCCCAGATGGCTTCCTATTATAAATATTTAATGCCTATTCTTCTAGAATCCACTCTCCCCTCTCCCCAGTTGCTGTTTCTAGCATGGTGTGGGCCTGGAAATCAGGTAATTATAGACATTTGAATTCTGTGTAAAATAAGAGTGAATAAGCCCTAAACAAGTGTGCAAATATGAGAGAACAGACTGAACACCATCTGCTCTTACTGTTTAGAAGGATTTATGCTTTACTTCTTTTCAGGATATTTTAAGAATGGTATTAGATACAAGAAAACATTGATGCCCATGAATGGCTGGGGTAGGGCAGAAACACAGTGGCTTTCTTTGCCAAAGAAGGTCAAAGACTACTTTGTAATTCCTTGAAATGACTTTTGTATTTAACACACCTGGGAACAACTTTAAAGGCCATACTGAAATCTCAGTCCCTCCAGTATGGATGGGTCCTCGCTGGGATCAGAAATCAGGAAGTTTATATATATAACTCTTATAACCTTATTTAAGGTGTTGTCCCCAAAGTAGACAGCGGTGATGGAAATGGCAAGAATCCCCCTGGGAGTGTGAAGAAAATGGTGGATTCTGAGATTGAGTTTCTTGCTCTCGCTGTGGGTCACCAGAAAATCAAGCCTTCCCTGATCTTCGGTATGCTTATCTGTAAAATGGGAATGACTCTTCGTCTGGTAATGCCCGCCTGGGTGACATGAGAGTCAGAAGAATTAACAGGAGCAGAAGTACGTTGCATACACAAATCTTTAAATGTCCCTTGTAGTGGTGATGATGATGATAAAGACTCATTTCCCCTATTGGCAATGAATCTCAGAGGCTCACATCAACTTCTGGGGGAGACATTATGGAGCAGTCAAAGGGAATTTAAACGCAACATACCCTGGATTTAAGGGTCAAACTTTGAACACCTTCCTTCTGGTAAACTGGTAGGGCTGGAGTCCATCTTAATTAGTCCCACATGACCTTTCCCTAGAGCTTTCACAAATGCCACTCAATGTTTAAGGCCAGAAAATAGAGGATTCTGCTATCCTTCTTTTTATCAGCTTGGCTGCCAGGAGATTCTAAGGGAACTTCAATCTCTACTGCAGTGATTGTCTCATTGCTAAGCCCTAGTAGGGCTCCCTAATCCTTCCTACTCTGTGAATTCCAATCTTTCTGTTTAATGTAAATGCTCTGTCAGAGACGTTTTCCAAGTGTCAGCTATTTCAACTTGTTTTGTGCGTGCTAAGTAGGAGTGCTCTGTGAATGAGTGAGGGAATAAATTAGAGGATGAAAATGAATGAGCAAATTGTTATCAATTTAGCTTTACAAATTATTGAATGATCTCTGTACTTGCTATACTCTAAGCCCTCACATTTGGGAGGCTTGAGATGTTTTGTCTGTTAATTTACTTAATTTCAAAACTATAAAGTTGTTATGAAGATTAAACATTATAATATGTACAATGGGCTTAGAACGGTGTCTGGACTTAGTAGGTCTTCAATAATCGGAGTGGTGGTGATAATGACAATAATGAAGGTGATGATGGTGATTGGGTTTTGCCTTAAAAAATGTACAGGTATGACGTACTCTGCAGAAATAGGCACAACATGTTCCCCTAATCTAGTCTGAGGCTGATTTAGGTGTTAGGAATTGAGGTCAGTTCTCAAAGGATGAGGAGCAGTTTGCTGCATGAAGGAGCCAGAACCAGCATTTCTGTAGAGGGGTTGGGATGAACAAAGGCTCCGAGCATCACCCAGAGAAATCTGTAAGGGGAACTGTAGCTATATGTGATTTTGCTTTTGCTGAAGCACAAGATGGAAGGCTAAAAGAAGGGGAGAAAAACAAGGCTGGAGTGGTCAAAAATGACCAACACTTAAAAGGCATCGTCTGAGATGCTAAGGAGCCTGAACTTTCTTCTGCAGATGAGAAGAAGCCATTGAGAATTCTCAGCCCCCAAGAGAGGCAATCAGATTTGCATTTTGGATAGACTCATTCTAGCTGCAGAGTGGAGTAAGATTGGAGCACGACCAGATGGGAAGCTGCAAGGCCAGCAAGATTGAAGCCGTTTGAAAAGCATGGTGTTTTCTTGGGGGCAGTTATAACCCTCTGACTTCCTAAGCTAACCATACTTTTGTGAAGTGCCAGCCTAAATATTCTCTTTTTATGTGTATTAGCTATAAAGGTAGGAGCTAACTTTGGTACAGAAATGCATCTGCGAGGCAGAGTGTAACATTTCCTTTACGACCGATTCTTGTTCCAGCCTTCCTTGCCAGGAGGAAAGAATGCAAACTAGAAATGAAAAATCTGCGAAACTGCAGGAGTTGTCTTTGTACAGCTCTCCTTGTCCTATAAAGCCATGGTAGTTTTTGGATCCTGATTTTTAGTTTATCTTCCCACATGTGCTTAGCATGGCCAAGCCAACTCTGAACTTTAGGAAACTAGCTAATAATGTAGTTTGTCAGCATGGTGGAATAGAAAAGAGGCTGAGTTTGGAGTCCTTGCCCCTGTTTGATTATTTAGTAGGTATGAAACGCTCCATTGTCCCCCAGGTTCTGGAGCCCGATTTGTTTTTCATTTCTTAAATAGGAAATTTCTTCTAATGCCACCACTACCACCATCATCACTGCTATAGTCACCAGCACCAATGCAACAGCCTCATCCCGTGACTTCCCCATTACCGGGTTTTGGTGAGAATTAGATGCAGCCATGAACAGAAAGGGACTTTGAACCTTGTCATCAAGAGATAATGGTAGATGAATCATCTCTGAATTTTCAATGTTGAAACATGGATCAAATTCAGTGCCTGGCACATAGTAGGCACCAAGGGAATATTTGCTACATACAAATCTGGTTATTTAATATGGACTTTGTTTTCTACCATTTGATACATGCTCAATGATATGGAAATGAGGCATCATAATTCATGGATGCTTTCCTGGACTTCTGATACACAGAGTGGCTTAATAAAACATGGGCATACTTAAACCATAAGCACTAGAATAAGTTTGGTTCTGTCACTACTAGGGAGTCCAGGTATGACCTAAAGCATGCCCATGATCTCTTAGAGTGGATGTGGCTCATCAGTCATGGAACTCACTGAAAAATGAGAAGATCCTTTCATGGAACACTTATCTATCATCTGTCTGCATCTTGCTGTCTGTCTGTCTATCTCTGTATCTACTGACCAAGCTACCAACCTATCATGTACTTACCTATCATCTCTCTACTTATCATCTATCAATCTATCTATCTATCCATCTATCTAATGTATCTCTCTCTCTATTCATCTATCTCTCTATCCAACTATCATCATATTCATGAATCTATCATCTATCTATCCTTATCTACCTATCACCATAAAGATCATTTATTTTTCCCATGCTATTGGTTCAGTGTTGTCCTTTGTGGTCAGGGCCAATCTGCTCTCTCCATCACAAACTCATTTTTGCACACATTACCCTAAATTTCGCAGTGTTAATGCTTCTCTTGGTGACAAACTCCTTGAACCCCAGTCTTGAGCCAGCTTTTCCACTCTCAGGAAAGCCAGCTGCCTTTTCCTGAGGATGTTTTCTTAAAAACAAAAACAAAGCCAAAAATACCCTCCCCTCACTGATAACTTCTAAACACAGCTCAGAAAAACTTGTATATGTAGGCTGTTTTCTCTAGCCTCTTGCAAGCTCTGTGGCAGAAGCTTCTTAGATTTCTGTGCCTTAGTATTTAGCAAAATGTTTGGTAGACAGAAGAAAATAAATATTTACAGATTAAATATTCTCTTTCTTTAAATCTTAGGACCAGGCTGGGACTCAGAGAAAATCAAGCATCTTGATGCTCAAAGTGTATCTGGTGACCAACAGTATTAACAACAGAGGGGGCTTGTGAGAACTTCATGTTCTTATGCCCCCAACCTTGAAGCTATCACAATCTGCATTTTAACTAGATTGAGATCATTCATTTAAGAAGCATTGATCTTGTCCAATGGTTCTGAACCTTTAGCTAAAGAATGGAATCATTTGAAGGACTTAAAGTGTATTGATACCAAGATCTCATACCTTGCGATTGGGATTAATTTGTTCTGTCATGTTGCCTGGGTATCAGGAGTTTTAAAAACTCTCCATGTCATTTAGATGTTAAGCCAAGTCTGAGAACCATTGATCCAATCCAACTTTCTCATGTGTTAGTAGATAAAATTATTATTTCTCCAAAGCCAGATGCACACCTATGCATCTTCAACAGTGTTTTATAGAGAACTGGCAGATACGCAGCATATAATCAGCTACTTCTTCCTAAACCCGTTCACTTTTCCTCTCTCCTTAAAGCTGTCCATCTGTTCCTATATCCTAGACTCCTTCCACCTTATTTCTATGATGCACGTGAACCTCAATTGCCATGTTTATGTTCTGTGACTTCATCCACCCAAGGTTGATTGGAGCAGGTGTAGACTCAAGCTGGAAGAATCAGCTTCTATCTTCTAGGAATCAGAAACTAGTACCAGAAACTGACTTTATGGTCTCAGCTCTGGCTGGTTCTCACCAGGTGACGACAGGGGCTGTGGGACCCTGAATTGTACTCTCGGACTTGACTATTAGGTGACAGAAGAAATATGAGTCAAGCACCTGAAGAGAAGCAGGGTTGTTAAGTGGAAAGAGTAGACTATCAAATTTACCAATGACCTCCAGTCCTGGTTTCCAGTCCCTTTCCCAGTCTCTGTAGCAATACTTATTTCAACATTTCATAAAGTATCACTATTCCTAGCATACCATCTGTATTTTTCCTTAAGCCAGCTCAAGTTGGGTTTAGCCTCATCCAGTAAAATAAAAGCCCTATTTTCCTTGCCTAATCTTTCTTATTAACACACACCCAGTATCAATGAAATCCATAGTTAAGTGTTCTAGTTTGCTAGCTGCCGGAATGCAACACAGCAGAGATGGATTGGTTTTTAATAAAAGGGGATTTATTTCGTTAGTTCTTCAAAGGAAAGGCAGCTACCTTTCAACTGAGGTTCTTTCTTACGTGGGAAGGCACAGGATGATCTCTGCTGGCCTTCTCTCCAGGCCTCTGGGTTCCAACAACTTTCCCCAGGGTGATTTCTTCCAGCATCTCCAAAGGCTTGGGCTAAGCTGAGATTGCTGAAATGAAGTATGCTGAGCTGCTTAGGCTATGCTACATTGAGTGCTCTCATTTAAGCACCAGCCAATTAAATCAAACATCATTCATTACAGCAGGCACACCTCCTAGCCGACTGCCGATGTAATGAGCAACAGATGAGGTTCACGTACCATTGGCTCATGTTCACAGCAAAAGAACTAGGTACCTTCACCTGACTAAGTTGACAACTGAATCTAACTACCACATTAAGAGATGAGCTTTTAGGTCTCATGGCCTAACGTGGAGAGAAGAGTAAGAAACATCCACATGTGATAACAATTATTGCCTTGAGAGGCAATAAGTATACTGGGGGATAAGATGGTTACTATTTAATCCTCATAACTGTTACCACCATGTAAACAGATATGGAAATTGGGGCTCAAGGTGGTTAACTGACTTCTGTAAGGATGTTGCCAGAAAATGGCAGAGTTTGGGTCAGACTTTAAATACATTCTTAGGAAACTGCAAGGAGGGCTGATGGGTGATATGGGGCTCTGCTGGTGAGGGGAGTAGAGACCAGCATCAGAAGGCCTTGCTTATCATTAATCAGGGGACTGAGCACACAGCAGATGGAGCAAAGCACCTGAAAGATCTCTTTCTGCCTCTTCCCTTGGAGGAGATGTTGCTTTGGGCATATCTTTGGGTCACTTTATCCCATGACCGTGTGTCATGTTATCATCCCATCTGGGATCTCAAGATGGCCAATGTCTGAAACCAGCTGCAAACTTCAACAGTAAAACATGACCTTTCTGATGTGTCCTTCCCAATGCATCTCTGGAAATATTTGAAGAGCAGCCTGGCTCAAGACCATTTTTGTCCATTGAAACAAGTGTTGTAAAAAAATCCCTTACAGTCCTTATTCTTTTCTGCTTTTTCTCTACTATTTGGACAAAAGGGTTGCAGGATCTAAAACATTGTTACTAAAAGGCTTTGAGTATTTATTTTGTTTCAGCTGACTGGATCAACAGACTTCCTGGGTAGGCAGTGGGAGCTAAAAGAATGCCTCCTTCCATCAGTGGAAAATGTAATTTTTCAGAAGGAAGTGGTCACCATGATCATTCCATATTCACCATCTGAGGGCATGCACCTGGAGCACAGGCATGGCACACAAAGGCCAGGACCCATGTGAAGATTATTTCAATACTTATATTTCAACTTTTGTTTATCAATATAGGAGGGCAGATCTGGACTTGATTGTGTGGATTCATGAGGAATCCACTTAGCTATTCTCGAACTTAATATCTCACATCCAAGATCAGGCAGGTCTGTCTGGAGCAATTCTTGTTCTTCAGCTGGATCAGAGAGAGCTTAAGGCACTGGTTCTCTCTAGGCCATACTCCCCACGAGGGCTAAGACTGTGTTCAGTGGGCACTCCTTGGGTGCCTACTGTACATCAGGCCCCATGCTGGGTGCCACCCAGCCCCTGGGCTTTTGCACATGCTATCTCTTCTCTCTGAAATGCCTTCCCCTCCTGTCCAATTTGTGATTACCACTTGCTTTCAAAGCATGTCCACCTCTTCCTCCTGAAAGATTTCCTGACCTCTTCAGCACACCTTATTCACCTTTTGCACAGTCTTTGACCCAGATGCATTAATCCATTGTTGAACTTCTCATGCTGTATTGCAATGTGTTGGGATTCAATCCCCTGGATCAAGGGCTCCTTGAGTATAGAGAGTATGCTTCAATCCATTTTGAATCCTGAGCCTCTTGCTTTGTGCTCTGAACTAGGCAGGATGTCAGCACTGAAAATGAGGATGTTGCTTTTTCATCCTCATTATGAAGAGGAAGACAACAAAGTCCATGGGGAAAATATTATTTGCCTTTGGGTTCCATCAGGGTTTTTGGCAGAGCTAGTCTTAGAAACAAATATAGTCTTCCTGAGAATGTCTATTAATATTTTAATTTCCCAACTATTAAAATGTTAAATGCACAGATACTTTGGTGGAGCGATTCCTCTTTGAGGAATTTACTCAATGAAAACGCTCACACAACATGTCAGGACATGTGTAAGGATATTGTTTTCTACATTGTTTATAGGAGTTGGTACCTGTACAAGTTATATGGACACTGACGGAGGACTAGCATATTCTCCAGAATGTACATCTAAACTATGATTTCATGTACAGTATAGTCCTAAAGGACTAAATATATCTGTATGCAAATATATGAAAAATCTCTAAGATGTTGTAAATAAAGCATAGTGCTGATGTGTATAGAATTTTCTCTTTTGTTAACATTAAAAAGCATAGATTTAAAAAAAGGCATAGACGGCAGTCGGATACATATGTAGTCTTATAATAGCAAAATTTCATGTTCTTAATATACAGAACTTCTTTAATATTTTAATGCACTTAATCCTTACATCAACACCATTATTAGTTCCATTTTACAGAAGAAGAAAATGAAGAAAAGAAATGTTACGTAACTTATTCAAAATGGCACAGCTAGAAAGTGGTAGAGCTGGGTTTAAAGGCTCGAGACGCAGGCTTTTTCCAGCCTAAACTCTAAGCCAGGGGTTTTACAAGTGTGATCCCCAACCCAGAAGCTTCAGTGCAAACTGGGAGACAGTTAAAGCTCTAAATTTTCAGATTCTACCTGAGACCTGCTGTATCAGAATATCTGAGGATGGGACCCAACAATCTGTGTTTAAACAAGTCTTTCAGGTGAATCCAAATCCCACTCAAGTTCAAGAGCCATCATTCTGAACCATTATGCTCCTCTGTTTGCAAATTTCTACAAAACTCAATTAGCTGTTTGGAGACTGAGCTTGAAAAGAGAAGTGGATGATAGTCCCTGTAAACTTGTTACTTATTGAATTCTCTGAATTGTCTAGCCTTACCTATATTGTATTACTTTCATTTTGATTAGTTTTAAAGGTCAAGAATCACTGGATAGGGCGATTGTGAGCTATTTTTATATGTTTTTCCCCCTCTCTACTTCTGTGTATTAAGACAACAGCAAGATTAAGTAACACATGCTATTAAAAAAAAATCCCCTTCAGAATTGTGCCGATTATAAAGAGATGCCAGGAGAGCTCCCCTGCCAGAGAGACACATATCGTGTCTGCCTTGGGAGAGCTTCTCCTGGCAAAACAAACGACTCTTCCACCACCCGAGGTGCTACCCCTCCTCTCATTAAATTGCTAGCATCCATCACCATCAGCCCAGACGTGGTAGCTTTTCAATCCCGAGCCCTGGTGTGATAATTGGCATAATTTTCCTGAGATAATGTGGAGGTTAATGAGGTGCAGGGAGCTTTTGGCCATTCACTTTCATTTTCAGCTCAGGACAAGAGCAAGGAAAGCAGGAGGTGATGGGGAATGGGAAAATCAGCCCAAAAGGAGAATAAAAAGTATTCCAGGAGAACGGGGTGGGTAGGATGCAAGATTTGACACTGGAGGAGAGCAGAGAATCACTCCAGCTTGTGGGTGAAGGGCTCCCAGCCCTGGAGAGAAGGCCCCTATACCTCCTAAACTTGAGAGAGAGTCTTTAATGGGGGAAGCAACAGTGCACCCCAACATGCTCCCACGCTGTTTGACAGTATGTATCGTATTTCTTGGGATTTAAAAGCAAAACAAAATACAGAAGCGGTTCTATTGACAAATAAAGGAATCTGTGTATCTGGGTGACTACTCCTTTCTTAGAAATCCCAAAGCACGCTAGAGTAGTCTACTCTTTTCTTAGAAATCCAAAAAGCAGCTGTAAGGAAACATTTTTAATGTCGGCTAACTCAGACTTACTCAGACTAATTCGACCATGATACCTATTATTTTTAATCTTGATTCACCTTCTGGTTGCTTCTAACAGAAGCATAGAGTGCCCTATTGCATTCATTGCAGTGTCACCTGGGAAATTGCAGCACAAACAAAGGCAATGTCTTTACACCAGTTGTTGAAGCTATGGATGCATTAATGTGTTTAAACGTTTACTGGTTTGTGTGATCCATGCCTGGGATAGATATTGGTGTTGGGGACACAGAGATGGAATAAAGAGTGTCCACCCCGAAAGACCTTATCTTCTAGAAGGAAGAAAAGAATGTAAACAAATCGTCCCCATACTGAGATAAAAGTTCTGGGGGAGGCAAGTCAGCGGCATTGGGCACTGTGAGAGCACAGAGCAGAGCCTGCCAGGGAAGCAGAGCAGGGATGGAAACCTCAATAAGGGGATGGAGTCGCTATCATAGGAAAGCGGCTATGCATGGCCTTTAGGTGACCATACATAAGCCTGGGACATTATCTCACATTCATTTCTCTAACAATATTACCTACCTTATCTGATTGGGCTGAATATTAAATGCACATAGCCCAGGCAATAGGAGGCCCCTTGTGGAGAGAAGAAGGGGAATTGCTCACATGCTGAAAGAGTAAATAACTGATAAGTTTCAGGTGACTGGCAGATCAGTAGAAAGAAAGCTAAGGAGCCATCCAGGAATCTGCTGAGTGACCGGATGGGGCATAGGGGCCAGGAGGAGAAAGAGAAGATTTCTGGCCTCTTTGTATGTGTTTGTGAGTGTGTGTGTGTGTGTCTGTGTGTGGAGTGAGAACAGCATTGAGGCAGGTGTTCTCAACCTTGGCATAATTGACAATTTGGCTAAGGTAATTCTTTGCTGGAGAGGTGAAGGGTAGGGCTGTCCAATGCATCATACCCACAAGAAGACATCAGCAAACCTCCCTGCCCAGTCATGGAAACTGAAAATGTCTCCAGGTATTGCTACAAAGTCACTAGGGAGGAGACATCTCCTTTATCTGAGAACTATTACACGAAGCCATTGCTCACTGGTTCCTCGTTCTTGTCTTCACTTTCATGCAATGGTTCATTTATTCAGTAACTACTTAGAACTGAGTATGGACCGGGCGGCTTCTTAGGCTCTGGGGACAATGAACGCACAGTCTTTACTTTCAAGAAGTATAGAGTAGATTGGAGGACACAGATTCTAAACAAAATACCCAGAAACCCTTATAAACTCATAAGGAATAAAATCCCACGAGAAAATGAACGCAGTTCTAGGAAAATATGTAACAAAGGAGCCTGACTTGGAACTGAAGGGTGAGTAGGGGTTACCCAGACACAGATGGGGGAGAAAAATGAACATGCCAGGCAGAGCAATGGCTTGTTCTAAGGCACAGAAGAAGTTGGGCATGGCTGGAGCTCAGAGGCTGAGGGCAGCATGTGGCACTAAAGGGTTTATTTAGCATTTGATCATTTGATCTGTATCCCAGGATTTACCAGAGCACAAGGAAAAAGATGTCACAGCAGCAGAGCCAGAAAAGGCCCCTGGTGACTACTTCATCTACCTCCAAATTTGCATCGGAAGAACTGCATATTGATTTTTTTTCCCCCAACAAAGGGAGGCCCCTTTCTGCCACGTGACTGCAGGCCTCTAACTCTGTCTGAAACAGAGGTGGATGTGCAGTGTCTGGAAAGGACTGTCTGAGTTTTTATGGTATAGTGAAGAGGTGTCCAGAGGCCATCGTGCCATCTCATGAAAAATCTTCAGGAATCTATATTTATGCCTTGTAGCTCTCTGGTGAAAATAGCAGATTGTCCTACAAGATGGATGCAGATGACCCCCTTCCAGGGAATACGATTTTCCCTGGAAGCCCCTTTTGGAGATGGATGTGCTGCCTCGCTGCCCACTGATTTGGGCCCTGGGGAAGAGGCCTGCTTAGCAGGCCTGGGGTCTGGAGCTCATTGCACCCTCGTTCCTGCTGCCTTCCTGTCCCCACTGCCATCACTTTAACATTTCTGTGTTGGTGCACCCCTGATTACGATGCACGACAAGCAAAGGACTTTAAACACAAAGAATTTGTGTTCCTTATCCCAGGGCTGCCACATCTCAGTTGCAATTCACTGGGGAGGACCCCTCCATTCTTTTGATTCCCAGAGTTCTCTTCTGTGCTGGGAACCACTCTAGAAATCGTGACACTCTTTGCAATATGGAAGGTGTCCAGGTTGCGGTGAAAGCACAGGCTTTTGCATCAGTAGGTCTGGACTTAAATTCTGATTTTCCCTGAGGCCAATCCAGCCCTTTGAGCCTCAGTTTTCTCATCTATAAAAAGGAGATAATTATGCCTGTCATAAGAATGTGTTGAGAGGATAAAAATTTACACGTGAAAAGTTCTTAATACCAATCCTGACTCAGTGCCTTGTAGCAATTACTAATATAAAAGTGAGTTTTGGGGAAGGTATTCTCCCGGAGGCTGTTCTGGACTTCGAGGAGCTGGCTTGCAGGGAGCAGGCTCCCCTGGGGGGCATCCACTGGGCAGCATCCAGGCTGGAAGCCTCTGTGCCCTCTTTGATCCCCAGCACCTATCACACCGTCACTGGCCAGGTTCCCCTGGGCCTTCCCTGCAGCGTCTCCCTCCTGTTTCTTCCTTCTGCTCCGTTTTCCCCTCCCTGCCCCTCAAAAGGCCATTGAATGGATGGCCCTTCTCTAGTCCACGTAGAGCATTAGGTCACAGCTACTGGACCCACCAGATGCCACCTGGCCTGACTTCCTTATCCTCCTGGGGGAAGCTCACCTCTTGCATCTCTCTGCTCCCACAGGACTTTATCTGTCCCTTTCTTACTTCTTACCACTCTACATTCTCAACACTTCTGACCTATGCTCAGCATCCCCAGTACTTGCTGCATACACCTGCCTATGCTGGGTCTGAGTGAGGGACCCCTCCACAGCCCTCTCAGGACCCCGCACGGTACATGCCCCCTCTCCCTCTCTCCTCTCCACAAAGGTCTTGTAGGTACTTTTACATGGCAAGCCCTGTTCCAGGGGCCAGGTTCAGAGGTGGGCCAGACTGACAGGGCCCTGCCCTCAGGGAGCTCACTGCCCTTTGGGAAGACAGCTCAAATGCAGACCAAATCAAATATATGACATAATAAGAGGCCACAAGAGGCTCTATGCAGAAAAATTAAGCAGAATAAACCCATAGAGAGGGTCAGGAACACTGTTGCAGCAAAGGAGGCTCAGGGCCCACAGTGAATGTTTCGTGGGCTTGGCATGGAGTGAATACTGAGCCCTGGGCGCCCTGTCTCCTACGGCATCCCAGGGTCCGTCCCTCCTGCGGGGAAGTGATCCAAGGCAACCCGCCTCTTCAGCAAGTGTGTTAGCTTCCCGGGGCTGCTGGAACACATCACCACCAACTCAATGGCTTAAAACCAAATCAATTTATTTTCTCCCAGTTCTGGATGCCAGAAGTCCAAAATCAAGATAGCCTCAGGGCCCTGCCTCGGAAGGCTCTAGGAAGAATCCTTCCTCCCCTCTTCCCACCTCCCGTGACCACGGGTGCTCCTTGGCTTGTGCAGCTCACTCCCAGCTCAGCCTCTGTCCTCCCTCCCGCGGCCATCGCCTCTGGGTCTGGGTCTCCGGCGGCTCGTCTCCCTCTTACAAGCACACTGGGCATTGGATTTAGGCTCCACCCAGATAATCCAGGATCATTGCCTCTGGAGATCCTTAAATCAAAAGGATCCTTTTTCCAAAGAAGGTCACATGCACAGGTTCCAGGGGTGAGAACATGAGCATATCTTTTCGAGGGTCACCCTTCAAAGCGCTACTGCTAGTGGGGGGAGAGGCAGCTCCCAATGTCGGGATCGGCTCACCCAGACGATTCCAGCTTCACGCATGGATTTTTAATAGCATTTTCTCTGAATTACATTCATTTCCTGTTTTATTTTAGAACACTGAAAACTTCGGTGCCACACCGCAGCCTTTTCCTTATTAGGCGCTGTCAGTTCCTTTCCCTCCCCTGAAGACTTGCTTAGCACCCGAGGCCCTGCTCCCCAAACATGCCCACCCCTGGGCTCAGATTCCCACCGCAGAACCTGGCGCGGGGCGGGTGGGGACATGGCCGTCCTCCCTCAGCCCAGACCCCGTCAGCCTCCGCCAGGAGGTGGGGACGCTCTGCCTGGGACTGAGAGCAAGAGGACGAAATGATTCCCAGCTGGAAAAACAAGCACGTCTCTGGACTGGCCCAGAACACAAGGAAAGGAGTTCAAAGCTCAGGGTCCGTCTGGCCTTTGTTTTCTTTCGTTTATTACTTCAAAATCCTTTTATTTTGTTTATTGAAAAATAAAAATACCCACATTGTAAACATGGAAACAGTGCAGGTGGCTCTGAAACAAAAATGGCTAATACAAAATAAAATGGAAAATCCATTATCCTTTTTCTTTTAGCCCAGTTCCATTCTTACAGGGACTTCATATACTTTCTCCAGAAAAGATAGACACATCCAAGAAAAAGGATAGACACGTTTGTGTGTGTAACTAAAAGCTGATTTTTCTACATTTTCTATTTATACGTATTTATATGTAAATGATTTTCACACAGGCAAAGACCTTGTACTATTCTACGGTCCTGCGACATTGCTTTTCCACCCAACTCTCAGATAAGCTTCCACATATGATACATTGATATAGCTCATATTTTTAACTGCTACAAAATACTTCATTCAGTGGCCATCCCGTGTGTTTAAGCACCCCAGCTGGCTTTAGCTGGAGCGAGTTATATAAAAGGTTTAGCCTTTGGACTGCCTGGTACTCTTTCCACCAGAGTTGTGCATATATGGTGTGTGTGTGTGTGTGTATATATATATATATATATATATATATATATATAATACACTTGCACACGTGTGGATGTATGTACATTTGTGTGTACGCATGCAAAGGTCACCATTCTCAATGACTGCAGCCCCACTTTATTGATAAGGAAACTGAATTTTGTTGTCTCTGTTATGAATATAGGGATGTAAGACTCCTGGAGGTGAAGAGTCTTATTCAAAATCAAGTGGAGTCAGATTCCAGGTCTTAATTAGGCACCATCAGTTTCCTCCCCTCCTCTGAAGACTTATTCAACACCCCTAACCCCTACTCCCCAAACATGCCCACACTGGGCTCAGATTTCCACCACAAAGCCTGCCACAATGGGGGGGAAATGGTTGTCCTCCCTCAGACCAGACCCCTGTTTTTTCTGTTGTGCCATACTCCTCCTTGTTTTGCCTTTTCTTTGACAATTTATAGCAAGCCACACCCTGTGGCTTCTAGTCTGAATACCCTTTCTGGTCACATTTTTTCTTTTTGAGTAAATTCTCCATTTTTGGAGACCAGAAGGAATGAGAAAGTCCTCATTGCTGAGTATGGGGAGGGATGAGGCTTTGCACCTCCGTGAGTCCCTGCAGGCCTGTGAACCCCATGCCCTGGGGTGGGGGGTGGGGTGTCTGCCTTGCTTCCTGCAGCGTCTCCTCTCTCTGTGACACTCAAAGGAAAAGAAAATAAACTTGGCCCCATTTCAGCCCTTCAATGCCTTGGTGGGCCTGACAGCTGCGTGGCTAAACTCACTCAGCTCCTGGTACTGCCTGCAGCTTCCTGCTCCTTCAGATGGGTAGAGGAGGGAATATATTGAATGAGCTCTGCGGCTGCATCAGATCTAAACCATTCGGTCCTGATCCTGGCCTGTGATGGCTGCACTGTCACATTAAATAGGATTTCACAACATTTCAAGAGTTGGTGTGACCTACCCCTGGCTGTTGAGCTGTCTTCCAGCCCACCAGTTAAGCCCACCATGCCTGGGTGGTCTCAGGAAAGCCCCTGGCCCCTCTGTTTCTTCAACTGTCAACTGGAGTTGACACTGATGCCCCCTTCCTCTGTTGCCCAGCCATAATGCCTATCAGCCTCCTAAAGACTGTGAGAAATCCCATAGTAAAGAAACATGCTTAACTTTGTTTATTCCAGGATTTCCCAAAACTATTTGACTAAGGAACGTTCCCTTCCCTCCCTTCTCCCCTTTTCTTCCCCCACTCATTTGCTAACAGATAGCAGAACCAGGGTTCTGCAGGGGAAACTGGGAAACACTGTCCTGGGAGAAGTAATCCTTCATTCTATGGATGAATAAAGCAATGAGTCCATAGTGGTGCCGCTTCCAGCCACACAGACTTACAGCTTCCTAGGTGCTGCTGTTCTCAGCCACTGTACAGCTTCTCGCCTCCAGAAAGCCTAAGCCGGCCACAAAGGGTTTCTGTCCCTTGGGGTTGATGCTTTCACACAACCACCATTCGCAGGGCTTGCAGTGAGCCTGAAGAAGTGGGGCCACGTGTGTGTTCTGACGCAGTGCAGTAGATGACCGTGGGATGGACATGGAGAGCGTGAGTAAAAGAGTTGGCATGCAGGAGACCCGGGTTCAATTCCTGGTGCCTGCCCATGTAAAAAAAAAAAAAAGAGTTGGCATTTTGTGCAGGCTATTTTGCAGTCCTGGAAAATTAAGAATGTGTGATTTAGGGCACCAGTGACTAGGTGTCAGCTATTCATTTATGTCCGTGGTAGTTAGTCGGCCATCAAAGATGCATACGAGTTCCAGGTTGCTCAGTGTTCTCCATGACATGGAGAAACCCAGGCAGGATTGGCATGTCTCTGTGAGTCCGGGTGTCTCAGAAAGCTGCTGCCTCCTCTGCACTTTGAGAGCTGCTTCCCTGGCCAGTCCGGGACCACTACACCAACCTTGTGGGACTAGGTATGCCTTATGAAAATAAAACAATGGCAATTACGTCTGTGCACATGTGTGGATGGATGCATATGCGTGTCTGTTGCTGCAGGCATTTGAAAATTATTTGCAAGTGGTCAGTAAATGGGAACCGGGGTCAGCGAACATCAGAGAAAGCAAGGCTGATATCCCTCTTGTCCAGAAGGAGAGGCATCTTGGTCTGGTGATAAACGAATCACTGCAGTTTAAACTTGGTAGGCATGTCTTCCTTTATCAGCCCTGCTTTACTATCTTAGCTGAGTGACCTTGATCCTTTCCCTCCTGTGCCTTAATTTTCTCAATGAAAAAAATAGGTAATTTCAAGGTTGTTGTAAAGATTGGAGATAATGTGAGCAAAATTCCTTTTACACAGTAGGAGCTCATTTGATGGTGTGTATTTATCATTATTGTATCAATTGCCATTAAATGTTAGCAGAAGTGGGAACTTTTGAAGGGGCTTCCATGTAGTACATAGAGGATTTTCCTTTCAAAATCATAAAGGACTAGATATGTAGTAAGGTGTTGTTTAGACGGCACCATCTTCATTGACGTGCACGCGGCTGCTTGTACGTGCATGTGCCCGTGCTATATTTTAATCAAAGGAAAAAATTGCTGCAAGGAGTACCTATAAAGGAAGTGTGGAATTAAACAGAAAACTCCCAGTTGCTGTTTGTCAATTTCTTCCAGGTTACCTGACCTTAACCTCCCTTAAGAAGAAGAATCCCTTGGGCCAGAAGGGGAAAAATAAAATAATCTTCCTAAAAATGGATTGAGGGCGGGCCACGGTGGCTCAGCTGGCACAGTTCTCGCCTGCCATGCCGGAGACCGGGGTTCGCTTCCTAGTGCCTGCCCATGCGAAAGAAAAAAAAAAAGGATTGAAACGAGTTGACGGCCACCACACAAAATAGCATGAGCAGAGCTTTTACAAAGTGAATAAATATCGGGAGGAAACGCCAGGGTGGCTTTCCCATGAGTTCACAAGCACTCACACACACTCACACTCATACACCCACTCCACACACTCACCCCCACCCCCACAATTGCACAAACCCATACACACTCACCCCCCCCACTCAAACCCCCACCCCATCCACCACTCCACCCTCCACCCACATACCCACAGCCACACCCACTCACCCACACACTCACCCCACTGCACCCACTCACGTGCTCACATATACTCAGCAGTGAATGTGTGCCAGGCAGTTTCCAAAGTCCTACTCGTGGATGCACTTGTTAAACCACAGCATATCTCAACAGCCTGTTCCCGCAGTTCACAAACGGGGAAGGCTGTGGCTCATGGCGGTCGAGTAACCGGCTAAGCCTGGCTTCTAACCTTGCTGGCTGCCAAGCACCGGCTCATCAGACCTGGTCCTGCCGCCCGTCCCGGCAGACACTGGCAACCTTATAGCCCAGAGGGGAGGCAGAGGGGACCAGTGGGGGGAAGGTGGCCCTCGGCCGGAATGGCGCGGCTTTGGGTCTGGCTGGGACCCCACTGCTGTGGGATTCGGGGTGGGGGGAGGGCGTAGTGGGGGCGGGGCTTGAGACATCTCATCTCACCGCCCCCTCCCGCCGGAGTGGACATGAGAACAGAAAGCTGGGCTGTGGGCAAACGTGCCAGGCACACAACCAGATCCGGGTGGTGGAATTATTTCCTTTCGAAAATCCATCCTTTCTTTCTTTCCATCCCTGAACAGGAGCACTTGGTTTTACCTTCTTTGGCTCCAGAGCCACGTTTGAGAGAAGTCAACGGTGACAGCGGGCAGAGAAAGACAAACAAAACTGACACCGAGCAGAAATGCAAAGGTATTCAAAACACAAGCTCTAATTCGCACTCCCCTGCCTGAAGCCTGCCAGATACAGGGCTTTGAGGAAGAAAAAAAAAATCTGATTTGTACTGAACGGAGCCAAAAATAACCTTGCTTTCTCCTGCAGAAGAAAACAGAAGATTCTGCGGTTTCCTCCCATTTGGAAGTTCTTTTCCCTTGGCTGCAGCCAGCAGGGTGAACCTCAGAGCTCAGGCCTGAGAGGAGACGGTGGGCACAAATACCCAGGCTCCATAAGGAGAAAGCTGGGAACAGAGTGGATTTAAAGCCTGATGTTTGGCCAGGGGCTAGCCTGACTTGAGGAGGAGAAAGTTCCAGGAAAGGAGGCCTACCTTTGCATGCACAATTTCACACCACTTCTAATCAATAAATAGCACTGTTTCTTCAGCCTCCCAGACTTTATGCATCTATTGTCCATGCCTGCTGCCTCTGCATTGTTTCTGGCATTTTTCCTAAAGCCTCTTCCCTGGCCTCTGCTTCCAGGCTCTCTCTGTCTTCTCCACATTTTCAAAACTACAGCCCAGTTGCCTCTTTCTGTCCAAAAGCTTCTGGTGATACCCCATCAGCCACGGAAAACTGTGTGCAACCGCTCCCAAGCTGCATTTATCTCCATCTTCCTCTAACTTCAGCCATCTCTCTGAGCATGCTGTATTTCCCCCTAACTTCTGCTTTGGTTAATAAACTTTGCTGGGTTTGGGAAACCCTCCTCCTGGTCTCTCTGTAGCCCTGCCACTTGTCCATCCTTTAAAGCAGAGTTGCTGTCTCTCCACTTCCAGGATGTCTTCCCCAACACCCAGTGAATCTTTCCTCTGATGGAAGGGCTCTTTCCACAAACACAGCTTTAGTGAATCGTCACATAAGACCTGAACACTAAGTGATCGCTCCCCGAGTTTTCTGATGAGGAGCCCGGGGTCAGAGAGGACATGAGTCAGGTCACGTAGCTCATAAGTGATGGAGCTGATACAACTAGGTTTGGGACTGGATCCCCCCGTGACTGGCAGCTGCCAGAACCAGATGGGAGGCTCCTCCTGTGCTCTTGAAAATTCTGATTCTGAAATAATTAAGTAATACTTCCAGGTGTTGCTGCTGATGGAGAGAAATTGGATCCCGCTGCCCTGAACTTTCTTGTTTTTTTGGCCCTCTCCACAATGGGGAGAATGTATTTTTAGCTCAGAATTCAAACAGGGTATGATTGTTGCTGCCAAAAATAAGTTTCAAAAGCACACCCCATTGCCATGCACAGAGGAAAACCCTGATCGGGCCCGAAAAACTCTAGTGACAGGCACAGGCAGCCCCAGCAAGAGAAAGAGACCCGGGGGGGAGAATCTGCAGAAATCTCAGGAGGGCAGCTGGACCTCTGTAGAAAGTTCTTTACTGATGAATACTCTGCGTTGAGAGGCTGGGGTACGAAGACCTCACAGGAAAGTCCTGGAGCAAGGACTGAGTGTCTCCAGGGCTGAATCTTCCAGGGTGGAATCCTGCACCCCCCCCTCCATGGCACCCCTAGGATTAAGTGCAGCCTTGGGCCCCCAGAGGAGGCACCCTGGGCATGGTGCTCATCAGCTCTAAGAGCAGGCAGGGCAGCTGCCGAGAAGCCCAGCACCCTTTTAGGCTTGAAGTCTCCCCAGAGACCTCCTTTCAGAGAGAAATGTGGCCTGGTTTGGTCATTCCCAACCACCCCTATAAGGAGTCTCAGTGAATTCCTGGGACAAAGAACCTCTCCAGGGATGAAGGTGGCAGTGGTCCTCAAAGTGTGGTCACTGACCGGCATCGTCCGTGTCCCCTGGGAGCCTGTTAGAACCGTAGTCTCAAGGTTCCATCCTGTAAGTGCTGAATTGGAAGTGGTGGGAGGGGATCGGAGGGGGCACAGTACGCTTTATAGTAAGCCTTCTGGGAGGTTCTGATGCATGCAATTCACTGTTATAGGGAGATGTGAGTTGGGGAGGAAGCACCCTGCTGTAGCCCCCCACCCCTAGCACCTAACAGGAGGCCACATCATGTGTCTAAGGAGGCCCTGCCCACCCCCCTCCACTTTATAAAATCCTATTTTCACAGGGCTCATTTATGCACTGATGGGCAGCATCTTTCAACTTCTGCAGCAGCTTCAACGTTCTCAGCCCCAGACAGATTGCTTTTCCCATCAAGAGTATGATATAGAAGATCCAGCAGTTCATCATCAACTGGGCAGTTTTATACTGGGTGGGGGCCAGGCAATGTGATGAGCTCCAGTGATGTGGACAGAAATAAAAAGGCAACAGTGCCTGCTTTTGTGGTGCTCAGAGGGGAACAAAAAAGAATAGATATTAAACTCATGTGATGCATGAGATGGGTGGCCCAGAGGAGGAGAAGAAGCAAGGCAAGTACAGGGCAAGAGAACCCAACCTGACTCTGGTTATCACAATAAAAGAGAGAGAGAGAGAAAAAAGGAAGGTGGAAAGGAGAGAAAACACCCGGCTAAACTTTGGTCCTTAAGGAATCTGCATGTATGCCTGTTATCCTTACCTTTGATAAACCTCTTAGAAAGAGTTTATAATGGAGCCACTTGATGATCCAGGCTCTCTGCCCTGAGGTCTCCTCTTTGTCTGGGAAGCATCATCTTCCTACTACCCTCCAACTCTTCCTGCGATGTATTGGGGCTTCCCAGGATGTGACAAAGCTTCTTAGCAGAACCTTGGAGGTTTGTGGATGGAAGCAGTATGGTCCCACAGAGCTGGGTGGCTGAACAGGGGTCCACAGCACTTCCTGGCATGCAGGTCCCTCATGGATTCACTGACAGCATCCCCTTCCTGTGCCTAGCTGTGGGCAACTGGAGGTTGCTGACCAATACCATTTTCCTTCTTCCTCTCTCACGGGACATGGATGTCAGACAGTGCCCGGCACCGTAGGCCTCAGGAGAGGCTGTTTCCTGCTTGCACACTATAGGTAAATCTAAATTAGCCTTCACTGGTAGTTGTTTACCCAGACTGAAAATGAGAATTTTCATGGGGAGTTTTTAAAATATATCCCCACTGGGCTGATTTGTTGAGGATTCACTTCTGGTCAGTGAGATATGAAACACTTTTCTTCCTGATAACATTGTCCCCTGCTCCTAATGTCTGGGATTGAGCGGCATGGTGGGAGAAGGTGGCCCAAGAGGATGGCACAGCAGAAAGGTGGAAAGAAATTTGGTCAGCAAGGATGGCACCGAACCCCGAGAGTAACCATCTCGGAACCCCCTACATCTGTATTTAGTGGTTGTGTGATGTTGGGTGTGCCAAAGGAGTCCCATTTTCCTTATTTGTAAAATGAGAATAAAAATACTTATCTCATAGTATTATTGTGGGGATTGACTGAATTATAAATTAATCCTCTGAAATGCTTAGCAGAGTGCTTGACACTTAAAAAAATAGCTGAAGATAGTACTATTGTTTCTATTACTGCTAATGATGGTGATGGGAGTTGTCTACCCTAGAAGAGCAGAGTGCAGTTGCCTCCTCGCATTCTTTGGATATTCTGCTTTTCTTAACGTACTCCAAAACTGTGTTAGGGTTTTGGCTTGTTTGTGAATTTGACCTTTAACGTCTTTTATATTATCATGATATAAATGTGCATATATTTCTAATGAATCAAGTTGTTGCTTTGTTTCTGGGCTAGAGTCAAGTTAAATCTTTTTCCCATGAACTTTTGATGAGCCAGCTCTCCTCTGCCTTCAGCTTTGCTAGTGAATCTGCAGAGAGCACTGGAGCTGGGAACCACGTGTTAATGAGGTTATGACAACCTCCTGTCAGAGGTGTTTTCAGCTCCCTGTGACTTCCTCCCAATGGGCCTGGGATTCCTGGGTAGGAAACATCTCTCTTTCCTGTGTGCCCTAGGATATCTCAGGAGCTTTTCAGGATGGGCTGAAGGATGAGAACTAGCCTAATGGCCTGGTCAAAAGAGTAGGCTCTGGAGTCAAATTCTTTGGGTTCGAACATGCCCATTTAAGCTTGTGTACTTTTAAGTAAGTCACATCCCCTCCTGGCTTATCCATTTCTACACTTTTAAAATGAGGAAGTTGAACAGTCTAGCTTCTAGATGCTCAGGTTCAAAACTTCCAGAGGAGTCTTATTTCCCACAAAAACATTCATTTATTTACTGTCACATGAAGAGGTTTCTTACAGGGTGAAGGTTCTTAGTGTATGAATAAAATAAGTTCTCCTCAAGTGTGCCATGTGTTTTTATAATATTCAATTGTCTTCACGTCTGGATGAAAAGACCCCAACTTTTGCACAGTAAAGTTTGCATCAATCTTTTATTTCCACCGGATAGCTCAAGGTTATGAGTGTTCTCTTGTCTTCGGAAGCAAACAAGGCCAGATGCACAAAATGTATGAATCAGGCTCAGCTTTCCACTCAGAGAAGCAGGAGGGAAGATACTGCAGCCATTTTTTCATTGTTCATTATTCATCATCAGGGAGATGTTAAAGGGCCTTTTCATTAGCACTTCTCAAATCAGGTTGGAACAGAAATATCCCACAGTCTAGTTAAACCTACTAAATTGCTGATGTAGGGGAAAAGTCGGGCTGGGTTTCAGAAAATAGATGTGATCAGTAATATTGTCCTCAGAGAAAGGGGCCAAAACCTGCTCCCCTCTGAATCTCAGGAGCAAAGATTGTGGAGTATCCTGTTTCTCCAAATCCTGGATCCTGTCAAATTGCTGCCCATTCCAGGTTTCTTTAGCCATAGAATTAAGATGAAACTCCTCATTGCTTACCACCATTTCCCTTATTAACTTTCTAGACCATGCTCCACTGCTTTCATTTAGGCTCATTTTTACCAGAAATCTGTCCTTGACCAGACCTCCTCCCCAGCCCCTCTGATGTGTTCCTACAGTATGCTCTCTGGCCTTGCTGGACCCTATTGGAATCATCTTTTGTCTTGTCTGAATCCCTCATTAGATTGGCAGCTCCAAGTGGGGAATGCCTTGGCTCTTTGCTTACCACTGCACATCCAGACTTTGCACAAGACCCAGCATGTTTTGCAGGTGCTAAATAAATATCTGTTGAATGAATGAATTTCTAAACCCATACATTCACTTTCACTGGAATTTCTAAGTTGGATGACCTCTCTCTTCCACATGTGTACTTAATTCAAATCTGCATCTTTTATGAAAGACCCCCAAGTCCCCTACTGTACACCCAACAGTACAGTGTTTAAGATGATTTTGGAGTGAAATTTTCTGAGTTCAAATCCTATATTATCTGGGATCCTGGACAAATCTTAACCTCTGAATTCTTGCTTCCTCATCTATAAAATGGAAATGCAAATATCTATTCCTCAGAGTTGCTGTGAATATTAAATGAATTAATATTTGCAAAGTCCTTCAGCTAGTGCTTGACCTAATCAAAGCGTTCATTGAAACAAAATGAAATAACCAACACCTTCAATGCAATATGGAATTGTGAGGCTGTTCAAGCCCTGCTGCTGAGGAGAATCTGGGGCTGCACAAGAGCTCTCTGAACTCTTTATCAAAGGCCTGACATCCAGACCTTCTGTGCTGGTTTGAATCTGTTACACACCCCAGAAAAGCCTATGTTTTTTTTTAATCCATCCCTGAGGGTGCAGGCCTATTGTGGGCGGGATGTTTAGCTTAGGTTTTTTCCATGGAGATGTGACCCAGCCCAGCCCATTCAAGGCAGGTCTTAATCCACTTGCTGGAGTTGTTCATGAGAGGATAAAAGGCAGACATATTTTAGAGAGAGCACAGAGAAGCTAAGACATGCCCAGAGACATTTTACAGAGAGAGACAAGCAAGATGTCACCATGTGTCTTCCTATGTGGCAGAGGAACCCCAGATGGCAGCAGCCTTTCCTCTGAGAAGGGTCTTCCTCTTGAAGCCTTAATTAGAACATTTTTATGGCCTTAAATTATAAATTTGTAATTTAATAAATCCCCTCTGAACAAGACAACCCATTTCTATATTCCATTTTGGCAGCTTTAGCAAACTGAAACAGACACCCATACCAGAGACAGTCCTGCTGAGAGGGTCTCCCATAGTCCTTGGCACAGCCTGCCCCTGAAGACTGTACCGACCCACAGTTCATTGGCATTTGAATGTGTGTCTCCTCAATAGGGGAATTGTCCTTTGAAGATGGCCATCATTGTTTTTTATTTCTGTGCTCCAATATTTTGTACAATGCTTGGTTCAAAGTTGGGGCCCTATAAATGTTTGTTGAATGAACAAATGAGACTGATAGATGCAAACCCAACCTGAGATTGGTACTCATTGCTTCCTGAGTGAGCTCTAAGCATTACGTATCTTTCCATATTCTAAGATGCTGTCATTTACTATAGATTGAGGTCTGTGTCCTCAATTAAGTGCAGATCCAAGCCCCACAAATGCTTTATATGATTCTTGACCCTGACTGCATTTTCCACCAGCTCCAATATGGCAAATATTTCTAGAAAACTTGTATGCTAGACTCTGTACTTGGCACTGTGGATATAATTGTCAATGAAAAAGGCATGAGCCTTGTCCTTACAGAGTTTATACTCTATTATGGGTGATCTGCTACCTGAAGAATTCCTCTCTTCTATCACAAGGGACGTTAATACTAGGCTAAGACCAAATTTGAGTGTCTCATGCCTCCTTGGATGCCATCATATGGACTGCTAGTCATCTCCATAGGTTAGTTCCCTAAACTTGGCCTAGTCAACCCATCTTCTACCCTCTTCCCTGCAGCTGGCAGCCAGCACCCATCATGCCCTGTAACTTGAGTCCCCTACCATCTCTCAGAAAAGAAATTCAAAGTAGCATTCCATTAGTCTTCAACTTACTTGGATCTTGGCCATGCCAAAGGAACTTTATAAATTTAAGCATCCACCACTCCCTACACTACTCTAAAATAGTGTCTTTTTAAATTCAGATAGTGCAGTAGATGACTATAGGGATACCCCCCCCCCCAAATTAATATGGTCTAACTGGTGATGAATTTTGTGCTCATTTCCTCCATATTTACGAACATTCATAAAAAATTTAAAAATCTCATGAGCTGTATGGATGGGTCACTGTATAATTGCCTACAATGGGAGAAAAAAGTATTGAGGATATAGGAGTGAAAGGATAATGTATAATTCATATTACGGAGATGAAAGGTTGGTGAATATGAAGTAGCTCTCTTCTTGAAAATGCTTAATCATTTTTTAATATCAACACACCTTATTATAAAGACAACATGGCTTAACCAAATATAATCAGCAAAATACTATTGTCTTTAATCAAAAGATTATGGGATTCTCAAATAGTCCTTAGGGTAGAGCATTTGATGAATATCGTCTGAATATCAGTTAAATACAGATTTCTTAATAGTTGAGCCATTATGTAATTAAATACTATTTATATAATGACAATTGCATATTCCATATGTGAAAGTTAGATTTAATTAGACATTTATTGGCACAAATGATTAATAATAAAACTCTCCCTGCCTAAGTTAATTTATACACCTACAATGGGGCCAAGAACAAAAGCTCATTTTAATGCTTACCTTGTGTCCCACGTTACCTAGCTCCTATCCAATTCAAATCAATTCCTTGTTAAAAAAACATCAGCCCAAGACTTAAGGGTGATAATCGTTAGGAGTGAGACAATGGAAAATGGTAACATTTTAGGCAGGTTGAGGTAAAGGCAGATTTAAATTTTATTTTGCTAGTAAACTGATTAATTTTTGACAGTGGTTTATGGGAAATTGAGTGACCAAAACAAAACATAGTTCTAATTTCTTTTTTGGGGGTGGTGGTGTGGTTCACATTTGAAAATTAGGGAATCTGTTAAATCATGTGGTCATCATCTTGATTATGGTGAGCACAGGAATACACGATATTTAAGGAAGTGACAAGCACTGGGCTAAGCACCTTTAATATACAATTTCTGAGGTGGAGAAATCTATGGGCTCTTTTTTAGACTGATAAACAGGAGGAGATACTCTAAGTGCACTGCCATCATCATCCTTCCCACATCTGGTGAAACCCTGATGATAGGAAAGCGGCTTGGGAAGACCCATCTTGGGCTATTTTAGAAGATGACTAAATGACCATTTGTGACCATTTTTGATGCTATTGTTTACATTATTGATCATAACCATAGGTTTGAATCCTGGATAGACAACTTTCTATTTGTGCTTTATCCTCTGCATGTCACCAAATGTTTAAGGCCTCAGTTTTCCCCTCAACAGAAAAGTGATTTTCACATGTCTTTTCTACCTTCAAAGCTTAAGAGGAACAGACATGACTTTGGCAACCAAGGACTGTGTTCTCACTACTCTTTTCCCAGACTCTAAATGGACAACACACCATAAGATACAAATTTACTTTTGTTTCACCCTTCCTGGCTGTGACTGTTCCAATTAATATCAGATGAATGAATGAATATGTGCATTAAGCTCTCTCCAATGTTTTCTTCAAATGTCTCTTATTCTTTAGAAAGAGGAAAATGAGATATGTCACTGCACTTGGAGCACCTGTGATAGAAACAGTGGGCCCAGAGCAACTGTGTTGCTGTGAACTTGGTCCCTTCCAGAGAAAGGCCACAGTCACTCGGACGTTGTCGCTGGTCATGCCACCTTTTCGGAAGTGAATCTATTACTTAGCTTCCCATAATTTGCAGTTGTCAAATGGTTATTTTGTAAAGAAAGCAGACTTCTTAATAAAGGCAATATTTGGACTGACCCTGAGTTTATTTGGCAACTCTAAGACCAAGGTTAGGGGGGAAGATATTAGGGATGATTCAGATGAAAAGTGAAGACGGCCTGGCCAGCGTTAATGATTTAGTCTAGAGAAGATTTCTGAGGGTGGGGCGTGGGGTAGGATAGTCAACAAATAACTATTTTTTAATCATGTTATGAAAAACGTAACCACCTTTGTAGTTGGGTGGGGGTTATTATTAACATTTGTTTAGTCCACTTTTTCAGGGAGTAATACATATGAGTTACTTGCATTGTGCATTTTAGTAGTCAGTAACCCCCCCCCACACATCCCAAAGGGCCAATATCAATGAGAGACTTAGAAAACATACTATTGAACATGCGCTCTCAAATCAGAATTTTGGGGTTTTGATCTTACTTCAACTACTTAATAGCTGTGTTAACTTGGGGGGAAATGTTTAATGCTTTTTCACCTTGACTTACTCACCTCTAAAATGGAGATGAGTATAATAATGACCGAATATACGTGCTGACCTTAGATCTGCATATCTGTTCTTTATAAGGAGAAAATAAAATTCAGCTTCTATGACTTTAATCGAGATATTTTAAGACACACATATCAGGGATAAATTCTCACTTGATATGTCTTTAGATCACCTTTTCCAAGATCTTTAGGATTTATTTTAAAAAAAAGTTTCCTTGAACTGAAGGATCTTTTCCAAGAATCATAGCCACTTATTTGCCCAGGAATATGACTATTCCTTGCACATCACTGATTTCTGGTCTTTACATTTCTTAACTGGAAAAGGTTATTTGAATACATATGCTCCAGTAAGTCCTAGTATCAACATATATGTTAATCAAATTCCAGGTCATTGGGTCCAAATGACCCATTTCCTTAATGTCAGTTGAAAAGTGAAAAAACATGATCTCATAAAAACAGATTAGGGCAGACTACATTCCATTAAGTAGACAGGGAAAGCCATCTGTGGTTTCAAGATATACCTTGAAAAGGATGGGGAAACCTCTGGGTCTTCACAAAACCCTCTTTCTTTTCTTGCTTGGGAACACTGCCGAGCTATGTTTCCCAGGCTCCCTGGTATTTAAGTGGAGCATGGAATGGATAGTGAATGGTAAGTATAGAAATGGAAACCTCCAAGCCCAGCCTATCCAAACTCTCACGCCACTCGGTGGAGTCATCCCAGTATGTCGGAAGAGTTCAGAGCAGCTAGGGCAGATTCTGAGGCCCTAGAGGATGGCTGAGCCACCAAATTGAAGATGTCTGGGACCCTGGATGATTGGAAGGTCAAACCTCCAATTACACTTTACATGAGCAAGAAATAACAATTTTATTCTATTAAACCACTAAGGATCTGGGTTTGTTGATTACAGCATTCAATCCATCATGATAAACAAGGTAAACTTGGCTCCTACCCAGTGATGACTGTGACAGACAATTGGCAAATTCTCCCCAGTGCACAAGTGCGTTGACAAATAAAAACACAGCTTGCTGACAATTTCAGGTATGGTTCTTGAAATACAGAAGTAGAGTTCAGAATAAGACTCTCTGGCCCCTGGGGATTGACAAAGACTTGGCAGACAGGAAACTTCCTGGGCCAACCCTCCTGCTGCCCTAATCACTGCTTCCAAAAAATGAGAGCCTCAACAAGAATATTTTTAGATCAGTCTAATTTCTAGAACAAGCCACATCAGAGTGCTCACACTAGATGTGTAACACTGTTACTGATTCCTATGCAATTAATTCCATTATTAATATTTACTGCAATATGATTAGTCTGGTTCTGAGGCTCTAGGTTATTGTTGTTATAACTTTCCCTACAAGATACTTTTTTTCTGCCTTTTCTCAATAATTTCATATAATATTGGTTTGGAAGCTTTCTTCCCTTGGGTTATGTGCCTTTTGTGATTGGGCTCAGGGACCACTTTCTTGGGAAACCTTCTCTGATTACCCTTTAGCTGGGTTAAGTACTTTAGTCTCTTATACCTGGTGCTAATGAATGACATTTATTGCAAGGGGAATATATTATAACTATTTCATTTTTCTTTTTCCAGACTGTGAACTCCCTAGCAGCAAGGAGTGAGCCATAATAATTTTATCTCCAGTGCCTGGGACACAATTTAGCATATCTTTTTATTCAGTTTGATAAAGATTCATTTAGCACATGCTATGTAGCAAGTATTGTGCCAGAACTCAGTAGTTAATGGAGAACCAAAAGCAGACCTTGTCTTTGCTCTCATTGGGCTAAGAGTCTGGGAGGAAGATAGACAGTTGTCCAATATTTGCTCTAATAAATGCATAACCATGGACATCTGATGCCTAGGCAATCTGGAAGAAATAAGTATGTTCTGTGAAGGTGGCTTACTTTGGCATCCTCCAAATAAACCCTTAGACAAGAGTTTGTGTGCAAGTGGATTATTTGGGAGGTGATTTCAGGGAATTCAGTAGGGAAGTGAAGAGTATGATAAAGAGCCTGGAAAACTATTAAAGGTTCTATTAGTGAGTGGTTTATAATGCTGTGAACAACTGAAGCTCAGTCTTGCTTAAGCTCAGTCTTGCTGGGGCCTCAGAAAGACTGTTTGGAACACACCTTAGTAGAGTCCCACCAAGGACCAAGACAGCAGAGTAGGTATCTACCAACTCCATCCCTCCCTGTGAGGGCTGCTTCCAGACATTGACTCTCTGGCACTCCCAGCCTATCTTACTATGGGCCAAGGATGTTCCTCCAGGAAGAGAGATGCAAGAGTTGTCTGTGGGAGACCTCTGGGTCAGTTCATGGGGATGTGGACGGGCACTGACATCATCTCCGCAGTGAACACTCCCATTCAAAGAGTCAGGAGATTCTGTCCTGATTAAGGGTCTCTAGACTGAGAGCTGAAGAATGAGAAAACTTAAAAGCATCTATGATGAAAGAAAGGCATGGGAAGAGCGTCCTTAGTGGGAGAAAAAAGTACCATGTTCACTTGAGTGAATTCTGAACAGTGTGACAGGAGCATGCAGAACCACACAGAGAAGGTGGGGCTGAGGGAGACTCAGGATGTCCTAGGGGCCACCCCAGGTAAGTCTTTGCTCTCCCCTGGAGCAACGGGAGGAAAAACACTGAAAGATTTTGAGCAGAAGGTGGGGCACATGATCAAAATTGTGTTTAAAAGTGATGTTGTAGAAACTGTTTTGAAGGAGCCAAGCACATGCAAGTTAATATTGCAATTGTCCAAGTGAGAGATGATGGGATCTAGACTGGGGTGATGGTGGTAGATAGAAAGAACAATTGAGAAAGTAAAATATAATGGATTGTGGGTGGATGAGGGAGAATGGGGAGAAAGAATAACTCCCAGATTTCTGGTGCAAAAAGAGTCATTGTTGAATGTAGCAATTATTGAAAGACAATGAGTTTGGGTAAAAATCAGGGGTTCAGTCTTAGCTAGTCCAAAAAAATAAATTTTAGAATTGGTTGAAAGGAAATATGTCAAAGTAGGCATTTAAAATGACCTATATACAGTTCATCAAACCTGTCTGGCCTGGAGAAGTAGATATAGCAAGGTGACAGTAGGTGTGACTGAGATGTCCTTGACAGGCCAGGTAGAATTCTGACATGCAATTGATGAATAGAGAAGAAGAAATCTCTTTCATTCTTCTTAGCAGTTTTATTCCTAATTTGATCTGCACCCTCACTTCTAGGCCATGGGTTCTCAGGAGACCAGAATTTCTTATCCATAGACCCCAAAGTAAGTAGCTCAAATCCTCAGCAAACACCAGATGCTTAGAATGCAAATGGGTGGAAGGAAAGATGAATGGATAGATGGATGAATGGGTGGGTGAGTGGATCATATATGCTAGAGTCCAACTGAAGGACTGAAGAAGAAAGAACAATAAAACAAGGATTGAATGGAGAATGAATGATTGATGGATGCATGGTAAAATCCATTGGCATCTGCAAGGGATGCCTGATTGTTGTGCATGCTATGATATTGTACTGGGAATTCTGTCAGAATATAAATGCACTAATATCATGTAGAGGTAGATGCACACTCAGCTGTGCTTTTCATGCTCGCAAGTAGACCTTTGAAGAAATTTCAAATTTATGCAGAATTAACTACCTTCAGTTTAATGATGCTTTATCTCATATGCCCCTTATGGCCTGCAAATAGGATTTTTGTCTCTGACTCCACATTTCTTGAAGACCCTTAACCATCACAGAAATGCTGATATGGCACAGCCAGGCCTGGATATAGAAGCATCTTGGCAAGTGAAGAAAGAAATGAAGTGAACTTCCTGGGGCTGTCTGCATAGGAAAGAAGAGTGAGCTGTTTTTACAGATGCGAACATTTAAATATTTACTTGTTGCACAACTTGGAAATATTCACATACATATGTTAAACAACCACACATTCATTTTTATCTACTCATTTATTCATTCATTTTGTACATATTTATGGTGTGCTTGCTGGGCGCCAGGTGCTAAGGATCCCAAGGTGAGCATAGACACATCATCCATATCATCTCAGAAAGTTCCCTAGTGGAAGCTACAGATACATATATATATACATATATGAAATTAGGATACTGTAGAGAAGGAAGCACTCAGTAGGTTGGTATGGATAGGAGGCTGGGCCATATGAATGTCATACAAATGTGACTTTATCCTTAAAGTTAGGAAATCCTTTGTCCTAAGAACTCCTTTTGCAATAGCTTTATAAATGAAAGAAAAACAGCTATTCTAGCTGGGACCAATTCCTGCTTGTTATCTCCATCTTTCCCCCCACCACAGCCTAGAAAGCCACAGGCTTGAAGACCTTATATTTTCTCCTATACCCCATGGGTTGAGATCTTGAGCTGCCCCAGTCCTATTTAAGCCTACATCTGGGTCAGCAGTGGCCCCAGGCAGGCAGTGCCAGTGTTGGTTACACAGTGATTTCCCTACAGTGGTTTCAGCTGCAGTCCTGGGTAGAGGTCTAGATCTGGTCGGGCAGACCTGCCTGCCACTTGCTGAGTGAGTACGTAGGTCCATCTCCCTTGTACTTCCTTGAGCCCTCTTCTCTTACTCCCAAATCTCAAATTTTTATCTTCTGACCACCCAAGGTAGTTGAGCCTAGCAGAAGCACCTGGAAAACTGGGTCCTGCATCCAGGATTGAGGTTTCCTGGCTGGTTCTGTGTCTTGGCAGTGTGGGCTTGCAGAAGGAACATCTCACCTTGACTTGCGCTGGGAACTTCTGTTCAGGCTGCTTCCCTGGATGCTTTCCTGCCTTAGAATCTGCTGGAGTTCTTTCTGAACGACTGAGTTGATGAAAATGGTATCTTTGTCTCTCTTTTCTCTTCTAAGAGGGCGTGATACTTCACTGCCACAGCTCCCTTAGAAGTCTGCTTCTGCCCCTCAATGCTTGTTATGAAAATTCTGGCACCTGAGCATCATTCACTTCCCAGAGTAAACAACTGATAGATGACACCCTAGAAATGCAGAGTTATGGCAACAAAAGCCACTGGTCTGGGGATATGTTCTTTGGAGGGAATGGGCATTAGGGGTCATGAGAAGGTGAAGGCTACTGTGTGTGTATGTATATATGTACATATATATATACACACATATATATACACACATGTATATACACACATATATACACACACACACACACACACACACACACACACACATATATATATATATTCAGGTTAGGCTGACAAGGATATTGAAAATTTTAAATATTTGGGGTTCTCTTGCATCTGGCTTAAAATTTCAGTTCAGATATTTACTACCTGTGTTATTTATCCGCTTTATGTTATTGTTTCTTCATCTGCAAATAGGAATATTTTAACCCCCAATTTGAAGGGTTATTGTGAGGCATAAATAAAAAAAAATTATTCAAAGCATTCAATACAGGTAGGTGATCCATAAATGTAAATTTCTTTTATATTTACTTTATCTTAGCATGAATTTAGAGCATGTGCATAAGCCCCGAGCTGAGAAGGGAAGGAGAGGCGTGGCCCCCACCCCAGGGTCTCACGGTATAGCAAGCGCAGGAGTCTTGATGAAAAGTCTCAAGTGTCAGGCAGAGTTCAGAGATTTTTTTCCCCCTGTAGCTTTATGACTTTCAGACTGTTCCCCAAAATTGTGCTTAATTTTAACTTCATTAACTTCCTGTTCTGTCACAACAGTTGAACAAGGATTTCTCCATGAGCAGTATTCAAATCAGCTTTTAATGAGCTATTTAATTAAAGGCTAATTGAGGTGAATTCATTAAAGATTTCTAAATTATGCTTATCAGGGTAGCTATGTTTTAAGATAAGTTTTAAATATGTGCTTTATATTGCATTGTTTGATCATAAAAGTATGTATAAAATTACTTTCAAAAATTACTAATTAGAATGTGGGTGTATTTTTCTTCCTTAACACTTAACTGGGACAGTTAACAAAGTGGGACAGTTAACAAATCAATTTAATATATGTTCAGTGTTGGGCTGAGATGATAAGAGGTTGCTACTTACTATTGTGGAGGTTGTGTATGGCCCATGAAAAATTGCCAAGTTTTCTGAGGTGAGGTGTGGCTAGGCTGCCTTCAATACGGTGTTTCAGTGCTGTGTAAATCCTACATGCTTACATGTAGGGTTTTTACCAAGCCCTGGGGACTCCTTGGGTTTGAGATTGACTCTGTGTAGAACAAGGCTACTTTCTCCGTACCCAACAACCACTCAGGAAATGAACGTGTGAAGCATGATATGATATGACCATCCCCCCCAAAACCAGGGAAGTCCTAATGTCCTATTTGCTGGGGATAAAGGTTTGATTCAGTCTTCATCCACTGAGAGTCTCCTCTGTTCCAAGTATGGTCCCAGACCCAGAGAATACAGATGAATGGAGGTTCTTCATCTAATGGAAGTGGAGCACCAAGACATGGGACAGGCACCATGACATGTGCATGCTTCAAGATCAGGAAAAAGTCTCAGGAGTGCCTGGAGAGGGGGTGTGGAGCCTCTCCTGGGCAGTCAGGAGCAGTCCCCTGAGGGATGTGCCTCTAAGCCCAGACGGTTAAGTAGGTGCTGTCCCAGTAAAGAAGAAGGAAAGGTCATGATTGACAGAGGGAATAACATAAGCAAGTTAGAAGAAGTTGGAGACTGTGCTCAGGTTGAAGATTTATGTGAAATTCTAAAAGCACAGAGTTTGTGGGGATGAGAGTTAGGGTTGGCATTTAGTTTGAAATGAACTTTCAGGAACCACTTCAAGTGTTCAATAACCACTCAAAACCTGGCCCCTTCTTCCCCTCCTGCCCCACGCACATTCACTGAGAGACATAAAGGAGGGAAAGGCAAATTCAGGTTTTCACAAACAGTGGTCTATGTATCTATGTTCAGGGGTAAATGTTGGGGCAAGAGTAAGAAGACTGAAGGCAGGGATGATCCATTTAATCGGAGATTCCTTTACGCTTTAGATAAGAAGAAGGATTGCTAATGGGTCATTGTGAATAGGATTAAAGAAGAAGGAAAAACTCCAAGAGAAAATTAAGGTTGTTTGATTAGAATGGGAGGAGAAGGGAAAAGAAAGCTCCAGACTTTTCCCTTGGGTGGCTGAGTGATTTTAGCAACTGAAAAGAGTCTCTTTGTCAGTCTGTGCCTGGAGCACTCTAATCAATAATGCCTGCTTATCATTTTAAGAGAGACAGTAACCAACTTGGAGCTTGTAGGAGAGAAAGAAGCAGGCCAGTGAAAGTGCTGAAATCATTTCACATGTGCATCTACTAAAGAAAATGGAACTATTGGATAGGAAAAGAGAAGGTTTAGTCCTCTGCAAACATGTGATTGGCTGCCACCTGGAAGGAGGTATTGATCCCTGTAAGTATGGGAAGGTCAACCTAATTTTTCTTCTTTGTATTAAACCTAACAATTTGATTAGATTGGCAGTGGAATGGAGGTGAGTGCTGTGAAAAGGCGAGCTCCTTGTCCTAGGCAAGGTACAAGGGCAGGCTGGAATGACTATGGGGCCTTTTCTAGAGGAGATTCTTGTTGGGATACGGTAGGGATGATTGAGGGACTTAAATGCCACTAGGGTCACTTCCAGAGTTGCTATTGAATGGCTCTATGAATCCCTGATTGCACTAATTAATCAATCATTTGGACCTCTGTTACAAAGAATGGCTTCCTTGTCCTACCTGCACATATGTGAGGTGAATAAAGAGAACTCATAAATACTGTGGAAAATGGTGCTTGGCTAATGACACAGACCCACAGACCCAACTGAGTAAGACCACGTTCCTGTAAAAAAGCTACTTTGTAATTCCAACACTGAGATGCTGAAAGAACAGGGATTGTCAGTGAAGTAAGAAGCCTGATGAATTAGAAACACCAATACCAGGGTCCTTGGGAAGACAGAGCCAGGCAAAAGTGAACTTTTTTCTTGTCATTCTTCCCACCCAAGCAATGCGTGTTGAATGCCTACCTCATGACAGGCCAGAGGGGAGAAAAGAATGTTGATTCTCTTATCTGAAGCTTAAGAAGATCCTCAGGTGCGAATATGCCTACATTTTCTATAGTGAAGTCTCTTCCCTGCAGAGGACAGAATTAGGAAATTAAGAAACCTCATTTCTTCAATTTGAGGCCAGATCCCTTAGTTCACAGAATGATTACATTAATGAGTTCATTCATTCAGTTGCTTTCATTCATTTATGGATTCAGTCAGTCAGTCAGTCCTTCACTCATTCAAAAAATAAAAAAATGGCATTCTGTCTCCCAATTCCATCTTGGCTCTCCCTTCTTGTCTCTATTGTCTCTTCTGCCATCCTTTCTTATCTGGACAACTGGGATAGCTCCTAACTGGTCTCCTCAAGTCTTCTTTTGCTCCACTCTAATCTTGTCCCCATATTTTTCTCTTAACAATGGTTTTACAAGCAAAGTAGCCTTGCAACCTGTTGGTCTATTACCCTTCAATGGCTCTTTTGCGCTAGTCTGAAAGATCCAACACCATTGGCCATCACTGAATTTGGCAATCAGGACCTTCGAGGTGCCAGGGGCACTCTCCTCCTCATCTGGATTCTTCTAACTCCTCTGGTCTCAGCTTTTTGGAAATGCTTCCCCTGTCCCCAAATTCAATGCAGCGCCCTTCTCTCATTATTCTTCCTCACAGCACTTGTTCATTTCCTTTTTGCACCCTCCACATTATCTATTAATTCAAACCCCCTCATACACCATGAGGCCAAGGCCCACACCTGTTTTTTCACTGTTGTAGTCTAAGTGTTTAACACAGCACCTGGCTCATTGTAAGTCATTGGTTGATTTGTTGAATGAATGAATGAAATACTGATTAAGCGACTCATAAACTGATCTGCGGTGACTGAAATGAGAGATGAACAAGTCAGACTTGGACTCTGCCTGCATGAGACTTAAAATCACACACTTAGGGCTGATATCAAAAAATTAAATACGAAAAAACAACAGTGGGTCTTAATTTAGGAGAGGCACCTGGAGTTCACAAACTAAGACATCTTTGTCTGTCCTCTGAGGCCAGAAAGTTTCTTCAGTGGGTTGGTGGAAAGGGCACCCTTCTGATAGACTGTAACTGAGTGAAGTATCATGATATATAATCTGCTTTCTCACTGAGAAATAATTCAACTTGAGATTGCTGGTCTTGCGTTTGGGTTCCTTGCACTCTCCTAGTAGAAAATCTGCAAGATTCTAATTCCCAGAGGTGTCAAGATGGAGGCAGCAAAAGGCAGAGGATCTATCACCTTAGAGCTAAGGAAAGGGGAGGCCAGGGAGAATTTACTACCTCTAGAGGCAGATTGATTAGAAAGAACTGCCAGGAAATTTCTATTTGCATTTTTTTTCTCAGGAGGGATTAGAGAAAGGAAGATGATTCTAAATGAGAACAACCCAATCATTTTCTCCTAAAACATACTCCAATTTGTCTTCCAGCTCCCAGAAACTACTACCTTGTATAATTCCGTAAGCAAGGTAATCAGCACTGTGAGTTTGGCTTTTTCCTTATTCTCTTGATAAACTAGCAAAATTCACCTATGAAACCTTGGAGTTCATTATGGTGTCATTTTCTCTCTCCATAAATCAAAGCTATTTTATCTCCTTCAGTCTAACCAAGCTCCAGAAATGACATCTCTGCCTCTTGCTTTCAATTATTCATATTCTTTTGTTGACAAAAACCCAGGCAGTGTGGTCCTTGGGTGAGTTTTCATCCAAACTATGCCAACTCCTCAACAGAATTGGGTTTAAATTAACATTACTCACCACCAAATGGAGAGCAGTAACCCAAGGGAGAGCCACAGCAATACTAAAATGCAATTTTGTTAGGGGCACATATGGACAAAAACTCTTGTGCATGCAGTCCTTAATTGAAAAATAAAACAATTAGTTTTTAGTACTTTTGAAATAACAGAGGGAAGCACATTTATAGGATGACTGGGAAGAAATAGCCTTACGCTGTTTCTTTTTTAATAACATCAAGTATGTTCACTGTTAAGCTTATTAAAACATGAAAGCTGAACATAGCAAGACCCTGGGAGGCCATTGCATTGATTGTTTGTGAACTGTCCTTACTCCTCATTCTACTCTTAATATCAAACCAAACAGGAGAAAAAACCTTCCTGCAAGTAGAGACTGTTGTGTGCTTTAATTTTATCTGCCCCAAGTGTAGGTCACGTAGGTCTAAGCATGAAGAAAGTGATGAGACCCATAAAGAGTATGTAAGGTTTTTGACATTGTTTGTGTATTGCTTCCTCTATCTGTGAGGTGCTTATGGACATGAACTCAGCACCTGTTTCAAGAAGAAGTACCTCCAAAGTGCTCCATGCTGTAGACTTAAAACCTCCAGCCAGTTGGCCTCTTATTATACCTACTCTTTCTTTTCAGTTTCCCTCCAAATCCATGGATAGCAGAGTGAAGGAGGAGGATGATTACAGCTCTATAAACAGAGAATCCAGGTTCTGTCTTGGTATTAATCTACTCAACATGCAACCAGGGATCCTCCAACCCCTCATCATGGCTTAGGAAACCCTCCAAGCAATGGCCTCAGTGCCCCGCCATCCTCATTTCTAGCCACCTCCACCTACAAGTCATATCCAATTACATCTATCTGCTCATGTTGTTTTTGTAGCTCCCTTTTGCACAAACAGCTTCCCTTAAACTCAATTCTTTTCCTTCTCCTCTGGCAAATCCTTACTCATTCTTCACGGTTCCATTCAAGCAAATCCTCCTCTGTGAAGTATTTCTCATTCAAATCTCCTCCTCCAGTCCCTGTAGACTTCTGCAGGTTGTCTCTACCTCAATTATGGTCCCGATGTGGGGGGATCTTTCACATAACTAGAGGTCTTTGAGACCAAACAAATCTCATCCCAGATACCCAGGCAGTGCCTGGCATGGAATAGTTGCCTAACAACCCCTGACAAATGAGTAACAAATCAATGGGACAGGCCAGTGTACCCTACTATAGAGATCAGGAGTAAAGGAGATGCTGGAGCAGGAAGAGAACATTTTGCGTCATTCTCCTTCATCCTTTAAAGTTCAGTAAAAGACGTGACTAATGAAAGGGTGCATGGAAAAACCCATTTTAATACTGTTTGATTTATTAAAAGTTATATTGATGAAATAGTAATCAATTGAAAGTATTTAAAATATAATAGTTAATAGTTGCAAATCTCAATTCCTCAAGACCACCTTATTTTCTTCTACCATTTGTCCATATAGACTCACATTTTTGCATAACTATAGTCAAAAGTCACATACCATCAGATATTTTGCTTTTCTCACTTTTTAAAATCATTTATTGATGTTTCCATCCACTTAGTTCTTCAAAGTGTTGATGCTTATATTTCCTTTCCCACTGTACCATTAAGTATCATTGTTGCTACATATGCTTCACGATTGCTTTCCTAAAGAATGGGGCCATGTAAACAAATATAGGTTTTTGGTGTCCAACTATCTGCTAAAATCTCAGATCCATCACTTTGCAGATCTGTGGCTTAAGTTGACCTCAAAACCTCAGTTTTCTCCTCCATAAAATGAGCAGCATAATAGTATTTACTAAATTGTATTGATTTGAAAAATTTTTAAAAATCAATAAATAATTGCATAGTATACATCACATAGAAATAGATTATTGCTGTTATTATTGGCAGAAGAAAACTGCAACTTAAAACTTCATATTTATCGTCTGTACCATAAGATTTCCACCTTCTAGTTGTATTTATAGGAAGTTTAGAAGATATGGCATAGTGGAGGGTTTCTGACAATAATTGAACAAATATCTGGGCATTCAATTAGAGGTCAGCATGTGGGTGGAATCAGAGAAAAATTTACACTATTCTTTAACCACAGCATGATATGACCTATTGTTGAGAGTCATGGAGCAGTTGTGACATCAGACTAGACCACATATTGTTGCTCTGATAGAGTAGAAATTGCTCTACACACAGCTTGCTCTCTTGTGGTGGGTAAGTTCTATCACTGACCTGGGTTTTGCCTTCCTCATTTGCAAAATCAAGATGGTGGAACAGATGACATGCAGTGCCCATTACAAATCTAAGATGGCTTCTTCCCCCCCCCCATCTACCTTTGGCAAATAGATGGATTTTCAATGATCTGTTTTTTTCCTTTTAGTTGGCCCTCCCACCCTGTATACCAAAATTTATAGTGACTATAACCTATTAGAGGGAAATGCTATCATGAATCGATCTGATATTCTACTGAGTTACCACATTGAAGAAATGTGTAATTATGTATGAAAGAGTGAGCTACTTTGGAAAATGAGTGTGTTTCTCAAATAATATTCCACTCGGCTATTTCGGTGGCTTTGAGTTATTGTAAGGATATCCACGAGGAATTGGACTTGATAACCCCAGAGGATATTTTGCAACATCAGAGTTCATGAAAACGCTCATTCTTTACTCTGGACAGATTTCCTACATGAGGGATTGCAACAATTAACATTTAATTGAATTTAGTCATTTCCATTTTTAAGCCAAAACGGAGGTAGGACCACACCGTTTCTCTCATCAGGCAGAGGCAGAGACTTGGGGACTCAGACACTCCTCATTTGTTTCTTTGCAAGAATGCAGGGTATTCGATACACTGGACCCATATTTGGCCCTTCAGTCTGCTGCTCACCAGGACAAACTTACCAGTCACCTGCCAGGTAGACCAGAATGGGCCATTATGGTGCTAAAGCCCAGTTACTCTCAGAGCCAAAATAAAGAACAGAAATTGTTTTCTTTAAATATGTAATCAATCATAATCCTGTAAATAGTTACTTTTCTATTAATGTCACCATATATCACCTAAAGCCCTCTTAATTCTACAAAATTCTCTCTTGCCTAGTTCCTCGTCTCTTGTTTATTATTTGATTTAGGGGATAATACAGAAATTCTGTATTGAACAGGTCTTTCCTCTTTATTCTCCCTTTAGGTCCAGAGTTTGCAAGAGAAGCATTTTGGTGAATGATGCAGATAGAAAATGAACCCCTGCATTCTACAGCTACAAGGGATTTTGGGAGCAGAGAGATGATTAGATGACTTTGGGGATTAAGACTAGAGTGTGATTGCTGACCTTGCCATTTAATATCTGCATGACCATGGGACAATCACGGTACCTTTCTGAATTTCGGTTTCCTTAACTAAAAGCAGGAACCATGTACGGCTGCTCATGAGGACCCAAGGCACTGAATATGTAGTGGCTTAGGAGCATTATGCACAAAGTCAATTCCGCTGTTAGTACTTCCCATTTGCTTTAAGCCAAACCCATGTGAATGTTTTCTTTAAAAGAGACATTGACCGACTGATGTCCAGAGATAAGTGAACAAGGGGGCAAAGGGGATGAAACCTACACGAGCATCTTACAACATAAAGCTAAAGGAAAGGGGGCAATTGGATTGGAAGAGGAGAACTGTGAGACGAGTGAAAAGAACTGTATTCAAATATAGAAAATGGAGTTGGCTGGCTCTTCCTAACTCTGGGGGAAGCTCGGAATGGTTGAACCATGGTTTGCCTGCATATTTTGATCTAACTGCTCAGTGTTTACCAGAATGTAGATTCTGAGCTTCTTTTTGCTGAAGGAACATAAAAAGGAGCAGTGCAGTGGGGATCCCAACATAGGTTAGGGAGAGACCTTGATGATGGTATCAAAGGATGCCTCTCACCCTTTACATCTAAATCTTTCCCATGAGCGATGACAATTCCATGGCCATAATAGCAAACAAACAGCAACGAGAACCCATGCACATGCATGTGCACACACACACACACACACACACACACACACACACACACACCACACCACTCTCATTTTTATCCAGATTACCTAGGCTTTTGAAGAATGGAACTAAAGGCCCTACCATTTGTTGAATTTACACCATTTATTGAATCATGTACTAGACATTGATTGTATCTACTTAGTAAGTAATAGGGAAACACCTGTCAAAAGGAGGAATGAATGAATGAATGACCCTCTAAACTACATTTTTATCCACATTTTACAAAGGAGAGAAACCCATTTATAAATAAGAGGTAGCCATTTGGAGTGGACTGAAGGAACATGTGTTTCATTTTAGAACATTTTTGAGGAGGAGTTTTTTACCAACAAGATTCAGAAAGTCAAATTTAATTTCCTTTAAGTGGAGAGTTCTGAGCTGCAAAATCAGCAGTTTAGAGAATCTTGCTGTTTATCAAAAGTTAGAATGTCAGCCATCAGCAGACAGGACAACTATACTAATGAAAATGCATGACTTTTCATTATTGGGCCAATTTGCACAATGCAATTGTGATTGAGTAAGTTGCAACAGTGACATGTTCCATTTAAAACACTAGGATGATTTTACTGTTTACAAATATGATAAATCTTTGACATTTTATGTTTACAACTAGGCCTCAGATAAGAAAGCTTCCAGCAGGTGTTATGTTAATATGCTTGTGTAAGTATTATTTTTTTAAGCATCTAGACCAAGCGCTAAACTGAATAAAATTCATGAGTTGATTTCCTATGACTTGGAGAAAGTTTGTCGAACTCTTGCTGGTCTTCTCCAACATGCAGGACAGGACCTCCCAGGGCCATCCTTGAAGATGCTGCCTTCAGAAAGTCTCCGTCCTCAGGATGGAGTGGTGGTCCCCAGAATTGCCCTCCAGTGAACTTCAGGCTGGAACTCCCTAGTCCTGTCACCAGTACAGAAGCAGATGCAAAGTCTGTGGAGCACACCATCCTTCCCTCTGCCCCTAAGTTTAGCAAACACAGGAGTGCACATAGTTCTAAATGTCATGGGGCCCCTGAAGCAAGAGTCTCCTGACATATACTGAAAGCATTTTCTTTCTCCAAGGGGCAGTTCATTTGGAAAAGACCATATGGTTTAAAAAATGAAGACAGTAGTGGTTGGCAGATGATGAAAAATGGACTTTCATTGTTTTTCTAGTGAAAGTATGGGCAGCAATGTGGGCGCTAGATTGGAAAGTTGACAGTGAATTGGAGAAAAAGGTTTTTGGTTATCTGTGAACTTACTGAGTTGTGCAAAGGTTCAATTTCTTATTGGTATGTTAAGTGACTTTCAAAGGTCAGTAGTAAGGTCAAGAGTAAACCCCCAGTGACACTCTGTCCTGAGGAATCCCAGCAACACTAATTTATTTTGTGCATCCTAAGTAGCCGCTTTGAACATTGAACTGTAGTCCTCAGACCCAAGAGTCCTTTGCAGGAAATTAAAAAGGACTAAGGTATTTTTTGGTTGTTTTTTTGGGAGGAGGGTGTCCATTTATTTATATTATTTTTCTGATTTTTTCATACGACAAATATTCATGAATATACCTCATATATCCCATGTTCTAGAAATAAGCACTGGGAATACAGCAATGATTGAAGAAAATGTTTCTTTCTTCAAAGAACTAAGAGTCTATTTGAGGACACAGAACAAATGTTATAAACAGTGAACAAGAAATACATAATAGAATTATGAATTCTAATTATAGCCTATCTTATACAGTTTATCAAAGGACTAGTCAATTCATTATCATGTCTTGATGTTTTTAAATGTACTTTGTATTTATTTAAGTATATGTGAGAAGGCCCTTGTATTTGTCAGAATTCTCTAGAGAAACAGACCCAACAGGAGATATCTATAAATATGAGATTTATAAAGGTGTCTTATGCAACCATGGGAATGGAAGAGTCCAAAATCTGTAGAGCAGGCTGTAAAACTGGCAGCTCTGATGAAAAGTCTGGATGAACTCCACAGGAGAGGATCGCTGGCTGAAGAAGTGATGAAAAAGTCTCTCTTCTTCCTTAAAAACCTTCAGCCGATTGGATTATCTCATTTGTGGGAGGAACGCCTTAGTTGGTCACAAATGTAATCAGCCACATCTGCAATCAACTGACTGATGATTTAATACACCAGCCTTCCAGTTATCACCCAGCCAGGAAATCTTATTGCAGCAATGGTCAGGCCATTGCTTGCCTGACCAGACAACTGGACATCATTATTTGACCAAGCTGACTCCAGAACCCAACCATTACAACCCTGTGTCAAGAAATTGAGAGCTTGAGATAGAGACTTACAAAGACCTTGAGAAGAAAACTGATGAAGGGTTGGCTAATTCTTCCTGAGGGAAGGCACTTCTTGGAGGAGGTGGTGTTTGCATTGGATCTTGAAAGGTTGATGTGGTGGCTTGGAGATATGTACCCCAGAAAACATGTTCTTAATCTTAATCCATTCCTGTGAGTATGAACCCCATTGTAAATAGGACCTTTTGCTGAGATAACTTCAGTTAAGGTGTGGCCCAACTGAATAAGTGTGGGTATTAATCCCATTCTGGAAGCCTCATAGGGAAGGCCAAACAAAGAGAAGCCACAGGTGAAGCTAGGAGCTGGAAGTCAATGGCACCTGCAAGAGAAAGGAGAAAATGCTACCACATGTATGGCCCTGAGACAGAAAAACCAAGGATAAAGGAACACTGGCAGCCAGCTCCAAATGCCACAGTTTTGGGGGAGAAAGCACTGCCTTGCTAATACCTCAATCTTCCACTACTCCTAACCTTAAAACTGAGCCAATAAATTCCCATGTTAAGCCAACACATTGTGTGGTATTTGTTTTAGCAGCTGAGAAATTGAAACAGTAGAGTAGGCACATGCTGGCAGAATGTAGGTCTGTGGAAGCAATTCCAGGCAAAAGGATGGCATGTGCAAAGACATAGTGTTAGGAAAGGGGTGCAAAGTGGTAGCAAACAGAGAGAAATTTGGTATGATGGGTATCAAGGTGTGTGGGGGCATGATGCCAATGACACCTGAGTGTGATTTGATGAGTGAGCACCTTTAAGCAAAAGCTTGGGAATGTGAACTTTGTTCTCTAATAGATACGGACCCAAATGATCCATAAGTAGCCATGCACACCAGTTTCTAGAAAGAGAGGATAGGTTGACTCTTCAGTTTTCAGAGTGGACCATGAAGTTGGCATTAATATTTCACAACTGGGCCCTGGTCACCTCTGTAGCTTTACTACTCATTATTGTCCTCCTTAATTCCATGCTAAAACGATGCCAGATTTCTTTCATCACATTACCTCCAGCCTCTTCTTTTGCACATTCTGGAGCTTGTGGCTGGAACACCCTCTCATTCTTCGATGTCTGGCTCTGCACTCATTCTACGGGCTTCAATTCAGATGCTACTTTCTCCTCAAAACTTGCTTTATTCAGCAAGTCCGTTAGGACCCCTACACTGGGCTCCTCCAGCCCTTGCTACTTCAATTAGATCATGGGGTCGCTGTATGTTGTTGCCTGGTCATCTACCTGTAGTATCTCTTCCTGCTTTCCCTTATCATAGATGCATATAAATTGGCTGTGAGTTCATGAGGACAGGGAGTTTGTGAATAAATAAATGGGATATTTAAGTGGCTCATGTTCCAAGAGTCATGGGGTTTGGCTAAAAATTACTTCATTTGATTTTTTTAACATTTATTTATGTATTATTAGGGTGAAATTTGTGAAAGACCTTAAAACAGATGTAGCTGTGTGGCTGCATTTTAAAAAATTTCACCCATTATGTGATCTTAAAATGGTAACAGCTGCAGGACCATGTGCTTGTCCAATCCCTTTCCGCCCTTGCAGTTTCTTGCATTGCTGTCATTCCAGTGGGATTTATAAGGGTCCTTTTCAAAGGAGGGGGGATCAGGAAGAGATTTGACAGAGGTGTAAAAATAGCATTGGGGCCGAGTGAATAAAACCTCAGAACTGTTTGCGTCGCTATTGAAATCCAAGCTAGGGGAGGGAATGGAGCCAGCCAAAGCACAGGTGTTGGAGGAAGGCAGCTGGCACCTCAGCACCTAGAGCTGCCTGGAAAGTCATTAGCAGAGGCCCCAATTGATTTTAGCTGTTGTGGGATTAAAAGCAAATAGAACTTCATTGGAGCCTCTGGATACTTTGGGGCAAGGAAGAATTTTTCAGTTGAAATGTCTCCATATTTCAGATAGTCAGAAAGAAGGACATGGAGATGGCCAAAGCTGAAGGGCCAAGGGCAGGAACTGAAGCTGAGATAAAGTATTAAGATGACGGGGTCTGGTTGCTGGTGAGTGTTCAAGGCTGGAGGGAGCTTAGGGCTAGGGTGGGGTGGTCTAGAGTTATTGCAGAGAAAACCCATAGCATTTGCTTTTCTGGCCCCATATTTGCTTGGTAGTAGGTACCAGCAGGTCCAAAGGACCTGAGTTATTTTGAGTTCCTGCTGTGCCTTGCAAACCCTCACCCCTGGGTCATGGTGAGGTCAAGGTTGAGCACTATTAAGACTGATCAGAATGGGAAAAAAACTCTCCCAAGTCACATTTCCCTGCAACCATTAGTCAGGTCCCCAGCAAAAGCAATCAATAGTTACAGCGCAATCAGAGAGAGGCTGCAGGGGGGCCAGAGCAGCGATGGGTACGCAGGAAGTCCTGCCTGGGTCAGAGGTTGATTGCGCTCGTCTCACTTGCTTTCCACACCAAAAGGAAGAAGGCAGAGCTGCTGGACATTACAGGACTCCCAAACCAGCAGCAGAGCATAGGTTCTTCATGCAGGAGACATTGGGAACATTCAGGAAAGGACCCTCTCATTCCAAGAGAAACCCCCAGCACCCAGAGCCTAGATGAAATGTAGTTGGAGATGTATATACAGATGTATATCTTTATTTGGAATTTAATTATATCATATTTTCTGGTGATTCAGTTTTATGTTAAAGAATCTATGTATGAAGAGTTCCTAAGTCATAACTCAATATTAAATGAGGCATTAGGATTCCCCCATTCTTCAAATAACATGCTGTATGCTACTTGGATTGTTTCTCCATCTCTTTTCTCTGAGGTCACTAAAGAAACTTGAGGAGAATAAGACCCTTCCCTCCCTCCCCTCCCAATTTGGGAGCTTTGCACCTTTATGAAAATAAAGGAGTTTTTGTTCTGAATCTGCCTCATTAACTCTAACTCCAGTTATAAATGTACAAAGCTGTAAGATTTTGCCAAACAGAGACTTGTCGGAATGGCTGGTATCTTCTCTAGCCTTAGGGGCATGAAATCCTTCTTCTAGCACAAATGGCCTCCCTCCCTCCCTCACACTGTGGGAGATGGAATCTTTGATCAAGGACCAGTCTAGGGGCAGAGTTGGGGGTACAGAGTAGAGTTTGACATTGCCTGATGCTGGGGATGAGAACCAGGAATGCTGAGACCCCGGGAATGGGAGACCCTGGGGCCAGAGTGCAAGCAAAGACAGAATCCTCTAGCAAAGTAGAGAGACAAATTCCAGAGGGGAAAAAGAATCCCAATCTGGTGTGAAGCATATAGAGGCAAGGAGATGAAGTGTTTTAAGTTACCACTCTTCTCACCATCAGTTCTCCTTGAAATCAGCTCCTCATCAGATATTAATTGAGCACAATCTACGGGCCAGATCCTGTGCTAGACGAAGTTATGACAGTGGGCAGAAGAGACTTGCTCACCTCCTGGATGGCGGCTTCATTCCAACAGCAGAGCATGAGCAGACAGAACAAAGTTGGGGCTCAATGCACCTGCGGCTGAGTGGGGCAGAATTGGGTGCAAGTCTCAGACTTGCTACTCACTGGCCATGGGCAAATCACTTATTTGCACAGATCATGTAATCTCTCTGAATCTGTTTCCCATGAAGTGGGAGAAGAATGTCTTGAGACATGAAATCGCACACAGAATATATAGTTCTTAGCAGATGCCATGCACCCACCACATAGTACCTTACACGTACGTTTTTGGTCCCCCATGATGTGATGTTCAGAGTAGCCTTGGGCATCATGGCAAGCACTGATGATCTTAATATGACTCTCCTTTGGTGACAAATGAGCATACAGTGCTGTCAGTTAAGACCTTCCTGTCCCCCACATACCTTAATAAGAGGAAAGTCAACTCCAGATCACCAAGATGTATTTTGAGCTGCAAGGCAACCAGAAAACCTTCACTATTCCATTTCGAGATTTACTGGGCAAGAATTAACTGAGTCACTTTTAATAATTGCTATTAATTTACCAATAGTAGTGAAACATCTCTTCTTCCTTTTAGTAAATGAGGTTAGCACCATAAAAAACAATGTGTCTGGGTCTGTAAATAGCAGATCAATGAGATGGACTCATCCTTGAGGAATTTCTCAAGAAAACAAGAAGATTCCAATCTTTACTTGGCTGCTTCTTTTTCCAGTGGCTCTTATTCCATTCCTCTGGTGAAAACATTAAGGGATTTATGAACATTGGGATGCTTATGGGGTTTGAGTCATTTCTTAATCCAAGATTATTCCTTTTAGTTGACTTTTAATGTGTGGCATTTTTGCATGGAAGAGAATGTGTCAGAAACTAATAATGTCCAGTGCAGGCTAGAGGCAGGAGCTGGGAGGCCCGTTGTTGGCTTCTGACACTGTTCTTTCTCCATCCCTTCCTGACCCTTTGGCATTTTTCACCTTAGTGTCATCGACACAGGAACTAGAAAAGTAACACTCTGGTTTTGGGTCTAGGTAGACATGCTCTGCTCTGACAGTGCCTGGGCATGCAGGTGTATTTTGTTGAACTTTCATCTGGATGTGATCAGCATTATAAATCTTTGTCTTGAATTCCCAAACCCAAATAATTAACTATTTGACTCAACATCAGACACTATCCTATACTTTTAAAAAACATTTCTATCTCTTAATTCTTCTTGCCCCCATTGTTTTGCAAATCTTCTATGTTTTGGAAACAACATCAGAAACTGTTCTAAAATATGTTGTAAAATAAGTTCACAGCACCCTTTTAGAGGCAAATGATATTTTTGCTAATTTTTGATGATAAAAACAAGACTTAGGTAAGGAGAGGCTGCTCAATACCAAATTTATAGTGAATTGATCTAAGCTAGTCACAGGAAAGCCTTTTAATCCGAGCCAGCACAGGTGCCTCTGGTCTTTATTTTTTGAGTGTCTGTGTGCAGATTGCTCAGAGCCTGCAAAGGGGTTTTAGCAGTATGTTCTTTTGCCTTAGGTTTCTAATCTTCTCTAATTCAGAGCTGTGATCATGTTGATCTGTGGTAGAAGCCGGGAATCCACATCCCTGTGAATGATGGTGCCAACCTCCCAACTTGCCATTAATAAACCGAGCTGTTCATGTCTCTCTGCGGCATTGCTTGACATTTAGGCCGAGAGTTTTTAATTTCAATAAACAGCTCAGGATGCAATGTACATGCCTGTGTATGTGTTTGACTGTCACACAATTAAAAGCTAGACCGAGGAGGCTGAAGCTTTCATTAAAAGCCATCCACTTTTATTTATTTTGTGTTTGGGGGACCTGCAGAGAGTACAAATCAGGGATAGGTCTCCAGGGGACAGCTTCTTAAACACTATCCGGTGGTAGCAGTCTAACTGTTAGAATGCAGGCTGCCTGATCGTTAGGCTAAAAAAGAAAAAAAAGAACCAAAAAAACATGGTCATTTGAAGAAATCAGACGTGATTATTTTTTCCTCGCTACAAAAGTACCCGAGAGATCTACCAGTCCTTTTTTTGATTAATATTGCTTGCAGTGGTTGCACACCATTCAACTTGGCATTGCATTTATCAAAATTTGCCAGGGCAGACAGGCATTGCCATGTGAGAAGAATGACCATAATGGGCCCCTATGTAAAGGAATATCTGGGTCCTATGAGTGCAAGAGGTGGGGCATAGGGTGGGCGCTTGACCCAGTCTGTTTGTTCTCTCTTCCCCAAGTCCTAAGGGTCCCATCAGCAGCTAGGATGAAGACTCCACCCTTAAGATTCCACATCAGATGACCTGCATAGTCATCCTTCTACTTGCCTGCTGATAAAGGCCAGTTCAGAAAGAGAGGCTTCAGGAACAGCCGCCTCAACCGTTTGTTTCCAAATGCTGACTCAAACCATCTGCCCTTGATTATCTGGAGAATGAATTTAAATGATGTAGTGTGTCTTAAAAATAAGGCCGCAGGTGATTTCTAATGATCAGTCAATTTTGTGAAAGTTTGATTTCTAAAGGTCAGCCTTTATTTAGACACTGGATCTTTGTCGGAGATAGACCCCTTAGCTAAAGGATCATTTTCTGGAAACCTGAATGTGACAGAGGTCTTTTCAGTACCTTTATTACAAATCTGAAGTATTTCATCCCAGTCCACCCACAAGTGCTATTACTTGTTTAGAATAGTAATAGTCTAACTCTAATTTTAATTGAAAGTTGCTCTCCAAGTTCAAAGTATGAGTCCAACTTCTGCATTTGCAGTGAAATTTCGGCAGATAGTATTGGCCTTCATATTACCCTCTGTCCCCTTCATAATGGCCTAGAAAAGAAGTTTCACTCAGAATTGAAGTTTCTCTTTGACCTACCTATAAAACTGGGAAGATTGCACAATTGTATGAAATGGAGTATGTTTCTTTCTTTGTCTTGGATGCCAGGGAGCTCAGAGTCCCAGTTTATACTTAATTTTACAAGAATATTTTGACTTTTATAGTAAGTAAATCTTCTTTTCCTTTTTTAATCTTAACTTTCTTATTTTAAAATTTCTGTTCTATGAGTATCATTTTAACAAGCATTTGAAAACTCCTGGTAGGGGGTGGCGGAGGGAAGCCTTATGATCTGAGGTTTTGGAGAGTGCAGTATGACATTTGTGGGATGAGGTTGCAAGTTTTCAAGTATTCCATTTGAGATATATAAGAAAAATTAGATCCTTCCTTTCTTTGCGTGTTGCAATGTGTACCCTGCCTTAAAATCCTTCTCATGTCCTTCAGAAACTTGGTTGTGCTATAGGGCAAGTCCTTTCCCGGCACCCAGACTATATCATAGATCTTCTTAGATTGTGGATATTATTCATCAGCCTGAGCTATGTTTCTAATATTTCCAGGTTCACACACATAAAACTTTAAAATTATATAGGTCTATAGATTTCTCTTATTACTTTTTACATTCAAATCCATTAATATGAAAAATTTCAAACCATTTTAGATTGGAAATAATTCAGCCAGATATGATTTGAATATGAAGTCTGATATAGGTTGGTTAAGAAATATTGAGCAGGTTCTGCAGGTGGCTGTTCCTATTTCAGAAGCCTGGCTAAATTCAAAGCCATAAAATTTGCCTTCCATAGAATTGCTTCTCTCCATGAATGCAACGTGCTAACTTAGGCAGGGGCTCCGCAGGAGGGCCAAAGTTTTTATGAACTCTCCCACGTAATCTTACAACACAAATGAAAAATAAATGAATGGATAAAATAACAACAAAAGAGAAGCAACTTAAGAATGAAATCTGGAAGTGAAATTTGTACTCTTTAGAAGGAAAACATCCAGAAGTGTATGTCACTGTCCTTAAACAAGCCCCAAACCTTTAAACCTAGTCACTTCATTTGTGAGAATTGATCGTCAGGAGACACTCTAAAAAGAGGGGAGAAATCAGACTATGCATAAACATTTCAAAGTAGTGAATGCTGGGGAAACCAGTGCTTTAGGCTTCAGTAAGTTCCTTTTTATGAAAAGTAACATTCGTATGGCTAATGTCAACTTGATTTGGTTATGACATCCTGTTGTTTGGTCAAATACTGGCCTAGATGCTGTTGGGGAGAGAGTTTGTAGATGGGACTAACTTCTGCAATCAGTTGATTTTAAGCGGAAAAGATTGCACTCAACAACGTGGATGGGCCTCAATCAATCAGCTGGAGACCTTAAAGGCCAAGAACTGAGGGTTCTGGGAGGAAGAAGGAATTCCTGGGTAGAATTAGTAAGGCAATGGAATTCTCTGCTTTTTCATAAAATAATGAATTTGGTAATAATAGTAGCTAAAAATTATTGAATATTTTATTCATGTATGATGTACTTAACCTACATATATCATATACTCCTGTAGACATCATCATGCCCATTCTCAGACAAGGGGCTGAGGCTTTAAGAGTCTAAGTAAGTTGCCCACGGTGATTTAACCAGGAGAGTTAAATCTGAGTTTGTGTGATTTCAGAGATCACAGTCTTATCTTTCCTTGCTTCTCTCTTTTCTACCAAGAGATGCTTAATAAACTACTTTTATTTTTTTCTAATAATGAACAGTAATGATGTCCAGTACCTGGCTCCATCATAACTGTGGTATGCAAAATTGTATTTTATGAGAAGAGAGTACATTGAATGAAGGCTGACAAAGTCTGGGTGACTATTTTTCACAGTTCTGAGTTTTGCTCCTTGCACCTGATCTCTGCTGCACAGCAGATGGCAGCTTGCTTTTTCCTGCTAAGGTTGAAGGGGGCTCAACCCATATTAATAGGATGAAAGCATCTTTTCTGCTAAGCCACACCTACAAGCCTAGCCTGTGCTGACCTCCCAACATATAAAGTCAGACTGCTAACTTAGGAAGCACAGGGTGATTTCCCACTCGCTTTCAAGTTGACTATCATTCCAGGTTGGGAGGGATCCTCATTACCATCTCAGAAACAGATCTTCCAAGCTGCAGCTTTTTCTCCCTCCTGCTGATACAAGGAGGTAAAATGCAAACCTTTCTTCTCTGGGATTGATGACTGCAATTTGTCTTTCTGGGGCCTCCCACCACTGCTGGGACAGGCTGCAGCTGGGCCTGAGATGCCCTCCTGATGCTTCTGAGTCAGCAGATCGCTTTTGGGTTGACCATGCTGCAGCACCTTCTTGTTAAATACCATATTGATTTTAGGACTGTCTTACTTTCCTGCAGCCTGGGCCCCTAAATTGGCTGGGGTAGGAAAATGAGGAGGAAGGGTGTAATGAGCAGAGCTGCTCAGCAGGTTTCTACACACAGCCTTAAGCTATCTGGTGCGACTGATGTGTTTTATTTACTTAACAAATGTAAAATGGCATGGATGCCTCTGGTAGCATAGAGGACTCCGTGGGAGGAGAGACCTAGAGATGGATCCATGCTAGAGGGATTTAATTTATCAGAGACAGAAAAAGAGGTTGCACTAAAAAAGAACAACAAAGCATCGGCTGGATGTTAATTACATTCCCCTACACACTGACTCCACTGCCGCCTTTGTATTCTCAACTTCCATCACCTCTCACCTGGGCTCTGAAGTCATCTCCATGCTTCCCTCCCTAGGCTCCTTCTAATTCGTTCTCCCTGCAACTTCTAGAGAACCTTTTCTGTTTGCCTGTTCCTATTGTGGTAAAATACATGTAACATTGAATTATTTTAAAGTATACAATTCAGTGGCATTAACTACATTCACAACACTGTGCTACCATCACCATCTATTTCCGGAGCTTTTGTATCACCCCAAAGGGGAAACCCATATACCCGTTTGGAAGTCATTCCCTATCCCCTTTTCCTGCAGCCCCTGGCAACTACCAATTTTCTTTCTGTCTCTATGGATTTATCCATGTTGTATGAGATACATGGAGTGGAGATATTGAGATCCTCATACATTTCTGGTGGGAATGGAAAATGTTGTGGCTGCTGTGGAAAACAGTTAGGTGGCTCCTCAAGAAGTTAAACATAGAGTTACCATATGCTTCAGCAATCCAACTTCTAGTTGTATAGTAAAAAAATTGGCACCCTGTGCACAAATGTTCATGGCAGCACTATTCATATCAGCCTGAAGGGAGAAACAACCCAAACGTCCATTTATGGATGGATTGACAAACAAAACATGGTCTACTCAAGCAACAGGGATCTTTTTAACATAGCATGTCACCACACTATTCAAACTCTTCAGTGGATTTCCATCGCATTTCACATTCAATTGAAATGCATAATCCTGACTATAATACAACTTCAGTTGTCTGGACCATCTTGCCTTTCTAACTTTCTCTTTCGCTATTCCTCCACTTTCTCTCCATTCTCTCACCTTGATCTGCAGTTTCTTGAACATGTCAAGCCTCTTCCTGACTCAGGGCCTTTAGAGGATGCTGTAGCCTCAGATATCTGGTTCTCAGACTCATCTAAATGGTCATCTCTGTTATTTTCCTATTTCCACCCCCCACCCTTAGTTTTCCTTCAAAACACTTCACATTTTTAACTCCTTATTTATTTTTTAATGTCTGTCTTCCCACACTCCCAGTGGACAGGAGACCATGTTTGTCATTCCATCACCAGGCACACTGGGCCTGGGGTCAATCTTGGCAGCTACTAGGTACAGGTAAATATTTCTGGTATGTGTAAGCCTGTGGATATGATTTTGGTGGATGATGACTAGTTAGGCAATAGCTACTGTGGAATATGTGGTCATGTAGGAGATCAAAAAATTAAGAGATTTCGGGCTGGTTAATTGGCTGGGGAAGTAAAGCCCAACATGTCTTTGAGAAATAATAGTTATTGGAAGAAAATTTTAAAAAAGAAAAGAATCATGGTGCTTTTAACACTTATAGAAGTATACTTTCAACTTCCAGAGAAGCATCAGCATCTGAACATGGGAGTGGGTTCTTACTTTGGGTGTCCACTCAAGAGGAGAAATGAGGTACCAGGGGTTAATGGGAGAAGACTGAACTCCAACATGGGCTCCCTGGGAGCCTGAGTGAGAACTTTTCATGTCACAGTTGACAGTGGTGAACATTTTATTTTTATAAATTAAATTCCTTCCTGTAATTTTGAACCAAGCATATTTGTCTTTCATTTCAAACATTCCAAGGGTTCCAGGAGAATGGACTTTCAATTATACCCCATGCAGTAACTCTATGATGGTGTGAGTTACGAACTATTGCCCATGTGGTGTTGCTAATAAACATTTGTCTAATTCGATGGCATATATGTACGTTTGTTTGTATGTATTTATTATTAAGCATTAATTGATTGCCTGCTGCAGTTCAGGCCACCCAAAATAAGTTATGGTGAGAAGGTTTTAACAATTCAGGTTCCTGACAGCTTCCTCAAACCACCATATGAGAATTGCTGTCCCATGAGGTATGAAGTCTATGATCTGCTCTTTCAACCAGTCCCCTGATGATTGTCATGCATGGCTGAGTTTGAGACCCACAGGCTTCCCTCCTGTGTACACGATCCCAGCTAGATAAGACCTGATAGCCCCTTGCTGTCCCCCCTCAGTGGATTTGAGGACTCCTTTATACTCCTTTCAGCCCCCTGCACAGCTCTGCTGCACCCCTCCCCTATGGGTGGAGATTATGTTGGCCTATTTATCTCCTTCACTGTACTGGAAACTGCTGGGGGAATTTCCTGGGCATCTCTCTTTGCTCCCACCCCACTTCCCTGTGTTCAGCACCTTAGAGCTTGACACTGCAGTTTACACTCTGGAGATGTTTGAAGTATAAGGCAATCAGTCAAACATTTATCAATATTCAAATAAAGAAGTCTGAGTTTAGTGGAAGAAACAAATATGCACATATAATGGGGAGAGGAGAATACTGACCTTGCAGAGGTGGTTAAGAAATTGGGCAAAGGCAGTCCTTAGGGTGGGATGGAGAAAGGAAGCAGAGAATGTCAAGATTAAAAATTTGGCCAAAGGAATTGAAAATGTTGGGTTGTCATTTAACTGAAGAGGGTTCCCTCAGTTTAGAATAGGGCCAGTGACAAGGGTTGCTCTTAAGCTCTGCCCCAGCCACTGAGTATATGTCGGTGATTCAGAACAAAGGCTCAGGATGAAGACAGCCTCGTTCTGAATCCTGGCTGCATCACTGATTACTATATGATTTGGATGAGCTTTTAGCCTCTGAGTCCATTTTCTCATCTGTAAAATGGGCATAGTGAAGGCTCATCTCTCATGGGGCTGCATGAGGATTCAATCAGATAATACCAAAAAAAAAATAATAAAACCCCACACAACCAATGGCAGTTGACATCAGTCACCATTGCTGTCACCATAATTTCTATTCTGAGCCCTATGAGGAATCCACTACTCCTGGATTACATCTCTGTGCTAGTTCCCACATTTAATATTTTTTCTAACTTTTATTTAAAAGCAAAAGGAACTCTCTATACTTTTTTTGCTTGCTTCCATGGGCGATTTGCTGACAACCATACATTTGTATTTATGTTTAAGACTTACTCCTTTAATGTGGACTTTACCGCATTTTCTAGTTCTTGTGATTTGGTTCTCAGCATCAGGCTTTTTACATTTTATCCCTAAAGCCCTTTTTGAACAGCATGTGGAGTAAAGGAATGAACCACTTGCCCCTCTTGCTGCGAGTGATGATAACTAGGATGTGTTCGCACAGCAACAGATGCCCCCTTCTCCTTTTGCCTTATGAGACTTGTGTCTGGTGAGAGTTTGCTTTCATAGTTAATGGTTTAAGCCAGGTAGGTCTACATTTGAACAAGCCCAATTTGGATAGCTTAACAGATGGTGCCTTGATCACAAGACTAGGAATCAAAATTCAATAGAGATTGGCTAGCCCAACAAACCTTCAGAGAAGAGAGATGATTAACTACAGGTCACTCGTTGACTTAGTAACCAAATCAAGTTTCAAACCTCTAGGTTCAATATCCTTGTCACCATGAAAAGTCTAGCAATTTCTAGTCTAGTTTGCACCAAGTACCAGAGAAGAGGAAAAAGAGGTTGAAAAACCTGTGTTCAAATTATAGCTTTGCCACTTATCAACTATTACCTTAGGCAAGCCATTGATATTTCTGTCTATAAAGAGGAAGTGGTAGTTCCTACTCAATAAGATTGTGGTGAGAATTAAGTGATTTATTGTGAGATTTAAATAAAATTCATGTTTAATGCACCTGTCATGGTGCTAAGATATACCTAACATTTATTAAGTGTTGTACTTGGCAGAGTAGTGCCTCCCAAAATGCCATGTCCTTTTGGAAGCTCTAAGTATTTGGAAGTAGGATTTTTGATGATGTAATCAAGTTAGGATGAGGTGATGCTGGATTAGAGTGGGCACTGCACCCAATAAGACTGGCATCCTTATAAGAAGAGGGAAATTTGGACACAAAGATGCACACAGAGGAGAACGTTGTGAAACTATGGAAACAGCAGTGGGAGTGATGCATCTATAAACCAGGAAACGCCAAGGATTACCAGCAATCACCAGAAGCTAGGAGTGGGTGTGGAACAGATCACTACCCCCCTGCCCCGCCCCAACCCCCAGAGCCTCAGGAGGGACCAGCTCTGCTGACGTCTGTATTTCAGATTTCTGGCCTCCAAAGCTGTGAAAGGAATACATTTCTTTTGCTTTAAGTCACCAAGTTTGTAGTACTTTGTTATGTCAGCCCTAGGAAACTAACGTGAGTGCTAATAATAATAATAATAACTATTATTATTATTGTGTCCCAGGTAAGACTCCCTGAGTCGATAGCGCATTATGAAATGTGTTCTGCTTGGTTTTGAATCCCAGCTGTCACGTGGTAACTAAGAGCTCTTAGGCAAGTTGCACAATTATTTTTTTCAGTTTCCTCTTCCTTCAAATGGAAACAAAAACTCTTGCTTCGTCTTTGGGATTATACCAAGGTTCAAAGAAAATGATGGTTATTGAAAGCTTTCGGTAATTTCAGCCCCCAGCATTATTTAAAAACAAATGCTAATTAGATAAATACTGATGTTCACCCATCAGCCTGGCTGCTCAGATTTATGAGGCCTTCCCTGATACCAGTATCAGATGAGGTTTTCACTGTGTGCAGCAGAAGACCAAAGGCTGTCTCTGTTGTGGATATTAAGCCAACAAAATATTATGCTCAGGTGTATTTCCATTGTCAGAAACATGTAGAGGGAGACAAAATTAACATCCCTTCCACACACACACTAGCTATTTCCCAAAGAGTTGAAGAAGGTGACTTGGTATTAGTATTTGGCATTATTACTTCTGCTGGCATGGGGCCGGCCTGCCCCTCTGTGTCTCCTTCAGGACACACATGGACTAGAGTTCATCCCAGCTGGAGGGCTTCCATTTTTACTAATGGCAAGGTGAACAATGATTTGATTATTCCATTTTTCAAGAATGTGTCTCCCACAATCATATCAGGTACCATATTCTCTTACACAGGCCCCTTCCATTTGGTTTTTAATGATATACCTGGGCATAGAAATTGCTTCTCTCTACATGCTTTCTCTTTCTCCATCTTGGCAAAATAAATGGTTTAGGGTCCAGAGGCATAATTTACTGACTTCATCTAAATTGGAGTGGAGGTGATGCTATTTACGCAGCTGGTTTTGTACTGTGCCTACTCGCCTACTCTTTGCCACATCACAGAAGGTGAAATTCAAGTCACCAAGGCCAGAGCACTTTATTAAGAACAGTATGTCTCTTCTAACCTTGTTGGTTTAAGCATTTGGGAAAACAGTGAAAGCAGAAATCATCAGTTAGATTTTATTGGGAAAATTGGCAACCTGAGTCTAAAACAGTGGAATTCAAATACTGAATGCAATTACCAGATGGAAGATCAGTCACTTAAGCTCTCAGAGTTTGTTCATTCTCCTTCATTCATTTATTCAAGCAATATTTATTGAACAGATACCCTTCCAGACACTGGGGAAATAGTAGAGAACAAGAAAAGCAAGGGCCCACCTTCTGTGGAGATTCCACTGTGGTGGAGCAATAGCAACAAAACATAAGTCAACAAATGTATACCCAAAGCAAAACAACATTTTTTGAAGAAGATAACTGGGTGACAAGACTTGACTTTAGATGGAGTGGCCAAAGTAGACCTCTTGAGAGAAGAGGATTTGGGCTAAGATCAAAAGAATAGTAATGAGCCAGCCAGCCACATGAATAGCTGCTAAACAACCATCCCAGCTGGAAGGAAAATAGATGGCCTGGCTGGATGACATTTTTGAGATATAGTTGAGGAACAACAGAAAGAGGCCAGAATGTTGAGTCTGAAGAGAATAGGATGTATTTTAGAGATGGTGGTAGAGGCCAGAGTGCTGGGAAAGTTACGACACACTCAGTGGCCATCTCCCAATCCTTGTCCATCTCCTTCCTTTTCCCTTTTGCTTGTTCACATGCAGGGCTGTGATATGTTTCCATTTTTGCTTGTTTGCATGCAAGGATTAAGTATGTTTCTGTTTTGCAAGAGACCTCAGGCAGCCTGGAGGAGATGTTAAAACTTAATCAACCTTAGCTGCTTGCCAGGGAGCAGGGATTGCATGATGAATGGCTTCTGCTCATTGTCAGGGCACCCTGTCCAAGGGGTGTATAAATCCCAACACTCAGGCACTGTAAGTATCCCTCATCACTGATGCAAAGTGCCCAGTATGTGGAGTTGTCGACCCTGACCCAAGGAGTTGGCCTCCCTGGGGGACTGACTAGGATCAGAGTTCTTCCCCTGTTGTTTTAGACCCTTTGGGCTGCCTAAGAAATAAAATGGTTATTTGCTCAATGTTAGGTTGTGCCTGAATCTGTGTTCCCCTGATGCACTGTGTAGCAATTCACTCCATACAGTCTCTAGGCATTTGCAGACAATATCAAGTTAACTGAAGTTTCTATATCAGTGACTCTCAACTTTACTGGGCAGGGGAATCATCTGGAGAACTTACAGAAAATACTAGGACCCTCCCCCAGAGATTCTAATTCAATTAGTCTGGGTGGGACCTGAGAATCAGTATTTAAACTCCCCAGATGTTCTAAAATGTAAACAAAGCTGAGAGCCACTGCTGCAAATTGATGGGAATTAATTCAAATGTTTGAAGGAGGAGAGTGACCAAGATCATAATTAAATTAAAACGTCACTTGATTGGTCTCCTTCAATAAATGAGGAAGACTTACCCCATACCTGGGGACTGAATGAAATAATATTTGGTAAGTGATATTACTTAGTAGGTGCTCATTAAATGTATGGCAATTCTTCAAAAAGAGTCTAGAGGGTATTCTGGGGGTCACTCTTATGCAAGGTTCAGTTAGACATTGCTACCTATCATAGCTTGCCAACCTCTAACCAAAACCATTCCTGTTCATCCTGAAGAACACCTAGGGCATCATATAAGAGTCTACAAAAGTTCCATGCACTAGGGTAATTTTCCAGAAGCCTACAACTTCCAGATGGGTCCTGGACCAGAAAAATCCTGAAATGCAGAGGGCCCAGCCTCTCCAGAATATCAACTAGTTCCATCCCCCTATTCCATATTATCAACAGCCCCTTCCAACATGAAAAAGCAAGGATGGGCATAGCCCAAATACTCCTAAAGAGTGAGATAGAAAGATCAAAGGTGATGGTGGAGTTATACAAAGAAGGTAGGGTTTAACAAACTAGTATGGTTGCTGAATCATTATATTGATATTACTTTTAGTCTCCAGAATCTTAGAGCAGCTAGAAATAAAAACTCAAAATGGTGGAATTATAACCCATACCAAACTGAAATCTGTTTACAACTAGTTGTTGTAATGTGCTTAGAAATTTATTGCTTTTTTGTACATGTGTTATTTTTCATAAAAAGAAAAATATGTCAATTGTGATGATTAAAATAAATTTAAAAAATACCAAGTTAAAAAAAGTGTATGGCAGTTCTGAGTATTTGTATGGCACTTGACAGTTTTCAAAAACCCTTGCCAATTTCATCTGCTTGTAGATTCTTTTTGTTTTTTTCCTTCTTTCTTTTCGGGGGAAGGGAAGATAAATCACTGATGGATCAAAAATCCACTTGGATACCCTTATGTTATTTCTACCTGAAGTCAAGGGGATCGATAGGAATTTATCTTCCACATCAGTTAGGGCCAGACAAGGCATCCACGCTGAACATTTGTCCAGCGGCCTGTCATGATGCATGTGGATGTCCACAGTAGGTAGGAAGCCTCTCCTTTGAATCTTCCCTGTGATGGGGCTCCTAGAGGAACACATCAGGGAACACACCCTACTCAAAGAAAGCAGGCTGTCCTACAAAGCCATTCACCATGGATTTACGTTCATGAAATCTCATCCCATTTTAAACTCAGGATCCTCAAATGGACAGCGGGAGCAAGAAAGAGATTCACGGTTTCCTTGGAGAACCACTGACAAAGTGGATCTAAGAGGTCCTTGTATACTTTAAATCTGTTGTTTTCAGACTTGCACATGCATTCAAATTATCTGGAGGGCTTGTGAAAACAAATCGCTGGGCCTTATCCCTAGAATTTCTGGTTCAGGACCTCTGGGGTGGAGCCTGAGAATGTGCGTTTCTAAAAGTTTCCAGGTAATATGGGTACTTGAGAACCATAGCTTTAAAATATAGAGTAATTATTTAATAAAAAAGGACCTTTTAAATTAAAGCAGGCCACAGGTTGTGAGAATGCCAAAGGCTTTCTTTCTTTTTTTTGTATGCTGTATAGTGGGGGGTCACATTTCATTCTTTTTCCATGTGAGTATCCCCTTATTGCAGCACCATTTGTTGAATTGTTGTTTGGTTGATTTTTCATTTGTTTGTTTGAGAAGTATATGGTTTGGGAATCAAACCCGGGTCTCCTGCATGACGGGTGAGAATTCTACCACTGAATTACCCTTGCACCCTCACCAAAGGCTTTTTATTTTTCTCTTTGTTCTCAGACTTCTGATTATTATGGACTTTTTTTTTTTTAATGAAGTGAAAAAGCAAGTTCTAGCCCCTGTAACCATGATTCCCAAGCAACCGCCGTTTTATGAACTAACAGTGCGAAGGAGCATTTAATGGACACGGACAGCCATCCACTGCCAGCAGCTTGCCCTTCTCTGGCCTCTGGAAGCCACACAAAAATTTCTTGGACCTATCTCTGCATCCTCTCTTCTGTGCAGGAGCTAGTGGGATAAAGAACACGATTGTACATGTCCTAAAATTGGGTTCACAGTTTGGCTCTGCCACGAAAACACTATGTGACTTCAGAGAGCTTTCTTCCCCACTTGGAACCTCAGTTCTATTAACTGTAAATGGGAACTGTCCCTCTTACTGAGGGCCACATGAGTCCAGCATGGTTCTGACATGTAGACGATGCTCACAAGTTCTTATTCCTTTCTCACCCTCTCTCCTTCTCTCTCTTACTCTTAGGAAAGATATCTATGAGATGAAAGTAGTAAATCTTCTCCCCAGAAATGAACAGAAACACACCAAATAGTATACAGAAAGTAGTGTGCTTACCTATCTCTTGGCATTTTTCCATGAATTCCAAATTAGGAACTGCTGCTTGCTCTGATCAGCTCACCTTCCAAGCTCACACCCTTTTCTTCTCTCTTTCTGGTATCCACTAGAGTGAATATTCTTTCAGTTCTAACATATGATACTCCCCTCCACGCATCCCCTCACCAGGCTGCCACCAGGCCTGAACCTGGGCTGTTCCTCTGCCTAAAACACTCCTGCTGTCTCTTCCCTTTCAGTCAGTTAACTTCATATGGCTTCCAAAGCCCAGTGTCACTTCAGGGTCCCATATGGCTTCTGAAACCCAGTGTCACTTCAGTGTCCCCCCACCCCAACTGCCCAAGATCACAGCATGCTCTCCTTCCCACCCCATGTCATGTACTTCACAGAACCCAAGCTGGTCCTTTATTTTATTATATCAATCAAGAACTAGAGACACTAAAGTGATTAAGACATGATTCCTTTCCTAAAGGAATTCACAGTTGGCTAGAGAAGATACACATGCAAAGAAATGTTTACGATGAAACGTGGTATGTCATGGCATAGGCATGAGCAAAGGTTGTTAAGGGTGTCCAGTGGTGGTCCGGAGCTCTGTGAGAGCAGAGGTGGTTTTCCCAAAGGAAGTAGCATTTGTTAAAGGCGTTGAAAGGTAAGTAGTATTTTGCTGGGTGGACCTGAAGTGGTGGAGAATCCTTCATTCCAAATGGTCATTGTCAGCTAAGGAACAAAGGTGAGCAAATGCCTACATGGATGGGGGATGGGAAGGCATTAAGTGGTGGTAGGAAATGAGGGTGCATGAGAAAGAGAAGTGGGGGAGGAAGCCAGACATGTATAATGGGGTGAAATGGAGACGGTCTTAAATCACCCTAAAGCCCATAGGGCAGGGGTCAAAAACTCAAATACCTTCAGGAGCAAGGTGAAGAAGTTCAGTAAACAAAACAAGACTGAAAGAAAACAGAAGGAAGTGGTAAAAACCCTATTGGGCTAGCAAACGCAGTTTAATTAAAAAAATTAAAGGTGTCAAATACATATATATTTTAATTTCTTTGTTTTTTCCTCTCAAGTACATGTGATTTTCCTAAGCGAGCTCTCTACATCATACTGTACGTTGGCTATTGCATGCATTATGCTGTTTGATTACTATTTCTATTATATATATATATATCCATTCTAAAATGACGTTTTGTCCTTGCCTTTCTTTATTACAAAATAATTTACTTTTATTTTTATTTTATTTTTTATCTTTTGTATGCTGTATAGTGGGGTCACATTTCATTCTTTTTTCCATGTGAGTATCCTGTTATTGCAGCACCATTTGTTGAATGTTTTGGTTGCTTTGTTTTTGTTGGTTTCTTTTGTTTGTTTGTTTTGGGAAATGCATGGGCCGGGAACTGAACCCAGGGGTCCCGCGTGGCAGGCAAGAATTCTACCACTGAACTACCCTCGCGCCTCCTACAAAATAATTTTATAATACTAAATGTAGCTCATGGGCCAAAAGTGTTTTGGTGTGGGTCCTCAGAAATAGATGCTAAGGTGAGGACCGTGTAGAAGCTAGTATGGGAGGGGGCTGAAGCAGGAGGGAAAAGAGCCAAGCCTGAGTGCGATTCCAGGTGGCAGTTCGGGTAGGGTGGCTTCAGCCCACCTCTGACTTTGACATGTAAATGATGCTTCAGAGTTGTCCTGAAACTCAAGGCAAGAGGACTGTGCATTCTGCCCCACATGGAAACTGCCAGGTCATTTGCCAACTTTAGGCTCATAGGGGAAGAAATTCTATTCTCTAGGGGCAGGTGGTAAAAGTCAAGCAGAAATTCTCAAAGGACTTGCTGAGGCCAGTGCCATCAGCATACACTGCAGGCCACCTGCTTATGACTGCTGCTTCAGGTAATGCAGTGGGGACTGTTAATGATTTTTAAACTGGGTGTGTCACGTCAGAGCTCTATTTTAGAGATTTGACTCTGGATCACATACAGAAAGGCCTGGAAATGGATGAGAATCAAGGTTGGGAGGCCCAGAGGAAGTCTGCTTTGCAAGTCCGGGAGAAAGGGGTAAAACAAAAGCAGGCCATTGAGCAGAAATCAGGGCACACACTAAAGCAGAATCAACAGTACTTTGGTGGTAAATGTGTGGAGAAGAAGAGGAAAGTCACACCATAGTCCTTCCTCTCTTCATTCAAACAGTTGCTTTTGAGGAGAAGTAGAGATAAGAGGAGCAAAAAGTGACTTATGAGAGAAAACATAAACACGTAAAAACGACAATTTAGAAAGTTTCATTGACATTTTCAATTGGTAAAGAGTGAGGAGAGGGCAGAAGACACCTCCCTGATGGGGCATTTCTGATCCAGGCATTGGATCTCTGTCAGCCTTACAGCCTTGAGCCCAGCTTTCATGCTCAACTAAGAAGAAAATGGGGCCAATCCTTCTAAGCACGAATACACATTTCTCTAAGTTTTGGTCCCCCTTGCAAATAGGCAAGAAATGTTTACCAGCCTGGGTGGAGTTCTCAGTGGTATGACAGAGGACTCTGTCCTGGAATTAGCAGAGGCTGGGCGTCTTGAGTTTTGAGTATTGAAGTTGTCATATGTTGGGTTGTGTGTTCACTCTTTGGTCATAATAAGCATCATTTCTTATCAGAACTCATATAATTCTTTCAGATTTATGATCCTGTTTTATTTTTTTTTACATTTAAGCTTACAATTATTGAATATTGATGATATGCCAAGGGTTGTATGAGACCATTTCATGAAACTGTTGTTCCTTTTCTTCCTAACAGGGATCCTTAGTTGTCCTAAGGATCCTACTTCTTAAGAGGTACCCAAGCCAAGAGGTTATAACTGAAAAGTAGTTATCCCTATTTCTGAAGTCCCTGGTTCTGCTACCACCAGGAATTTTTCTCCGACTACAACATTCTAGCACTCTAAGGTTTTTCTCCATATTACCAAGTTCCCTTTTCCAATCCCTGCACTCTATCTTGCTGTCACAGTCATTTGGGCTGTTGGTAATAATGGCTGTTGATCTCTGCCTTCTGGGTACCTGAAAGGATTTCACTGCCCTCCTTCTTCTTCAGTTAGGTGGAGACATGTGGTAAGCACCAACCTATGAATTAAAAAACCAAGTATCTTGTGACAGTTCCAGAGTGAGCATTTAATTGCCTGTGCAAGATCCTCCTGAACTCTTTCCATCAGCCCAACTATAAGCAAAGTCTTTCTGTTGACTCACTATAGGTGTGATAAGAAATAAGTCATTATTTTAAGCTATTAAGATTTTAGATTTGTCAGGTAGCACAACATAACCTAGCCCGTCCTGATATACTGCGTTATTCCTGCCTACCAAACTGTCTCTTCCCTATTTCTAGAGGAAATGGATTTGCTTGAATTTGTTTATGTCTGGCTTATTGTATTCTGCATAACATTTTAAAGATTTATACTTTTTATTGAGCGTATTGGGAACTTGTTCTCTGCCTTGGTTAGATATTATTCCATTATAAGAATATAACACATTCTCTTTATCCATTCTTCTATTAATGGATATTTCATTGTTTACAGTTTTGAGTTAATATGAATAAAGATACTTTGGAACATGATTGAGGAATTATGTTTAGGGACATATGCCCTTATTTCTCTCGGATAAATACTTAAAAGTGGGATGCTTGAGTCACAGGATAGATATGTTTCTTTTATCGGACACTGCTAAACAGGTTCCAAATGTAGCACCATTTTACATACCCACAAGCAAGGAACAAGATAGCCAGTTGCTCTGCATCTTAGAGGACACCCCGGATTATGAGTCTTATTTTATTTTATTTATATCTCTAGTATATGATGTCACTCCTGTTAAATGTAGGTTTGCATTTTTCTGATGAGTGTCTTTTCATATTAGCCATTTGCATATCTTTGAAATGTCTGTTCTAGTATTTTGCCCGTTTTAAAGTTTTAATTTCTTGTTTTTTTTTTTTTTACTACTGATTTGTAGAAGTCCTTTATATATTTCAGATAAAGGTCTTTGGTAAACCATGCATGTTCTAAATATTTTCTCACAGTCTACAGATTACTTTCACATTATTAACGATATCCGCTAAGGAAAGGCTTATTATATTCATTTTCAAGTCCACTTCTTTTCAGTATTTTATTTTATTGTTAGTGTTATTTGTTAAAATATATCCTCACCTAGTTAAAGGTCCTAAGATTTTTCCCAATATTTTCCACCTGAAGTTATCCCTCTAACATCCTTACTTTCCTAGCTTTTAACCATCTCAAAATAATTTTAGTGCATGGTGTTAAGAAGGAATTAAGTATCATTTTTTTTATACAAATATATAGTTACTCCAGCACCACTTACTGAAAAGAACGTCCTTTCTATTGAATCCCATAGTTGTTTTGGTCAAAAGTCACGCAACCGTGGATGCACAAGTGTATTTCTGGGCAGATTCCCGTTCCAGTTTTCAATCTATTTGTCTTTCTTCACACTAATAGAAGTATGCCTTAGTCATTGTAGCTTACTAGTGCATTTTAAATTTCGAAATAATAATTCTTGTTTTTTTCCTTTAATATCATATTGGCTATTCCAGTTCTTGCATTTCTGTATAAAATTTTAGATTCATGCTGATCATTTCCATGAAATTTTATTGAATTTTGAGTGAAATTGAATTGGGATATAGATCAATTTAGGGAGAAATGACACTTCAAACTATTAGGTCCTCCTGGCCTTAGATATGGTACACCTCCTTTCATTTTTCTCAGTAAATATGGAGTTTTAATTTTCCAATGTTTGCTCATAGTATATAGGAGCAATTTATTTTTATAATTTGACTCTGCATCCTGTGACTTTTCTAAATCCATTTATTTAGATCTAGTAGTGTACTCATCGAACCCTTTGGTTTTGCTACATACCCATTCATGTCATCTGTGAATGACACTGGCTAAAGCCCCCAGCACAATGTTGATTAGAAGAGAGGTTAGAGTGGACCTATTTATTTTGTTCCTATCTGTTGGGGGGAAACTATCTTTTCCTAGTAAGTGTAATGCTAGCTGTGGTTTCTTGTAAGTACGTGTGTGTGTGTGTGTGTGTGTGTGTGTGTGTATACTTTATCAGATTGATGGAATTTGCTTCTATTCATCATTTTCTGAGAGCTTTCTTTCCTCAGGTATTGAAGTTAATCAAAAGCTTTTTCTCTATTTATAGAAATGCTTGTATTTTTTTCTTCTTTATTTTGTTAAAGTGGCGAGTTTCATTGATTCAGCACGTGGTGACTTCTCTATCCATTATAATTGCTTCTCCCCACTCTCCAAACTGTGGGATATTTCAACATGAAGAATATCATAAAAAGTAACAGTCAGATACTTTCAAACCCATGAGTGGATTATTTAGCTGTTAGTATTCTGCCATATTTCTTTATTCTTTTTTGGAAAAGAGATAAAATATTAAGCATGCAGCTAAAGACCCACCCACGCTCATTCTGTCATCTTTTCCCAGGGCTGACTTTACTAAGAATTTTTCCCATGAAGGCTTTTACACTTTAACTTCATGTGTATGCACCTATATCTCAACACTGAGTTGTTTGTTGTGTTTTTAGTGTGCTTATAAGCGGTATCTAACTGTCTTTGACATTTTTCATCTATCTGGAAGTTAAATTATACTTGTGTGTTTTGTGTAAGGCAGGCATCCAAATGGGTTTGATTTTGTATATGTATGACAATCTTCCCCTACCCTACTCCAACTTGATACCATTTATTGAAGTGTCTATCCATTGACACTCATTATAAAGTCAATTCTGGAATACAGCAAGTGCTAGTTTATATGTGGGCATGTTTTGGGACTCTATAACTATGGCAGTATAATACTAATGCATGAATAGAGTTAGCTTATTTGTCCTATCTCTGTATCAATATCACCCTGAAATTAAATATTACACATTCATAAAGCTTTATAAGTTGTTAAGGTTAATTTGACTTTTTGTTTATCTGTCCTTTAATCATCTATATTAATTTTAAGATCAGCTTATCCAGGGCTCAAAAGGAAAAAAAAATTTGGAATTTTGATAGTCTTTGAAGGACTAAAGGGTGTGCTTGAATATAAGTAAAAACACAACTGATTAATTTGAGAAAAATTAGTACACTTAACATATCAAATCCTCTTATCCATTAACATGATATATTTTACCCTTCCATTTGGTTTTATTTCATGCCCTTCTAAAAATTTTATGTTTCTCATAGTATTTTATGTTCTTGTTGCAATTGTGAATCTTAAAAAAATTACATTTCTTAATTTCTTTCTACTAGTTACAGAACACCATTGACTTTTAAAAAATATTTTGTGCATTTTGACATTTTGTATTTTGACCCAACAATACTAGTAAATGCAATCATTCGTTCTGATAATTTACATCTAAATATTCTTGTATTTTCAACAAAGGCCATATCATTTGTGGATACTTCTGATTCTTCCTTTTCAATCTTTCTTTCCTCTTTTCTTCCCTCTGTCTCTCCTTCATTCCCTCCCTTCCCTTCTTCCTTCTTTCCTTTACTGGTTAAGACCTTTAGAACATGGTCTAAAGTGAAGATGTAACAATAGAAATGCACACCTTGAACCTGATTTTAGTGGATAAGTTTCCAAAATTTCATCACTTGTAGGTATATTTTGTCATGTTAAGGGAGTTCCTTTCAATTTCTAGTTTACTAAGTTTTTGCTTTTTTATCATGTATAGATGTTAATTGCTATATTTTGTATATTTACATATTTTACTTTTATATAATTTTTCCACTTTAATAATTTAAGGCAGTAAACTACCTTAGATTTTCTAATATTAAACCATACTTTCATTCTTCAATAAGTTCTATTTGGTCACAAACAGTCTTGAATTCTTTTTTTGCTAACATTCTATGTAGGATTATTTAAGATTTTTACATCTATGTTCTTACAGGGAGGTTGGCCTATTTTTTTCTGTCTAGTTCAATTGTTGGAAACAGAAATGTTAATTTAAAAATGTGTATTTTAATATCATTGCAAGCATAAAATAAGGTTATGCCATATGACTAATTGCCCTATGAGTGAACTACTACTGTGTTTCTAAAATCTTGATAGCTGGAAATGGAGTCAAATCTTAATTTTCAAATGGGTACTATCATTTTTATTTTTTCTCCTGTTGCTTTTGGGAGGTAGATCTGATACCAAGACTTACCTTTCTAAGGTCTTCAAGAAAATCTGGGAATATTTTCTGACTGGAGTTGTGGGGTGCTGAAACATCTTTGTTAACCAAGAGGTTATAATCTCACCCCCAAAACAGTGTCAGACCAGAGGGTGAATAGAAGTGGGGTGAGGAGGTTTTCACTTGTAGAAGGATAGGTCTTGAAGGGTCCAGGTCCAAGGTTGGGCTCTGAATTTTACATGCCTTTATTATATTGTATGCTTTAATCTCCTAGATTCCAGGCTCATTTTTCAAGCAGCCTCGTCTTAGCTGTTCCTTAGGGGATTAAGGGAGCATCTGTCACCCACTCCTTGGGCTTAGCAGAACAGGCAGAGCCCAGCATGAAGAAGCAGTTGGAAGGGGACAACAGGTGATCTGGTAGAAAAAGAACAGCTGTCCAGAAGGTGCTGGTGCAAATAAAAAGGCCAGAGATTGAAATGTGAGGGTGACCCAGCACTGAGCAGTAAACAATATTGTCTCAGTTAAGTCTTGGATAGGAAATCCAATTAGGAATCTTAAGCACAAAAGGGAATGTATTAGCTCGCATAGTTGAAAACTCCATTAATAACATGCAGGGCAGGCTACATAATTTGCAGGATCCAGGGAGGAATAAAAATGTAGGGTCCTGGCAGTGGGGGTGGGGGTGGGTCCTCCTGCCTCATCCCATTGCAAATAGATAAGTCCAAAAGGATTACAACCTCCACTCCTGGAAGCATTCAGGACCCACCGAGTTGACCACTGAGCACACCACGGTGCTCCCAGCCTAAAGCTGAGAAGGCCCCCACCCAGCTCCACTGCACAGTGCTGCAGGGCATGTGCTTTACCAGGCCATCCTTGAACTGCATCCAGGCCCCTTCTGGGGTGGAAGGTGATGGTGGGAAGAAGGTTAATCCCTGCCCTACTCCTCGCTCATTGATTCATTGCATCAGGCAGAGGACAGCAGCTGTTATGGGGCAGTTGAAGGCAAGGAGAGACCCAGCAGAAGCTAGAGCCCCAGGGAGTAGGAATTGAGCAGCCAAGAACTTGTCCCAAGGGAGCAGGCAGAGGAAAGGACCACACCTGAAGCATAGCTCCAAGCTCTTGGTAAATGCTCCACTGTCTCACCAGACTTCACTTACAAAATATAGCTTTGAAGATGAAATTATTAACTTGAAATATTAAATTAAGATAGTGACTGCTTAGTATTAAAGCCCAAGTAGGGGCCCTGTGTGACTGCATTGATTATATAACGATGAGACCATACCTGCTAATTTGATTCAAAGGCAATATTATCAGAAATGAATTATCCCTATGGGCTGGTGACCCTTCATCTCTCAGCTCTTCTTTCCTCCATGTTGGATTACTTTTCATGTAATACATGGTGGTAAAATGGCTGCCAGCACTGGTCCCAGTAGTCTCAACTCTCTCTAAGTTCCAGTTCAAAAGGAAAGTGAATAACTCATATACGTGCACACACATACAAAGATAAAAGAAAAATTAATGGTAGTGAATTAGATCACATGCCCATTCTTGATCCAATCACTGCTTCCAAGGACAGACTGGGTAGATTCTCTAGATGTGAGTTCATGCCTAACCTGGAGGTGAAATGGAGACAACGTCAACAAAAGCACATAGACTTAGGTTTTGACAGGGAGAAAAATGCAAATAATATCAACAAATGATAGAACCTCATTTGCAAAGAGGTAGGTGGGATCAAGTGGTTAAAAGGGGTAAAAAAGGCCACCAAATAACTGAAGTCTGAGAAGAAAGTATCGTGTTTGGGAGAGAAAGTAATATGTGGCATTTAAAATAAAGACTTTAAAGATTACAGAAGGAAGAGATACCAGATTTTGAAAACATTTTCAAATTTTGAAAACATTAAGCAAAGTGACCAGAGGCAAAGAATTACCTGCTTTAAGTCATAAAGTAGAGAACCTTGAAGGGGGAGAAAGTCGATTTCATAAGGTGTGGAGGTGGTATTTGAATTCCCATGAAAGGGGGAATTCGAAAGGCAGCAAGCAAGAACAAGACAGAAAAGATGGAGTACCCTGCCCTTTATTTTGTCTCGGGCTGATTTTCATGAGAGAAGGGCTAAACTCTGAAATAGAATATCAGCCAACACAGAGCTGATTTTCAAAGACTGTGAAAAGTGGTTTTTAAGTTGGTTTATCTGTTTTTATTAGCTCCAGGACACAAGAAAATGCCTATAATATCACTAGTTAGGAAGAAATTTAAGGAACAGATAGCTCAGGGATGAATTCCTGGAGCCAATACAATAAAATATTAAAATGTACAGTGTGCAACAAAGGATTGAAAGAATAACAGAGAAACAAGAAATGATAGCACATCAAAAGGAACAGTACCAAAATCAAGAAACTGTCAATGAAGAAGATAAGATATTGGATATACCAGAGAAAAACTTTTAAAAAGAGATGCTCAATATGGTTAAGGATATAAAAGAAAACACAAAGAAATAATTAAAGGATATCAAGAAAATAATGAATGAACAATATTAGAATCTCAAAAAAAGAGTTAGAAATATTTAAAAGGAACCAAACAGTAATATTGGAGTTGAAAATCACAATAACTGAAATGAAAATTTTCCTAGAGGATTTCAACAATGGAATTGAACTGTCAGAACAATCAGTGAACTGAAAGTCTAGACGACTAAAAGGATTTAGGCTGAAGGGTAGAAAAATGAAAATTGAAAACCGAACAGAGCCTAAGAGACATGTAGGGCACTATTAAGCATTCAAGCATAGTAGTATTATGGGAGTCTCAGAAAGAGAAGAAAAAAGAAGTGACCGAAGGAATATTCCATGATATAACAGCATAAAACTTCCCCAATTTAACGAAAGACATGAAGAGGCACATTCAAGAAACCTAATGAACCCAAACAGGAAAATCTCAAAGAGGGAAATGGATAATCCATCTAAACATGGGAAATAGAAGACTTGAACAATACTATAAACCAGTGAAATTTAACAGACATATAAAAAGCACTTCACAAACTGCAGAAGAATACACATCTTTCTCTAGAGCACACGGATCATTCTCTAGGGTAGACCACATGTTAGACCAATAAATTTAAAAGTATCAAAATCTACAATTTATATTCTCTAGCCATAATAGAGTGAAACCAGATATCAACAGCAGAGGGATAACTGGAAAATTCACAAATATGTACAAATTAAACAAAAAACACACTTTTAGATAACCAGTGAGACAAAGAAGAAGCCAAAGGAGAATTAGGAAATATTTGAGGCAAATGAAATAGAACACAACATACCAAAACTTATGTGAAGCAGCAAAGGCAGTGCTGAGAGAGAAATCTGTATCTCTAAACGCTTATATTAAAAAAGAAGATCTCAAATCAGAGACCTAACTTCACAATTGAAGGATTTAGGAATAGAAGACCAAGCAATGCCCAAAGTGAGCAGAAATGAAGAAATAACAAAGAGTAGAGAGGAGATAAGTGAAACAGATAATAACAAGACAGATAGAGAGATCAGCAAACTCAAAGGTCATTTTTTTTTAAAAGTTCAATAAATTATAAAAACCTTTATCTATACTGACAAAGGAAAAATATGAGAGGCCACAAATACCAAAAATCAGAAATGAAAGGGAAGGCATTACTATCAACTCCACATAATTACAAAAGATTAGAAGGATACTATGAGCAAGTGCATGCCAGAAGATAAAGATAACCTAGAAGAAATGGACAAATTCTTAGAAACACAAATAATCCACACTGACTCAAAAAGAAATAAAAGATCCCATCAGATCAGTATCAAAGAAAGAGATTAAATTAGTCAGCAAAAAAACACCCAAAAGAAAAGCCTAGGGCCCAATGGCTTTTCTGGTGAACTTTACCAAACATTCCAGGAATAATTAACGTCAGTCTAGCTCAAATTCTTCCAAAAAAGTTGAAGAAAAGAGAATACTTCCCAACTTATTCTATGAGAACAACATTACCCTAATACCAAAGCCAGATAAAGTTATCACAAGAAAAGAAAAATATAGACTGGTATGCTTTATAAATATAGGTACAAATATTCTCCCCAAAATGTTAACAAATGAAGTCCAACACCACACTAAAAGAGTTATACACCTTAATCAAGTGTGATTAGTCCCAGGTATGCGAGGATGGTAATATGCCATTGCTGTAATATGCCACATTAATAGAAGGAAGGAAATAAGCATGATTTGTTCTCAATTGACACAGAAAAGGTATTTGATAAAATCTAGCATGGTTTCCTGATAAAAACACTCAGAAAACTAGTAATAGAAGGAATCCTCTGCAGCATGATAAGTGGCATTGTTTAAGTTTCCTTGGCTGTTCCAGCAAAACCACGAAGAATGGGAAATTGTCACTCACAGTTTTGAGGTTGGGAAAATATTCAAATTAAGTGCCCCTCAAGGTGATGCTTTCTTCCTGAAAACAGGCTGTCTGTGATTCTCTGTCACGTGGCAAGGCACATGGTGGTGCCTGCTTGGCTCTCTTTTTCTTCTGGGTTTCATTGATTTCAGCTTCTTGCTTCCGTAGCTTTCTTATAAAGGACTCCATTAATAGGATTAAGACTCATCCAGATTGAGGGAGCTCTCACCTTAACAGAAGCAGCTTCATCAAAATGTCCTGTTTACAATAGATTCATACCCATAAGGCTGGATTAATTTTAAGAATATGTTTTTTCTGGTGTACATACAGTTCCAAACCACCACATGCATATATGATAAAACCTGCGGGAAACATTATACTCAATTATGAAAGAATGAATGTTTTCCCTCTGAGATCAGGAACCAAACAACGATGCGCATTGTCATCGTTGTTATTCAACATTGGACTGGAAGTTCCAGTCAGAGCAATTAGGTAAGCAAAAGAAATAAAAGCCACCCAAATTGGAAAGGAAGAAATAAATCTTTCTCTATTTTCACATGACATGATCCTATATATGGGGAAAATCCTGAAAAAAAGGACTCCACAGTAAAGCTACAGAGCTAAGAAACAAAATTCAGCGAAGTGGCAGAGTAGATCAACATGCAAAAAATCAGTTGTGTTTCTATCCAGTAATGCACCATCTGAGGAGGAAATCAAAGGCAAAATTCCACTCACAAAAGCAACTAAAAGAAAAAATTCAACCAAACATATGTAGGTTTTGCACACAGATAATTACAAAGTATTGCTGAAAGAAATAGAGGAAGATCTAAAGAAAGAGGAGGGCATTCTGGGTTTGGGTGCTGGGAGACTAAATATTTTTGAGATAGCAATTCTCCCCAAAGTGATTTACAGATTCAACATAATCTTATTGAAAATTCCAACGGCCTTACTATTTAAAAAATGAAAAAAAAAGTGTTGGGGAGGAGCTGGAGAACAGGAACACTCATTCATTTTGGTGGGAATGTAAAATGATGCAGCCGCCCGTGGAAACAGTTTGGTGGTACTTCAGAAAGTTACGTAGAGAATTACCATATGACCCAACAATTTGATTTCTAGGCATATGCATTAGTCAGGATTCTCTGGAGAAACAGAACCAACAGGAGATATCTGTAAATATGAGATTTATAAAGGTATCTCATACAATTGTTGAAATGCAAAAATCCAAAATCCGTAGGGCAGGCTGTGAAGGTGGCAATTCCGATGAAGGGTCTGGACAAACTCCACAGGACAGGCTTGCTGGCTGAAGAAATAGAGAAAATTCTCTCTTCTCCCTTAAAAGTTTTCAACTGATTGGATCAAATCCAACTGATTGGATTACATTGATTGCAGGAGACATGCCCTTAGTTCTCAGTTCATCTAACTGATGATTTAATAAACCAGCCTTCTGGTTCATCAACCAGCCACAAAATATCCTTGCAGCAATGTTTAGGCCAGTGCTTGACTGACCACTCAACTGGGCACCATCACCTGGCCAAGTTGACACATGAACCTAACCATCACAGTTTATATTCAAAAAAGTGAAAGCAAGGACATGAACAAATGTTCACACACTAATGTTCATAGTAGCAATATTCACAATTGCCAAAAAATGAAAGCAGTCCAAGTGTCTATCAATGAGCATGTCTAACAAATGAAAGTGTGATACTTGAGTATTATTCAGCTGTAGAAAGGAATACATTTCTGATTCATCCAACAACATGGATGAACCTTGAAGACATCAAGTTGAGTGAAATAAGCCAAAAACAATAGGACAAAAAGACAGTATCACATGACCTTGCTGTTATGAAATAATTAGAATAAGCAAACTGATAGAGTCAGAAAATAGAATACAGTCTACCATGGGCCAGGGGGAGTGTAGGAAATGGGGAGTTGATGCTTGATTGGTGCAGAGTTTCTCTTTGGGGGAATGACAAAGCCTAGGTATCATGGTGATGGTGGTAGCACAACATTGTCAATGTAATTAACAGCACTGAATTATACATATGGACATTGGTAAAAGGGGAAAATTTTGGTTCCATATGTGTTACTAGAATAAAAATTACATAAGGCCTTACAGTGCAGTGAACCCTAATGTGATCTATGGACTATACTTAATGGTGTAATTATAATAATATTGTTTCATCAATTGCAACAAAGCTCCCTCACTAATGCAATCTGTTAATAATAGGAAAAATTGAGCATGATGAGGAGTTTTACATGGGCACTCTATATTTTCTGCATGATTTTTCTTTAAAACTATAACTTGTGTAATAATTTTATTTTTAATTAAAAAGTTACTGAACTGATTTAGGGATTGTGCAAACAGAGGGGGGCTATCATTTATTAGGAGCCTACTATGTGCTGGAAAATGTGCTGGGCATTTTTCTTTCATTTCACTTCTATTTCATGTTACATTTTCCCCACAACTCTGAGTTATGTGTAACTAGCTCCCTGTTCTAGATAAGAAATTTCCACATAGAGTCTTAGCCAAGGCACTGAGTCAGAAAGAGAACTCAGGGATTTTTTTTCTTGGAATTTTTGACTGTTGAGACTGTGCGTTCTCTAATGCAATCATTTCAGTTATTTTTTTATTACTATTATAATTATTATACTGCTTTTTTCTTGCTTTTATTGGTGCATTCATCCCGTACAATGTGCCAGTACTACTTTTATCACCATGATATTGCCAGGCATTCCTTCAAGAAATTGAATGTTGCCATACCAACTGGAAAAATTGAAAGGAGAAAATATTATGTGAATATAATAATTTACATGAAAATTAAATATAATAAATATAGTAAAAAACCCTAAAAGAGAGTAAGGGTGAAAGAAGCAGGTTTAGGTTGATCAAGGTATTCGATTAAAAGCTTGCAATGTCTTTCTCTTACAAAAGTTTAAAAAGAGCAATGCATATTAGTGTAACATTTATGCTTTGCATAGGCAGATAAGTGGTCTTTAGGTTTCAAAGTCATATCAGTTTTTCATTCAATTCACTGTTTTTCATTTTTTAGAAATACACGTGCTTCTCTTCTGCTAATTCTTATCCATGCCACCCTTGTGTATGAAACCCAACCAAGCACCAGTATCCTTCTGGACCAGCAACCAGTACAACTCAAGTACACGTCCAAGTGTCATCCAGGACATGTGCCCTTTATCCACCCTCTGCCCCCAACTCCCCTCCCCCACACTCACTTCTGCAGCCATGACCTCCTGGCTCCTTGCTCTATCACACTTCCCAGCATGCACCAGATGCACTGGAACCATACTAGATGTGAATTCCCTGGTTTGAGTATTGGGGAAAAACTCTAATTATTAGAGCTTTCTGGCCAGGCTTGGTATTAAAATAATTAATATAATCTTGGACCATGGAATGTATAGCTGTGTAACAGATGTCCAGGTCAAGCTTAAGCTTGAGTCACCATTCTGCTCTCACCCCCCAGATGCCTAAGGGATAATCTGATAGCTAGCTCAACCGAGACGTGTTTGTCAACACGTCTCAACAAGGGTGAGTATATGTATTTCAAACGGTGTTTTCATAGCACTTAAAATAAAATCACAGCTGGCAGATTGATTGTGGTGAAGAACTGCATACTTTAACATGTGTGTGTGCGTGTGTGTGTGTGTACATATGCATGTGTGCTCACACCGTCTCATGCAGATTTATTCCTTAAAGACCCAAAGGGTGAGTGTGCCTGCCTAAAAGGTAGTTTTAGTTTCTTGACTCTCCTTGGTTCAATTGTATATCAAATAGAGGTGTTTTTCATGGTTGGATACATCCATTCCTGTCCAACTAGGGTTTTGAAGACGGGGCTTGAAAGAATGCCAACTTTACAAAAGTTAAAGGGAACTCACTATTTCCTTCCACTTCTCACTTGCTGTCTGTCATCCTTCTCAGTTTCCAAAGTCTGAGTATGTGAAAAAGTAGTTTATCACATACAGTATATAGAAGCCTACCAGGCAAGAGTCAGATGATTTGAAATGAAGTTGTCCTGCACCTACTTTGAAAAGTTGAGTTTATACTTATTTTTCTATGTAGAGCTGTTTCAAAATGAGTTTTGGACATGGACTCTGTGCAGCTGATGATCTTAAAATAGTAGTTCTCAAATGGATGATCAAAATCTACAAGATAATGGCAAAGCTCATTTTCCCATTATCTTGGAAAAAGGGGCTTTGAAACATTTTATTTGAAATAGGATATCAATAGAAAAGTTGACCCTGAAGGTTAAAGAACTTGATGACCTCTGCCAGCTGGATAGTGAAATTGTAAATAAATTGCAAAATTAAAAGCTGCCTTGGATTCGAAGACATAGAAGCTCAGGCAACAAAGAGCTTCACAGAGAGAGTGATGAGTGAGTGATAGCAGATGATTCAGAAAGTTCCAGGAAAATGATGGCTGAGAAAAGGCCATTAGTTTTGGTGAGCAAAGGGTCATTTGTGCTCTTTGGAAGAGGAATTTGAAGGTTGTGATCGGGACAGATAAATAATTGCAAGTGATTGTAGAATGATTACACACCATCTGTAATCACAGCTTTGCTTAATATCTGATAGTTTATTCCAGGACAAGAAATAATTCCATTAGCATGGCTACTTTGAATGCCAAGTCCAGTGGCCTATATGGTTCTAATCATAAACATAAAATGAAAACATCCCATAGAGACAAAAAAAAAAAACATCATGGTGTAGCCATGCCAACATAGCTTAAGCAATTAAGAGCAGTGCTTTGAACCTAAAAGCTCTAAACAACATAAATATAAATTCTTTAATACATACACGCATATACACAGATGCTTTGCCATTAAGCAGAAGTTCAGCTTTTCTCAGGGGCACTTTATTTAAGTGTTTAACATTTCAAGGCAGTTTTAATGGCTATCATTGAAAACAATGATCCTTAAAGAATAGGAGAGGCTGGTCAGGCCAAGGATTTATGCAGTTCAGAAAAAGATGCCCTGCTCTTTTTCCTCTGTATCTGCCTTTTCTCTCTACTTCTCTCATGGCTCTCTCTGAGGGCCTGTCAACTTGACATCTTTTGGGGGGCTTGAGGGCTTTTGTGGAAGCCTGCATGGCTTTGAAAACCAAATTCATTACTTTCTAACTAGGTGACCTTAGGCAAGTTTCTCAATGTCTTCAAGCCTCAGTTTTTCCTGCACCTGCGAAATGGGATAACAATTGTCTTTCTAGGGTGTTGTGAGTTTTAAATGAAATAATCCATGTAAAATGTATCCCAGATGCTGGATATATATTCAGCCCTCAGTGGTGGATATTCTCCTGAATAACACTCAGATCCACAGTGAATGCCAATCACTTTCACATTATGCTATCTCATGGTTGTTAGAACGGGATGAAGTCATTTCAGAAGGTGAGGTTAGACCGAGCACTTTTGAGTAGTGTTTATTCTTTTATTCCCTGAAACTTCCCATCATTTTATCTCTAGTATCACCTTTGTACTTCTTGATAGGCATTAACGAAGCTTCATGGTACACAGAGTCCCTCAAAAACCCCCTAGGAAAGCTCACTGCTGAGCTAAATAGAATGGCCTATAGATGATGGATCTGTGTTGCTTCAGCTTCTTCTATAAAGCAGGGACAATAAGAGTAGCTACTTTATAGGGTTGTTTATATTATGCTAAATACATAAAATGTGCTTGGTAAGGTGCCTAGTCATAGTGAATATTCATCGTATAAAATCTACAGGTTGTTTATTGTTATTATTATCCTAAATGACTGAAATTAAATGTAGCAGGAGCTAGTGAGTTATGGGGAGCAAGTTTGAGACATCTGATTTGTACCTCATACTGGGTTAAACCTCCCCTCCCAAGACTTCCTGCACTTTGCTCACAAAGGCCATATCCAAATCGATGGGCAAATTTGATCCTACAGCCCTCAAAAGACAACTGTGTGAAGTGTGCCTTTGAATTTGCGGTCATGCTAGAAACCTCAAGATTCCCATAATGAATCTGGCTGTCAAAAATTTTATAGGTCGCCAGAACTAATGGCAGAAGAGAGTACTTACTTGCAACGAATCTCACCTGAGTTCATTTTCTACCTTCTAGGAGTCAGCCAATGTGGGCATTATGAACCGTGGATTCATATCCCTGTCTGCTGGTATTATTTACAGCATTAACCCCCCACCTCCTTGCAAAAAGGTCATCAAGCAAAAATCCTTGGTTCTAAGACATTTTGGAACATAAGCACTTGGAAATGCCTTCCATAGTGGGCAGTGCTAAATGCTGCAGCTGGGTGCATTTTTTCCCCTTGTTTCTTTCCCCTGTTGATTTATTTAAACTGCCTTTTGGCTGTTTGGTGCTAAATTTCAAAAAAAAAAAAAAAATCAATATACCCAAACATTACAGCAACAAGTTTAATATAGCTCACCTTCCTGGAACAGGCCTCAGGGAAAGTGAGAAGCATCCCCTTAAAATGGTGTGGAACCCAGATCTTAAAAGATGCTTGGGGTGGAAGGGACCTGCTCAGCAAGATGTTGATGCCTTCCGATGCAAATGAGGCAGCTCTGCAGAACTGGGCTTGGCATGAAAGCATACTGAGATTTTTGTGGGGCATGATGCTTCAGTATACTCCAACAGCCATCCCGGAAACACAAAGGCAACTCAGATTGCAAGGAGACCATATTTCACAATCACCTGCAGGTCTGTTGTAAGAGGGAAAGCAGAACCTGTGGTGTGAGTTCTGCGGGTGACTCATCTTGCCACAGAGGCCAAACTTTTGTGAACTCAACAGCTCACTTCATGAGCAACAAACCATTGTTTAGGGTGTAGTTTTCTTTTCTTCTTATGAAGAACATGGGCTTGGAAGATCTAGCACATTGGACATTTTGAAAAACTGATAATGATCATATTGATAATGGCTGTCTTCCTTTTTCCATTGATTGCTTAAATGATACTATAGAAGAAAAACTTTGTGGTCATTTTTCTACTATGTTCTGGAGATACAGTGTGAGCAAAACCAGACCTGATTCTGTCTTTATTTTTTTCTTTTTGGTTGCATGGACTGGAAACTGAGCCCAGGTCTCCCACATAGCAGGCAAGAACCCTACCACTGAGCTACCCATGCATCCCTGATCCTGTGTTCACAAAGCTTCTGACCTGGGGTGGGGGAAGAAAAAATGGTAATCAGGTATTCACCCAAGTCTATGTGAAACTATAATTGTGTTTAATGCACAAAGAAGGATTATGGCCAACTGGTGTTGAGTGTCATCAGGACCTTCACATGTAATATCTCATTTAAGTCTCCCAATAGCACTTTCATTTTATGTGTTCATCCAGACTGTAAATCAATAAAACATAACAGGCATTGTAAGCAATTTTAGAAGAAAGGGAATTTGGGACGTAAACCGAGGGGGCTTAGATATTATAAACATCATAGAGCTCAGTCGCCTGCTCATCCCTGGGCTTCTTGTGGCCTCTCTGTCTTGATCTCTCTGGAAAGTAATGATTCTCTAGGTGGCAATGTGTGCAAAGAACAATAATGAGGAAGACAGGAATAGTCCCTGCCCTCCTGGCTCACATAGTCTAACATAGTTGGTGCTTACAGCCCAGCGAAGGGAGTGAACTAACTGTAGCCCACTTTCCCTTTGTTATTTTATCAATTCTGGGTCTCTATTGAAAAAATTAAATGTGTGACTAAAATACTATTATCAGAATGTTAATAAAAATCCAATTGCTTTAGCCCAAAATTGATTATTAATTTTTACTTAAAGGGTATGTGGATATCTTCTTTACTCTGCAGCAAGATATTTATTTAGCTTGAAAGAAGAGATACTTTGTAAATAGGAGGTTCCATCACCATACTGATTAGTTGGCCCAGCGCCCTGTGCAATTGGCATTTAGTAAATCATATTATAAATCATCTTCTGAAATGTTAATTAAGTGGTAATACATTTCCTGAAAGTTAAAAGTTACCAAGAATTTAATTATAACCTTGTGGACGCCATTTCCAGTTAATTATACACCCTTCTTATATAGTTGATAAACCACAAAATGCACCCCATTAATGATCAATTGGTATTAAATTAGCTGAAATTAGTTTTTATTAAATCTAAATTAGATTTTTATTTGTGATACAATAAAATAGTGTGCCAAGCCCTTGCTACTATGATTTTGGATATTTCTGTAGAGAGTGATTACCAGATGTCTAATTGGGCAATTAATAGATACAGTTTTCAAATTAGCATAATTGGGGGACCTAAAAAAGAAAACAAAATGAGCATTCAGCCAGCAGACCATCTTTTTCCTTGCAACCTGCCATTTAGTCTGGGATGTCAAACAACCCTCATTCTTTTGGAACATTGTGATTCCTGGGGCTGTATTCCCACAAAAAGGGTCATTGTGACCCTGAAGCAAATTGAATAGGAACTTGGGCAGGTATAGGGAGCTTCCCCGGGTAGCATCACAGAGATGACCAGCCAGATAATGGGGTGTTTACACAGCTGACAGCCGTCCAAATGCAAAAGCCCATCTCTTTCCAAAAACAATCTGCCAGATGAGTTTAGTTTGATGTTCCAAAGCTTTTCCATTTTACCATTTAATACACCAGGGGAGGGATCAAGACTTAACCTCTCCATTTCTGCCATCTCCTTAAATCCTTTTATAATTGCTTTCCCAACATGCTCAGTGCACAGTCTGGGAGGATGTCCTCTGCCATCTGTCTCTCCATCTCTGATATGGAAACAGAACCTGTTCAGACCCAATGTGCAGAGGCCCTGGGCATGCATGAGTACTTCTTCAGGCGCTAGTCCCTATTGGATCAGTGGTGTTCTTAAAGCTTGAGACTCTATGCCAACAAATAAAAATTGATGAGAATTGCTGAAAGCAAAAATCATAGGCTGTCTGTCTTTACCTGAGTCACCTCCTTATCCATCTGTCCATCCACCTATCATCTCTCTCCATCAATCTATCTATCATCTAGCCATCTGTGAGGATCTATACAAATGAGTTTAAGAACATTTATAAAAGGTTGTGAAGGGTGGATCAGTGCCTGTTATGACTCTCAGTCCTTGTAGTGACTTTTGCTCTGTCCTTGGGTATCTGTGAAACTCTGGTCAGGACTGTTACTGATTCAGTACCGCTTTTATTATTGGTCCCTTTCCCCTATCTGCTTCCTAATTCCATGTTGATCGGCCCCATCCCTCACTCATTCAATGTATCTCTGTGAAGTCAATCACTTCTTTATTAGTGATTGAATTCATTCATTCATCCATTCACTTAGCAAATAGACATGAATTGCCTGCTCTGCACAGCTCTGCACTTAGACATGGGGATTCCATGCTTGACAAGACAGATAATGGTCCCTCTTCTCATGGAGTGTCATTTGAATAGGAGAAGCAGACTGAAAATTTAAATATATGCATAATGAATGAATTATCATAGTATTATTATATAAGACGCAGAAAAAGTGAGGGCTGTATGGAAAATTACAAGAAAGTCTTCTTTTTAGGGTGGATAAGAAAGATGTCTTTAAAGACAGGTTATTTAAGCTGGAACCTGAGTGGAAGAAAGGACATTCTGGGCAGAGAGAATAGCATTTCAATAGATCCTAAGGAGAAAGAGAGCTTGGTTGTGGAAGAGACTGATGGATTTGGGAGAAGAGCATGGAGATGGTGGCTGGGGAATGAGGAAGGGAATGGCATGAGTTAAGAATTGGAAGGAAACAGGAAGTGGTTATTAAAACAGGTGATTAAAGGCCTTGATAAGGACTTGGACAAGTTGGAACATTTTGAAGTGAAAGCAACAGTGTGATTGGATTGGTTTTGAAGATGATCAATCCCAATGATTGGTAGAGAAGAGATGGGGAGAAGACAGGTGTGGGGAAAACTGTCAGGAAGCCATTGAAATTCTCCACCCAAGAATGACCATGGCCCTGGTTGAGGTGTGGGTGGTGGAAGGAGAGAGGAGGGGACAATTTGAGAAATAGTTCAAGAAAGAACTGAAAGCATGGATTGAATATGGGTTATTCAATAGGACACTCAAACAGGCTCCTAGGTTTCTGGCTTGAGCAACTGATTGTACTTGTTCTGTGAACGTGTATTTCTTGAGCACCTACTTTGTGCAGGTGCTGTGACAGGCATCGGATGTTGCAAAGGTGTATAGACAGTGAAGATCCTTGCTCTCATGGAGTTAGCATCTCTGGGGAGGAGATGCTAGTGTCAGAGAATTCCCGCTGCCTCCGATCATTCAAAATTTCATTTGACGAGGTAAGGACTGCATCAGCCTCGATTCTGACACAATATTTTTCTGGCAATGATTGTGACTCACTCTCATTCAATATGAATTTAGTTTCTTCCAAAATTTTAGAGAACTGCTCGGTGTTGTCCGATTATAAATGATTACTAGGTCTAAGGCCACCTCTATGGGTGTGACTGAGCTGTCACCTCCAAATGCACTTCACATTCACCTCGGGCTGTTGAAGCCACATGTAAGATTCTCTGCGGATTTGTCATATATGAACTTGGCAACCAATTACAGGTTTTTGTTTTAAATAAAGTCTTCCTCCTAATTGTAAAGTTATATGGATTGCCTATATAAAATCTGGAAAATGTAACAGTAAAAGTATGATCACTCACGAGCTCACCCTACAAATATAAATAGTTTTACAGCTGTGATGGTTTCTCTTTAGGTATATTTGAATTAAATTTTGATTATAAAGATTTGCTTTGAACTTAACAACAAGAAAAGAGTTTTTAAACACACTTATAAACATTCTTCTAGGTATAATTTTAATTTTTTGATATTTAAAATACTTCCAGAGTATCACTATCATAGGTATAATTTCAATAAAAGGTTTCATACATGGACTTCTTGTGGAATGCAATATTATTTCATTTTAATTTGAGTCCTAGAAGTAGAATTAATGGTTCAAAAGGTAAGGGTGTTTTAAAGTACCATAATACATATTGGAAAATGTTGCTAAAAGGGTTGTGCTAATTAACACTTCCTAGAGCAATGGAGGACAGAAAATTAAGCCAAACTCTTTCAAGCAACATTTTCTCTTTTCTCCTGTCCTTTAAATGTTTAATCTTTCTTAATTAGACAACTGAAAAATTACCCCTCATTTTTTTCAATTGCTTCCTCTTTTATTTTTAGTAGTGAGATTGAAAATCCTAGCTCCCTATCCCCATCTGTGTTAGCCAGTTGGAATACTCGTTTGTGAATTGTTTCTTTCATGTTCTCTCTTTGTCTATCAGGGCCTTGGTTTTTGTTTTCCATATTGATTTGTATGAAATCTTTACATATGTGTCATCATGAAGTTCTCTTCTACTTCGCTGGTTATGTTCCTCCCTAGCCTCGTCTCTGATGGCAAGGGATGTCTTTAAATTTTCTGACACATATTTCTATGAAAAGTATTCAGTTTAAACAAGGAAATGCTTTTTTTAGTTATTCCATTCCAGAAAAAAAATCATAACTCTACACCCACAGAAGACTGTAAGGAAAAGCTTTCAGTAATATTCACTACTATTATAGAATCACTATGCACTCCCAGAATGGGATCCCATAGGACAGGGCACGAATCTCAAGGACAATTTCAGTAGCACCGATCATGTGAGAGTCCTAATGGGGTCAAAACCCAGGCTTAGGATGGAACCCAGAGAAGTAGAAAGAGGCGGAGGAAATGTGGCCCAGGGAAACACACTCTACATGTATTAAAAGGAAAACCAGCGAAATTTAATGGGAGAGCAAACACATGTACAAATGAACAATGTCAACAAATTGCATGTGCGTGCAGATGAGAACTATTTCTCTTGTCTTTTGAACTCTAAGCAATTTTATGATAGGCTATTAGAAATTGATATTTTTCCCAGAAATGGTTGAAGCCAGAATGTCCTTTCAACTATGGTGCTGCTAGTGATTTCTTCTTGTCCAAGATTGGGCAAAGAGGAATGGATTTTTATTTCCATTTTCTCTCTTTCTTTCTCCAGGAATTTTACCTTCATTTGCGTCTGGATAATGGGTAATGTCAGTTGTAAGGATGCCTGTGATTTACTTTATTTTCTATCTAGTTTTTATTGGTTGCCACTACTCTATAGCTGTGAGCCCTTTTGATTATTTATTGATATCTTAGCATAGCCTTATCAAACTCACTTATTGGCAGGTAATTTGGGATGATTCTTTCATGAAAACATGCACTTTGTATGTTTATGGTCCATATGTGTTATCATGCAGGTAAAAGCAGATGCTGTTTCTGCAATCGTTTCTAGGAATGAGCCCTTACTCTTGTGAGGGTAATTGGGTGCTGGAACATGGCAGGACTTGGGGTTACTCCCTCAGTGGGTGTAGCCACCTCAATTTGCAACCCAACCCTACGGTCTCCCTAAGTCAGCTGATTTTAAGCCAGTCATATGCCAGCCATACAACCTCAAGTACAGAGGTCTTCCTAAAAGGTATATAAATGATATATTTCTGTTGTAACAAGTTACCATAAACACTTAAAACAATGCACACTTATTACCTTAGATGTCTTCATTTCTATAAGTTAGAAGTCTGGCATGGGTCTCATGGGCCTCAGTGGACTAAAATCAAGGCGTTGGCAGGAACTCAGCCCTTCTGGAGGCTGGTTGCCTTCCTTGGCTTGTGGCCCTTTCCTGCACTGTCAAAGCTAGCAATGTTGCATCTCAGACGATTCTTTCATAGTCACATCTTTCTCTGCCCACAGCCTGGAAAGACTTTCCCTTTATAAGGGATGATCTCCTAATCTCAACGTCCTTAAGTTAATCACGCCTAAAAGCCTCTTCTGCCATGTAAGGTGACATATTCACGGACCTGGGGGTTAGAATGAGTGCATCTTTGGGGGCTGGAGGTAGGGAAGATTATTATTATTATGCCAACTACAGAAGGTAAAACTCCATTAAAAAGTTAAAAGTGCTTTCTGAATTAGGGCAGATCCTTAGTTTAAGCCCATCAATTTCTGGTCCTGAGCAAGATTTTTGGTTTCCTAAACTTTTATGTACTAAACATTAAAGAAGTTATTGAACAAGTGTAGACTTGATGTGAATGCTCACTCTGGAACTCCTTGCTGGGTGACCTTAGGGGAAAGGCACCACCTCTGGGAACTCCCGATCTTCCTCTTTGGTGTGGAATAACAAGCCTGGTTATGTGAGGCTCTTAATACAGTAGAAGTCAGGGAAACAGGAAGCAGCTGCCCACTCACCTCCCAGGCTTCCATTCCCTGTAGAGATTCCCTTAATGTAGGTAAGCTGCATCTACATATAGCAAGTGTGAATTTGTTCGTCCTAATTTTCTGAAGCAGATATATCATTGAGGTCTTGGGTTACCTTAACTCAATAAATAAAACTCACATATACCCTAAAATCCAGATTCAACAATGCCTTTACTACACAATATCTCAAATCCACCTCAAAATCACCATGTCCAAAATCAAATTCAGTTTCTTCCCCACCCCGCCCCTGAAACCTGCTTCTCCTTGGGGGTTTCCTATGAAAGTTAATGGCCTAGAGGTCACTCTTAACTCCTGTGAGACACTTACTCCCCATGTTTGTGTAGAAGTCTTCTACTTCTTCAGTCACCCTATGATCAGAGCAGTGACCATCTCCTGTTGCCTTTATGGCCACCTACTTGATATCTCCATACTGTCTCTTGCTGCCGTCGATCGATTTCCCACAAAAAGCCAAAATGATCTTTCCAAAATCACAGTCTGGTTGTGTCATCCAATCTGTTGGAAATCATCCAGTGCCTCTTTACCTCGGCCTGTCACTCTTGACCTGGCCAGCCATGGGGTCATCTGTAGCAAGTGTCCCTTTGTATGCTTTTCAGCCATACAAAGCTTCTTTCAATTCATAGAGCATCCTGCATTTCCTTAGAAGAGAAGGCACAGGCTCTTCCTCTGCCTGGTGTGTTTTTCCACCACCCAGTCCCATTGAATTGGCCTCTCCATTGAATGAGCACATGTTTGTTCTTGTGGTCTCAAATCACATACCCAGTTCTGGAGGCCTTTCCTCAACCCCTAAGCTGGGTGAGAGCCCGTGTAATATGCTCTCATCACCCTTATGCACTTTGTAATTGCCTTCTCTTGCAGGTAAAAGAAGCTGTCCATTTGCTTAGCTCATAGCATAGGCATGACACATAGTAGGCCCACAATTATTTATTATTATATTTTACTTGATATCGATAGTTCCAACTAAGATTATACTACTTTGCCTTCACGTATTATTATTGCAACAGTTTAGTGACTGGCCTCCCTCCCCATCTTTTTATTTTAATCTATCCCCACACACAATGTCACCAACTCTTAACGTGAGCCCTTAAATGTACAAGTCTGATGATGCCAGCGCCCTGTTAACTTATTTATAATAAATATATTTATTTATATAAAAATAATTCATATTATTTGATTTCTTATTGCCTACTGAGAGTACTCTAATATCCCTTGCCTTTATTAATTAAACATTTCAACCAGATTCCCCTCCTTTCTTCTCAGTATACCCACCATTACTGAAAACCTGAACTGGCCATTGTTTCTGGGATTTGCTATATTACTTCCAATCTTGCTTTTCCCTCTGCTGACTTCACTGCTCTTCCTCCCCAGGCTGCATGCTCTGGGCTCACCCACAGCTCCTGCCCACAACCTGCTTCCCCAGTAGCCTGCTTTGACCCTCTCCAGTTGGCCACCCGCCCTCCAACACCACCACTCCCATGGTGCAGAGAGCTTGAGCTGCACATGTCTACACCCTATTCGTGTGTGTCTCCTCTCAGTCAGTTAACACTTACTTGTTGAGTTTCTAGAGCTTTGATTATATACCTGGCACTGTGGACACAAGGATAAATAAGACACAATCCCTGACCTCAAGGAGCTTGCACTCCATTGAGAGCAACAGAAAGTCAAATGGATGACTAAATGCACTCCTCTAAGTGTTATGATCCCACAATTAGTTTATAAACTCATAAAGCAACAAACCATATCAACATCATTTTCACTTACATATATTTTAATGAAGAGGTGCTATGCCAACAAAGATCAAACCCTCAGGGGTTTGTGGTAGAAAACGTGACTCTCCATGTCCAAGTGCAAGAAAATGTTGCAAAGACCACAGCATTTTATGAAGTCCTACATATTCAAAGCATTTCTACATCTGGAACAGAGCCAGACCCTGTCCCTGCAGACCCATTCCATGTCTCTTAAGAGCTAAGTGACTACACTCTTTACTCAGAATAATGAACAGTGATGCTGATTGCCATTGTAACACAAGACAGCCAAAACCATTCGGAGAGGCACTTTATACAGCTTTAAATGTATTGTTGTCTTAATCAATTATTTCTTGATCAATTGCCTACGATAAAAATAAAAATGATGCGTTTGCATAGCTGCCCCAAGGAGAGGTAGCAGCCACTGTGGCTTTATTATGTCTCTGTCCAAGTCTGTCTTAATGACCCAGATCCTGCTGAAATCATTTTTATAGTAATAGTAACAACCCAAGGAACATGATCAACTAATTTGATGACAGAGACGCATATTTTAAGATTTATCAAATCATATTTTCAAAATGCAAAACGATGAGAGAAACTACTTGCAACAAATGAGAGAGGTGAAGCAGTGCCTATTTCTCTTATTATCTAAATATGTACCTCCCTGTCTTAGCTTCCCCTGTTCCTTGTATCTGGAGTGGGCTCTCCACAAATTCCTCCAGGCAAGTACATGGTCATCTGCATCCCATGCTTCCCTTATAACAGCTCTTCTCCTCGTGAGCTTATTCTAGCCTATACCCCCAAAACTTGCGGACTCCAAGGAGGCAAATGTCAGGTTCTCTCTACATAACTATCCCTGCAGTGTGCATTCGGTGCCTGCTTAATGAACGAAGAGTTCCTTCACATTGGTTAGAAAACTAGTAACAAAGTGGTAAAAGAAACAAATCCTTCCCACAATAGATAACACAATTTTATAGTAAATATTGGAAATAAAATATTTGCAGTTATTAATAAAAATAACTAAAACAAACTTATCACCACCAACTTAACATGGCTTTCAAATGATAGAACCAAATTACTATAGAACCTAGAAAAAATTTGGGATAGGATTGCCCACAGTAGTAGCACAATGGCACACACAGAGCTTTATTTATGTTAAAGAAACAATGTGAAAATGAATTAGTAAATCATGGCTGACAAATCCAATAGAACATCCTGCAGCAGTTAAAAATGATGGTTTTGAAGACTATTCTGATAGGAAAGCACTTGTGAAATTGTTTTCATAATACACAAGAGGTACAAAGAAAACAGAAACAATTTGACTTTGGATGGCACATTATAAGTGAATATTTAATATGTTTTCTTTTATTTTTATTAGGGTGTGCTACTGTTTCAACAGCATAAAAATCAATAATCCTTCTTTAAGATCATGTTCTAAAGTACTATATTAAGATATGATGTGATCCTTAGCAATTTCTTTGCATTGCATGGCACGTGTTTTTGACTTTAAGAATATCCCATTCTCGTCCCTGCACAAATATGTGTTTGTGGATCTGTGTGAATCTATTTTATTGCATTTATGCAAATGTTACAGGTGGATTCCAGGTAAACATGGCAGATTGAAGACATTAGTATATTTTCTGTCCCTCTCAAAATTCCATGAAAATGACAATATACACTTTCTTTAAAAGATCTAAAAGCAAGACCGGAGAATGAAGAAGGGGGCAAATTTTTGCAACTTGGAAAGCATGTGGATGAATAGTAATTGATTAGTAGTTCAGAGAGAAATAAATCTTTAGCAGGTAAGGGGAAAGGTTGAGAAGCAACCCAGTTTAGACAACAGGACCCCAAACCATTCAGGCTTAGGTACCCTGGATACTTCCGAAAGCGAAGGTGGAGGTGTGGCTCTTTGAAAGTCAGGACCCCTGTTGAAAGTTAGCCTGAGAAACTTTGATTTCCAGACTGTTTCCGTCACTCTGAGCATCCGAGAAACTCTCTTTTCCCAACCCCAGCACTTTATCCTCAATGGAGGGTAGAGAAAAAGTTCTGCCTTGCAAAATAAGGAATGTTATAAAGAGAATGTACTTATTTGCTATTTAGAACCATTGCCATGGTGCCTGGAGTGACGAGTTTGAAAGGTGAGACCAAGACAGAAAGAGGAGAAACTAAGTTAGCAGTCTGGTTGGAATCCCTGGAGAGAATTTTTTAGAAATAGAATTCTCAGTCCTTACTAAGTGACTGGATTTAGGAGAGGTGGCAGAGGGGGATAAAGGAAGGATAGCTCCCAGATTATTTCTGTTTAGGGTTGATTTCTACCTAGTCTCTCTTTCTTCCCCCATGCACCTCTCCCTCTCCCTTTCTTCCACTCTCTCTCTCTCTCTCTCGTCTTTTCTCCCCCTCTCGTTATTTTAACTGTCCCAATATTTTTGTGATAAACTCTGGTAGCGCAAATCTTTTTGGAAAGGGAGTGGAGGAAATATGCCTCAGCAAAGATTTCCTTACCCTTCCTTTTCTCCAGGCTGCACAGTGGTAGCAAGAACTTCGGGAAGGAGACTGGGGAGAGAGATAGACTACCATTTGTGCCAGCTGCTGATAAATCAGGTGTTGGTAACACATGATTTCATGTATTAACTATGCAAATGCAGAAGGATGTCTTCTGTGTAAACAAGCGATCCCTACTGTGTGCCATCTGGAGAAATAATCTCATTTCTCCTTGCTATTCAAGTCATTTGGGGAATAACAACTGAACTTAACATGAAACCCATCTCCAGAACATTTATCCTTTCGAATGGCTAATAATTCTCACCGGATAATGATGCAGAAGAGCTAGGCATAGGGAAAGGGAAAGATGAAGTGAAAGTTTGTTTTGCCTTGTCTACACGACACTTCATTTAAGAGGCATTTACTGGTACTTGGCAGTAGAATGAAGCACTTGTAATGTCATGTAACCTCTTAACCACTGTCTTCTATTTTTTATGTTTTCTGTAATTATAGAAGGTATCAAGAAATAAAGACATTGACCTTGACAGCGGTTGGGCAAGGCAGCGTAACTTGGTTTATCTATTACAAAGTTAGCATATCTCATTATTAGGGACAGCTTGGTTTCCAGGACCAGTTTCTGGAAACCACATGCAGTTGTGCCTTGAAAAAAAAATAAAAGGGATGAATTTCCTTTTCGTTATGGTCAGAGAACAACTGCAGAACATTTCCATGGCTGATACCGATGCATCTTTTTTTAGGAGAGCAGCTGGTGGCTCAATGGATTTCTTTCTTTAAAAAAAAAATGTGCCTCTTGCTCTGAAGTTTCAGCAGGAAGTTGCTGCTTCATCATCGAATCATGTCACATATTTTATGGTGCTAAACTTTGCCGTAGGAATTGAGAAACAAAAATGAAAGGAGATTGATGCACTATATGAATCAGTGCCAGTGAAGAAACAGTAATGGGTGGGCATAAAACTCCGCATCTACTGTGGACCCGGGGCTCATAGCCCCCATTGACATTCCGAGCTTGAGCATTAGAACCATTTCAGATGCTGCAAGAACAATAATGCTCAGCAGAGGGTTGTTCAGCGGTGGTATGTTCTGATTTTTGGTACAGTTTCAGGGAGATAGAGTGTGTAAGACAATGAACTGTGATACAAAGGCTTTGTATCTGCAAGAAGATCAGAAATGAAGTGACAGTTTCCTCACAAATGAGAAATAAGAGTCAGCTATACACCGTACATGGTAAAAAATATGTATGCAACAAAACGCACCTGCCCTTAACATGTAAGGGGAGAAATAACTCAGTCCTTATGAATTTAGGAAAATGTTTAAAAGGGAGACAGTTTCCCAGAGTAATTAATGTAAAAAGGATTAATGTCATTTTTATACAAAGACTGATTACAAATGTTCAGAAAGAACATCTTACTGATACATAAAGAAGAGGCTCGAACTGGACATTATGTAAGAGAAAATGTCCCTTTTGAATAGAGAGTTTAAAAGGTTTAGCCAGAAAAAAAAAAATTATCATTTAGCATCTTTATTTCTGATGGGAAATGATAACACGAAGTGTGCAATGGAATGGCCATACTTTTACATTGCTGATGGCAAGATAAACTTTTATAAATCTCTCTTTTTTAGGAGGCAATTTGACAAGAGATTCCTAAATTTCAATATTGCAATAATCCACAGTAATAATCCACAGTCTGGCAATCTTTTCTAGGTTTGATAATTCAAAATGCAGGAAAAGGTATATGAGTGAAGATATTACTTTCAGTGTGTAGTAAGTGATTTTCTAAAGTTTAGAATTAGAAGCAGCCTTAATGTCCAATACAGGGCAGGTTAAGTAAATGGTGACACATCCACTTCCTACATGGATTACTAAATATTCTAATTATGAGAACCAGATAGCAATATGAAAAGCATTTGTAATAGCTTATTATGTGGAAAATAAACAGAATATTCCATGGGAAATACTCAACTGATTATAACAATGTACAAAATAATAACTAACGATTACAGTGTATAAGCACTGTCTTATTAATTATCCTCTTGAATCTTCATAACAACTCCATGAGGAAAGCATTCCCATTTACACATGAGCAAACTTTGACTGAGTTGGAGGCATTAAGCTTCTTGCCTAAAGTGGCAGAGCTAAGTGGTCTTAGGTACCTGGGCCCTAGCACTGAAACTCTTAGCCAGTATACTGTATCACCATATATGCGCAAACAGAAGGAAAGGATTGGATAATAACATGAAAAAAATAAAATAAAATAAGAGTATTCAGATGGTGGGATTATCATAAAATCCCTTGATGTTTGATTTTCATTCTAAGAATAGAAAACTATTCTCTAAACCCCTCCTGCTGCTGAAAAGGAGATACATACAAATGACTGCATATTTAGAATGTGACTAAGGGAAATGACAACTTGGTTTCAGTCAGTCTCTAGCAGGTGTTAGGTAAAAGGGAAACTCTAACCATCAGCCTCAGCTGCATATTATAGTGGAGAAGTCAGGTCAGCCTATTTCCCTCAAGCAGGATCTCAACCTTGGTACTATCATATTGGGGGATAAATGATTTTTTATTGGGAAAGTGGGAATTGACTGTTCTGTTCATTGTACGATGTTCAGCAGCATCCCTGCTGTCTGCCCATTAGATTCCCATAGCACTCCCTCTGTCAAGTCACGGCAAACAAAAATGTCTTTAGATATTGCCAAATGCCCCCTAGGGGAGCAAAATTATTCCCTGTTGAAAACTAGCTCCCTAGTCATTCACTTCCACACAGCCTGCTGATATTAATTTGGTTCTATAGAGTGATATTCCTATGGGAAAGAGGACATCCAACACGGGGATATACCTTGGACCAAGGGGGATTATATTTTCCAATGAAAGCGTACCACTTGACATTTACATGGATCAATCAGTCTTTTGGAAATCTCTTACTCTTCATTCCATTGTTGAGTGACAACATTGGGCGCCACACAGAACTTAAAACCTGGCATCAGGTAGACCACATTCTCCCACTACTAAGTGGGAGTAATTTGACCTCTTTGAACCTCAATTTTGTCATCTATATAGAATCAGAGACAATAATAGCTACTTGAAGAATTGCAGTGATGGTAGAAAAGTATGCATAATCATTAAGATATTTAAAGATGACCTTGAGAGGTTTACAAGGTGAAGTAGGGAACATGGGGATGTAATAGTTAGTGTGTAAACCTGTCTAGGTTATGGTGTTCAGTTGTTTGGCCCAACACTGGCCTAAAGGTTTCCTTGAAGAGCTTTTTTATACATAGAATTGACATCTATGATTAGTTGACTTTAAGTAAAGGAGATTGTCCTTCATAATGTGAATGGGCTTCTTCCAAATAGGTGGAGAGCTTAAAAGCAAAGAACTGAGGATTAAAGGAGGAAGGGATTCTCTCAATACTACCCCTCCACTCCTTCCTAAGTTTCCAGTGTAAGAAATTCAGACTCAAGACTTCAACATTGTTCTTAAAGGAATTTGTAGCTTCTGGCCTGCCCTACAGAATTCAGACTTGCCAGTCCCCACAATCACATGAACCAATTCATTATAATAAATCCCTTATTATATATGCATATATCCTGTTAGTTTTATTCCCCAGGAGAACCATGACTGATAGAGGAGACACATAAACACAACAGCAGTACTGTGTGAGAGATTTTGTGAGTTTTCTTTGTTTCAGTCTACGTCAGGTTTTCCAACTAGATATTTCCTTTAGCCTCTGTACTTCTGACAGTATTATTCATCATAATTTCATTGCTTTCCAGAGAGACTGTAGGTAATGAGCACAGGACTAGATCACAACTGTGTCTCTAGGATCTGGCATTATATCTGGTTTACACTGGATATTCAAATTTTATTTTTAAAATAATAGAGTGAAGATATAGTTGCTGACTGTACAGGGTGTCATGAAAAGAGAGGGTATGAGGTAAATTATTTTACTGAATCAGGGACAAAAATGCAGTTAAGAAAGTGACTACATTTGTATTCAGTCTTGAAAGATGAGTAGAATTTCTCCAAGAAGAACTAGACAGAAAGGGTGATCCAGGCAAAGGATAGATCATGGCTTGGCTGTAAAAGCCTCTGTCCATGTTAAACAGTTTGTATTCCGGTCTGGAGAAGAGATGACAGAAAGTTTTACTGGGAGGGTTAAAAGCAGGACTGTTTCTCTCAAATTCATAAATGTTACTTACTATGCAGTCTCTGACTACTTTTTAAAATGAAAACTATTTCTAGTTGTAGAAAAGATCAAGTATGTCCAAAATAGAAAGAATAGTATACTGAACCCAAATCCATCATTTAGGCTCAAAACATATTAATTCATAGCAAACTTGGCCTTATTTATATCCCTATCTACCCTGGATTATTTTGAAACAAGTTCTATACCTAAATTTTTTACCCATAAATATATCATTTTATATATTGAAAAGTAAAAGAGTATTGATTTAAACACAACTACAATATCATTAGCAAACTTAAAAATGTAACATATCCTTGACATCATCAAATATCTAGCTTTTGTTTGAATTTATTTCATCATCTAATTATATATTTCCCTTATAGTATTTTTTAATTCTGTGTATAGGTGTTGCATTTGGTTTATGTGTCTCAAGTCTCTTTTAACGCATACATTCTCTCTCTCTCTTTCCTCTCTATCCCTTTTCCTCTCTGTCTCCCTTTGCCTCTCCTTCTCCAGCTCTCCAACTTATTTGTCAAAGAAACCAGGTCATTTATCCTGGTTTCCCACATTCTGGAATTAGCTGATTATATCCCCATGGTGTTACTGGACATGTTCCTTTTTCTCCTCTATTTTCTCTAAATTGCAGGTAAGATTCAGGGGGCTAATCTGATTCTGATTTATTGTTTTTCTTTGAAAGACAATTTCAAAGATAATCTGTACATCCACAAGGCAGTGACTAATGTCCGGCTGTCTCCCCTTCTTGTGATATTAGCAACCATTGATAAATTCTTAGATTCATATTTTATTAGGGTTATCAATTGCTAATATTGCATTATCCCATCTCTATTGAGTTGACTGCTTCTGTAAAGAGAATCTTTTCCTATCAATTACTTAGTTACTTTGATATACACTGCATACAGCAAAGGCTTCATTCTTTCCTTTATTTACCAATATTCAACATAAGTTCATTTTCCAACAACATCCAAAGGTAAATCAAAGTGTTATCTTTCTTAAACACAATTATGTCCTCATGGATTTAAGCACATTTGATGTATTTCATTCCATTGTTGTTATTATACTTATTGTCCCACTGTCTGGCGAGTAGTCTTTGAGCGTGTCCTTGTTTTCTGGAGCATAAGATGTTTCAAACTTCATCTAGCACCAAGAACCTTTTAAGAAGCCACATTCTGTTTACCAAGATTGTTCACTGCTCTTGAGCTGACTATTGTGTGCAAAGAACAGAACTAAGATATACATTGCTCTATAAATAAAAAGCATCATGGGTTCTAATAGAGGACTATAGGGTTTTTACTTCATTTCTTCAATATTGCATCTTTATCTCCTTATTCTTACATTGAAAATTCTGGCTCCCAGTGTCACCAATATTTTGTATTTTGCATTTTCCCACCTTTTATGCAAATGTTTCATAATAATAAAATGTACATTACCATAAAATATGATTACTAAAAAGAATTTAAGATTGGTCAGAGTTAGTTTCATTCTTAGAGCATATCTTATCAGAGTCCTTGGTTAATTAATCGTGTTTTAAAGTTACTTAGATTTTTCCTATCTATGTAGTAATGTCAACAATTTGACAGGCTATTTGTTTTCTTTTTCAAGCACCTTTTAGGAAGTCTTTTATGAAACTTAATTTTGTTTTATACATATTAAGACAGATACTAGTTTATAAAATAAAGCCTATAAAATTATACTCTGAGGGAGCTGAGCTTTTCATATTCCCCCCTACCCCTTTCCCTCCTGTTATGTTTTCTAAAAACATAAGCAAATTATGTAGGTTTCAGTGTATTTGTATTCCCTTTTCTTTTTTATATACTATACACCTTTCCTCACCTTGCTTATTTTACTTTAAATGACTATTTTATATGTCACCTGTTTCTCATATCTGTATTACACTTGTATTGTATGGATGTATTATAGCTTTTTCAGTCCACATTTTGTGGACACTCGCCATCTTCCCTGAGCCTTCACTATTATAAATAGTGCTGTAAGAAATGGGTTGGACAGATTCCTTATATTTTTGTCTGTATATCTCTGAGATAGCTGCTTAGAAGTGGGGTTGCTGGGTCAAAGTTAAACATCTAAGTAAATTTGCTAGATATTGCTAAGTTCCCTTCCATAGTTGTTATACCTTTTTAATATTTCCTCCAACAATGCATGAGAATGTCTGTATCTCCGCAGAATTGCCAATAGAGAATATTGTTATTTGGATTTCTGCCAACATGGTAAGTACTTTGAAGTAGTTTCTTATTGCAATTTTAATTTGTATTTCTGTTTTTATGATCAAGGTTGAGGATCTTTTCATTTATTTCTGGGATTTTGTACTTATTTTTCTGTGAACTGCCAGATTATTTCTTGTTCATATTTCTGTACCGTTGTTATTTTATCCTCTATTTTTAGAAGCTTGTCTCTATATGAGGGATATTAACCCTGTCTGTATGATTTAAATGGCATATCCCCATTTGATTTGTGACTACTTTTTAAAACAGAAATCTACACATAGCTTGCAATTTCTATGCCAAGTTTATATTATAGACTCCATATTAATCTGAAGTTGAAAGGGTCATTGTTATCTCCTAAAGTGTTGAAAAATAAGTGCCCCCAAGGAGGTTATTGCATTGCATGGTGCCAGATAAGTTACTTCAGGTATCGTGTGAGTTTACCGCCATTGGTAGGGTAGAAAAGTCAGAATTTTATTAGTCCCCAATGACAATTTTGCACAGATGCCATAAAAATATAGTGATTTACAATCTTTATATTGTTTGCATGCCTTTTAGATAATTAACATTTGAAAACCTGCAAACTGACTTTTGGTGATTAACCTTTTCAGAATGAATAGTCTATTTATCCAAATGCTTCAAAGTTCTTGGCACATAACAATAGCTCCCCAAATGTTTTAAGCCAGAGGAACAAATCAGAGGAGAGGAAGAAAGAAAAAATTAATGGAGGCTGGACAGGAAATAGGGAGACAGATCTTTTTCCTGTAGCATGACATTTTCCCCCAAGGTATCTACAGTCAAGAAGAAATCTGCTTTCAGATCCTCTGAATTATGTCTCCAAGAGAAGGGTAGCAAAAGAAGTTCATATTCAAGACATCCTTAAGAAGACACTATATAAAAATAAGTGGCAGGCACACCGCGGTGGCTCAACAGGCAGCGTTCTCACCTGCCATGCCAGATACCTGGGTTCGGTTCCGGGTACCTGTCCATGCAAAAAAAAAAAAAAAAAAAAAAAGAATTAGGTTGTATTTATGTGTGTGAAATCTGGAGGTGCAGTGCATGGAAGGAATTACTTTTTAAACTGACATGGATATGGATTTGACATTAGAACAGTCATCTCTGAGAAGTTTTGATTCTTCCTCCAACAAGGTCTCTAACAGCAGTTTAATTATTGGAAGGACTTTGCCAAGACTGGGAAGGTGAAAATGAGGGCAACTAATGACTCGTCAAGGCTTTGCTCATGTGAGTAATGGAGGAATATGATGCAGCGTGAACTGTTTCAAATAGAGGGAAATAGGTGGGCTTTAAAGAGCATCAAATTTGAAATAGATAGGTTTTATAAATTCTGTTTAAAATAGAAACCTGAAAACAATGTATATATATCATAAATTGTAGTACTAGAACTCAAGCTATGTAAATAAACAAATAATATTCATTGAGTGCTACCATATCAAATAATGTTTACCGAGTTCTACCAAGTGTTAAATATGTTGCATATTTGATCTTAGTTTGGTCTTATCAGTAATCCCATAACTATTACTACCATTTTATAGTTGGGGAAACGGTCTCCCCATAGTTAAGTAATTTCACACCAAATTCATTCACAAGAGTAAATTGAGGAGGTTAGAACCCAAGGCTGAGTCTGCAGCCTTTTATTGTTTTTTTTATTCCAGTATACCTGCTGACTTTAAAATATATTGATAGTTTCCCACACTACTGCAATGGATTTGTGTCTCAAATCCATTAGTTCTCCACAAAGAGCCACAAGACACTGAGAAGCTGGACCAAGTTTTATTTTTCATTAAATGGAGTTATGAGAATAAACTAGAAATATTGCTAACATAAAACACAATGCACCCTTTTGCTCAGGAATGAGTTAGAAATCCAAGGAAAAAGCCAAACAAAGCTGCAACTAATAACTAGATATTTTTGGCCAAAACAACAATACAAGGATTACTTACTGCTGATACTTTATTCAGGGGTTCAAAACCAACCCTGGGGATCACTCACATCTTTTAGTGGAACAGTAATTATCCCATATCCAAGACAGAAAGATATCTCCTTTCTAGGACAAACTACTTTGGTTACCTTACATGAGTCTATAAAGATCTTGGAAGTATAATTTAAATATAATTGTGAAATGAAGATGTAATCTGAGGCTATTACATTATGTTGTAGAGATTCTCTTTCCATCACTTAAAATATTTTTTGAACAGTAATGAGGTTATTTCATAACTGACAGAAATACAGTCACCATCTTTGCTCTGAGAACTGACCCTATCCAACGATTTTTTTAAATCTTTGGACACGGGTTAAACTGAGAAAAATATTTTGAACCGAAATCTGAGAACTCTCAAAATGTTTCTAGATTTTTTCAAAGATCAGACATGATATGCAATTTTGGACAGGATAAAATATGTCCTGTTTCTAGTTCAGGATTATGAGGGTCTTACTCTTCAATCTTGTGTCTTTATGTTGTTTCCCTCATACTGAAAATCCTTCCTTCCCCACATCATCACGTGTTTATTTTTTCCACAGTACCTAAATTCCGCATGAGCATCTCAACTTCATCTCCACATTGTTTGATTTTGTGAAAGCCAGTGCCATGGTTCTGATCCTCAAAAGTAAGAGAATAATTCCTAAGTGTTTGCAGATGGAGTTTGGGGGTTGGGGTCAGGGCATATCTAGTACATGTCCTTTAATCTCTCTGAATGCTAGTGCTTTCACCTGCAGTCACACCAAGGACACACATTTGCATGGGTTAAAAGATCTTTGAAGTGGAAGCAGTTCTCAGTTAGTGTGGCTGCTCAGCAACTGTGAGAAGATTCATTTTCCCATGAGTCTTTCTGTAAACTTTATTTGTTGAAAAATGAATCACAAAATCTGAGATCGTGGTCTGGTAGCCCGTGACAACCTCTGGGATCTATCCTGCAACTATTTGTTGAAGAGTGCTTTGAAAACTATTGCTTTTTTCTTTCTTTGCTTTGTGTGTATGCTATATTATATAATAAAAAGCTTAAAAACATGAATCACTTAACTCTAAGTGTCACAGAAGTAACTTAAAGTTTCATGAGGGTGGACATTGTTTCTTTTTGGTTCACCCCTGAAATTGTAGGCTCTAGCACACTTCCTGACAAAGCAAAAAATATCAAAGTCATAGCTTTTAAATGAAAAGAAGCTAACCATTAACTAACCAGTCAATCAGCCAACCATCAGATACTGATTGAATGTTTATAATGTGCTCATATGCGTAGCAGATGGAAATGATATCATTGCTTTATTACTAGATTGTAAATTGAGTGAAAGAAAAGAAACAACCTGGTACCACTGGCTCAATTCTTTCTCTATAACATCTAAAATAGTTTCTGGTACAATGGGGTTGCTCAACGAAAATGTGTTGAGTGACTGCTCTCTTTCATCAAATTTATGTGCTAGCTGGGGGTGGAGAAAGTAGATTCAAATTAAATAAGTGCTATTATGTGCTAATTGGTGGACTGTGGAGATTCAGAGGTGGGCAGGGCTTTTGGTGGAGCAAAGGAGATAGGAGCCAGCTGCCATGATGTAATGACTAGTAGGCTCTGGGAGAAGTGAAAGAAAATCAGGATGGGCTTCTCAGAGGGGAACAGCAGGAGCAAACACAGGGAAGCAGGCATAAAACTGGTGAGGAAGGAAAGAGATATAGAAGACAGGACCACTCCACAGTGTTCCCTGGATGGGACTTTGTCACTGATGAGGCTCTTACCTTGTTCTCTCACTCTCTAATACTTGGAATGAACCATTTAGATTCTCAATCTCTGAAGCTCTGCGATGTCCTAGTTGGGGTACTTATCACAAAGACCCCTGCATATGACAGTGTACGTAAGATTTTGGGAACATGAAAATTGTGATTTCACACCCTTAGATTTTTCTGTCTCTCTGTTTTAAACTTGCATTTATCATTGTAGCCGGGTCTTCTGTTTTCCAGGGAAACTACTTCAAGGGTCTCTTACATAAGGAATGCTAAACAAGTCCCACTCAAGGACTCTGGAAAAAATGGAACTCTTGACCCACTTGAATGCTGATGATTTAAGCGGAAAGTGATGGGCTTTACAAAACTGTGCAGCTGCCGATTCTGGAGCTTCAGAGGAAGAAATTATGTTTTCATTATAATAATTTCAATTTCCCAGATTCCTTTTAGAGTTATGGATGTTCTTTCCAAAGGATACTGCTAAAGACAAATAATAATGTATCAATAACATGCAGGCACTTCCTTAACCTCTTAATGCTGAAATAACGATAGTAAAACTCAACCGTAAGGGGTTTGGTACCACTCAAAAAGAATTTAATTTTTTAACATATGAACTGTATTGATATTTGACACCAAAGAAAGTACTGAGGTTGAGCAGATTTTTCTCTGATGTGTTTTAATTGCAGGAAAGGGTTGGGTTCTCCTGAAAGAAGTCGACATCGCTCCGGTAAGTACCCCTAGACTGAGGCTAAAGGTATGACCAAAGTCAGTGAGAATTTGGATGGTGATCTTAAGCTTCATAAGCCAAGACACTTTCATATCTCTGGTCTGCAATGCATTTGGGATCTGGGCTCCTGAAGAGAATGCTTAGGAGACCTAGCTCCACACAGCAGACACATGCCAGGAAGTCTTGGCACAAGCTGGGCAAGGCAGCATTCCCATCCATGCCAGTGCACTGGCTCTACGAGTGTCAGCATGCATCATAGGTAAGAGCATGGACTGTGAAGTCAGATGACCTGAACTCAAATTCTGACTTCTTCCTTTATTAGTTGAGCAAGTCACTTTACTTGTTGATTCAGATGTTCATATGTAAAATAGAAATAATGATAGCATCTGGCAGAAGCAATCATGATTTATTGGGTTTATAGGTATAAGTCCTTTGTCTGTTTCTAGTATTTCTATAGCATGTGTTGTTGTCTGAGAGCCAACTTAGTGTGTTCATTTTCAGTATTTTTAATCATCTCTGTCTTCCCAGTGGAATGCAAGATCCACATGGGCAGAGTTTTTGTCTATTCACTTTTTGTATTATTTTTGTTCTATTAATAGTAGAATGTCTGGCCCACCATAGGTGATTAATAAAAGTTTATTAAGTGATAAAAGCACTTAGAAGTGCTAGAAGAATCCTTAGAAGGATTTTCAGTGAACATAAGCTTTTACTACCATTGTTCTTTCTTCTCTTCCATGTTCTCACAGTCTCCAGTAAAGTCCTGCTGTATATTATAGCCCTGATGTACAGTGGATGAGCCACAGTGGGCTGATGTCATGGTTGAGACAGAATGGCCATGCTGCCTCTACTGTGGCATTATCCTGCCCGCACCACAGAAGGGCTATCAGAAATCATAGGAACCTTATTATGGAATTTACCTCTGGTTTAAAAGACATTTTCCTTACATAGAGTAAGAAGGGAAAAAGAAAGCTAATCCTGGTTTATCTTTTTCTACTAGGGATATTGCCCTTATCCCAAAAGCATCACAAGGACATAAGTTCTACAATGATTTATTGTCTCCTCGTGGATAACATTTCATTTCACCCTTGGTAAATTAATGATGATATTAATAACAATAAAAATGTATTGAGTATTTTTCTAAGTCCTTCACATGCATTGCTGCATTTAATCCCAATAAGTAGGAATTAGGTAATGACGTGTTGGTCACTTTAGATGAGTAAACTGAGGCTCAGTGAGGGACAGTGATGTGTCCTCAAGGAGGAAGCACAGGGAGAACCATACCACATGTGCCTGATGCTTGTAAACACAGTGTTGTACTGATTTTAAATCCATGCATGGTTCGAGATTTCAAAAGCAGGAGGCTGGTGGGGGGTTAGGGAGTGAAGAACACTTAAATCAGTATTCATAAAATAGTGCTTTAGGAGATGTGGTAAGGTGCTCTGACTCTGCACAGGGGAAGAAGTGAACGTACCTAGCAAGGTAAAAAAAGGTTTTCAAGAAACAGAGTCATTTCCTAGATGGTAGGAGGGAAGTGACAGGATTTCATAGGCCAAGAGGTGGTTAAGGAAGACCCATAGGAAACAGCATGTGCAAGGACAGAGATGCAAAGGTAATGCTGTTTCCAGGGGATGCCAACCCATTTCATGTGTATGGAGAACACAAGAATAAGAGAATGATGATATTGAAGAGGCAAATGAGTTCACATTTTAATGATAATATGAACAATTGCTCTTTATTTAAGTCTGGGGTTTCTAAACTTTTGTGGGCGAATAAACCACCTTGGAAGCTTTCAAACAATGCAGTGTGCTAGGGTTCACTGGATCTGGGACAGAGATCCTTCTGATACTATTCTGTTGATCACATTTCTTGAAATGTGGCTACTTATGTCACATGTCTACTGAAGACCTTCAAGAAGAGATAAAGGATGTAGTCACAACCAGTTTGAATTAAAATCCTTCCCTTGGAGTTTAAAGGATAGTCTAGAGGAAGAGATCCGGTGCAGGGGAACTCTTAGAAGGCTGAGCCAACAATCCAGGTGCGAGAGGCAAGTGCCTGAACCAACGCAGGCATGAGAAGGTGGAAGGTCATATGGAAGCAGGTCAGAGCTATGGACAAGTTACATTGTCTGGGATTCTTCATGGAATATAGTCATGACCCACTGTCTGGGGCAATGGTAACGTGAAGGTCAGTACCTGCTGGGAGAAAAATTCTGTCAAAAACAAGAATGAAATATACCTTAACACAAAATAAACCTGACACTCAAACAGAGCACGATTCAATAAGAAATATTTTGAGAAGTATGATTGTTCAACTTTCATGACCTTAGGCTTTTAAATAAGCTTTTGGAGTCTCTCATAATCATGGATACCCTGATTAACTCCAAAGTGTGAAATGACAAAGATGTGCCATCACATGGCTGTTTAAAGAGGATGGAGTGACTCATATTCATTTATTTTACACTTACAGAGAGCCTACTATGGTAGGAACAAAAATGACTCTGAACTTTGCTGGGGAAGTGATAGAATTAAGTAACAATTGATGTAACCAGGTTCTAGGAGAGGCCCAGGTAAAAGCCTACACATGTTCAGAGATTGGAGAGATGACTTCTGGTTGGGATGATAATCCATGAGGCAGTGGGCATTAGATGAGGGGCAAAGCTGTGTATGCAGAGGGTAGATGGAATCTTCCAGGCTGAGGAAGCAGCTTGAGAAAATGGCTTGATAGAGCCTAAGGAAACATAGGACATAAGAGCTCCTATTAACTGAAGCTTGGGATTCATAAAGGGGTGAAGGACTAGAAACAACTAAAACAAACTACATTTATGGAGCGCTTGTCATGTGCCATGGAGGGCTTTATGTGCCTTGAATATATTGACTTGGTATCTCATAGTGGACCTTTGGGATGGCTCCCAAGCTTGAAAATCAGAAGGGCTAAAAGACATTGGACATGAGGAATGAAGTGGGGTGTATTCCTTGGGTCAATGATTTCAAACTGTTCTTTGCTGCCCCAGGGTTCCAGGGGGCACCTTGGAGGATGAGGGAGGGAATGTAGGAGGCAAAACTGCCTTTTCCCTATTTCAGGTTTAACTAAAGATCATCTGCTCTTATCTGTTTCATGTCCTGGGCTTATAAGTAAGGTTTTATTTGGAGAAAATGTTATTTTGTTAAAATCTTTAAGTGAGTTAATTATTTGGAGTAGAGGAGTGTCAAGATGAAAGTTGAGCACACAAAAACAAGATATTGTATTTTGGATGCATGACATATGAACATGTAATCTATGACAAGAATTATGTAATAGTGGAGGATGGAGGGATACAGGAACATAGTTTTTGTGTATTATCGAAGTTAAGCTGGTATCAAAGTAAATGAGATTGGTATAGATTTAAAATGTTAAATTTAAGCCCATGGTAACTACAAAGGAAATATCAATACTGGAGAATATACAAGCTCAAAGAGACAGAAAATCGAGTATAGGTTGCCAGGGGCAGGGAGCAGGGGTAATGGGGAGTTAATGTATAATGGGGCAGGGCTTCTGCTTAGGGAGGTGGGAGCATTTTAGCATGGAAGGTGGTGAGGGCACCACAACATTGTGAAAGTGATTAATTCCGCTGAATGGTGTGCTTGGAACTGGCTGAGCTGGGAAAGTTTATGTTGAATATATGTTCCTATAATCAGAAAAAGAGAAGAGCAATTAAAGAGACAATGACAATTAAATGCAACACATAACACTGGATGGACTCTAATGAGGGAGGAGAAATGGCTCAAAAGAACATTATTGGGCCACACGAAAAAAATTGGAATATAGACTGTGAGCTTTATATCAATATTAAATTTATTAAACTTGATAACTGCACTTAAAGTGACTATGTAAGCATCTTGTTTGTTGGAAACGTACACCACAGTGGTAAGTGTTTGAGGAGCATGATATATAGATATATGATATATGTATATATGATATGTGATATACAGAACTCAATTGCTCAGAAAATGGATTTACAAATAAATACAGGTCAGAGATAAGATAAAAAAGGTAGACTGATAGATGCCAGAATGATACAGCAAATGTGGCAAAATATTAATACTGGTGGTTCTGAGTAGGTAGGGGGATAGAGGTGTGTTGGAGATTTCTGTATGGGGTTTGGATTATTTTTTAGCTATCCTATAAATTTGAAAATATTTCAAAATAAAAAGTTTCAAACCCAGCTAAATCTTGGGGTGTGTGTAAGGTAACATAAAGAAGACAGTTTAAAAAGTTGTTTAAATAGTCCTGGCAAGAAAGAATGGAACCCAGTGCTGGAAAAATGGCAGGGGTTATGGGGTTGGGGAGAAGCTGTGGATGGATCCTAGAGTTAAGACATGGGGCTTAGAATGACCTGGAAACTGAATGGGGAGAGCAGTCAGGACCCCAAGGGATGAAGGTAACAGCTCAGGTCTGGCTGATACCAGGTTCTCGGTCTCATCCCACTTGCCACCCTCTCTGTGCAGAGGACCCAGCTTCTCCCCTGAAAAGCATCTGCAGTTACTCCAAACTCAACACGGTGTCTCCAATGAAGAAAGACCTTGATAAATCTGTGCTGATTTAATTTAACTATCCTGTGACATCATCTCATGTTCAAGTTCTAGACAAGTTGGAGACAGAAGGTGTCTTTGCTTTTGACTTTAAATAGATGGAGGGAATAAAGTAAGATTTCTGACAGCTCTTGGGGTATGAACTTGTGAGGTAGAGTGATGTAGGAGAGAAAACAATGGTCTTGCAGCCAGGACAGCCCAGGTTCAAATCCCGCCTTATCCACTTCTAAATGTGTCACCTTGCAAAGGTCTACATAACTGCTCAGCAACTGTTTTTGCATTTGCAAAATGAGGGAAATAATATCTGTCTCATTGAAATGTTGTGACAATACATAGTGATAATTTGTGTAATGCTCCAGCTCTTTGGTATTCTGTGACACTATGAGAATATTAACACTCCCACTTCCAGCCAGACCATATCAAAAAAAAAATCTAACTCCTATCCTTGTCTGTAGCCAAGGTCATACATTTTAAAATCCTTCAGTTGTTTTTGCATATATGGAAGGCTACTAGTTAAATAATGATAATATCCATGCTATTCTCTAAATTATGTGTGTAGGTGACAGTCCAGTAGGCCATGCTGCATAAGAGGTTTGCATTCAGCTTGGTTCTAGGAAATGGTAAAATGGTCTCACTTTAGATGAGAGAATCCCACCAAGGGCATGGCATTTTATTATAGGTGCCATGTGTGGAGTCAGAAATCAAAAGAGGACTGAGGTCATTTCGTATTTCATAATGTACTTTGTCTTTATTCATGAGCATTTAAGATTATTGCTATAGTTCAGGTACATTTTTCTTCACTTTTGTGTTATTGAAGTGAGGTACATACATATATATCCTGGCTTTGTAAAATAAATAATAATCCAGATTCTTGATTTAAAAACAATAATTGTGAAGCACTTGGAGGTGAAGTCGAATACCACGGACTTAATACCAATGCCAGTTGTAATTTGCATAGACTACAAAAATAATCAATCTTTCATTGTTTTAAGTTCAATGAGTACACAGCAGTTGATGACTTTGCCTGAGATAATCCTTTTCAAATGCTATTTTCAATTGAAAAGTGCTTACTGAATAATACTGAATTTCCTTCCTGTGACAATGGAATGCTGCCCACGGAGGGCAGCTCTTCTGTAGAGGTGAAAAGTATGCGGTGGAAGCAGGGAGCATGTGCCCTACCTGGGACACCGCTAGGTGTCCCTCCTGAATGGCCGAGGGGGTGGGTATCTACCATTCTGTAGTTCGAGTTTCTCTAGGCAAAGTCACAGTTTGTACCATTGGGGATTGAATCACATCCCCCACAAAAGACATGTTCATGTCTTCATCTGTGTTCCTGTGGGGGTGAGTCCATTTGTGAACAAGACCCTTGAAGATGTTTTTACTAGGAAGGGTGTGGACTGTTTAGATGAGGTAGGAATGAATCAGAATGGGCCTTAATCCATAGGGCTGTAGTCATTATAAAGAGGGAAAATGGAGACGGAAACATAGATGATGAGCAGGAGAAGAAGCAGCCGGGTGGCAGGTAGAGATGCAAGCCAAGTAAGCCCAAGGATTGTGCAAGTCAGCATCAGAACACTGCAGACTCCTGGAGAGAGCATGGACTGCCGAGACCTTGATTTAGACTTCTAGCCATCAAAACATGAGACAAATTCCTGTTTAAGCAGATCCAGTGTGTTCTATCTGTCATCGCATCCCTGGAAAACTAAGTCGGTATACTGCTGAACTTTAAACTTCTCTAGACTCTTGAAAACAGAGAAAAGAAACAGCCCTTCTCTTTCTCTATCTCACTTAGGAGGAATAAAGCCTGTATCATACGACTCTGCTTCCCTACAAAGTGCACCTAGGTTCTGAAATGGCCATCTTGATGAGTTATTTCAACATTTTGACAGATTTTCACAGAATATAATATAACTTTGAAGAGCAATAACATCCCAGATAACATCTTCAATGAGGTTTCTGAATGGCCATTAATTCCGAATCAATATGATTGCTAGGAGTAAGTTGCATGTGTCTGCAGAGTGTGTCTGTGGGTGTTCCCAACAGCAAGCTTGCATGATTTAAAGAGGAGAGACTCTGAAATTCTTTACAAAAGCAACTGCAGGATGGGAGAACAGTTAACAGGATGGGATGGGAGGGGTAGAGGGATGAATGAAAGGTAGTTTGCATTTCATGCTATCCACTCGATCCTCAAAGCAGAAACAGAGGAATATCATGTGTTCATTCATTCACTTATCCCCTTCTCCAACAACTATATTTGAGCATCAATGGCACCATGACAGATGCTGAAGACACAGGTGGTCCCTTCCCCAAGAGAGTTGCCAAATGGGGCAGATGGTTATAAAAGTGATCATCACCCATATACATGTTTAATTTCAACTGAAATGGGTACTCTGGTAGAGAATTACCAGTACTCTGGCTGCAACAAAGACAACTAGTAAGAAATCCCACCACGACCTGGGTACCTAGGCAAGACTTCCTTAAGAAGCGATTTTCAGCTTTAATTTGAAGGAGGGGTTAACCAGAGGAAGAGAGACAATAAAGAGCTCCAGAAAGAGGTGAATGTGAGTTAGCAAGGACCTGGTATGTCCATGGAAAAGAGAGAGAACCCCTGTGTCTTGTGTGCATTGAAGGAAGAGGTGAGATGGTGAAATGAGGCCAGACCAATAGGCAGAGGTCAAACCTGTAGAGTTGGTAGGTTTTTTCTGATGAGATGTGTCCAAACACCTAAGGACTGGCATATTGAGGGTTTTGTTTTTAAAAGATATCTTGGGCTGCTGGGGAAATTTGCATTGGAAAGAAACAGGAGAGGAATGTGTGAGAACCCTGGATTCTTAAACTCTCATCCATTCATTCACAAATTCCTACACCTTCCTACATATCTACACAGCCTGTCCCCCTTTGTGCATACCAGGACATTCTATAAGAGTATGATACACAGAATCATGGGCATTGACTAAACAATAGAAGGATATAAAATTTTGGAAAATGAACTTTGAATGGCTTATCAACTCTATTTTTTCTCTAAGATGAATGACATGCAGAGTCTTGTACCTTCCACAGGCTACCTTCTACCTTGTTTCTTTTATGTGATTTGGGCAAGTGGTCATTCAACTTCTAGTAATGGGACCTAACACTACTTTCTCCCCAGCATGCCACTCCATTTACAAATGTTGAATTGTGGCTATTCTGATACAGTTTCTCTTCTAAAGCAAGGAGTCTCTGCTCATGGAGAGGAAGAGTCAGCCCTAACAGTCCAGGCCATGTGTGCATTCATTCATCATTCTTGCATTAGTGCCAATGATGTGTCAGGATCTGTGCTCCTTCTTGCAGATGTCCATGTGGTTTGGGGACAAACAACAAGTATTTATCAGGTTATTACTGATTTTTTATTGTTGACATCAATGAAACATGGATAAACTCCACTTTTCCCCCTGTATCACTTTAACTTCTCTTTTCAATAGGAATTGAAAAATTGGGGAAAAAATTTTTTTCCCTTTCTGAATAATTGGATATTGACAGTAATTGCTTGCAGAAAGAGGTTTTGGTCACCCCTCAAATTATTTTTTTGCATAATTGTGTTTTATAAACTTGAATTCTGACACTTATACTAGAAGACAATTTATTCCATTGTATCTAACAAACTATCAATTGAAACGTGTACCATTATTAAATGAACCACTAAAAAGAAAAAAATACCACCAATTAAACTACGACTTGGTCATTTTCTATCACTTCAAAGTTTTGAAAGTTGTTGTAAGAGCTCCTTTAGACTTTTTAGACTTAAGTTTTGTCATTTATAAGACTTGTGCATTCAGTTTTACAGAATGAAACAACTTAGATAAGGTATTAATAAAACTTTTGCATATTCAGAGTCAAAATCTTCAGGGTCACTTTTCAACTCAGAGCTCTTGATGTCTGTTTTTTCCTACATTAAGGCTATTAAATGCATTTAAGGGGTATCTTCTTCCCAAGCTACCTACATGCCTTCTATACATAAACAATGACGACTACTTCACATTCCTGCTTGGCCAGCAGCATTTTGATTTCAGCATTTCAGAGAAACTAAAATGTGCGTAGAGGGGCGGGGGGTAAAAAGTATTTCAAATGTGTCTGAGAATTTATATAAAATGGTAAAAATGTGGCATAGAATGTTCCTGAGATTTATCAAGTCTGGGGCTAATGTTCATCACTGGGAGGCTCGATAACTGTCCAATGCTGAGCCAAGTGCCACATTTTCAATCAAGGGTCAATATTTCACTTCAGGAGGCTAGAAAGAATGTCCATCACAACTGTTTTATTGTTCCTGTTAAAATTTCATTTTGGACCCCAAACTCTCCACCTCCATTTAATGCTGATCAAATTGCACCTTGGTGACATATCTGGTTCCACATGACTCTTCCAAGAAAATGGGAACATTCATTTGGCAATAACTGTAAATGCAAGAGTCCATACAATATGAAGGAAAACTTCTTTTCCTCTCGTTTTATATTTTATCTCATCAATTTTTCTTTTCTATTTCATTTCGAAAATTGCTGCACAAATCTCTGGCAGAGCTATGTGTGTCAGAAAGGCTTTTCCTTACTTTCAACTCTTACCACTTGTATTCCCATTATGCACCTAGCAGTGCAGATAGCTGAAATGACCTGCAAAGGGGGCCTTTGGAAGCAGCCTCGCATCATGTATTAGCCCCTATATCTGTAGCAACAATATCCTGTGTTTCCTGGGTGACTTACCCATAAGTTCCTCACTAGCAAGTTAAATATATTTATTATGACCTTTTCATTTGTTCTTCTCTGCATTTCATATTATATATGTGTTTATGGACCAGACTTTATACAGTTACCTGGAATATCGTGACATAAAGGAAATATCTCTGCTTCCAAGGGCTAGGAATCTAACTATGGGTCATACAAGATAATCAGTAAAGTCAAGGAAGATAAGTAAAGGGTGTTGTGAGAGTGGTGAAAGGACCTGGGGCACCTAAATCGGAACAGGAGGGGCAATAGATCAATCTTGAGAGGGGGAAAAGTGACATGAAATAAACTACTACACTTTAGATTCAAGTAACAGCTTGGTGAATTCTGGTGAAGTTTGACACTTAGTTTTAATTTTGATTGATCAACTAGGATTTTGGGTCAAATCAGGATTCCCAATATTACTATTCCATGATCTACAAGCTTCCCCAGATTCCTACAATCTCATAAAGATGGCTAAATATAGTTATATCTGTTAATTTAACCCTTATGTCCTAAGTATCAGAAATCTGGGCATAAAATTATTGAAAATATATGAGAATTTTTAGATCAAATAACTGGAAAGTTCAGAAGTTTCTGGTTGGGTTTGATCAAGCAGTTTAACAATTCATCAAGCATATGTTACGCATATCTCTCCACTCTGCCTTTGTGATTGTACTTTGACCTTAAAGTTATTTTGTACTGTTTGCAAAATTTTTAATAAACAGATCTTAGGGTTAGATGTTTCTTCCCCCCATAAAGCCAGGACTAAATTTCCCCTCAACCACAAAACAAAACTTCTGGTCTTATTTGGATTTTCCTGGCATAGATTATGCATTTCTTAGGAAAATAATACTTTGGTCTGATGAATGAGATGTATGGATGCGTTATACCAGTCAAGGTCAACCTTAGAGGTGGGTCAGCTCTCCTTGAGCCCATGGGGTTAGAGGAATTCAGACATGTCAGGAAGAGACAAGAGACACACGCCTGCTGGTAGAGAATGACAAATATCCACAGTCGTGGTCTTGATTGAACCATCTCTCTCTGTTAGGCAAGCTGCTTTGTTAATTTATGACACAATGTCAGAGAAGGAAAATGTCAATGGCTTTAGGAGCCTTCTCAAGTGAATCGGGCTCCCTGTAAAGCCCCCCTCTGTGGGGCATCCCAAAGAAACACATCCTCGAGCTCTCTGGTTCTCCCCAGAGTCATGAATAATGATAGCACTAGCCACAGGAACACTTTGTACCTGAAAAGTCCTCTCCTCTCCTCTCGGACTCTTGATATTCTTCCCATTTTTAGAGGTAGTCACAGGCAGGAACATCTCAAGCCACCTTCTCTGAGCACGTATGTCCACTGGGGTCGCTCTCTCCTGTGGACTTCTGCTGCCAACATCACTGCATCAGCTCATCATAGCACAGACCACTTGGGGCTGTCACTCTGCCACTGTTGGCAAAACACTGGTTGTGGTGCCAGCAGGAAACTCAGGGACCAGCTAGCGGAAACCCTTTATTTTGCAAGGTAGATAACAGGGTCTCTGTGAGGTGTAGTGAACAAGCCATTTCCCCCCAGGTAGTCAGAGGTAGAACAGAGACTAGAATTAAGTTCCTTGGTTCATAGCCCAAATTTCTTTCACTTGATCTCACTAGACACTCCTCAGAAGATTCTATTGTTTTCTGCCCTTATTTAGATTAAACATTCTTTGATGTGAGAAGTAGCTTATCCTCATTTTACCCTGTAGGATGTAAATCATAATTTAAAATTCATAGTTGATACTTCTCAAATATTCATCAAAACTAGCTTGAAATAGTGTAAACCACACTGAGTTCCTCCCCAAAGAGCCAACTCAGGACACTTACCAATTGTACGACCTCAACCATCAATGTCTCCCCCGTAAATGGCCCTGATAATGCCATCCTCAAGGAAATATTAACAAGATTAAATAAGCTATTGGGATGTGCCCAGTGGGCAGTGTAGCACATATTGCTTGCTCAAGTTTCATAAAAGAGAAAGAAAGAAATAGTGCCACATGTATGCAGTCTTCAGGGTGTAAGAGGCACCATCCCTCATTAGAAGAAGTAACTTCACTGATTACATTATTTTCTAACTGACAAGAAGTTGTAAAATTAGTACATTCAGTTTCTCCCGATAGTGGCTTTTAAATAACTATTGCACATTATTAAAAGCAGAAAATTTATATTGGCATAAGTCTACAGATCTACCTCAATTTTCACCATTTTTTTTTTTTTTTTTTGCACACACTCATTTTGTCTTTGTGTACACTGAATCCATTTAAACCTCGGCATTTTAGTGCAATGATTTGCAGGTCACGTGAGAGGGAGAAAAGTTCAGAATTTGAGTAAAGGTTTCAGTAAATCAGAAGTGTTGTGCCCCTTCCCAGACCAAGGTGGCACAGTTGACCCCATTCCAAAGGGTAGCATGGCATCAAGAGAGACAGACAAAAAGAGCAAACGATCCCAACCCCCATCACATCTGGTGATATGCCACAGTCAGGAAATGAGACAGCTGTTGAGCTCTGCCTATGGCACCCAGCATCATTTGTTTCATAATATGTCACTGAAGCCAGCTGACATTGGATTTCTATTTGAGTTTTAAAGAAAATGTTAATATGGTAAAGGGGAAAGGTGCCTGGGCCTCAATTCCATGAACATTGGAATGAGTCACTTCTCTGCATTTCCATCTCTTCATCTGTGAAGTGGACACATAAACAGCACCTCCCTTGAAGAAGCTCAGGCTCTTGGCATAATACCTGGCAAAAAAAGTAGGTGCTCAATTAATGAGGAATGCCAGTCTAATCATCATTCACGTTCTCTTGTGACTTTCACATTCTACCTGCTAATGATAGGACCCAATGTCTACTTTAGCTTCTTTTAAATTGTACAGTGCCTTAGAGTTTGTTAGATATGCACACATAGATATTTCTCATTTGCTCCTTTCAAAAACCTTGCAAAACTCCAAGGATGCCTCCCTTGAAGTCATCAGGTAGTAAGTAGCCAGGCTAGATCTATTCTCCAGTCTAATGATTTCAGACTTTGTGTTCTTCCTACTGAATCCAGTCATCTCCCAGAGGCCAAAGGGGTTGTCAGGATTCTTCACAGGAAGAGAGATGAAATAGCTCTGGATAATTTAGGGCCAAAGGAAAGAAAGCTTTCACGTTTATAACACAGCTGAACCTGGAGTGGGTTCGTCTCCTTCAGAGGCACACCCAGGAGCATTTGACAGTGATATTGAGTTGTGTTTTTGTTTTATGTATTTCCTGTGGCACAGAAAGGATATTTTTGTCCTTTCTCTTGTTCTCTGCCAAGTCATCTGTTTGGCCGCCCATTAACTGAGGATATATAGTGTGTTACTCTTTTCTGCTGTAACCTGGAGTGTTAGAGTGAAAAGGTATCCAGATAATAGATCACTTTTTAGTTTCTGCAGAGAACGTGTTGTTTCTGAGGTAATTAGCAAATGGCTTGGCAAATGTTATTGGGCAGAGGACAAACTGGGAACACACCCAATTATTTCTCCTAGTTAGAAACCAGAACCTACTTTTGTACCTTTGAGGAGGGAATATGAAACATCTCCAGCAAACGTATCTTTCAGGTGGTTGTTCTTCACCAGGAAAAAAGTCTGTACAGCCCCCCCCCTGTACAGAAATAGGGAGGAAAGCAGGCAATCTGCCTTCATGATTAGCCTCCACCCTGCTCTGTCTTCACTCATAAAATTGTGGCCTCTGCCGCCAAGGAGTTGGTTTGAGTTGGAGCCTGGTATGGAACGAGCTCCAGTAGGAGGGGACAATGTGGGGGTAGGCTGGGGGAGAATCTCCATTGCCCTCGTGACCCTAGGCAATCTTTCATAATCCCTGAGGCTCCTTTGTGCCTTCATTTGTAAAATGTGGGTTTTTCTTCAAATATGTTCTTCAAAGTGTGAATGTAAAGGTTCAATAAAATGATGTTTGTTAAATGTCTAAAGTAAGAGTCTGGCATAGAGTAGGTGCTTGAGGAATGCCCTCCTCCACCCTTTCCTCCTGTGATGTTTTCTTCATTTCCTATAGGAGAGTAGCCAAAGTATATCTATTATGTCTTAAAGAGCTCACACAGTCTTGCCTGATGACCCACTTAACTCATTTGAGTGCTTCTCATTGCCCCAACCCTCTTGGCAATGAAGCCCAAACTCTCTGCCCACCGAGAGCAGGGCCGCCATCTTGTGAGGGAACTTTAAGCCTCTGTCTGACTCCTCTGCCCTTAGCACCTGACCCTGCCTGCGACAGGATGGATGGAAGCAACTCTCCACCTAATTTGCCAGTTCCATGGAAGACTGCTTCCCAAATCACAAAATTGTTGAGATTAAACTGGTCATTATCGCATGCAGATTTCCTAAAGTATTCACTGGTCTGCACCCAAATCTGAATGAGGGGCTGGGATTCTGAGTGACCAACGAGCAGATTTAAATTGTGGCTGATGTGGATAAACGCCAGAGCTGGAGGGAGGTTATGAATAGTGACATGGTACTCAGCCAACGGATAGGGAAGATGTCAGTCTGGGCTACAGAGCTCTGACTCTGGGTTTCTTTCCTCCTCTATTTAAAGCCCATTCTTCCTTCCAAACCCAGTTCAGATATCTCTTTGACTCCCTATCCTCAACCTAAGGTAGATGAATTACTCCACATCTGTACACTGATAGCATCCACAGAGCGCTCCACACCCTGCAACAATTCTTGACATATGTATGAGCTGTTTGCCTCTTCTCACTAGGGATCTGTGATCAAGGACCATTGTCTTGGGGCCTATCACATAGTGGGTGCTGTTGGTTTGGGGAGGAAGGGATGGAGGGAAGAAGAAAAAGAAGAATGAAATCTCCATTTAAAGCCCCCATTTTTTTTTGTTAGAATCGCAGGCCTTTTTTGTTTTGTTCTTTGATACAGAACTGTGCCTCCAATTTATTCACAATGGCCACCTATGAGAGAGGGGAGTGGATTAGGACGCTTTACTTCCCAGAATAGTCTCCTGTAGACCGTTCCATGTATAATTTTTAGAATTAGATTAGATTGCATGAAAAAGGGGGAAAGTAACAGCGGCTTAACTCAAGATAGAGCCTATTTCTTTGACAGGTAAAAGAAATATGGAGATGGGCAGTCCAAGGCAACATGGTAGTTCCTTCTTTTGGGTTGTCAGAGATGGTGTCCTTCTCTTTTTGCTCCATCACATCTCCAATGTCACCTTATGATCTAAGATTGTTACTGGATTTGCAACCAGCAAGTACATGTTTCAGGCTGGGAGAAAAAGGAAAGGTAAGAGAGTAAAAAGAAGGATCTCCTAGGTGAGTTGAGTCTTTTTAAGGAGTCTTCTTCCTGTAATCAGCATGCGATACTTCTACTTACTCCTCTTCAACCAGAATATAATCACAGGGTAAAACTCGGCTTTTGCTCCCCAAGAGGGCACTGCTCCCTCCTCCCCAAAATTGCGGTTGTGACATTAAAGAGTACAGCGAGGATGAGTGATGAGGTGGACAACTAGCAGCCACTGCATCCAAGAAAAAAATTAAAAGCAAAATGATGAAAGTGAAGCTTCCTTCCTCTCTGTAAAGGCTCAAGCCCCTAAATGGCATTTGCCTTGGCAAGTGCAAATCAAGTGCCCATTTTAGGGAGACAGAAAGAAAGGAGGAGAAAAAGATGCTTCCTTCTTATTTTCATGGATACAGCCCAAAGAAATCAACCACAGGAAAGAAGCAAATGAGTCTTGATTTCTTACTTGTCCCGAGCATCAGAACACATTTTATCTTAATTAATTCTCACAACATCCCCAGAAGGTCAGCATTATTGCTTCCATGTTGTGTATAGATAATTGAGCTCAGAGAGGTTAAGTGACTTGCCAAGTTTGCAGAGCTAGTAAGGAATGAAGCTGAAATCCAAACTAATTCCCTTCGCAACTAGTTTCTTCTACTTGTTTCACCGTAACCCTAGATGCAAAGGTAGAAGAGGAAGAAAAAGGCATGAATGACAACATCTCCAATTCAAAAGACAAAATGCCCTTGAATTTAAGTTTCAACATTTGGTGTAGAATATTAAATGCTCATAGTTCCTTTAATGTAAAGGCATTTGTCTTACAGACAACATTTTCTGCATACATGAATTTTGAAAATATTTTAAATTTCAACAAAGATGCTCTGTAAAGGTGATAGAGGGGAGAGAAGGAAGTTGAATGCAAACCCTCAAAGTTTAAATGAGTGAGTGGTATGCTGACCACCTACCTCATGAGCATTTCTGCTATGCCAGAACAATGTTAATGTTTATTTATGTGAGAGCTGGGCCATGCTGGGCTTTTGAAATACATGGGTCGTTAAGGGAGATGTGCTGGAGCTGCAGAAGGTAACTGTCATGCATTCCCTTGGGGATCAGAGGAAACTTAGAGGTCACTGTGGCCAGTCCCTGAAATGTGACAGGACATATCCCTAACATCACCGAAGAGAAGTCATCCAACCTTTGGAGAAAGACTTTAAGACAGGGGCTTGCTGTTCTACAAATCTGCATTGTGTCACTGGTCATCATTTTTTTAGATAGAGAAAAAATTCAGACTCCTGAGACTCTGATTTAGCTATAAGTATCAAGGGTCTCCTATGCACTGTGGTATAGATATTAGCGTCAGCAATTCTAACATCGTACCCATAAGCCATGGGTAGAGAGTATTCCTTTCCTTGTGTAACTGAGCTTAGGGTCAGGGAATGTACAATCAAGAAGATGATCACAGGTCATCTGACTTCAAAGTGAATGTTCTTTCCCTTCAAATCATTGTGTGCTTGTTCTGGTTCTTGATCCTTGTTCTTAACCTTTGGTCCACACTCCCCTGGTCCTAGCTGGCTAAATACTGGCAGTGCCGTTAATGCTTCCATTTAGGACACAATTTGAAGACCATTCATCACTTAATTAACCTTCCCAAGGACAGAATCAACTTTTTCAATATGCGTGTGTGTTTGTGTGCATGTGTGCGTTTTGACTCCAGTGCTCAGAAATGTGCATAATACTCTGGCTGCAGTCATGATGACGTGGGATTTGTACTTTGTACACCTGAAGTCCCACATATCCCTTCTGCTGAACTTGTTCTTTAGTTGACTTCAATTAAAAGAATTTCTGGAGCAGTTAGGTCCCTTAGGTTAACCTATCACAATTGTGGACTCAATGGCACATTTCATAGGAAACGTGCCAAAAAAATTTGTGGACATAATTTTAAACCACTCCACAGATCTATGCCTGCATGTGGCCAGTTCTGATATGAACTCGTGTGTTATCTGGAGCAAGTTACCTAATCACTCTAGACTCCACTTACCACTTCTCTGGTGAGAAAGTAGTATTTATGAGAGTGCATATATACTGTGACATGCCTGCCACAATCCCTTCTTAGATAGTGTGAGTTGGTGTCTTTTCCTCAGTTTCTTTTTATTCAATTCATGTTATCTGAACAAGTCAGCTCATTGAAGAGGAGCAGCTCCACCTCTTCAGCTTCTTCCAAGTGTTTTAAAAAAACTTTCAAGCAGGTCAGTAGGCTAGGACACACCATTTGAGGCTTCTCTTCAGACTGACCAGCCAATACTCATCAGGTGTAGCTACTCAGCCCCACACAAGTCCTTGTAATCTCTTGGAGCTTGGTGTGATTTTCTCAATTATTCTCTTCCAAATGTGCCATGCTTGAGGAAGTGATTGTGAAGATATAAACAAACAAATGAATAAATGGAGCCTAATAGGTTAAGTACTTCTGATGCTTGTTTGATGAATGAATTTAAATAACAATTTCAAGATGTGGGTCATGAATCTATTTTTGGGTAGTCCAATTAGGTGTTTATCTAGGCAGATTTTCTGGAGAAAATGTCTTGAAACTCTTGAATAAACAAAAATTTTTTTTAAACAGACGTTTTATTGGAAAATTTTTTTGGCAGCACAATTTGGCCCCATGTCAATTTCAAAACAAGCCACCCAGTCTTGCCACAGTGGATGTGATTACCAAGGGGAAGTCTCTCAATATAATATTTACAAATATTGTCTGTTGGTATCTAGACAGTCATATCATTTGATTCTTGGAATACTTAATGTAGTAACAGAAATCTTCAAGGAATTATTTTATATATTTGAATAAAATTGTTTATTATTGCATTCTGTTGTCTGAAGGCATGAACCAAGGGAAAGATAAAAGCGTCTTTCAAATTTGATGTTCCCAATTAATTAATTTTTACTTATAAAGTTAGAGCCCTGGCCAAGCCTTCTGGAAACATTAGAGAAGATTTATGTCAGAAAAATAAGAATTTAACTGGGTCAAGCCTACCATCAGATTATTCTTAATTTTGAATGAATCTTTCTATAATTTTTATAAAATTGGCTGAGTAACAGTTGAAGCACTAAATTACGAGGTAATTCAAGAGGTATATCATTTCAAAATGGGCTGCTCCTTTTTACCTATTTCATCAACGTGCTCTCTGCCCTTATTCATTCTGTAGTTTGTTATTTATTTTCCAAGTTTGGGAAAATGCCATTCTTAATTATAGATGGTGACCAGGACATGTATTCCCTTCACGCCTACTCTCTGTATTGAATGTAAAATACCTGCCCAGATAGGAAAACATGTGCTTGTGTCAGAAAAGGCCTCATTTCCCAAAGGTCACATTTGAAACTTGTTCAGCAAGTCAGCCTGGAACTTGTGTGTTGTGTATTATGGTTTTCAAGAATCAGAAAGGTCGGCCCCTTAGGGTCACTCCAGACTCTTTGGCAGTGCTCTTTGGGGAGAAGGGAGAAAGCACATTTAAGAGGTTTAATGTATATTATGTCACAATGTGGATGAATCTCAAAAATATAGTCTTGAGAACACACGTATAAGCTCATGTACATACAATTTTTGTAAATTTATAAAATTTACAATTTATAAAATTGTTAAAATTTTATTGACTGTACATTTAAGATTTGTGCTTCTTGCCCAAGGTGCATTACATCTCAGTACAATGGCACACACGTGCAAAGAGTCAGTATGACACTTAAATGTATATATGTCAAAAAATTTCATATATGGTGGCTTAAATTTCCAATCTTAGAATAAACATTATGTTTACTATGTTATGTGTGTTAAAGTGTGCTCCTTAGACTTATGCATCTGAATCAGATGGGGTACTTGTTGAAAATACAGATTCCTGAACGACCACCCCACCCACCCCAAGCCGAAATGACACCAAATTAATGGAGATGGTCGTTTGAGAAATCTGCCTTTTCAGAAAACACTGCAGGTGAGTTTCTTACCTTCTAAAAGAAGATCCCTGATCAAATATGCTTTGAAGGGGTGGCCCATGAACTCAGTAACTCAGCATTTCTGAGTTATCACAGATAGGTTCATTGGAATTATTAATAGGATTGCAAAGAACTTCAGTTCAGAAATAGCACTTAAGGGTGAGGAAAAGAAGTTATGAAGCTTTCATCAATCTTTTACGGAGCATCTGCCATGAGTCTTTGTTTATGCTATCTCCTTTAATTTTTGCAGCCATATTGTGAGACATATTAATATTATCCTCATATACAACAGATGATAACTAAATAGGAAGTTAAGTTGAATAAGTCAGCACTCAAATGTCAAACCTATTAATGGTGGAGCCACCACGATGGGCTCAACTCCCTAGTACAGACCTTTAGCCACCATACTTCTCTGAACATGTGACACTTATGATGTTTGTAGTCAAAGAAATCAGATCTGAGATATATTGGGACAGTATGTGGAAGAGGAACTTGCTCATTGAGCTGGAATCAGATGGACCGAAGTCATCAACTCCGTAACCCTTTGTCTCTCCAAACCTCCATTTTTATCTCTGAAAGAGGAATAAACCTTCCAGCTCACAGGTGTTGAACAAGCTTACCTAGATAAATAGGTTTCTTAACATTCAATCCTTGCCTACACAGTTTATGGGTTCATGGTTAGTGGAGGAAATATTATGAATTAACATCAACTAGCTGTGCCAGGCGTGGGATGAGTACTAACTCTGAGCATTGAAGGAAGGGCAGGATTAAGATATTTGGGAAGGGCTAAGAGACACACCCTGGGGAGAAAAGCAAGCTGATGCCTCTCAAGCAGTTTCATAGGAGGCAACTTCAAGAATATTTGGGAAATGAATGGATTTTAAAGGGCAAGCATGCAACAAACATGAGCAAGGAGGGAGGGGCAGGTTGAAAGGAGCCTTGAATGCCAAGTGACCAGGTTGGCCTTTCCATGCAGGGAAATGAAGGTTACTGCTCAGAAGCTGAAAGGATGACACCAGATATTTAGGAAGGTCACTCTAAAGGAAGCCTTAAGAATTTATTGATGAACAATTTCCTATGAACACTTTTTAAAATTTTCTTCAAGTGTACTAATAGGTCATCCAGTAGAATTTTCTCTTATCTTCCTTTTTTTTTTAATCTTCCTCTTTCCTTCTCAATTTCTATACAAGACCTTTTATTCAGCAATGTGGCAAACCCAATCTTTTGAGAACAAAAGTTTGCATTGCTTGAATAAATCCTACTTGATAGAAAGCACATTTAGTCATTCAGCAGTGGATTGAATTGATGTATGCATATTGCCTATAATTTGAGTCCATACCTTTCTATTTCTATCTTTGTTTCTTTGTTATTTCTATACTTTGTTTTTTATGTACTTTAAAATATCAATTATCATGTTTGGATATGTATGTAGGTGAGGTTAGCCCATTTCATGATGGATAAATGAATCTAGTCATTCATATGTTCATTCCACTGTAAAATGGCGAATAACTTCAAAAGAGCAATGGAAAACCGACTTTGATTTCAAGTTAGCTAGGGCACATTTAATTTCGCCAAAGCTTAGGTCAAATTTAAAATCTCTTACACTGCTGAATTGTAATGTTGCACCCAAAGAGTGTGACAGGCCCCATACAGCTCGGGTAGAAGAAAGAGCACATCTCGGAAAGAATTATCTCCCATGCTAGAGTGACCTTATGCAAAATTTGTAATTGTAAAATTTGACCTTATGAATCACGTAGCATAATGGCCACTGGGAGCAGACGCTCTTGCTTGGGCCTGCCTCTGTCAGATGACTTTTTTTTTTTTTTAACTCTTACTCAGTGAAATAAATTTCTGCTTTGTCTGCACCGTTTTTTCTTTCTGTTCTCAAATGCAAATGAAATTTCTGTTCAGTGGTAAAGTGAGTACAGTTTGACTTCGGCATGTACCAATTTCCACTTTTCTCTGTTCTCACAAGAACTCTTTTCATTTCTGGAAATCACCTTTATAAACAACACAGAAAACTTGCACAATTAAGCTTGTCCCAAAGGCTTCTTTCCTGCGACCACATTTCCCCAGGCTGAATTAGGAATATCTATGGCTGTTGTCTAATCAGGAGAGCTTATTGACTCCACTATGAGTCATCACGTTTGTAGTAGGATAGGAAATGTTCCTCGAACATCACGACGGCCCCTGTACATGCTTTTTCTTATGTAGTCCCCCAACAGCTCTGGGTTATTCTTATTTTAAAATGGAAGGAACCACTGCTCATGACTCATGCAAAGACATAAGGTTAGGCCTGCTGAGTTACGTGAGGTGCAGAGGAGGGAAAGAGAAATCGGTGCTTAAGGAAGTTGAGAACCATTAGAAAAAAATGAGTGAAACCTGAAAAGGCAGCAACAAGATCTGAACAAATACAAACACAAAAATCAAGAGTGGAACACAACTGAAAATAAAATCTGAATCCATTATAGAAACCTGAATACGGAAAATAAAAAAAAATCATCTTCAGTTATTGTGATAACCCTTATTTCTAGGACTTAGCTGCAATTTGGCAGCCAATGAACTAAGTTTGGGGAAACAATCGGAACAAAACAGCTATATACCTTGTTCTCAAGAAGTTTGCTACCTAGGGGAAAAATACTAAGGAGTGTCTATCACTTAGTAAAGTTTAAACACTAATGGTCCAAAAGGAAACAAGGGCCAGTGGCAACAAGTCCACTTGCAAATACTCTGCAGAGGGACCTAAGCAGCTCCCTCTCTCCTGCCCATGTTTTGCTTCAATTCATCATTAAATCTTGTCCAGGACTCATACTACATTTTACTCTGATACATATTTTTTAAAAATGACCTTCAGGTGCCTATTAAGCCTCTACCCCTAAATATGCACTGGCTTAGATGTTTGAGCTCTGTGCCTTTGAAACTAACTTTGGCCAAGTCTCTGGTTTCATTCTGAGGACACTCTGCTTCGCAACTGGTGGGCAGCTCAGCTAGGATTCCAATTCAGTTCTTTAAAATCCAGATCCACCCTGCACCTCCCCCAAGGCATTGAACAAGAAACAAATTTACATTTACCTATCTCAGTTTCAGGTAATCTACAAAGGACTTGGCTTTTTTTCCATTCAAGTGTTCCCCTTACCAGCTTGGTGTGTAATTTTATTTCTTTTAATGAATGAATAAATAGACAAAATTTAGAAAATCGCTTTCATGGAAACATTTTTTTTTCATCTTAGGAAAATAAGAACTTTGGGTGAACTTGGCACTGATGGCTGGAAATAAGTAGCCACTCAACTACAATTAAGCCTCCTTGGAAAAGAAGTTTGGCTTTTGACTCAGGAGAGTAATTTAGCTTTGGGAATTTCCCAAAGTGCTTTATGCCAATGTTACAGCATTAGTCATTTCAATAACATCTTCCTGTAGTGCCTGGAAATCTTGCTGTGATTTTTGAAATTGAAAACCCAAGAGGCTCTAAGTGGAAGTAGGTATTTCTACTAAGATATATGGTCCTTAAACTTGGATTAGTTGCTGCTTTTTATCAACATGGACTTCAGAGAAAGAGAGGGCACAATGTGGACAAAGGGTGGGCAGTTAGCACATTGATAAAGACAGGCTCTGACTAGGGCAGGGAGAATTATCTCAAGTGTCATAAAGATTGTGATGGACGTTGATTTCGGAAAGATCTATGCTCACATCTCTGCACTGAACCTGACTAGCTGTAGTGATATCAGCCGAACAACTCAGTGTCTCCAAGCTTCACATAATGAAATGGAGCTGATGATACAGACACTACAAGGTTGACTGTGTTGAGGAATTGGAGTTAGAATAAATAAACGTTGGGGAAATGATCACACACCTCAACACAATCAGAATTAGATCTGATGTCAGTAAGAATTCTCATATCCCCACATCCTTGTATCCCTCAACCTAGAACATTGGTTGGCACAGAGCAGGCATGGACACATTGGATGAGTCAGACCTTTTCTGAACTTTGATTCAGAAGCTATTGACATTCTCCCAATAACATCTTAGGTGAGCATGCAAGAAACATGTCTGAAATGAGCACCTGTTAAAGACACAACATCCCAAGCCCCTGCTCTGACACTGTGCAAACTTTGAGGCCAGTAGTGAGGTTTGAACAAGAGAAACCTCAGTTTTCCCAGGTTTTAGTTTCAGTAATTAAAAGAACACAGCCCTCATGTCTTTATTTCTTCAAATGGGTGATTCTCAGCAAATACATGGATCCAGTACAAACATAAATTAAAAATCCCAGCCTGAAGTACAATATGTTCTTTTTCATAAAGAATAAATTGATATGTTGGTGTATTGGTGTAGTGCTGGTATTTTCTCTTTCTTTTTTGAAAGAATGGCTTTAAGGAGCATTTAAGTTTATGATCTTTGTCAAACGTATATGTCTGTATTTTCATTTAAATATAAATGCTGTCCTGAGTCTCAGGAAACACAACATACACATTCCACACCCTTTGTGGAGAATCACCAGGAACAGCGAGCTTTTCAAATTGAAATTCTGTCTTAAATTATTTTTAAGTCTCTCAAGATCATCTGGATAATTAATTTTTTTGATATTTTAAGCATAAATTTTTTTTCCTGCAAAGAAGAAAGGAATAGCATCAGTGAAAAGGCCTCGATTGTCAGGACAACACAATGTGCTGCTAGCTGGGGAGATATTTGTGCAACTTACATAGAGATATAAATATATTAGTTTGGGGATTGCTACTTTCAGAGCAAATATTACATTGTCACAAACATTACACCCTCTAGCCAAGGCATGTATTAATGACTTCATTATTAAAATTTGGTTACCGTTTCAGAACCGTAAATCCATCACTTATGATAATTTTATAAAATGAAACCACAAATATGAATAAAAGTTTTCAGTTCAATAACCCATCAACAATAACAAGCTATTACAATTCTGGTAAAGTTAGGAAACAATATTTTTAATGTGCAAGAAAGTATTCCCTGATTCAAAACTATAACCAGAGTTTTCAAGGACCATCATTCTGGACAACCAATTTCTCCTATGCTCCCCAAAACTACACAATTCCTCACTGTTGACAGAATAAAGCCATTTTTTCCCCCTAGCCTAGCATTCAAAAGCCTTAAGCATTTTGCTCTATATTAAGCTTTCCACTGCCTTCCCTGATACTGCCCTTCACAACACTGCCTCCTTCAGCAAAAGTGCATCCTCAAAACCTGCCTCCCCTAAGGCAGCACATTGTGTTCTGAATTGCACTGTGATTGCTCATCCTCCATGCCTCTTGTACCCATCTTATAAATGTCTATTTGTCTTTGGGGTTCAATACATAGGCTGTACCAGAATAGGTGCTCAATAAGTGTCTGCGGAATGAACCCTGTCTCTTTTTTCCTTATAGCAACGCTATGCTGACACAGCCTCCCTTTAATTTGTAGCTGTTGTTGTTTTTCCAAATAACCGAATTAAATTTTAGTTGGGATTTAAACCTTTACCCAATGTCTTGCACAGAGTAGGTTCTCAGTACTTAGCTATGATGAATGAAAGAAGTTAAAAAAAATATGTTTGATTTATATGAATGAGCCCTAGATTTTATATCTCTAGGGCACACAGAAAGGAATTAAAAAAAAAAAAAACAAAACACTTTAAAGCTCATTAGGGAAATTTCACCAAAAGAAAATCTGGAGATCAAGTATGCCTGCTTTATGCCAGGAAATTGTTTTTCTTTTTAATCAAGTGAACAGCCAATTTTGCAGTTAATAAGCCAGCCAGATTGTTCAGTGGGAGCTGGCTGCTCCCCTCCACGTGAAAGGCCCACAAGTCATAACATATACATCACAGATTGAACACGATTGAACCAGAATTACAGAAGGAAGCAGCGACCCAATTTTTTTTTTCTCCAAAGTTGCAGAGTTGGTCTTTTTCTTTTTTTTTCTACTTTTTATCTCCATCCCCTCTCCAGTCAGTCTCATTCTAGCCTCATTTGCCAAGATTACACACCGATCCGTGAAACTACTGCACACCCAACATACCCCAGATACATCATAAGTATTTCAAAGTGCACTATTAAGGCAAAAAAGAAAATCGAATCTTATTAACAGGATTAACTTCCGAGCAACAAGTCTCAAAATCCATTAGAAATAGAAGTGACAGTGTCAGCAATAATGCACTGAGAAATCATTTAATTAAAACTCCTTTATTTTTAAAAGCTGATTACTTATGTGTTCAGGTGGCTTTTAGCATTAAAACCTGGCAAAGGGGTTATTCCATGGTGGGCCACAATCCCACAGAGTCTGTTTGCTGAAGACTGTTTCTTAAAGTCACATAGCGGATACTCTGCCTCTTGTGCCCTGGCAAATTGATTTATCCTCTGCACAAAACATATTTTAGGACCGTGCACAGAAGAGGAGGAAATTAATATCCTAAACCTGTCATGAGACAATTCAAGTCAAAGTAAGATCTGGGGAAATCAGGATCCTTGGCGGTGGGCGATGGAAATTCTATTTGGCCATAGTTACAAGACCAAGTCCACTGGTTCTGACTTCAGAAATAAATACCTAACTCTGTCTGAAAAAGGGAGTTCTTCTCCTGTGTTTGATTCCATGATTTTGACCATCCCCACAGAATTTAAGATAATTCACTTGTTCATTCATTAATTTTTCATTTAACAAACATTCCAGCTGTTTGGAGGATAAACTAATGTGCAAAGCAAGTCCGGGAAATAGAGATGCTGTTTTCGGACAGGTGGATCCAATTTAGTCATCATTTGGTAGAAAAGAGGCCTCTACTTAGCATCAGGTGTGGGTGTGAGAAGGGTGGGGAGGTAAATTTGTGCCTTTATTGAAGAACTTAAAACCTCATGGTGGTAACTACGCTAATGAGGTAAGTGGCCCAATGTCACTTAATCCTGAAATGCAGCTGAAACCCCAGAGTCTACCTTTTTGAGGCATCTGTGTTGCAAATAAATGTCCATTAATTGATTCACAGATACAGGTTCTAGAGAGAGAGGTCAGCGAAGTGTTTCCAAACAAACTTAGTGTTTGTGAATGATTTGAATCAGGGATGGTCTGCTCATCTCAGAGCATGGCTAAAACCCAGCCCAGAGTCCTGAGTGTGGACTGGTGCTACAGATACAAGAGTGAGACTTTGGCACAAGGTTAAGCCTGACATTTGGCTATGGGCTTTTCCTGGCCTCCTAAGTAAGCAGAGCCTTTGGGGGTAAGGTCTCCTGGGTTATTTTCTTTGCCCTTGATTAAGGACCTCATTTGAAGGGAGACAAGTTCTACATGGTAAGAATTGGTAACAGGAGATCAGAAAGCAAGAGGTGGATTGGCTCTGGGCCGGGAGCAGTAATTACTTTCACGTGGAAAGTGATACCGACCTCCTCACCAAATGGTATCGGTACCAGCCATTGTTCTCTTCTGAGCATTTCCCTCAAACTTGGTCTTGCTTATCGGGATTTGTGATGAAAGACTTTTATTGATTAGTACTGGGCACTTGCAAGTAAGTGGATCTGTGGAAAATAGGGAATTAGATGGTCATCATTTTTTATCTTTTCTGAAAAGTGCAATCTCTTAGCTAGATATCTGACTAAATAAAACCCAGGGCATCTTTATGCCAGAAAGTAAGTGAAGAAGTGGAAAGTGGACTATCAAATATAGCATTTCACTGTGATTGAATTTAATTAAATGTTTCCTATGAACCTAGGGGAATAATCTATATCTCATCAGAATGAGGTGGGCATTTCCTTCTATGAATCGTTCTAGGATAGAAAAGGCAGCTCCTGCTAAGCATTAAGTTTCTCTTCCACCACACCTCATCCGATCCTAGCAGCATCTTAGGCCAATGTTAAGGGTAATCCTGTTCCTGTCCCCAGGCACTCCTGGAAGGTATAGTAAGGACCTTCCCTCAGCAAGGCTTGCTCCACCTCCCCACCTAGTCTCTAAGTCAATCTTGAGAAGCCTACTGAGAATTGTAGGGAGGGAAGCTGGTACCCCTAGTATGAGATGACTGATCCAGCCTTCCTAAATGTTTTCTCCCAGTCCCTGCACATTTCTTGTGTGCTCACCTAATGTCCTTGCTGTTTGCAGGACATGGCAATGTCCTTTCTAGGTTAAGAATACTAACTGCAAAAGAGACCCTTTGCCTGGGCTTCAGGGTGTAAGAATGGTTGATAGGTAAATTTGCTGTTTGTGTTCCCATGTACAAGAAAGGAACTGTCCCTGCCTACCTGCGGCTGATATTTTAGATAGAAGAACTAAACCAGGAAGTAAGGAAATTAACACACAAGTTAGGTTCTGATTATGATAAATTCCACAATGAAAACATACAGGGTCATTCGACAAAATTTCACCTGGCTTTTAGGGGCAGAGCATGAGTCCTCAAAATTTTCCATCCTTATTTCAGCATGAAAGAAAACCATAGCCTGGGAAGTCTGGAGGCACAGTCTGAAGCAGTTCATTGAAATGACTGAATTTCTTTGAAGCTTGTCTTAAAATAATGATTCATGTAAATGTTGTTACTGCTGCTTTCTATGCACATATTTGCCTCTGTATAGAATTTTAGTTCCCAAATCCTCAAGAAAAGTTGGGAATAGAGGGATATGTGTCATACTTTCCAGCTGTTTTATGCAGCATATAATTTTCTCTCACCTTGGAAGCAATTTGCAGTTATAACTGTGCCACCCTCTTCCATGAAAGAATCTTTTGGATGTTAACAACAGTGGGTTCAGACCCAAAGTGGCCCCGTTCCTGGATATTGCGAACAGTGCTGCTGGACCCATCTTACTCATCTAGTTTGCCCACTGCAGCTCCTCCACTGGCTCCGTTATCTTGGGCTATATCGCAGCCACATTGCTGCCCCCACCGTGCTACAGCTGAGCTCAGAGGTTACATTCCTGTGGACCTGGCTTGTTCCCTTTTGACCCCACTCAGCAGAATGCTAAAGAGACAGGCTTGCCTGGTATCCCAGGAACATGGTGCTGTGCAGTTCCTCCCCAGTCCTAACTCTCCGGGTGTCACCTGAGCTACAGTGTCATGACCCATGGGCAGCACAGTGTGAGACTTGCCTCTGTTGGTATTCCTGAAGGATAATGAGAGGACTGGTGCTGAGCTTTCGCTGTACAGGAATAACATTGAGGCTGGGGAAAGAATAAGAAAAGTATGGAAACTGGCAAAATATCTGACATCTGAGGATCTCAGGGCAAAGGTTGACATCAGCCTTCAAAGAAGTTTAACTGAACACCCGCAAACCACCAAATGCTAAGAGCTGAATGGGTGAATTGAGTGTCCCTTGAGCCTGAGATTGGGTGTCATAGTAAGTTGGAAAACAGGAAAGTTCCCTCAACTTGCTTGATAAGGAAACCAGCAGGCAGACTGCTCACCATGGGCTCACAAAGGAGGGAAGGAGATAGTTCAGGCAACAATATTTAGCAAGTTCTTGGACTGGAGTAAGAAAAAGTGGGGAAAGGCAAAGTCTTGATTTGAAAAAACAGTAGATTTTTGTTTTTAATTATGAGAGAAAGTAAAGATGTATTAATAGAATGGAAAAGTAAGCAGTACTTCTAATTCTAAAAGGGGAAAATCTAGTGAATAGTTACTTGCTCAAACTGGGGAAGGAAGGGGAAGGAAGAAATAAGAAAAAGGAAAGTAAGATAACCAATAATTACTATATGAAGGAAGAAATAAAGACAAGTAAAAATTCATTGCACTAAATGTGGACAGTTAAATTATGTCATTAAAATAGAGACAAAAGTCTTGAAAATACCATTTTAAAAATCCAGCTATATGTTCTTTGGAAGAAAAATACAAAACTGAGCACTACAATATTAGAATAAGAGCTAGACAAGACACCCAACAAACAAAAAGAAAGCAATTGTAAAAATTTATTGCCAGATTAATTGCCATTTAAAATTGAAAACTCTTAATCATACAAAAAGGGTTCACTATATACTCATAAAATGCATAATTAATGAAAAAGATATAACAGTTATAAATGGTATGTACCAAAGAACATTGAAGTACAAACCACTGGGAATGTAAAGAAAAATTGCTGAACTAAAATTACATTGGGAGATGTCTATGGGCGTCTCTCAGAATTGAACAGATCTAGTAAAAAAAAAAAAAATAGACTCCAGAAGAATTAATACATTAATTGTAACTGGCTATGTGTGTGCAAGTTAGGCAGCTTCAGAAATGGCTCTTAATAATTCCTGCTTTTTGATAAACATTGTCTTTTGTAATCCCCTCCCCTTGAGAGGAGTTTGGATCTAGTGACTTGCTTCTAACAAAGAGAAAATGATAAAAGTGCTGTGGTGTTATTTCTGTGATTAGGTTGCAAACGACTGCCACTTCCACCTCCCTGGATTCTTTCTAGGCATTAATGCATTAATGCATGCATTAATGAAACAAGCTGCTCTGTCAGAGAGGCCCATATAGCAAGGACTGGGGGTGACCTCTGGCCAACAACAAGTAAGGAAGTAGAGCCCTCACTCCAACAGTCTTGAGATAATGAATCCTGCCAAAAAACCATGAGTGAGCTTGGGAATGGCTCCTTTCCTGTTCAAGTCTTAAGATGTCTGCAGCTGCAGTGGGCACCCTGAGAGTGGATCGTGGAGGAGCCTGAACGGGGGGACCCAGTTAAACCATGCCCAGATTCCTGAGCCAGGAAAACTGTGAGATAGTAAATGTTAGTGTTTTGAGTCACTAAGTTTGGGGGTGACCTGTTGCAGGGCAACATACAACAAATACAATGTGGATGGATATAAATCTAGAGTAGATAGACAGGTTGATGGATAGATAGTATTATCACCCTGTGAATAACGAATATACATTGTTCCACTCATTGGCATATTTATAAACACCATTTACTAAACTAAATAAAATGTCAAGTTCTTTGATACTAATCCTAAAAGGTATAAATACATAAGTAGAGAAATAAATGCCTGCCTCTTAGCTTACTGGAAATTAAGGGGTACTCTCCTAGATATTTCTAAATTCAAAGAGCATATGAAAAGAGAAATCACAGATTATCTAGAAAATAATAAGTATGAAATACTTCATACCAAAACTTGTAGGATGCAGGAAGAGCCTTTTTAAAGCCCTTGAATGCATTTATTAATAATAAAGAAAGGCTAACAGAAAAGGAAACTAAGTAATAACCTTTAGTAACTAATAAAAAAGCAACAAATAAATTAGAAGGTAGTATTAGCAAAGATAAAACTAAAGTTAATTATGTAGAAATAAAACAAATAGAAAGAATAAAACAATAAAAAATGCTGGTTATTTGACAAAAAATAAAAGGGAGTAAGCTATCAAAATTAAGATTAAATAGAGGGAAAGAGAGCACAAAAAATGTGCGTGGGCAAGAAGAGAACAGATAATTATAAATGCAGAAGAAATGAAAACAATCTAAGATAATATTGCATTCATTCTACCACTATAAATCAGAAAATTTAGGAGATATATATGACTTAAACATTTTTCACCCATGTGCGTGCGCGCGCGCGCGCACACACACACACACACACACATACACACACACGGCATTTATCCCAGGAATACATACCAGAGATTAGGAAAATGCCTATGATTGAAAAATATACCAGGACTAAAGGATTTAAACAACAGATGATTTTTATGTTATTTAAACAATTTTAGGCTACAAATGAAAACAGAAAGTTTACCAGTTTACTTCGTGGAGCTAGCGTGTCTTTAATTTTTCAAAAATCATAGAGATATTCAAGTATTTAAATAGGTAGAGAGGTAGAAATACAACATTAGATATGAATATGATGTTAGTATTGCTTTCATAATCAATTATATTAGGAAATTAAAAGTGAAATATTATATTACATCTCAAACTTTAAAAATATATATTTGTAAAATTCAGAGAAATAAAAAAATAAAAACTATGCCATGTCATAAATTGCTAAAAATGCTTTCTAAAAATGTTAGCAAACACACGCTAAATAGAAAAATGCAGAACAATGTCAAAATTAAATTAAAAATGACACATCCATCTCTGCCATCCATATCTAGTATTACTTACACTGTCTTGAATGTTTTTGGCATATTGCGATATGATAAGAAAATCAAGTGCTATTAACATTGGAAAGTGAGGGACGTAATAACACTATGTCACTGAAAAAAGTTTAAAATTCGAATAATTTTTAAAAAGTATTAGTGCTATTTTGTAACGTGAAAAATATACAGAAAATATAATTTTTGCTAGAATGAAGAATCTAGAAATCGAAATGGGAAAATAATCCATTCTTGATACTAAAAATTAAATAGGTAGGAGTAAATTGTACAAGAAAGCACAGAAAATATATTAAGAAAACTTTGGTATGTTATTGAAAAATGAAACCTGATCTGAACTAATGGGAATGGATATCTTGCTTTTCCATGGAGAAATGTAAAAGTCATAACTACTAGTTTTCTTAATGTTAGTTAAAAGAAAAATATTGATCAAGTAAGATTTATTTCAGGAATTTGAAGGTGGCATGGTATTAGCAATCTATTATCATTATCCAGTATATCAGAAAATTAAGAGGAAAATTATATAGCATTTACAGTAATGCTGAAAATATGTTTGTAAAATTCAGTGACCAGTTGTAGAAATTTAGTGTAGTTTCTATTTCTAGTTTCAAAATCTTAAAATTTGCTTGGAAGAATAATGTCTAAAAATATTCAAATAAGATGACAAAGAAGAGTGACATAGGTTGGTCTTACTTGAGTTCTATATTTTTAAAAAGCCTTTAAACATTTTCTCAGAAAGAATCGGAAACTATGTGTACAAATCTAGGAAAAGAAAATACATCCTGAATCAAAAATGGAAGTCTGGAAATTGAAAAGTGGATGGGTAAAATCTATGCATGATAAATGAAACCATAAACAAAGTAAAAATACAGTTAATAGAGTTGGGAAAACAAATGGCATAGCAGACGCCAAAGGCTTAGACTCTATAATATACAAATAGCTCTTACTGCATTTAAAAGGGGAAAAAACCCACACAGCCCAATAGAAATATTGACAAAGAATGCAAAAATACGATTTAGAGATGTGTGAATCAAAAAGTCTCTAACAAATACATGAAAAGATGCTCAAATTCACTAGTAGGGAGTGAGATGCAAATTAAAGTAACAAGGAAATATCACTTTACATGTATCAGACTGGAACAGCCACTTAAAGAGCTGTTTGATGTGGGAAAAGTTAACTGCAGATATTTCTGGTGGAAATGAAAATAACTCCAGCCTTTTCGGAAAGCAATTTGGCAGCATCAACTAAATTTTAAAAGCATTTACCCTTTGACTTAGCAGTCCCACTTCTGGGAATCTAGAGCCTGGAAATAAAAGCACCAATACATAATACTCAGAGTAGAAATGGGGTGGATAGGTGAATGTCCATTGATTAGAGAACAAGTATATAAATTATGGGATATGCACAACATGGATTATAATGGTGATTAAAATGAATGAGTATAGTAAAATTTAACAAAGTATATATAATTGCTGTTGTTGTAAAACAATTTACAATATAGAGGAAAAAACAGTAATATTAATCCATAAAGCACTTTGAGAGCATGGAAGAAAATGTGGAAAGATTCAAGAGAAGGCTGATACGTAAGTCATGGTGGGTCTCACATGCATCTTTAGGCACAATTAAAAGTGTGGGTATATATACAAAGGATCGAGGAGAATAATAATATTGTGTTTGTTGAGGCAAGTAGGACTCAAAGGACAGAATGCCACACAGGCTTTGTATTAATCATAAGAGAACTAATACCCGCACTGGATTAGGGTATATATGGATAAGCAAAGCCTTCAGAATTCTCCCCTCCTGGGTCCTCAGTTAGGGATGCAGAATTACCCCCTGCAACTTTAATAGCCTGAGTGACCAGGCATTTGCATACAATCCCTCCTGTGGTTCCCTTCCATTCCCAGGCAAACAGGTTAGAATACCTCTTTCAATTGACTTCCTTTGGCATCAGGTACAATCCCAAAGGATGTAAGATTCAGAAATGGTAAAGTGGAGAATTATCTGTCTCCATCATGTGGGCAATAAAATAAGGTGATTTAAGATTTTTGATGAGTCGCGCGCAGAATAGAAGAGTCCAGCTGCGGCTTGTTAGTTGGAGTTGTGAATGAATGGTGTAAGAGGAGGAGACCCAGTTTGCAGATGAGATGGTTGTCAGAATTTCTGCTCCCTTCCCCTGATCAAGACCAGCAAGGTGATGGAAGGTAGAACTTGGATGAGCCTGGATGAAATAACGGAACTAGTTTTCAAGCTTTCCCTTCTGATTCAGACACACACTAAGGTGTCATTTGATTCCTTGAGTGGGAGGTATCGAAACAGCATAATACCTTGCATTTCGGTGAAAGCAAAAGTAAATGAAGTTAAAGCCAGGGCATTTGGAGTCAAAGAGCTAGATTTGAATCTAGGCCCTTCTGTGAATTTGTGCAGATTGCTCAGCTTCTTTGATTCTCACGGCCTTCATTTGCTAAGTGGAGGTAAATGGGTGCCCTGTGAGGTTGTCCTGAGCAGTAAATGAGAACCTCCATGCAGTACCTCCCTACAGATCAATGCCTGGTATTATTCTTTCGTATGGAACTAAGTGTTGTTGGGAGGAACTGTACTGGCCTCGAATGCCAATAGTGAATGGGAAAGCTCAGCAGATGAAGTCTTCCAGGAGTACGTTTGGAAAGGTTCCAGTGCAAACGGTCACTGAGCAGCAAACAAAATGCCTTGTCAGGCTTTACCCGAGAATATGCTGGTAAGGAAGTTATTAATTAATCACTAGCCAGCCATAAGGTGTTACAAAGCCTGTTAAGTTAAATATGCTTTATTATCTGACATCCACATATGGCACATGGTTATGGGGTGGATGACACTAGTTTTAAAGGTCATCGTTACCCAAATGAGCAGATCCAAAATGGAGAAATTAGTTAATGCTTTCATCTGCTGATTTAGTGTGAACATATCTAAGAGAGCTGAGGCGTTCCAGATGGCAGATGGCAAAAATAGCAAAGAAAGATGATGTGTGTTAACTGTTTCTTAATGACGCCAGTGGTTCACCAGGGGGAAGAGAGAGAAGGAATCCTTCTCCAAGTGCTGAGCAAACTCTGGGGCAAGACAAGATCTCTTTACCTTGTCCTCAGGAGATCAACTGCTAGTCGCAACCAATGAAGAAACTATCCTTCCATCCATATGCTCAGCGTTGACAATAATTGTTTTCATTGTTTCAGCTAATATTTCATAAACATTTCCATGTGCCAGACACTACTTTGTGTTTGACCTTCATCGCTGCAATTACTTCTCTCAACAACAAATTAAGACACATGCTAGTTTGGGAGTCAGATGTCGTGGGTCCTAATCCTATTTATTTGGCCTTTGACAAGTTCCTTCTCTCTGACTCAGTTTCCCTGTGTGTAAAGTGAGGATGATATTACAATCTACCTCATAAGTAACTGTAAGTCTCACATGAGATAATACATATAAAACATTTAGGAGAATGGGACATGGTGAGTGTACAATAAATGCTCTTGCCTACCCTGGATAATTTATCCCCCTCTTGGCAGATAAAGGAAAGGAACATTCTAGATGTTAAGGAGTATGCCCAAGGTCACATGACTCGAATGTGTGGATGTGCAGGTCTGACTTTAGAATTTACGTCACACTCCCCCCAGTGAGTAGACAACTATCCAGAGAAAAAATACAAGACACATCGTTCCTGAAAGCAGGCAGGGAGTCTTCCCTGTAAATAAAGATGAGCATTGTCAGTCTTCAGAGCATTGCTTTGTCATAAACAGGGAAATGAAAGAGCCTCAGCAAAGTCAGGATCCAAGTTATTTTTCATTCTATTTAAAGAATAATAATAATAACTGATACTTTGGGTAGGGATGGCGAAGAACATTGGAAAAGTCATCTTAAATCATTAAATCCTAATAATGACAAATGGCACCTACCAAGTCCCTTGTGTGGGCCAGGTGTTGAGCTAAATGTCTTATATCTATCAATATTTTCAATCCTCACAGCACTTCCAAGCTTGTCCTATTATTATCCCCATTTTACAGTTGACAGGACTGAGACATAAAGAAGTTAAAACTTACCCAGTCACACAGAAGGTGAAGAGCTTGGGTTTTGACTCGGGGGCCTGAGGAGCCAGGACATTCACCACCGCCCTGTACTGGCCCCGCCTTCCGGGAATGGGCATCGGGTTAGGGCACTGGTTCTCACGGCAAGCGTGCCTCAGCATCATCTGGGGAGCTCAGTCAGAGCAAAGGTTGTTAGGACCCACCCTGACATCTGAGTATCTGACTCCATAGTTCTGGGGTGGGGTCCTGATGCGTAACTCCTAAAATTAAGATTTGACTGTATGTGCTGCCTTGACATCTGGTAATATCAGGAGGACCTCGATGACCTACCTGCAAATTCCCCACCACCTCATCTCCTCACGAAACAACCCTCCTTGTCCTGGGCACCAGACACACTGCCTGCTTATCCCTGAGGAGTGGCCTTCCATTCCCTGCCAGCCCGCAGGATTATTCAGATAAGCCAGCCACCCGCTGCAGCGGGAACCAGGATTCACCTTGCTTTTCGCTCTGTTCCTGAGGGCAGCCCCCCAAACACTGTGTGGAGTGGTGTCTCCATCCCCTGGGCTTTGCGTATGCCTGACTAATAAAGTGTGGTCACTCTCATCTGTCCTGTGTTCGGCCATTCCCATAATCCCAGGTTGGGAATCCCTCCCTCTCCAGTGGGGGAAGAGGAGGCAATCAAACCAGACCAAGAATTTGCATTTCTAACAACTTTCCAGGTGATGCCGATGCTACTGGTGCACGGGTCACAAGTTAAGGACATTGATTAACTAGATGCCAGAGCACGAATTGGAGCCCCAGAATACTGGATTGAGTCTCAAAGCTGTCAGTTGGTAGTCGCATGACACCAAGCAAAACTTATCTTCTCCAAGCTTTGGTTTCCTTATCTGCTCAGTAGGGGGATGCATCATTACAATTTTATTGAGTGTATAATATAGTCATTAAAAGGATACACTGAATAGGATCAATCTCCTAGCACTGTTATGGAGATTAAATAAAATACCATTTTATAAAGTACCTAGTAAGTAGCCTGGAACACAATAATGATTCTCACATGGTGGTAAATAAACGTGTAAAGATTATTAAGTCCTCCCTCTGTATGGAGCATGTGGAGAGGGAGATGAAAGTACATCTTCTGTCTGGCAGAAGTAAAACCTAATGACCTAAAAGATCCAAAAGGAAAAAAAAAGATCCAAAAGAAATACAGACACTTACATGCACAAACAGACACACACACACACACACACACACACCTGTATCCACTAAGTAGTGCAAATGCAAAGTAAAATGTGACCACGCATGTCCAGGAATCTGCAGAGCACTAATCCTTGAGTGTTTGAAGAATGAGCACAAATTTTCAGCTAGAGAACTTATGAGACTTCCATGGAGCGAGGAGAAGCTCAGCTGGCTTGTACTGTACATAGGCATGTAATTATTTTTTGCATTTTGAAAAACAGAGTGAGCATCAAACATGTGGTACGGGACATTGTTATTCTCATTCGGCAGATGAACAAGCAGGTCTGGAAAAATGGAGCAGTTTGTGCATGTGTGCCTGTTTGTGTGTGCGTGTGTGTGTGTGTGCACGCATGTGTGTGTGCGTGCATGTATGTGTGTGCGGTGCAGGGGTAGTGGGGGTTGGAGCAGGGCATGCAGGAAGGCTTGCTTCCTTGTATTAAACCCTAGGGAGTGATTCTGTCATTCTGCCCTGTCATTTCCTCTGGTGGAATGTTGGCAAGCCAAGCTCTGAAATTTCAGATTCACAATCTCCTCACTTTAAACCACATCCCAAGAGGAAGGCAGAGAAGATGTAAATGCACATACAAAAATGAGCTTGGAGTATCTGAAGCAAAGCTGGGAGAGTTCCAGAGCATCTTGATGAGAAGATGTATGGAGCCCGGGGACAGCTTTCCCCTTTGATGATGTCCCCTGGCTCGTGGCAAATCTCTCTGTGGACACCCCATCCCCCAACTTCCTTCTTCAGGATGTGCAAACACTTTGGCGGTTCAACTAAGCAATAATGTGGAAGGGAGCTTGCAGTTCTCTCGAAATCCGTACGAAAGAGACTCGTCCTCTGAAAGAGAAGCTTCAGGTCTGTGTCTCTCTTTTTAAAATACTAGTTTGTGCAGGAGCAGGGCCATGGTGTTCCTCACCCCAACACAGGAATAATTCATGGAGGCCTAAATTAAAAAAGAAAAAATCACGAGCCATTGTAAGAGATGCAAGACATAGAATTTGTACAACACAGGATTTCTTTTTAAAAAGTTATGCTCCGGTTATCTACATGCAAGATTTCTAGCAATTTAACCAAAATTTAGCCATGAAAGTAGAAATAAGTGAGACGATCCTAAGATAAGCAGGGCTAGCTTTCAAAGTCCTTTAAATACACAAGTGTGCGCGTGCACACACACACACACACACACACACTATGAAATTTGAGAATTTCACTTGGTACCCACAAGCTCTAGTTCAATACACATTGCTAATCAACCTTCTGATATGATTTCCAGCCCATAGGAGACAATGCAAAAAGTGTCATTTACTACTTGGCATGCTGATAGCAGGAAGGTGATAAAGCAGGTTAGCTGACAGTTCAAAGAAGAAAGCAAGTATAAGACCCAGGAACACCTGTCTTCAAAACAATCACACAAATAAGCAGCAGTAAAGAAACAAGCGGCAGTCTCAGGCCATTCCGTGGAGGGGGACGCTGCCTCTCTTTTAGTATTGACAAAAGAGAGAACTGGCAGGCGGAGGCGTGAGATGGATTCAAGCCTTTCTAGGCCAGGACCCCCAGGGATCTTTACACAGCATCTCTGGCTCAGGAAGTCATATCCATTGCTTGTGAAGCTTTGTTTTGCGTGGAAGTATCACAGAAGGTGATGAGTCACTGCAGGGCAGAGTGCAGATTTCCTTCCAGGCAACATAAAGCTTATTACCTTAGTCAGACTTGGTGGGCTTCATAAAGGACTACCTAATGCTTTCCCTGGCAGAAGCGTGCAAATCAATCCACATCTCCGTGGCCATGACCATTCCAAAGGGATTGTCTTTGAACTTGGACTGATAGGAGCTCCTTTGTTAGGTCTGAGTGAAACCAGGGCTTTCTGGGGATTACTGAGGTCTCCAGATTCTGGGGCTTCCTTTGAGAATCCTTTGGTGTGAATCTCTGTGTCTGGAATATGGACCCCTATTCCCTGCTGTGTATCATGAACTTAGCACATAGCATTTGCTTTTGTTTGTGATAGGGATCCTGTAAAAGGCAGACTGGTCAGATCCCAGAGACCAAGAAGAGGCTAGAGAGGGGAGGAGAAAGGGACAATTGTGTGTTAGTGCTCTACCCAGGGGAATGCAATTTTATCCATGAATTTGGGACAAGAGCTCTTTAAAATCTTAAATTCTGAATTTAGTTATTCTATGGATCTCTAGAAGATGAACCAAGTGAGAGATAGCTCTGGCATCAAAGTAAAGAAAATTGGGCTTCCTTTGAAAAATTGGTTCTTTTCCTATGCTGCTTTCCTCCTTTTCCTTCTGTGTTACAGAAATCAAAAATCATAGAAACAATCATCTTCCCTGCTTTGTTTTAGTCACTGGAAAGCTTAAGTGAAAATTTGGGCCAACATTTTGCATTTCATAGGCCTGTATGTAATAGCTTATATAACGATACTGCTTTTGTCCCAGCACCATTTCTTTCCCTTATCTGATCACAGACTCACACAACTACAGCGGAAGGCATTGAAATGAGATCGAGTCAATCATAATAAACACCCTCCTAGCTAGAGCGATATATCCAGGGATATCCAGGGGACCCAAGCTGAGCCAGTCAAGGCCCCATGCCAAGAATTTTCCACTAGAACTGGTAGAGAAATGGATGAATTTCTCTCTCTATTTACGATGCTGCAAGTTGTGCAGCCAAACTATCTCACCCCCTTATGGGGGAAAGAATGAGCTTCTCCATGCACTGAGAAGCAGGAACAAGGGTCCTGACAGTTTGAGAGCTTATTCTGGTCATCCTCCAGGCCATTTGTATCATTCTTTACTCTGTAGTATTTTATATGCAGCAATTAATTCCTCATTGATGCTTAGGCAATTTCAAGACGGGTTTTCATTACTTGCAAACAGAGCATTAAGGCAGGATCCCTGCTCACTGATTTTTTTTTTGGCTTTTGTATTTACCAGCCTCATCTTGATTCCCTCAATTATGTTCTTTTTCTTTTTGCATTACAAATAATTTTGTGAACTGCCTCGAATTCTCTGTGAAGAGAAGCAAAGTGAAACATGTACATAGTATCAAATAACTTCAGACACAGTACTTCCCTTTCTCTGCTGCTGTTGACAACCATAAGATGTGACATAAAGGAAAGGTTAACTTGGTTTCTGTATTTTGTGTTTCAAAAAGCAAATAGGTGTATGATCCATTAAATAGTGATATCCCTTGAAAATAGCTTGAATAAGCGATTTCCAGTAGGGTGAATACTAAGTCTCAGTGTCTCAGTTATCTGGAAAATCCACTCATGGGAAAATATATACATATTTTATATATATAAATTTATAAATATATATATATAAATATGTATAAACTAATTTGTCCACATGTATGCAATACCACCTTACCAAATAATACATAAAAAATAAAGACAACTAACAAGACAACCAAAAGTGACTTGATATGATAGCTGCTATTTTAGCATTGGTATCTTTTTTGAAAACAATTCTCTAGGCAACAAAGGCTTCCTAAGGTATAATAATATTTCATCCCAGGCTTTAATTTCCTAGGGACCATTGTGAATGATGGTTTTGTGTATATGCCTCTGTGTACTTTGCCTAGTCAAATAAATACCTCTGTGCAATGATGTCTTCTTTGATAGAGTAAAGTAAATGATAATGGGACTGGTTTTTTCAACAATCAAACAGCTTAAAATACAAAACCTCCTGGATTTTTATTTTAAATTGCATTCTTTTGTAAAGAAGTCATCTTGAAGGTGTCTTATTCTGAATGCAAATGCTGTAACTGAGCCAACTCACCGATGGGCACACAATGATTATATTGTCACGCTCTTAAGGTACTGGTGACAGGGGATATTTAATGAAGCTGAATAAGAAATAAGGGGTATGGTGACTCTGTCTGTCCAATGGATATCCGATGTAGGCATAAACCACAAGTTGAATATAATCCTTCTTTCAAAGAGACTCTAAACTGCCTCTCCTTCAGCCATCGAAAGAAAGAAAGAGAAATCCACGTTTCCCCTTCACACACCACTACCCGCCAACACTGGCACCATCACCACCAGAGGGGAGAATGTGGGATGAAATAGAAGGGCTCTGGTTAGCCTGAGCAGAGAGCTGCTGTTGAACACGCAAAGCAGCACAGCCATCAGCTGACACAGCAGAAATCCATGGCGATACATCCTTTTAGAGGTATATTGACCTCAGACTGAACAATAGGGAATCTGGGGGTGGTTCAGAACTCATGGCCCAGAGACTGAGGTCACTCCTTCTCACTGCCCCCACCCCATCTCACTTGCACAGGTGGAGCAGACCTCTTCAATCAGATACCATGGTCGAGGACTTTTACCAGCCCTTCCAGGGAAAGGAATGAGAGGCCAAGATCAGAATTTACTTACCTTGAAGAGATTCTAGATCAAATTTCCCTTTATTTAATTGTACCTATGGGATCTAAAGTTGCCCTGTATCCACAACGTGTACATTTTACCAAATTCTCAATATAAAGTATAGGGCTGGGATATGCTCAATGACCCAAATCATTCCGCAAAAGCACACTGGAGAATGTGGCCTCTGCACTTGGACCACCCAGGTGCACTGTTTGCTCCTTTGTGGCCTTGACAAGTGATTAACCTTTATAGATTTTAGTTTCTTTTTATTTAAAATAGAGATATTAACAGTATCCATTAGAGCAGTGAGGATTGATGAGATTGTATTTAAAGGGCTCCGTTCAATGCTTTGTGCATTTAAATGTTCAATAAATGCCAGTTGCGGGCATTATATTGTCATAATCATTATTTGAATTGTTACCATGATCATAAACCCTTTAAAGGACTCCATCCTTCTAAGTATTGAAGTAAGGAAGATAGAAAGATTAAAGGAGGGAAGGAAGGAAAGAAGGGGGAGGGAAGGATGGATGGGGGAGGGAGGAAGGAATAAAGGAAGAAGGGACAGAAGAAAGAAAACAGTAATGATCTAATTAAGATTGAGAAAACCTATTTGTGACAATTAAGATTCAGATGATCAGTGCTAGACAAACCACACAGAATGTTGGTTGTGTAGTCTTCTATCTTGTGCTATTTCTGCTTGGAGGTATTAAACATTAGAAAATATCCCATAGGCTCAACTCTCAGGACACATGCCAGTACATGAGTGTCCCTGGCTAACGAGGTTGGGGAGTGCATGGAGACCCACTGAAATTCTCAGATGGACTCACTCTAGTCCAACCTTTAGTGTCTAAAGAGAGAGCACATTGAATTCAGGCTTAGCTATTTGAGCTTGCTGAGCTGATAGGAGAGAAAAGGAGAATCATCTAGACAGCGATAATCCCCAGGGTCACAGAGAAGGAAGGGCAGTCAAGTAGCAGTCCAGGCAGCAAAAAGAATACCTAGGGTGAGGATGGGGTTCGGGCTTCAGGAAGGAAAAGTTCCACTATGCGTAACTCCTGTCCAAATAGATGTTGGAGGGAGCACCAACCTGAGTATCAAGTGAGATTCATATGAGTTAGATCATGTCTCACCCCTGCTCACAACCCTTCAAAAGCTTCTCACTGCACGTAACATGCAATGCCAATTCCTTGCTGTGGTTGGAAGGTACCTAAGTGATCTGCATCCTGTCCACTCTCCCAGCCTCATTTCCTCCCCTGTTGCAGCTCCTTAAACACGCCGAGTTTGTTCTCATCTTAGGACAGTTTCACTCTTCTCCATGGAGAATTCTTCCACCCATCTCTATATGACTAGTTTTGTCTCATCATTCAGTTCTCAACTCAAAGGTAACTATAGAGTTACTTCCTATTATACCATCAAGTTTATTTCCTTCAGAGCACATCCCACAATCAACCATCACCTTGCTCATTTATTTACTTTTTTTAATTTACGATCTTTTTCTCTCCCTTGGTCTCCAGAGGCCATGCCTAAAATTCCAGCACTGGTCACAAGGTCTTACAGAAGATGGGTGCCCCAGAAATAATTGTTGGCTTGTTGAAAGAAGACTCTTAGGTCAGAATATGACAGTCCAGAACTCACTTGCCATGAATCCTGCCAGGACAACACTCTAATCTGGTCAGGAAGTAGCCAGAGTTAGCCTTGAAGATGGAAGATCCAGATTGCCTGGGGATGACCAGAACCAGCCAGGTAAGCTGCCAGGTGTGTCTGAGATGTAGCAAGTCCTTTCTCAGTTTGGCTCTGTTGCCACTTAAGAACAGACATTTGGTGGGAAAAATACAGACAGAAGGTGTGAGCAGCGGTGGTATTAGTGGAGGGTACAAGAAACATAGAAAGAATTCAGCTTTTTTCCACTTCTAACAAAGCAGAGAAGGAACTTCTTTTCCTAAGTCACTGTGGAGGGCCATTTCATAGAATTCAAAGATGGAAAGAAAGCTGCTGCCCCTTAATTTACAGATGACATCCATAAGGGAGTTTGGGCACTTTCCTTTCATGAAGGTTGCAATTTTTGGACTGGTATTTAAAAAGATTTTTAGAAATACATTGATACCACCTCATATTGCCACAGTGAATTCCGTCCTATATTATATAATACTCACAAAAGAACCTTTGAAAGCTCAATTTTGATGCTTGAAATGCCAGTTTGCAAATAAGGTTCAATTCTCTTATGGTTAAGAAAAGAAGGGAAAACCTTCCCTGAGAATTCAGTATTTGAGAAATATGGCCCCTAGTTATGCAAACTATAGAGATGAAAAACATGTGGAGTGAATAATATATGCTGTGGACAAGAAAAACATGTGAAAAACTTAGATCTGTACTTTTGTTTTTGTTATGCAGTTTACACAAATCACTGCCTAAGCATTAATATTTATACTCCTAAGCAATTTTTTTTCTGCTATGCCCATCAAACTGTCACACAATCAAGGGAGACAGTATATCACATAGCACGAGGGAGAGCAACTTGCAGGCCACAGCTCTTGTGAATATTTTTCTTTTGTGCTGGATTAAGATTATTCTCATGGTAGGGGTCCTTGTGGAAGTGAAGTTTGCCAACATATTTTATGGTTTCAAAAAATATGGCACTTCAAGTTTCCACAAAGTTGGTGTTTATACTCTGCATGGAAGAGGTCTTTCTGACCTAGCCCCTGCAGTTTTTGAGGTTTATTCATCCTGAATTTGTTTTTGAGCTAAAAAGAGGACTGTATTCTGCAAAGAGATGTTTTTTTCTTGGCAGTAAACACAAATGCCAAATATATTCTTGGGTTATGGCTTGTTTGAAAGTGCCCCTACTGCCCCTTAAACTTCCTAAAGGAGATAGCTGCTCTTACACTGCTCATGTTCAAATAATTGTAGGGCTGCTTAATGTCTACAAAATCTAGGTGAAATTATTTTGACCTGGTTTCCAAGAGCCAGTAAGTTTTACCTCCACCTCTCTTTACTATGATATTTATTTCTCAGTGTTGCCTTTTCTGTGGTAGAAAGAGCATGGGAATTTGGAATCAGAGAGACCTGGGTTTTTACTTTGCTTCTGCTACTTACTATGTGTATGATTTTGTCTATTTTAAATTTAACTGCAAAATTTGGATCATAATGGGAAGGTAGTAGAGAAAATGGGTTAACAGTTCTGCGTCTACAGAAAGACTGTCTTAATTAAAAGGTCAACTCAGATACTCACTAGCTATATGTAACTTAGCAAACATGATTAGATTTTCTAAGCTTCAATGACTTCATCTATAAAATAGGGGGAATAATAGTACCTACCTCACAGGTGGCCACAAGGTGAAAATTTGTATCAGCTAGCTGATGCCACATAACACGCTATTTCAAACATCATATCATAAAACATTAGCCATCTATTATTGCTCATGAGTCTACAGGTCAACTGGCATTCTTTATTTTGGCTGCAATCACTTAGACATCAAGGTCACCTACAAGATGAGTAGGTAGCTTTGTTGATTGTGGCTGTGTTCTTTCACATATTTGGGACTTGGCTAGCTGAAGATTTGTATAGAAGACTCTCAGCTGGAACACTTGGGTTCTTACCTGTCCTCATGGTGGATGGCAGAGTTCTGAAACAGAAAGAAAGAAGCATCTAATGCTCATTGAGCCTTAGGCTCAGAAATTGTAGAACATCATTTCTGCCATCTTCTGTTAATCAAAACCAGTCACAAAGCCAGCCCAGAGCCAGAAAAAAAAGGGATTACAAAATTACAGCATGAGACATGGGCACAGGAAGGCTAATATTTGAGGGCAACAGTAAAAATCCAACATACCACCAATATGCAAAGTACTTACCATAAAGATGATCATTTAGTGTGTGCTTAAAAAAAAATTAACTATTATGACACATGGATATTGTCCAACCGGATCATAGTGAGAGGCCTAAAATTAAAAGTTGTAATTAAAAAATATTTTTATTGAGAAATATCTATACATATACAGTCCAATCATATACAATCAATGGCTCACAATACCATCACATAGTTGTGTGTGTGTTCTTCACCATGATCATTTTTAGAACATTTGCATCACTCCAAGGAAAGAAATAAAAAGAAGAAAAAAGAACTCATATATCCCATACCCTGTTGGGATATTGACCCATAGTATTTCAATCTACCCAATTTTTACCCTTTATCTCCCCCTATTATTCATTCATTTTTCACCCTTATTTTTTAAATCATCTATCCATACCCTGTATAAAAGGAGCATCAGATACAAGGTTTTCATAATCACACAGTCACACTGTAAAAGCTATGTAGTTATATAGTCTTCTTCAGGAATCAAGGCTTCTGGAACACAGTTCAACAATTTCAGGTACTTTCTTCCAGCCACACCAATACAACAGAAACTAAAAAGGGATATCTATATAATGTATAAGAATAACCTCTAGGATAACCTCTCAACTCTGTTTGAAATCTTTCAGGGGCTGAATCTTAAATTTGTCTCATTTCTGTTTTTCCCCTTTTGGTTAAGCAGTCTTCCTCATTCCCATGATGCTGGGTCCAGCTCATCCCCAGGAGTCAGGTCCCATGTTGCCATGGAAACTTACACCCCTGGGAGTCATGTCCTACGTGGGGTGGGAGTGGGGGGCGGGCAACGGGTTCACCTGCCAAGCTGGCTTAGACAGAGAGATCGTATGAGCAACAAAAGAGGCTCTCTGGGTGTGACACTTAGGCCTAGTTTTTATTCTTGCAAATTCTCCTTTGCAGGAATAAGCTTCATAGGGGTGAGCCCCAAGATTAAGGGCTCAGCCTGCTGAACTGGTTCTCCCCACTGCTTGCAAGAATATCAGGAAGTCCCCGGATGGGGAAGCTAAATATTTCCTCCTTTCTCCCCAGTCTCCCAAGGGACTTTGCAAATACTTTTTTATCCTCTCCCCAAATTACTCTGGGATATATCTGGGCATCACACTAACCTGCACAAACCAATGAGATCTCACACTCTATTCAAGATTCCATGTATTTAAGGTGTTTGAATAAACTGACCATATAAGTTATATTAGATAATGTGCTACCAAAAATATAAATTTTGTACCAAATAAACCTCTCTCCCTTTGGTCTTGCACAGAGTTTGAAGTTTGAAAATATGGGCCATGTCATCCTTACCCAGTATTCTGATTTACGTTAGTCCTATCCAGATCAGCTTCGTTCATATTTCTAGATGAAGTCTGATCGCTTTTTCAGCTTTTTTTGCAGTTGCCAAATGGTGAAATGCTGACTTTCTTAGCTTCAGTGCCCTAATTCTGAATCTCATGTGTCACATAAATACCCAAAGTTTCAGGGAATGACCAGATTATATACAAATAACTCAGTATCTCAGAAGTTAGAAATAACAGTTACAACCCCTGAATAGATGTGTCTGCTGTAAGAACTTACTATCTAGGACACTTTCCCATAGGCCCTAACCTGATAACCCATACTCTCAGCTTCAATTTTCTGAGTTTGTATATTATAGTTTTAAAAGATGTCATTTCAAATTGTAAATTGTAAAGTGACAGCGTCTACTATGGGAGAGGTAAATTCTCATTAAATACTAGCAGTGATGCCCAGTGTGCTCCAGACAGACCAACAAGACTGTATTTTCTGATCTTTTCAGATGCTGGTGCTTTGTGTGTCCCACAGCCCAGCACTCCTTTTCGGTAGCTGTTCAGGTCAAAGCATCATCCCCAAGGTCTTGTTCCTGACTGCTTCTCCCACTCTCCTTCCAATGATCTTCCAGAGTCCTTTACCTTAATGTTGGGTCATCTGATATCTTCCTCCTTAGAGTACAGTTCTTTATGTTGATGCCTTATCTCTGTGATGATTCTATTGGCTCCTTGAGGAAAGGAGTTAGTAGAAAATAAAATACATTTGATTTCCTTCCACACATGATACTCTAGTAACATGAATGTTTAGGAAGCGAGAGTGTGGAAGAAAGAAGAAGGAAGCTTTATTGCATTTTTCTTCCTGGAAAGGAATACTGACAAATCTATTAATTTATTAAACTGTTCTTCCAGCACGAGCTCTGTGGTTTACTTTAGAGATAGACAGACTTAAAATTAGATCCCACATTTATTTTCTTTCTGTTTGGCCTACTGTTGGTTGATGTATAAAAGTTTACCATTAGAACGTCATTCCTTATGCTTAAGGCATCAATACTCCTTAAAATGCCTCAACTATAAATTAATTTTATGATAATTAATGCAGTATTTCACAAGAGGTGTTTACATATGCTAATTTATATCTAATAACTCTCTTACCACATGCCAGCTATTCTCTTGACTTTGCTGGTTCTCTCGCTCTTGACCATTTTAGTCCACAGATATATGGTTTACATTCCCCAGGAAAAAAAGTTATTTCATAGTAACTTAATTCATAAGCAATGTTTTATTTATATAATATCCCTTAGAAGTGAGGAATGATATAGTTCTCTTTACATGTATCCTTTTGATGGGTCTCTTCTCCTCTGTCCACCAGGCCAACCTGTGGCTCACAGTTTCTTTTCTCCCAAGAATGTAGGTTGGTAGCCCCAGCCAAACTTGCCTGCCTTTTTTTAACCTTTCGCTGCTCTACTTTTTTCCATAGTCGAAATCAAACCAACACCCACCCTTAGAGTAGGAGTTAACACTAGTTACAGGTGACATAATACTTTTTTTGTCAACCTACAGTACAAATTTTCATGCTTTGCAAACCATTTATTTCTGGGTTGTTAGAGACCCTTATATTAAGTCTTCTGGTTTTTTGTGAGTATCATGCTGGTGTTAATTTAGGGGGTTATTTTTTATGTCAATGTTCGAGTTACTTTATTCTGCCAATATTTCTGGAGGAAAGACAAGTGGATAAATACAAAGCATCATTAAGTATTATTACTTTGATGTGTAAAATACAACTATTAATCTTGACAGTTTCATCTGTTGGAATTATATGATGTTTAAATATTTCAGACCAGCTCTCAATACCAATGATTTTTTCCTTTGCTTTTGAGGTTTTCAACATTTAGTACCAAATTGTTCTATAGAGACAGAACACGGTAGGGTGGAAACTGAATGGGCTCGTGGAGATCAGGTTTTCAATTACACTCTCCAAACTTTGGATAGAGAAGGCCTGTTTAAATGGCAGTCTCTGCAGAAAGAGTGGCCAGTTTGGGTTGGCCTCATGCTAAAAATGACCAGCATGAAATTGCACATGGCAAAAAACAATTATTGTGAACATAGGTTGAATAATAAAATCAGTGAAGAAGAGAAGAAACAGGTGAAATCTCTTCTATAAACAGACTGTTTTTGGCATTATTTGCGGTTTTGGAGTATCACATTGAAATGGACCTTCAGAGAACAGAGCATCCCCAAGGAACCGTTGAGGCCAGTAGGACACCTAGGCTGTAGGACGAGATTTGAGAAGGATGGTGAGGGTATGAAATGGTAGTATAGTAAAAAGATGTTAGACCTGTTTAATCATCCAAACAATAAAGCAGAACCAAGTGAAGGTGAGTTTCAGGGAAGCAAATTTTGGTTTCATATAAAGAAATTCCTAGAGCTAAGAGCAATTTTCAACACTGAATGCAGTTGTGTTGTCAATGTCATAATCAACCCTGTCATTCATTCATTGGACATTGTGTAGGGACAGTATTATTTATCATTTCAGAGGTGGACAATGGGTTTACTGAACTGGGATGAGTGTGAGCATTGATGTGAAAGTTCTACGTTTTCATGTCCTAATTGAGGAATATCTGGAAAAATTGAGTCTAGAACTGAGACTTAACTGATGCGCAGGGATTCCATAGCCAGAAGTCACACAAGGTGGGGGAAAAAACAAAGTTTTTGTGTAAGAATGAGTTCTCATATGAGAATGAGAATAATGAAACCAGCCTCCATGAAATACAATATTGATGCAGATGATTGCAAACATAAATCTTAATTATAACACAGATCTAGAGCATCTAGGGTATCCTTCGGATATATTTGCCATTCTAAAGGCAACAGACAGCCCTTGGCAACTTTTGAATTAGTGTATTAGGGTAGGTTGGAGAAAAGAATATTTGGTGCAGTATTTAAAGAAGATGAACTAAGTCACAGAATGAATTGGAGTATAAAGTAGGGCAGAACAATGAGATTATTAAGTGAAATGAAGCACTATTAAATTCACGTCTTCATCCCACTAGAAGAGGTGGTCACTACTCTTTCAACTGTATTTTAATTGTCTGTTTTCATGTGTCTCTCATAGCATGAGCTTGAGATTAGCAGAAACTGTCTTCCCTAAGACTCTAGCCCTTAATGGATGCATAATTAATGATTGTTGAATAAATATTCCAGACTCAGTGAAATAAGGAGAATCTGGACATCTGGCAAAGACCAGAAGAAGTGGAATATAGAGAAGAAACTTTAGAATTATAAAAAATACAAATACACCATTTGAAGACACTTGTGATGCTGGTTCTGATCCAGAGATGAGACATACTTCTGTGATGGTTATGATTATGTGTCAACTTGACCATGTGATGGTGCCCAAGTGTCTGGTCAAGCAACTACTGGCTTATCTGTTGCTGTGAGGACACTTTGTAGACTTGAATCATCAGCATGTCGATTGCATTGATGGCTGATTACATCTGCAGTCAGCTAAGAGGAGTGTCTTCTGCAATGAGAGATATTGAATGTAATCAGTTGAAGCCTTTAAAGGAGAAATCAGAAAAGAGAATCACTCTCTCTCCACTTTAGCCAGCCTGCCTTTCTTGGAAACTCATCAAAGACCTTCACTGGAGCTGTCAGCTCATGGTGTGCCCTATGGAATTTGGACTCATGTCTCTCCCCACTTGTGTGAGGGGGTGATCTTTACAGAAATCTCCTGTTGGTTCTGTTTCCCTAGAGAACCCTGATTGCTACACCTCCATCTTTGCCCAACATTTATTTATTCCCACCTTCCTTGACAAAGAATCTATAGCCATTTATAACATAAGATATGCCTAAAATGAGATAGAAATTGAAATAAGAAATAGTAACTAATGAGCATATAACAATAGTCTCCCTTGAAGGGTAAACTCTCCCCAGCTGTGTAGCTAAAGATAGGCTGTGATCCGAGTTATTTGTTTAGGTCAAGTCATAAATTTTCTCTTGTAGGAAATCATAGCCAGAAAAATGGAACTGTAGTCAAATGGGAACTGGAAAATTTGTATTGCAGGTGTATGGTTAACAAGCCAAATTTTCTAGGCAGGTGAAATGGTTGGAGATGAAATAGCTTGTTCTGCTCATAACAATGCAAAAACAAATTCTGTACATGCAGCTGGTAATTACTTGACCCTCTCTCCTTGGGAATCTTTAAGTTCAGCTAACCTCTCATAGACTAAGACCTCTGTTCATTTTCCTGGCTGTGCATTCCAATGGGCTAGGTCCACCTTTGGTTCAGAGAGGCACTTCTGTAATTTAGTTAAAGTCTTCATTAAAAGGTTTGATCATATGTTGAGCTTCCTTTAAATTAGACTTCAGGTTCAGAGTTGCATCTACACTAATCATGGCAAAACCTTCAGAGGAGCCTAGATGAGGAAATAAATATTGTAGAGGGAACATGGGTTTGAAACCTCCTGCTCCTGAGTTTATTTGTAGCTTCGCCAATGTGTTATGGGAAATAGTAACTCAACTATCTTATCTGTTAAAATGGGAATAGTTGTCATACCTAAAGTATATGAGAGCTCTGAGGCAGTGGCTGATTCATGGTAGGAGTCCCAATAATTATTGAGTATTTATAATTAAACATACTTATACAGTGTGTGTGTTTGTGTGCATGTGCGTTTTAACATATCATTTTCTACTAATTTCACAGATGACATCTGATGACTTGGGTGACTTACCAAAGGTCATGCGGATAGTCAGAGTTTGAATGAGAACAAAGAACCCAGGTTTCTTATTCCTCAGGCCTGTACTTTTTCTACTCTTCTCTAGGAAAATCTCAATGAGAGCCAAGACCACAAGAATGTAGATTATAGGCTTTTCAAATTTCCTTTGCTTGGAGAATTACATTCATTCATAGAACATCTAGAAGAATCTAATGCAAATAATATAAAGCTTCTTCATCAATGAGGACAAAACAAATGATCAGTTTCTGGGACTATATCACTCTGTCATCGTTGAGAGAACGGACGTATTTCATCATTTGACAAAGTGAATTATTTCAGATCCACAAAGGGAACCACAAGCCACCAGACCTACTAATGAACAGAAGTTTGGGTTAATGAGCACATCTTTTAGTAAGTGGGATCCTAGTCTAGTTGGAAGAGTAAAAGTGTGTCTGTGTTTGAATCCATGCCTTGGGGCCTAAATGAGTTCTATGAGGTTGGAAGAATTACTAAACTCACCTGAGTCTCATTGTCAAAATGGGCATACTGGACCTAATTTAAAATTTGGATGGAATAAAACTATTGATATTATATATCTGGCAACCATTAACTGACTCATAAAAATAAAGATGCTTTACTATCCTCCCGGCTTTGAACAATGTTGCTACAAACTCCATTCGTGGCAAAGGAAGAAACTCAGTTCCTGCGAAGGCAGCCTGGATTCAGACGTCCAACCCGGTCCCCTATTTTACATAGAAGTGAAGACGAAGCTCCAGCGGGAAACCCGACTAACTCAATACGACGTGTTTTCGTTGTTCAGGCCCAGCGAGGGTTATGATTGACGATGCACATGACAAATCTCACATCCGATTTTGCACTTTTCCACTCAAGGCCACAAGGGACAAACAAATACATTGATTAACAAACAAGAAGAAAAAGGAAATGATGTCCTGGAATCGCTAACAGCCTCCAAGCCCTAGAGTGTGGGCTCCGGAAGGAGGAGGGCTCCACTTGTGAACTTCCGTTTGGACCAACTCCGTGCATGGAGGTATTTCTCTGCATTACTAAATTCACAACAGGCTTTCATGAATCACTTTCTATCCCCCGCTGAAAGGGGGTTCATAAACATCACCCCTTTTGAAGGGGTTTTAAAGATAGTATTGTTTTTTGATCACAGATCAAAGCATGAATGACATTTCCCTTGTGCTTAGGTGAACTGTTCGCCTACAAGCTAAATCTGCAGCGGCTTTTGGGTGACACATTAACGTTTCATTCTCAGAAGGCAAAAAAGGACAGTTTGGGTGGCCAGATCATTTCATGGGCTAGATGGTGTGTGCACCTTGGGTCTGTTTTATTGCCGGGCCTTCTAGGGATGCACAAAACTAACTCTAAGCTAGTCTGGGGGGAATCTGGAAGACTGTTCCCTTCTTCTAATGGAGTTCAGCAATTAAATCACAATAGCTGTTCCTCTGCTTGAGATTTTGTCTCATAGTGGAGACATGAAACATCTGGGCCTGATTTTATTAAAAATAAAAAAGGTTATTAGCATTTTGGGGTATCACGCTGTGAGGACGATTTTCTGATTCTTTATATGACAGAGCTTCATTTCCCTATATATAAACGGTAACATCAATAGCATCTTTATAATATCTCAGAGGTCACATACAATATGATAACAAGATCCCACTTCCTGGCAGTGAGGTGTCATGGAATTGGGACCTCCTTTCAGAGGGGCGGCTGTGAGGTTTAGCACCCAGAGTCAAACAGGACACTCCTTCTCCAATCCAAATCCTCTCCAGAAATGACCAGCCTTTCCAAAGGTTAGTATCTAATTGCCTCAATAACACAGTTGTCATGACAACTGTATACAAAATTTAATTCCAGAATTTAAATCTAAACATGCTAAAATCACCAGAGATATTTTCTTTGAGAGTGAATTAAGCAAAGTATACACAAACAGTATCCCTTGAAAACATTAAAAAAAGGCTTATATCCTCTGACTCATACTTCACTGTTCTGGAATATGAGACATGCATTCTTATAAGCCATCTACTCATTCAACTGACATTTATTCATTCAATTAGGATTTGCTGAGCAATTACTGTATGCCAAACACATGTGGAGAATTACTGGTAGACAAGTTGCTTTTATTTGCTGTTGCAGGGGAGTCGGATCTCAATGAAAATCTCCACTTTTCTTTAGAATGGTTGACTAAAATCCATGGCTTTAGGTTTTTATACCACCCTAGTCTGTTTTACTTATTCTCCCCACACACACACTTATTTCATTATATTTAGTTAAACTCTTGAAAATCAACAGTAGAAAAAAGGGAGGCAGGGTTAAAACAAAGAGCCAAGAAAAGAAAGCAAACTTATGACTTTGAATGACATTAAATGATAAAAGGAACTCCAGGTTCCCAGAGGATATTCCTGCAATTAAGAGAAAAGAAAACCAAACCAAAGGAAATAAAAATGTATTACCTATTAACAGGGGAGATGCATTAAGGAACTGGACTTCTGTGACAGTGGGAAAAGTTTACCATGCCTTTTCTGTTTTTCAAAGCATAGTAAAAGTCCCAGATTCTACCCAATAGAAGCCAGATTACATCACAGGACTCAACTGTGTCATTGGAAACTTGGCCTTCCATTTTCCATATACTTGAATTCTTAATAGAAAGTTAGGAAATTGTTTATTTCTACTTTTTTTCAAGCCATTCCTCCCTCCCTCCCTTCCTTTAATTTTTCCAGAACTCCTCTAGGCACTTAATATTTGCCAGACACCGTATTAGTTTCTGAGGATGCTGAAATGAGTAAGATGTGGCTCTTGTCTTAAAAGGAAAAAAATATCCAGTGTAGGAGACAGCAAGCAAGCAGAGGATTACACCACAGTGTGGCACGGTCTAGAAAATGCAAGTCTGGAGGAGCCTCAAAAAAGGCTGATTGTCTCTGTACCCATCTGATCCTTCAACTATGAATAGTTCTGATAGCTTTTCCAACCATTCTCTGCCATTGCTTCAGTATCATTCACATCTGCAGCAAAGGCTCTGTTTTTCATGAGCTAGTTTCCCTAGTGGACTGCAAGATACAGAAATACAGAAAGGTGAAGGATGTTAAGAGCTAATGTGGTAGGGTGAAAGTTTTTTCATGGGCAATAGCTTTAGGTTTAGGTTTAATTTAGCTTTGAGGCATAAATAGAAGCTTACTATCCAAGATTTGGGTGCCTTTCAAGCTGAACAGTATATTAAGGTAGAATATCCAGAGTGTGTTTCAAAGACTAGGAAGATGCTGCAATGAAGATTCAAGGACAAGTGCGTGACAGGGCAGAGAATGAGGCCCCTACCCTTTTCTAACTAAACCAGTGTTACCTTATTTTGAAATTCAGATTACTTCTTCCCTCCTTTGGCTTGGTTATTAATTGCAGTCACTAGTTTTGTTATAGGACCTAGGCTGTCTGTCCCAGCTGAAATCATCATTCAAATCTTGATGAGGTCCCCCAGAAACAAAAGCATCAATCGCACAGAGCTGCAGATTGTGGCTATTTTGTCATGGATTCTTTCTGGAGAGGAGAAAAATGCAGACAGATTAAAATTCTTCCTGCCTTCATCAAAACAGGGCAGGGTGGGAGCTGTAAACAAAGGAGGTGGCAGGGGACCTCTCCTGCTTCCTTTGATTCTTGCTGATGTCTTTCTTGGTTGTGACTCAAGGGCCACTAACCCTGGGATGTCAGAGGCCTGAGTTCAATCCTGCCCCCTGCCAGTCCATCTGGGGCCTGTGCTAGACATGTACCCTTTCTTCCAAAATCAAAGCTTCTGAGGCCCGGAGAAGGAATTTGTGTTAGTATGACACTCACCCTACATCTTTGTTAAAACTTTTCCTTGCAAATGTTCCCATTTCAGTAGAAAGGATCCTATATATATATATATATATATTTTTTTTTTTTTTTTACATGGGCAGGCACCAGGAATCAAACCTGGGTCCTCTGGCATGGCAGGCAAGCATTCTTGCCTGCTGAGCCACAGTGGCCTGCCCAGGATCCTATATTTTGAAGAAAAAAAATAATAAAGGTACAAAAGGTTTCATATTGGGTGGTCATATTTCAAGGTTAAATACATGTACCAAAAAATAGCAGTGAAAAGGAGCAAAGATTTTGTTGTTGTTGTTATCGGACTAGAGATGGTAACGTTTACAAAGCTCTGCCATACACAATGTTTGACTTTGTCCTCAAAGAGAGCTTGAGCTTGCTTGAATGCCTGCATTGAAAATGACATATTTGCATGTGGTAGGTTGGGTAGCATTATAGGCTTTGTGAGAAGAAGACCTATGCCTCACTCCTTTCCTACTGATAAAATTTAGTGCCGATAAATATTTATCGAATGAATTTTTATATTTATCGAATGAATGAATGAACAAAAGAAAATTCAAAAGAGCACTGGAACCGATGGGACAGAGAACTGTGAAACACTGAACTGTCTAGTAACGGACGTGAGACTAATATCAGTTAATATTTATTGAGCATTTACTATATACCTGGCACCAAACACTCTACATATATTATTTTAATTCTCATAATATTCACAGAAGGCTTTGCTGTACAGAGTCATATCCACATTTTATTGGTGAAGAAAATGAGGCTTTTAGAGACCAAATAAATTGCTTATTGTCATACAGAAAGCAACAGACCTGCATTTGAGCTCTGGTCTGTCCGAGTCCAAAGCCTGGGCTCCCTTGCAATGCTGCCCACCCTCTACTTTCCTGGGAACCCTGGGTATGTTGCCTTCTCTTTCTGGACTAGAGACTGTTAACGAGATAGGGGAAGAGTGAGTTACCTTCCAAATTTATGATTAGTTGCTCATTTATATTCATTTTAAGTACATGTCATTAATTGTTGTAAATAACTATCCTCAGGAACAAGTTGAAGAATCTGGATATGCATTTTGTCTTTTTCACCCTCACAGGGAAACTTACAAAAAAACCAAAATAATAGCAATCCACGACACCTCCCCACAAGATCCAAATCTGGTTCCCAGCAATGCCCTGCCAGACTGGATTTTAAGACCAATTCCAGAAAATGTCAAGAAATGTCATTGGTTTGCATTTACATAATTAATAAAGTAGAGTATTGATTCACTTCAGTAAACCAGAAGCCTTGAACTTAAGATGTGAGTTAATTGGGGTTAAACAGTATCGTGTCTTGACAGAGAATCATGTTTTATTTAGCCTGGTTCTGTTGGGTTGTCCTCAGCTCCCATTTAAATAAGAGGCAACTAATCTTCTAGAATTGCTGAACATGGAGTCAGATTGAAGAAAGAGGTGGGACAAAGTCCTTAACAAAAAAATTAGGACAAAAAATTTGACCTCTCTCCCTAATGGTGAGTTTTCAGGAAATTGTGGATGAAATTGCTTTGAAATTTCAGGTATGTGTGGTGTGAGGGGTTGGGACGTATGTGGAAAGCTTTGGCTCAGTTTTGATGCATGTTTTAAATGTTCTTATGAGCAATCTTATGATGCACCATAAACTTGGCCTGCCACCATGATGTATGCATACATTTATTCAATCAGTCCTGCATTTTTCCAACATCACCCATCTACTGAGCCTCTAACCATGTTGGGCAATGGGGATAGTGGCTCACAATGCTGAACAAGGATATGTCAGCAATTGACGGGTTCAAAATCAAATAAGAGATAGTGATACAAAGAATGCAGTCACATGTCACATCATGCTGTGGGGATACGGCAGCAGGTATCATCTACTTAGCTTGGGGGAGGGCTATGCTGAATCTGTTTTAAAGGCTTGTTCATGGAATTATCCAAGAATTTGAGGAGCAGGACACTGTATCAGACAGAGAAATCAGCATGGGAAAGCACAGCAAGTGTTGGAAATTATACGAAGTTCAACGTAATTGGAATACACGACAGACATTTATTCATTATTGTGATGATATTCAAAGGTATCCTCACCAGGTCAAAAGCTCCATGAGGGTTTGTTTACCACTGTATCATCCTCAGTAGCTAGAACATGACCGGCACACACTAGATCGTCAGTATCTGTGAGTTGTAGAAAGGAATGAATGCATGGGGAGGCAATGCCATGAGATGGGGTTGGAGAACCAGGTTGTGGGCGTGCAATGGCTCTAGACTGAATGAATGGATAAATGAATGAATGAATGAAAATTTAAAGGAGCACTGAAACCAAAATGAGGAATCATTACATCCACAGTGAGTAGAAAACTTTGCAGGAACTTAAGGAGGGGGTTGACATGGTTTATTAAACCAAAAGAATCCTTTATTGGGTGCTGATTATATGGGCTTCGTAGTTTGTTACACATCAGTGATTTCGAAACTAGTTAAATACAGTCCTCTTTTGAAGAGGATTATGATCTAGAAGAGAAAAATTACATATTTATGCTATCATTTTAAATATTTTGGAGACTTCTCTATAAGGAAATATATCAACATTTTTTTTCATGGAATACAGTGTAAAACAGAATTTGCCCTAGAAGAATTCTTCTTACAGCCAAATGTATATTCCTAAGAGTACAAAACATATTGAGAAACAGCTCTGAGGTTCTCACTCTACCCAAGGGATCATCAAATTATGGCACGTGGACCAAGCCATCCACTGCCTGATTTTGTAGAGCTATGAGCTAAGAACGGTATGTACATTTTTAAACAGCTTTTTAAAAAAACAGAGTCAATTTTGTGACACACAATAATTATATAAAATTCAAATTTCAGTGTCCACAAGCAAAATTTTGTTGGAACACAGCCATGCCTATTCCTTTACGTATTGTCTATGGCTGTGTTCTCACACAAAAAAGGCCAGAATTGACAAGTTGGGACGCTATAGTGTGCCAAGTCTAAAGTATTTAATATACGGCCCTTTACAGAAAAAAGTTTGCTGACCCCTGTTCTAGATTCATGAAGAGTTTGAGCGGCACAGCTGATGCCAGCTTACATTTTAGTGACCTTCCTTTGCGTAGGCTTTACTTCCAGAATCAGTGGTTCCCAGCAAATTAAAATGTAACTACATTAGGGAATTTCATTTCCTACTTCTTAAAAAGAATGCCTGGCAAATGATGATTGATTATACCTTTGATTAAGAAGTCAAGGGACACAAGCTTAGGATGAAATGCAAAACTATTTTAGGTCAGGGCCATGCAGTTGGAAACGGCACCAGCTGAGGAAGCCAAGGTTTTCAGCCTGAAAGCTTGGGCACCTCACAGCCGCTGTCTGGGTCCAAATCCCTTTATTTATCAAATGACAGGGCTGGGGAGCCAGTCTTTAAGATTCCTTCTCAGGACGAAAAGTCTGTAGTACTACAACTACAAGTCACTATTTGTACTCAGAGCTTTGCCTACTCCTAGTAGCTGTGCATTTTACAAAGAAAACACCCATTGATCGCTGGATACGTTTGATTATTTACATGTGTGTGGAGTTAATGAGACACGCATGGGGATGAAACGCGGGCTGGAATTTCAAATCTGCGGGAGCCATGGGAATAATTAGGGGTCTGCATTTCATTTTGTAGCTTCAGGATGCATTTTCTCTCTTCATCTGAAGGTAACTAGGGAAAGAAAGAAATTTGCCATTTTGGAATGACCTACATGGGTCAGGGTGAGCTTTGAAAGAAAAGGTATGTTTGCAGCCTACTCCCACCCCATGCCACCTTCTCTTTGCTTTAAAAGTGGCAATCTCTTTCCTACTTAGTCTTGTTTTTATTCCATCTTAATATTTCCTAATGGCATACTGGCAGCTGGTAATCAGGGCAGAACTCAAGAAGCAAACTGACCTCTGGATGCACATAAGTGATATATCTAGACCCCTCTCTGTGATGGCTCATTTTTCTCCCATTTGTGTCCACAGAGCTTGTGGGAATGCTCAAAAGGTGCTTGCAAAATATCAATGCTTAAGTGACTGCTCCAGTTAAATCATAATACAGTGTGATTCAGCTGAAAATGAAGTAATTACAGGGGAAGAGAAGAAAAGTCAAATGATATACAAACAGGTTCTTGTGGATTGTCTAAGTGCTAATGTGTTCTCTGATGCATATGCATTACTTGCTTCTGATGGGCCCGTGGTACAAAAGGCTCCAAGTTTTTTTTTTTTTATTTTAACATTTGTTCCCCCTATTATTTATTTATTTTTAATCCATATGTTTTACTCATCTGTCCATAAGGCAGATAAAAGAAACATCAGGCACAAGGTTTTCACAATCACACAGTCACACTGCAAAAGCTATATCATCATACAATAATCTTCAAGAAACATGGCTACTGGAACACAGCTCTACATTTTCAGGCCATTCCCTTCAACCTCTCTGTTATGTCTTAACTAAAAAGGTGATACCTATTTAATGTGTAAGAATAACCTCCAGGATAACCTCTTGACTCTGTTTGGAATCTCTCAACCACTGATGCTTTATTTTGTCTCATTTCTGTCATCCCCCTTTCGGTTGAGAAGGTTTTCTCAATCCCTTGGTGCTGAGTGCCAGCTCATTTTAGGATTTCTGTCCCACATTGCCAGGAAGGTCCACACCCCTGGGAGTCATGTCCCACCTAGAGAGGGGTAGGTCAGTGAGTTTGCTTGTCGTGTTGGTTGAGAGTGAGAGGCCACATCTGAGCAACAAAAGAGGTTCTCTTGGGAGTGACTCTTAGGCCTAATTTTAAGTAGGCTTAGCCTATCTTCTGTGGGGTTAAGCTTCATATGAACAAACCCCAAGATTGGAGGCTCAGCCTATTGCTTTGGTTGTCCCCACTGCTTATGAGAATATCAAGAATTCTCCACTTGGGGAAGTTGAATTTTCCCCCTTTCTCACCATTCCCCCAAGGGGACTTCGCAAATACTTTTTTACACTTTTCAAATCCTTCTGGGATTTATCAAAGCATCACTCTGGATAAACCTACAAAATTTCATGCCCTACTCAAGGTTCCGTGTACTTATGATGTTCAATAAAGCTGTCCACATAAGTTATATTAGGGCATGCATGTCAAAATATAAATTTTGAACCAAATAAACATTTTCTACTTTAGTCTCACACATCAGTTAAAGTTTTAAAATATTAATTACCATCTATTTTCAACACCCTGCATTATTGGCATTCCTTTGTTCTTCCTCATACAAAACATTTTTAAATTTGTACATGTAGTCACTATCATAATCCACTCTAGGCATTCCTAGACTCTACCGTCTCAGTCTTTATCATATATCTTTCCTTCTGATTTCATTTTTGAAGGCTCCACAATTTGAAGGGTGGAGGATAGTGTTATCATGACTTGAGCTCTTACGCCCAATTTGGGGTGGAGATGGTAACACTTACAGACCCTCAAAAATTTCTCAAAAGCTTATAATCATTCCAAATCAGCAACATCTCATGTTAGTGGGATCCACAATGTGATCTCTCTGCCCTTTAGTCCTTACCTTAAGTATACAACATCTTTGCTCAAATCTTGGCTCTTCTATGTCCTAGCTCTTTGATCTTGAACAAATTGTTTAAATTTGCTGATCCTCAGCTTCTACATCTCTGAAAGAAGGATAATAAGAGAACATACTTCATATGGCTTTTGTTATGTTACACATGGAAGGAAAGTTCTTATCCTAGTGCCTAGCATGCAGTAAGTACTTAACATATATTAGTTATTATCCTACAAATTTTAGGGAAAATCTACTGATCCTTTGGGCTTAGATGTTGCCCATCTGAGGTTAGCCCTGCCCTATTGGTCCCTCTGGGGTTCTCCTTTTCTTACCACAGTGTACACTGTTTCATCATTATCTGCTTATGGGACTCTCTTCTTAAAGGATGTAAATCTGCCTACTTTATTTCTCTTTCTCCAGCTTCCTTGTCACACTCAGATATATAGCAGTGATCACATTTGTTTCGAAAGGCAAAGAAATGAGTGCAACACGCATACTAAAGCAACTAAATCACGGAATTTACTTTTCTTTGGAATCCATTGTTCTCATAACAATGATTTTTAAAAAAGACAAAAAAAAATCCAACAAAGTTTAGAAATGTGTGTGTGTGGCCCCCCTCACCTTCAGCCTCTTTTCAAAATATTCTTTCCCCCATACCCTCCCTTCTACCCACTTTCTGTACTTCCAGTCACAGTAGGGTTATTATATTTCTTGATGCACAGTCTTTTCCCTCTGTCTGGAACTCTGATCTACCATATTCATCTTTCAGATCACAGCTCAAGCTTTACTTTCTTGGAAAAGACTTCTGTTACCCCTCTGTGCAGGTCATGCCTGCATGTCTCCCATTCCCCACCAGACTGTGTGAGTTCCGTCGGATCACAGATGGTGCCCATTTTTGCTCTCTCTTGCATCCCCAGTGTCATGGGCTGTTATCCAGTAAGTGCTTGGATAAATTAATGCATGAAGTGTCAGCCAACATGCACTTCAGAAGCAGGAGCAAAACAATTTCAGTTGCCTGTCAAGAAGTTATAACATCTTATTCAGTAGATTCTACCAATTAGAATTCACCTGTTTGCCAAGGTTAGGCCTCACCATACAGAGCTTGGTTAGGAAGCAGCATCCCCTTTTTGTGCAAACACCAGGCAAGAAGTAAGTGTCACAGTGGTCTGCCTAAAGTTCTACTCCACCTCATGAGGAATATTAGCTTTAGAAGCCCAGGCTAATGAAGAACTAGTTCCTGAGCTGCTCACTTGACTCATACCTTGTACTTTTTCCATTACTTTTTAACCTTCTCAGCTACTTATTGTTTACTGGTCCCAAGGCCTGCCTTGGTCTCAGGCGTAATCACTGAAACATCTCTCTGTGGTTTTTGCTCTTTCCCCACACAGGATTCTGCTCCATGTACTTCCTCTGCTTCTCTACCCAAAACTGCATTTGTTCCAGGATATCGAGGGCTATGAAGCCTGAAGAAGCCTAGTTCCTGGAGTCTTCCCCTGGACACCTTCAGCATCATTGTCTCCAGGTGACTGCAGGAGGTAAGAGCCAAGGAGCAAATCAAGAGTGCCAAAATCTCAGTTGCTTATTGGGTAAGGAACTCAAGCATATAGGTGGAGGTGTGGTGAGTGTGGGAGAGAAGTAGGATGTTTCCCTGAGACGGCTGTCTCGCACCTACGACCATGGTTCATAGAGGACCACACCTTCACACTCGGACGCGGGATCCAGAAGCTGGCTGCACCTGACCTTCCTGCTGCAGATCTTCCTTCTCTAAGGTCCTCATGAGCCTTTCGTTCCAGCCCCTGCAGCAAAGGCCATCTTCTCCATGCCCTCACCCAAAACTTACCAGTCCTCAGTTTGCAGTTTTCTTGTGCTTAAACACATCCATTTTTATAAGTTTCTCAGGGTAGCTATAACAAATGACCATAAACTGGGTGGCTTAAAACAATCGAAATTTATTCTCTTGCAGCTCTGGAGGTGGGAAGTCAGAAATCAAGATATCAGCAGGGCCGTGCACCCTCTGAAGAATCTAAGGAGGCTTCCTCTCCACCTCTCCTAGCTTCTGGCTGGTCCCAGGCATTGGTGGCTTGTGGCAATGTAACTCTGCCTCCAACACTATGTGGCCCCCTTCCCTCTGTGTCTGTGTCTGCACCTCTTCTCCTCTTAAAGAGACAGTAGTCATACTGGAGTAAATGTGGCGTCATCTTCATTTGATTATATATGCAAAGACCTGATTTCCAAACAAGATCTCCCTTCTTTTTGGGGGACACACTTCAACCCATATCACCATTTTAAGCTAACTGGGCTATGCTCACCAGCTGCCTTCGGATCACAGAATTTAACTAATTTACCTCAAAAGGGCACAACTCCCCACTCAGTCATTCTCTGCTACCTTTAACCTCACCTTCACTTGCAATCTTTTTATACATCTGATTTATCCTCAGAAAGAGCTCAATAACCCGACCTATCCCTTTACATTCCATTCCACAGTCTTGGTTCAAACTGTCATCACTTTATATTCTGTTCATTGCAAAGGAATTCCTAATTGGTGTCCCATCACCCTTTCTCCCTATTTTACCACCCAAGAGGCTAACAGGATCATCTTAAATCAAAGACCATCATTATTAATCTGCAATTCAAGACCCGTAGCAATAGGTATCTTCCAGTTTCTCTAGCCTCATCTACTACCTGTTAACAGGAATTAGTTATACCAACCACATGGAACCCATATGGAACTTTCAATCTATATCTTCTGTAACCCCAGATGTTTGAAAGCCCAGCTAGCTCCTTCCAATGAACTCCAGCTTCCTTTCTTCCACTGGAAAGTGTCCTTTCACACACTCCTCAAGAATCAGATTAAGAATCATCCCTTCTCTGTAACCATTTCTAACTTTCCAGAGAGAATCAGTCCCCATACCTTTCGCAACCACAACTCTGCCCATAACTAAGGCAGAAAAATTAAATTTTTAAACCATTTTAAATTTTAAATAATTATTTAAATAATTTTAAATAATTACATTTTTAAATAATTGTCCCATTGCATCTCTCTCTTCCTATATGGACTGTGAAGTCTGTGAGAGATCTCCACTTTATAATTCAAAGGGGCCCATTGTGATCAGATTAGCATAATACCTGCAGATAATAAGCATTATAATACGTTTGGCAAATAAATAAGTAGTTTAGCTTAAAATATATATCACTTTCTCCTTTTGATAATAGGCATTTCTTCACAAAAGAAACATGTTCTCCTCTAAGAGTAAAGTGGTATTTTGCTGAAGCAGCTGCCAGTTGAGAAATAAGAAAAGTAAGTAACATCTGCGTTTTGATGCATGTATGTCTGTAGTAAATTTTCATTATCAAAAAGAAAGGGAGTTTGAGGAGTTTACGTTTTAAGACAAACTATAAAAATAACCCAGATTGCGATTTTGCCATTCTAATTTTATCTCAGTTCTGACAAATATTTCTCTCTAAAATAATTTACCCCTCCTAAAGAGTGCCAAAAAGCCCTCCAAACAGATTTCCCAACTCCTTGTATTTATTTCTAAGTCTTTGATTTCAGATCTCAACAAATGTTAGCTGATAAGAATAATACTCAATGGTATTTTCAATGTTCTGGTAATATTCTTTTCATCTACTTTTAGTTTTATAGACTTACTATAGACTAGCATTTCAGTGCTTCGTTGTGAGTGTGTTGTTTACTTATTTTCAGTTCAAGTCACTTCAATTCAATGAGCATTTATTGAGAGCCTACTGTAACTGAGACTCTGTGTTGGGTGCTGGTGATTCTAAAATACATAAGAAAATGTGTCTGACCATAAGTTCGAAGTCTGAGTCAGAGATTTAACCAACAGGGGCTTTGCAATGATTGCAATAAAAGAAGTGTGCTTGACATAGGGGAAAGAACAGATGTAATGAGAATGGCATCGCTAACTTCAAAAAGTGGTGACTTTTGAAGTGGGCTCTGAAGGCTGAATAAGAGTTGCCCATTATGTGAAATAAGAATCCAAGCAAAAGAGTATAAAAATGCTTGTGTAAAATAACATTACAGTCAATTTCAATGAAGTCCAGAACATGGATGTAAGGGAATAAGGAGGAGAAGTAGAAGAGATAATGTGAATTGAAAAAAATAAATTTCCTTGTGAACTTTCTGCTGTTGTTTCATTGTGTTTGAGGCTACAAAAAAAAGTACTCGATGAGGGCAGTAGCTTTGATATGTATGAATTATTCATCATTAAGGATTGAGGCAGCTGACGTTAGTCTTTGTTAAAGCTACTGAAAGTATGATGGGCTCCCTGGAAAAGCAGTGCCTTTCCTTTCTCTTTGCCCTGTGTGCGGGTCAGCGGCATGTGCGGGCATGTCTTGGATGGCTTTTCTGTGATTGATGCCAATCAGAGGATAGTTTCGACCCTGATGTCCTGTCATTTCCCCCCACTCTCTTTATAGAATGAAAACTGGTTATCATCGGAGACACAGGCACCCCCACCACCACCAAAACTGCCTGGTGAGTGGACTGTTTGTTTCATCAAAACCCCAAGTCTAGTCAGATGAAAAGGCACGACCACCTCATCCATTAGCATTCTTCCACGGACACCAGCGGGTGGACCTGGGAGCAGCCAGAGCTAAAGGGATGTCTCACTAAAACAGCTTTTGTCAGAGCGTTCTCACCACCAATTCACATTTTCCTGAGCATTGTGCAGGGTACGGGCCTGGGAAACCTGCCGTCTCCTCTTAGGTTGGCAGAGTGCAGTTAGTGGAAAGGCTTCAGTGGGTACAGAGAGCCCACTCTGAGCCAGCTGTCCCCAGGCTCTCTCGGCAACTCCACCAGGCAGCTCTTCATATAAGTCACATTTATGTGCATAAAAGGAGAGGAATAACGCTGACATTTCATGTGTGCGTACCGGGCCCTAGTTGCTGTTTGAAACATTTCAGATGCCCAACCTCATTTCATCTTAAAAACCCTATGCCTATGCACTATTATTGCCTCCATTTCACTAGTGAAGCAAACCAGGCTGAAACAGATGAAGTAACTTGCTCAAAAGTTAAGAGATAATAAGGGATAAAGCAATACTCCAATATGTATGCTGTTTCTACTGTCCCTTTCTGCTTCTAGTATGATAGTTTTCTCTGCACAGAAGGCAAAGCAGCAAAAAAATACAATCGAGAATGAGAACAATTGTTGTTATGATGATCATTTGTTACTGTTACTGTTCTAGGAACCTGCATTTGTCAAGAGTTTGCCACATGCCATGCCCTGCACTAAGCACTTTAAGTGTATAATTTAATGCTCTTTGAGGTCTAATGAAATATGCATTCTATCCGTTCCCATATTGTTAATGTGGACATAGAGACTTCAACTGGTTACATAACCAATATCAGCCACACGTTGATCCTTAGGTCTGTCTGACATCAAATCAGAAGGAGGAAATCACGGTGACTTGGACTAGGATGCAGGCAAACCCTTTTGAAAGGTATGTGTCGCTTATAATTGATAAAGCTTGGTTATTTGTTGTTGAAATGTAATTCAGCTTAAAAGACTATTGTGGGTACCTGTGGCAATATGAGGCATTAGGCTGAGCCCTAAATATATTAAGGTAACTATCACATCTTGTGAAGCTTACAAGCAAGAACACCAACAGACATAGGAACAAAAATGATGATACACAGCTCTATATCTTATTAAGGGAATTTTCAAATAAAAAATAATAGCAAACAGTCCTCGTGTGTCAGTCATGTTTATAAATGTGATAAATGCATGCTTTTTTAAAAAAAAAATCCTCTTAGAAATTTGACGTGATGGGATCTACTATCATTACTATATTACGGATGAGGAAAACAGAGGAATGGGGAAAACAGGTAACTTCACAAGTTCCCAGAGCCAGGCATATTCTCTGAGGGCAAAGATGAGGGAACAATTTCTTCTGCCTGGCTGGAGAAGGAGGAGGGCGTTAGGGTACAGAATGAATCCTAGGGAGAAACAGAATTTGAAACAGGGGAAAGTAAATCAGATGAGCACCGAATTAAACTGGTGGTTACTGTCATTCTCTCTGAGTTTACTGCAAATTCTGGGACCCTATCAAGTTAACACTGAATAGAGTTAATGATTTTATTTGCATTCTGGCTGCAAAATGTACTGGTTCTTGGTCGTTGGATTCAGGTTCTTTACATGGCCGATCGACATGCCAACACCTATTCCATAGGGTTGTGGTGAGAGATAAATGTGATAGAGCACGGACCAATGGGGCATAATAAATGTTAGTGGGAGGACACTATGACAGGCCGTCAGTTCTCTCTTCGCAGAAAGCCTGTTGGCACCACTGCTGGGAGTATCGTCATGAGAACGCCGTTCAGGCACGCCCTCGGCTGCAGAGAAACCCCTCAGTCAAGATCCTCTTCCTCCTAGGGCAGCCCCTGTCCACTGACTGGTCACTGCTGGGCTATAAAGTAAGGGTTTGGCCACTGGGCCCAATTTTAGATAACTTTGATAGACATTCTAGCTCCAGAACTTCCCTTGGAGTCAGCCAAGGCTGTCTTTGGGCCTCGATTTTTTTTTTCCCACTCTGCTGAATACAGCTCCCTTCGCCTCCCTAATAAAGGAGTTCTAAGGGACCTTAAAAACATCTTCCATGCTAAACCCTATCTCAGGAAATACTTCCCAGCCAATCTGGTGTTCATATTGCCAGTGTCGACACCGGCAAAGATGTTGAGTGTGTTATTTGCTCAGGCTAACATCTTAGGACGCGTGACTACTGCCGATTTGATGGAAGACAACTTTCGCCTGATGCTAATCACTTGACAAGAGCCTTTTTGGTCCTGTGTGAGCCCAAGGACCCTTCATTACTTCATGTTTAATATATTCACTACTTATCCATTTTACAGATGGGAAATTTAGGTTCACACAGGTGAAAAGACTTTTGCAAAATCACTCAGCTTTACATGTAGACCTGGTTTCCTTGGGCTTCCAGCCTAATGGTCCTTTCAGGACAAGTTTTGGATGAAAACATCTTGTCATTATGGTCCATGTGCGCATTTTTCCTTTGTCTGAAATTCTCTTGCGCTGCATCAGATTTGTGGTGCCTCCAAACATAAATGGTGTTGTCTACCACAGGGGACCTTGGGAGTCCAGGAGGAGGTCTTTTCCACCATCAGCATTTCGCCCTCTGCCTAAGGTCTGTCAGCCAGTGATGAGCAGGTAAATGGTGGAGCTTTAAAAGGTTAATTGCCATTAATTGTTATAAGAAGGTGGCTTATTATCAATTCATAAATTCAGAATAAATTTATTTTGCTGACAAGCAAAATATCGTATTTGCCCTATGGACTGGACCCTGTTTTCATTCTGAAAAATAAATAATTTTTTCCACATTATGGTCTTCGTAATACTGTTGTCTGTTCCAACATGCCATGTGGAGAAAAGTTTAATTAAATTCATAAAGTTTGTTAAATTATTCTAAACTTAACGAAAAGCCATTAGGATTGTGTGTGTCTGAGTTTCTGTGTAGACCAGATGTACAGTTACATCTATAAATAGAGATGCATAGAGGTTGTTAACCAACACCTTCAAAAGTGTGTTTTACAGGTGACTCAGAGATGAATTTTATTATAAAAGTTATCCAAAACTTTTCATGTATGATATTTTACTAAAGAAACCATTTAGCTTTCAAGATTTTGACTTACAAAACTCAATCTTACCACACACCAGGTTGCAATTAAGGGATTACTAAAATCTTGCCTTTCCTTCATCATCCCCCAGAATTTGTTTAATTGTCTGCAATTCCATGCAAGGAAGAACAAAGCAAAACAGAGTGATCCAAAATATCAAAACTAATAAGAATAATCAATATCTACCATTATAAAATTTTAGCATTTGATTAGGTACTATAGTATTTATACTATTAAATATTACACTAAATATTTTATTTAATTCTATTTAATTCTTAAATAAACTTTAGAGAAGGGTACTATTTTTTTTTTTACCTCAATTTTCAGAGGAAACATAAAGAAGTTAAGTAAGTTGACTGAAATCATTTGTGGGGTAGATCATGGAGCTAGAATTTAAGCCCTAGGCATCTGAATTCCAGAACTCTTGCTCTTAATGTCAATGCATTCTTATCTCATCCATGACCAATTAGTTCTTTTGTTTGCACCTTATTATTCTATTAATCTCTGCATCATGTGGAGCAAATGGAGTACTTGGCACATAACAGATGCTCAGTAAATCTTTGTAGCACCATCCTGAACTTGATATTTACTTAACGTTTCTTTTGATACTGGATCTTTCAACAAGTGACATTGTGTAACTGAAGAATTTCAACACTTTGGGTATTAAATAATGAAATTTTAATTTTTTTCAATTAACTCCTCCTGTCCAATTGTGCTCTGTTGAATTCTTCTGTCCTGGTAGAAGAAACTCTCTTCATACCGTACTGGCAGGATCCCATTCTCTTGTTGGTTATTAGAAGAGTCCTTTTCCAATATTTAAGACTCAGTCTTGTTTATTTTCCATTGCTCTCAGATTTAGTTTTTACCAGATGCTGACATCTATCTCAAATTCCATCCAATTCTCTCTTTTTTTCCCCTCATAGCTGAGTTGTGACTTTGGTTACTTAGTGGAGGATGGTGTGGTCTGCTTCTCAGATCTCTTCTTTTGTTAACTTTTCCAAGTATGTGTGACTCAGTTGGTGGAGCAGGGAGGAAAAGCAGCACAAAAGGCAAATGTCTCTGTACTTTACTAGGTGAAGGGTAGCCCTCTCACTGTTTGGGATTACCTGCTTTTATAGCCCACTGTTGATGGGCTCAATATCCAGGGTACCACTCCAACAGACCCCTCAATTGAGTAGTTCACCCCTCAGGACTTCCCTTGACTTTAAAAGGCTCTTGTGAGATTTGACTAATCATCTCACGGATGCCTCGGGCAATAGCATCATGGTCCATGCTTTCAGTGCAAGAGCCATCTTGTGCCTTGCCAACCCCAGGCCTGGGCCTTCTTCCATCTCAACTTTCATATTCAAACAAATCTCAGACTGCCACAAATGCGAGACCTGCCGGCAGGAACCATTAGGAAGCAAGCAAGAATCTAAAAGCCAGGTTAGGAGTGAAAGGATATGGGGTGTGTCTAGCCATATACATCTTCTTGAAAGTGTCAAAGCACCATTTCTACTCCCTTTGTCAAGTTCCAACTCTGATGTTTCAGGGCTAGGTTAAGCAAATTGAGTAAGACCTCAGTGGGGAGACACTGGTTGTAGTCCCCTAGTCTTGGTTCCACTCCATCTTCTTTCCTCTAGCCATTAAAGGAGAGAGAATAACTTCTCTCTAAGAACACTGAACTCCTTGAAAACTTGCATTCAGTCTTTCTCTTGTGTAATCAGGGAGGTTGGGGCTAAGGATGGGTTGGCATTAGGGCAAGCTTTCTGAACTGCTCCCTTTCAGTAAGCTCTGCAGGAAAATACTGGACATGACAGCTGGTGTTCTACTGCAGGTAGAACTGGAGTACTTACTAGTTTTTTGCTGTTGTTGGTTTTAAGCTTTGGACCTTTATTGCAGTTCCAAAATAAAACATCTCACTTGGCATCATATTGTGGCACTGTAACATTATATTATATTATATCACTGTGGCCTAGGCCCTGCTTTTTCCTTCTCCCTATTCTTTTATGAGCAACAGTAGTTTAGGGACAAGGAGAAGGGCCTCCCTGGTGCAACAAGCATGGCTTTGACTCCACCTTCTGCCATTTATTAACTACATGACTTTGAGGGTATTGTTTAAGATATATATGCCTATATATATACTCATCTGCAAACTGCTAATATACAATGCACATTCTATAAGTTTAGAGGAAAATTAAACTAACAAAGCTTCCAGTAGTATTATGCATTGTATGTCAACTAGGATAGGAAATGTGATGTGGTTGTAAGAAGCAAACTCAAAATCTCAGTGGCTTTAAACAAATATACAAAAATTACAGAAATAAACAGAAGATGAATCCTCATTGGCATGCCATGCCCATCTCAGGTTATCAGACTCCACTCAACATAATCACTCCAGGACCCAGGCCGATGGAATTGCCACCATCTTCATTCTTGCTGATCATCATGCTAGAGAGGGCTCCAAGGGTCTCACATTTGGCAATTAAGTGCTTGGCCTAGAAGGGGCACATGTCACTTCCATCACAACTCATTAGGCTGACCTAGGGCCCAGGAAACACAATTCTAGTAAGTTCCCGGAAGGCACTCTCTCCCTCTTTCCCACTTTCTTTCTCCATCCCTCTCTCCCTCCCCTCTCCTTCTTCCCTACTCCCTCTCTTCCTAACTGCCCCCCTCTTTCTCCTCTGTCTTATCTGTATCATTCTTAATTACTCAGAAATTAATTTTAATTAAAAATACAAAATTATAGCTCTTGCCTTTCTTCTACTTTTCCTATCTAAGGATGGAAGACCCCAGTCCTGACCTCTCCCAGGCCTCTAGGATCCTCTTCAATTCTATCCTATCACATCTCTTCTCTGATTCCATAACATGGGAGATTAGAACACGTCTTCCAACTGGTTACCTAATTTTGAGAGTACGACAGACATACAATTACACCTGATGAAGGCTATCAGGTTGTCGATTATGTCCCTTGCTTGAACATTACAATGAGGACAATCAGACACAAACATGTGATATTTGGGTATAGGTGTTGTCTGAGAAGATGGTGTCATTGATGCTCTTTGTGATCTTGGCAACTAACATTTTTGAAATCCAGTCTTCTAGTGTCCTTGGAACATCACCCTGCCTTGCTTTAGTGGAAGGCCTTGTTTAACCTGACATAACAACCATTTCCCTTGGTCATCCATTGACTTACCATTGAGTCCCTTTTTCCCTTCCCATGGGTACTCCGGTGCTGGATTCATAAGCAATGCTTCTCAAGGAAGGAACAATGGCTTCATCTTTCTACAAGGAGAAACCTAGGACCACCACTGGGTCTAGCACTCCCTCCAGTGCTCACTTATGATGTGACCCCAGAAATGTCTCCTTTCTCTGGGACAGGATTTTCAGGTCTCTGAATGAGATGGAGTATTTGAGCACTTGAGATCAAATACTCCAACTTTCAGATCTAAAATTCTATGATTTCATGCCATTCCTTCCTCTTCCAAGTTAAATTCAAACTCACTTTGCTCATATCTTGCCTTCATTAAGAAATGCTTTGAAAGAATCTAATTTCTCAACCCTAAGGGAATAAAAGTACCTATATGATGAAATATTGAACAGCTATTAAAAATGTTTCTAAAGTCTTTTATCAACATGAGAAAATGGATACCACAGAACCTTAGAAGGAATAAGAAAATATATAGAGGTCTATATCCACTTTGATATTTGAACTTGATCTTGGTTCAAATCAAGGTAGAAAATGGTAAATGAAGTAAAGGTAGAAAGAGAATTTACAGACTATAAACAGTCACTTCTGAGATGTGAGGTTATGTGTGCTTTCTGTTTTCTTTAATTTTGGCAGCTCTCAAATTTCTCAAGGTGATTATGTATTCTCATCAGGGGGGCAAAGTATGTTTTCAAAGAAGTTATTTTTCATATGAGTTGAGAGTGATTTTGAATCAAATTAAAATATCCCAAAAAGGCTACCCTTTGAGTTTTTCTATGCTATTCCTTTGAGATCAAGTTCATATAATAAATGTATATCACTTTCAAGAAAAATTATGTGTCCCTATCATAGGTGTGTATCTGTATGCATTTAGGGGATTTATTTTATTTTATTTTGCTTTTTATTGTGGTGAGATACATACACTTCAAGATTTCTCATTTAAACACTTTCAAATGTGGTGTCTATCCATGCAATGAAATATTATCCGACTGTGAAAAAGCATGAAGTCCTGACACATGCAGCAACATGGATGAGCCTTGAAAGCATCACAGGAAGTGAAATAAGGCAGACACAAAAGGAAAAATGTTGTAAGATCTCACCGATATGATGCTATTAGAATAAGAAAACTCATCGAGTCAGACGCTAGAATGTAGGTTACCAGGGGATGGAGTGGGAATAAGGAATGGGAGGTTAAGGCTTAAAATGTGCAGCGTGCCTGTTCGGAATACTGGGAAGGTTTTGGTAATGTTAGATTGGATATATGGCAACAGAACTGAAACAAAAAAAGGGAAATGTCAGATTGTATATTAAGAGCAGAATGATTTTTTTAAAAAAATCCATGAAACAACAGTACACAAATAGTGAACTCTAAGTCAAACCATGGACTTTAGTTAATAATACAACTGTTAAAATGTACTCTCATCAACTGTAGCAAATGTCCTCCCCAATGCGAGGTGTTGTTGGTACAGTGGCATATGGGCACCCTGTATTTTATAAATGATTCCTCTGCAGACCCACAGCATCTCTAATAAAGAAAAAAAATTAAAAAGTCAGTGGTATTAATTACATTCACAACATTATGCTACAAATCACCAACATCCATTAACAAAACTTTTCATCACCACAAACAAATTCTGCACCCATTAAACCATAAGCCCCCATTCTCCTCCCACCTCCATCACCCCTGCTAACCGACTTTCTGTTTATACAGACAAGTTCATTCTAGATATTTCATATAAGTGAAATCATACAATATTTGCTCTTTCATGTCTGATATTTATTTTAATGTTGCCCAAGGAGCTGATTTCCAGATGTCCCGTGAACCAACGTGTAAAATCCCATGGAGCTAAGTGGGCAGTCTGGCACAGGGTTATGAATTAATCTTACTTTTTTTATTCCCTCCAAAGGGGGAGAAATACAAAGGCCGCAGTGACCTCAATTTTTTAAATTCATTCTTCAAAACGTGTTTCTCAATTCAATTTGTAATTCTATTAAAAATTATATTCTGCCCAAATTCCTCTACTCTTGGAAAACTATCAGCAATTAATGATCTGGTCATGTTCCTCACAGCCGACGTGTCCACAGTTCTATTCCCACCTCTGGCCGGGGCTCCAGTCTCAGCCTGTTTCCAGAGAAGGTGATCGGGTTTGATAAGTGTGTGTGAGTGCAGGAGGGAATCTGAGGGAGATATGGGGGTCGAAGCAGAATCTTGCTTGGCAAGTCCATTTTTAAAAAATTTAATATATTCCTTTAAATTCATTCCCTCTGCTAAGAAAAAGATTTATTCAGAGGAAGCTGCTAAGGTAATAAGGAAATATAAATCTCTGGCTGATTGTGGATTTCTAAACGATGCAGCGTGCAAAGCTGAGCTGGGGTTGCCAGGTAAGCTAGGAATCGGGACCCAGCAGTCGGTAGGGACTTTCAGCCCCTGCTTCCCCCACTGAAGCATCCTATTTCTCTAAGCCTCATTTTGCCCGTGTTTAAAGGAAGGAAGATTCTTCCTTTATTACAGGGTGTGAGGAAGCTTAACAAAACCAGGCTAATAAAGAGCTTTTGACAAAAGCCCCCTTCTGATATAATGTGGTATCAGGACTGCGATTGATTTTCCCCCTGAGGTCTAGAAACATTCTCCTCCTTAGGCAGGGGTAGGTGCAATAAAACAATGGGTCTTATTCATCTTTGCAGATCGGGGCTGGTTTCTTTGGAAAGTGGTTTTGAGCAGGCTGGAACTCCCTAGGGATTTGAAATATCCACCTCCGGGAGGACCATGGCAGATGATGAGCTCATCTCTGTGGCTGCCTCTTGCTGCCTCTGGGTGTCAAAATTTCACCTTTCAGCTCTCCAAAACTCAGCTGTCTCACTGCCATGGATTGATGTGTGCACCCCTGTGGTAGTTAGATTCAGTTGTCAGCTTGGCCAGTTGAAGGCACCTAGTTCTGTTGCTGTGGCCATGAGTCAATGGTACGTGAACCTCATCTGTTGCTGATTACATCTGCAGTCGGCTAGGAGGCATGCCTGCTGCAATGAATGATGTTTGATTTAATTGGCTGGTGCTTAACTGAAAGAGTGCAATATAGCACAGCCCAAGCAGCTCAGCATACCTCATCTCAGCACTCGCAACTCAGCCCAGGCCTTGGAGATGCAGAAAGAAATCACCCCGGGGAAAGTTGTTGGAACCCAGAGGCCGGAGAGAAGACCAACAGAGACCATCCTGTGCCTTCCCATGTAAGAAAGAGCCTCAGTTGAAAGTTAGCTGCCTTTCCTCCAAAGAATGAATGAAATAAATCCCCTTTTATTAAAAGCCAATCCGTCTCTGGTGTGTTGCATTCCGGCAGCTAGCAAACTAGAATAACCCCCAAGAGATATGTTCAAGTTCAAGCTCTTGGTCCTGCCAATGTGATCTGGTTTGAAAATATGACCTTTGTAGATGTTATCAGTGAAAGATGAGACCAAAGTGACCAAATTAGGGTGGGTTCTAATCTTGTCCTTATGAGAGTGGAAATTCAGACACAGAAATAAGAGAGAGACGGAGAAAAGACAATCACGTGGCAGAGGCAGAGATTAAGTCATGCCACAGATTGTCAAGCAGCCAGAGCTCCACAGATTTCAGAGGAAGTATGGCCCTGCTGACCAACACCTTTAATTTAGACTTCTAGGCTCCCAAACTGTGGGACAGTAAGTTGCTGTTATTTTAGGCCATCTGGTTTGTGGTCCTTTGTTAAGGCAACCACAATAAACTAAGACACTAACTTCTAGAAAAGGCGTAAGTCTGAAATGGGGGAGGGGCTTATTCCCCTCCACTCCTTGGCAGGCAAACACAATTGACATCAAGTTAGCTGTACTACCCCATTGACAGCCCTATTTGCTGGGAGAGTATACTCAGCAATCTGTACCTTTCTGACATAACCAAATACCTATACAGACATTTGCTGAAGTAAAAAGAATCTCCAGAGGACTCTGGATTTTCAAGGGTGGAAAATTCAGGTAAGCCCCCCAGTTTTAAAGGAAGGATTTACCCCTCCCTGCCCACCCCCCACCTCCCAAACCCCCACCTCCCAAACCCCCACCTCCCCATTCCCCCACACCCCATGGACATGTTTCTCTAGGCAAGATAATAGTAGACCCAGAGGCCACTGAAGTATCCACACAGCCATAGTGAAGGCAGCTTCTTCAGCACAGAGCATTTTGGTATAAAACTTGTAGGCAGTGAGACAGGAAGGTCACCTCGCTGTGTAACCCCCTGCTTTAAAAGATTATTTAGAAGCATCCCTAGGGATCTGAGTGTAATTTTGTTCAACCTTTATTTAAAAATCCACCTTTATGATGACCAATTTTTACTGGCCCCTTAGGTGATAACTTAAGACAGGTTTCTCTGTAATAGTTTTATAATAATTTAAGACTAGAGCTCATTCATCTCCTTTTATTTCCCACATCCATAAAAGGAGTCTGGAGTTCTCACCAGGGAAGAGAGAGGAAATCATGTACCTGGAAGAAAGGGGCAGATTCCTAAGCCCTTCCACCCGGTTGTGATTCTACCTAGATTTCTAGTGCTTTCAGCCACTGGCCCCAGCATTCTGGACTCAATCCTACATGCCTGTCCTTGTTCTGCTACTAAAAGGTGGTGTGACCTTGAGAAATCATTAAAACTCTCTGAGTATCAGTTTACTCATCTGTAAAATGGTGATAAACCTTTCAGGTGTGTTGTGTGACTCAAATGAAACAATCTCTGAAAGCGTCCAAGATGCTCAACTCAAAATCTCGGACCATTTCTCAATCCCTGAGAGAAACCATCAGCATCAGCATTTCCTGTCTTACTCTTCTTTCTAATCTACCATTTCTCTTTCCTCTACTCTCTACTAATGTAATACAGGACAGGTTACTATATATTCCTGCTTCTGAATTTTCCCAAAGAAACTACATGGCGTGGAGACCAGCATATCCAGAGCTGGGAGCAAATGTAAAGTCTCCAGACAAGGGCTGCTCCATAAACTCACCTCTAGAGTGTTCATTTGTATAGATTAATGTGTGTGTTCTGCAAACACATGTCAATAAACTCCAAATTCACCACCAACATGAGGTCTCCAAAGAAACATACTCCCATGTGCAGGAATTCCAAAACACCAAAGGAAGAATAAATTAAATTTCCACGTCATTGCGTGATTTTCCTTTGGCAAAATAATAATAATAATAATGCTTCTTTTCATCATTGATCAAGGCACAGTTATTGTTCAGTGCTGCAACCAAGCAAATGTTCTTGCAGCGTCGGTTATGGGGTACATCCTCCATTGAGAAAAAGAGACTGGAGCCAAATTCTGAAAATTTTAGAACCTAGAAAGGTAGAAAGTAAATGCATGACACCGATTCTTCGAAGAAATGTAGCTCCAAGCTGAACTTGCAAACTCTTTCAACCCTGGCCAAATATAGCTCAGAGGTTTGTATCACTATAAACTCACATTACATTTATCCACAGGAAGAGGGTCTCATAGCAAATCCTGGTCCAAACCTAAGAAAGGACCCAGGCCATGAATTCATTCTCTTTTCAGCATAATCCACCAATGTTACTTTACAGTAAGTAACAGCGACATTTCTATTAAGTTCATTTTCTTACTTGGTGGCATATCTACTCCAAATACGATCTCGTTATCTGCTAGAAGGCAGATTCCTGCTGGACCCTTTCAAATTAGGCCATCAGACTCCCTTTGTTTATGCTTTCCAAACTCATTCATACACAGGCAATGCTATCTCATCTTTCAGAGAGCAGAAACTCACCAATGCACTTTGCAAAAGATAAAGAAAAATGAAGCTAATATTTCTCCTTGCTATGCCTGTATTTACAGCCTCACCACAGTGCTGTTCTTTCTGCTACCCTCTCTGATAGGTGCTAATGCAGAGCCAATGCATTTTGTTCCAAATACAGCTTAATGTACCCACAGATAAATCTGCCATGCTCTGTATCAAAAACATCTCTCAAGCCTAGGTAAATTATATGCCACTGCTCCAGTTTTGTCTACTAATTTTTTAATGGACATGAAATATTCAGGGTGACTTGTGAGACTTGAAATACCTCTCATGAATCCATCCAGCCACCTCCCTTGCTGAGAATACATTTCTAATAGCTGCCAATGTCCATTCGGGGCTGAAGTTTTCTAACTATGTTTGGGATCCACAGGCTGAACGGATGCAAAGATGGACCGTAGAAGCCGCTTCTGGGTTCCGTCTCTAGACCTCCCTTTCTGTTCTCTGCTGCCAACACTTTTTGGCATTCTTGTAACCACACGAGCCTTCAGTGTCCTGCCATACTTAACAGGGTAGAAGGATGGGGCAGCTGGGGCTGGGGTGATTCTCCAAATTCATGGACTCCTGAGACCTGAGACACTTTGTGGGTGAATTGAAGGTAAAATATATCATGAAAACAAAACTCTTCAAATGTAAGAGAGAACACAGGACTCTAAATAATAAGAATAAAATAATAGCTCTCTGGTACCTGAACTGAGCAGATTAAAACTGCTCATTTATTTTAATTAGTTGGTTGGTGGAAGGCAAAGGACAGGACTTTTGTGTTCAGAAATTGGGGGTTATTTCTAGATTTATCAAACATTAGCTGTGTGATCTAAACATTTAATTTAAGCTTTCTGTACCTCCATTTTCTCTTCTGAAATTTGAAGAAACTAATGTCCCTGGCAAAGGGCTACTATGAGAATTAAAAGAATTAGCATCTATCCATGCCCAGCCCAGGGCCAGGGTTCAGTCGTTTTTAATTTCCTATTTCATTTTCATACTATCTCTTTCTACTATACCATAACCAGTTGGCAATCAGAATAGCCTCCATTTAGGGGGTTGTTTGGGAAGGACATTTACACATACTTTCATAGCTAATGCTCACAAAAGAGCTCCATTTTGGATATTATTATCCCCACAACAGAGAAAAAGACTGAGGTTCCAAGAGGTCAGGAAAACTGCCCGAGGCACACCTTTGCATCATAGTGACAATATTTAAACCTCTTCCATCTAGTCACAAAGTGCATCTGTGCTGGGTCACATATGCCTGCCCACACTTCTTTACATCATCTGACTTTCCTCCTGCAGGAGGGGAAAAACAAAACACTCTAGCATATAACATCTCCCTTACTTTTTCTCCACTATATTACAATAGTAGCTCAGATTGCACTAAACATCTCATCAAAGCCCTTGGGGCTACACTATTGCCACTCTAATTTCATAAAGGTTTTATGAATTACATGTTTCTTACCAATTAGAGACTTTTTACATTGTTTTAAAAAATTTCTCATCCCCATTTTTACCATATGTATTCCATTCTTTTTTAAACATCCATTCTTGTATTTTTATTATCTTTGATGGCAGCTTAGGATTTTAGTATCTCATGTTATTGGCCATTTATTCTTTACTTTATTTATTCATTTATTTTCTTCCACTTCTACTTGTATTTATCACTGCATAGCTCCTCTACTTTTCCAGATGCACTAAGTTATTAACTCCATCCATTTCTTTCCTGTCTTCACCTGCAATAATATTACTTCACATATTCATTCCTCTTCAACTCTGTCTACTGGAAATCTAACATCTGAAGCTGATGTTTTCTCTTAGTTACTATGTATTCTTATTTTTAGCCTAATTATGACATGATGAAATTTTGATCGTGATATTCTAGGATTCCCCTTCAGACCTGAGTCATAACCTCTCCAGTTACCAAGTCTGGTAGTTCTGCCTCTTAGAAACATGAATAAAATATTAGTTTCAAAAGCCATCCTGTCCTACATCTCAAATAGTCTGCCACCGTTACTTCCCCTCTTTGCTCTGTGCAATCTCAGCTACATCTTCATAATTAGAAGTGATCTGGTTTGAAGGCCCTTGTCTTTTTGTTCAGTTATGAAAAGGGATTGTCACTGTGGTTGGGTTTCTGAGTGTACTAGTCATGTTCAGTGTCAAGTCCATTATGGTAAAATTAGAGAACAGAGCCCTGGCAGGATCTTTACGTGTCATTTGGAAAAGTGGCATAGAGTTATGGAATTAAAAAAAAATATTGGACTTGGGGTTTGAAGGTTCACTTACCAGTTCTGCCATTTTAAAGTTGTCCTCTAACTCTACTACACCTCACTTGCCTATTTGCAAAGTACAGCTTAAGAGAAACATATCTACCTTGCAGAGCAGTAGGGTAGCTCAGATGAGACAGCCACATAGTATCTTCTCTAATAAATGGCAATTAAATATGAAGCTAGTCCCACCATGGTGCTGATTCTCAACATTCCTGGAGTATCAGGAATTAGTCTATAATTTACCAATTCAAGTGGCAGGGTCCTCACACTTTGAGGTTTCCCGTTCCATCTCTGGATAGTACTGATATATAAAATATTTATCCAGTTTTGTGTAGTTCAGGATGTTTAGTCAACATTGTTCCTAGATAGTCATCACCTGGTTCCATCCAAAGTCCACCCACGGGCCATTGATTCCTTTTTCTTTCACAGTGCATGGAACACTTTCATTGCAATCATGAAAGTTCTTCACATCCTTGAGTTGAGTTCCCAAGCACTTCCCCAGGTCCTTCCACAAGCCTCACTGTTTCTGTAGTTTCTACTTGGTCCCACCCCTCACTGCAAGGATCTCCTCCTGTCTCAGCTCTGGACTGTTCAAGTGTGAAAGTTCCCAGGGTCCCAGACCTGACTGTGACACTTCAGGAACAGTCACAACAGTGCAGAGCGAAACAGAACTGGCATGTCTGTTCTGGATATCTACATCTCTTTACAAAATCCAAGATGAAAATCATTTCTTTTGAAGCTACATTCAACAGAAATTCATTTTAACTAAGTTCAGACTCAACTAGAAGCCTCAGTTTCTTTTTCTCCACCTACACTCAGCAAGTTGATGTTTTGGATCCAAGCTCAGAACCTTACATTTACTTTAGGTCTGCTTGATTCATCAGTACAGCCCATTGTGATGCCAAGAAATCAAAGAACAGCCAAGGAATTCATTTACCCAATTCCCTAATGTTTTTTTTGCCGACTCACTTAGTTTCAGACCTTGTTTTAGGTTCTGAAGACATCAGTCAATAAGACATACTTTTTCTGAACTAATGAAACCAACATTCAGTTCTAGCTGGGTAGTTAACAGTTAAACAACCAATTTCAAAGCAGACTATATAATTGCAATAGTGATAAAAGTGATATAAAGGGAGCTTATAGCAGTGACCTGATTTAGTGTAGGGGATCAGGGAAAGCTTCCCTTGTGAACCTAACTTTGATTTCTAAGTGATGTGAAAACCACTTTGAGTTTTAAGGAATAAATAAAAGAGTTTATGTGATGGGAAAGTCATGTAGAAATGCCTTGAGGATAGAAGGGATACAGAAAATCCAAGGATCTAAAAAAGAACAGCTATTAACACATGTCAGAAGAAAAGAGAGATACAGGTAAGCCTGAAGAAGTAAGTCAGGGTCATATTATAAAGAAATAGATGTAGGTCCATTAAGAATTTTGATTATTTTCTTAAGAGCAATGAGAAGCTAAAAGTTTTTAAGGAATGTGGCAGTTTAGGGAACAAAATAAGATTCATGTTTTTAAAGTATCATCGGGCAACTATGGCATGAAAAAAATGGATTCAAGTGTGTACAGGATGCGTACGTGCAATGTATACTTTAATAGCAGTCTACTTGAGAGATAATGGAACCTTGGTCATGAGTGCTGGTACTGGAGAGGGGGACATGTGGAAGGATTTTGAGGATCATTCAGGAACTGGTTTTATAGAATAGAGAGATTAGTTGGAAAAGAGGGAGAAAATGAACAGATTTTCTGAGTCAGGTTTCTGAATTGTACATATGGATGGATGTCAGTGCTATTTACCAAGTTTGGGAACCCTGAAGATGAATAGAATTGGTCTGAGAGAGCGTGAACTAAGTCTGAGATGGGTTAAGTTTGAGGTGCTCATTAGTTATCCAAGTGGAGATATAATTTAGGATTGACATTAATTCCTTTTTCTAGTTTTTTTTTATCTGCAAATATATTACTACTTTTTGTATCTTTGTATATCTCAACATTCAGTAACTAGTCATATTAGCAAAGCTGAAATCCTTCTCCTGATAGTGTATGTTTTGGGTATGTGCGTGTGAGTGTGTATGTGTGTGTGTGTGTGTGTATAATGAGAGCTAGAGCCAAGTGAGACAGAGGGAGCAGAGCATAGAAATTTATTTGCTTCCATTTTGGTTTTCTTTGAGGATTTCTCTTGTGAGGTTTCCCAAAACACAAGAATTTGGTTTTCCTGTAGTAGGATTTACCTTAAAAATATCATTTATTGAGATTATATTTGAAACTAAGCTCCCAAACCCTCACCTGCCAAGCTGATTTAACCAGCCATGTATCTTGACAAAGTAACTGCCCAATTACCAGATTTTTATAATTGCTACATTGGGGCATTAAGCCTGAAAAATATGCATGTTCATGACCTTTGTGCCTCCCATATTTTTCATTCCTCCATTTTGAGTTTGAAAAATTGGCATGAAAATTGTTTTCTGACACTTCTTTTGAACCTTAAATTATGTATCTATGACTAATAGCGATGTCTCAGGATTTTCTCTCTAGGAGGAAATCTAGTTTGAAAATCTTTTGTTTTTCATTTTGTAATTTCCTAAAAAGATCAGTACAGGGATGTTCTTTGCCCCCCATCCTTCCTAAGGCACACATAAATCCACTGCCCCCACTGCTAAAATGCTCTTTCTTCATATTATCAGACAGTTTAATTTTGTCCTACATACTCACATGTTCGAAATTAAATCAATAGCATAAGAAAATGGAAAGGACCTCTATGTTGAAATAATTCACAATGGGGTTTAAACTTAAACCAAGGTTGCATTTGCAAACTACCAGTCCTGGGTGCTATGAACAGTCAAGGGAAACTGTAAGCCTCCTGAAGTTAAAGGCTGACTTTGTGCCTCACCCCTGCAGTCACAGCACCTAGCACACTGCATTGCGGAAGAAACTACTCAATAAATGTTGAATCAGTGCATGAGGCTACACTTGATCCAAAATACTCCCTCCTTTGTCTGATTCTGAATGCAAACGTGGTTCTCTGCTCATCCAGGCTCTATCTAGATTCACCTGCATCTTTTAAACCCTACACCTTTATTTTATAGGTATCATCCTGTATAACCAGGTCATAAGGATGCTAATACTTAATGGTCTTTTTTCTGCACACCTTCCCTTAACAAGTCCTGTTCTGGCAAGCTCAAACTGTGATCACAATCTACTAACTTCCACTGACTGCTTTGGATATTTTGATAGATAGATAGATAGATAGGTAGGCAGGTAGATGGATATAGATAGTTGGATAGATAGGTGATAGATAGATGAATGGATAGATAGAAAGTTCTAACACAGTCCTGCTTCTCCAATTCCTTGTTTTTGTTTCTGAATCCCAGTGGTATGGATGTTGACTTCTATTTAGAACATGACTCCCACTGTGTAGACACAACTTCCCCCATAAACTGAGGTTTCCACAGCTTTTGTAGCCTTGAAGAACACGTATCACTCAACCACCTGGACATAACCACTGCCTTCATCCAGAGCTCATCCTGCCCTTACTATTTCTGCCTTCGGTGGCAGGTCACATTCAAGAGCTGAATACCCATTTTATTGCCTTGTTCTGGGTGTCCTATTTCTCTCTGCTGGGGATTAGTACTTTATTTGGATGGATAGTGAGTTCCCTGTCCCTATATGTAATCAAGTGGAGACTGGGAAACCTGTGACAGGTGATTTATAGGATGGGTTCAAGCATCAAATGAAGGATTAAGTTAAATTATTTTTAATGGCTCTTTCAATCCTGAGCTTCGAACTATGTAAAGTATACCCAGAAGTCAAATTTTGCCCAAGCCATACTATTTTATGTAATACGTTTCAAAAATATTTTAAAAACCTGTGATCTCATGTAAAGTTTATTTAGGAAGACTGTGTCCTTTACCAAATGGGTAGACCAAGTAATCCTTTTCAGAGTGCCATTTCCAGTGAGGGTGACTGCCTATCTGGAAAAGGGACCGGGGGCACTGGCGTACTTAGCCCCCATCTGCTGAGTCACCTAACTTTCCCAAGAGCATAAAGGAGGCTCCGGAAATGTCTAAATCGTGACATGGTTTACCTAGTTACAGCATCTCCTCTACAGATGCCAAAGAGGTTCTCTATGCAATGTGCATGCTTTCTTTCTTGCTGAAGTCCTTCTGTGGTTTCCTCTTGCCTATGAGATCATGTCCGAAATCCTAGGTCTGACCTTCAGAACCCGTAGAGCAGGTTCCTCCAGTTTCAGCTCACAAAATGCTCCTAACTCGTGTTGGGATTCAGCATTCCGAGACAAGTGTGCTGCATGGAGCGTGCCAAGTGGCCTCACACTCACACCATTTGGCTTTGCCCTCACGGTTCCCCTTGCTTTGCTTTCCCTTTGCAAACATCTCCCAGCGAAAATTCTGCTTTTCCTTTAACATTGAACTGGAACATCATTTCCTTTTGGACAGCCTTTTTTAACCTGAATTATCTTCCTCTATAAAGGTTAGTCATTGTATCGTCTAGACTCATGATACCTTCTTTATGATCTTCTCTTAGAATTAATTTCACTGAGTTGATATTACTTTTGCATCTATTTCCTTCAGTGAGTTCCATGAGGTGTAAGTCCAAGTCTCATTCATACCTCTCATTTCTACCTCCTTGGCCCATATCAATTCCTGGCATATAGCAAGTGCATGATAGATAGAGGTTGAATGAATATATGTTAATTAAATAAATAAGATGAATATAGTTGCAATATATTTGTATACATCAACTTTCCAAATTATGTTACAACCATTATAGTGATGGATAAAGTGGTACAAAAGTACATATTTTTTGCCTGTTTATCATGACACCATTCTAAATATCCAACAATAGCTTTTTCATCTCTTTTCAAAATTACTTGAACTCAAGGTCCTCAAAGTCTTTTCTTTATCCATTGAAAATTGCACTCAATTTCAAACTTACGTCAACGTCACAAAAACATTATTTTCTTATTGTCACCTTCAATATCTTCAAAGTTAATTAGGCTCTTGTATTTCCTCTCTCCTGAACTGAAAGTGTTTCCCAGAGGTCTAAATTATAGCCCATGAACCCCCAGAGAAATGGTGGGACCATTTCAGGCCATTGGGGAGGAAGCCTCGGGAAATTTCTACCGTTTGTTGCTTACACTTAACAGACAACATCCTTCACAGATGACATCATTTTTTTTTTCTTTTTTCTTCCCTTTTTTTTTGCATGGGCAGGCACTGAGAATCAAACCCGGGTTTCTGGCATAGCAGGCGACAACTCTGCCTGCTGAGCCACCATGGCCAGCCCATGACATAGTATTTTAATCTATATTAGTTATTTTGAACTTTACACTGGCTAAATGCAGTAGATCATTTGACAGACTCTGTCAAATTCACAATATTTTGCAAAGTCCTGCCAAACAGTGATGCAACGTCATCACCTGAAGCATACTTTGGTTGTCACACATGATGCAATTGTCCTCAGCCTCATTTATATTTTACCTAGATGACTTGCTTTCCTTTTTATTTCCTTTCTCTCTATTCTTCTTTTTATGATCCTTTTTTTATTCAAGTCCCTCACGATGGGTCATCGATTCCAGACTGGGAAGATTAAGAACAAGTACTTAGTAATAAACCTGTCGTTATTCAGAACAAGTTCTTTTTAGTGAGATAGTAGTGGGCTTATTTCCTTCTTCTCCAGCACTGGAGCTCTGGTCTGAGACAAGGCACATAGGTCTAGTGGACTTGGTTTTCTCATTTGAAATGCCCACTTCAGGGAATTGCTGTGATGATCGAATGAGGCATTGCATGTAAAGCACAATAGTAACACCTATTTAAGGTGAGTTCTCCCTTATGGGTTTCCTAAAAGATCTGTTCAGATGGTCATTGGAATCAGAGATTAGACTTTCACTCGGGAAAATCTAAGTTCCTCCCAGATAGGAACCGTCTTATTCATGGTTGTATCCCCAGCCTTTTAGAGATTGCATGGAACAGAGTGGGAGGAAGAAAGGAACTAATATGGATTTAAATTCACTATGTGCCAGGTACTTCCCTAACCATTTGGCATCCATCTTCCACCTAAATCTCACAGTCAGCCTACAAGGTCGCTGTAATTATTCACATTCTTCAAAAGGTAAAACAAGGTGCTGAGAGCTAAAATACCTTTTCATGCAAGATTTCAATGCTTGGAAATGCCACACAGAAGCCTAGATGTGTCTTTCTCCAAATTTATGTTTTATTTGTCCAAAGAAAAACTGATAGTGGATTTAGACAAAGATCCCCTTTCCTGAAGCATGTTTTGGGGATATTAAAAGGGTTGTAAGATGGGGATAGTGTCTTTGATCCACTCAATTTGGGAAACAATAGATTACACTAATGAACTAAATGTTCCCTCTCCCCTTTATAAGACTACTCAGAGCCTGAGTGAGTGAATATACTGAACACTAAATCTAGAGTGTGAGGGAGCTGTTGTGTTGGATCACCTTCCACGGAACATTCTGGGAAACACAGATCTAGGTAAAAGACTTATAAATGTCCAAATGTTCCACTAAAGGAAATAATATTTCACTATAGTCTACATTATTTAGCAAAATAACCTAAGATCAAATCTGTTCTATGAGGGCCTATACAAAGTCCATTATAGGTAAGCAGGTGTTTCTCAGCAAATATTATACTATTATGCTGTTTACTGAGGGAGGATCTATACAAATTGTGCGTTTTTCCAGTAGCATACTTTCCCAGTTTATTGCATAGGGCATTGTTTTGGAGAGCTGTTCCCAGGTGCCAGAGCGCCAGACATCCAACTGCTCTAAATCATCCAGGAAAGGTGATCATTAAATAGATTAAAATGCATGGAAATTACCTAAATGTGGACCATTAGATTAAATGAAGCAGCTATGGTATAATCCCCTGATTGCTCCAGGAACTTTATTTAGATTATAAATGTACCAGCGTTGGGCATATCACATGATTAAGGAGAATATTACAAATCACACTGCTTCTCCCAGCCTCCTACTAAGGGTATGCAACTGAAAAATCTCCAATGCTTAATAAACTGTTACCTCCAAGAAGGCATTTTCTAGACCAATCTGCATTTCGATGTAGTTCAGAGCAAAACCTTATCTCTGAGTGGCATGTTTGCAAGAATAACAATGTTTAAATAATGTCTGAAATGGAGCATGAAAATCCTTTGTAACTCAAATGGACATATGGAGAAATCTTAAGCTTCAGCTCACATTACTTTGTTGATATTTCTTTGTAAGACTGACAATAAGACATCAGCACTTCCAGAAAGTAACTCTCTACGAGAGTCTTGTGCATATTTTTTATGTAGTTCTGGCTTGCAAACTCTCCTCATAACTCTAATAAACGCCAATTTGGGGAGCAGGAGTGGTTAGAATTCTAAATTTTTTATGAAATTCTATGTGAATTTGAAGTAGTGTATTTCTTTCTGTAACCTGATCCTCGGAAAAAGGGAAGGCAAAGGGAGCGGGACGGTGTACATGTGTGTGCCTTAAAAAATACCTTTAATTGGAGTCATTTAGGAAGCTGTGGATAAGATCTTTTTGAAAGAGAAAACGATCAGCCAAGGTGTTTTTCTTCCTCCTTTGCATCAAGCGTATTTTCGTTCTCTTATTAGATAATTTCATTTTATTGAAGCAGAAATCAAGGAAGGGAAAGGAAGAGAAAAAAATCTCACATTGTTTGGTGTCTATTCAGTGCCAAGAACTGTGCTAGGTGATTTCCATTTTATTGCAATTCCTTTCATTTAATCCTCATCACAACCTTTCCAATCAGACAACATTGACTCTTTTTTTTAGTGATTAAAAAACTGAATCTCTGAGACATTGACTATGGGCTATTATGATAGAATCCAATTTTAACCTATTTCTATCTTGAAGAAGTCCATGCTTTTCCTACTATGTTCTCCTGTTTCACTGAGTGTCACACATGTGCCAAAACAAAGACCAATCTAGCACAGTCATAAAACACTGACTGCTGCTCAGGTGAAAGCCTTGGTGGCAGGTGTTAGCAAATGGCAGCACTGACTAAGCCTGGATCCCTGCTGTGAAATGGAAGATGAAAGGGGGAAAAAGCAGCAACAGCAAACAAACAACTAAGAACTTAGATGCATTAGGCATTCTGCTAAGCATTTTAAATCCGTTATCTGATTTGTACTTCATTACAATTCTATGACGTGGGCACTACTATTTCCATTTAACAGATGAAGAAACTGAGGCTCAGAGAGGTAAACTGTCCAAGTCAGAGAGGTGAGAAGTGATGGACATGCGATTAGTCTCAGACTCTGAACCCAGCACGCACTCTAGAGGAACAGTGTGAGTCTCCCTGTTTGTGTGTCTGTCTGGTTTTTTACACACACACACACACACACATATGTAGTATGCGGTGTGGTGGGAGTCACATTTCATTCTTTTTCCATGTGAGTATCCCATTAGTACAGCACCATTTATTGAATTTTGTTGTTGTTGTTTTGTTTGTTTGTTTTGGGAAGTGCATGGGCTGGGATTAGAACCCACGGCTCTCACATAGCAGGTGAGGATTCTGCCACTGAACTACCTTTGCACCCCCTACTTTTTACCTATATATATTTTTAACCTATATTTTTAAAGAACTTTCTTGAGCTATATTTCTCTTGACATACATGGACAATTTTAAGTATAAACAATAATGTTTTTAAGTAAATTCACAGGATGTGCCAACCATCAACACAATCCAATTTTAAAACATATATACCCTCCCCCAAAGAAACCCCATTTCCATCAACAGTCATTCCCAGCACCCCAGTCCCCACTTCTTCTAGCCCTAGGCAACCACTAATCTTTCTGTCTCTATAGATTTTCCTGTTCTATATATTCAGACAAGTGGAATCATATAATATGGTGTCTTCAAAGTTCCTCTTTGTATCAGTATTTCATTTTTTTTTAACTGTTGATTAATAGAACTTTGTATGGATATACCACATTTCATTTATCCATTCATCATTTCATTGACATATAGGTGGCTTCCATCCTTTGGCTATTATAAGTACTACTGTCATAAGCATTCATGTACATGTTTTTGTGTGGACATATGTGTTTATTTGAATATATGTGTAAGAGTGCAACTGCTGGGTCATACAGTAACTCTAGTTGTAATATTTTGAGGAACTGCTCAACTGTTTCCCAAAGTGGCTGCACTATTTGACATTCCTGCCAGCTGTGTATGAGGGTTGCAATTTCTCTACACTCTTATCAACAATTGTTATTATTTGTCATTTTCATTTTCGTCACCCTAGTGATATGAAGTGGTATCTCATTGTGGGTTTGATTTGCATTTCCCTAATGACTAATTATGCTGAGGATCTTTTCATGTGCTTTTTAGTCATTCATATACTTCTTTGGAGAAATATTTATTCCAATCTTTTAATCATTTTTAAAAAATAGCTATTTTGTCTATTGTTGAGTTATAAGCAATCTTTATACATTCTGGACCCAAGATCCTTATCAGATATATGATTTACAAATACTTTATTCCATTCTGTGGATTGTCTTTTCACTCTCTTGATGCCGTCTTTTGGTGCACACAAGTTTTTAACTTCGATGTAGTCCAATTTTTCTATTTATTCTTTTGAGGCTTGTGCTCTCAGGTTTGTATATAAGAAAATATCATCAACCCAGGATCATGAAGAATTTCCCCTGTTTTCCTCTAATAATGTTATGATTTTAATTCTTACATTTAAGTTATGACCCATTTTTGAGTTAAATTTTGTGTGTGGTGTGAAGTAGTGGTCTAGCTTCATTCTTTTGCTTATGAGAATCCAGTTGTTTCAATAACACATGTTTAAAATAGCATGATTTTTAAAAAATATTTTTATTGAAATATCTTCACACACATAGTCTATCCAAAGCATACATTGGCTCACAATATCATCACGTAGTTGTGTATATATCACCATTATTATTTTTAAAACATTCACATCACTCCAGAAAAAGGAAATAAAAAGTTAAAAGAAATGACTCATATGTCTCATACCCCTTATCCCTCCTTCTCTAGTATTTCAACTATCCAATTTTTCCTCGTTATCTGTCCCCCCATTATTTTTGCCCTTATTTCTTTTTTTACTCATCTGTTCATACTCTGGATAAAGAGAGTATCAGACACAAGGCTTTCGCAATCACACAGTCACATTGCAAAAGCTATATAATTGGACAATAATTTTCAGGAATCAAGGCTACTGGAATCTGGTACAACAGTTCAAGGTATTTCCCTCCAGCCACTTCAATACACCATAAACTAGAAAGGAATGTCTATAAAATGCATACGAATAAGCTCTGGGATAACCTCTCAACTCTGTTTGAAATCTCTCACCCACTCAAACTGAATATTGTCTCATTTTTCTCTTCCCCCATTTGGTCAAGAAGGTTTTCTCAATCTGACGATGCTGCATCTCTGCTCATCCCCAAGAGTTATGTCCCATGTTTCCAGGGAGATTCACACCCCTGGGAGTCATGTCCCATGTGGTGCCAGGAGGGTGTGTGCAGTGAATTTACCTGTCGAGTTGGCTTAGAGAGAGAGAGGCCACATCTGAGAAACAAACGAGATTCTCTGGGGGTGACTCTTTGGCATAATTATACGTAGGCTTAGCCTATCCTTTGCAGGAATAAGTTTCATAAGAACAAACCTTAATATTGAGGGCTCAGCCTATTGAATTGATTGTCTCCACTGCTTGAGAGAGTATCAGAAATTCCCCAAAGGGGGAAGTTGAATATTTCCTGCTTTCTCCCCAGTCCCCAAAGAGACTTTGCAAATACTTTTTTACTCTCTGCCTAAAGTACTCAGGGCATCACATTGACCTGGACTAACTAATAAATCTCCCATGTTATTCAAGAGTCCATGTAATATGGTGTTTGAATAAACTGACCATACAAGTTACATTATGTAATGCACTATCCAAAATATAACTTTTGCACCAAATAAACATCTCTTCCTTTGGTCTCCTACAGTAGTTGAAGTTTTAAAATATGGGGCGATACCATCCTTTACCCTATATTCTGATTTACCGTAGTCCTATCCAGATCAACTTCATTCATATCTCTAGTCAAAGTCCGATCACTTTTTCAACTTTTTAAACAGTTGCTGTATGGGGTACTGCTGACTTTCATAGCTTCAGAGCTCTAATCCTGAGTCTCAGGTGTCACAAAACTACCTGAAGATTCAGGGAACAACCAGATTTTACACAAATAGCTCAGTATCTCAAAATTTCCAAGTTAACAGTTACAACTCCAGAATGGATGGAACTGCTGTAAGAGCTTACAATCTAGGGCCCTTTATAAATAGGCCCCAACCTTATAACTCATGCTCTTGACTTCAGTTCTCTGAGTTGCTATATTATAAATAATCCATGTGAGTCATGATAATATTTGACCTTTTGTTTCTAACATTTCATTCAACATATACCTTTAAGGTTCATTCACCTAGCTGCATGCCTCACAAATTCATTAATTCTTGCAGCCACTCAGTAGTCTGTTGTATGCATACACTACAGTTCCCCCTTCAATTCCTCAGTCATTGTCCCCTTAGGCTACCTCCATGCATTGTGAGTCAGGATGATGGCCACCATAAGCACCAATATGCCAATGTCCATTCGTGTCCTGACTCTCAATTCTTCCAGGTATATACCTAGCAAGGGGGTTGAAAAATCATATGGCAACCCCACCTACAGCCTCCTGTGAAACCATCACACTGTCCTCCAGAGGGGCTGCGTCTCTCAGCTTCCCTACCAACGGTGAATAGGTACATCGCTTTCTCCACATTTTCTCCAGCACTGTTTCTTTCTGTTCATTTTTAATTTAATTTGTGCATTAGACCATCCAACCTTAGTAAAAAATCAGTTGTTCCTGGTGTAATCACATAGAAATGCCTTTGCCACCATAATCTATATGAAGACGTTTCCTTTTCTTCTGTAAAGAATCTCATACCCCTTCCCCATATCCGCTGCTTGTTGACATTTAGTTTTCGCATAATGCCTTTGTTATATTCAGTGGAAGCATATTACAATGTTATTGCTGACTACAGACCCTAACTTGCATCGATTGTATTTTTCCTGTATACCATCCCATAAAATAGCATGATTTTCGACATGAGACAGACTTGGTTATTGATTTTTCTTCACCATTTTAGTAGCAGTTGGAGCTTGCATAAATTTCTTAACCTCAGTTTCCTTATCTGTGAGGCTAGTAATAAACTTACAACTCGAGTCTATTGTACAGAAGAAATTGGAAGCTCTATATACAGTCCCTACACTATCCCTGGCATACAGTCAATATTCAATAGATATCTACCTTCCCAACAAAGATCTTGCTGAAATCAAGTGATTAATTCCATCCTCATGAGTTGAAATAAATAGAAACTATCATGAATTTGATTCACCACCCATTGTACACTCTTCTGCGGTTTGCTCAGAAGACATAAATATAGAGATGATACTGTATGTTAGATATTTGAAAAGAAAGACATTTACAGGAAAAAGATGCCTGTAGGAGCTCGAACATTATTATCCAGTTTTGAAGATGAGATACCTGAGAACACAGCTTGAAAACAGTGAAATGGAACTTTGAACCTAAGTATTCCAATCCTCCATCATACACATATATACATGTATATATGCCAACCACATCCTAATGCCTCCACTTGTGAGGGTCAGCTTGGAGAGCATTTAATCTCCCAGATAGTATGTATGCATTTATTTATTTTTAATCGTCTGTCTTTTTTATTTTCTTTTGTGAAAAAATATCCAAAACACCATAAATTTCAAAGCACATCACAACAATTAGTCGTAGGACATATTTCATAGCTTGGTATGGGTTATAATTCCACAATTTTAGATTTTTACTTCTAGCTGTTTTGAGACACTGGAGATTGCAAGTAATATCAATATAATGATTTAGCAATCATACTCCTTGGTTAAATCCTATTTTCTCTGTTATAACTCCATCTTCTCCTTTAATCTTTCTCTCAGTCTTTTGGAGTATTTGGGCTACACCCATTCTACCTTTTTCACATTGGAAAGCGCTGTCAATAATATGGGATGGGGGATGGAACTAGCTGATATTCTGGAAAAGCCAGTGCCTCTAGGTTTCAGTTATTATCTGGCCTAGGAACCCATTTGGAGGTTGCAGGTTTCTGGAAATTAATCATAATGCATGGAAACTTTGTAGAATCTCAGATAGGGTCCTAAGTATAATTTAGGGTTGGCAGGAATGATCTTGGTTGGGGATTGGCAAGCCATAATAAGTAGCAATGTCTACATGAAGCTTGCATAAGAGTAGTTTCCAAAGTAGCCTGTTGACTCTATTTGAACTCTTTCAGCCACTGATACCTTTTTTGTTATACTTCTTTTCCTCCTTTTGGTCAGGAAGGCATTGTTGACTCCACAGTGCCACAGCCAGAATCATCCCTGGGAGTCATATCCCATGTTGCTAGGGAAACTTTCACACCTGGATAACATGTCCCTTGGAGGGGAGAGGGTAATGATTTCACTTGCAAAGCTGGGCTTACAAAGAGGGAGACCACATCTGAGCAACAAAAGAGGTCCTCTGGAAGAAGCTCTTAAGCATAAATATAAGCACGCTAAGCTTCTCTGCTACATAAACAAGCTTAACAAGAGCAAGCCTCAATATCAAAGGTTTGGCCTATTGACTTGAGAATCCCTAACGTGTGAGAACAGTATCAGGGGTTTTCCCTACAGTAAAGTTTAATAGTTCCATATTTTTTCTCCCATTTCTCAGGGACTTTGCCAGTGCTTTTTAATTATCTGCTCCAAATACTCTGGGATGTATCTGGACATTACATTAAGCTGTACAGGATTACAAGCCCTCATTCCCATTCTGTTCCATGTGTTTGGGTTGTTTAAATGATCTATTCAGACAAGTTGAATTAGATTATGTGCTACAGAAAATTTAGCTTCTGGACAAATAAACCCCTCCTCTTTTGGTCTCATAGAGTAGGTGAAGTTCTAAAATACAGGCAATCTCTTCCTTAACCCTGTATTCTGATTTACCTTAATCCTGACCCATTCAGCTTCATTCTTGTCTCTAATTGAAGTCTGAGATCTTTTTCAATTTCTTTAACAATTGGTGTATGTGACAATGCTGACCTTTAGAACTGCAGAACTCCTATTCTGAGTCTTAGGTGTCACACAGGTACCTAAAGGTCTAGGGAAATACCAGGTTATACATATATAGTACAACCTCTCAAAATCTAGAAATAAGGGGCGGGCCGCGGTGGCTCAGCGGGCAAGAGTGCTTGCCTGCCGTGCCGGAGGACCCCGGTTCGATTCCCGGCCCCAGCCCATGTAAAAAACAAACAAACAAACAAAATATAATAAAACAAGAAAATGTTTAAAAATGTTTCCCTTTCTTCCTCCCATCCTTCCTTCCTTCTCTGTCTTTCCTTCCTTTAAAAAAAAAAAAAAAAAAAAATCTAGAAATAACAATTACCACTCTGAAGTAAATGTGACTGTTATAAAAGCTTACAATGTAGGCCTCAATTTTCTTTTAAGTATTTTCTAAATGAGGTCATACAATATTTGCTCTTTTGCTTCTGGCTTATTTTTCATCATATTATATTCCACAGTTTTATTCACAATGTTGCATGCCTCCTGGCTATTAAAGTGAAGAGATTCACACTATTCTTAGACAAGATTTTCAAGTCAGTACTGTTTGTCACCAAAAGAAGATAATCACATGCCTGTTAATGCTTCCAAAACCTTGGGATGATCTGTTGAACCCAGCTACGTGCTCTCTCTTGGAGGCAGGAGCCATCTTGTTCAAACAGACCAAAACATATGTTGGTCTGATTTATATGTGGGAGCCAACTTCTGTCTTTAGGAACCTTCAGTCCTGCAACTAAACAGGTACTTCACACACACCATCCATTCTCTCCCTTTTACCATGGTTTACCATCGTAACTTGCCTGTCTATCTTTCTCTGTTACTGTCTTGGCCTTTTCTCCCACAGAGTGGTCTACTTTCTAGCATGTATAGAAGTTTCCTAGATCCTTCTTATTTGTTTTTCTTGAAGAAAGAAAACAAAGACCCTTATTCTTTTGAACGTTCACTGATGACTACTTTGGGAAAGTAAGTAGAGCTTGACAAGTGTGAGAAAGTAACAAAGTTCTGGAGTGTGACAGCTTGTTTACCCACCTTGCTCCTTTGATATTTAGAGAGATGGTAAAAGGAAGCTGTGTTGAGCCTTTGTCCTCCTTGCTTGCTGGGGATAGTGTTGACCAATCTATATTGTTTATTTTCTCTTGGGAGAAATCCTTGCTGGCTGCTGGATTTCTGCAGAGTTGCAATTTATTACTTGCCTACACACAACTTAATGCTCTACAATTGCAATCAGACTACTTACAATTTTTGTAAAACTAGACATATCACACTTCCATGCCTTGCAAATACGGTTCCTCCTTCCTGGAGTGCCCTACCTTTTCCCTTGTTCAAAACACAAACTCATTGTCTTGCCTTCTTCAGAAATAAACTCAAATCTTAAGCATTTAAAGCAGCCTACTCAGAGCACCTTCACACCAATATACTACCATTTTTCTTCTTTCTAGTGCTTATACATTCTTCCAGAACTACATTTATCACTTTATGTGTCTTTGTTTATAAATCTTTTTTTTTCTACCCTAGACTATATTTCTTGAGAGCATAGCCTGCCTTATTTGCCTCTCTTTCAGCAGCAACTTTTATCTGGCACAGATTAGCAGCTAATTGATATTTAGAAAATTGGTTTAATTACAAAGGAAAGAAAATCAGGAATTTGTGACTCCATCCATTAATGAAGAAAAAAGCAGTCTTCCACTGAACTGAATTAAGACAGGCTTCTGAAAAATTCCCACTATTCAACATGCTCTGGAAGGTTACTTGCTCAACGCCCACCAGTTCAGCCCACCAACACACCACTGGCTTACAATTTTCACAGGCATGGCCTTAAATAAGTTAATATTCCCATTTCTACTGACTCTTGGGTAGAAACAACAAGTTCACATGTTAATGGGAATAGAGAAAAAGAAGGAGTATATGAAGACAGAAAGGAGAAAGGCATTTCATAATTTATGACTGTGAAGCCTGGCACCTCATTTATTTTACAAAATGGACTGCTGTTCATATTTTTATGAGTTGGGACTCAAGACGTCTTCTTCCTTCTCTTCCATCCAGCACCAACCTTGCAGCCTGTGGACACGTTACTTATTCACCAGCTTACTCTTTAGCGTTATCTTTTTACCTTTTTTAAGCCATCACCTGGTGTGCTTCATTACCAGGGGCTGCTGCAAATGGTGCTGAGTGTGTCTCCCCGAATAGGGCACTAAGCCCAATCCTCCTTAATTGATACTGAGTACAAAACCAAGAAACTGTCAATGTGCCTCTGCAAACTTCCTTTGAACCTGATCATCCCATTTAGAATGAATTGACATCTGATCGGCAAGCAATCATGCCTAATAAGTTTTAGATTTGTTTATTCTTCAGAGTCACATCTCTCAAAACACTGTCAATAGAACAATTACATAGGCTTTAATCACTGGAAGTCACTTAGAGGAGTGTCTTGCTAGACTCTTATAGCTACTACTCAAGGCAATTCTTTGTTTCAATTCAGCTTTCCCTGATAATAATAGCAACAGCAATAACAATAGCAAATAAGATAAAATAAGATTGGAAATCTGAACAAATTGGAGGAACACTTTTTCAGCCAAACCTACGTCAATAAAGGTTTGACATATATGTCTGTCTGCCAGGAAATTTATTTTCTTTTGGCAAATTCTAATCAGTTTTATATCACCTCTCCCCTCCCAATTTGTGTCCTGAAGGGCCAAGGCAGCAGAGCTTTCAAAACATTCTTTGGGCCTCTATCATCCTTTGCAAGAAATCCCCTGGGGTCTTCCTTTCGATGTCAGCCATCCATTTCATTTTGTAAAACAATATATACTTTTTTATATTGCGTCCAGAGCCAAAAGGACAGAACAAAGGAAAATGTCAGAGCAGTCTAGACTTGGAAAAAACGGAGGTGACAGGGATTTTTCTGAAATGCTGGTCTTGTTCAAAGATTCCTTTAAGGTGTCCTGTTTTAGTTAATCTTTTCAAAGAACAGTGACACAGATATGAGTCTTCATTTTCTAGACAACAGCAGCATCAGTGACATGTCTACGATTTATGGCAGGGCTAGAAGTGGTAGTTCGTACCAACCCTGTTCAAAGACAAATCACAGGGGGTGCACGGGTAGTTCAGTGGTTAGAATGCCTGCCTTCCACGCGGGGGACCTGGGTTCAATTCTTGGACCATGTGCCAAAAAAAAAAAAAAAAAAAGAAGAAAAGACAAATCACGGGGTCTCAAGGATCCCAAGCCCTGTCTACTTCCGTGGAAGAGTTCTGAGAGCCCTGGAACATTCCATATGACTTATACTAAAGATGCCCTCTAGCTACTACCTGTGCCACTCTTGTTTCCCCTGTTTAGAATAGTGGGGACCACTCCACAACTCAAGTAGAAGTTGCCTCTCCAATCAATGACCGCTGATGCCCATCTGGCTGAGAGTCTTTTTTTTTTTTTTTTTTTTGTATGCTGTATGGCGTGGTCACATTTCATCCTTTTTCCATATGAGTATCCTGTTATTGCAGCACCGTTTGTTGATATATATATATATTTTTTTGCATGGGCAAGCATCAGTAATCAAACGAGAATTCTGCCACTGAGCCACCGTCACACCGCCCCCATTTGTTGTATCTCGTTTGTTTTTATTTGCTTGTTTGTTTGTTTTTTGGAAAGTGCATGAACCAGAAATTGAACCCAGGTCTTCCCCATGGCAGACAAGAATTCTACCACTGAAGTAGCCTGGTTTTTAATGCTATCTTACCTATGTTTGAAAAGTCCCATGGCTCATTACCATTTGAAGAGAGACCATTCAAAAGTGACTGTATTCTTCTAGATTTTATTTTGTGCATCCTTTCTAAGAAATGTAGATAAATCACTCAGGGTCTTAATTGGAAATCAATTAAGTCCCTATATGCTGACAAATAGCTAGAGACCTTGAGAAAATTTCAGCTCCCTATGTCTTAGAGTAATTCTCAGGATCTTAGAATGTTCCTTACCAACAGAATATTTCCTCTCCCTTTGTTTCACTGTCTTAAGCCCTGAGGCTTTAGACCCAAATTATTAGTTTTAAAAACTTTCTCAGCATTTCTTCAAGAAGACCTAGCAACTCCTCATGAGACATAGACTCTGACTCATTTGGCATGTCACAATTTCCAAAGTGGGTATAAAGACAAAAGCACTTCTCTTGGATATTTGTGTGTGTGTGTGTGTGTGTGTGTGTGTGCATGTGTGGTTGAGAGAGAGACAGAGAGAAGAAGGAGGAAGAGGAGGAGAGGGAAGGGGAGGTAAAGAAGGAAGCCACATGGAGACTCCGTCCAAGTATTTGCAAGTTTAGCCAAGAATCTACTGTCTCAGTTTTCTTTTTTAGGTTACAACGTAACAAAAAACAATTCATTTGATTTTCTTGGCACTGAAATGAGTGGTATCTTGTAGGTTTGAATTAGTTTTGGCCTTGTCCCACTCTCCCACCCTTTTAAACATTACTTTGGAAAAAACTCCAATTTAATAAAATATGTCACTGGCTCCTTTCCACATTCCATTTCAAACATTCTCCCCACATTTGTGACCCCTAACATTGACCAATGGAAACCCAGATGTCCTAAATTACTAAATGATATGCTCCAATGGACATCACTTTCTCCTAAAACACTGTATCTTATAAAAATCACCATTTCCTTGCTCATGGCCACAAAGTGAGGTAGAGACAGAACTTAGAACACTGGATCTTTATGACTGCCCTGCTCCTGAAAGTAAATGTGGCAATTTTTACTGAGAACAGATGTAATGGCATATTGGCCCCAATGCATTTTGACCCCTCCCTCAAGGTGCCTTCTGATACTCAGTGCCCTCATTGGGTGCATTCCTACTGAGTGCTCTGGAAATGAATTCAGCTCATCTATCCCTTGAGCTGAGTCCTGTCAGAAAGATATATGAAGATTATATAAAAATGCATACAGTGAGTCAATAATGGTAGTGATGGGGATGGTAGAGAATATATCTTTGTATGTGTGGGGATGGATGTGTGTGTTTATGTATGGATACCTGTGTGTATATTTGGGTATACTTATGTATGAATGTGTATGCATATGTCTATGTATTTTTATACATACACATGTGCCATATGTTTATATATATATATATGTTTTTTATCTTTATACATATACATGTACACATGTGTTTGGGGCCTGAAGAGAATATCAGAAGTTAAGTTGCCTAACCCCAACTTGGCAGATGAAGAAATATTGAGACCCAGATCATTTAAATAACTACTTTTTTAGTGAATCATAATACCTAAAACAGCTTCCTGCAACATTTTCCCCATTTTCTCCACTAAGTTATTATACACAAACAGTTGTGTTCCACTAGTTAATTTGGAAACAATGACATTGAATAGGGTGACAGAGGGAAACGATTTAGGGTTAAATCCATGATAGTTCATCAAGCCAGCCTTGGTTTTAGATGTTCTTACCAGACCATAACTAAACCCAGAGGTTTAGTTTATCTTGCATCCCACCAGAAATAATGGAGTGCTGCATATCTCTTCCCATCTCCCCCAAATATGTGCTGTTCCACAGGCAACAATGCTCAGATCCCTATTCCCAAGGCAAATAGCTATAATCTGCCATTAAATCTACAAAGCTCAGCTAGCACCCAGGATGCTTCCTAGGTGCTAGGAAATGAGATGGGGAAAAAAGCTCCGTTTGGAGTCAGTTCTTTGGAATAAAATGATTTTATGACTCCAAATATAACTGGCATTAGAATGCCAAATTATAATATCCCCGCTAGCACTTTGGCAAAAAAACCCTGGAATTTCAGTTTTTATGAATGATGTTTTGACATATAATCCTCTCCCTGCTGCATCGAACAAGGCTTAGTGGAACTATTCTTTATTGTTATTCCTATTCAATAGATACAGAAACAGAAGTTCAGAGAGGTGAAAAAAATCACAAAATCAAAAAACTAATGTTCACTATTCACATGGGTTTAAGCCCATTTGTGGGGTTTTCTGTCTGTTATTATTTTCAACATAAAAGATCACCCAAAATACATTTGATTTTAAAGAACATTTTTTCTGCTTATGGTTCCACATTTTGGACTGGGCTTAGCAGAATGGTTCTTCTGTGAGACTTTCCTGGGATCATCCATGTGGGTGCCGTCATTAGACAGATAGCTCATCTGAAGCTATTTGATCCAAGATGGTTGCACTCACATATCTAGTGGTTAGTTGGACTGTCAGCTATGGTGTCGGTCTCTTCCATATGTCCTTTCTAACAGCATATCCCCAGTTTCTTATTAAGTGATAATGGAATTCCAAACATGCAAGCCCTATTGTGCAAGAGTTTATCAATCCCCTCTTTTGTCAAGTTAACTCATTTCTCACTGGCCAAGGAATGTTATATGGTCAAGCCTGGTGTCAATCTGTAGTGGTAGAGAAGAATGGTCTTTACAAAGCCTGGATTGTAGGGAGTTTGATGCCAAATCTGGGTCTGTTTGATTCCAGGGTCTGTCTCCATCCCCGTCAAATAATACTGAGGATGTCTTGTTGTTTTGAAGTGTCTTATGTCACTGCTTACCCTACCATCAATATCAGTAAAATGACACTTTAAAATACACACACATAATTTCCCCACACATTCCACACATGCATTAGTGTATGTGTACAAAAATAGGTTGCCAAATTTAGAAAACAAGAAAACCTACAATGTTGGTCAAATGTCAAAAAACAAAAACAAAAACAGGAGCCAACTGAACAAGCTTCAAATGGCCAAAGCTGGACCAATCTTATTAACAACTAAATAAAGCTGCCTTGGATTATAACCCAAGTATAAAACAAATATCCATTATTCCATAATGATACAAATAAATGATGGTAGAAGACTTCTCTTTCATCCAGATAAAGTTTTCTGGATACTTGGAAATCTCTTCTCATATAGTGACGTAGTTTTTCCAAATAGAAGAAAAGAGCTATCTTTAATGGATCGTAACTTGACTTGTAGTCCAAACTAATATTTAGGTCCACATATAAGCCCATATTAGGGGGTGAGGGACACTTTCTGGGTCAACAGTATCCTTGACACAGGAGCCTGAAGCAAACTCAGCAGCAGAACAGAAGCCAGGGGAAAGGGATCCAATTCTGCTTTCTTGGGCATTGAGTTGGTCAGTTATGAATGATTCTAACTTGTAAAATGGAAGTAGTCATGCATTTTCTGCACAGATTTGATATAAGGATCAAATAGGAAAAAATGGAATGAAGGAACAGTTATTCAAAGTTCTTAAAAAATGCTTGGCAAATAATAAGCTCTCAAATAATATGCAGCATTATTTAGGCAGAAGTGCAACTTTTACCATGCTCAAAATACATCCATCTCTTCAGGACTTCTAGAAATTTCCTAAAATATATAGTAGTCTGAACTCAAATGGAGAACACACACTTTGCTTTATTTTTATAGGAATATAATGTATTATCTTGCTTAGTATAGTTATGAAGAAAAAAATGAAAATAAAATAATAAAGAATAATCATCTTCACAGAGTAGCCAGAGTAATACAACCAAAACACCGTGTTGTTTCCCCACAAAGTCTTTGAAAAACTGGCAAAAACTGGCAAAGTATTTTCCTCATAACTCCAGAAAACAGTAAAAGGGTTGCGGTAACTAGGTGAGCACCAAATCAAGAAAATGAAGCTTTAAAAATTGTAGGAGAACATCACAGAGACCTGCCAGTCTTCACCCTCTTTGTGGGCCTCTGGTGGGAACAGAGTTACTCTATGCACACAGGGTCCCTATAAGTGAGCTTGAATCCCTCCAGTGGCAGAATGAAAGACCAAAGACAAGGAATAGAATGAAATTTTCTCAACAAGGTAAAGGAAATATGTGAAAAGCCCACAGGTAACATCATATTCAATAATGGAAGAGTGAAAACTTTACTTCTAAGATCAAGAACAAGAAAAGAATTCCCATGGTCACCACTTATTCAACATGGTACTGGCAGTTCTAGTCAGGGCAATTAGGCAAAAAAAGAAAAAGAGAGAGAGCGAGGGAGGGAGAAAAGAAATAAAATGCATACAAATTGAAAATGAAGAAGTAAAACTTTCCTTATTCGGGGGTATAAGGGTATTCAGTGGTAGAATTCTCACCTGTCATCTTGGAGACCCAAGTTCAATTTCCAGTCCATGCACTTCCCCAAAAACAAACAAGCAAAGCAAACAAATGAACAAACAAAAAAATTCAACAAATGGTGCTGCAATAACAGGATGCTCACATGGAAAAATAATGAAATGTGACTGCATTATACAGTGTACCAAAACAAAACAAAAACAAACAAACAAAAAAGCCTTTCCTTATTTGCACATGGCATGATTCTATATAGAGAAAATCTGAAAAATCTGCAACCAACTACTAATAAACTTGTTCAGCAAAGTTTCAGGGTACAAAATCAACATGAAAAAATGTGAAGGGTTTCTATATATAACAATGGTGAAAAATCTGAAGAAGAATTGAGAAAGAAAAATTCCATTTGTTAAAGAAATTTAAAAAATCAAATATGTAGTAATGAATTTAACCAAGGATGTAAAGGATTTATACATAAAGCTCTAAAGCATTGCTAAAAAAAATCGAAGACCTAAATAAATGGAAGAACCTTTTGTGTTCATGGATTGGAAGATTAATATTGTTAAAATTTCAATTCTACCCAAAGCAATTTACAGATTCAATGTAATCCCAACCAAAATTCCAATAGCCTTCTTTGCAAAAATGGAAAACCCAGTCACCAAATTTATATGGAATGGTTAATGGGCTCAAATATCCAAAATCATCTTTTAAAAGAATAACATAATTAGAGAAATCACACTTCCAGATTTTTAAACTTATTGAAAATCCACAGCAATTAAAACAACATGGCACAGACACAAGGGCAGGCATATAGGGAAATCGAATTGACTGAAACTTCATAAATAAACCTTCACATCTATGGTCAACTAATTTTTACAGAGATATTAAGTCTATTCAATTGGGGAAGAATAATTTCTTCAGCAAACAGTGTTGGATAAACTTCATATCTATATGGAAAAGAATTAAGGTAGATTACTGAGGTAGTTAGGTTCAGGTGTCAACTTGGCCAGGTGAACATGCCTCGTTCTGTTGCTGTGGACATGAGCCAATGGTACGTGAACCTCATCTGTTGCTCATTACATCTGCAGTCGGCTAAGAGGCGTGCCTGCTGCAATGAATGATGTTTGAGTTAATTGGCTGGTGCTGAAATGAGAGAGCTCAACATAGCACAGCCCAAGCAGCTCAGCATACTTCATCTCAGCACTCGCAGCTCAGCCCAGGCCTTTGGAGATGCAGAAAGAAATCACCCTGGGGATAGTTGTTGGAACCCAGAGGCCTGGAGAGAAGGCCAGCAGAGATCATCCTGTGCCTTCTCACATAAGAAAGAACCTCAGTTGAAAGTTAGCTGCCTTTCCTCTGAAGAACTAATGAAATAAATCCTCTTTTATTAAAAGCCAACCCATCTTGGGTGTGTTGCATTCCAGCAGTAGCAAACCAGAACAACTATCACGTCACTCCATGTACAAAAATTTACTTAAAATGGATCAAAAACTGAGCTATGAAACTCCTAGAAGAAAATATGTGGAATCATCTTTGGGATCTTTTGCTAAGCAACAGTTTATTAACTATTACACCAAAATCATAAGCAACAAGAGAAAGATAGATAAATGGTACTATATAACAATTAAGAACTGTTGTGCATCAAAGGAGTTCATTGTGAAATTAAAAAGACAACCTACAGAATTGAAGAAAATACTTGGAAACCATTTATCTTATAAGATACATGATTTAATACCCAGGATACGTAAAGAAATCCTACAACCCTTAAATTCAAGAACAAAAAGACAGATAGTCCAATTTAAAAATGAGCAAAATATTTGAATAGGCATTGTTCTAGTTTGCTAGCTGCCAGAATGTGATATACCAAAAACGGAACAGCTTTAAAAGGGGGAATTTATTAAGTTGCAAGTTTACAATTCTAAGGCCATAAAAATGTCCCAATTAAAGCAAATCTATAGAAATGTCCAACCTAAGGCACCAACAAGAGGTTACCTACACTCAAGAAATGCCAGTGAAGTTCAGGATTTCTCTCTCAACTGAAAAGGTACATGGTGAACACGGCGACAGCAGCTAGCTTTCTCTCCAGGCTTCTTGCTTCATGAAGCTCCCCCAGGGGCATTTCCTTCTTCATCTCCAAAGGTCTCTGGCTATGTGGGCTCTGGTAATTTTCATGGCTTTCATGTATCTGCTTCCTCCAAAATGCTTCCTCTTTTAAAGGACTCCAATAAACTAATCAAGACCCACCTGGAATGGGTGGAGTCACACCTCCATCTAATCAAGTTAATACCCACAATTGGGTATGTCCCATTTCCATGGAGATAATCTAATCAGGCTCCCAACCTATGGTGCTGAATAGGGATTAAAAGAAATATTGCTCCCACAAGATTGGATCAGGATTAAACATGGCTTTCAAACCAGCACAGGCATTATTCCAAAGAAGAAATGTGAATGGCCATTAACAACACAAAACAATGTTCAATATCATTAGCCCTTAGGGAAATGCAGATCAAAACCACAATGAGATACCATCTCACATCCACAAGAATGGCTTATGATTGAAAAAAAAAGGAAAATATCAAGTGTTGGAGAGGATGTAGAAAAATAAGTAATTTCACTTCTAGATATATACCAAAAGATTGAAAGCAGGGACTTGAACAGATAACTTTCACACTGATGCTTATAGCAACATTAATGATAATTGCCAAAGATGAAGCAACCCAAGTATCCACCAACAGATGAATGGATAAAAAATGTGATATATATATATATATATATATATATATATACAGAATGGAACATTACTCAGCTGTAAAACTAAAATGACTCTTATACGTGGACAACACAGATGAACCTTGAAGAAATAATGTTGCATGAAATAAGCCAAACTCAAAAATATTGCGTGATCTCACTGTTATATAATAATTAGAATGAGAAAATATATAGAGTCAGAAACTAGAATTGGTTTACCAGAGGCTGGGCTTGGGGTAGGAAATAAGGAGTTAATGCTAAATTGGTACAAAATTTTTGTTTAGGGTGATGGAAACACATGGGTAATGGATGGTTGTGAATGTAACTGACACCACTGAATTGTATATTGAATATGGTTGAAAGGGGGAATTTTGGGTTGTATATACATTACTATAATAAATTTTTAAAAATAAGACCTAAGATTGTACAACATAAACAACGCATACCAACGTACACTATGGACTAAAGTTAATAAGGTAATTATAACAATAGTTTCATAGACTGTAACAGTCACATTAATGTAAAGATTTAGCAATAAGGAAATGTGCATGTGTGAGGAAGATATATAGGAACTCTATTGTCTGTATGATTTTTCTGTAAACCTACAACTTCTTTAATTAAAAAATTAAATGAATTGGGAAATATCACTTTTCTGCATAGATTTCTTCAAACACCTGAAAAATCCCTAGCAAATCATATAGGGTCTGGACCCCTGCCCATCCTTCTAACTCCAGCCACAGGTACTAGAATAGACTTTCAGATCTTCCACTACGCTGTACTCTTTCCTGCTTCCAGGCCTGTATTCATGCTGTCATCCCCCTCCCTGCCAACCCCCCAGAGAGCTCTTTACTTGTCTCTTTGACTCATTCCTACATGCTCTTCAGATCTCCTTTCCTTATCAGGGTTTCAACAGGCCATCCCTGACACTTCACACTAATTTAGGCCCTGTTCTGCTATTCTTTCTCATAGAACACTCTTATTTTCCTCCTTTGACTCCCTAGCACTTATAACAAGTTTTAATTATATAATTATCTGAGTGTCTGTATGTTAAAGTTTGACTCCACTAATTGGTTGTCAGCTTCATGGAGGCTGGACCATGTGTATCCTGTGCTCATCATCATATAGGAAGCATGAAGGACTGTGCCTGGATTTCAATAAATATTGGCCAAATGACATTAACGATCCAATGATTGATGAATGAATGATAAAAAGGCAACATTAGCACTACAATTTTAAAATTGCATATGAGGACACTCTTGAAGGTGGTACTTTTTGAGAAAGCATGCCTTTTGTTTTCTTTCTCCTGTCCATCCTATTGGGTCTCTCCTTTCTGCATTTAGGAACTCAAGCCTTTGCTGAAACTCACTGGCCTTTCCTGGCCAGGCCTCCTGAGGAGTGGACTCTGGTGTTTTCCAGTCTTTCTCCTGCCAGAAAGCTCCTCTCTGGCTGCCTGCTGAGTAGGATCCAATTAGCTCACTCAGGATATGATTTCAATTACTGATAAAGGCCTCATGTCATACCTCTCTTGTGCACATCTGCATGCTAATCCAAGTGGTGGCTCTCTAATGGAATTCTTGGCATCAGTAGGAGGTTGGGAATGGATATTCTGGGGGCAAGGACAAGAATGGAAAGGAATTCTTCATGGCCCTCCTTAAATCTTATACCTTTCAAAGTCTCAAAGAATATTACCATTACAGAGAGACATATATGTTTAAATGGAGTAAAACAAATGCACAAATAAAACAGACTACCTGATAATATGAACAATATGATGTTACTGAACAAGCAAAGAAATGTATGCATGAGTAGATACTGTCTGGAAGGACATATTCCCAGAAGTTAAATCAGACTTACTGCTTGGTGGCAGAATTAATGTTTTGATATGTACTATATATTTATATTACTACTTCTATTATATTATTAAAAAAATCCCATTGTACTTTTGAAAAGAAGAAGAAATGAATAACAACTTGAAAGTTTGAAGAAAAACAGACCAACCAGTTTTGTAAATTGTTCCTTAGCTGGAGGTTTGATTCTTTTGCTCCCTGTGAAAACACCTTCAAAACCAGCACCTTACAAGGAAAATAACCAGATTCCCATGTTCCATTATCCTGGTTTCACTCTTTCCTTCTTTTGGCACAAAATCAGAATCCTTTAAGGACCATATTCTATTAGCAAAGTAAGAAGATGGAGGGAAGACTGGACTGAAGTCTAGAAAACTTGGTTATAGTCCTGGATCTGCTATTTATTCACCTTGAGTTGAACCTTCTTGGAGTCAACTCCCCTTTCTGGGCCTGTCTTCACATCTATAAACAGACAGGTCTGGCTTAGATGGCCTCTTAAGGGTCATTTAAAAGCTCTATCTTTCTATGTCTCTGAGTATTATTACTAATAGGATTCTTCCTTCTAGTTCCACTTTATGGATCGTCAAATTGATTTCTCTAGATACTTTTAAAGCCCTGCTGGGCTGAAACTTCCAAATGCTCTCCTGCCATGGTTTCATGTCTGGTGTCCTACAAAGCTGTCTAGCTGTAAGCCCTAGAAAAAACCTGAGTAAAGGAAGCATAAAACTCATTGTCTAAATTGGAAGACCAGCTATTAATAATTAATGCCAGAAGATCAGCAATCACCTGGGACAGCCCTAGGTACAGCAGGGCACCAGGAAGTGCCCAGCTTTCAGTCCAGGGAGGCTTGGCTTTCTTGGCCAGCAACTCATATTTTAGCTGTGATCTCAGCCACTAGACTATAAACTCCATGAAGGAAGGAACAAGGACCATTTTATTCATAAAGGCATTTTCTCTTAATAAGTGCCACTAAAATATGTCTGAAAGGAAGGATTCAGAGAAGATGCTGTGGTTTTGTCAAATGGAAAATCAAGCTAGTGACACATCGTCTTAAGTGTCATGATTATAGAAGTACCAATTGGGTTGTGTTGCTTCTTTGTTTTTTCCTTCTAATTCTATAGATGAGGACTCAAGGCTTAGAGAAGTTAAGTGACGTGGCTAATAGGAATGTTCACAAGCACGGTAATATTTTTGTCTATTTTTCTATATCTTTTTAAAATTTTTCCTCTTTGCTTAATTTTTACTTAACTTCATGTGTGTGTGTATCTACCTATTATCTGTCTATCTCTATATCTATCTATCTACCTATCTATTTAATTTATAGGATTATACTACCAATAGTTGGCTATATTTGGATTAGAATCCATGGTAATTGATATCCATGCCAGGTTTTCAGAATCATCGCTCATGCCATACTTCTTTTCAATCCTAAAACCCTTACTTTGTTATTAAACTCTATGAGGCAGAGAAATTTTTATGCCTTTTTCCCTAGGAGACTTGGACTCTGGGAGCACTTTCCTTCCCATCACCATGCGGGCATGCACACACCTTCAGGATGCAGTTCTGAATTACTTTTGTCTCTAAAATAAGGTCCATCCCCTCCCTGTGAAAAGGAAAAAAAAAAAAAGAACAATGGTTTTCTTGTAAAATGAATGCAAATGTTTCCCTGAATGGCATTGCCATTGTCTGAGACTTATGTGGTTTTAATATGAAAGTATTTTTATCAGTAAAATGTAGAGAGGAAAGCATAAGGTAACCTAAATCTCTTTCTGGCTGGAAAACCTCTAAAGATGGTTTTGCCAAAAAGGCTTGGCAAGAATCAATGATACTTGCAAATTTTTTAGGGAAACTGTTTTCATTTAGTCTGTTTCATACAAGTGTCCAATGGGTTCCTTGCATAGGGTCATGTTTCTTAGACAATGACAAGGCTGTACCCCAAATTATGAGCTATGGCTGAAGATAAAGCAACAGAATGTCATTCTTGATTTGTTTCCTGAGCTGGAGCTATATGGCTAGAAACATCAAAGGGGTGATCTATGGGGAAAGGAAAGACTTAAAATGGCTCTGGAGTTGGGCACCAAAGCAGACAAGCATGGCCAGACATAATGTTGTTTGCTCCAAAAAAGGAAGATAGATGGTCCTTGAGCCAGCTGGCTTCTGACCAGTGAGATTCCCACCACACCCAGCAGTTCTGCCTGCATACATAGATTCAACTTCATAACTGAACTCTGCCTCTGTCTTCCAGGAGCCCCCTCCCATGGGGCAAAGATGAGCTCTGTAGAGTTTATGCTCAGTTTGCAAGCAGAAAGCTATGCTGTATTGGCTTGAGATACCAAAAAGATCCTGAATGCTAAAAGGAAACGAGTTGTGTTGGGAAGAGAAAGATGGCTTTGGAGACTGGTAGGGCAGGTTTAGAATCTCAGTTCACCCTGGAATGTTGGAGTAAGCATTACCTCCTCTAATCTTCACCTTGTTCATCCTTAAATTGTAGAAGCTATGTAATCAGAATCTTCAGAGGATAATGTGGGCCAACTGGGGAGTTTAAAAGGTGATGGAAAACAGGAAATCAGAGCTCAGGTCCTTATCTTGGGTGGATTTACTGACACATAAATGTTTCAGTTCTTCCAGATATTCACTATCTAAAGAAATCACCAGGCAGGACAACTTCCTCTAGTCAAATTTCTCAATTTCATGGTTGCTTCAACTTGGTTTGAATCTTAGACACAGGCTGAGTCTGACTTCTTTAGGCTGTGTGGAATATTTGATGGATACTAGATCACATGACCTCAAAATGGCAACTTTCATGGAGTTAGCACTAGACCAATACTCTGCAGGGAGACAGGGAGGTAGGAATGGTCAGCGGGGCAGTGATTAAGGGAAGAGTTTGCCATCACACCCATGTGGGCTTAATAGGCCAAATTAATTAGCATCATTAAAACTCAGTTTTCTGTTCTATAATGTGGAGAGACTATTCTATATTTTCCTTAGAAATAATGCCTACAAAATGTTTAACACATTTTAAGCACTCAGCAAATGCCTGTTTTAAATATTCCAAGTTTTAAGATCCCTCTAATATCCCTTCTCTATATACTCTATTTAAACTTTATATACATATGCACACATGCGCGCAATTGTAAAATTGATTTTCTATTTAAAAATTGTGGGTGATAGCTCTTAGTTTATATCAAAGTCATGAAACAAATAACCTCCTAAAAGTCACATGCTCCAGGGATCTCCTTGAATCACTTACCTATTTTTAGAGAAGAGCGAAGGGAGATCCATAGAAGCCAGTTGTCTTGCTTGGGTCATATAGAGAACTAGTGATTGTTTCCAGAAATGCTCAGTCAATTGTTAGTATCATGAAGTCAGGCAATTTTCCACAAGTTATACTACTGCAAAGTATCTAATATGGGTGGGGTCCTGTCAGTCTCTTTTGAAATTGTGCCAAAGTGTGTACACTCAGTTACCAGTTGCTGATTAAGGCAGACGTGTGGAGGGTTGTTTCACTATTTTATCACATGATGCCATCTTCACTAGAACTATAGAAGCAAAGTCTCCCTTTAAGACCCTTATATATGATGGAATCTTGCCTGAGCTATGATTAAGACATCACCAGGAACGCTGTCTTCCTGATCTTGTGCTCTCTTCCTGTTTCCGGTAGAAAGATCTAGCCACTAAATGGAAGATTGACTTGGCTGCCTTTATCACTGTGGTCTTTAAAGGCAGAAAAAAATTTGTCCTATTCTGGCACTGCTGACTACTAGCTTTGTAACCTTAGGAAACTCACTTCACCTTCCTGAGCCTTATTATCCTCATCAGGAAAGCCTGAGGTAGTAATCCTTACTTCATAGACTTGATATCATGGTCAAATACGGCTGTGTGTGTAAAGAGCTTAAGGAAGCTCCTGGTGCCTAAAAGAGCTTGATAAATGACAACCATGGTAATTAGCATGATAAGTTCCTCAAGAAAATGTTCAGTCCCTTCATGATTCTTAAATTCTGGCAGGAATAAGTGATGGAATAAAATGAAATCATTTGGTAAATTCTGCATCCAGGAAACCACTTAATGCCAGGCAAACTGACTTGCTGTTGATGTCTGTTTGAAACATGATTCATTTTCAAAACTTTGAACTATTTTGAGAAGTTAACTATATCATGCATTTTTAAACAATTATAGCAGCATAGCTTTTGCCAAAGAATGACATAATATGACCTTCTTGAGTAAAGGATGGGGATATAAAGATAACAAAGAAGAGAATGAAGAGTTTTATACCAGAGGGGCTAACCAGAAAAATAAGTTCAATGAGGACTATGTAAGAATTCTGTAACTTTAATAATTATTAGTTTTTAGTTTCCACCATTTCAACTCCATTTCCTCATGCATAGTAGACTTAAAGTCTATAAAAGCTCAACTTCTTACTAACTGTGGACTCTTAGACATGTCATTTCATCTTTTTGTACCTCGGTTTTCTTTATAAATTGGGGATAAAATAATATTTACTTGTAGAGTTATTTGGAATATTAATAAAATAATATATAAATAGGACTCAGTAACAAGTTTACTTTGAAGGCATATTTGAAAAATATACAGTTAGCCAAATGCCCAGTGTGGTGTCATAGTCACTACATTATTTTTTCCCAATGTGAATTAATAAAAGATACCATATATATAACTGATGTTACAAAAGTCAGAAAGCAAGTGAAGAAGAGTTCATCTGGAGTGGGAGGGCAATTACACCCTCAAGATCACACATCCTTTATAAATTCCTAAAATCAAACCTTCTTCATGCCCTAATAAACACAAGTGTATGATGTTGGACGCCATAGCTCTTATACCTTCTCCAGCCTCGAATTTCCAGTGTATCCTTTAGTACATCCCTTTAGCTCTCTGGGCTCACTTTTCTCATCTGTAAAACAAGGGTAGTGGAAATAGATGATCTTTTCAACCTCTTAAAGTGTTTCGATCTTCAAACGCTTTTCATTCTACAACATAACTTCACATTTTTGTCTTCTGGGCTCACCATTCCCTGAACTAGTGCAAAGACAACTAAATTCTACAAATATTTTATCATATTACACAGAGAAGACAGTATATTAGTGATGTACTATGACTTTCTAAACTTTTTCATAAGGCAATCAAAAAATGGGAATAATTTCGCAAATTTTGTCAGAAATAATGTCTCTGCCAGCAAAGGCTTTTAAACAGTAATGTTGTGAATTCAAGGTTGTGTTGATGGGGATGGGTGTGAGAGAAACCTTTCTAGTAATTCAAAGTAAAGTAAAATGGACTGTAATTTGTATCTGAATTTTTTTTTTTTCACCCTTGGAGTTATCTGCTCTAGTTTGATACTATTGTTTGCCCCAAGAGAGAATGCAGCTGTCGCTCTCTGTCTGGGGGTAGATATCCATCACCTGGAATGTATCACAAACTATTAATAATGCATCACAGCAAATCTACTTGTCTCAATAAACACCTTGTCTCCGAGCACAGATATAAGGTCCAGCAGGCAGATGTTGGAATTTATTATTGCCGCATTTCGCTTTTCCTTTTTCTCCAAAGATGATGTCCAGTTTCTGAGCTCCCCTGTGGTTAGTACAAAAAGAGGAAACTAACATTTACTGAGCAAACTCTGTGTGCCAGAAGCACATATGAAATCACATCAACAACCCGGAGAAGTGTATCTTGTCTATCCCGCTGTGCAGATGAGAAGACTGAAAGAAAAGAGGGGAAGTGACTTGCCTAAGGAGTCTCAGCTCACAAGTACTGAGAAAACTTTAAACTATAAGTCCAGGTGTTTTCACCTCAAAGTTCTTTCTCTTGCCTTTGTAACATGTGGTTAAGTCTGTATTTTTCATTTTTACCTTTCCTAATGTACCATAACACTGTAAAAAGTAAGTGCTCAGGGAAGCTTAAACAAATTGAGTTTGTGAAAGATGAATGTGAAAAAAATCCTTCAGGACATCTATCTGAATATAGATTCCTACCCAGGGACTGGGCTGTGAACCCCCAGAGCACATAGAGTTCTCCCAAAGAGCCGATTGGTTCCTAAGCCATTTCACTATTTCTTTTCCTGACTCTTAGTCTTGGATGGTGTCTGTAACCCAGTTGGCAAAAAGGCAGCTCTTTGTAACCTTTGATTATAGAATGCAGCAAGTTGTACTCAGACGTTTCTGTTTCCCTCTAAGCATGACTCCTTGCCTGGTTCAGGAGGGAGTGTTGCATGTTCACAATTCATCTCATATCTTAGTCTTGCCTATAAGAGATGAAAAAAAAAAAAAGACCGGCCAGCACCTTTAACCCTTTGCATCCCTGTCCCTACCAGAATATTAGCTCCTTTTCAAGAGAGAATGATTGAATTGCTTGATGCACATGTGCCATGCTTTACTAGTAGACAGGGTCACCAGTGGTCTTGTACAGTAAATGGTGACAATCTATGCATGCTCCAGAAGGAGGGCAGCAGGGCGGCTGCCTCCTCTAGGCAGCTCCTTTGGTTAGAGGACTCAGCATCTGCCGTGCAGGACCTCCTAGTATAGATTCAAAGATGAGAGACTGGGAAGGCATTTTTAGTTTTCTAGGTCATAGCTCTAATACCACTGTCTACGAAGTTCCAAACTGGGGGTTACAGGGTAATGTCAGAGCTAAGAATAAAATTGTCACCTTGTTTTCTCTCTAACTACTGCCATTATGCATGTGGCACTCCAGATCCACAAATCCAAAATGGAAGAGGGGATTGGGGCACTGAAATCCCACCCAAATCTCTGGCTACTCACTCTCAGTTGCATTCCCCTTAAAGCCACGGAGGTGCCAGCATTTGTGTTGCTGATTCCAGTGCACCTTGCCAATGACTTCCATTCTGGAATCAGCCCTCTTAGATCCCATTGTAAACTCCATTTTACAGATGAGAAAACTAAGGCTTGGAAGTTCAGTTTCCTTGTCCTCCTTAAGAAGCCGTTGAAGAGTTAGGTTGGGATTCCTTGGAATTGAGCTGAAGGGTTATCACTGCTTAGGAGGATCAACATATATGTCTTTAGCTCTCATGGAAATAAAAACTGAAACTCAAATTCAGGGGGGGCTGAGGTGCCCTTGAAGGAATTTGTGCATCCATTTCCCCGTGAGGCTGCTCCCAGAGATAGCCCGAGCATTGCGCAAAGGAGTTCTCGTAAAAATAGGCATAGCTCACTGGGCTCCATTTCCACAGCCGCAGGAGGATGAAAACTCCTTAGTGGTTATAAGAAACGGAACAATTTTACTGACAAATTAAAGGTTTGGGAGGCAGTGAGAGAAACTGGTCAACTGCAACTTCAGAGGAAGCCACACTGAGCATTTCAAAGGCTCCACTTCAATTACGAAGGGAGAAGCTGAGGTCTGGGAAGTGGTCCCTAATGTGCAGGCACCCAGCATTGAATATGCTCCTTATACTCAGCAGGGCTTGAGGCCTTTTAAGGAGGGACCAGATAACAGGGGAGGGAGGGGCGGATGAGAGAGAGGGAGAGGGAGAGATATCTGCCAGAGCAGAGTCCTGCCCTGCTCATAAAACTGTAGCGGGTAAGAATGGGATTTTTGAGATTGCTGTTTCCAAAATGAAGAACAGAGCGGGGAAGCAACCGGTCAAAACTACTTCAGCTTGGCAATGAAGGCTGGCCTTGGCTGCACGAATGAATTGAGATTAATGTTAATGAAGCACCTATTATAATATATATAATATATCATGTATATCATATATAATTATTATATATAATAGATATAATCTAATATATGTGTATATATTAATCCTAGCAGCCATGTTCTATTACCTACATTTTTTTTAGATAAAGAGAGTGAGGCTCCTCTGAGTTTAAGTAGACCCTGCACAGCTCACAAATGGCAGAGCAGTTGACCTCTTTTCCTAAGACCTATGAACATTTCAGGAGCCCCCAGATGTCATTTCCTTCAAATGAGCCTCCTTGTTGACTCAGGTCTGGGTTAAGTGTCACCATCTCTGAATTTCTACCGCATTCTGCATTCTGCCTCTCTATTGTGAGAGAATCTACGAGTGCTTTCAATCCCAGCCCCCCAGCACAGCTCAAAGATTGTATGAAAATGAGATGCTATCCTGAGCCTTCTGGTACCTTCTTTTTTACTTGAGAAGGCCCATGAACGTTACCTACATTTCCCTTCTAACCTAATTCCATGCTCTACCTCTTTATCCTCTTCATCCTCCTTCCTGTTTCCCCATAAAACTCTACTATCAGCCTCCAGTCGAGAGGAAAATTAGTCAGTACATGATGTCACTCCCAGGCATAAGTAATGGAGAAGTGTACCATTCATTTTCCATCCAGAAATTTTGTAGTTTCATTAACAGAAATCATCGCCATCCATTGAGATGCAAAGGATTAAATTACAGTAGTGCCAATGATAATAGCCAATGTTCACTGAGAATTTACTATGTTCTCTCCTTTTACAAGTGTTTCCTCATTTAATTCACACAATAGTCATGAAACATATGAGGTAACATCATCTCTATCTTACAAATGAGAGAACTGAGGCTCATCAATGTTGTCATTACTCAAGATTGCACAGCAATAATTTGGATCTAGTTCTACGTCCAAAGTCAACAAAGTTTCTCCTATATTAGCTGCCTTTAAAAAAATAAATAAATATAAGGAGTAATGCCAACAGTCATATATTGAGCTTCTATTAAATGCAAGCCACTACCACACATTCCATGTATGAGTCATTTAATAAGTTCATGCATGCAGAAATAAAGTTAGGGTCCTTTAATGGATTGATATAAAAGGGACTCATGGAGCTCAATGGATTTAGAGATGTTAAGGCAAACAGCTGGACCAAATGTCCACGTGCGGACCCTTCCAGGATTCACAGACAATATTCTAAAGATATGTGAGACCACATGGAAATCAGCAAGAAAAATACACACGTCTTCAAGTACATGGAAATCAGCAAGAAAAATACACACATCTTCAAGTACGGTTTTATCGCCTTGTCAAGGCAGGGGCTCTTCCATCTTTGCTTAAGCATTGTCACTGTGGGGCTCCATGGTGTGGCGACTCCGGGCAAGTGGCCCCTACATGAGAAGGTCCTGCTCCCTGCGGCTGATGTGCCATGTCTTAGCACAATTTTCTCAGCAGTCAGAATGGAGTGGCAATTATTTAAAATTGGCACAAGTCTGCATACTCCACTGGATTCTATTTTATCCCACTTTAAGCCTTTCCCTTGGGACAGCTTAAACAGCTCTATCTTTTTAATGACAAACTATCCATCCATAGGGCTTGAAATGAAATCAAGCTTTTGTTTAGCAATCGGTCTGTTTATTTATTTTCCAAGTTCATGAGTTTATATGCATGCTGCTTTTAATGGGCAGTGCATAAAAATGCCTCTTTTTGTTTTCTTTTTGTTTACGTAACAGCTATTATCAAGCCATTAGAGGCAGGAAAGTACCATTTACCTTCCAAGATGAGCTGTATTTTTGTATGTGTATTCTATGCAGACTGACCAATATGTTAAACATCCTTTTTAACTCCTCCTTCTGCTATAGATAGCTTCAAATCAGCTAAACAATTTTTCCCAGTAATGCATTAATGACACACAAACATAGACTGGCATGGATATATACATATGCTTGTGTACACACAAATGAACACACATATACGCACATACACACATATCTGCACACACAGAATCAAACTTTTCAATCAAAATGAAAGTCTGTGGCAGAGAATGTGAAATGAGTTCTAGCTTAATCAAAATCCAAGGCATGGTTATGTAAATCCAGAGTCTAGGACACCATAGTATTGTTTTAGGTCCATGTATAGCCCATTTAAGCTTTCATAATCAACTAAAATCATTTTTAGATTGTACCCAACAGGCACAACCCATACGGATAAAAACTAAAGAAAGTCATTCTTTATCCAATAGTTTCCAAATATATACGTAATGTACACAGACAAAATAGCCAAATATGAGAGCTGACTTTTTTTTTTCCAGGATTTCATTGATTTTTGAGAATAGTGTGATCGAATCTCTGGGGGTGATTAGATTCTTTCATGGGCGGGGCAGAGGTAGAATTCAGTTTTACTTTGTTTAACATTTTTGGTGAGAGGGGCAAAGTGCAGGTAACCCGCACTGGTGACTGTCATTTTCTGGATCTTTTTGTAAATATCATTTCCCATAATAATAACCATTAAAAATCTGATAGGAAGGCCATGATTTAAATTCACTTTTACTTCTGTGAAGAATTATCTTCATTTTATTATTGATCAGGATGGGACAAAGAGTGATTGTTGGCAACTAGGAAAGTTCAGATTGACGAGACTATAAACACTGAAGGAAATCCCAGGCGTTCAATAGCTAAAGATTATTAATCTCAGTCCTCTGATTGATATCAAAACCTAGAGTGACAGAATGTATTAAAGCAGTGGTTCTCAAAGGCAATTTGTCTCTCAGGGAACATTTGGAAATGGATAGGACATTTTTGCTTGTCATGACTGGAGATGGGGGTACTTCTGGCATCTAGTGGGTCGAGGCAAGGGACATTGGAAACGTCCTGCAATGTACAGAGCAGCACCCTAAAACAAAGACGTACTTGGCCCAAGATGTCAATAATACCAAGATTGAGAAACTCACCATCTTCCCTCTAGGACACCTGATGCTCTTCTGCATTTTACAGTTATGACCACTTTTATGTATCAGTATTCTAAGAAGGTTTGGGAAACAAATGGAAATATTAGCACGTGTTTTAGGAAGAAGAATAAGGCAGAACTGGATGTAAAGCCTGTCTCTGTCGCCTATAATCTGTGCATCTTGGGGAATGGCACTCTCATACTGACTTAGTTTTCTTGTCTGCATATTTAGGGAAACACTAGCATAAGCTTCATCAGATTGGTGTAAGGATTAAATGAGATAATTCATATTAAGAGTTTAGTGAGACACTGGGAATAGAGTACGTTTTCAACCCCTTAGTTGTTTCTATCTTCATTACTGTAACCGTTACTTCATGTGGTATTACCATTTTCTGGAGAACACTCAGTTTTTAATACTTTTGCTTTTTTAGAGAAAGCTTTTATCTCAAGGGTAGGTAGACCTGCATTCACTCAAGTTTGATTCTAGATGGCAACAGAATCAGAGTACAGGGCAGAGAGCCAAGTTGCAGGAGGGAGCTGTGAGTTGTCTTTTAAAGAAATGCTTTTCTATGAACAACTCTGGAAACTCTTTCAATATGGTATCCTCAGTATCTTCTCGGCACACTCAGAGCCCCTTGAAAGTGACAGTACCCTCTACTAAACAGAGCATCATTCTACAGCTAGGACTCGACTAACTTGTGGAATCAGAACTTTGCCTTCATCTCAGCGCTGTTCTTATGTAGCAAAAGAGCATCAGGTAGCCCACGAAGCTCAGGGGAAGTTCCTGTGTGAATTAAAATCACTGTCATGGAAGGACTAGAAAGGAGAGAGTAAAAGGTTGAGGTCAGAGGGAGAGATGTAAAATGTATGAGTTCGATATTATTGAACTTAGAGAGTTCAGGAACATTGTGCAAGGCCACACCACAAGTATGTGGGAAACCAACATCCAAATTCCAGAAATCCCTTGTTCTCAATCCTTCTATTATTTTTCCTTGGACTAAAAGAAATCCCCTGATTGGAGAAGCTATAAACAGGATCTGAACTTTGGTAGCTACAAGAAAGGCAGAGAGAGGCAATATTGTTATTGATAAGACATTGCAAAGAATGAAGTAGAATGTGTTGTTTACTGCCTAGTACAGAAAGCAGAGAAATAAGAAATATCTATCAAGCTCTGGCACATATAAAATAAACTTTCTGTTGAAAAACAAGAGGGAATTTTTGTGTTGGATGCTAAATCCCTATGCTAGCTGTCTGTTTCACCACTGAATGGCAGGATGGCAACACCCATGGGCAAGCATAGTCCACACAGCCTTGTTTGCCAATTGGGAGTTGCCACTCCATCCTTTGGGGCCCCCTGATCGACTTTGAAATCCTTTATGTAAACTGTCATTCTAACCAGTGTGCATTGGTTCCTATAAGGAATAACTGAGTCATTGTGGAACTCGGAGGAATATTCAATGCTTATCAAGGACATTCACTGAAGGGGAGAATTCCTTCATCATCATCATTGTTACTGTCATCATCACCATCATCAGCATTATACCATCTCCATCATCATCATCATCATCACTACCATTATCATTGCTGCCACCATCACCATCATCACTACTGCCGCCATCTTCCCCCATCACCATCACCGTCATCACCACCACCACCATCAGGATTGTTTCCATCAACACCACCACCACCACCATCATCACATTACATCACATATTGGGTTTGCATTAATATGTCATTTATTCCTCATAGCATGAGGAAGGCAAATATTATTAATCAACCTTCCTTCCTACATAGTTGAAGAAACTCAGGCTCAAATGAGTAAAATAATCTGTCCAGGATCATACTTGGGAAGACGTTCCTGCTACATAGCCATTTGTTAGCATCCTGCCCAATCTTCTAGGTTTCATGCAAGTGTTCTGTCCCTCACTAACCCATCTCACCATCTCAGGGCTGTTGGTGCATCTCTTGTGACAGCATATTCAGGATTTCATTGTGCCTGTTGAGATATGGTTAATTAGACATCACAGCTAGCCAAGAAATGAGAAGGTAGAGACTCTAGTATTTCCCAATGCACAGTTAGCACTTAACATATTAAATAGTTGCAATATCAGTGGCTTTGAGGTAAGTTCTACAAGTTTGTGAATCTCTTCCTGGATCCATATTAAAACTCTAAAATAAATGTTTATTTATTTAATAAGGCTGTAGTTGAAGCACTCCCAGCCTGAAAAACACAAGATAAGAAAATAAAAATTATGTTTAACTCCAAGGCTGACCAAGTCAGATGTTTTCTATAAAAATACTTTCCAAAAGAGATAGAATTTATAACTCAGCCATTGTAGGATCCTTGGGCCCAGGGTCTGGGCACTCTGGCTTACTCACTGTGAGCCATCAGTCCCTTGCAAGGCTAGAACTCTCATCAGGCTGTAATTCATCCGTTTGTTTCCCAGGCAGTGAACTCCTTAACTACAAAGACCTTTCCTCATTTATCTCTGAGTCCCTATCCTATCACAAAGCCTACAATAAAATGGGTGCTTTGTACTTTGTATATACTCTCAGATGAATGAATGAATTTATTTTTCTTTGTTTATCAATTTTTCCAACTGCAAAATGTTAGGAGATATGCTAGGTGAGCCCCAGGGAACACTGCAATTCTCACATGATAAAAGAGTATGGAATTTACTGGCATTTGGTCTGGTCCAGAGCAATGAATAGCTGATATGGATCATGTTCCTTTGCAGTTTTAGAGACGATAAAAAAAGGCTTAATCAGATTCACAAGGCCATTAATTTGGCATTATCTTTGCAAATGAAATGCATGACTACTGGTCAGGAAAGAACCCAGATAATGCTCCCCTACCATTTTCCCTTTTCTTCAATTCCAGTGCTACAGATCAAGCTTAACTGCACTGATGACCATCCACCATCCATCTACCTCCATGGCATCTCTGCAGCAAAAAACAAAACAAAGCAAAAAAAAAAAAAAACACAGGAAGAAAGTGGAGGAAGGGAGGAACAAGAAAATGAGCAGCCTCCAAGGGCCTCTGAGTCTGAACACAGGCAAGTGTTAGTTAGGGTTCTCTAGAGATATGAAACCAACAGGAAATATCTGTAAATATGAGATTTATAAAATGTCTCACACAACCATGGGGATGCCAGAGTCCAAAATCCATAGGGCAGGCCACCAGGCTGGCAAATCCAATGAATGTTCTTGACAAACTCCACAGGAGAAGCTGGCTGGCTGAAGAAGTGATAATTGTCTCTTCTTCCTTAAAAGCCTTCAACTGATTGGATCATATCCAAGTTGACTGGATTATCTCATTTGCGGAAGACATGCCCTTAGTGGATCATAGATGTAATCAGCCACAGATGCAATCAACCAACTGATGATTTAATAAACCAACCTTTGGATTTATCAAACAGCCATGAAATGTCTTTGCAGTAATGATTAGGCCAGTGCTTGCCTGACCAGACAACTGGGCACCATCACATGACCAAGTTGACACCTGAACCTATCACAGGAGGCAAAGCAGAAAAATGGAGTAAAGACACCCATTTCCCCTGTCTATGGCACAAACAGATGAGGTGAAGAGTTAGGTCTCCATAAGACTCCAGAAGAGTATCCAAGTAAACTGGCCACTCAGACTATTCCCAGCAGTGGACTTGTCAAAATCAGATTGTTACCAGCTACACGAGGAAAGACTCCAGCCTCAGATTGGGAATATACAGGTGGAGAAAAGAAAAGCCAACTTGCAACATCTGAAAGGCTGGCAACAAACACAGTCCTTTTAAAGCCCAGCCCCCTTTTCTACACACTGAGCACTTACGAAGGGCACTTGGGAGGGTGGTGGGGGTGTGCCAGTTTGAAGCTATTATGTACCTCAGAAAAGCCATGTCCTTTAATCTTCATTCAATATTTCTAGGTGGAATCTGTTTTACTGTTTCCATGGAGATGTGACCCACCAATTGTGGGTGGCAACTTTTGATTAGATGGTTTCTGTGGAGATGTGTCTCCACCCATTCAAGGTGGGGTTGCTTCCTGGAGCCCTTTAAGAGGGAGACATTTTGGAAAAAGCTTTAGAGCCATGAGAGCTACAAGAACCGACAGAACCCTAGGGAAGCCATTGAAGAGAAAGCTAGCAGATCTTGCCATGGGCATTTCCAGCTGAGAGAGAAACCTTGATTGTCAGTGGCCTTCTTGAACCAAGGTATCTTTCCCTGGATGCCTTAGATTGGACATTTTTATGGCTTTGCTTTAATTTGGACATTTTCATGGCCTCAAAACTGTAAGCTTGCAACTTAATAAATTCCCCTTTGTAAAAACCATTCATTTCTGGCATATCACATTCTGGCAGCTTACAAACTAGAACAGTGGGGCAACACTCTTTGTGGGACTTTCCTAATAGTTTATGGCCCCACTGGAGGACTGAATATTCCCCTCTCTGTATGAGAGAAACAAGATAGGTGGTAAATGGCTCTGATGATTTACAGAATATTCAGACAAGCCTTTATAATCTCTTCCAGCTTACTTCAAAACTTAATAACTGAAGTTCTTGGTCCCTTCCAACTCTTTCTCTTCTTATCCAGCAGAGAGATCTTAGAAGTTTATTTCTGCCTATGTCACTCCCTAGCTAAAAACATTTCGGTGTTTTTATAATGCTTTTAGAGTAAATACAAATATTCAATTATTTTAGCAGACTCCTACACATCCTGTCTACTGTCCCTGTCTGTATGTCTTCCAATGCAGCAGGATTTGCTCCTTTTGTTTCAGCTCCACCAAACTCCTTTTGGTTTTTAAAAAATTCCTTGAACTCTACCCCCTTATCCACCCACTCTTGAAATAAATCTTATCTATCCATTAGATCTCAGATCTGTCTACCTTCCCTCGGGGACACTTGTTCTGAACAACCAGCCTAGGTTAAGGCTCTCTCTCATAAGTTATCAAAACACCCTGTACTTTTCCTTCTTTTTGCTGCCATTCAGATCAGCAACATATTATGCCTGTATATCCCCACCTTCTATCTTCTCACTGTCTGCCACAAGATAGCTACTCAGTGACTTCATATTTGTTGAATGGAATTTGTGGAATGTTAACTAAAAAAAAGAATGAGAGTTAGGGTAAACAGGCTAGTTGGGGAAACACCATGTTAATGGCCTCAATTTGTCAATCAAGGAATCAATTGATCTATATTTCTATGCACATGTGCATGGTGTGGAGGCACACAACCTTTCTGATTCTGTCTTGGTTGTCTACTATAATATATCCAGAGACATCATGAACATGTTATTAATACCAAATTGTATATATGAAAAAGAGCCTTTTATTCAAAGTCAGGAGACAGGGTTTTAGACTCAGGTTCCAAAGTGATTAATTGCATGACCCCTGTTTATTATCTCATCTCTATATGTTTCATATTTGTCATTTATAAATGATGATGTACTCATTTATTCAATAACTTTGAGAAGTCCTTTGGTGTTTAAAGCTGGCCTAGATCTTTAGTGAAAATAGAAAGTGAGAGCACCATCTTTGCAATTGGGAACCTTCCAGTTTAATGGGAGATAGGCATATAAATAAATCTTCACAGTAACAAGGTAAGTGCCATTTTCAAGGATTGGACAAAGGGTTATGGAGGTGAGAGAAGGAAACCACTTCAGGGTGCCATTTGCAGATGTCAGAGATAGCACTCCTGGAAAGACTGTTTTCAGAATTAAGTTAAATGATGAACTCACCCACCACATAAAGGAAAGTAATGGGCATCAGCCCTAGGGCCAGAAAGTACTTAGTGGAAATCCTACTCCACTTCTTACTCACTGAGAGCTGAGGTTTCTACTTAGCCTGTCTAAGATCATTTTTTTCATCCACAAAATTGCAAGTGATAACCTCTCCCTTGCCATTTCCTGGTAAAATCTAGAGAAAAATATATGTAAAGGACTTCTTAATGACAGGTCTGACTCACAGTAGGTGCTCAATAAGTGATAGCTGGGTTGATATTTCTGACTATATGCCATCGCAGTTTCTGGGAGACCAAGGCAGGTGATTTTGGTGGACTCAGTATATTTCTGCTGGGTGGGGTGGGGTAGCTTGCATAACTAACCTGAGATGTAAGGTAAGACAGCTGAGCTTTGCCTTTTGATGTACTTTTCCTGAAGTGACTCTCAAAGGCTCTGTCAATATCAGTTTTCTTGCAATATCTGGAAATTATAGAACACTAAGGGGATGTTGCAGGGAAACCAACCTCTGACCACAATGGTGACCCCGGGAGAGATTAGGTGCAGGAAGATTCCCACCGGGCCTTCACCAGGGCAGCATGGCAGGCCTCCTTTATTATTTTCCAGAACTTGAATGGATTGCCTGGGCCCCGTGGAGAAAAGGAAGGAAGGGGGGTAGAATGCAGATAATAGGAAATGCTTTCAGGCAGAAAAACAGAGGGGATTTTAAAGATCTTAATGAGTTTGAACTGTTCTAGGCTCAAAGTCCTGAGTGGTCTCATGAAAGGTGGGTTTGGGCTCATAGATGCCTCTATGTTGAGCACAATCAGGACCCAGCAGTCTATTAGCTTTCACTTGTTTTTTAAGACTCATCTCAGACATTTCCCTCTCTAAGATACTTTCCCTGATCCTACAGATCAGGTTAGACCCTGTTCCTGTCTCTGTCATTCCGCTTATGATTCCACATCATTTGTAGCCACCACGTTAAATGAGGAGGTCCCTAAAAGGCACATCCATCTTGGTCCCCAAATCTGCCAGCCAAGACAAGCTCTTTTACTCCTAATTGATCAATATGGAAGACCCCTAAACTTTTTCCTTCAATCTCAGTCCATGCAAGCAGTTCTCAAGCCAATTCTATTCACACACACACACAACAGATTTGGGAGGAGGGACATGAGGCCAGCTTTTCTTCCTTCTCCCCCAGTATATTGAGGCTTTATCCTTTAAATTGTCAATTTTTCTGAGCCACAACAGAGTGAGATTATGCGAAAGCACAAAGGAAAGGTCTTATTTGATTGGCACTCTTATAGAGGTATGACCTGCATACAGCCCTGGGCTTGGAAGGTATTTAAAATAGACTTCCTCAAGAGGCAAATTTTGGGTTCTTCAAAGACCCCAGCTTCATTTACTGGGGCTCTCTCACCCACAGTTCCCTTGCTGGGGAAAATGTTTCTCTGTTGTGGTTGATCAGTGACTCCTTTCTCAGCCCCTAGGTACCCAGATTCTCTGATAGGATCTATTCAGCCCTCCAGTCAACCCTGTTTGGAGCAACTTAAGAGGATCCCATGTTATATCTCTCTCTTACTCTTGAGTGTGTGTGTGTGTGTGTGTGTGTGTGTGTGTGTGTGTGTGTGAGGGGTTGAGGGGGGCTCTTTAGATCAGGGTAAACACGCAGCATTTGCAGGGTGAACTCTAGAAGTATATGCCACCCAAATCAAGGTTCTTTCTCTTGAAACTGAAACGCATTTCTTCTCCTCTTCTTCCTCCTCCTCTGTCTACTCTTCCTCCCCCACCTCCTTCTCCTCTTTCTTCTTCTTCTTACTTTTGTTGTCTGCTATGACACCAACAACACAAGAGTCATCCATTAAATCTTCCCGGTAATTCTGCCAAGGCCCCTTGTGGAGGCTTGAAGGAAGGAAATACTCTCCTCCCATCTCCACGGAGAGAAGTGGAGAGGTTCACAGTATCCTGCACAGTATACTGCCAGCTTTCCCAAGTGGCCCTCTTTTAATTTTCCATGGTTTTGGTGTGATTGAGACATTTAATAATTATCACCCCAGTTTTCTAACTCTTGTCTTGAGGCCTCAGTCAATGCTTCCACTTTAACATCCTATTTGATCATGATCTTTGATTAATAAGAATCACTTCACAGCAATGGGACCTATTATGAGGAAGCTTAGCATATGAATTTGCACTTGGTAAACTGCTTCCTTATTTCTTAAGCTGGAAAACATGCAGAGATTCTAACTTCTTCGGGGAATTATTATATTGAAAGTAAAAAGAGAGAGTGTGGGGTTTGAAATGAGTAAATCTAGGCAAAGCAGTTTGAGAAATACTCCTAGAAAATTGTTAAATGCGTTCCAGAGCATTCTGATTCTTTAGCTCTTAGAGCCTTATCGGCCAAGGCCATGGGAGCCTAGCATGTTTCATACAATAAACATGAAATAGATATTTCTCTGAAGGGAATCAAGGGCTCACTCTTTAATTCTTTTAGTAAGCATGTCATCAGTGATAAAACAGTATAAATGTAAAAGTGTCTAGTAACATTGTGTGGAAGGGACACTATGTGGACAATAAATGTTCCAGTAAGTGACTTAAATGAGCAAATATCATTGATAATATCTTTGGTTTTCTGTCTTAAATATGTGCTTTCACATGTGAAACGTAATAAATTAATCCATTAGTATGTAGCTCAAGCATGAACCAGCAGGGTTTCAGGGATATGGCATTCATTCTTGGGAACAGAATTCTAGTTTTCTCACTAAACTTGGAATTGCTATTTCTATATTCCCAGTGCCGGAGGATATAAGTAATCCAGGTTATGTATATTAAGATATACAAGTATATTCTTTTAAAAAAAGTTAAATGGGTAAGTCAAAGAATGAATGAGTGAATGGGTTTTGGATCTGGGCACAGAGTGATGCATACATATAGAACCTAAACTCAAGAATCTCAAACCCAAATGAGAAAACACGTGTAAATGTTTTAAAGTAATGCAATGACTAGGAAGACCAAGGTGAATTCTCCCTGCAAGGAGCTTTCAGGCTTCTAAAGAGATCCTTCCCATTACAGGTCTCAGGATTGGATTCTGTTCCTCAAATGTACAAGGATCACTGAGGCTGATTCCTGCACTTGGTGGTCAAATAATTGAGTCAGTATCTTCCCCTAAGGTTTAGCTTTAAAATATCCAAGAGTTGTTGGAAGAGTTTAAGGGGAAAAATAGGAACAGTGGAGCAAGCACCTCAACCATCAGGCCAGATGAAAATTCATCAGCCACCCATTCATTCAACAAACATATGAGCATCTACTATATCCCAAACTCAATTATAGACTATAGGGGTTACAGAATGAATAAAAACAGACACAGTTTTTGCATATGGAGTATTTATTTGCTTGTCTAGTGGAGGAGATAGGTACTAAATAAATAAATATACACATAAACAAATACATATAAAATTGCATCTAGGATAAGTACCCTAAAAGAAAATTTTACAGTACTGAGAAAATGTCTAATTAGGTAGCTAGGAATTAACCAGGGCGCACAGGCATTGGAAGGCGGTAGATATTCCTACCCCAAAGTCTGAGAAATTTCTAAGATGTAATTTATCAAAATTTATATAATCTGTTGCACAGTCTATTTGCCATTCTTTTTTCCTTTCATTTCCTCCCATGCCTGTTCATGTATCCGTCTTTTAATTCAAAGTAAACACGTTTTTTATTCAATGTGTAATTTGGGTCAAATGTTGTGATGGTTGATCTCTTTTCAGAGCAATGAGATAACTCATTTCACTGAAACCCTGTGAGGTAGAAAGTAGAAAAGACAGTGACGTTAGACAGGCTTTAGTTTGAATTCTAGCTCTGTCTCTTGCCTATTGTGTGACTTTGGAGGAAATTGCTAAAACTTCCTGCGTCTTTTTCCTTATTTAGTCACAGTTTATGGTATAATTTTATCATGCAAGCATCATAAGAGCTACTTCAAACAGTTTTGAAAAACAGAGTGGGAATCTACCAGCTCATTACTTTAATGCATCCATTTGTATCCTTACCTCTTCTCTTTCTGAGTTTGTAGATGAGGAATGCACGTGTGCATAACTGGAGTGTAATCTCAACGTTCTCAGCATTTTGAATTCTATACCCAAAGTTTCTATATAATTTTCCCAGTTAATATGGACCTTAGTCCACATGACTTTCAAATACTCTTAAAATTCATGTTTTGGTAGAGGAGAAACAATTCCCAAGATCTGTAAGGCACTTCCCTGGAATGCTGAGACAATGACCTTGGCTCTGGCTGCCTCACTGAGAAGGTATGAATGGTGAGCTAATGAATGGAGCCCTGGGTGTCACAGGGGTTCAATTCTGCAGGAAGGGCAGGGATAATACACGTGAAAGTTGGCTACTTTATTTCAGTTCCAAAGTGACCTGGAATTAATTCTTAATTCTTCCCTTATTGTGTCCCTGCTTCTAAGAGACAGGAGAAGCAAGAGAGAGAGAGACAATTGGCAATTAAACACTGCGAGGACCTGGAACAGAAAACCACATGAGGGCTTGGGGCAAGGACAGAGTCATGAAAGCAGGGTTCACGAGACATAATTCCCTGGGATAATTGAAGCTGTCCATTAGTTTGTTTCAGGCATTTCCCCAATTGAAAATCGCTATATTCAATGAAAAAGAACCCCATAATTTAACTTTCTGGAGTTTAATAATAATACAACCAGTATGTTTTTGGCTAGTGTATAATATAAAAATAGGAAATTGGAGTTTAGATGACATTTAATTTTGAAATCAATAGTTATTTCCTATCCAAAAGTAATGCATTATGAGGGAACGCATTGATAGGAAAATGAATATGTACGCATGTATGAAATTTGCCTAGAGGTAATATTTATCACTGAGTTTTGTGTCACTGACAATTTTACGTCTATACATTTGTATGTTTTGATAGAGTTATTGTGTATAGCTGTGCTTTTATTTGCAAACTTGGGAACTCCTATACACAGTTTGTTTCTTCCTTTTCTCATTTGACAGTATTTTCTTTCCTTTTTTCATTTGACAGTAAGTACTTTCCTCTGCCACTAAGTATCCTTGGAATATAATACCTTTAACTGGTGAATTTGGATGCACTGTTCTTTATGGAAACATAGTGAATATTCCCCTGTTGCCTAGGCTATAGCTTATTACTAACAGTTTTCAGCTATCAGCATCACTGTGTTGGAGACTCTTACGCATGCAGTTCTGTCTGCAATTCTTTCTCTGGATAGATTCTTGATGGTTATATTAGCCAATCAAAAGATATGAATATATTAAGGCTCTTGATACATGATGCTAAATTATTTTTGCAAAAAATATGGATTTCCACAGGTATATAAAAGTGCCATTTCATGGGACTGTCACTCAACCTGAGTGTGCATAGTGGGTTTGATGGAGCAAGGGAAATAGGGTATAAGCATCATCAGTTTGAATCTTAAAGTAACATGTCTCATAAATGGGCTAATTCTCAATTTTTCTTATATAACTTTGCCATTTGTCTCTTCTTTTTCCTTTTGTGAATTTTCTGTTAATACCCTATGTTCATTTGTGAGACATCCTCATCCATTTTCTTGTTCTATCTGTATCATTTCTATTCTATCTGCTTTTGAAAAGGTGGTAAGTAACCTACAGCAAAAGATGAAGATGTGATCAATACATTAAAATCAGGCCAAACAAATCATGCCTTACGTGGACAGCTCAAGAATGTTGTAGTTTAGTAAACACTTTCTCACTCATCATCCCATTTGATCTTCGCAAGATATCTGTGAGGTCTGGTGTAATTACAGCCTTCGTTAGACAGATGTAGAAACTGAGAGTCCTAGTGGAGAGATGTTTGTGCTGGAGCACATCGTGGCTGCTAGCTGCCACTGCAGTCTGTGACCCTGTCACAGGGTCAAGCTCATTCAATAGATGAAGATTGCCAAGGACCTGCTATTTGCCAGGCAGTGTTCTAGGCACTGGAATACTTCAGGAAGCAAAATAGACAAAGTCTTCCTTAAATTTTAAAGTTAGGGGGAATGAACAGCAAGCAAAGATATACTTTATGTTAAGGGGATGAGCGTTAGGAAGGAAACTAAAGCAGGGTGAGGGTCGGGCTCAGGGTAGGAAAGGCAGGCAATATTGCCTAGTGTGCGCACTTATTAAGACGCTCCTGTGGAACTAGACTAGGGCTTTTTAAATAAAGGCAGGGAGAGAATGAGGAGGCTGCAGACCATTGCCACTTTTCACCCATCCCATGTCATGCAATCAAAATGCATTCAGAAGTCAGAAGTGAAATTGTGCAAATCCATCATCAATACCGCCTTCAAGGTCACCCGGAGAGCCAGATGTCCCCTCACGAGACACCGAGTACAGGCAAGCTGGCTGTTTGATGAGGAGGACAGAAATCTTGGGGGAGGCATAAACCACGGTTGCTGCTTCTATAAGAAATGCAAAGTAAATAAAGCAAGTGAAGACGAGGAGCAGCAAGGGAGACCCTACCCCTCGGAGAGTTCAGTGTCGCTTCCTGAACACAACCAAATAACTGTGCCGGCTCGTCCATCTGCAACGACAGCCCTTCCACTTGCTTGTCCCTTGATTGTGTGACTCAGATTACAAATATGGCCAAGGGAATCCCAGGCATCGTTGCAATGCTTAGGAGTCCCCAAAGAATCAAAGCGTCGCCTCCGCAAAAATCCCAATTCCCAGCATGAGGCTGGAATCCGAAAGCCAAATGGGGCATTGGAAAGATGTGCATTCATGTCACACAGCTGAGCCTGGAGTCCAGGGCTGTGTCTGACGGCTGTGAGATCATGTTTGGAGATGCTGATTGGCCTTATAATGACGGCTTGGTGGTGGAAGGTGGTGAGGTAAATCTTCATTTTTCAAAGACACTGGTAACAACATGGAGTCCTGGGAGGTTGTCTGCCGTCCTCTGATGACTCCAGGCTGCCGTCTGGTTTCTCCCTGTGAAAACTCACTGGGCAGACAGGACCTTCATTAAACCTCTCTAGGTCCCACCCACACACAAAAAAGATATTTTTCTTCTCTTTTCCTGTTATCTTAAGCTGAATTTTAGAGCTTCCCAGTATTGGTTTCCGAGTCTTCTTTGCAGACTTTAATATTTTAAAACACGACAAACATTAAATGAGCAGATACTGCTGCCAGGCTTTGCACAGAGCACCGCAATTGAAGAAATGCACATTGCTGGCTGGGGAGGAGGGGGCAGTTTCTGTGAGCGTGTCATATCTACCATCACCTTCATTATTATAAGATCAAAATTCCCTCTCAGCACGTGCATGCATTTTACACACAAAGACACATAAAGAATCAGAGCCCTGGGTTTGCACACTTCTTGGCCAAATGGAAAGAACAGGTCAGGGTGGGGGGTGGACATGGGAATCCCCTGAGCTGGTCTTTTCCCATCCAATGACATTGCTTTCACTGCCGCCCTACAGCCCATAACTCTCACAGCTGTGTCTTGCCCCTATCGGCTCCTAAATTCTCACTAGGGCTTCCGCTCATTTTATTCAATTGGCTATGAGACTATTGATTGTGCCAAACATTGTGCTGAGGATACATTGTCAGACAAGTCAGATAAAATCCCTGCTCTTGTGAGATTTTCACCATTTGGGGAATGCCAGGATTTATTAAACAAGGCATTTTCAATAAGATTGGTCATGCCTTGGAGAGGTACATGGTGCTGTGGGGAAACAGGAGTTCTTACTTTTCTAGGGGCCAAGAAAAACTCCTCAAGGGGTGTGAAGTTTACCCTATACCCGGATGGATGGGGTGTGTGGTTGTGCATGTCAAAGGGATGGAGACAGAAATAGAGATAGATGGTAGGTAGAGAGATAAATAGATACATGGATAGGTAGGTAGATACATAGATAGATAGAAACAGAGATTTCGAAAAGGAGAAGGAGCTTGTGGACCTCCACTCTGATGACTATTTGAGTGAAACCAGAGAGCCTCCCTATTTCCAGTGCAAATCTCCTGACTGTTTGCTCTGTATGGGCAGGGGTCCTCTGGCCCCCTGCGCTCAGCACCCTACTGAGGATCTCAGACATAATTCTTGCCTCCTACTTCCTTGGGAGTTGTCTTCAAGCACACAGGGGGCCTGGAATCTAAATCTCACCACTAAAAAGGCTTTGGCCAGATTTTTATCTACATCAAAGGGAAGAAAAAGCTGAAAATGGAACCTGGAGGATGGAAAGGGTACATGTGGGTGTGAAATGAACACAAATGGTCAGTTGGAGAGTGTCACTCTAGGACAGCTCCATTTGTTTGTGAGAAGAGATAGGGGCAGGCTGACAGCTGTCAGGACCTCCCGTCAACACCCACTTGTCTTCACACCTAAACTTTTCTTGGCTTTCACCCCTCCCTGCCAAACACTTTCCTTTTTTTTTTTTTTTAACTAGCAAGAAACAGTAAACTCTAATGTTTCTATACCATGCTAAGTATATTATACACACTTTCTCATTTAACCTTCACAATATTCCTAACACAGAGGCATGATCGTGGTATTTATCTTACATAGGGAAGTCAGCACCTCATCCAAGGTCCCATGTCTTGTACTGTAAGAACCAGGAATCAACCCCAAATCAAGGCCACATCTGATTTGTGCCAAAATGTCAGAACTTATGAAGAAAGATGTTAAAATTTAGTCCAGAGCCTTAACACTTAAAGTGATTTTTTTTTTCCTTTTTACCTAGTTCTTTTTTTACAAAGTTACCAACTGTGTGTTGGTGTGTGGGTATAATTTTTTTTTTTGCAAAAAAATATTATATTATAAACATATTAGCATCAAACAAATCTTAGTAAGCATACTATAAATGACTTCACAGTCTACATAACATTGATGCATCACATGGATGTGTATACCATAGATTTCCCCCCATGTTGTTTGTATTGTTTTAGAAATATAAATACCATAATAATAACAATAATATAATGTATAATAATTATAATAATATAGTATAAATAATGCTGCAATGAACATCTTTATAGGTACAACATAATTCATTTCTCCAAATATGGTAAAAGTTCTCGTGGTCCCTTCTTACTCAGAAGTCCTAGCTCCCTTCTTAATAAGGGCCACATCTTAGCGGTTGTTTCCTTAAGCAAGGAACACAATAGCATGCAGCTTGTATATGTCTCAATTATTTGAATATTGATAGGTGGGTGTGTGTGCTCATAACAAAGCCACCGTAGAGGTTAACCACCAAGATGATGACACTGAACGGGGTGATTTCAGCCTACAACAAAGGCCCCAACTCTTCTTCCTGCCTCTCCATTTCTCTTCTAGTATTTGCTAGGGAAGATGCAAATTACACTGGCGAAGCACCTTTCATGCCCAGACTGCACACATAACAATTCCTTGACTCCTCATCACTTCCCTACAAAGAATGACTTTGGAAGAAAATGGAAATCAAGAGGAAGTGACTGATCCAGGACTATAGAGCAAGAAAATATTGAACTGGATTCAGACACAGGTCTGATCCAAGAAGCCCACACACATTCTACATGGTACCTTCCTTCTGAGAGACACCCTTGGAAACAAACCTTTGGTATCTGAGTTGAATGTATGAACCTGAAGTATATGTAGATATAAATAGATTTCCACTCTTTTTGAGACAAGTCTGACACCAATTCTTTCTGCATGGTTTTTTGCAAACATTATCACATATCAGGGATGTTTTCTCTCAGTACCCTGCATTTTTGGCTTTCCTACATGCCAGAGACCATCGCTCCCCACTCCAACTTCACACTTCACATTTCCCTTTTAGAGATGCAGGAAAGGGTCTGCAGCCTGCTGTGCTTGGCTGCGGTTTATGTGGAGGGAGGTTAAGCTGAGAGGCGCCAGGCTCTGCTTCAATTACACTTTGCCTGTTTTTAGAGCTTTAATCATGACCTCTTTCTCAATAGATCCTTTCAGAAAGGCCAGGGGGAGAATAGGCAATTGGAAACCTTGGTAGTAATCAGGGTCCCAGACCTCCAACTCCTGTAAGAAACATGGCTGGGACATAACCTTCATTAAAGGAAAAAAAAAGCTAAGAACTTCTCATCATCCTGGAAGGAATCCATGGGTGGTAGGGGCAGGGATGGGGGTACTCAGAAATCATAAACAACACGTGGAAAGAGTAGGCGACAATAATCAGTTTGTGACTTTAAATTAGGAGGTCTCCTGGGCAAGATGTTTATGGACAAAGAATGAAGACCCCTCCTGAGTTATGTAATGAAATTTAGGGCCCCCTGTAGCTGGAAAAGGGGTGGAGATACTGGGTAGGGATTCATTGGAGGCTTACAGGTCATTAGCCTTAAACATCCTGTGATGGGAAGAAGGAAAAGAGAGGGCAATGCATGTTTTTGGTGGACTACCACCCTCCCACCCCAGGATCAGACATTTGCATTTCCTCCCTAGAAGCCTATTCAGTGGGGCATGCCTGCTTTTGATTAATATAAAATGGACAGCCAGGCCACAGGGCTCCCTTCCTGGACTGGGCTGATGCAGGAATCTGGGCCTCTGTGCACTAGGTCTCATTGTTATAAGGAGAGACTCTTTCCTGACACTTTTAGTAAGCAGGCTCCTGCTCCCATTCCTGTCCCAAGTAGAGTGTGACACATGACGGGATTTAAAAGAGACGGTCCCCTGCTAGTAATATTTTACTGAAACCCTCACTCCCCAAACATTTCCTTCTCATGTAATTTGTTCACCGGGGACCACATCATTTATTGCACCATAACTACCGGCTATCAAGTGCCAAGCTCCTGAATGAAGAAACACAGAGATGGATATTGGTCCAGGTGGATGAATGAAGAAAATAGCAGTCATTATAATAGTAGCTAATCTCCAAAGGCACTTTTTCAGCAATTTACATGGATCAGCCCATTGAAGTTCCAAGAGAATATTGCAAATTAGGTCTGTCCCATAGCTGGAGAAAAAAATCTGAAGTTCAAATTGTTACCAGACAAAAGTTGTGGATTCTTTTGCCTAATGCACTCAACAATCAATTCCTGAGACACTGGAGTTTCAAAGAGAGAGAGTTTATTACTAGGCACGTAGTAGGAGAGCAGATGACCTAATGGCCCAAAATCTGTCCCCCCAAACTGCAGTAATTCTGATAGTTTTAATAGAGAAAAGATGGGCAGGGTTTAGGATGAGAACAGTGGCCCCAGATGATGGGATTAATGGTGATATAATTGTTGAGCATGTGCAGACTGAGTACATGCTTAGTCACAGAATGTGTGTATGAAAATGGCAGAAGGAGGTAGAGGTGACTCTTAGGTTAAAGTCTAAGTTACCACATATGTCAGGTGGACCCATTTTGGTTTGATTCAGTCTTGGTTATCAAGATTACTTGGGGTACTTGCTCTGGGTTGACCCAAGACCCTTCATTGATAAGCATTAGGGACTGTCTTTAGTGATTTTCATCTAAAGATGAAAAACTGTGTAACTCAGTACAAATGAAGGTTCATCACAAGGTTTTTACAATCACAGAGGCAGAAGATAAGGGCTATACAATCATTATCAGAGATCAAGGCAGCTGGATTACAATTTAGAGATATCAGGAATTTCCCTTCGTCTACTCCAATATACCAGAGAGCAAAAAGGAATAGCTATATAATGATTCAGAAATCAAAATCATCCTTTAAATCTTGATTTTTTCAGTTACAAAATAATTTCTGAAACTTTCCCAAACTCACACCATTAGTGGTAGACTTGGGAGTCGACCTAGTCAGAAGATGTTCAGAAACTGGTCTCTAAATTCTTATAAAAGGAATTCAGGGAAAGCAATGTGAAGGGAAGGCAAGAGCTGGGCAAAGAGCGTGGGTGCTAGAGGCAGAAAAAAATAAATTTCCTCTAGGACAGGGACTCAAAACTTTTTCTATAAAGGATAAGATAGTAAACATTTTAGATTTTGCAGGCCATAAGGTCCCTATTTCAACCACTCAAACCCACCATTATAGGGCAAAAACAACCATGGACAGCATATAAACAAACGGACTTGACTGTATGCCAATAAAAGTTTATTTACAAAAACAGGCAGATTTAACTCGGAGGATATAGATTGCCTACCCTCGCTCTAAGCCATCAGTAGCTCTTGAGATGTGGGATGAGGTACTGTAAGATACTGTGAGAGTATACGATTCAACAACCTCATTTACAGATTAATAATTTAAGGCTCCTGGAATTCAGGAATAGAGGTCCCAGGACAAGTACACTGGTTATCCATTAACAAATTTGCCCAAGATCCCACGGTTGGCAAGAAGCAGATTTCTGGACTTTAACTCACTGCAGTTTAACTACAAAATCCTTACCCTTTCTCATTAGATTCTATTGACTCTTTTAATGTAGCTAACTGACATGAATTCTTGGATGGACTGTTTTCCAGCATGTTTCATTGTCTGGATCCTCAGCTTTGACCATGCTTGTACTAACCTTGTGACCTTGGACAAGGGATTAACTTCTCTGAGTGTCAGAATTAACCTTGTGTGGGCAAGATCAGTGACTCTGTACTCAGATGGACGTTCTTCTGATTATTGGCTCTGGGATCTACTAGCAGTGAGATCTTAGGCAAGAGTCACACTCTGATAGAGATGCCCGCCATTGCCCCTCACTCATATCTTTCTGGGATCACTCCACCACTGCCCCCCTGTAGGCTGCACACTCTGTAGGCTGAGGCACCTACATGAATCACTTCACATCCCGCTCCCCATATTTCCCCTGGACCTGACCTAAGCAAACTGCTCTAGTGGCTGAACTACATCAGGCAGTTTCCCTTCAGTATTTGCACTGAAGACACATTCTGAGAGGGGGTAGTTGAGTCCCATTAATGAGGAAGAGATGTGTAAAGACCCAGAAATGCTTGATGCTAAGGTCTCCGAAGGCACAATATCTCTTGCCTACCATAAAGACTTCTGTAGCTCAGCTTCTGAAGTTCTTGTATTTTGGACATGTTTGAATACATTTTTATTCTTTATGAGCAAATACGTCTTAAGATATCATATCTGTTATGCAAAGATAACTGATATAAGACATCATATCTGTAATGCAAAGATAACTGTAATGCAAAGATAACTTGATAAAGTTTGTCATTATAATGAGAGCACTAATGTAAAGGAGCCAAAAGCATAGATTTGACAGGCAAGTCTTTTTTCAAGAAGGGAAGTATTACAGCTATGTGGGAATCACAGACCTGTGCCCACTTATGAGCATGAAAAGACTATACAAACCATCCTGTCCAACAGCTAACACAACCTAGAAAGCCCTTGGCAGTCTTACTGACAGACATCTTTCAGTTCATGCCAAAAAACTGCTAGGGAAGAGAGCCCACCCCCAGCATGGTTTGTTGTCTTATTCCATTGTCACATGGCTTTGATCGTGAGGATCCTCTTATTTGTAATGTTTTACACATGCTGACTTTGAGATTTTCATCGCTGGTCCTCAGATTGACTTTTGGGACCAGAGAAGAAAGTGAATACTGCAAGTAAGCAAGTCACATGTACTGGAAGTACTAAAAGGGAATATGCAAAAAATATAAGCAGGCTTATATTGGAAGGGTAAAATCATGAATTGTGTTACCTATTCGCACATGTTCTCAAATTTGGTCAAAAGAGCTCTCTTAATGACAGAGATAGTTAAGAGTGTAGCACTTGAAGATAAAGGACTTTGTACCCCATCTTTCCTAACCTTTTTATTCCCCAGTCAGAACATCTCTAAATCCTTGTATTGATTCTTCTAAGATGTCATTTCCATCTTTGGATTATATCCAGGTTATCAACATCTTTTTAAACCATGGAAATTAGAATGAACACAATTTGTTTAGATGACCAGGGTTTTCACTTTTTAAAATTTATTTTTCTACCTAGTATGAGCTAACTCCAGAGGGCACAGGGGAGTACAGTTTTCCCAACTCCCCTATCTTGCCATTCCAGTAGCTTATATCAATCCATAAATAACAATTTGTGAAAACTATAAACAGGGCTTCATTTTAACAACCATCCCGGGAAGCCTGCCCCTACGGGACAAGAGATCTCTTGTGTTTTATACCCATAAGGACTTATTGCCCTCATAACATGTTTTCCTTCAATCACTCCCCTCTATCTCAGCTGGCACAAAGATTCTGTGACTTTCATTTTCTTACAAGATTTGGTACTGACCATTGCTTGTATTCCAGTATTCTTTGGACCGCCGGAGAGGTTTTGTTACTCAGATTTCCAGTTTCCTCATTCAATGCCTTATTTACAATACTCTGGAAGAGATTTAAACCTTGTTGACACCAATCTTGCCATGTTTGGTTATGAAAACTGCCAACATCTATGTCCTACAGTTGGGATTTTAATGAAAGCCAAGAATTATAAGAAAATAGATAACTAACAATCAGAACAGGACTTGCTGGTTTAAGCCAGACCCAGCACAGTGACAGGGAACAACTCAGACCATTGATAGTCAGTGTTTGCTCATTGATTATGGTCCAGGAGGGAGAGCATGCATTTGGATGGGAAAGGATTACTAGAGGGCTGGTTTCTTTGAGATCCAAGCTCTAGGACCCTCCAAGGTCTCTGCTGAGAAGGCAGCATGTGAATCCTCTTCAATGATTGAGGGACTCATAACGTTAAGATAGTATTTTGACTGTTTGGGAGCATTTTGTCAGGTGTCTCCTACCCTTTGCATCTTTGTATCTCACAACCTGCAGCCACAAACTAGAGGAAACTGGACTATGCCACGTGCAAAATTATTTCACTGTGATTTGTTTTTAATTGAAGACAGCCAAATTCTACAATGCCTGGTCCAGAAAACTCCTGAAGGGTTGCTTCTCCTGAAAACTAGGTCTCTAATTAAAAGGGACTGGAAGAGACTATACAACCCTTAAGAGATTAGTGTCAGGGGCTGATTCAAAGGACAGTAGAATATGCAGTAAAGTGATTCTCAAAATTAAGCATGCATGAAAAACTCCTGGAAGGCTAGTTAAAATACGAGTCCCTGGGTATTTAGAAGGCCTGGTGTGAAGTCCGAGAGTTTGCATTTGTTGAAAAGTCCACAGGTGATGCTGATACTGCTAGTTCCAAGAACCACACTGGGAAGCCTTAGTGTAGAGGGAGGGAAATGGGTTTCAGAGTCAAGATTACACAGGCTCAAGTCCAATCTCTGTCACTTTTAAACCATGTGGACTTGGTCAAGTCATTTCCCCTCTTTGGACTGTAGGGTATTGTTGTTGTACATTAAATGCTGATAAGAACTCCTAAGTTAAAATATTTTCCCAAGCAATCAATAAGATAATGTGTTTCAAGGCAGAGTTGTGTATATAGTATAGTTTCAACCAGCACAAGATCCCTTCAGTTTCTTTGCATCCTTTCGTACCTGGACAGGTGGGGTTCAAGGAAATGATGCCATCACTTTGTTTCATAGACAGTTATCCTGACTCTTTTCTTAGCAGGCTTTCTTAACATGGCCTTCATCCTATAAATAAAAACCCACACTGTCCACCACAGCAAAGACTACTCAAAGCCACCAGCCAGGCCAGTGGAGACAGGATGTCCCTGTTGTCTCGACATCTGGCCTCTCCAGCACAAGCCTCTAATTTTCTGTGGCTCCCTCCTGGACTCTTTTCAATGTGGGAGAGTGGTGTGGATAACGAGACCCATCTGTGAGGCAGCTGGATTCTAGAGGCCCCCCCTTTCTCCTTGCCTTTGAAGAGTCCATCCATGTTCTGCCCGGAGGTCTCCTATTGTGGCCAGCGCCTCTGTTCCCTATTAGAAGTGAGGAGAGCACAGATATGTTAAAAGGAGGAAGAAAATGAATGCCTTATTCTGAGATGTGCTGAGACGTAGCAGGATGGAGGAGCTTGCTGCAGATGGCTGTGTCTTGAACAGTTATTACTAAGGGTGCGTCCAAAATGACACTCATTTCTCTCCCATCACAGTAAAGTAGGCTGGAGTAGTGGCTAAAAATCCATGTGATTTAGAGCCAAATAGATTAAAATTTGAAGTCAAGGGCTACCATGAATAAGTCACAATGACCTTGAGCCTCAGGGTACAGAGAGAAGTTGCAGAGAGGTCTATAGAAGAGTTAAAAATCCCTGTCCTGTATTACCTTAACGTTATTTTCAAAAGCAGAAGCTGATAATCAAGAAAAACTAACTACTCTAATTTACTTTAAGATGTGAAAACCAACTGAACTGATAACCCTATCAAAGATGAAGTACACAAATTAATTTCCTTTTTTAATCTCTCCATTCATCTGTAACACAACTGTCTCCAAAGTACCAAGAAATCCCTTCTGAATCTGTTTTTGTGGTATCCTGAATTCTTTCCATCTAGATGGTTGGGGCAGTTTTTTGGTGTGAAATAAAGCACTTTTTGTTTCAAATTACGCCTTTGGCATAAATGTTGCTCAGTCTTCAGATTGTTGTTGAACAGTGTGAGCTTCTGCTACTTACCCGTACTATGTGTTTCAGCAAGTTACTTGATCCTGCTGAACCTCAGTTTCCTCATAAGTTAAATGGGTATAGAACCTACTTTTTAAGCCTGGGGTAATGATTGCTTAAGAATTGGCACATAGAAGATGCTCAAAACTGCTATCAAATCCTGCTTCCCTGAATTAGATTGTTTTACAAGTACTAGGTAGAGACAATCCTTTTCAAACCTGCTACAGGACTTTGTTTTTTTTATTTATGTTACCCTCAGTTATTTTAACTTGTAGATTAGCTATGTCAAAGCTTCAGAAAGTGCTCATAGCAGTTGTGTGCTAGTAGATGTTTGATAACCAATTCTCAGGAGAAAGAAAGAAATACGATGATTTGTAACCTGTGATTATTTCCATAGTGTAAATACTCTCACATTGACCAATATCTAGTTAACGAGGAGATGTGGCCAACCATGGAGTTAGAAAGAAATGAGCACAGCTGGCTCTCTCAAACGGGAAAAGCCACCTTTTTAGTACATCACTGGGTCACAGGATGACGAATTGACCATTTCAATCTAGTCACTGGGAAAGGCAAGGAGGAGAGAAGGGTTGAGGTGGAACACAGAAAATAAGTATAAGAAAGAGAGGGGGATGGGAGAGAGAAGAGAAGAAAAGAGGGAGGGAGAGAAAGCGAGAGGGAGGTTGAAGGAAAGAGAAGGAGGGGGTAGAAGAGAAAAAGAAAGCCTTAAATATCATTCCTTCTAATTCTTCCATTTTGTGAAAAGGGAAGCTGAAGACCAGAGAGGAACAATAAGCTTCCTAAGGTACCCCCAAATCAGTGATGGACTGGGAAAACCAAGCCAAGGGCTTAACATGTGTGATTAGAGACCAAATATTCCAAAGAGGGAACTATAATTAATGAGTGTAACCAAACAAAAAAAAAGTATGGCTTGAACCAAATGAAGCATCACTTGTGAGGCTGGATGACTTTCCTGGAGAAATACTCTAACTCAGTCACTTCAAACTCAACTAAGAGAAAGACTTGAAGACGGTTCTTCAGGAAGAGCCTTTGCATGTGGAGAATGGGCTGAAGGAACTGGTGGAGATTTTCAGTCCCTAATGTCTGTGATTCTGTGATTGAGGGGGGTGGGGCTGCCATTTGGTACTTAGCTGCTACACAGGAACTAACAGTACTAACCTGCAAAGACAAGCAATTAGCATGTAGCTAATAACCTCGTGAGAATTGCTGAGAAATTTGGCAGAATTACTCTGTGATTTCTCCCTTTGGCGTTTGTTTTGCAAAGGGAGAAATTTCTGTTGTGTTTCAGGTTTTATTCCTTGTGATATCAACATCCATTTAGACCAGATGTTCCAACCATCTTAGGAAATTCAGAGCTGCAGATCCTTCTTTCCTAAATTGAAAAGCTCAGCATCCCAATTAATGACACCAGATTCCTGCCTGTCAGAATGGTGCACAATTATTATGAGACTGATGAAAAGAACTTATTTTTAGGGATTCCCCGCATCAGACCCCCTAGCAGGCCTCAGCATCCTCAGAATTCCTGACTCTGTCAACTTACTACTTGATACTTCTCCTAAATTCATTGAAATTTCCCCCTCATTGGTAAAAAATGATGATATTGAACTCATTGCATAACAGTTGAAAGCACAAGTTTCAGAGCAAAAATATAAAAATTTGAATCCTAGTTCTGGCAAGTAATAGCACAACCATTTTAGGTAATGGATTTAATATACCTAAGCCGCATTTTGTTATCTGAAAGAAAAAAAAATGAAAAAAGATATTCTAAAACACGTGTTCATGCAAATTAAATGAGATAATACTTCTAAAGGACCTAGCATCACGCCTGGCACATGTTGAACAATTAATAAATGTTGGCTTTACAATCATAGTAATATTTTTTAATAAAAAAAAAAAAACCTAAGATTTTGGAGTAGCTAGAAGGAAAAATCTGAAATAGTGAAATGGTAATCCATAATAAACTTGGAAATCTACTCTGTATCTCCTTGTTGAAGTGTACTTTGAAGATCATGGCTTTTTTTTCTTTTCTTTGTATATATGCTATATTTAACAATAAAAAAACACTAACAAAACAAAACAAACACCACCACCAACAACAAAAAAAACCAAAAAGCTGAGAATCTGTGATTCGGTTATGTGAATGAGGATACTGATATTTGAAAAGAAGTGGCTTGACCAAGGACACATCACTTAGATTCAAACCCAGGTCAATCTGACTCCATCTGATATCATACGTTTTGCAAAAGCTCCCTCATAGGAATGGGGAGCAGGTATTCTTAATGATGCTTAAATCACTCCTCTTCCCATTTCTTTATGATTGGGAGTCCCTGAGCCAGATGGTAAGTCAAGTGGTCGAGCAAATGCCACCCTTTTAAAGTTCTGGGACAAATTGCCTAAACATTCTCCAGGCAATAGAATTGCAGGGAGCTAGGGAGCTATCTTATCATTGTTACTTCTGTCTTTTTCAAAGGGAAAGGACAATAGAAATGGATTGGGAAGAATGCTCCACCTTAAACCAGTTTCCAGTCTCAAATGATCAGTCGCGTATTATGGGCAAGTGAAAAACCTGGTAACTGGCAATTCGTGGAATGGCATGATGCTGTCTTCCAGTATCTGAAACATACTGGTCTAGGCCATTTATTTGAAGGAAAAGAAAAAAATATTCTGAGGAGAATCGTTTTCTAGCTTGACAATTTTATCTTAGTGTTATCTTGATCTACTTTTAAGCCTCCTGGGAAATCAACAGTACATTTGACTTCTCTCTGTGTCATCATGTTAGCTATTAGACGGCTAATTCGCCTCACAAGATACTCCAATATGGGGGGCATGAGGCTCATATTCAGAGTAGAATCTCACTGCTCAACGATCAGATCTTTTATGATTAAGACAGAAAAGCAATCCAAACATGACAGCCAATGAAAATGCTCTCCAATCACCTGTAATCACTGCTCTTGGGTTTCTAATGGATGTGGTCTCACTTAGCACCGATTATGCAGCTCTAATTTATTCTAACAATAATAATGTGGTTTGATTTTGAAGTTGCAACAATGGAAAGCTTCTTTCTTCTCTCTCTCTCTCTCTCTCTCTCGTTTTTCCTTATGTTTTTCACATTTTCTTTATGGAGCTCATATTATAGTAACAAAATTGAAAATAAAGGAAAAATTAATGTAGATCATGACAATGGCAATATGTGAAAATTAAAACACTCTAAGGAAGTTGAGTGCAACATACCAGCTTTGGTGTTAGATAATCCTGGATTCTAAATTCCTAATTTATTATGTATTGGCCATGGGACTTTGAACTTTATGAATAAATTTACCTGAGTCTTGGTGCCCTTAGTGTGAAGGGAAGATATTTCACGATTTTTTGTAAGGCACAACTGAAATAAATGAGTGAGCAGCTCCACAAATATGATGACAACTCTTGGGGGGAATCCCTAAGGAAATCTATTGCCTTCACTGTTTTGCAGTTAAATAGAATGAATTGGTGCCCGGACAAGGTGAATCTTAACTGAAACAAAATTTGTTTTCATAGTGTAAGACCTCTGGAGACTATACGACATAAATGTTAGAGCTTCTCACCACCTGGCTTGAGAACTGGAATAAGCAAGGGGGGTAGGGACAAACTTCAAGTTAGTGGTCATCAAATCATTCTCCACAACCTGAAATAGGGGAGAAATTCCCTGTGTGTGTTTGTGTCTGTGCATTCAAACCTTCAAAGGGGGGGTATCTGAACAGGTAGGACAAGACTCTGCTATTGCCCAAGGTAGAGGATAAAAGAAGAAAGAAATCACAAGAAAGAGAGAAATTCTAGTGTTCTGAGACTGTATAACTTTTATGGAACCTGGATAAATTATCAAACTTTGGTTAGCCTCAGGTACCCATTTCATAAGAATCTCCCTGTGTCTTTATCAACTGTCCAAACATCCACTTTAGCTTTCCAAGAATAAGGTGAGAAAAATGTATAGAAAGCATTGTGAATCTTCAATAACAGCCGAGCAAATTCCACTTATAGCTAAATAGTTCCTGGTGGAGAAACCAGCAAGGGAAATAGGATGTCCTATTTCTCTCACCCACCTCTTTATCTTCACTCTGCCAGGCTTTGTGTGAAATAGTTTTGTTGAGGGAGAATGAAGTGACAGACTTTGTTAGAAGAAAAGTAATGGAAATTAAATGGAAGAAGCCATCCCCACTAGAAAGAGAAAGGCGAGTTTGTCGTACAGCTATTCCAACCCGAAATTTCTGGAAAATCTTAACACCGTACGGATGAGTCAAGGCCGTGGGATACTCATGGGTGAGGGACTAGAATAAGACCCAAGAAATAATGGCAGAGGAGAAGAGAGAGGAAGACCAGAGGAAGAGAAGTTTTAGATCTCTGTTTGATATTAATCAGTATGGACTGAGATGTTACTTTATGGGGAATACGAAAAGGCATATTTTGTAGCATTCTTTGGATTTTTTGTGGGTAAAATATGTATTTTATTTTACCCACAAAAAATGAGAAAGTCTCATTTCTTTTTGATAATGATCCTTACCTGCAATGTACACAAAAATATATGGGCATCAACCATGACAACTGTGGGCTCAGCCACCATACAGGTGGACAGCTGGGAGAGGAAAGAGGCCAAATGGGCAGAACTGCATCAATGTTAAGACACACTCCTAAGAAGGTGATCAGCAGAATAAAATAAAATAGTGATATGGGGAAGTGCCTCACCCTCTTAGTGGAGTACCCCAGGAAGAGCTGTGCTTTTGTTTGCAGCTAAAGTAGTATACCTGTCAACTTCAGGTAAATAATTTGGGTAGGATGACATTCGTTCAATCATTCATTTGATTGTTAAGTGAATGAAATAGATGTGAAATGGCTGAAAGAGATGGCCTTTAGTCATGCACTGGCCTGGGTTTGGTTACTGCTAAAAGTCTGGGTGCCAACCAAGGACCTGTATCAGGGAGACCTAAAACAAGGACTAGACATTGTCACCAAGAGTCAGCAAAAACCCAGGTGCACACAAAAGAGTGAATGTTGACAAGTACTGAGATACACAGATACCTACTCTAGAGTATCAGGATTAATTCTTTCAAACTTGACCTGAATTGGTTTAAAGATTGGTTGGGATAGGACACCAGAGGGAAAGTCTCCAAACCCTGAAACCAGGTCAGCCTGGTCCAAGAGGCCATTGACAAAATGATGTATGTTGAAGCATTGAAGCATAAGCCCTATGGACATGTCCTATGCCACAAACAACTACCAGAGAAAGGAGGAATAAAACCCATAAAAATATGCACGCTAAAGGTGATGTGTTTACAAAGAGAAATTGGGCATTAACTATGCCTGCCCTTCATTAAAATGGCCTTGTGTGTGTATGTGTGGTGAGGTAGGGAGGATGGCCTGGTAGTTGAAAGATACTTGAGGAAAGAACCACTGGTGTCTACTGTGGAAGAATCTCCAAAGAGGTTGTGAGCTAGAAAGAAAGTGTAGTGACAGCGACCACCAGCCCCCTCTGAGTGGGGAGGCTCTGAGGAGGAGACTAAATAAATTAGTGTCATTTTAGAGGTGTTCGCTCTTTCCATTCAGCCGCAAAATGCAATTATTTAGTAGTTCATGATTCTTTTAATTCTGTTTGAAGAACTTAAGAGGTTAAGGGCTTGAAATGATAAATGCATTATTAATGTTGCCTCATAGAAACATCCAAGTCTATAATTTTCAAGGCAGAAAAAAAAGACTAATAGGTTTTATTCAGGTTCTTTTTTTCCCCTTAGTAAATTAACCTACAGGACCTGTGAGAAATGTATAAATTAGACATTGTTAGAGACAGTAATAATGGACCAAAAGCCATCAACCGAAGGTTTGATTTATTAGGAATAGTGATGGGCAGAAGTTTGGTTTGAGGGCCTCTTCTCATTCTAGCCCCTGGACATACAAGAAGGGGAATTTTCAGATCGATTCACACCATGAAGGACACATTCTCCTATGTGGCCTTATATGATCCCCAGAAGCCCATATGACAGAAGAGGGAGAATGTATGGTAATTAAGATCATGGCTTTTGGAATCTGACAGACCTAGGTTCAAATGCCATCTCCACCAACTATGAACCTGGGCAAACTCAGCCTTCGTTGTTTTCACTTATAAAAACAGGTACAATAATACTTTACAGGGTTTTGTGATATTTAATATATATCACACCTAAATTGGTAAGCATGAGGCAAGAATATGATAGGCAGTCAATAAATGAAACTTTTAAAACTTTTAGTGTTAATATTAGAATTAGAATTAGCATAATATCGATGCATTTGACAGATGAGATTTTGATGAGTGAAATGATTTACCTAAGACCATAGAGTTATTCTGTGGCAGAATCAGAGCCTTCTCACTTACTTTTTTTAATACATTATGCATGGTGGCCTTAAGCTACTTGAAACAGCAAACTCAAGTTCCTTCTGAGTCCTTGCTCCAACTCTCTTCTAGACAATAGTCACATAATATCCACTGGGATTTTTTTCTCAGATGATGTTCAAGCAGTCCAGCAAAACTAGTGGAGTTTGTGATCCAGGTTATCAGAGAAGATAGGGCTGTGCTGCAGAGAGATCCAGAGGTCTGTGGAAGGTTTTCCCACAGATCCCTGGTTATAGACCTGCCTGCACACTTCTGGGAGAGACTTCGTGAGGCCCACTAGAGAACGCTGCTACAAGACAAGGTTGAATGGAGATGCCAAAGATTGCACAGGTGTTTCTGAGTACTCAGGCTTCAGTTGAGGTCCTGAATGACCATACTTCAGAAAGGAGGCCCACCCTTAAAATAAGAGCCACGCCCTACAACTAAAGAGAAAACCAAAATAGATTCTTATGATTAAAGAATAAAATTAAGACTAATATATCAAAAGGAGTCACTAAAAATTTAACTCTCTACAAGAATAAAATTAAGTGTCCTTTAAACTTTAAATAAAGATAATATAATCCAGACTCCCTGTAGTGTTTCATCTGTAGTGTTCAGTATATAACAAAAAATTATAAGTAATATGAAAAAGCAGGAAAGTGTGACTACCAAGAATAAAGCAATCAGTAAAAATAGACCCTGAGATCACCAAGATATTGGAATTAGAACTATTATGTACATTTTCAATGGCAACATAAAGAGTACAAATGTGAGGAATAACAGCTAAAAGAAAAAAAAGGAGGTTATAGAAATGAACTAAATGAAAACGCCATAGCATGAAATTCAATAAATGAAGTGAAAAAATCACTGCATTGGGTTCACAGCAGATTGGAGATGTCAGAAGAAAGGACTAGCAAACTTTAAGGTAGAACAATAGAAATAATGAGTCTATCCTTAGAAATCATTTAAAATAAAATTGGTACTGAGACAAATATAGAAAGAACAATCTTTTCAACAAAAATATAAAAGAACTTTTACAACTCAACAATTAAAAAAGAAGAGGATTTAAATAGATATTTCTCCCAGGAATATATCCAAATGGCTAATAAACACATGTAAAGATGCTCAACAGCAGTCATTAGGGACATGCATATTAAAACCACAATGAGATAATATTTTCTAACAGCGAGGAAATTTTTCTCTAAAGCAAAAAATAGAACATATTGGTAAGAATGTGGAGAAATTGGAACCCTCATACATTGCTGGTGGGAATGTAAAATGGTACAGACACATTGGGAAATAATTAGGTAGTTCCTTAAGTTGTAAAACTAGAGTTAACACATGATCCAGCAACTCTATTCCTAGAAATGTCCTCAAGTGAAATGAAAAGAGGTCCACCCAAAAACTTGTACATGAATGCCCATCAAAGTAATAGTTGTACTACCCCAAAAGTAGAGACAGCCCAAATGTCCATCAACTTGTAAAAGGATAACCAAAATGCAGTGTATCCATATAATAGAATAGGATTCGGAAATAACAAGGAATGAAGTACTGATACATGCTAAAATATGAATAAAATGAACAGTATTTGGAATGAAAGATATGAGTCACCAAAGACCACTTATTATATAATTGTATTTATATGAAATGTCCAGAAAAGGTAAATTTCTAGATATAAAAAATAGTTTAATGACTGCCTAGTGCTTGATGGGGTTGATAGGGAATATACAAAGTGACTGTTAATGAGTACAAAGTTTGTTTGAGGGCTATTGGAAATAATCTAAAATTAGATAGTGGTGATGATTTCACAAAACTGAGAATGTACCAAAAAAATCACCAAATTGTACGCTTTAAAAAGATTAATTGTATGATATATAAATTATAACAAGAAATATGTTATAAAAGTAAATGACACAGTCCTAGTAAACTATGTTACAGTAGGAAATAGTTTAATATATCTAATTGAAATACCAAGGTACAGTAGAGAGATAATGGAGCAGATATTATTTTGTAAATAGCCAAAGTTTTCCAAGATTGTTGAAAATTAACATATATTTCCAAGTAATATGTGAATCTAATCAAGATAAATACAAAGACTATAGGCATAATAGTGTATTTGATAAAATCCAAGGAAAAAAGTAAACATCTTCTAAGTGGCCAGAGAAAAATGATTAAGTAAACTAGAACCATGCTGCATAGAAACTGGCTTCTCATGAGAAAGAATGAGACCAGAAAACAGTGGAGGAACAACTTTAAAAGACTGAAAAGAAATACTCAACATATTTTCATATCTAGCAAAATTATACTCCAAAAATGAGGATTAAGTAAATAAAATTTCAAGTTTAAAAAAACCTGAGAGGATTTGTGTTCAAGCAGACATGCACCTCAAAAATTGGTAAAGGAAGTTTTCAGGCTGAAGAAGTGACATCAGATAGAAATTCAGAGATAAAAACATTAAAAAAAACACCAGAAATAACAAATATATCAGTTAATATAAATTATTCTCTTATATTCTTCCCTTATTTTCCTTTAAGAAAATCTGATGACTTAAATTTTTAAAAATTAACATTTTTGTGGGGTTCATAACATAGGCACATGTTAAATATTTGACAAATATGTTAAATATTGGTAACAATAGTACAAAAGACAATGTGGAAAGTACAAATATACTGTTGTAAATTTCTTGCATTTTACAAGAAGTTATCCAATACTAATTATCCACAGACTGTGATGAATAAGATACCTATTGTAATTCCTAAAGCAACCACACACAAAAAATTGAAATATAGTTAAAAAGCAATAGAGTAATAAAAAATAGGACAGAATTTTAATTGTATAGCTGAAACACAATGGAGTCATTAAATATAATACAATTTTTTATTAAACCTAAGCTAGTCGAAGCCTTCGATCTCGAGGCTTACTCTTATGAAACTTATGTCTGTAATTGCAAAGCTAAATCTACCTCTAACTATGCATAAGAATCCTTCCCAGAGAACCTCTTTTATTGCTCAGATGGGCCTCCTTCTCTAAGCTAATTCTGAAAATAAAATCACTACACTTCCCTCTTTGTGGGACATGACTCCCAGTGGTGTAAGTCCGTCGCCAGTCATGTCATGGGACATGACTCTTAGGGATGAGCCTGGCCCTGCCATCATGGGATTAATAGTGCCTTCTTGACCAAAAGGGAGATAAAAGGGAACAAAGTAAAGCTTCAGTGGCTAAGAGATTTCAAATAGAGTTGAGGGGTCATTCTGGAGGCTGCTGTCATGGACACTTCAGCCAGATATTGCAAACTGCCACAGAATGCCAAGCCCCAACCGACATTCTTCCTGAAAGCCCTAAAGAATACCCTGGGCTCTATCTAAGACTCTATAAATGTTTTACTTAGTATGTTTACTTTTTCATTAGTACACTTGAGCCTTCCAGATTGGTCCTATGCAGGATAAGCCCCAAAACCCAGCAGTACCAGTCTCTCCAAGAACATCAACCTGTTTCATTTCTCTACCCCACAGGTCAACACCCCTTTCCAGCATGAAGTTAAAATGGTCAGTGCCCAGATAGCCCTGAAGATTGAGAGGATGATTACATGAGAGGGAGGAGGTGTAATGGAGAAATTCATTCTAATAAATGATTATGACTACTTACTTATTGTATAGATATTTCTTTTTAGTTTCTAGTGTGTTACAATAGCTAAAAGGAAATACTAGAAATTGATGAGCTGCAATCCTGTAGCCCCAATCTTTGATAATAAGCATATAGCTATATGTAAAAATAAGTCAGTTGCCCATGTCTGTATGGATCTTTTATTCTGTTTTATACTGGTTGTTTTATTCTATTCCACAGATCTATATATTATCACTGACAATAGTACACTGTCTTGGTTAACTTTATTGTATATGTTTCAATTGGGTAGAATGCAAAGCTAGGGGTCAATAAAGAGGGGGTATAAGGGGTATAGGATATTTTGAGTTTTCTTTTTATTTCTTTTTCTAGAGTAATGCAAATGTTCTAGGATTTGTTGTGGAGATGAATGCTCAACCATGTGATGATATTAGGAACTACTGACTATATACTCTGCATGGATTGTATGCTGTATGAATCTATCTCAATGAAATTACATTTGAAAAATAAAAAGTTAAGCAAAAAAAAAACAAAACAAACTAGGAACGTAGGAACAGAGGAACAACAAACAAATAGAAACCAAAAAACAGGATGGCACACTCATATTCAAGTATATTAATAATTACATTAAATGTAAATGAACTTAAAACCAATTAAGTCTATTATAAATGCACTTTAAATATAAAGACACCAATAGGTTGAGAGAAAACGAATGAGAAAAATGATATGTTAAAGAAACACTAATCATAAGAAAGCACGATTGGCTATGATAATACCAGTCAAAGTTGACTTCCAACAAGGAGTATTGCCAGAGATAAAGATATCTGGAAGCCTCTTTGAAAGAACCTTGTCTTTGTCTCAGTATCACAACCCCAAAATTCTTCCACATTTCAGAAGAACAGATGTCCATATAAAACACACATCATCCCTCATGCCTACAATAAACTATTCTGAGAGTGATGGCTCATGGTACTAGATTTGTCCCTGAGGATTAGCCATGTGCAGAACTTTCTTCAGCTTTCTCCAGGTGAGTGGATCATCTCTGATGATCTAAAGCAGTTTCTCAGTTTGAGATCACTTTGGTTAATCATGGGTCTTATCAATCACCTATTCAAATTCCATAACTATTTCATTTCAAAACTTTCTTCAAGCACTGTCTCTGTTGGTTCCGTGGAGACAGAGGTGAATTTGATCAACATCACTTTCAGAAAGTCTACAATCTGCACAGTTAAAGCTATATTAGAGCATGATATGCGTCACACTACACTTTGGGTAAAGGGCTGAACAAAGGCATGCATTTGCTACTGCCAAAATAAAACTTCTCCCAAATCAGTGGAGAGAGAGAGAGAGAGAGAGAGAGAGAGAGAGAGAGAGAGAGAGAGAGAGAGACTGCTTTGAAGGTGGCAATTCCTGGGTCCTAATCTTACCCTTTATCAACGTCCTTCTTTCCCCTGATTTACTTCACTCTTGCTGTATTGGTGCTTCTTGAATCATCTCTCCAACTGACCACTTGTACCCAGATCCTTGCTTTGGGGTTTGTTTCTAGGAAGAACTAACCTAAAATAATACACCTAGATAAGAGGCAGTAATTGTTTATTGGATGCAGTTTTTATGAAAATAGCTTTAGTCTTTGGGTCAAATAAACTTAGATTTGAACCGAGGTCCATGTCATACCATCTGTGTGTCCTTGAACAAATGAATGAATCTAAACCTCAGTTTTTATAGTCAGGTAGGTATCTTTTCACTGCAAGTGACTGCCTGCAACACAACTCTAGCTATTTTCAACTAAAATGGGATGTATTTACTCACATAATACCCAGGAGGTCAAGGGGTTTCATATGCCTTCAGAAATGACTGAATGTAGCCACTCAAATAATGTTGCTTCTCCCTCACCTCTTGTTCTATTTCCTCTTTGTCAGCTCCATCTCCTATTGGACTTTCCTTACAAAGGTAGCCAAGGGCACACAGTTGTAGGCTCGGCATTTCCTTAAGTGCCCAGAACTTGTGGGTGGTGTCCACCCCACACAAATCACATAGTCTAGGAGTGTGGTAAATAAGTGTTTCAAAAGTAAAGAAGCAGGCGATGTGATGGTGGCTCAGTGGCAGAATCCTTGCCTGTCATGCCGGAGACTTGGGTTCTATTCCCGGTGCCTGCCCATGAAAAAAAGAAAAGTAAAGAAGCTCTGTTACCAGAAGAAGTAAGAAGGGGTGCCAGCCACGCAGGAATGAGTGGGCTCTGCCAGTGGAGTGATCTCAAAAATTGGTGTGAGGATTAAACGAGGTAATCCATTCAAACTCTCAGCACAGAATCAGGACTGGGCTAAGGGCTCACTCATTGATCGCTGTCATTACTATCAACTACACCCTGGGGAGTGCCTAAATTGTCTCATCAATAAGCACATAAAGACACACCTCAAAAGATTGCTGAGAAATTTAAAATATCTAAAATCCGTGTTAAGCTTCAGGCTTCTTTCCTCTACAACGTGGGCCTCCTGCGTCCCACCCCTGCAATAGACATGTGTTGAATAAATGAATGAATGAATGAATATAATATCAAAATTCAGGATGACTTTTGTCTAAAATTCTACCCATAGTTATTACAAACTTGGGGCTTATTTCAGAGGACTATTCTGTACAAGAAAGTAATTCTGAACCCAGATTACAGAATTTCTTTTCTTGACTGGTTTTATGTGAAGAGAAATATCTTTCAAGGTCCCAGATAGTGGTACAGAGGAAGGCTGGACTCAGAGATGCCGAGGACAGTGTTCAATGCATTGGGCCTCATTCCCCATCCCATCCTCTAAGCCCTGATTCCCTCAGCATAGTACCTGGAATTCAGTTGTCTATTGGTGGCACAAAGGAAGAAAGATAAAAGATTGCGTTTCCAGCTTTTCCTTCTAAAATAAGCTACATCAGGCAGGTATTTCATTTTCATTATGTGAAGCAAACACCCTTGCCTCAAAGAACTCAATCACCCACAGCAAATAAGAAGGGAAGACATGATTTGTGGGTTTTGAGAATGTATTTCTTATCTCAATATACTGGGTGCAGATTTAATTTTACTCTGGCACAGCAAGTTCCAATGATGACAAAATCATTTAGCTTTATTCCTTAACACAAAGAAGGAATAAATAGAAGGACTACATGAAGAAATGGCCCAGAGAACATGGCCGACTTTCTCATCAGTGACTCCTTTTGGCTCTGACTCCAATGTCATATAACCCTGACCACATGGTATGGTATTTTGCAAGCTTGTCCAGTCAGAGAAGTACAAATATGAAATAATATGTAGGAGATGGACAAAAATGAGCACAAATTCTTCTCCCGGTGACTTAGTAAAATGTAACGTAATAAAACAGTAGCTACCAACTATTGAGCATTTACGGGGTTTTACTCATTCTGCTTTCATAGAGAGACATTTGGTCCCAGGGTGGTCATAAAAGTTGTTATGAGTTTACATATTTTACAGACAGGAACACTCAGTTTCAAGAAGATTGAATAACCTATTCAAGGTTATGCTGAGAGTATGGTTCTAATCAGATCTTGTAACTGCCTCCTTGAAATCTTCCCTGAACATCTGAACATGACTAAAGACGAACTCGAAGTCCATTCACCAAACTTGATTTCTCATCCAATGTTTACTCCACCAAACATCCTGATTTGTAAGCAGAAACCTAAAGATCATTCTTTACCATACCTTACCTCATACTTCAAATCTGGTCCATCACCAAACCTCGTTTATTTGACTTTGTTTTCTTGCACAGTACCTGGCACGGTAGATTCAGTAAGAAATTATTAATTTTGTGGACATACAACTGATAGAATAGGTGGTCTTCAGGGTATATTAGAAAGATGGATCAAAGTTCATGCCAAGATTTAAACCCAAGGCACATTTAGGGGCCCAGAGAAAGCTCAGTGAGATCAGCCCTAAAGAAACTTATCAATTCACACAATCCTTTACCCTCTATTCCATCCAAAGTGTCTTCACTACCCTCTATGCCCAGGTTAAGAGCGCTGGTCCAGAACATCATGTCTCCTTGGATTAGTGCAGTGTTTCTATGTCTCTTCTTATCTTCTCTACTACATTTTCCATTCTGCCAGAATCATCAGTTAGACCAAGTCCCATTAAAACCCTTTAAGGACTCCATCATGGGTTCAGCATTAGGCATCTGGCTCACATGACCTATTAACCCCTCATTTATACCCCAAATAATGCCCAGATGGGGACTCTGGGCAGAGAGGCCAGCTAATTTGGCCAAAACCAAGTCCCTCATCATGGCTCCATCACAAATCACAAGTTACTCTTTTTCCATCACACCAAGTCACTTCCTGGGAAGCCTGGCTTAGTATAACAGTGATATCTAGAACACACGGCATTTCACCTCAGTGTGGAGGAAATAGGCCTAAATAGAACTTCCAGAGGACAAGTCATGCTTCTGCTGCTAACTGAATTTTAAGACAGGACAGGCCTCACTGGTAAAATGATACCTTGGTTGCCTCATTGGTAAAATGTAGAGGTTTTGGGTACTGAAATCTGAGAGCCATTTAATCACTAAAATGAAACTATAAACGTATCTGCCATGTTGTTGAGATGAAATAAAATGATCTCAGGTTGAACTAGAGACAGTGGCAAACAACACTGGTGAATTTGAGGAGGAGCACTGGTGCCAAAAAAGTTTGTGTGGATGTACTGCCTCAGAAACCAGTGATTAAGCAAACTTGGGTCTTCCCCACCCTCTCAGTTTCTCTGTATTTATCCAAGCAACAGCGGAAATAGTGCTGAATTTTCTCCAGGAACAAAGGGATGGAAGCCAGGCCTCAGGAACACCTCTTCCTGCCCAGATTGAGCAGGGATCCACCCAGGAGGTTTTAGCCATGAAGACTGTGCAGCCTGGGCCAAATATTGCCCTTTCCATCAACATGACTGCCTTTTGAAATCATACCAGACATGCCTAATAAAAATGAATAATAATGCAGCACTCATCAGAATACTTTATTCTGTGAGCAGCCAGTTATCTTGTAAAGCAGCTAGAACAACCCTCTCTTTCCTCAAAAGAGAAAACCCAGGTGCAGGAAGGTCAGGAAAGTTATGCAAGGTCACACAGCAGGAAGAGATATTCAGAGCATAATTATTTTGACTCCAAGTCTTACATTCTTTCTTTAATACCTCTACCTAAAGAAGGGTTTCATGAGAGTGTCTGAGTGATAGCTCAGGTCTTCTCAGAGTCTGGCAGATTCCATTAATCACCTCCATTGATTTCCCTCCATGCAGAGGCACCTAAGTCACCAACTTTCATACTGAGGGGCCATATGGACAATTCCAAAATCTCTTGTCCCAGCATATGAGTCAATCATTTTTGGTCTAAACACCCAGTCACTACACTAGGGCAGCCAGGAACCTGGAGAAATCAGTCATCGGCAACTATGGGTACAAAGGGTCTGGTCACTGCAGTTCTGGAACAAGCCTTCTCCTCATTTACCCAAGTTATGGGCCTTCCTTCTGGTCATCTTGTTGGAGCTGAGAGTTCTGGACTTAGGTGAAGAGGAAATTAGCCCCTGATATTCTTTCTCAACGAGTTTATTTTGTTACTCATTGTAGCTTTGTATCAATGACTTCTTGATGAACAAACCAACCTTTCCCTCCTAACCTTGAGCCCTATCACTATTATCTATCAAGTATTAGATATAAAAACTTCACCTTTCTCTACTAAATCATAAAATAATATCTTCATAAACATTAAATCTTAATAGTCAAAATAGCATGATAATCACAAATAGCTGAAAATCATGACAATAGCTGTCATTTTTAAAATACTTACTAGATGCCAGATACTTTGACAAGTGCTTTATGTGTACGATTTTGTTTACTCACTTTCAACATTATGAATTAGAGTCTCCTGTAATTCCAATTAATATGAGAAAACCAAGGCTGAGAGAGGTTAAGTAAGCAGCCAAGTATAACACAGCTAAGAAGAGCAGAAGTCAGCATCCAAACCTAAATCGTCTTTATTCCAAAGATTGTTCTCTAAACGACCTTACCTTTTAATGCTACCAGCTGAGAGGTTATATGGCTTCAGGGTTAAAAGCTTTCCTTCTTGCTGTGCCTATTCTTGTAGAATTCTGTTGCCTCTGTCCACTTGCTTTGGCCAAGTCTGCCATATTATCACATTTCCTGATTTGTGATTTTGCATATATGTCTCTTTCACTAATTACCATGAAAGAGAAATACCCACTAGGTTACTCTCAAAGAAGGGCTGAGGTCAGATCAAAACACAGGCCAAGGACTTAAGCAGCTAGAGAAACAGAGCTCAGAACTTAAACAGCCTGTTGCTGAGTTACCCCTAAGAGCCAGGAAGATCCCAAAGGCAAGAAAAATGAACCTGAGAAGCCCCATGTCACAACATGGATCCAAATCATTGGAAGAAGCAATAGGCCAAAATTGCTTCTGTTTATCGATGAGTATAGTACCATGTGAATCTTCCAGTTCAGGTGAGAAGGGGAAAGGAGGAAGAATTTCCACTTAGAACTCATTGACCACAGCTGTGTTAAACAGCCAGCCCTAGCTCCAATGGAGGCTTAGAACTATGTGCAATAAATGAAGTCAATAGTGGGAAAGAAGATTGATAGGATTATTGAGTGAGTTAACTTCTAGTATCTACCCCCTTCATTGGCAGTTACCTTGATAAGATTCCTCAAATAATGAATGATATCATCCAAATGTATCATGCCCAACCCAAGAAAAAGTCAGAACATAGGATACTAAGGGAGTGTTGGAAGGTATAAGTTTATCAAAATGATCAGGTTCTACTTGAGAATGATATAACTGTTGGCATATCAATAACCTCAATAGAAGCTACAGGGTGATCAGTCACTGAAAACAGGTGCCTTTCAGTCAATGACAGTAAGAAAAGGCAAAAACATTGACCTGGCTTATTCCATATTGCACTGAATATACAAAGCTTCTGTACTCAGCAACAGACAGAATATGGTCTATATGAAGAACAGAACAGGGAAGCTAAAAGTGCAGTAGAGGTAGTGAGTCTTTTTCCCTATTCGTGGAAGTGAAACTGACATGGAAGATGGCCTTATTCCATCCTTGGAGAGAGTCTCTGCTGTGATGGACAGTTTCTCATCTGCGTCTCCCAAGAGCCTAGGAGAATCAGGTTAAATTCATCTTACTATGTTACCTTCTGAGGTTCAAGATGACTTCCCACATGACTGGAATAGTGGTTAGGTGTATTTTGGCCACAGAAAAGGAAGGCTCTACAGTCAAAATGACTAAATTTTGATCAGGTTTCTATGGCAGTATCCTGTAAGCTTGTTTGGAATTTATTTAGTTTACTATGTCGGGTCTGCTCTGGATGTGATGACCAGGCCAAGGACAGTTCTTAAATCCATGCTAACTTCATCAGATGACACCTTCTCCTACACACAGACACACACATATAGCCACAAAGACAAACACACACACACACACACACACACACACACACACTTGGGGATTTTGCCTGTATGACCAATTGACCTCCCTAGATGATAGACCTATATCCCTGTTGCCTCTTCTAATTGCTGTAGGGAACAGCTTCAGGCTTAATAATAGAAGGACTCTCTCACAGTCACATTTGCCCAAAGGTACAATGTACTGCCTTGAAAGGCACTGGGTTCTCCATCTCTTGACATAGATAGACATCATTAGGACACTGTAGGATTCCCAGCATCAGAAGGAGGGTGGACTAAATCACCTTTAAACTCCTTCTGACTCAGAGATCCTGAGGTACCCCCAAAATTTTCACCTTCATACTCTTTGCACCCACATAAATCTGAGGAGCATTTAGAGGTGTGTTGTCATTCATTCATTGGTTCATTCACTTATTCTTTTATTTCTTCAACTAACAAATAGATACATCTCATTCACCATGGCTCATAGAAGCTGAGAAAACCTAGAAAAAAATTAAGTAGTTTCCTTCCCTTTAGAAAGGGGTGAGTACTTGATGTGTCATAGAATGAGTGCTCTGAACTCTAATAGGTCAAAACACACTCTGCAAGATTGAGAGAAATGGCTAGGGAAAACTTTTGAAAAGTTTAAATTGTGAAAAGCAGTTGTTATACTAATCTGAAACCCTCTGGGTACCTAATGAAATGTATTTCTATCATGGGTTTATGCAAAATAGCCATTGGATGGCCATCTGGATGAACAATGGTTTGTGTGTGGGTGGGGGTCATCACCTTATTTAAGAAATTATAAAATGTCAGAACTAAAACTGCTTGCTCTAGTTTGCTAACTACCGGAATGCAATATACCAGGAGTGGAATGGCTTTTTAAAGGGGGAATTTACTAAATTGCTAATTTACAGTTCGAAGTCTGAAAAAATGTCCCAATTGAAACAAGTCTATAGAAATGTCCAATCAAGGCATCCAGGGATAGATACCTTGGTTCAAGAAGGTCAGTGAAGTTCAGGGTTTCTCTCTCAAGTGAGAAGGCACATGACGAACACAGTCAGGGTTTCTTTTTTGGCTGGAACTGGCACATGGTGAGCAGGGTGTCATCAGATAACTTTCTCTCCTGGCTTCCTGTTTCATGAAGCTCCCAGGAGGCATTTTCCTTCTTCATCTCCACAGGTCACTGGCTGGTGAACTCTGCTTCTCATGGTTATGTCGTTCTTCTCTGCTCTCTCTCAATCTCTCTCATTCTCCAAAATGTTTCCTCTTTTATAGATTTCCAGTAAACTAATCAAGACCCACCCAAATGGGTGGAGACACATTTCTACCTAATCCAGTTTAACAATCACTCTTGATTGAGCCACATCTCCAGGGAGATGATCTAAGTACAGTTTCAAAACACAGTACTGAATAAGGATTAGAAGAAATGACTGCATTTATAAAATGGAATTAGGATTAGGACATGGTTTTTCTAAGGTACATAAACCTTTTCAAACTGGCACACTGCTCATAGACAAAGATCATCACATCTACTCCCCTTGTATTTTACAGAAAAACTTGAGGTAAAGGGAGTTTAGTAACTTGTCCAAAGTCGTATTATGATTTTGTACCATTCAAGCTGGAATCAGGTGCTTGTGTCTGTCAGGTTTGTATGATGGCAGCTTGAGCAGATGTTTTATTTTTTATTAATATTAGTATTAGTATTTAACATTTATTAAATACTAGCCACGTGCCAGATAACTCCCAAAGCACTTTCAAAGCTTGTGCCATTGAAAAGAAGTCCACAAAATAAGCTTAGAAGCTAGGTGCTATTGTCTTGATTTTTACAGATAAGGAAATTAAATCTCAACAAAGTTAATTGACTTGTAAATATGCAGCAGAGGCAGAATATGAACCCATGTCTGCTCAACTCTTAAAGTACATAAATGGGCATTTTACCTCATGCCTTTCTAGTTTGCTCTGGTTGACTTCATTTGGTGATTTCTCCCTGATATCCAAAATCATGGAGAATCAAGCACAGGTCCTGTATTTGAGCTTAAATCAAGCTAATGATTGTTCAGAGCCTTAGGGCAATGAGAAAGAGATTAACTGATGCTCAGTAGCATTCCCATCCTCTTCTCCCTGTGGTGACTGCACCTCCAGCCAACTTAAACAACACTGAAAAAATGAAGCAGAGATAACTAATCTCGGGGCATGACCCCTCCCATTGCAGACATTCACAGCCGTTGCCATAACAAGAGCAGGAGCTGTGAAGAGAAGCTGGGAAAATCTGATGCAAAGAATGTTACACCCAAATCAGACTATGGACACAGACCAGAACTGGCCCTTGGCTCATACAGTGTGGGAGAACAGGCACAGATATCAGGGTGCAAACTGTACTTCCTTTTCCAAAGGACTCCTGGTTCTTAACTGAATCTTGGTCCTTGGACTCAGTGTTGGAAGGGGCTAGAGTCCCTTTTGGATTTGGGCCTTGGTTAATTCTCTCCCTTTACCCTGTTCCCCTATTTGACAGACTCAAAGTTCTGTATTTATTGGTCCCAGAATACTTTGTGCTATTTCTTACCACTGTGCTATTGTGCCTAGGGGCACCTTCTTCTTTCTTTTACTTGAGAATGTCCATCCATTCTCTAAGATTGAAGCAAAATGGCACCTCATCTGGGAAGGCCTCCAAATCCATTATAACTCCCCTCATTCAGATGAGAATGGTTTAGTTTCCTTCCCAAGGGCAGTCATATACCATAGGAATATCCATATGTGAACACTCCTGTATTACATTAAAATTGTGAGTCCATGTTCTTTTTTCCTCAGTAGACTGCTGCCTTTTTGAGAACAGGGACTAGGCTATATTCCTCTTTGAATTTACAAGATGTAGTAAAGAAAAACAGCAATTTTCAAATTCTCAATAAATATTTGATGAGGGAATAAATGAATGTACAAATGAACAATGCTTGAGCTCAAATTGATTTCATAAAAGAAGTCCTGATCTAGTAGGTGGGGCCAGAAATAATATAACTTTTACATTTCTTCTGGGAGCCTGATCCATGACTTTGGGTATGGAAAGAGTTCCTGAATCACCATGATTTAGAGGCTGGAAGGATGGCCCACAGAGGGAAGTCAATTCAACCCCATGCTATACAGATGGGAAACAAGTTTCAGGGAAACTGGCTGACTCAGCCAATAACCATCCAGCTGGGTAACAGGCCCAGCCCTCTTCTATCAGTCAGGAAGATGATATTAGCCATTTTGCAGATAAGACAAGTATATTACTTTATCAGATGTTTTCTGAGCATTTATGGTGTCAGGCCCTGTGTTGAAATGGGAGTCCAGTGACAAATAAGACAAACAAACTCCCTGCTCACCAGTGTTCATGGTCTGGGTAGGAGGGGAGTCAAACAAATTTTTAAAAAAGGTCAAAGTTCGTGAAAGAGGGTCACTGAACCTGGAGCTGTAGAGTCTAAATTTTCTGGAGTAAAATGCAGGCTAGAACTCAGGTATTAAACTTAGACCAGTGTGATGCTTCTTGTACTTAGTAATGGTTGGTTATTTTTATGCTAGGAGCTTATTAACTGCAATTCCAGGGTAGAACATTTTACATATTTTAATTTTCAAATCCTCCAATTTCTCCTAAAGTTAGGTTTATTGTCTTCCATAGAGATAATTAATAGTAAAGTTCACAGCTATTATGGGGTAAAGTCAAAGTACCGACCCAAGTCTATCTTTGTCTAAAGCTTGCAGCCCCTTCATCAACTCTGTACCTTCTACTCTACAATGGATTGCTTTGGATATTTGCTACATTCCAGATATTCTAGGTGTTGAAAAATAACAGGTCCCAGATTTCAGCTAAATCCCTGCCTTTCCAACAATTATTGAGCATCTATTAAGTGTAGAGATTGCTACTGGATACTAGGAGGAGATAATATGGGGACCAAGTAGGACTCCCATTCCAAAAGTCTCCTCTCTTCTCAAGGAGAGAGAGTAGGAACAAGAGTGAGAGAGAGATTGAGCAAGAGAGAGAGAAAGAAAGAAAGAACAATTAAATGGCAGAAGTGCCAGGAAAGATAGCCCCAAAGGACGGTGGTAGACATAAAAGGAAGTGACTCATTCTTCATAGGGAGATCAGAGAGGTGAATAACACCATAATGTTTATTTGTTGGTGGCCAACTTCTAGAGATTTAACTTTGGAATGATACAATCAAGTCCTCCTGCTGAGTACAGAGCCAGGAAGTTCAAACCCAGATCCTGGGCAAGTTTTAGTAGGATTGAGATATTGGCAGCCTCTGCATCTTCAAGAGCTCCCTCCTTAATCCTGAGCAGCTAGTAATTCAAGAACTGGATGAATGGATTGCCTAGTAGCTTGGCCCTTGGTAGTGTTTCTCAAATCTGGCTGCATGTTGGGAATACCTAGGAGATTTAAAAAGAAAACCAATACCAAAGACATACTCCAGACAAATTAAATCAGAACCATTGGGGAGGCGTCACAAGTTAATGACTTTACAAAACACCCTAATCTACAGCCAGTTGAAGAAGCCACTATTATATTAAGCACACACACACACACTCAGGTTTTGCAGCCCCAAAACCATGTCTGAGAAACCTTGAGGCCTGGCAAAAAAAATTCCCTGAGATAAATGAGGTAGGCTATGGTCATTGTTTTCCCAAACTTCTTCTCCACAGGGCCTGCGTACAACCACATAGATTATCATCTCTCTGGTCCACCTCACCCTCACTCTGCTACTTTACGTCTCAAGTTCCCTTCCTCTGTGGAGTCCACCTTGACCTTTCGTATGAGGTTTCATCCTTTATTTATTTACCTCTCCTCATAGGACCCCTTTCTCTACTTAACAGTCCTCGCCTCAGCCTGTAATTGTACAACTAAGAGGATAAATAGTTCGCTAAAGGTGGTCTACCCCATTAGACTGAAAACTTGCAGAAACAGGGATCAGAAAAATTGTGATTTAGCCTGCCTGTGAGCAAGACCAAACACGGTCCCTGGCACAGAGGAAAAACTCGGCAGATATTTATTGAATAAAATGAGTGAGTGAACGTGCAAATAATGAATGAAGGAAAAATTCATCTGTACTTCACGTTGCAAATCAAAAACTCATCAAATCTAGTGGGTTTTTTTTTGTTTGTTTGTTTTTTCCCCTATAACCTTCAGGCTTTTACTGCCTTCCTCAGCATTTGCACATTAAGTGACCTGCTAGTAGATCTGCATCTCAAAATCCCACCCATGCTTCAAGGCTTCATTGTAAAACCTCATCCCTCATCATGCTTTACCAAATTATCTTGCTGGAAGTGAATTCTCTTCTCTTCACAACTTGGAGTTCTAATCCAAAAGTGTTAACCTAAATTGCCTTAGGCAGATATTACCATTTCCAAGGGATAATAGGCAACTGGAAGGTGGTAACTGCCTAATTCATTTCTGCACTTCCCCCTATGCTTCCCAGTAAAGTGTCAGCCACTTGGTAAGTCTCCAGCAATTATTTCCTTTAATACCCATTGGAGTGAATGGGTAAATGTTATGGGTAAATAGACAACAGGTTTATAAATTCACATTTCAAACACAAGCAAGGTACAGTCAGGTAGATTTTTAAGCTCATATCTATTCCAAGGAACCAGTCAAGGAAAAAAGTACTAATCAGTGTCTTTTCTCTTTTCCTTTGTAGACCATACTCTTTTTGTTGTTGTTGTTGTTTAACGGAAGAGAGAATGAAGATAAGACAGTGGTTCTGGATGAAACTGGATAATTATATTTTTCACATTACGGTGCAGTTAGGATTGACAACTACTGATTATCTATGGCACTGTGTAGTTTTCAAAATAATTCACGACACAAAAGTAGTAATTGAATATAATTGCAAAACTGACTGATATGGTCCCAGCATATTCCTGAATTTATAGATCTCAGTTTCCCCATGCATAAAATAAAGACAGTGGAATAGAAGAGAGTTTTTTAGTTTCTATATCCCCAAGACATTCATCGTAGCACGTACAGGGTTCATGCATTCATATGGTAAATATGTGATGAATACCTACTATGTAACAGAAAGTACTGGATGGTGGTGAGTCACAAACAGGCATGCTTCTGTCAGTATGGCTCTCATCTCCTAGTGGAGGAGACAAGCATTCCTCAACAATCATACAGATATGTGTACAATTGCTATGTCTGGGAGATAAAGATATTTTGACAGGGAACAATATGGAAGCTTGAGTTAGTCCAGGAGGTCAGGCCTAATGGACAAAGCGGAAAAATCTGGAATGTGGGCACAGGTGAAAGACCAAGGGAGGACAGGGTGGTTGTGGAAGAAGAGACCTGGGGCCGGCACTGTGTGGCCATATAGGCCACCGGGCCATGCTGTGGATGTATGTCTTTTTACCACAAGGAGTATGGGGGTGTTTAGGGGTTTGAAGTAGAGATTTCACTTGATCCAACATGCTTTCTAAAGCCAGCACTCTGGCAATGTTATGAGAACAGACCAGGGGGTCTGTCACAGTAGAGCAGGGGAGAGATGAGAGACGAGGATGATGGTGAAGCAGATGAGGAGATGTGGGTGGCGAGGGGGGACTCTGTATACAGAAAGTTGGAAGCACCAGGTGATAGGCTGGACATGTAGGTGAACTACAGACTCTCCTGTTTTTACACCGTAAATCCCACCCTCTGGGGAAACTCCTCCGTCTCAGCACATGCAGATGGTGGGTCACCCTAGAGGGAGCTGTCAATAATTATATTTAGGTTTCTGGACTGCATAAGGATCATCTTGAATCCTCTTTAATTTGCTAAGGGTGGTGAAAAGGATGCATGATGAATCCACGTGAATGTGAGGAACTCGGTGGACAAATTTCTTCCAAGTCTACTTTCAGTTTTCATATTCTGGCTCCTCTAAAGCTAGAGCAGTACCTATGAAGGCAGCCCCTCCTGGGAAACTGTTCTGAGGCTAGAATCCTCAATGGACAAAGCTCTTCCCTTTGAGGTCCAAATGGCAAATTCTCCAATTTCATAAAACAGTGGATGATTGGAAGGCAAGAGACTCTCTACAATGCCTACCTCCACTGAGCCCTTAGCTAGTATCATAAGGGACCATTTAATTCATTGATTTTATGCATGGTTGGTTTCATGTTATACCAAAAGCAACGTGTTTTTTCTTTCATTCAATGAAGAACAATAGAATTTTCCTGTTCATCATTTGCATGCTCTCTCTCCCTTCCCGCTGTCCTTCTCTCTCACTCTAAATCTTTTCCTAAATCATTTGAGTGTCTCTTGGATACAAGGAGCTCCTTTATCCTTAAATACGTAATGTGTATTTCATAAGAACATAGGCATTCAACTTTGATAAAATCCTATTACCTAATCCAGAGTCTCATTGGTAACTCCCCCCACCACCTCCAAAATCCATAAACTGTAATTTATATATTAATTTGATCATACATGTATCACTATTTGTTAATTTTAAGAAAGTTCTTCTTCATTAGAAATTAAATTATGCTCACAAGATTATGAGAAAATAGAAGTGAAAAAGAACTCACTACCCAAGCTCAAAACAGTTTAGTCCTATTTCTTTTTATAAATATTTTAGCACCTTTGTATAAATTGCCATATCACACTTTACTGTATGATATACAATATTGTTTAACATCAAAACTTGATTTTGTCTCTCAACATTATAACACTAATATTTCTTATGTTGAGTCCAACTTTTCAAATAGCATTTTGGCTAATAACATGGCAGCTCAGCAAATGTGTATTCCACAATTGAGCAAGCCATTGGCCATGGATGAGCATTCACACATTTGTTTATACAAATGACACAATGAACATATTTGCGCATAAAGCTTTCTTATATTTCAGGTGATTTCCTTAAGCTGGATTCCCAGAGGTGGAATTTCTGCTTCAAAGGGCACTGGCAGCTTACTGTTCCTGAAATGTGCTGCAAAATTGCTTTCCAAAAGACTGGCTTTTCTACTCTTGCCAGGATGTCAAAAGTACCTGTGGAACATGTGAAACCTAGTCTGAAGGATGTCTCAGTTGCATGGGATAATACGCAGGGCTGCTCAATTCAAACTTAGCACCAGAAACTGCATTTCCAGCCATCTGAGTCTCATCAGTGCAAGCATCAATTTAGATCAATACCAAAAGGAGATATTTGATGATAATTGATTCATGGACACAGTTCGTTAGTGTCTTTGAGACCCCTGATTCTTTAGTTTATCTTTACTTTTCTTCAATTGAGTTTGTTTGTTTCTTGGGTAAATGTGCAGCCTTTCACAGGATTCATGTCTGTGCTTAAACATTTGTAGCTTTTGCTGCCTGTGATTCATCATCCTTTTGGTAAAGGAGTGCCCAGAAGTTTTCTTGGGAACCCCCTGCCACACACACACACACACACACACACTGCCCCTTAGTTTGAGTAGAGTTGACCCCATTCTCAAAGCCCTCACTGACCTAAGGCTGTTGGTGTTTTCCATTTTCCTATATCCAGTGATTGGATCAGAATGGCATGTGACCCAATTCAGACCAATGAGATTCTTGCATCTAGGGTTCCACTATTAAGGGAGAGAAGCCTTTCTCCAGATGGAAGCTCTGACTTCATGCCCTTAGTGTTCTGTCCTAGAAGATTTGGAGCTGTAACCCACACAGCTTAGGGCAGTGCCAGTAGCTGGGTTCCTCAAGGACACAAGCAAGTCAGTGGCCGAGCCAGGTTATTTTGTCTTTTTAATCTACCAATCTTTCCAAACTCCTTTGCTAATTTGGAAAAGAAGGATTCTTCTTTGGCTTCTGAAGATGCAGATATGTAGTTAACTGCCACAGCTTCTTGGGTTGTGGATTTAAAGGTATTATGGCCCTTTGAAATAAGATTTAGCTACTAAAGATTATAACCATTGAATCATCCTTTAATCCTAAACCTGTGTGAGCACCATTTGAATGGGATAGCCCAGCTTTCTACTGAGATTCTCATCACCCCAACACAGAGGGTAAAATTTCCTGGACTATACAACTACTCTGTTCTGGTTTATCTGACGCTTATACAGTAGGACCTCCCAAACAGCACTTGCCCACACTAAAGAGGCTCTTTGAGTTATTCTCTGCTGCTTTTCCTGACTAAAATTCCTCTTTCTCTCTTGCCACTGCCCTAACCCCAGGGTTGCAAATCCTAATCATATATCCCAAATGCTCTAGCTATGCTTCCTCCTTCATTTGCCTGGTTATGATTGAAGTTGGTTAAAATATATGCCCCCAATGAGAGGAGTTGCAGGTGATAATTTGAACGTGCAAATTCTATTTATTTAGCACTAAAGTAACTTTGTTTAGCAATGCTTTTCAAGAGATTTGGTTCCCAAATCACTGGGGATCCCTCCAGTAGTCCTGGTTTTCAAGGCAATTAATACATTGTACCTAGAATGACTTTTTCCTCTGAGCACCCTCCATCCCCATCTGAGCAGGGTCATTATTTGCTACAAACAAGCCCTTCAAAATTTTTAACAGCTCCTTCCAGACACTCTTCCCAGGATTGCTGATAAGAGACAAAAACACAGAATGTGATGGAGAAAACACAAAGTAGGAAAAAGCCTTTCTGGCATGTAGAAGGTTTGAGTCCATTTCCAGGCTTCTGGGGACTGACTCAATGGGTAAGAACTTTAGCCTCTCTGAATTTCAGTTTCTTATCTACAATGACAGTTTTTGATAAACTTTGGTATGGTTAGAATAATTTATTTTTAGAGTTTGAAAGAACATTAAATTCCACTACCCCAAACTAAAACACAATCCTAAAAGTGTGAGTTTTATCAATCCAATGCCAGAGTAGCTGTGCAAAATTTGTCCTGAGAGGTTAGGGGTGAGGGTATTGTCAATGATAGGTGAAGCTGAGTTCACTCTTAAGAGACCCAAATTAGGAATGAGGCACTGGGGACCAGGAACAAATCTCAGCTGAGAAAGGGTAAGTAACTGTAAAGGTATCAATCTAGGGAAGTAGTCTTCTTGGTTTAGTCTCTCTACTCCAACCATGACTGAGGACTCCAGGCTTCCAACTCCTTCCATGAGAATTAGCCTTTCCCCAGACCCCAGTGCTTGGGCTGGTTTCTCATATCTCTTCAGACACAGCCGTGTTGCAGGGATCACAGAAACTTGAACAGTACAAGCTTCTGATTGCTCTCCTTTAATTGTGGGAGATCAGAAAGGATCCAGAGCTTGGGTCCAACTGGGAACCTAGATTCAAACCAGGTCTAAAAGCTAGCTTATGTATAGACTGGTATAGCCAAAGAAGCTGAAATAAACCACAAACTCAAAGGTCCAGAGCTAGGATGTGCAGGTCAGGGAGAATGGGCCCACTGATTCCACACCAAGAAGGAATAGCCTGCAGTACATTCCCATGGGCCATGGGTGGTGCTTGTCTGGTAGTCACAGTGTGCCAGGTATAGTAGGTTATTGAGTTCCCAAGACCTGAAATGGGACAGAGGCTGGCAGGACTTTCTGAGGGCAGTAAAGGGTTGGAACCCCAGTAACTCCCTAAGAATTGTGATCAAACAGAATCAAAGAACAAAATCCATTGTGGCTGACTTGAGAGGAATAATTTGAGAGGACAGGGAAAGATGGCATACACATAAACATGGGGGCTCATGGGCTATGGCTATTGGAGATTAAGTTTCTTCCACTCCCCCAAATTTACCACATTCATGGTCACTTGGCCAGCATGTGATTGTCTCCCATTCCAAGGGAATCCTTCTTGCCTGTCACCTTTCTCCTCTGCATGTCTGGCACCCTTCCTTCTGAGCCAACACTTCCAGCTCTTGAGGGTTTGATTGCCCTGTGATTAAGGAGGTTTGTTGGGGTCCAACCTACTGAGAAGGGAGTGGGAGAAGGTAATAAATATTTAATGAGAATTTTGCTTCTGGGCCTTCCTCTTAGAGGGGAAAATGGAAATCAAAAGTCTTCATTGGAACCCCTGTTGTTGGAGGACAAAGAAATGTTCTCTCACTGCTGTGAAAATGAGCTGCTGGCACCTCAGCAAGAGGCAGCTCTGAGAGGGGGGAGCCTTTAATGAATCACAGAGCAAAGAGCCCTTTCCTGGAAGGAATTATCCCTAGTGCTTCCTCTAATAACACTCGCAAGTCTCAGCCTGATGGATGTGGAGTTTGGAGCACACGCTCCTGGGTTATAAGGTTGAGATTTATACAGCATTCCCCAGCAATGCTTCCCACCCTATTTTGCAGGCAGAGCCATCAGGTTGGGTCCTGCAACTTGCAGGGTCACACAGAGAGGCTGGTTAGGCCCTCAAATACCATATTGAGAGACTGGAGGACTAGACTTTCTCAGAGGAAACCTCAGAAGTTTAGGGGAGTTTGGCTTTGTGACTTTGGACGACTCAATTAACCTCTCTGTACCATAGATTTCCAAAACTGTTATGAGGATTTAATGAGATCATATATTAAAAAAATACACACTTAAAATGATTGGCATGTAAGTATTCTGCAAGTATTAGCCAGAATTTTTATTATTGAAATTTCTGTTGTGGTGGTTATTTTAGAGAAAGTTGGGGTTTGGAACTGAGGTATTGGGCAACAGCTGCCATGAGAAAAGGTAGGTTGATGGAAAATTCTAGGTCTTTCTAGTAATAACCATGATGTTTATTGATTACTTAGCATGCTCAAAGGATTTGTCCTTCATTATCTCACTTAACCCTCACAGGAAGGACAGGTAAAGGCGCCACCACCGTCATCATCTTGGGAAGTGGGGATCAAACCCAAGCTGCTTCCAAAGCCTATTTTCTTTCTCCATCAGCCATCTCTACTCCAATTCTCAAGTCTTCAGTTTATCCAGTATCAGTATACCAGGAGTTATGATTGCAGCCCTTTATCTGGACTGCCCCTCATTCTGCCTCACCCCTCAGCTATTCCCACTCATGGTATTAATCAGAAGCCTCAGACCCATTATTCCTATGAGATAATCCTGGCTGGGCCCAATGTCGCAGCCATGCTAGCACTTGCTTATTTCAATGGACCCCAGGTTTTCAAAGCTTTGGAAAAGCTCTGAGAACCAAATTCTCTCTTGTCCTTCCTCTTCCTCCACAGAGCTGGTACAACCTCTGACGGTATGCTTCAATTTTCACCCTTAGAAGTTCTGTTCTTATTTAGAACTGTTCCAAATCATACCTCCTTTAGTGAGAGCCTTGGTAACTTGGCCTGGTATTTCAAACTCCCAATTTCTGCCTGGGATCCTATTCTCATTCTAAAATCATGGTACCATCCCCACTTTGCTATTTGCCCAAGCAGCTGTGTCCCAGCATCTCAACTGGACCTCTGCACCCTACATGGTGGCATGGGCTAAAAGAACCTGATGTCACCATGCATCATAGGTCATCACAAATAAGGACCATGGCTTCCTGTCACTCTGCTGCTTCAGATATCAAAGCCAATCCAATCCCAAATTAAATAATGGGTCTTCTCACTCACTTCCATTATGCTTTATTCCGATGTGGATGAAGAAGGGGCCATACTTATTGAATCATAGAGGATATACTCTTGCTGAAAGCACATTTTCCCCCATCAAGTTCTTGCTTGGCTTCCTTTTACTTGTTCCAAGAATTTTCCCTTGGACTTCCTCCTACAGCCTGATTCTTCAAAGTTTCTGCACTTAGGGTCACCCTTGCGTTTTCATTCTCATATTAGTGGGAATACCCAACTGCTCCTCATAGATACATTAATGCTTGATGCCTGGTCAGCCCTGTAATCCTGTCTGTGCTGACTCCCATCACCTAACCCCTTAAATTCTGTGCCCTACTTCATTCTCCATGCATGTTCAAAGGCTGGTCTGATATGGGGAGGTGATGTGCATTGATGTGTGTTGAGTGTCTCTGAGGACTGTGTCTATCCCCCTATCCATAGACATCCCTGTCACACACAGAGTGGTTTGGACTGTGAATTGCATGAGGATGGGGCACTGACAGATTCATCCTGGTGAGCTCCAAGTCAGTGCTCATTAGAGATTGGGGCCCTGCATCCCCATTCTTCCCTAGGCCCCGTTGTGTTGAGTTGAGTCTATTCCTAAGAATGCTGAACTGGTGAAAAGAAAATACTTGTCCTTTTGATGTTGTCTGACCTCACAGATGACCTCAACATTAGAAACTCTACTGAGAAGGTCTCCCTTGGCAATGTCCCTTCCCCCATGAGGACAAGACATTATAGGATTAGAACTTCACTGTAAATAAATGAATTAATGAACAAAATGAATGGGGTCACAAGTGAATGAATGCATACAAAGACTCTGCAAAAATAACCCCCTCACCATCAGGGGGACCATTGATTGTCATCCTTTGGGGAAGAATAACAGATTGAGGTTCTCACAAATGAACAGATGGGAGATTTGGGGGAACAGATGCAAGGCCGGCAAGGTCAGAATTAAGAGGCTCAAAGCCCCTCTGCTGCTGGTGGCATTCAGGGTGGCTGCAATTACACTCCTTTGCCAGAGATTCTGTGAGGCAGCAGGGCACATATCAGAGCCTGCTCCTCCTTTTCCCCAACACTTGTTTCCAATTCTCTGAAGGGACAGCTGGATCTATTCCAGGTGAGCCAGGAGCCAATATTGTGCTCATCTTTCTTTTCACTGCAACAGTTGGCTGATTCTTCGGGGTTAAAGGGATTTACAGTGACCTGTTAATTGACACACAAAACAACCCATCCAAAGGTAAACTGATCCTATTCCTCCCGGAGGCAGCAGGAAACCTTAGTCTTTGCAGCCTGCCTTCTGTTGCTTGTTCTTTACACAAAGTGATAAGGTGACGATCATTCCTCAGTAAACACCAGCAGGGAAATGGTTAAGCATTGAGTGGAGTATCTCATTCCAGGAGGGCAGTTCAGTGGGTGACTGAACATTCCATCATCATTTGCCATCTTCAAATTGCCCATAAGAAGCCCCAACATCTCTATGCGGTGTTGGAACAAGGAGGGCTGGTTACTTTGCATTGTAGGCAGCCGGCAGGAAAATTTGAGCAAAGGCATTAGGATAAATGGGATGATCAGAGTGATGATAGAAAGAGGTATTTTTCATTGACTGCTTTTGTTGGTGATTTTTCTTTTTAGCACAGAAAGGCCATGTTTTGTAGAGGAAGAGCAGAGAGTCAAGAAATGTGGTTTTGAATCCCAATTTCCTTTTATGAGTGCAACATTCACTACAGCACCTTTCTGCATCTAGGTGACAATAAGGAATATATATACTCAATAAATGACCTTTTCCCTAACTGGAGATCAGACTCAAATCTTTCTCTTATGAAGAGGTAAGATGCTTCCAACGTTTTGGCCATGCTATGTGCATGATCCAGTACTATGGATTTATAGCCAGCAGCTCATTTAATCCTAGCAAATAATCCAAAAAAAAGAGAGAGAGAGATTATAATGGCCATTTTGTAAATGAGGAAACCAAGGCTCAGAAATTACAATTGTTCACATTGGGTTGTTGGGCCAGTACATCTCAGAGTTGGACTTCCAGGCCAGGCTGATTTAACTGAAGGGCTGGAGAAGCAGTGTGGGAGAATGGATTGAATTTTGCTGCCACCATATACCAGCCGTGTGATAGACAATTTACTCAGTTTCTCCATGACTTACTGTTCTCGTGGATTCAATTGAGATAATGAAACGCTTACCCCACAGAGTTGTGTGGCTGTTAAATGAGATAATACATGCAAAGCAAAAGTAAAGGGCCTGGCAAAGAGTGGGTCTCTGATGACTGTTAGTTGCTATTGTTTCCATCACACGATTTGTGCCTCTGGAACCTCAGCTGCAGGGAAAAGAAGGGACCATGTTCCGGAGTCTTGGAGAGGCTAAGTCTCGGTGACTACTTGGGAAGACTATCTCAATTTTTCCTGAGAGGGGTGATGGGACAGAGGTGGTGGGAAATGAGAGAAAAGAATGGTTCCCAAGAAAACTTACAGGGAAAGTAAACACAATGGAGAATGGAAAAGACTGATGGCCTTTTAAGTTGGGTAAACTATGAGAAAGGGAAAAATCAGTGGAACTCTCAAAGGTTTTTGGCTGGATCGAGCTATTGACTGGGTGATCTTGAACCAACATGGATAAAGCAGCCAGAGGAGGGAGTGGGCCACAGTGGCTCAGCAGGCAGAGTTCTTGCCTGTGATGCTGGAGACTTGGGTTCAATTCCCAGTGCCTACGTATGCAAGAAAGAAAAAGAAAATAGCCAGAGGAAGTTATATATAGCAGTTATCTATAGAGTCCTTTTATTGGGAAGAGCATATATGCAAGGACTATCATTCTGTGGAAATACTAATCAATAATTCTTTCCCTAACTGACTTGTATTTTATTATAAATAGAGAACCATTAGAATCTGGCATCCAGCTAAGGCAAAAATTACTCTCAGATCTGGAGACCAAGGAGAAAGCTCTCACAGCTAAAGGAGTTTACAGCGTCACACTCTCTTGGTTCCAGGAGCCTACAGACTCTGCGTTCTTATTTAATATGAACTAAAATTCTTATTATTTAATAAGAACCATAAAGTTCTTAGGTACTGCTTTGCAAAAGTCCCCAGGTGATTAAATTAGATTTGCTTTTGCCCTGCAAATTAAATTCAGAACAAGGTCAGAGTGTAAATCGGGCCTGATCAGAGCAGCCTCTTAACGAAAGCAACACTGTGTCCCTGCCTCTCATGTGTAGTGGGAAACATGAATCAAAATCCTTCTTTCAATTTGAAACTTCACTGCGGTCAGAGCAGGCTGAAGGAATGCATGGGGCAGCATAGGGATATCTTTTATGTTAACCATGGGTTTACTCGCATAAGGGTTTTAATAGAAGTCCCTGTATTGGCCATTGTTCCAGGAAGCCATTTGATTTGCATCCTTGGAACAAATGTACTGGATTTTGCAATTCTCTGCTTTCTTTGCGTAGTAAAAAATATTGTAAAATTCATCGCACAGAGTTCCAAAGGAGTGTGATACTGAGAAGGGCAGTGGGCTAACAGGCAACAAACATGGACAGTGTGCTAAGCACAATGGCAGGTCCCGGGTTCAAGAATTCATTTATTCAATTCCTACTTATTGAGTCCCTAAATGCTCCAGGCATTGTCCCCCGGGGCACAGGCCCCAGGCCCTCATGGAACTTGAGGGAAAATATACCACTTCCTAAAATACAGTCTCTGCCTTTCTTGAGCTCAAAGCTTACAAGATGATGAGCTTTCTAGGAGAGCAACAAGAGACAACAATCATCTTGATTGAGGGCACAGGCTTTGGAATTAGAGAGGCCGGATTTGAGTTCTTGAAATGTCACTTAATTGTTGAGCGGCCTTGAGCAATTGACCTCAGTTCTCTGAGTCTCAGAGCTCTCATCTCTGAAATGGGTATCCTAATGTTCAGCACAGAGGGCAAGTGAGAAATGCCCTCAGATGCTCTATGGGACAAACTAAGTACAGTATGTGTCATATGATACCAGCTGCATAAATGCCAGAAAAATGCGAGGTATGATTATTATCAGAGGCAGCCTCAAGCTAGTTATTTAACCTGCCTGACCCTCAGTCTTCTTGTTTGTGAAATAAGAATAATACAACCTCCCGCAGGGTTATTAGAATGATTAAATTAAATAATCTATGCACAGCACCTGGCACAGGACAAGAGTTCAGTTAATGGTAAATATTATCATAAATATTAAGCAAAGCACAAAATGCTGTGAATTAAATGCGCGGGAGCTAGTGCTGTTTGCCGTCTGGAGAGACTGAGGGAAGTTTAGAAACAGATTTGTTTTTAATCTGCAGAAATTCATAGAGACAAAAAGCAGAATAGTGGTTACCAGCAGTGAGGGGATGGGGATATCTGGAGTTATTGCTAAATGAGTGTGAGTTTGAGCTTGGGGTGATGAAATAGTCTGGAAATAGATACTGTAAGAATTACACAGTATTGTCAATGCACTTAATGTCAAAGAATTGTCCACTTGAAATGGTTAAAATGATTTTTATTATACGTGTATTTTACCACAATTAAAAGTAAGTAAATATGTTTTTTTAAAGTCTGCAGCCTGGAAGGTCCTTTTGAAAATCATCTCCCAGGGTGTCGTTGAAAACATATTTTGATGTAGACATAAACAATTCACAGACCAAGAATTTGTCTTTCCCTTGCAGTAAGTATTATCCAAAAATCTAAGGGAAAAGCGATTGCTACAGACATTCAGCACACGTCCACTCAGAGAGTGGCGACTTGTAATAAAAAAGCACCATCAGAGATTGAAATGTTTGAGGTTTCTTTTTAGAGGCTAGAAAGGGCCATTTTTTGACATATATACGTGCTTCTCAGAAAAGCAATATTATGTAACTCCCAGTTCCATTTCCAAGAAAGCAAAAGAGGCCCTTTTAGCCGATACCATTTATGAGGTAGAGATTTTTCATTAAATGAATCCCACTACTGCAGACCCATGTTGGGCCTTTCCCAGCTGGAGCCGGAGCCAGCACCGATTTCTGATCCCAAGGGCTGCCCACCCCGAGGGCCCACTGGCATCGCTGGATTCCTGGGTTGCAGCGGGGGTCAGCGGGGGTCTCTCTCTCTGTGTGCATCTCTGGTGGGTATGTCTAGCCTTGTGTCTCCATCTACCTCTTTCTCTCCATCCCTTTGCCTGTGTCTTTATCTCTGTCTCTTCTGCTTTCTCTCCCTCCCTCTGTCCCCTCTGCCCTTCTGCTCTGGTTTCTGCCCGGGGCTCTTTGTCCCTGACTCAGCCTCTGCCTCTGACTTCTGAGCCATCTTGTTTCTGTCTTGCTGACTCTGCTTCTCTGTCTCACTCTCTGGGGCTTTACATGCCTTTTCTTCCTCCCCTGCCTTCTTCCTCCAGCCTGTTCTCTGTCTCTGTCATTGTCTCTCTCTTTCTCTCTCCCCCTCTCACTTTTTCTCTTGAAGTGTCTTTTCTTGTTTTTCCATCTGTTTTCTTTCTATGTACCTCTGTCGCTTTCATTTTGCCTCATTCAATCTCTCTGCCTTCCTCTGTCTGTGTTTCTATCTTTTTGCAGACATTTTCTTTTTAAATCTTTCTCTGTTCCATTTCTCTCTCTTTCTCTTTCTGTACATTTTTCTTTTTGCCTCTTTGTCTGCCTCTGTTTCTCTATCTTGAACCTTGGGTCTCTCACGGTCTTGCCATGTCTCTGTCTCTCCTCCCTCAACACACCCACTCATGCATCCTACTCTTTCCCTTTCTGTATTTTGACCCAGTGGACTCACCAAGGAGAGCAGGTTGTAAATGTAAAGGACCCCCCACCACCATGCCACTGCGTGCTGGTTGGTTCATGGTGCCTTCATGAAATCACAGATGCTTATTTAATCCTGCCACAAACACTCTCTGGTTCAGTCAGCATCCACACGGCCCCCCACGGCCCCCCAGGTATACATAATGTCACTGACCCATCCCACTATATTCCAAGATCCCCTGGCACAAGCAGGATGCCCTGGGGGGTTCCTCAGGCTTGCACTGGACGGGTTTCATCTCCCAGGTACAATTCCTGACCCAACTCATAGGACTTCAGGACAGCCAGGTCTTAGTGAAGTCAAATTTAGTGAAGTCAGAGAAGAAATAAATAGATAGCTTTATGTGAAAAAAAAAAAAAAAAAAAAAAAAAAGAAGGGGAAGGAGAAACTGAAAACTCTTTCACCTGAGATCACACATATTGAAAGGAGTGGCACTGAGGTTCAAAGTAACCTCAGTCTGTTCTAACACCCAAGCTCTCTCTTCCCTTTCTTGTCTGATAGTATTTATCACCCAGGGTCCATATAAGGAATGAATGAGATATTACATGTGCCAAGGGTTTGCAAACTGTGACACTTCGGGAAAATATTATTACCTGTAAAATAGAAAGGTTAAACCAGACAATCTTTCAACATCTATAATTCCTTGAAATAGGCAGGATTTTTTTTTTTATCACAGGCAAAAGTGGACAAAGAGGACTGGTCTCTATGGAGATCAGAGGAAGTCCAATTAAACAGGTATGACCCAAGAAATTGATAAGTGTCAAGATCCTGGAGGGGCCAGACTGAAAAATGCTCTAAAGTTCTGACCTCCAAATCTCCTCCCTGGGGTGAACTCAGGGGACCCTTGATCTCTCTGGAATATTCTTCTTGTAGCCCGGATAAGCTTGCTCCATGCCAGGTTCGCCAGGTTCTGCAGCCAGGTGGCCTGGCTCTCCACCCCCATTTCCATTAGGTGGACTTAGATGTCATCAGGGAAATGGCTTTAGCATCATTCTCCATGGGGTTGCAATTATTATTTGATACTAGGAGTTTATAAGTCCCCACCCAATGCCCTATCTCTTTCCTTTAGGACTTCAGCAAATTCTCTCTGACATTTGATGGACCATAGATAACTGTCTTTATTTCCTTTTCTAGATGCCTTGAGAGATTCCCTTCCCCTCAACTTTGGTTATTGGGTTTGGACATCTCCTATTAAGTGCACTGTCTGGTTAAGGAAGAAGCACTTCAAAGCCTCTCTTGCTCCAAACTTTTTTAGGAAACAGCTTTTAAATGCATGGTGCATTATACCTAACAAGAGTAAAGATTACAAATGTTGATGCTTGTTGTGTGCTAAATAATTCACTTGGGTTATTTCCTTTATGGGTCCCAATACCCTGTGGTATCCCACTTTAGAAATGAGGAATCTGAGGTTCAGGATGATACAGTGACTCAGAGGCTACATGGCCAGGAAGACACAGAAAGGGAACCTGAGCCTTGTGGCAGCTGACACTGTTCGCTGCCACACTCTTCCCATCTCATTGCAGAATAAGAGCTTCCCTATTAATTATCATTGTTCTGACAGTAATCAATTCCCCCTCCCTGTTTTTTTCCTTTCCCATTGTCACTCCAGGCCACCATCACCTCTCAACTGTTTAGTGCTCACAGCCCCTAAGTGGTTTCTCCTATGGCCTCAAAGGTTAGTTCCAGCTCGGAACTATTGATTCTAAGTGTTCCTTCCTAACCCACGCACATAAGCATCACAGAATGCTCTCTTTAATGTATGTGTAGCTTTACCTAAGGGAATATGGCCAGTGCCAGGATCCGTGACTATCAGCCTACCTCAGTAGATTTTTTCTTTCTCTCCACTATTAATTTCATCAGACCCTATTTACTTCCCTGAGACCCATCTCTTCCAGGAATTTGGGACCTGGACTTTGTCTTCTCTGATAAAATCATTGACTCTCAGGTTGTACAGGGCCTGAAATAGACTGAGAAATATCAAGGATCTTTTCTGTGACTTACATCTAGTCTCTATTAAATAGATCCAGTGACAGGAAATTTAATACCCTTGCCAAAGAGGGTATTTCATCTGGAGATCCTGTTGGATATCAACATTTATAGATACTAACAATTCTCTAGTGCTCTCAATTTGCCTTTTTTTTTTTTTTAAGAACAGGTATTCTTCAAATGCTTTATCTCTAATCCTCCCAAACCCTGCAAGATAAGTATGAATAAACCCATTTTACAGATGAACATGAGATTGAAAGAGGCAAAGTGAGTTGGCCAAGGCCCCAGAGTTATTCAATGGCAATGTCTGGAATCCAACCTGGATCCAGCACTTGCTCTAAGTCTCCACCCTTTAATTCTTTCCAAGTGAACTCCCAGGGGGTCACATTATGCATCAGTTCCTGGGGAAGGGTCCCATCTCTTTTGCGCCCCAACTGCTTCTTCTGTTGACCTCAGCTTGAGGCACATGGTCCCAGGTCTGCCTCTTGACTAGAAAAAGTATTCCTGGAGAGTGAAACCCATCTCAGACTTGACTTTATCTCCATTAAGTACAGAACCTATCCAGACTTCGTAAAAATACATGTTTATTAAATGCATGATGGATTAGCACTGAGGTCAGCTTGATCCACTCTTTATATATTATCTCTTTCAACTCTCACAATGGGCATGAAGATTGCACTTACTTTACAAAAAGTAAAACAGGCTCAGAGTTCTTCCAGCTGCACTTAACTGTGTTCATCTTGAGACGTTGGATCAGCCTGAGACTCTTGCCCTTGCAGCTGTATGGTGCAGGTCCATCAGGAAACAACTTGCCTCCTCTGATGTTCATGTCAGCTTCCATTGAAAATGGGACTCAGTCTGTGCAACTGATCCTTGGTTGCACTGAGCATTCCAGCTCTGGGTTACCTCTGAGGTCACATAGGTACTTTTCCACTTCCCACCCCCAGGTAACATTTCCTGTTTGTTCCCCACTCGTTGAGTTAAGCACACTATTCTATAAAGGCTGAGTATATCTTTACACATATAAATGTTGAAAGAAAAAAAAAACCTGCAGGGCAATTATTCCTTTGAAATGCTGTATATTTGGAAATTGAGGTTAAAATAAAAGTGAGTTGTCCAAGGTCACATGACCAGTACCAATGGAACCAGCTTCAACCTGGACATGCTGACTCCTGAGACTGTTCTCTTTCCCTGTGTCCCTGCTGCTTCAGAGGCATCCAGTTCGCTCTGAGTAATCTCAATGGGGATTTCAGTCTGATTAAGTTAGGTAGAGCTCAGAAGACCTGGATTCATGTGCAGGCCTTACCATTATTGGAATGCAAGAACTCAAGGAAGACTAGTTTCCCTGGGTTCAGGTTCTGTGGGCATGTAATTTAATAGCTATTGTATATTAGAATCCCCCCTATTCAATCATTTAGCCATCTGGTGGAAAAGGAATTACCATTCTTATTTTATACATTTAAAAAATTATAAGTAACTGGGTGAGAGTTATGTGAGCAAAGACCCTTCCATATTGGTGTAGCTGTTTCTACTAATGAGATATAGGGATGTACTTTACACAATGGAGTGGGCAGTGCAGATTATTGTAATACATAACCTGTAATTAAAAGAGTGGATGCTTGTGACCTTGACTTGGCCTTTCAGTACTTTAATTAGAATTTATCCACTGCAACAGTTGGTGAGGCACTGTGATGCTGATATACAAGCAGGACTAGTATATTCAAGCCCAGAGGCTATGGATATGTGTAGGCACGGATTCTAAGGAAGCCCAGAGGCCATGGATATGCATAGACATGGATTCTAGGGAAGCTATTTCAGGGGCCAGGTTCCAGTCACCTGAAGCTGTGAGCCAGATGTTGTCTTGACCATGAGGTGTAGACAGCAGAGTCTGAGGTTGGATCCCTCTCTCCACTTACCTGGCTCCAACTTGGGCAGGGGTCAGAGTGGCAGCTCCTGGCTCTCCAGGAACTGCTTGGCTCTCATTTATGCTTGAAAAACCAATAAGCCTTTCTGGGGTATTTTTCTCACAGATTTCCAAGCCTGCCTATTGGCTTTCTGTCACTCTCTTCAGACCTGATTAACACCGTATAAAATCGAGGGTGTTTCAGCTGTTCTTCAAAGAGGAGGAGTCCATTTTTTGTGCTCTCACACTGAAATAAGCAATTGCATTACCTCCATATGAATGGAGGTGGGCGAAGCAAGATGGAATTGATCTTGCTGTTAGAAGGAAGGCTGAAGCTGAACCAGCAATGAATGTGGGCACACTGTTCAGGCTGGATGGCTGAGTCCTAGAATCAAGGAAAGATCAATGGGACCCAGGCTCTTGCTTTTCTGCCTGTCAGTAGACAGGCAAAGTGGCAGTACAGGCCTGGTGGATGGACACTGGAATGGCGATAATAGCTAACATGTACTTGGTACTTCTCAGGTGTTGTGCTGAGTGTCTTATATGATAATCTCTTTCACTCTTCACGAAAACTTTATGTGATAGAAATTATTATGTGCCCACTTTACAGATGGTGGAAAATGAAGTTCCGGAGAGGTTGCTTGAGAGAGCAGAATTGGTGAGTGATGGAGCTGTATTAAATCCCAATGATGTGGGGCTGGTCATGGTGGTTCAGTAGGCAGAGTTCTCACCTGCTGTGCCAGAGACCCGGGTTCGATTCCCAGTGCCTGCCTATGTTAAAAAAAAAAATCCCAATGATATGAAGATAGAATTCCTGTCTGAGCACCACATTCTAATGCATTCCTGGTCAAAACCAGATAATTTGCTTAATTGGGCCTATTAGGTCAGCCTATCATTTTGAGAGATAAATGGAAGAAATCTCAGAGACTCAAGACAAATAGCTTCCTTTGGGGCTAAGAAGCAGTCTCTCTCTGTGATGAAAGTCCTAATACAGAAGTTTCCCAAGGGGCTTAGCATGGTGTAGAGGAAAGAGCATAGAGAGATGGAGGACTCAATTTAAATCCTAGTTCCATTCACTGCCTTGGGACTGTGAGCTAATAACCTGGCCTCCCAGAGCCCAAATTCCCTAACCCATAAAAGGATGGTGGTGATACCTACTCTCAGCAAAGTGCCTGGCCCATTATAGGTGATTAATATCTATTGGCTCTTTTCCCTTTTCCCAGGGGCCTACATCCCTTGTGGTCTCTGAATGTATCTATGAGTCTACCCACCAATTTCCATGTTTCAGAACACTTGGCAGAACTCGTGCTGTCCTCCAAATACCTGCAGGAGGATCAACTCCTACTCTGAGCTTCTTTGCTTCAGTTTGGAATTAGATCAATGGTTACCTCCCGATGAAAAGAAACTTCAGTTAGCAGGTAGAAAGGCTTATGAGCAAACATATTGATGGGAAAAAGCATTCGTTTTCTGGAGGAAGTTTTCCAATATCAAATATCAAGTGCATATTTGGAAAGAAGAAAGCAAAAGTTCTTGGTGAAAAGTTTTGAAAATGCATCGACAGTTTCTTTTTTTCGTCACTGACCAGGGCCCTTCCAATTTCTCCCAGAGCTCCTGTTTCCCCCTACCATGCTGCCCTTTTTCAGACATGTGGTAGTATGCCACCTCTTCCTTAGAGCCATTTGCCTCCTTAGACTAGGTATATAATCAAACCCACCAGCAGAGCAAATGACCTTGGAAACCTTATCATTTCTGGTAATTACATATTGGTCTAAAATGGTCAAAATGATGTTATGAGATCAGATTAAATAAGATGTTTCTACCCACTCCTGAATTTATCTTTTGTAAAGGCCAAGAAGGCACCTCCATCCTAAATGTTTAATCTTTACCCCACTCCTCAATTGTTCATCCTTGGTGTTTTTACATCTGCAGAGGTGTTTCTTCACATTGACAGCACGTTAGGATCCCCTGGATTAGGATTTTGGAATTTTCAAAATCCCAGTGCCCAAGCCTCTCCTCATATCATATAAATCACACTCTCGAGGGCTGGAACTCAGGCATCAGTATATTTTTTAAACTCCCCAGTTGACCCAAAGCTGCAGCCAAGGATGAGAACCACTGTTTTATAGAGATAGGATTAGAATAATTCAGAGAAAAGTTTACCTTAACCCCTAACCCCGGTCCCTTCCCCTTGGCTCTACAATTAAATTTCCTCCCCACACTAACTCTCCTAAGAGCCTGATCAAATATTCATATGGCTTCATTTCTGAGGTTCTGGGCATTTCAGGCTATGAGCTAGCTGGCCTATGATGTGTTCTCTCTGACAGCAATTCAACAGCACCACTTGGCATGATTGAGCTCAAAAAGCAGAAAGATAAAGACCTCACATTAAACTAAGGGGTCTTGGTCTCTCCTCCAATCTCCCCAGGCTGATACATAGTAGATAATGGAGAACAGTACTGTAACATGTATGAAGCCCTGGGCATCTGCCTCCAAGGCAGCAGTATCCATTTCATCCATTTTCGTCTGAGGTCCAGATCAACATAATATCTGTTTGGTAGTAAGACAGGGTCTTTTGGATAGCTCTTCAATGCTGCCAAATTTTTCATTGGGAAAAGAAAATAATTCAATCCTAGAATCAATTGCAGTTTCGGTTTTTAAAAGGCCGAGGGACTAGGTTAGTCTGGATGGAGGTTCTCTTGCCCTTTTAGATTGTGACATCCCTGAATCTACCTGTATTTGTTGGGCAGGTCAGCACAGCTCGTCAGGGAGACTCATCCAAAACTGAGTTCCTTATGAATCTTCTATTTAATTCTCTTTATAGCATTTATCAAAGCCATCAGAACTTAGCAGGATGGTATTTATTTTGCTTGTTTAATTTTTTTTTATTTTTGGTATCTTCAGCTGATGTGTAAACTCGGGAGACACCAAATCTGGTTGGATCCTTGTGCCTAACACAGGGCCTGGTACACAGCAGGTGCTCAATAATATTGGTTAATAGAATGCTAAAGATGCAAACTGTGACAGTCGCCTTGCACTGGGTTTCAGGGCAAACTTTTGCTTTATTAGGTATATATACTTCATATTTGGCAGAGGTGAAGCCGTAGAATAGTGTTGGAAGCAATATTTTCTCTTGCTAGAAACGCAACCTTGCAAAGAGCCTGACTCTCGATTGGTCACACTGCTGTGTAGTCTTAGAGAAGTTGCATCCTGCACCTTGTGCACAAAAGGGGAATTCCATTCCTAACTCCCTGATGGCCATGCCTGTTTTCATGAAACAAGGTTCTGGAGGAGGCAGGTCTGCCTGTGAGCCTGGCTCACTATGGACTTCCTCTATGTGGTGGCACGGATGCATGTGAGAAGACCTGCCGACTCACATTCCAGCACTCCAAGTACCAGATGGACTTTTGGGTGAATTATTTAACTCTCTGGGTCTCAGTTTCCTCTTTTAAAAGACCTGTGTTTAAAGTGATACTTGATTAAAACCCTTATACACACAGTGTTTCACAAAGTGTGTTTCACAGAGAATTAATCCCCCCAGATATTTTTGTGTATAAAGGGCTCCGTTGTGAAATAATCTGGAGAAACTTCACATACTCTATGCTTCTTGATCTAGTCAAGATTCAACAACAAATATTTACTAGGTGCCCACTATGTGCAAAGCACTGGATGTCATCGGTGAACAAAATACACATAAATCCCCACCCATGTGGAGCTTACATGATAGCAAATAAACAAAATAAGTGAACAAGTACATAGTATGTCAACTGTTGGTAAATGCATTGGAGGAGAAGGTGGTATGTGGATGGGCATTTCTTTCTTTCATTTTTTCTACAGAATGGCAGGGAAGGCTCTGATTGGCCTGCTTAGCTCATATCTCCACCCCATGACTGACTGCTGATGAAGGAATAGTGTGATCATACACCCTCTCCTATGGCTTAGGAGACATAGTCTGCAGCCAGCAGAAGGAGAAGACAAAACTCACCAGGAAGATGACATAGCCCTCTCATAGGCTACTAGTCCCTTCCAGAAAAATCTCAAAAACCTGAGATATCCTGCTGTGAATAAATGTGCCTAACCTTGCTTAATCCAGTAGTTCCCTCAATGACTTGAGTGCATACTTCTGTTTTTGTAGTACCTACTCACATTGCACAGGGCACACTTTGATAAACACCTTGCTATAAATTTATATGATTTCATTAGTGCTCCATCTCTACTAAGTACAATCTCATTATTAGTAAATCTGGAGTTAGGGAACACTTAAATTTTTAAAAGACTTTCTAAACTGGAAGAATTCCATTCCCCTGTCTTTTTCTTTAATGAAAAGTGCATCTTGGAATAAGTAAGTGTTTTTCCTCAAATGCAGTGAAAAGTTTGAAGGAAATAGCTTTTTAGGCAGAGTGGTCCCATTGTTTAAAAAAGGATCTGCAAAGGATAAATGCATGGACCAGAAGTGAGATCACCTAATTCTGACGCTAGAAGAAACCTTTCAAACCACCGATTGTCCCAGGCAAATTAGTTTGGTTTAATGAGAAACTTTCATAATGTCTAATGGAAATGTTTGCAAAATCATAACCCTGTAAAATGTCATGTCGTATTACTTGTGACTTTGGGAAATGCCATGAAGTGAGCTATATCAGCAGGGTTCCTACTGCTTCCACTAAAATCCTCTCAAGGAGAGGAGTGTACAGTGGTTGTTGAGCCATAGGTCACAAACCATAAAACAGCTGGTTGGACCATAGTAGCAGAAGAACCTAACTATTCACAGCAGCTGAGGATGTTGGTGGGTAGAGTTCAGGACTGACCTCATTACCCAGGCATGGTTTCACTCTAGGAAGTCAGCTCACCCTCTGAGGAGTCTGAGTTCCCTCCCAGTGGGTGCCAGGATAATGGTGATGAACGCCTGAGGTTCGGGGAGAAGGTCAGTGAATTTGAGGGCGGAAGGGTCACTTTCAGTCAGAACTCTTTTTTTAATGACTCCTGGTTTCATTTCATTTTAAAATTCAATGCACAGCCATACAAAAAAAAAATATTGAAAAGTATAAAGAAAAATTCTCATAAATCTTCAGCTCACTTCACTTCTCGTTTGGTAAAGTGCTAACTTTTATGTGGTTCTTTATATGGTTATTGATGTGGACATGCAAATGAGTTTACACATTGATGTACTGTTTGTATTGTGTTGTTAAATATGTGTGTTGTTAAATTGTGTGTTGTAAACTTATTTATGTGAGCTTTATATTATGAGCATTTCCCAAAAGCATTAGACAGTCTTCACGTGCATCATTTTAATGGCCACATAATATTTCTTCTACTAGATGCACTATAATTTATAATAGTTCTCTTCCTTATAATGTACATAATATGTTTTGTCATTATAAATAAATCCAATAAAAAATTTTTGTCCATAGGACTTCAGAAAAAGTAATATTTAGCCACACAGTAATGTGGGAATTTTAGAAGGACATATATGGGATGAGTCAATGATTTTTCCAGGTCACTGTAAAAGAGTAAAAACCACAAAAGGAGAGTGTTGCAATAACTATGCTCACTGCTGATGCAACATAGGAATTTGTTTTGATCATAAGGAAGAAGGTTTGCAGTAAACTGTTTGAGGGAGAGAATTTCGAGGTATCAGAATTGGAAGTTGCTCTCTTCCCAGAGTGTGCATGTATGCACACACACGTACAAGCACACACAGACATGCACACATATTGCAGGGATCAGAACACTGGCACCACTATAAATGAAAAATGGCAGGGCTTGGGATGTTGCAGAATCCAGCTAGTAGTATATATCTGTTAATAATCTTGAAGCCCTCTAACACAGAACATAGTTTATAAAATAGTTTAACTAAAGACAGGACAGGAGAAATCAGTTCCAAAACATCAGGTGTCTTCCCACCTGTGATTTGTTTTTCCAAAGATGCTAAAAATAGAGCATGCAACCCAGGATAATGGAGATTTTGTAATACTTTTATGATCAGAATATAACTGTCCATATGACACGTATAGATATGTGTTTACAAATACACTTATTCTCGTCCAAGTCATATTTTTTTCTCAATATACTTCTAATAAGACTTTAGTAATAGTGGGAGTGCAGATCATTTGTCTACCAAACAAGTACAGCAATTAGGCTTATCCTGCCAGTAGCATGTACTTATTTAAAAGACCCAGACAGAGTGCCCTAAGGAACCTCATAGTAGATGTGCACTGTGATAAAACTTCAGCACAAGCAATCAATAAGTTGGTATTTCCAGCAATTGGGACCTGTCTAATAAGCTATTTGATATTCGGGCATCAACTGCACCCCCCTCCCCCCCCATATCTTAGCATGGGAGCAGCAGCCTTTTTCACCTCTGCATCTCCCATCAGCACCACACAGTTCCTTGGGTCATTAAACATTGTTCACCAGGCATTTTCAAAGTTTACCACTGTGGGAAATGTGACACCAAATTTTTTTAGAGGTCAGAGTCACTCGCCAATCCTCCTCTTCCAATTTAAAGAAAGTGGCATTGTAAATTATCTTAGAAGAGCAATTCCCAGATGGTGATTTTTTTGCAAGGATACTTCCTCCAAGTGAGTGTATTTTGATAAGTGACTTTAGCATACTGTGCAGGTTTGAAAGTATTATGTAACCCAGAAAAGCCATGGTTTAATCCTGATCTAATCTTGTGGGAGCAGCCTTTCTTTCAATCTTAATTCAACACTGTAGGTTGGAATCTTTTGATTGGATTTTCTCTGCAGAGACATGAGATGCCCAATTGTGGGTGTGACCTTTGCTTAGATGGAGATGTGACTCTACCCATTCCAGGTGGATCCTGATTAGTCTAGTGGACGCCTTTAAAAGAGGAGACATTTTGGACAGTCAGAGCCTACAGAAACGTCAGAAACGACAGAGCCAGAAGAAACTTCAGAGCAGAGCTGACAGCCAGAGACAGAGACACAGATGTTGAAGATGCTTTGAGCCCAGCAAATGTTGCCAAGAGGTGTTAAGCAAGCCAGAAACTGGAGAGAGCCAAAGGAAGCAAAGAGAAGGCAAGAGATGAAGGTCAGCCCGAGAAACAAAACAAGGAACCTCCACAGAAACAGAGGCTGAAAGCAATGGAGTCCAGGAGCAAGGGACCAGCAGATGTCAACCATATGACTCCCTCTTTGATAGAGGTGTTTCTGACCCATCAACCTTCCTTGAGTTAAGATATTTTTCTCTGGATGCCTTAACTGGACATTTTTATAGGCTTAGAACTGTAAACCTGTAACTTATTAAATTCCCCCTTTTAAAAAGCCATTCCAGTTCTGGTGTATTGCATTCCAGCAGCTTTCAGACTAACACACATGCACTAACATCTAATTTTATTTCTTGCTTGGTAATGTTGAGGTAACCTGAGCTCCATTTCCCTTCACTGAGGATGGAGGCATCTGAGTAGTGATTTGGCCAGGTTCCCATTAATCGTATCCCCTTCAAAGGGATAGAGGGGTGAAGGGGAGCTGACTTGTGGGAACCTCAGGCTTGGTTCCCTCAGAAGCCTTGGTGTTAGTTTTCAGGCTCTTCCAGACACCGTCCCTGGTGCCAAAGGTGCTCCGTCAAATCTATCCATTTCAATTAAAGGCTGGAGAAATGGGAAGAAAAATAATCAATTTTGCAGGCTGAACTCAATCATCCTGTCAACACTTTATCTTTTCTCCGGATATACTTGTGCAGGATATGTTTAATACGACTCTTATGACATTATTCACCGATGACACTTTTGGTTGGAAATCGATCAAAGCTTCTATGGAAGTTATCAAGTTAAGGGAAAATGACAAAAGTATAAATGTATGTGCGTGTATTTATGTACTTTTTATATGCATATTCGTACATCTATATGCATGTACAAAGCTTATTTACTACCAAGAACTCTTTATTTGTCACTCAAAGATCACCATGATCAAATGCCAAGCTCTATTACAAAATTAGCTGAATTATTTCTTAACAAAAATCTAATACTTCAAATTGATTAATCACATCCTACTCATATCCTTACATTTTACCACCACAAAAATATGGTCTTTTCTCATGCCCTTTCCTTTAACAGTGATGCTTTCAAGCATTTACCATCTATTATTGCAACTTTTAGGTCATTTATTGAGCAATCTGCTGTGCGATGCAGTGTATTTAAAAATGTGCACACATTATCTGGTTTTACCCTTCATCTTTTGAACAGACTTACATTCTAATAAATAAGTATGCTTGACTTGTTCATTCATTTATTTACCCCTTTGACTGTGTTACTTTTTATATTGTATTCCTTGAGAAATGATAAACTCAGTAAAGTAAAAGAGAGGGTGTATCTTCATCATCACTCTCTTTTAGCACCAAAGAGTGAACAGATTAAATTTTCAACATATTAAGTTAGTTAAATATAACATTTGTAAATCAATCACCTGATTCCTAAGTGAGTTCAGGTAACTTCGTCAGAAGTCACACAACTTGTAAGTGTGAGAGCTGGGAATTGAATCTGGCTTTGCCTGGCCCACTTCCTCTGCATAAACCCATCACTGACTAAATGTCAGTGAATTGTTTATATCAGACATGACACATGTCCTGGTCCCGAGTTGTGCTCTCTGAGCATGGTTCTCCAGAATATGAACTCTCAAATAATAATGGACCCTGCTATTGAGTAATCAGAGAGGTAGAGAAATAGCTACTGTGTAGACAGCCAGTGGTACCTGTCACCAAAAGAGAAGCATTCACTGGAGCACAGAGAAGGAAGCATTATATTTCATTAAGGCCTTTCTCCTTATCTCTCTGCATGTGACTATCCAACAGATCATCCACATGTGAGTATTCCACAAATTCTTTAACTCAACAAGTCCCAGATTAAATTCATTATCTTCTCCATAATATCCATTCCCCATCCTGTGATCCCATTTCTCTTGGCCTTCTAGCACTACAATTATCAGTTTGCCCAAGGCTCAAACCTAAATGGCTTCTTAAAATTTTTCTCTCCCTCTCAAACTTATGCCTTATGGTATTGAGTGCTATCCATTCTGAGATCTAAATATCTCTGAGATTTGACCACTCAAATCTGTGGTCACGATCACGTTTAGGTTTACATCTTCATAATGTCTCATGTGGTCTATTTGCAAACTTCTTAATGGATTTATCTCTGGTCCTCTCACACTCAATCTAGTCTTAACTATACCACCATCTGCACATTCCTTAAATATAAATCTACTCAAAACTCATCAAAGTATCATATTTAGTATCATGATTAAAAGACCCTTTGCTAGCTGACTCTTGTTCTACCATCCAACCTTATTCTTTGTTCCTCTCCCCTTTTCTTTACACCAGTGAGTAATCTTGAACTACATAAATTCAAGTAACCCAACATGAATGACTTGCCCTTGAACGATGATAGAATAATAGAAACTCTTTTCTTAAATGATTAAAAAATCAAATAAAATATTAAAACAGTCATTTTCAGATAATGGTCAAAAGTCCTTTCAGGGAAGTGAAAAGAAAAGTAACCTATGAGATGGCCTCAACTTACTTCCTGGAGTTTCTTCCTGGAAAGAGTTTCAAGGATGCAGTTAATAAGGGCAGAGTCCAAATGGAATCTTTGTCTCCCTGAGTGGAGGAGATGGAGTTGAGAGCTTGGGGAGGCCAAGGAGGCTAGGATTCACAGGGAAATTACTAGAGAGGATTTGAATACTTGGAGATGAGAGAGCTGTACACAGAGCTCTGGAGACATGTAATAACTGGCACCCGACAGGATAAGTTCACAATGCCAGCTTTCCAATAAAAAATTATGCAAGAGGATTGTGGGAAGATGATGGAGTAAGAGGCTCCAGAAATCAGTCTGTCCACAAGAATAAAGACTGGAATTATCTGAATCAACAATTTTGAAATTCTGTAGTCTAGTATAACTAATGTGGAACATCCAGGAAGGACAGAGAAGAAGAGGTTGGTAAATTGTTGTAAGTACTGGTGGATTTCACTCTCCTTGCAGTTGCTGTCATTCTCCACTCCCAGCCTCATGCAGGCAACAGCTGAATCGCCAGCTCCTGCTCCTGGTGCAGCTTGCTAGGGCCACGGTGGGGTATAGAGACCTAGTTCCCCAAGATGGGGAGTGGGGCAGTATGTGATCATGGATCATACTTCTGATTAGCTACTTCAGATCACTGACAGTAGGCTCTGAGGGCAGCCATGGTTTCTTCACCACCTTCTTAAGTAAAAGTGGCAGAGGATTCTCCAAGAGAGTATACTTACTCAAAACAATGGAAAACAGTTAAAGGTTTTCATTAACTTGGCAGTGAAAAAAAACAGAGCTTAAAAGCCACACAGGAAGCTCCTAGAGCCCTTGCTAGTCCTTTCCTCATCCCGTATCTAGCTCAGAATAGAGTTAGACTCCACTCACATTGTAAGGCCCAGGCCTTATTCTAATTGGGAAAGTCTGACCTCAGAAATTTCTCTCTGTGTTTACCCCTCTCCCCCAAAACAACTTGAGGCAGCTAAAGCAGTGTAAGAAACAATTAAGTCAAACAGGTTGAGGCAAGGTTTAAGACCTAGAGCAGCTGGGAGAGGTAGAAAGCATATATCATAGGCCACAGAGAGGATACTTGGATTCCTGTAAACAGAGGAAAACCTAGGGCGACCAGCAAACAGAAGCCCAGTTCAAGGCACAGGCTCAGGAAATACAGGGAGGAGCGTGTACTTTACATTTGCCTCAGGCTGATCTTCTGAAGATCTGAAGAACATCAGCCAACTCAAAGGTCATTTGAAAAGTTTTTTTTTTTTGCATTGATTTCTTTCGTTTTGTTAGCTCCTGGCACTCAAGGAAATCTGTCAGAATATCAGCTGGATACAAATTCAAGAAATTGACAACTTCTTAGATATTTTAAAGTGACTTTAAAAAATTAAAATATAAGTGTGCCATGAAAGATGACGAGACAAACAAAGAAAGAGGAAATGATGACCCATCCAAAGGTAGATGATACAAATCCAGAAAACATCAAAGAAGACCAGATTGTATATATATCAGTAAAAGACATTTTAAAAATGATCCTTGGGGGGGTGCGAGGGTAGTTCAGTGGTAGAATTCTCACCTGCCATGTGGGAGATCTGGGTTGGATTCCTGGCCTATGAACTTCCCAAACAAACAAAGAAACCACCAAAAACAAACAAAATTTCGGCAAATGGTGCTGCAATAATGGACTGCTCACATGGGAAAAGAATGAAATGTGGCCCTGCCATACAGCACACACACACACTCACAAAAAAAAAAAAAAAAAAAAAAAAACTGTAGAAAAATGATCCTCAATATTCTCAAGGAAATGAAGGAAAAAGCAGAGAAAACCTAAAGGATATCAAGACAACAATGAATGAGCAATATGAGATATCAATAAAGATACAGGAGTTTTTTTAAAAAGAATCAAAGAGAACTACTGGAGATAAAGACCACAATAACTAAAATGAAAAATTCCTTATGATAGTTTAACAGCAGATTGGAGCTGGAAGAAGAATCAGTGAATTCAATGACAATACAATTGAAATGAGTCAGGCAGAGGAACAAAAAGAAGAAAGAATTAGAGAAAGCTTAAATAACCTAAAGGACCTATGGTACACCATCAAGCATACCAAATAGAAACATTATTGGTAGCCTCAGAAGGAGAAAAAAGAGAGAAAGGGGAAGAAGGAGCATTCAAAGAAATAATGGCAGAAGACTTCCCAAACTTAGCAAAAGACGTGAATATACATACTCAAGAAACACAGCAAACCCCAAACAGAATAAACTTAGAGAGACTTTAAGTGAAACACAGTTACAAAGGATAAAGGTCACTATATACTGATAAAAGTATCAATGTAGTAAGTCAAAACAAATATAAATATATATGCATCTAATGGCATATATATTTTTTATCACAATGTGGTATATTTTACCACAATCGAAAAGAAATAATTTTTCAAAAATACCATTTTTGAAGTATAGATAATTTATTATGTGGTTTATATCTATGTAGAAGTAAACTGAATAACAACAATAAAACAAAGGCAGGAGAGGAGATAAGAAGAATATTGCTATAAAGTAAAAGATAAGTACTACAAACCCAAAATCAACCACTAAAAAGAAAACTAAAAAATAGAATAGCCAATATGTTAGCAATGGAGTTAACTTGAATCTGAAAAACATGTTTAATTAATCTAACAACATGCCTTGCTCTCTCTTATTTCTGCACCAATTGATATGCAATATATTTGCCAATTTTTGCTCTAGACTATCTGACAAACCCCTACTCATTTTTCAAGGATCAGTTTAATTAACACCTCCTCTGGGGCGTCTCCTAAGCTGCTCACTGTCATACATACTTTTAGGAAAATAAAATTATGTTCTTAATACTGTTTGTTGTTCCATTTTACTTATTAAGCTCTTAAGAGCAAAGACCTTGCATTTTCATCTCTCTATCTTCAACACATAGTATAAATCTGTCACATAGTAGGTCCTTGATAAGTATTTACTGGATGAATAAAGAATCTTTATTCTTTTATTAACTCTAATCTCCCTGTGGGTCTTTTTATTCTAAGCAGATTTACCTTGCTATCACATGTTGCTATCTTTGATTCAAAAATAATCAGCCTGGAGATCAACAACCCAGGTCAAAGATTAGTTATCCTTATTACTCTTGAAATCATCAAGCCCAAATATTTCATTAGTAAAATAATAAAGGCCAGCTTCAAGGAGAGTTCATCGGAATAGTTGAAATACTGAAGTTTCCGCTCAAACTGTCCCATCTCATCAAGTTTTCCCAGTGTACCCAAATGGAAAACAAATTCTCACCTCCTCTTAATTCCCTTGCCATTTGAATAGCGATTTGGCTATTAGGTATATTTTATATTTATATTTATAATATTTTAGCTTCTTTCATTTTCCTTATTTCTTGATTCTTCTCTGGAGTATATTGTTCAATTGAGTGTACATTCAATTACTGTCTTTAACCAATGGATGAAGAATTCAGAATATGATACATACAATTTTGATAAAGTTAATCACAAATCTATGGAAAGATGGGAAGCTTCTGAGCTCAGGTTTATACAGGGAGAATCTGAGGCTTAAAGAGGTAACAGCAAAAAAAAAAAAAAAAAACAACATTTTTGCAGACTTTTAAAATTCACATTATATAGTTCTCCAAGGATATTTTTGGTTGAGACTTTCCAGTAAGGCTGCTAATGTTTTTATTTTTTTGTTTTTTGTTTTCGTTTTGAAAATATTTTTTTAGAAATCTTACTGAAAATCTGTAGCATATCTCTCTATAAGTCATACAGTTATTGTTTGTTTTAAAAAAGCATTCACTGCAGGTTGTTACAGATCAGAGCACCACCAAAGGATGGAAATACAAAGATGGCTAAAATTATAATCTCTGACCTAAAGGAGCACCCAGTGATGGAAGACAGATGTTGACAAAACATTAAGTTCTGCATGGTAAATGAAAGATAGAGGAATGCCTGGAAGAGAGACACCTGCCCAAAGTGAAGGAATGAGAAAGAACATCCTGGGAGATATGCCATCTTATACTAAGTCTACTTGGAGAGGAGGCCAAGACCAAAGTAGGGCTGGCATGGAGGTTACTCAGCAAAGAATGTATGCTGGTAGAGTGAATAGGGGAATTTCAAGGGAAGTAAACAACAAATAATGTAGGCCCTTCTGTGCCATAGTAACAAAATTCAACTTTACCTTAAAGACAGAAAAGAGTCAGTGGAGTGGGAGAATCATTAAAATGCTTTAAGAAAGTGAATGACATATTCAGATTTCATTTTTAAAAAATCAGTGGCTCTATGGGGGATGGATTGGATAAAATAAAATTTCCAGTGATAAAGCCAATTAACTCCTTTGAGACTCATTTTCCTTATCTAGAGAATGAGAGGAAAGGGATAGATTATTCCCAGTGCTAATAATCTGTGAGTTTTTACCATGTGATATCTCTTCTGTGGCACTGTCTGTGGGATCTCAGGTATGGCACTTTCCTTCTCAGAACCTCTAAATTTCATCATCTTTAAAATGAGGAATTTGGGCAAAGCAGTAACCCAAGTCTTCCTTTGCACAATCATGGTCCTAAGATAGTTTTCTCTTAGGCTATAACAAATGTATCAGAACATATAAAACAATGACAAATAATTTTATAATTAAAAAAATACAGGGATATTGCACTCAGGTGTTTACTTATTTCTAGAGATTAAAAGGTAATTACACCACAAGTTTTCTAAAAGTTTCTCCAAACTCGATGGCACCACAAAAATGACTAATTGAATCTAAAATAATCATGTAACCCTCTTCCCACTTCCCTTATCTCTTTCACCCTGGCATGATATCCCCAGTGAGGTTCTCCCCATTTCGCCAGTGGAGATAATTTGGAGTGACCTTTCCATTATCGATTCTTTATTAGAAGCATGCATCTTGTTTGAACAGCCAACTCTGCAGGTGACTGAGGGTTCTTGGTGATCACTGAATAATTAAGCATGGGATTATGAAAATTGGAATTGCTTACCCCTGCCTTGGAGCTCCTGGAAGACCACTGCAAATGACTCAGTGCAATGGTTACTATTTTCCTAAACACTAAGGAACACAAGTAATGGTATATTTGCCACCAGGACATGATATAAGTCCTGAATTTTTTAAGTGCAGAGTGCAAATGTCCAGGCTCCACCCCTTAGTACAGAATGATATGGCCAAAAGTCACAGATGTCTGCAAAACTCAGTTCATTCTTGTGAAAGAAGGGGATACTAATGATAATGTGCTTTTTATTTTGTGGTTATAGAGTTACTTACCTCTCTATTAAATGCTGCAAACTTCCTTCTGCAGTTTGATCCCCTCATTCTGCTCTACTTTTTATTTTTCTATGGTACTTATATCTTCTAACATATTATATAATGCATTTATTTATTATATTTATGTTTGTTTTACTTCTCTACCATCATGCAGAAAATGAGCTAACTTCGCAAGTGCAGGGATCTTTACTTTTATCAGTGATTACCCAAAATGCCCAGAATATTTCCTCGCAAATAATAGGTACTTAATAAATAGTTGTGGAATAAAAGTATAAACAGCAAATTTGAAATAGGCTATTAGCAGCCAAAAATGCTTGATGAAATTATTGTCATTGATATCGTCATTGTCATCATCAATGCCAAATCCCATACCTTTGGTATTTTTATAGTTATCAAGAGCTGCCTTAATGAAATTTTTTTTTATTTTTCCACCATTGATAGTATCCAAGGTTACATTTGTGAAAGATGATGAAATCAGATTTTGATTTAGTTTCCACTGGACACAGCTTGGTTGATTTCCTGCTGTGCCAGGCACTCTGCCACATGCTGGGGAAACAAAGCAAAGGAAATATAAGTTTCAACCTTAGAAGCTCTCAAGCATGGTAATGATTATTATCTTGCAATTAATGAACTGAATCTGAGGCCATTAATAAAATTATTTATTCTCTAATTATATCACTCGTGATCCTCACAAGCACAGAAAAATGGTCTTTTCCTCTCCTTCTTCACCCACCCCCAACTCAAGGAGGCATAGGATAATGAACAAGGATTGGGAAACTGGAATAAACAAGGATGATGAGAATAACCCGGGGAACTTCTTGAATAGGAAATGACCCAACCCCACAATTCTAACTCTGAGGATAACTTCCTGGGATGGGGTCCAGCATCTAAAGTGAGGCCAGAAATCTGCATTTTAGCAAGCATCTTGGGTGATTTTATTTCAGGCAGGCTGTCCCACAAATTGAGGAACATTGATTTAAAGGGTGCATAAATTGTCAAACAGTTGTAAGAGCATGAAATGGCTCTGGGCTCAAGGGCACTGATGGCCAGAGCACATCAAGGCTGACATACATACATTGCTGCCAGTGGTTGTCATGGCAAATAAAGTGATTAAGACTTAGAGCAGAGGTTGTGGAGAGGAGTGACCTCACTGATAGTAGTACAATAGGGAACACCAGGACTCTGTCTCTACACACACACACACACACACACACACCAAGAAGCAGACAAAAACAGTAGGTTCAATTTTCACATAACAAAGTCAGAAGCAGTTGTTTGGTGATAAGAGAGTGTTGTGATATTTTAATTTTCATAGCCCACTCCTCAGATCTACTGTGGCCATGAATTTGGCAGCCCACAGTCCTGGTACAGGTTGCAAAGGCCCAAGAGAATAGTATGGACTTTGTTCTCAAAGAATTGTGGTTCTAAGTCTCAACCTACCTGATGTCTCTGAAAGACCAGCACAAGGGCTGACTTGGAGTGTTCTGAGGGCTGAGCTGGCTTCCTGGAAGTGTTTGCCAAAATCATTTAAAGGCAAATGTATTGGCTGCAGTAGCCTGTAGCAATGAATAATGGTTCACACAAGCAATAGACAGACTGAATAGCTTGGGAAGGAATAGTTTGGGAAAGGAGATGCAAAAGACAATAAGGACTTTCAAAAATGCCCATATATACCAGGGAATAGAGAAGGTCACACTCATGACCATGGCTGGATGCATGTTGAGCAAAAGACTATGCTAAGCTATCATGTCTGGCTGATTTTAAGGCTCCAGGCAGGAAATGAAGGCTCAGGGGCAGTTGTAAACAGTCTGATAAAGCAGTGAAAGTGGGTTCATCAAGCCAATTTGCAAAGATTATAAGACTCTGGAAGAGGCTTCCATCCTTCCTTCCTTCATTCCTTTGTTCCTTCGTTCCTTCCTCCCTCCCTCCCTCCCTCCCTCCCTTCCATCTTTCTTCTTTCTTTCTTTTCTTTCTCTCTTATTTTTTCTTCAAGTATTTAAAGAGATCTCTGTCAAAACACTATCTGACCACCAAGATAATGGAACACAGACTCAGTGGCCATATATGCCAAAGAATGCTTTACAAAAATAGCATAGAAAAGTCACTAATAAACAGAATAACAACCTATAATAAACAGAAGCAACAAACTCTGGAGAGGGAGAAAAACATAATTTCTGGCATTGCCAATGATAATATTAAAAATATTTATGCATACAAAGAAACAAAAAATATGGTCCATATATAGGAAAAAGTAGAAATTAATAGAGAAGTATCCCTGATAATCCAGGGCATTGATTTAGTGGACAAAGATTTTAAAATAATTGTCCTATGTATGCTCAAAGAGCTAAGGAAAACCTAGCAAAAGGCTAAAAGAAATCAGGAGATTATTTTTCAAAACAAATCATTCTAATAAAGAGAGAGAAATTATAAATAAGAATCAAATGGAAATTCTGGATCTGAAAATGCAGTAATTAAACAAAAATACACAAGGGGGGTGTATTTCTTGAAGAAAGATCAATTGAGATTATCCAGTCTGAGTATCAGAAAGAGAAAAGAATGATGAAATAAACAGAGCCTAAAAGTCCCATGGGAAATCATCAAGCATACAAATATATAGATAATGAGAGACCTAGACAGAGAGAAGAGATTGAAAACAAAATGGCTAAAAACTTTCCAAGTTTAATGTATGATACGAATCTACATATTCAAAAAGCTCGATGAATTTCAAGTGGGATAAACTCAAAGAAATTCACAATGAGACAAATTAAAGTCAAGTTATTAAAAGCCAGTGATAAAGAAAGTCTTGAGAATAGCAAGAAAAAAGTGACTCACCATATATAATGGGGCCTTGAAAATATTAATAGACAGATTCTACTAAGAAACCATGGAGGCTACAAGCAGTGTAATGAAATATTTAAAGTTCTGAATGCAAAAAAATAAAGAGAGGTTAAGACATTTCTTAATTGCTAGAGATATTAAGATATTCATATATATAAAACATACACACTCACAAATTCAAAACAGAGGAGGTATATCACTAAAGAAATTGCACTGCAATAAATGCTAAGTGGGGTCCTTTAGTCAAATAAGGACACTAAACAGTAACTTAGAGCCATATGAAGAAAAAAATACAAAGATAAGAAGAGCGACAAAAGTGAATATAAAAGCTGTATTACTGAATTTCAAATTTGTTACTCATATTTTTTCATATATGATTAAAAATGCATGGCAATAAGTATATGTGGTAGTTTGATTCAGTTGTCAACTTGGCCAGGTGAAGGCACCTGGTTTTGTTGCTGTGGACATGAGCCAATGGTATGTGAACCTCATCTGTTGCTGATTTACATCTGCAGTTGGCTAGGAGGCGTGCCTGGTGCAATGAATGACATTTGACTTAATTGGTTGGTGCTTAAGTGAGAGAGAGCAAAGTAGCACAGCCCAAGCAGCTCGGCATTCCTCATCTCAGCACTTGTAGCTCAGCCCCGGCCTTTGGAGGTACAGAAAGGAATCACCCCAGGGACAGTTGTTGGAACCCAGAGGCCTGGAGAGAAGGCCAGCAGAGATTACCCTGAGCCTTCCCACATAAGAAAGAACCTCAGATGAAAGTTAGCTGCCTTTCCTCTGAAGAACTAACGAAATAAATCCCCTTTTATTAAAAGCCAATCCATCTCTGGTGTGTTGCATTCCAGCAGCTAGCAAACTAGAACAGTATATATTTATATTAAAAGACAAACAATGCATGGATATAATTTGTGACAAAACAGCATTAAAATAGGGAGGAGATGGAGCTCTGAAAAAGAAGATTTGCTATACCAGTAAAACTAAGCTACTATTAAGTGAATTTGATTATTAAAAGGTGTAATCTGGAGCAGCTAAAAGGAGAAATATGAGAGGATTGTATGGTAACTCATGACAAACTCTGGGATCTGTCCTTAACTATTTGTTGAAGAGTGCTTTGTAAACTATTGCTTTTTTTAAACTATTGTTTTTTTATTTCTTTGCTTTGTATATATGCTATTCAATAAAAAAGTTAAAAATAAAAAAAATAAAACCTAGGTAGCCATAGATTCAATCTGTTTTCCCTTTATGATTCATAGAACTACACAACACAAACAGTGGACCCTAAGTTAAACTGTAGACTTTAATATGTAGTACAATTACAAAAATGTGCTATTGTCAATTGTAACAAATGTTTCACACCAATACATGGTGTTGGCGGTTGGGTAGTGTATGGAAATCCTGTATTTTATGCTGATCGTTCTGTAAACCCAAAAGTTCTCTAATATAAAAATGAGATAAAAATCTAGGTAAAATTTTTCAATAATGAAAAAAACAAAACAAAACAGTAAGAGAGAGTTGTAGCTCCATTGCTGGTCCACTCCCCAGTGTGGTGTGATTTCAGCCTGTGTTCTTATTGTGAATTCTTAGCCCAGCTCCAGAAGGAGATGAGTAAATGAGAGGCATATACTGATGTGCCTGCATGTTGGTAACAATCTATTATTAGCAACTTGAAAGATGAAATAGGAACTTGTTTCGGGCTTACCCTCCCAAACCTAGCCTTGAATTCATGAGCGGCTTGTGGGCACCTAGAGCAATGTAAGACACAATTAAGTCAATGCAACCTAGAGAAGCAATAACCTGCTTTACATCATACAATAGAGCATGGAGAGTAGGAGAATGTCTACTTCATAGGAAGTAGAGGGGACATTCAAATTCCTGCAAATGAAGAAATTCATAAGGCTATGAGCAAGCATAAGCCCCTGAAATGACACAGGTTCAGAAAGATGGAGAGGACTCTGCACTTCACATTTGCCTTGAGATGATCTTCTTGATAGGATGCTAAACTCTGATGAAGAGCCTTAGCTAATGCAAAGCTAGCCTGAAAAGACTGTGAGAAATGGTTTTACATGGTTTGTTTTTGTTGGCTTCTGGCAATCAAGGAAATTCTGTCATGTCACTAGCTGAATACAAACTTAAGAAACAGACAGCTCAGGGGCCAAATCCTTGAGTAAGCAACTTAAAATATTAAAATGCAACAAATGATTCCAAGACAAACAAAGAAATGGGAAATGATGGTAGATCAAAAAGAACAATAGAAAAAGTGAGAAACCATCAACAAATAAAAGACAATTTTGCACATACTAGAGAAAGACTTTAAAAAATTGATCTTCAACATGCTCAAGAGATAAAGGAAAACACAGATAAATATCTAGAGGCTATCAGTAAAACACTGAATAAACAATACAAGAATTTCAAAAAGAGATAGAAACTTTAAAAAGGAGCCAAACAGAAATACTGGAGTTGAAAGCAACAATGGAAATGAAACCTCGATGGTTTCAAAAGTAGATTGGAGCTGAGAGAAGAAAGAATTAGTAAATACAAAGATAAGACATTTGAAATCATTCAAATTAGGAGCAAAAAGAAAAAAGAATTTAAGTAAAGCAAACAAAATCTAAGAGACCGTGGGGCATCATCAAGTACTCTAATATGTGCATTAAGGGAGTCACAGAATGAGAAGAGAGGAAAGGCCAGAAGGACTATCCAAAGATCCAATGACTGAAAACTTCCCAAATTTAATGAAAGACATGAGTATGTATATCCAAGATGCCAACAAACTGTGAGCATGATAAACTCAAAGAGAACTACACCCAAGCACATAGTGATCAAATGGTCACATGCCAAAGACAAGAAGAGAGGCTGACAGCTGCAAAAGACAGTGTGTTATGTACAAAGGAATCCCAATAAAATTAAGTATCAATTTGACGTTAAAAGTCATGTAGACAAGAAGGTAGTAGTAGGACAAAGTATTTAAAGTGCTGAAAGGAAACAATTGCAAACCAAGAATTTCATATCTGTCAAAACTGCCTTTCAAAAATGAGGGAGAAATTAAAGTATTCCCAGATGCATGAATGCTGAGGAAGCTCATCATCAGGAGACCATCCTTACAAGCAATGTTAAAAGGAGTTTTTCAGACTGAAAGGAAAGGACATGGATAATGTCCTTGGATAATGAACAGAAGTGGCATAAATAATGAACTCTGGCAGAGGTAATAATATGGGCAATTATGAATGCCAATACTGTTGTATTTCGTTTTTTGGTATGTAACTCCTCTTCTTACATCTTAAAGAGGCTAAAATGCAAATTTATAAAAAGAATGAAAATCTATGGCTTGGGACACAAAATGTAGAAAGATATAATTTGTAACAAGTACAAAAAGATGGGGAACGGTGGGCTATAGGAATATGGTATGTGTATGCTATTGAAGTTAATATGATATCAAATCAAATATGATTGTTACAGATTAAATATATTAAATTTTAACCTCATGGTATGCACAAAGAAAATATATGGAAAATACATTCAGAAAGAACTGAAAACGAACTCAAAATGGTTGAATGCAAAAAAATCAAATAAATGTGAAAGGCATTAACAAAAGGATTGAGTGTAAAAGAAAAGTATAAGACTTACAAAGACCAAATACAACACCAGAGAGTCCTGCATTATTAGTAGTTATTTTAAACATAAAAGATTAAATTTTCCTGTCAAAATGCAGAGTTTGGCAGAATAAATCAAAACGCATGGCCCAAGAGTATGCTGTTTATAAGGGACCACCTTAAATTCAGTGACATAGTAATTTGAAAGGAAAGGATAGAAATAAAGATATATGCCTTGCAAATGGTAGCCAAAAGAGAGATGGTATAACTGTAATAAAATCTGATAAAAGATACTTTCAGTCAAAAAATGTTAGGAACAAAGAAGATTTGAATGGAAAAATCTTCTGTTCACATTTATAGTAGGAGACTTTAATGCATTTATGGTAGGAGACATCAATACACCACTTTCAGTAGTGGATAGGACATCTAGACAGAACATCAATAAGAAATTGAAGACTTGCACAATACTATAAATGAACTAGACCTAAGAGACATATATAGAACATTTCACCTATCAGCACTAGATTACAGCTTCTTCTTTAGGGTATAGTTGGATCATTCTCTAGGATACACCATATGTTCAATCATAAAACAAGACTCAATATATTAAAAAAATTGAAATCATATATTGCATCTCCTCTGACACAATGGAATAAGACTAGAAATCAATAACAAAGGAAGAACTGGAAAATTCAAAATATGTGGAAATTAAACAACACAACAAAAAATACAACAAAGAAATCAAAATGAAAATTAGGAAACTAACAAAGATTAGAGCAGAGATAATTGAGAGAATCAAAAAACAATAGAATCAACAAAAGAATCAACAAAACCGAAAGTTGGTACTTTGAAAGGATAAAAAACACCAGACAAACCTATAGGTAGACTGACAAAGAAAAATGAGGGCACAAATAACTAAAATCAGAAAGGAAAGGGAGGACATTACTACTGACTCTACAGAAATAACAAGATAATTGGATATTATGAACAACTGAATGCCAATACATAAGATAAATTAAATGAAATGTATAAAATCCTAGAAACATGCAAATTAATCACACTGACTCAAGCAGGAAGAGGTCTCCACAGTCCAATATCAAGTAATGAAATTGAATCAGTAATCAAAACCTTGCAACAATGGTATCCACGACCAGATAGTATCACTGTTGAATTTTACCAAAGATTTCAAGAATAATTAGCTCCAATACAGTTTTTTTTTTCCATGCAAAAAGTCAAACATAGAATTATTGCATGGACCTATAATTCTATGCTTAATTATGTACACAAAATAATTGCAAACAGGCGTCCAAACAGAAACTTGTATACCAGAGGAAAAACATTAACAATAGCCAAAAAGGTAGAAATAATACAAGTGTCCATCAATGGACGAATGGATGAAAAGTGATTTATGCATACAACAGGAATTTTTTCAGCCGTCAGTGGAATAAAATACAGATTCCTGCTACATTCTGGATGGACCTCCAAAACATCATGCTCAGTGAAAGAAGCCAGATAGAAAAGTTTCCAGTGTTGTCTTGGGATTAGTTAGTAGATTATAGGTGGTGAGACACAGTAAGAAATGTGTATATTTTGGGAAGTAGAGCTCACAGGTAATTTCTGATAAGGTGAATGAGAGAGAGTGGAATGGAGGACTTAAGAATGAGTCACACATTCTGGGAAAAGCAAATGGGTGACTGGTAGTTTTATTCACTGAGTTAAAGAATTACTGAGGGGGTTCAATAGTTGTATTCTAAATGTAGTCAGTGATACACCTTGAGTTGACTCCAGTCAGTTGAGTTACCAAGTCTGGCTATACGATAATAGATATCAGAGATATTGGACCTGGAAATAAGCCACTGATATTCATTGGGATTCTTAAGTACATTTGCAATGGACAGAATAGCAGCTCTTTGTACATGCTGTTCCCACTACCTGGAATGTGTTTCTTGTATTGCTTCCTACACGTCCACATAAACACTCACAAACACATGATTTCCACCTGGAATATTTTTAACAATTCTTCATGGCCTATTTTAAATGTTTCTCACTCTGTAAAACCACCTTTCACCTTCCCCCAAACATTAAAAGAATCAGTCATTTCCCAATGTACCCTCACAGAATTTTATTCAGGCTTCCAACATAGTACTTCAAAAATTGCATCATTATTATTATTTGGATGTCTGCTTCTGCACCAGTCTGTATGCTGTTTGAACATATATTTTAATTCCACGTTTGACAAGAGTCAGGGACTCTTGAATCACAATGATCTTGTTTGAAATTATTTAAAAAGTATGAGAAGGATATCTCAAATGATCCTTGTGATCATTGAATGAGAAAATGAGAAATAACCGAAAGGAGCCAGGAATGCAGTGCTCACTTGGCAGAGAAGGGATACAAGCTTATTAAGAATTTAATAATTCTTCTGTAGGGAACTAGCAGAAGGATTCTGGACCAGGGATACTAAACTTGGAGTCTCAACTCCCCCTCTCCCAAACAAACTCTTCTATGAGCAAACTGTGTGGGCTCGAGGACATTTATCCATAATCCTCTCACATTCTGGGTCTCCCCACCTTTCCAGGTGGAGTCCTGGAGTGGCCATAGAACTCTTTGACTTTATGTGATTATAGTGCTCAGCTACCATATGAAGACATAGTCTGGATGAGATTTCTGTCTATGAACCATCAATTAGAGACAACTCCAGGTGTTCACATAAAATTCTAATGTTCCCTTTCTGAGAAGTTCTGTCAAATTCTCCACCGCATGCCAGAATTGGAGCTTACTCACAGCAGCGGGATTGCCTTATTTTACTTTCTTTCACTCTCTTCTCCCCCTCTTCCACCCACGAGGGCCATCGTTAAAGCCTTCTTGCTGATAACTTCCTTCGTACACAATTTTAAAAACTCTTTGGAGTGAACGCCATTCAGGACCTGGTGTCCCTTCCTCAGGATAGAAAGAGGAAGGGGTGATGTTTCCATCTCTAGTGGTAACTCTTCAGCCAGACTTGAGTGTAGTCGTTGTGCAAGGGAACTGTCACTTTTTTTGGCATTTGTTATGTGATATCCACTGCAGCTGGCAATTTTCATTTATTTCTCACAAGTCTGAGACTTAGGTGGTTATTGTGGAAGCAGGCTTTAGAGGACATTTAATGAAATAGGTCTGAGCTACACTGAGCTCTCACCTCCAAGAGGCAGGCATGCCTGAACTAGTATCTCTTTGTGGCATTGATCTACAGATCAGGATATAGTATAACTACTGCATTTCCTCCATTTCCTGAATGATAGAAAGGTCACCCATATTAATTGGCATTCTCATTTGTCTTAGAATTCACCTTCCCCTTTCCCAGATTTGATATGTAGGACTTTTACAACTAAAATAGTGGCTTGGCCAATGGGTACTGGCCAACGGAAAGCCCACAGGATGATAAGGAATCAAGCATCATCCTTAGGGTCAAGGAATCAGAAATGCCTGAATTCATCTGAAACTATTTCAATCCTTAGGGGCCGGCACATGCACAGGAGTTCATGAATTTTTTATGCCACAATAAGAAGAAAAACTCATGAAGGACTAAGTGCTCTTAATTGTGATTGAAGGCTGCAGAGTCGGGTGCATCTTCCCTACTCCTCTCACGAATGGTCCAACCTCTTAGCATAATATGGAGATTGTTAAGTTTTGGAAGAGAGTCAAAGTGAGAGAAATTTTATGGAAATCTTGCATGGGGAGAAAAGATTTTGGATGTCAGAAAAAAATGTACTCCTTTGAATCAGGGTCAAGGTGCCACATGGCTTGGTTCCATGTTGTCAGAGAGCACCCATGAAGCCAATAAATATGTCTGACATTTTCTAAGTCAAAAAGTATCCCCATTACAGAAAAAAATGTATTTCATTGTTGTTGCTGATACTTTTTAATAAATGACAGAAATATTATGGCGGGAGAAAAATAAAAAAGAAACCCACTAGGGTATTAAATCACTCAATGATCGTAAATAATATGCCCAATATGCAACAGAATTTTGCTTAGGATAAATCTGGATCTTATCATAAATGAGAGCCATTTTACTTCTTAATGGTTTGGGTATAGGCTGCTTTGGAGAAATGGAGCAATGGAGAAACAATGTTGCTGGACTTATCATTTGGCTTTTATGAATGGGGGGGGGCTCATGGAAAATTTTCCATTAACACTAAGAGGCAATAGCATAACCATAACAGTTCCTTGGAGAAGCTATTCAAATACAGCAATATCCAGTAAACATGAATTTGTTAAAAAGAACAATAAAATTTTAACATAATATGATAATGTGCTGGATCAACAGAAGCCAAGAATTCTAAGTCAGTTCTCTCACTGTGGACACACAGAAATACAACAGAATCAAATTAACTTTCAATTTTAATCATGGTGAACAAAGCTGTAGGAATAGAGGGATTGAACCAGTCAAAAGAAATTTCTTGACGTAGTGGTAGATTGAAGCATTAAAATAATGCTGATAAAAGATATATATAGGTTTTTTTATTTCTTTTACTTATAACACAGCTCCTTCCCATCCAACTCCAGGATTCATGCTGCATCTCATTTGCTGTTTTTCAAGATTCAAAACAGAAAATGTATTCCAAAACTTTTAGTGAATGAAATTTCTATGCACATATCATTATCTATATCTAATATCATTATACATAATGGCTTTTGTAGTAGTAGCCGCAGAAGCTGCTGCTGTAGTAGTGACATCTGCAACAGAAATAATACAAGTGACGGTAACAATAGAAGCAGCAGCTTCTACTCCAGGGCCATAGCTGGAAAGATTAGGAGGTGCTTTAGGGATCTACTAGTTTTCCCTTTTCATTGTATAGATTAGGAGACTGTGGTTAGGAGAAAGCAAAGGGCCAATATAAGATCATACAATAAGTAAAAAACATATCCAGGAATACAATTCAAGTTTTCTCTTTCTCGGTTTGGTAAAATAGAACATAAATCTATAAATCAATGATCCTCAAAGATGTTCAAGAGTTGGGAAATCTGGTATTCATGGTAGTCTTTGCAGAACATTAAGACATAGTTACGTCTTCAAGACCTAACTAAGAATAGTCCCAGCAGAAAACACAATTGTGCTGCCTGCCCACCATGTATTATCCTAAATATACATGCTTTCATTTCAAGGAAAAAAACTGTCAAAGTAAATCTAATTAACAGCTTCTTAATCTTCGCATTGATATTTGTTTCCTTAATGTGCATGTACCTGGATACTTTTAGTAGTGCATAAGACAATGTGTTGTGGACTGTTTAAATAGAAACATCTTGAGTAAAGGGCCATTTGAATGGCAGAAGAAATTTCTTGCATTCATCCATATGTCCAATGCCCAACGGGAAATAAATTTTCAGCTTGGAATCGATCTTAAAATTATTCTTTATGTCATTGTTTTAGAGCTTTTACTGGAAGGAGAACCTAAAAAATCAGAGAACCCAGAGTTTTCATGTGTGAGAAGCCTAAGGAGACAAATTTCCTAGCTCTGTCCAGGCCCACCTGCCCCAAGGAGACAAATCTCTTAGCTCCGTCCAGGCCTACCTGCTGCTTTAAACAATCTCATGGTGAAGATGGATTAGAAATTGGTATTAGAAAACTGATGCCATCTGTAGAGGATTGTATGCAATTATGCTTCAGTTAACAGCATATTAAATCATGTCTGGGTCTCATTCTAGAACATGGTTTAATCATTCTCACCAACCCTGCCATCTTTATAAAGTCTTAAATTAAAGGATTCCTGCAGATATCATCTGCAAGATAGACAGGGAGTTGGGCTAAGGGGACCTTAACTGACCATGAAAGTCAAGATTTATGTGTCCAGAATGAGTTACACCATTCTGCCCGCCTCCTGCCGTCCCATACCACTCAACAGAATGTTTGGCATCTCCTTCTGAAGTGTCTAATGATACAGTACTTGTTGATAGATAAGTAAGCAGCAGCAGATGCAAATGTTTGAGTAAAAAGGAAGGAAATAAAAAATATAAATCCATTATTTTTCCTTATACTTTTTGCAGGGATAAGAATCACCATGACTCTAGGTTACAGATCTTGCCCAGTTTACAGGAACTTACTGTTGGGTGACAAATCATTTAGAGATAACTTTCTAGATTGCCAGAACTCCCTTTGCAACCCTTCTCCTCACCCTCTTAAGCTACAGCTTCCTCTCACCCCTCTTGACAGCTCCACTATCCTACCTACCATCGACTTGCTCTGTGCCCATTGCCGAATCACGTGGTGTGTTCACCTAAACATCGTGTCCCTCGCCCCCTACCAGGCATCTGAGTGAATGAGGACATGATTGCTGACATGCTTCTGGACACAGCACCAGGAGTACCTATCACCTTTAAAGATAAATTCTGGACTCAAAAATTTGAATAGGGAGTTCCTTTGTAGCCTTGGCAAATGAAGAGAGGTCACTTTCAGCCTAGTTTTAAAGAGAGGGCCACACAGTAAGAGAGAGAGCAGAGGGTCCATCATGTTCCTGTGTGCTGGGGTTGAAACAGAGCCCCTACAGGTGATCTTTTGGAGCTGGCAAATAACAACTGGGGCCAATTTTATTTCCATAATTCCACCCTAGGCTCTGCAGGGCTTGCTGTAGAAGCCTCCTGTTCAGAGCCACTACTTGGCCTCAGGAAAAGTTTCCTAGCCAAATTTAAACCCCTGGAGAGGAGGGATGTATAATTTAAGCACTAATATAAGCTAAGAGGGCAAGCAACAATACTCGCTCCCTCATAATGGAAAGATCATTATTTTTAGGTTTGTATAGAAAGCAGAGCTGGCAGCTGCGAGGGAAAATGTACCCTTTGAAAAGAAACTACTATTGTCACATTTAAGCTGTTGGGATACAGCTTTTGACTCAACAGCAATTGTCATAGGCTCAGAATTACCCCATGAAAAAATCACAGGCTGAACGATTTTGGAAGTAGCAATATACAAACAAAGAAAGGTGAGGGGTCAGGGCTGAGAAATGTTTCATGACCCACTATTTCTTTCACCTGCTGAAGAATTTTTAACCTTCATCAGAGGTGATGGGAGAATGACAATGCTACTTTTTTTTTCTTTTCTCATAAATATTTACCTTCTTTGCTTAGGAAAGACAACAGAGAGGTCAAGTACTTGCTCAGACTTGGCTTCAAATACCAGGTGTATAACTTACTAGCTGTGAGACCATGGTAAGAGTTCTGACTTCAGTTTTTAGCTATTTATCTAATAGATGCAAAATGAAGATAATTACAACATCTGTTTCAGAAGGATGAGGCATAGGTTTCATTAATTCTACACTTACTTATCAACAGCCATCTAACTGACATCTGACTGTTAGGTGCTGGGATACAGCAGAGAAAAGACAAGACACAATGTCCCTAGCCTGTTAGAACCTCCCAAACTAGGGACTCAGATGAGATAATGCATGTGTGGAGCACAGGGCTGGGCCAAAAGTAGCTACTTAATAAATGTGAGTCTGTATTCAAAAGCAAATTCCCACTGCACAGACCACTGCATTCTGGGGTTAGGTTAACTGAGCTTGACCCCAGTTCTCTCACTGTGGATTGCTTTGGGTGGGAGGAAGTTATGTAACTTCTCTGAGTTTGTTTTGCTGTCCGTAAAATGGGTGTAGCAACATCCATCTCCCAGGATTGGGGAAGGGTGAGATTATATAATGCATAGTTCCTGGCATGCAGAGAAATTTGTGAATCAAAAAATGCTCAGACTTCATTAAAACATTGACAAATTGTTCATGGCAAGGGGGGGCTGAAAAACCAACTGGGTCTGAAAGCCAAAAAACACGACTGGCAGATGTAGCTTCAGTCCCACTGGATTACCCTTTATCAGCACCTGCTCTATTCCAGGCACCTTGCTGGGGGCTGAAGAGGAGGCAGATGTGGAAACCACAGCTCCCCAGCCTTCTTGGGGGTGGGGGTGGGGCAGTGTCAGGAAGACAGAAAATTTAACAGCTGATTTAGGAGTGAGAGAATTTGGTGAGTGCTGTGGGACAGATCCAAGCTGAGGGCTATGGGGGCATTGCATGGAAACAATTGGTTCTCATGGGACGGACACTCACCTTGTTGGCAATCAGACACCTAGATTACTAGCTACACTGAAACCATGATGTTTTATCAAGCTGCACAAATGTATGCTTATCTGGGGAGATAGCCACTACTACATATGAGTACCATTCTAACCAGGGAGAGAGGAAGGGAAAAACAGCATTTACGAGAATCCATTAGGGGCCAGGCTCTGGGTTCCGTGCATTACAAAACATCATCTAAGTTGAACCATTTAAATGGAGCTACTGTGCTCCATTGTAAAGATAAGAAAATTAAGGCTTAGAGCAGGATCACGGGGCAAGATTATGCAATCAGTAAACAAAATGTGGTCTATACATACAATAGCTAACCATAAAAAGGAATAAAGTTCTAATACATGCTACCACATGGAGGAACCATGAAAGACATCATGTTGAGTGAAATAAGCCAGACACAAAAGGAAAAATATTGTACAATCTCACTAATATGAAATATTTAGAATATGCAAACTCATAGAGTCTGAAACCAGAATAGCATTTACCAGTGGCAGGGGTGGGAAATGGGGAATGGGAAGTTAATGCTTCCTTGGTATAGTTTCTGTTTGGGGTGATGGAAAACTTTGGGTAATTGATAGAGGTGATGGTGGCACAACATTGTGAATGTAACCTACAGCAGTAGATTGTACACTTGAAAGTGGTTAAAGCAGGATATTTTAGGTTGCATTTATGTGACCAGAATAAGAATTTACAAAAGAAACATAACCTCATGTAAACTATGGGCTATAGTTAATAACATAATTATGACAATATTCGTTTGTCAGTTGTAACAAAGGTACCACAGTAATGCAAAACATCAGTAATAGGGAAAACTGTGTGTGCCTGTTTGAATCTGTGGTGGACCCCAGAAAAGCCATGCCCTTTAATCCTCATTCAATATTGCTGGGTGGGAGCATTTTGATTGTTTCCATGAAGATATGAGCCAATTGTGAGTGCTAACTTTTGATTAGATGATTTCCATGGAGGTGTGTCTCTGCCCACTGAAGGTGGAGTTGCTTACTGGACTCCTTTAAAAAAGGAAACAGTTTGGAGAGAGTCCCTTTCTTAGAAGGGCCACAAGAAAGCCAGCAGATGCCACCCTTCCAGCTGAGAGAGAAACATCGAACATCGTCGGCCTTCTTGAACCAAGGTATCTTTCCCCGGATGCCTTAAATTGGACATTTCAGCCTTAGAACTGTAAACTAGCAACTTATTAAATCGCCCTTTTAAAAGCCATTCTGTTCTGGTATATTGCATTCTGGCAGCTAGCAAACTAGAAGACTGTATGAAGGGAACTGGTATATGGGAACTCTATATATTCTGAATGATATTTCTGTAAACCTACAACTGCTCTAATGAAAAAACAAATAAAAGACAACTCAGTATTTGTATCTCCAGATGGTATTGGCTGTAATGTTCTTCTTCCTAATATACCTATTTTTCACTATTCATCTATAAATCACAGTTTTCCTTTGGAGATAAAAGTAAGTCAGGCAAAGTTTGAAGACAATTTAACAAATTGATTCAGTGTCATCCAAGTAAATTGCACTACTATTGTCAAAGATTCCAAATAAACAATGTATTTAACCAGGTAAAATTATTCACCAAGGATAATGAGGTCTGTGTTTCAGCCCCACCATTCAAGTTATTTTTGTCTGTTGATTTTTTCCTGATTCCTTTATAGGGCATAGTATGCTGTAGTCATATGCAGTAGATTTCTAAAGGGCATAAGTATAAACCTTGACTTTGAGTAGGGATCCAGGACGTGATCTTGAAATCATCTTGGTGGTTAATGAGCATATTAAAATGGTCATATTATCTAGAACTATTCATGGATTGCAATATAATTGGATCACCTGGTAGACATAATAAAGAGATATGGAGTCAAGGAGAAACTCAAGGGAACTAAAAAAAGTGTGGTCAAAAGTCAGGGTTATGAAGGAAGAGCTTGGTTGTACTTTGTGAGATCAACTCACAAAATTCATGAGATTAGTCATCTGATACAGTTTCCTTTATAAACCAGTTTATCCCAATTCAAGGCAAGGATATATGTGCTTAGAAATTTAGTCAAGGCTTGGTAGGATATGAAAGAATCCTGTAGCCTGGTCAGTGGTACTATTAAATCTGATGAAATAGTATGGTAAAAGAAGGGAGTTCTGCTTTCATGAAGAAAAAGGCAAGAACTATACTTTGTCAGTGCTGATCTAGTGTTGTCTAGGGGTAATACATGTATAAGAAACCTACATTCTGGGCACCCAGGATAGTTCAAGAGGTGATTCCACTGCTTAGAAAATGCATTTCTCAATGACATTCATTGTTCTTTACTCTAATTCCTCATTCACAATACAAACCTGGAAAAGTCTGAGGTTGATTCCTTAGAATTACAGATATAGATATTATGGTTATTGGCAAAGTAAAACCTGCAACGAAAATGAACATGTTGGTCTCTGAATTCTGCTTTGATCTCTCATGGTTTTGGTCAGTATGAGTCAGTACAAAGTAGTTACTTACTTTTGAGCTCCCAGACATTGTTTCTGAACCCAAAATGCTGAGAAAAAGCCCTTAAACAATGATGGTTGCACCCAGACTGGAGCTCAGAAACACCTTGTCTAGATATTTGGCTACTACCTTACTGTTGAAGCTCTACTTTCAGAATGTTGTAAGTATTGAAGAAAAAACACTTATTATTATTTTTTTTTACAGAGAAGGGAATTCCTTGGTTAAGCTGGAAGACAATGGGTGTAGCTCTTTATCAGATCCTATTTTGTCTTTTGCCATGTGACATTCAGCAGAAAGCCATTCCTATTTTCATCATTTTAGGGAGAAAAGGTAGAGAAATAAGTAAGTCATAAGCACTCTACATAAAATACTCAACTTGGAGGGAGAACCATTCATATACTAATTTATGCACAAATTCATTCTTTACTTCTTTCATTCATACATTCATGAAACAAATACACATGCAGTGTGTACTATATGTAGGCATTGCAGATACATCAGTGATCAAAATAGACAAAGTCTGTGACCTCATGATTCAATAAAGTTGTAAAAAAGTTAAATGCATATTTAGTGTTTCAGATGATGATCAGTGCCATGGAATACGATCAAACATAGTAAGGCAGAAAGAGAATGCCAGTTGGGAGCAGAGGAAGTGGTGGGTACTGTTTTATATGGACATTGGAGCAAAGACCTAATAGAAGTGAAAGAATGAGCTATATGGGTAAATAAGGTAAGAGTCTTCTGGGAAGAAGGTAACACTAAATGTAAGAACACACTTAGTATGGTCAAGGAAGAATGGAGGGAAGTCAACACAAGGAAGAGTAGTAGAAGTTCATATAAGGGAGTTAATGAATGAAAGATGATGTGAGACTTTGTAGGATCATGATAAAGATTTTAGCTTTTATTCAAAGTGAAAGGGGAAGCCCATAGAGAGGTTTAAGTAGGGAGTGATGTGATCTGATACTTCACAGTACTTCTGAAAGTACTAAGGATACTTTCACTACTAAGTTAAGAACAAGTACAGAAAGGGCAGAAGCAGGAATACCACAGACAACTTCAGTATGATGATTTGAGCACCATCTTATCCAGCCGTCCATGTTGAGGCATCTTCACATACCTTCAGGGGCTGATTCCCTGGCCAGCTGGACAGATTTCTTTTCTGTCAGAGGCCTACCCTGAAAGAGAAGAAAAATAGTGGCTATTTTTCTATGATCTATGGAAAGAGCACCTATAGAATATTTGCCCTGAATTTCCTTGAGGTTGATTAGCTACCATTCTTAGGCAAGCAGAGAGTCACAAAGAAGAAAGATTAAGCCCAGAACATGAAAAGAAACCCAAGCGACTCATTTCTTACTTTATCGGTAACTTCACTCCAGTCAAAGTGAAATATTAATGCCCTCCACTGAAAAGACGGAAAATTGAAGCTTTCTATTCATCAAAAAGTTGAAAAGGGGAGAAGGAAATGAAGATGCAGGACCATCTCTCCTGTGCCCACATTTTTGTCTTTCTTCAGAGGTTGAAACTGAAGCATCACTACCACCATCCTGAGGAGAGAGAGGCAGTGGCATTGACAATGATGTTGACGGTGGCAACTTGGCCAGCCAAGATGCCAACTTTTCTGTATATAGTGTTTTGCAGATGGCATAAGAGTTGAAAGGACAATTTTAATGTGAAAAAAGGCAAAGGCACATCAATGATAGAATGTGACCCAAGGCAACCAAAGAGAAAGTTCAGAAAGACACTGACTGGAGACTTGGGAGTCTTTCCTTTCAGTGAGCACTGTCAGATCATTGAGAGGTGTGAACTGATGAGACAAAAGTTTCTGCATAAAGCAAGGCGACAAGATGGTGGAAGTGGACTTTGTGGTACAATACAAAGGTGGCAAGGGTAGGAATGGGACTTAACCCTCTGTCAATGATTCAATGATCAAGTAAAAGTTAACACATTTGTATAAGGTGCTCCCTTTGAACACTAAGTAGGAAAATCATTTGGAGTTAGGAATCTAAAGTTTGAAATTATAAAAGAGACAATTTACTCCATAATCTACCCAAAGTTTATTTTTTCCACAGTAACTTGTGTTGCACCAAAATAGACACATGGAAAGATCTGAGTTGTGATAAACATGCACCTGTCAACTACTCCTGGGGCTAGTAAAGGGAAATAATAGAAGGAAATTCATGAATAGCTTTGGCTAAAGAAGAAATCATGCCTCTAAAAAAGAACAATGGCATGGGGATGACTAAGAATTGAAGTGAATGAAAAAGAAGTAAGAATTGGAGATTTGTGACCATAGGATAGCTGAAACCAGCACTGTTAAACTGTAATGTTACCGTTACACTTTTTTGTCATTACATTTTTATGACTATTATAAATAAGCTCCCAAATATTTAGTTGCAGCAGGAGAATGCAAAAAGAAAAGAAAAAAGAAGAAGAAAAAGAATCAAGCGAGACTTCTGTCTTCAGCTCTAACATATAAAAGGTTATTCTTGTCCTTATACCAAGAAAAAGAGGAGCAAAATGAAAATAATGGCATTTTTTAGACTCATCAGAAAAATGAGTTTGTGGTGCAAACCATGGCCCCAATATCTGTAGAGATAGGAAAATCCAGGGAATCATAACCAAGGACTGTTTATCTGGAACAGAAACTGTTGGTACCATGAATTGGCTATAAATTGTTAAACTGGAGTTTTGACAAGTTGCCAGAGGCTAAATGAGGAATGGCAAAAGAGTGAAAAAACTCTGTTTCTGTGGTTTTGTGAATTTAATCATAAAGAAACCCAGTAGATTCCCACAGAAACAAAGGAAGAATCCCCTGTGGCTCTGGCAGAGAAAGAGGAAGATAAATCACTGCAAAATACACCCAGAAGATTCTCCAAACCAAAGTCTTACTCTCTACAGGAAAATATTTTGCCAGACCCTAATCCCAGCTGGGGGAAGGTAGTTCTTTCCACTCCAGTCCCTCTAGCCTTCCTGGCTCACCTAATAGGGAAAAACAAAAGCTGTACCACTGAAGAAACATTTTTGAAGTAAGGAGTCACAGGCTTACTGAAATCCTGATATTCATAAGATTATAAAACTCTTGCCCTCCTCCAGGCCTGACCACAGGGCTCTAGTATAATTACACAGCTGAAAAGGCTGTGAGACACAGATTCTCTCTAAGGAGTACATAGAAAGCCCAAAGTCAAGAAGGGAGTCCCCAAAAAGAACATTAGAGGAATTTGAAACCTCTGGCATCTACAACTTCAACAAGCACTAAACACACCCCAACTATTAGACAGTGTAACACAAATTCTCACACTATGGGCTTACATACCTCAGTTACTATTACTTGATACATGTCCAGCTTTCAACAAAAACTAAAAGTCACGCCAAAAGGTAAGAAAAAGCATAGTCTGAAGAGACAAAGCAATTATAAAACAAGCCTCAGATATGACACAGAGGTTGGAATTATCACATAGGGAATTTCTTTCTTTTTTTTTTTTAGAGAGAGGGAGGAAGGGAAGGAAAGACAGAGAAGGAAGGAAGGATGGAAGGAAGGAAGGGAGGAAGAAAGGGAAACATCTTTAAACATTTTCTTGTTTTATTATATTTTGTTTGTTTGTTTGTTTGTTTGTTTTTTTACATGGGCTGGGGCCGGGAATCGAACCGGGGTCCTCCGGCATGGCAGGCAAGCACTCTTGCCCGCTAAGCCACCGCGGCCCGCCCCCACATAGGGAATTTAAAGGGCTTTTAAAAAAAGAAAAAACCACTAAGGGCTCTAAGGGACAAAAAGTAAATAACATCCAAGAACAAATGTTAGATGTGAGCAAGAGTGGAAAACTCTAAGAAAGAATAAAAAAGATACACTAGAAATAAAAACCACTGTAACAGAAATGAAGAATGTCTTATACGGGATCATCATTAACCTGGACACAGCCAAAGAAAGAATCAGTGAACTTGAAACAGGTCAATAGAAACTTCCCAAACTTAAATGCAAAGAAAAGAAGAAAACAAAAGCAACAACAAAATATCCAAAATTGGGTATTCTATTTCACAACATTGAAAGGCGTAACACACATGTGATTAAAATAACAGATAGAGAAGAAAGAGAGAAAGAAGCAGAATAAATATTTGAAGAAACAATAGCTGTGGACTTTCTAAAATTAGTGACAGCTGCCAAGCTACAGATTCAGCAAGCTCAGAGAATGTCAAGCAGGATAAACCCATACGCACATACACACACACAAACACATGAGACAGAAAGAGTGAGAAAGAGAGAGAAGAAAAAAACTATACCAAGGCTTATTATTTGCAAATCAAAGAACACCAAAGACAATAGAAAGTCCGAAAGAAGCTAGAGGTTGAGAAGAGCTCATCTCTAGAGAAATAAGTGCAAGAATTAGAGTGGACTTCTCATCAGAAACCATGTGAGCAAGAAAGTAGTGCAATGAAATTTTGAGTGTTTAAAGAGAAAAACCATCAATTGAGAATTTCATATACAGCAAAATTATCCTCCACAAACTGAAGAACAAAAAAATGCAAGGGTAGTTCAGGGGCAAAATTCTCGCCTGCCATGTGGGAGACCCAGGTTTGATTCCCAGTCCATGCACTTCCCAAAAAACAAACAAACAAGGAAACCAAACAATCAAAAAACAAGCAAATAAAAATTCAATAAATGGTGTTGCAATAATGGGATACTCACATGGAAAATTAATGAAATGTGACCCCAACATACAGCATACAAAAAAAAAAAAAAGAAAAAATAAAGACTTTCTCAGCTGTAAACTGAAGCAGTTCATCAACAGCAGGTCTTCCTTGCAACAAATGTTAGAAGAAGGTCTTCAGGCTTAAGGAAAGTGATATATGTCAGAAACTCAGATATACATAAAGAAATGAAGAGTGTTAGAGAAGGAATAAATGAAGTTAAAATAAAATCTATTATTTTTCTTATTCTTATTTGACCTAAAAAATAACTGTTAAAAATAGAAGCAACAACAAATTGAGTGATTATGAATAAATGAAATTAATGACAGCAATATCATAAGAGAAGAATTGGGATTACTCTGCTATAAGGTACCTGTACTCTACATTAAATGGTGTGGTGTTATTTTGAGGTAGACTAGAAAAATTAAAAATGTGTATTGGAAACTCTAGGAAACTGCTAATTTAAAGAGAAAAAAAGTATAAATGATATAGCTAAGAGAGGAGGTAAAATGGAATCATATAAAATGCTCAATTAAAACAAGAGAAGGCAGAAAAGGAATGGAAAAAAGAAAAACAAATGCAATGAACAGAAAACAGCTACAAACATGATAAATATAAACTCAACTATATCACTAATAACTTTAAATATAAATGGTTTTAGAACACCAATTAAATGAAAGTAATTGACTGAGTGGACAAAAAGCAAGACCAAACTGGACACTGTCTTCAAGAAACCCACTTAAAGTATACAGATAATTATAAAAGCAAAGGACTAAAAAAGATATGTCATGCTAACACTAAGGAAAGCAGGAGTAGAAATATTGATTTCAGACATGGCAGATTTCAAAAGAAGGAAAATCATTAGGGATTAAAAGGGGTATTGCATATTGACAAAGGGTCATTTCTCCAAGAAAAAATAATAATCCTAAACATGTGCTCCTAACAACAGAACATCAAATATATAAGGCAAAAACAGATAAAATTGAAGGAAGAAATGGACATAGCCACCATTACAAATGAAGACTTTAAAGCCACTGTTTCAGAAATTAACAGATCAAAAAAGTCAAAAACCAATGAGGATATAGTTAAATTGAATGACACTATCATCAATCAACTGATCTAATTAATGTTTTTAAAATACTGCACCCAAGAACAGTAGAATAAACATTCTTCTCAAGGGCACGTAAAGAAATCACCAAGATCGACTACATTCTGGGACATCATAACAAACTTAACAATTTAAGCCATTTAAAAGTAACATAAATCAATATAAAGTATGCTTTTAAATCATAGTAGGATTAAATTAGACATCAGCAATAGAAAGATAACTGGAAAGTCTCCAAATATTTGGAATTTAAACAACACAGTTCTAAATAACACATTGTGAAAGAAGTCTCAAGAGAAATTTAATATATTTTAAACTAGATTAAAATGAAAATACAACTTATCAAAAATTATGGAATGTAGAAAAAGCTGGGCATAGATGAAAATATATAAAATTAAATGCATATGTTACAAAAGAAGAGAGTTCTAAAATCAATAACCTAACCCTCTATATTAGACTAAAGAAAAAATAAAATTATGCTAAAGCCACCAGTAGAAAAGAAATAAGAAAAAAATAGAGCAGCAATCAATGAAATTGAAAATGGGATAAAAATAGAGATAGATGTGAAAAACCACAAACCACTCACGTAAGAAATAAAAAATATCTAAATAAATGGATCCTTGAAATGGATCATCTTTTCATGGACTGAAAGACTCAATATTGTTGAGACATCAGTTCTCCCTAATTTGATGAGTAGATTCAACACATCAATAAAAAATCCCAGCTAGTCATAGGTATCCACAGATGTGTTCTGAAATTTATATAGAAAGGCAAAAGATCTAGAATAGGAAAACAACACTAAGGAAGAAGAATGAATTGGAAGACTCACACTACCCAATTTCAAGTCTTACTATAAAGCTACAGTAATCAAGATAGTATGGTATTGATGAAATAATAGATACTTATGTTCTAGTTTGCTAGCTGCCAGAATGCAATATACCAGAAATGGAATGGCTTTTAAAAAGAGGAATTTAATAAGTTGCTAGTTTAAAGTTCTAAGGCTGAGGAAATGTCCCAATTAAAACAAGTCTATAGAAATGTCCAATCAAAGGCATCCAGGGAAAGACACTTTGGTTCAAGAAAGCCAATGAAGTTCAGGGTTTCTCTCTCAAGTGGAAAGGCACATGGTGAACATGGTCAGGGTTCTTGGAAGAGCACATGGTGAACACAGCATTATCTGCTACCTTCCTCTCCTGGCTTCCTATTTCACAAAGCTCCCCGAGAGGCATTTTCCTTCTTCATCTCCAAAGGTCACTGGCTGGTGGACTCTGCTTCTCATGACCATGTCATTCTGCTCTGCTCTCTCTGAATCTCTCATTCTCCAAAATGTTTCCTCTTTTATAGGATTTCAGAAACTAATCAAGACCCACCCAAATGGGTGGAGACATGACTTTACCTAATCCATCTTAACAACCACTCTTGATTAAATCACATCTCCGGGGAGATGATCTAATAACAGTTTCAAGCACACAGTACTGAATAAGGATTAGAGGAAATGGCTGCCTTTACAAAATAGGATTAAGATTAAAACATGGCTTTTCTAGGGTACATATATCATTTCAAACTAGCACAATTTATATCAGTGGAACATAATAGAGAGGCCAGAAATCAGCCACACAAATAGAGTCAATTGAACCTTGACATAGGCTATTGAACAGATAAAAGATAACTTTTTAACACATTGCTCTGGGAAAACTGGATATCCATATACAAATAAATGAATCTAGGAACAGACCTATGTCTTTCAAAAAAGTTAATGGAAAATTGATCACAGACCTTAATATTAAATACAAAAGTACGGAACTCCTAGAAAACAAACACAGGAGGAAATCTGGTTTAGTAATGAAAAGAAATGAAAAAGTTGATATGACAGACTTAATTAAAATGAAAAGCTGCTACTCTGAGAGAGTCACTATGAAGGGAATCAAAAGACAAATCACAGTTTTGGAGCAGATATATGCAAAATACATATCTGACAAAGGGCTTTTACTCAAAATATACGAATGATTCTTAAAACTCGACAGTAGGAAAACAAGCACCCCAACAAACAAAACAAAACATGAACAAATTCTTGAACAGACTCCTCTCCAAAAGAGATGTACAAATAGAAGATAAGCATATGAAAAGCTTCTCAACCTTAAATTTGTCATTAGGAAATTGAGGATTAAACAGCAGTGAGATACCACTGTACACTTTTTAGAACCACTGTCATCCAAAATCAGGCAATACCACTTGTTGGTAAAGATGCAGAAAATAGGAGCTTTCATTCATTGTTAATGACAATGAAAAATGGTGCAACCACTTTGGAAGACAGATGTGCCATTTCCTACAAACTAATGAGCTTCACCATGTAACCCAGCAGTTGCAGTATTTTGAAAATTTGCGTTTTCACACTGAAACTTGCTCTATCAGCTGAGAAGGAATAGAAGCAATACCACTGCACAAATAATCTGTATACCTAATCCCTGATCTTGCTTTCTAAGATCATTCCCTAATAAAAGGAACCAGGACTCCTTGGGAGAAATGGCTGATCCTAGATTAAAGCAGGGAATATAAAACATAAACCTAGAGCATACTGTAGTATCATAGTAAAGAAATGCTAAAATACATACAGATACAGATACACATTCACAATAATATAGCTAAGTCAGAGGGACATAGGTACCAATAGAAATCATTCCTAATAGACAAACCTAGAACAATTTCAGGAGCATGATAAATATGTAATATTGGATTATAATTATAAAATAAATAGCCATGAACCTATAGTGCTATAAATCAATAATTGAATAAATAAATAAATGAAGGAGAAGAGATAAATTTTCCATCCGGAATTCCAAATAATGTATGTAGATACTACACCCTCATGGAGGTGCAACTTACAAACAGTGATGTCCTTCCAGACTACAGTGTGGCAAGGAAGAAACAAGAATAACTTTACACTGGAGCAACTTGACAAACACTATCTCAGCCAAGTGATTAAAATTAACATCATCAGTCATAAGTCATGTTTTTACATGTACTCATTTTTTTATTATTTATATTCTGATTGGAGAACTTGTAGGATTACAGGAAAATCATGCATAAAATAAAGAGTCCCCATATAATATATCATCCTAATATTAATACCTTGGATTAGTGAAGTACCCTAGTTACAATTCAAGAAAGAATATTTTCATAATTGTACTATTAACTACAGTCCATCATTTACAACAGGTTTCAAAGTCCTACAATCCTTGGTTTGTTTGTTTTATTATTTTTTTCTAGTAATATATATATATGTATATATATGACCTAAAAAAAACTTTAATCACATTTACGTATATAATTCAGTGCAGTTAATTGCATTCATAATGTTGTGGTACGTCACCACCATTCAGTACCAGTTTTACAATTTACTGAACTAGAAGCCCAGCTTGACCATTGACTCCTTATTCCCTACCCTCACCCTGTTTCCTGGTAACCCATTCTACATTATGACTATGAATTTACTTATTCTAAAAGGGCAGTATTTGCCCTTTTGTGTCCGGCTTATTTCATGCAACATGATGTCTTCAAAGTTTGTCCATACTAACACGGATGAGGTGATAAAAATGGAAAATGTAATTTATCTCTGGTCTTCCAACCCAAAATATATAACTTCAACTTAATAATGAGAAAAATTTTGAATCAGACGATTCACAATTGATGATCATTCTAGAAAATATCACCAGCAATGAATGAATGTCTCTATTTTTACACATCCTCTCCAGTATTTATTATTTTCCATTTTTTAAAACAGAAATCATTCTAATGAATGCAAAATGTTATCCCAGTGTGGTTTTAATCTACATTTCCCTAATGGCTAATGATGTTGAGCACCTTTTCATGCATTTTTTGGCCATTTGTATATCTTCTTTGGAACAGAGTGGTGGATAGAACATCTAGACAGAAAATCAATAAGGAAATAGATGATTTGAAAAATTTTCTAAACAAACTAGACCTAGCAGGCATACTTGAAAATAGGTTATTGAAACCTCCTCTTGATGTAGAATCCTTGGTTTTCTCTCTTCAGATCTGTCACCGTTTGCTTCACATATTTTGAGGCTCTAATGTTAGCTGCATATATATTTATAATAGCTAATTCTTTTTGTTGAATTAACCATTTTGTTGGTTTGCAGTAATAATCTTTGTCCATTATAACAGCTTTTACTAAAAGTTTATTTTATCTGATATTAGTAAAAATACTTCAACTTTCTTTTTTGCTACTATTTGCATGGTATAATTTTTCAACCATTCATATTGAGCCTACTTGTAACTTCAAATTGAAGATGAGTCTCTTGTTAACAGCACATAGTTGGGTCGTTCTTTTTTATCCATTCTGCCAATCAATGCTTTTTAACAAAGCAGTTTAATCCATTTACATTTAAAGTAGTTACTGAAAATGCTAGGCTTTCTGCTGTCATTTGATATTCTGCATTTGTAAGTCATATTTTTTCACCCTCAATTAATTGATGTCTTTCCTATTTATTTGATTTTTTGCATTGTACCATTTTGAGTTCCTTTTCATTTATTTTTGAATATATTTTTCATATATTTTCTTTGTGCTTACTATGGATTAAAATTTAACATCCTAAGTCAATCATGATTATATTTGTTTTTTATACCAACTTAACTTCAATAGCATACAAACACTATTACTACACCCCTCTGTTCCCTGGTTTTTCTTTGCATTTGTTACATATTTTTGTACATTTATATCCAAAACCAAAGATTTATCATTTATTTATTTGTTTATTTTTGACATAGGTAGGCTCCTGGCAATGAACTCAGGTCTCCAGCATGGCAGGCAAGAACTCTGCAACTGAGCCACCGCTGTCCACTCAATCATCATTCTTTTTTGTGTAGTTTCATTTTAGCATCTGTAAGAAATGGAATTACAAAGCAAAAAGGCAATAGTATTAGCATTTACAATTACCTATATTATTACCTTTCCCAGAATTCTTTATTTTTTTATGTTACTTCTATCCATTGTTCAGTATTTCCTTTCAGTCTGAAAACATTCTCTTTAACATTTCCTGTAAGGCGGATCTCCTGACGATGAACTCCTTTGGATTTTGTTTATCTGGGAATGTCTTAATCTCTCCCTTATTTTTGATAGAAAATATTGTCAGATGTAAAATTCTCATTTTCTTTCAGCATAATAATATTTCATCCTACTACCTTCCTTCCTCCATGATTGCTGATGAGAAATTGACATTTAATCTTATTGAGATTCCCATGTACATAACACATAGCTTGTTTCTTACTGCTTTCAGAACTTTTTCTTTGACCTTGGTATTGGACCATTTCATTACTATGTGTCTGGCATGGATAGTTTCATTACTATGTGTCTGGGTGTAGTTCTTTTTAAATTTATTGTGTTTTGTCTTTATTGGGCTTCTTGAATGTGCATATTAATGTCTTTTGAATTCTTTGAATACCCTTTCTGCTTTTTTCTTTCTTTCTTCTCTCTCTCTCCCTCTCTGTCTCTTTCTCTCTCTCTCTCTCCCTCTCTCTCCCCCTCCCTCCCTTCCTCCCTCCCTCCCTCCCTCCCTCCCTCTTTCCCTCTCTCTGTCTCTCTCTCTCTCTGCCTTTGCCTTCTCAGACTCCCATAATGCAAGTATTAGTATACTTGATGGTGACCCATAGGTCTCGTAGGATCTTTTTTTCTTTTTAATTCTTTTTATTTTGTTCTACTCAGCCTGTATCATTTCAATGTTCCTGTGTTTGAGACTACTAGTTTTTTCTTCTTCCACCTCGAATTTGTTGTTGAAAACCTCTAGGGAAATTTTAATTTCAGTTATTGTGCTCTTTAACTTTAGTTTCTCTGTTTTGATCCTATTGAGAGTCTGAATGATATTTCCATGCTGTCTTTGTTGATGTTTTCTGGAGTTTTATCCTTTCTTTGGATGGACCACAATTTCCGATTTCTTTGACTTATCATCTTTTGTTGCACACTATACATTTCAATATTTTATTTTTGTATATGGTATGGTAAAGGTCACATTTCATTCTTTTTCCATGTGACTATTCCGTTATTGCAGCACCATTGGTTGATTTTTTTTTTCTTAGGGGGAGAAGTACAGGGGCCAGGAATTGAGCAGGAGTCTCCCACATTGCAGGTGAGAATTCTACCACTGAACTACCTTTGCATCTTCCATTTCAATATTTTAAAATGTTAACTCTTGGGTTTAGTCCCTGAGCTCTCTATTCCTTAAGTTTATATCCAGCTAGAGATATGACAGGGATTTACTTGATTGCTAGGAGCTAAAGAATAAGCAAACAGACAAAGGCAATAAAATGCCTTCCATAGTCTTTGCAAACTGGCTTGGCATTGGCTGCTCCATAGTTTAGCCCTCCTAAGAAGATAAACCTGAGACAAGTTCAGAGCCCTCTGTCTTATCTGAGCCTGCATGGAGCTGCAAAGCCTGTTTCTTTTCTCAGGCTTATGCTTGCTAGTGACTTTAGGAATGCCCCCATTTAAAGTTCGAAGGAGTTCAAAGATTGCCCCTTCTACTCAGTTTGAAATAGACTTTCACACCTTCTTGGGTACTCTCTTGTGTGGCTTAATGCAGGCAGTCCTTTGCCCCAAGCTACTTCCACTTATTTGACCCTTATCCTGCTTTAATGTCTGCAATGAACTTCTCTGCAGGACAAATTCTAAGAGGGTAAGCTGAGACAAATTCTTCAGCTCAGTTTCTCAGGATTCCCTTCTGATAGTTACTCCCGTATGTGCATAGGGATAACTCTACTCCCTCTGGGACAGGACTTGGGGCCCACAGTGGGAGCATAAGCAGACTTCACCCTGCACTGTGGAGGCAGTGGGCAAGGGGCCAGCAAGGACTGCTTGTTCTATAGCTTTTGAAGCTGTATTTTCTTGATTCAGCCCTTGCCCAGTTAATGCAGCCCTTTAACTGTTTTCCATAGGTTTGAGGAAGGTTGTTGTCTGTAAGATTCCTCTGCTGTTTTTGCCTTGGGAAGTAGGGGGTGGAAAAGTGTCTGCCCTTAGAACACGCCTCAAGTGATCTGAAGTAATTGTCAGGGATCACTCAAGTTTGGAGGACTAAGTGTTTATGTACCACCCTGGCATCAGCAAGCTGTGTCAAGAGCTCAGGCTGCAGTCACCCTTGATGCTTATCAGGAGACTGGGGAATGGGGGATGGTTTTGATTGCAGAGGGAATAAAATTCACCCATATTTATGAGTCTCTTCCTCCATTCTACCTTGGATGTACTCTGTTCCACTAGACCCCATAGTTTCAAAATAATTGATTCAGACAGTTCCAGCCAGCTCAATAGTTGTTTGGATGGAGGGAATGATTGCTGGATCTTTCGACTCTACCATCTTACCACCTGGCCTGCAAATCTTGGTAGTTAAAATTCTGGTTCTGACTTGTTGGATCTGGAGTGGGTCTGAGATCTAAATTTCCAAACAGCTGCCTGGTGATGTCCATGCTGCTGCTCCATGGACCACACTTTGACGAGCAAGGCTGTAAAGAGCACTGTGCCTGGATTCTTCAGGTTAGCAGGATTAATTCTCTCCTCTACCATTTCTCTCTCTTGAGTGCTTTCTAAAACACATGCCATCTGAGAAACCTATGCTCCTCTCTTGTTCTATCTTTTTTCCTCAATTATTGTAAAACTTCTCTGAACTATGGAATGCCTAGCATGTGTATGTCTGTCTTGCCTGTCTCACTTTTCTTCTCTTTCTCTCTGGGGTCAGAAATCCTCCTGAGGTAAAGCCCCCCACATTGCACAGTGCCCCTTTTGTAAACGCATCTCAATTACAAAGAATGGCAACACTAGCAACCAAGACATGCATGAATCAGCTGCAGCACCATTAAAGTTCTTACAGTCCTCATTGCCAGGAGTCAGACTGTTTAATCCTCATTAGAATCACTATCATTAACAGATGGAGTTTGGAGACATAAGTGGCCATAAAACCCGAGTCTTGTTTTCAAGGAAATTGACACTCTTGGTAGAGTTTTGTCAGAGTCTGGGTCATTAGGAATGGTGGAGTCACCATTAAGCAAGATCAAGTCAATCACACTGAGGACGACAGGCTAGCCTGTTGGCAGCAGCATATACCCATCAGGAGCCCACAACAATACTCTTGCCAAAATAAACTGGCATTTTGGGGTTTGCATTTCTGTCTCTGGGATGTGGTCACTGAGTTATCAAGTCACACAAGACCCAAAGAGTCACAGATTCTATGCAGAAAAATCCAGCATAACTCTGCAATCAGGAAAGCACATTTTGTTTAATTTATCAGAAGTTAACCAAGTGTGATTTTGTCTTATTATGAAGGCTTTGCCAGCACTGATAAATGAATATGTGGATGTGCAGATGTATTGATGAACATGTTTAAAAAGTAAGTGAATAAATTTAAAAAATGAATGAAAAAGTGAAAGAGTTAGTGAATAAAGATTTGACAGACCCAATCACTTGGGATTTGGTAAATCATGTTATTATATTTTTAACACGCCAGAGACTCCATTTAAATCTAGAATCCTATCTAGGATATGAACAATGCTAATGTGAAAGGAAAATATGCAAATCAAATTTACCTATATGTGGACTGTGAAATTGAGAAAAGATGGAGAAAGATGACAAAAGACTGAAATGAAAAATCCGTGAAAGCAGGAACCAAGTATGTCTTATCCACAACCATGTATCCAGCAAGAAGCACTGTTTCCGACTCACAGGAGGTGCTCAATGAATATTGTTGAATGAATGAAGGGGTAGGTGATTAACGCAATTGCGCTAAGATTATAAAGTGCATAAGAATCATTTGTGGAGTACCCTTGAAGACTCTATATCCAAAAATGGTGACTCTGTTGTTCTGGGGGTGAGTTCAAGCTATTTATTTCTTCAATAATTATCCCTGGATCACTCAAGCACAGGAAAGCCTCACTGAGAAACTCCAACCACTTCTTTACATAAAAGTTATTTCCTGGTGACCCCAAAGAGGCAATCTTATGACATTCTGATGTGGAGAGATTTTAAATTCAAGATTGAAATCAGATCTTTGATTTCAGGGTCAGCGTTTTGCTTCTGGAGTGCTAACTTTGCCAGGTAATCATTTGAGCAGAATATTCTGTGAACAGGTATATTCCAAACTACACTGTAGGATCAGAGATCATGCCGTGACCTTAGTACAGTTTCTCACCCTCAATCAGCATTAGGACCCACTGATAAAAGGGGTTTAAAAATACTGGTACATGGTTCATACCATAAGCCACCCTAATCACAGATCTGGGACTGAGGCTCAGCCATCAGTATATAGAGTAGGTGTCCTCAATATAACTAGACTGAAGGACCTGCCACAACCTCATCTGCAACCACCTGTGTTTAAACTTCATCTACCGCTTCTTATCTTCATCAACATCATTGGTTATTTGTATTTTCTAAAATCTGCTGGATTTCCTTTCTATTTCTGGTTACATTTAAATCTTTCTAAAACCTGTTTTGGAACAAGGTAGACAGCAGATAAAATTGTTCTGGAAGAGCCAACCTCTCCACAACATTAACTAGTTCCATCCCTGCATTTTTTCCTTTGTCCTGTATTCTGGTTAAAAACAAGGAAAAAGCTGATTGCATTATAATGAACCAGAGCAGGTATAAATTAGGAAAAGAATCTATTTTTGAAATGACCCTTTTGTGTCATTTATTTTATTTAATAATTTGGTTTGGCAAGGCCATAGTATATGCCATCATAGTACAGCTTGGATTTGGTATGGGGAAAATTGTTTTGCAAACACAGTAAGCAACGACTCTTTTACTAGACTGCCCTTGAAATGGCACCTACATGGACCAGTAACCTTCGATGTGAGAGCATCTCTCACAAATGCATAACCTCCCTTTATTTCTTTTTATTGTGACAAATAGCATATAGACAAAATAGCAATACATTTCAAAACACACCTCAACAATTAGTTGTAGAACAGATTTCAGAATTTGACATGGGTTACAATTCCAAAATTTTAGGTTTTTACTTCTAGCTGTTCCAAAACACTGGAATTTAAAAGAAATATCAATATAGTAATTCAGCAATTATTACTCATTTGTTAAGCCCTATCTTCTCTGTTATAACTTCACCTTCTCCTTTAATCTTTCTCCTACTCTTTTGGGGTATTTAAGCTATGTCCATTCTAACTTTTTCATGTTGGAAGGGGCTGTTGATAATATGGGATAGGGGGATGGAACTAGTTAATGTTGTGGAAAGGTTGGCTCCTCCAGAACAGTTTTATCTGCTGTCAATCTTGTTCCAAATCTTTAGAAAGATTTAAATGCAACCAGAAACAGAAAGGAGAAATGAATTGAATGTAGGTGAAGACAATGAGTAAAGGGTAAACAAGAACAGGGCCATAAAATTATGCCATAAAAAGCAATCCACATTACCATCTACTCTTCCCAGGACTCTCCAAGGCTCACAGCATCTCCCCAATGCCTGTGGTCTCAGCCAGAGTGGTTTTCTTGGATACCGATTTCCTCAGGCCAACTGCCCCTGTTGACCAACGTGCTGCACCCGTTCTCCTGCAGAACACAGAATGCAGCGGTGCCTCAACTCCAGTGTGCATCAGTGTCTCCTGGAAGACTTGCTAAAACTCAGATTGTTTGGCCCCACCAGCAGAGATTTTGATTCAGTTGGTCTGCAGTGGGGCCTGAGGATTTGTTTTTCTCATGAGTCTACAAGTGTTACTGATGCTGCTGGTCTGGAGACCACAATTTGAGAACAACTGTTCTTCTGGTTTCCTGTTATAACACACACTCTTAGGATAGAGACAAAATGCTTTCCTGATTTACAAAGCCTGTTATTCTCAGTTCCCTCCTTCCTTAGACCCATTTAGCAGCATACTCTCTTTAGGTCCCAACTAACAGTGTACTTGCTCCAGTTTCTCAAATGACCCATACCTCCTTCTGACACATGCCTTTATGCATGTGGGTTCCTTCCCACATTAAACGCTCCACACAATTCCTGCCCCATGCCATATCCAATGCCTTCTGTCCAGTTCATTCAGCGTGTGTGTCATTTCCTCAGGAAAGCCCTTAGTTAAATCAGGATTCCTTATTTTGGACTCTCCCGGAACCACGTTTCTTTCTTTCATAACCCTTATCTTCATTGGGAATTATACATTCATGAGTGTGCTATATGCATTAATGTCTTTCTTCCCCTCTACACTCCAAGGCTCTTGAGAGTGGAAGCCTTGGTTTGTTCGGTGCATCAATTTATCCTTAAGGTCTAGCACTGTTTGGAACAGACATTGACTATTTATTTTTAATGGAATAATGTCCCATACACTCTTTAAATTTGGACTTCACATTTACCTCTAACTTTCCATCAACAAATCTGAAAAAGAAGAAAGATCAATTATGCAGTTCTCAGTCTTCCTATTACCCCTAAGTTCTCAGAAAATCAACTGCTCAGAATTCTTACAATCACCTCTGATTCTTTAACTGCAGTGGAGATTGCATGTGATCCAAACATCTGGTCAGCCAAAAGTAACAAAGCATGTCATCATACCAGTTTTTACCTTACCAGTTTGCTCCATAGTAAGTCGCTGGAGGGAAGTTCAGGTGGGTTCCATTAAAGAGTGAAACCACAGGCTTTCTAAGCCAATCTAGATGAGAAACCTGGACCTTGGTTAAGCTGCCCAGGGCCTCCCGGGATGACCGGGATTACATTACTTCTACAGTCATATTAATACTCAGGCTCTGGCCTTGCTGATCTGCGAGCACAAAGCTTCAAGACTGAAAACGTGATATAGAAAGTTCCAAGGCGGGCAAAAAGACGAGTGTAGTAGGGAGAATGTGAGCTGATCGTGGATCATACTAAACTGAGTTCAAATCCTGCCTGTGCCACCAACCAGGTGTGTGCCCTTGTCAGTGAAAGCTCTAGCCATCAGTTTCCTTGCCTAGCAATATTAAACTTGGTTTACTAAAAACTTAAAGGTAAATTGGATAATTTATACAAATTTCCCAGCTTATGAGGTATAGCACATGCTAGTTTGTTTTCTCCCAGCACCATGATTTTAATCAGCTATTATTTGAAGACAATAAAAATTTGATATAATATCACAAAGTGATGTCCCAGGAATGTTAATATGTGAAGCAAAGCAAATTTGAGGCTAAACTAAGCCTGGTGATTTGCTTTTGTTCTGGTTCCTTCTTGCATCTTGGGAAATACCCAAAGGATGTTTTTTGAAACACTGAAATAGAATAAAGTGATTCCCCACGGCCCAAGGGATGGTGGTGCTTAAAAGGCTGTGGCTTCTTATGGCTCTCAGGTAGGTGGTAGTGGTTTTTGTTCATGGCTGAGCCCTGAAATAAAGTGTGATTGTTATTTGGCTGATCACCTGGCTTGCTGACCTGCCAGAGACACTTGCCAAAGAACTTTATGTTTCTCAGTGTGTGTTGCATTTGTAGCATTTAATTCTGGAAATGACAAATGGTCTTGGGCCACCTCAATTCTGATTATCATGCAGAGCATTTTTTAAAGAATTTTCCATTTTTAATGTTGCTTAGAATGCCATAGCACTCACAGAGTATCAAGAGACCTAGTTTTTACCAGACTCTTCCACAGAAAGGGTATTCAAATAGAGGAACATAAGGTGCAGAATTACAGATGTAAGTGAAGGACCTGGTGAGTTGTAGAGATCATTCAGAAATTTGGTGTAGCTGGAGACTTGAAAATGTAAGGGGTAATGGTAGGGAAAAAAAGTTAGAGAATAATGTTGTTGGACAAAGACATTGCAGGGCCCTAGTGTTGTAGAGTTCTTATTACTTTAGGAACCACAGCAATAAGCTGTGTAGAGTGGACATGGACGGGCAGACATAATCAGGCTGTTTCTGAAATGTCACTCTAGCAGAAATGTGAAAGATGGGGAGATGATAATGCAGACATGAGAAAATGAAGCACACTAGTTAGGAAATAGAAGTAATCCAGATATTTAAAATTATGCATACACATACTCTGCATATATATACAGTTCCTAACATGAACATCTTAAATCATTGCTATACAAGCATGCACTCCCACCCACCCCACCCCACCACAGACACACACACACAGGGTTGAAGCAGAGAATTTGCAGTAAGAATGGATAACAGTTATTGAATTGAAGAGGCAATCCTAGGGAAAATTCAACTGGATGTGGAAAGAAATAAGGAAATAAGGGAAGGAGCAGGTTTTAATGTTGGTTTTTAAATCTGGGCAGATAAAGAAATGTTTATAAGGTAAGCTCAAAAAAATGCCTTTCCCCCCAGGGTCTTAGTTTTGCCATTTATAGACTTAGAAGATGAGAGGACAGGACTCCTACTGAGGAAGAGGAAGTGTGTGTGGTCTCTGTCGTATGACGGTGCCCAGCGTAGCTGCCTGGCCACCAAATAACAGTAGCCATAACTTTGGAAGGAAGTTAGTGATTTGAATACAAGCATGAAGCTCCATACGCACATATTGCAAAGCCAGGCTAATGCTTCAGGGCTTGTTGCATCTTTGAATACTAGAAGGAAAAGTTTGTGCTTAACGAAATTATTTCCTAGCTTGGGATAGATAAATTTGGTTTCTCAGTGTGCCTATGCTATCTAAAGGAACATTCAATCAAAGACACAATTTCCCAAAATGACAAACTCTGTGGCACACATCTACATGTAGTACTACATCCTCAGATGATGGGCATGTTATCACTGCTTCCACTTCCTTAGCTCTAAAACAGGGTCGCTCATGCTGATCTCATAAGGCTTTAGTGCCCATGGAATGAGAGGAACTGAATAAAATGTCCACAGTGGAGTTTCGACACCTGGGAGGACTCATTTGAAGTTATTTCTTCCATTTTTCTGTTTAAAGGATTCAGATTTATAAGGAAAATCTGTAACTCAGGGTTAAATATGGAAATATATATATATATATATATATATATATATATAAGATATGGAGTCTTATAAACTTGATTTACTTTAAGTTTCTTGAGCCTCAATTTTCTCACCCATAAAATGGATCTAACAGTAGCTACTCTACAAGGTGGGTTAAGTATCAGTAATAATCTTGTTTTCATTTGTCCATGTTCAACGTATGATCTAAATAAGTCATATCTGCTCTTATTCAAGGAGCTTCACTATGAAGCAGAACATGCTTTGAGGGATTTGCTCAGACAACAACCAATTCAGGGGAAGAAGAAATGGAAAAGTCACCACTTAACTGATTGGTGATGAATAGGTGGGGACATGGCATCTGTGATGGCTATATTCCAGTGTTAACTTGGCCAAGTGATGATGCCCAGTTGACTGGTCAGGCAAGCACGGGCCTGACTATTACTGTAAGGATATTGCATGGCTGGTTGACAAAAAACAAAAGAAAGTCTGGTGTAATAATCATCAGTTAGTTGATTACATCTGTGACTGATTACATCTGCAATCAACTAAGGCATGCCTCCCACCAATGAGATAATTTAATTAATTGAAGACTTTCAAAGAAGAGAAACTCTTTCACTGCTTCAGGCAGGGAGTAAATACTGTGGAGTTCATCTAGACCCTTCATCAGAACTGCCAGCTTTAAAGCCTCCCTATGGATTTTGGACTCTTCCATTTCCAAATTGCATGAGACACCTTTATAATTCTCTTGTTTTCAGATATCTCCTGTTGGTTCTGTTTCTCTAGAGAACCGTGACTAGTACAGTTTGGTACTAGGAGTGGTTCTTGAGAAACAGAATTTTAAAAATGGGTTTTTACAATTGGTTTTCTACTCTGATTAGACTCAAAGGCACTAATGACTCTTTCCAATAATCGAGATGGCACTGACAGTTGATGGGGTGAGTTGTTAAGAAAGATATGCAAATATCACAATTAGATTCTGCTAATTGTACACTTATACAAGGCAGGTCTCTGAGTTGAAGTGTTTTTGACACTTTTACAGAGTTTTGTGGAACTAAGAGTTATAGTGTTGTTGGTTGGTCATTGTTAGATGTGCTGGGTACAGCGATGAGGGAAACAGATGAGCTGAAGGCTTCAATTTTGCAATTTAAGTGCCATATGAATGATAAAAAAGTTTCCATATTTGTCCTGAAAGGAAATTTTATTTCCTGCAGTCATAGACTTGAGATCTCTGAAAACTAGACACAGAGCCTCATTGTGTGAGTAGCAGATTTACAACGTAAACTAAAATATCAACCTTACAGGGTGTCTGCTGTTAAGGTAAAGGCATTGGAAAAGAATGGGATTCTGAAATGTGGATTGGTGATATTTGACTTGATATTTATGGTAGTAGGGAGACAGACTCCCTGGAATCTGATAAGTGTTTGCTAGTCCTAAAATGCACTGCCCTGAGAAAACAGCTGCCTGACCTACAGCCTCCCTTGTGGAAACAGTTCTTGCCCTCCAGTCTGTGCAGAGGAGTTTGCCATCCAAGCTTCACCTAATGAGATTAACCTTTCAATGCCTGCTAATCCTGTTACCAACCCCCCTGGGGAAAAAGCCCTCATTCCTCTGTCTGGAGCAATTAATCCTATGGTAATTGGCTTGAAAGACACTTCTATTTCTTTTACTGACCCACCCCTCTTTTTTCAACACCTACAACTATACTAAAATCCCAAGAGGTCCTGAAAGGTGAGGTACAAAATTTAACTCATGAGGAGGTACATTATATTCCCAAAGAACTGGATGAGTTTTGCAGTCTATATAGACAGGAATCAGGGGAATGTGCGTGGGAATGGATAGTAAGCATGCATGATAATGATGGAAGGAATTTAAAGTTGGATCAAGCTTAATTTATTGATATGGACCCAGTAAGCAGAAATTCTGCATTCAATATTGTAGCTCGAGGGGTTGGAAAGGGCGTTAACTGTTTGTATGGATGGTTGGTTGAAACATGGATCAAAAGGTGACCAACATTACCTGAGGTTGAAATGCCAGAACCTCTCTGGTATAGTGTAGATGAGGTGATCCAGAGGATTAGAGGGATTGGAATGTTTAAGAGTGGATTTATCATGGAAGACCTGCTCGCACACCCCTAAGAATGTCCAGAGGACACATCTTTCACCAGAAACTTGAGAAGTAAATTACAAAAACAGAGAATCATGGCCCCTTAATCAATTCCCAGACCTGAGGCAGTTTACAGACCCAGAGCCCTTGAATGAGGGAAGGGCTGGGTACTCTTGGGGAAGGAAAATTTCATATTGCCCAAAATTTACACTGTTAAACTTCCTCCAAGCCTTCCCCAAGGAGACCTACAGTCTTTTACCAGGGTTACGATGCATTAGGAAAAAGGAAATAGTCAGATATTTCAGGGATTATTAGACCCTGGCTCAGAAGTGACACTAATTCTAGGTGACCCAAAACATCACTCTGGTCCACCAGTCAGAGTAGGGCTTATGGAGATCAGGTGATCAATGGAGTTTTAGCTCAGGTCTGTCTCATAGTGGGTCTATTCCAGTGGTCATTTTCCCAGTTCCAGAATGTATAATTGGAATAGACATACTCAGCAGCTGGCAGAATCCCCACATTGGTTCTTTGACTCATGGAGTGAGGGCTATTATGGTAGGAAAAGCCAAGTAGAAGCAATTAGAACTGCCCCTACCTAGCAAAATAGTGAATCAGAAGCAATACTATATTCCTGGAGGGATTGCAGAGATTAGTGCCACTCTTAAGGACTTGAAGGATGCAGGGGTGGTGTGCCCTGCACATTCCCATTTAACTTTCTTATTTGACCTGTGCAGAAGACAGATGGGTCTTGGAGGATGACAGTGGATTATTGTAAACCTAGCCAGGTATTGGCTTCAATTGCAGCTGCTGTGGTATCATTGCTTGAGTAAATCAGCACATCACCTGGTACCTGGTATGCAGCTATTGATCTGGCAAATGCTTTTTTACTCAATAGCTGTCAGTAAGGACCACCAGGAATAGTTTGCATTTAGCTACCAAAGTCAGAAGTATACCTACACTGTCCTGCCTCAGGAGTATATCAACTCTCCAGCCTTAGGTCATAGTCTTGTCCAGGGACTTGATCATTTCTGCCTCCCACAAGATATCACACTGGTCGATGATACTGATGGTATCATGTTGACCAGACCTACTTAGCAAGAATTAGCAATTATTCTAGACTTATTGGTAAGGCATTTGCATGTCAGTGGATGGGAGATAAATCTAATAAAAATAAAGGGGCCTTCCACCTCAATGAAATTTCTAGATGTCAGTGGTATGGAGCATGACAAGATAGCCCTTCTAAGGTGAAGGATAAGCTGTTGCATCTGGCCCCTCCTACAACCAAAAAAGAGACACAGTGCCTATGACATATTCCTTATTTGGGTGTGCTGCTCCAGCCCATTTACTGAATGACCAGAAATGTTTTTAGTTTTGAGTGGAGACTGGAACAAAAGGCGGCTCTGGAACAAGTCCAGACTGCTATGCAAGCTATTCTGTCACTTGGGCCATATAATTGAGCATATCCAATGGTGCTAGAAGTGTCAGTGGTAAATATGGATTCTGTCTGGAGCCTTTGGTAGGCTCCTATAAAGAATCACAATGTAGAACCTTAGGATTTTGGAGCAGAACCTTACTATTCACTCTTCTTTTGAGAAACAGCTTTTAGTTTGTTAGTAGAGACTGCTTAACCACGGAACATCAAGTTACCAGGAGATCTGAGTTTTCTATCATGAGCTGGGTGTTGTCTGACCCACCAAGCCATAAAGTTGGGCATGCAAGTAGCACTTATCATAAAATGGAAATGGAAATGGTATTAAAAGATAGGGTTCAAGCAGGTCCTAAAGGCACAAGTTACATTAGGAAGTGGCCCAAATGCCCATGGCCCCCACTGTTGCCACAGTGCCTTCTCTTTCCCAGCCCAGAGCTTTACAGCCTCTTGGGGAGTTCCTCACAGTCAGTTGACTGAGGAAGAGAAGACTCAGGCCTGGTTTACAGATGGTTCTGCAAGATATGCAGGGACCACCTGGAATTGGACAGCTGCAGCACTACAACCCCCTTCTAGGATGTCCTTAAAGGACAGTGGTGATGGGAAATCCTCTCAGTGGACAAAACTTCAAGCAGTGCACCTGGTCATTCATTTGCTTGCAAGGAGAACTGGAGAGAGGTGCATTTTTATACTGACACATGGGCTGTTGCTAATGGTTTGGCTGGATGGTCAGGAACATGGAAGGAGCATGATCAGAAAATTGGTGACAAAGATGTCTGGGGAAGAGGTATATGGACAGACTTTTCTAAGTGGCAAAGAACATGAAACTATTTGTATTCCATGTGAATGCTCACCAGAGGGTAACTTCAGCAGAGGAAGATTTTAATAATCAAGTGAATAAGATGACCCATTCTGTGAATCCAAGTCATCCTCTTTCCTCATCCACTCCTGCCATTGCCCAATGAACTCGAACGAAGTAGGCATTGTGGTAGGATGGAGGTTATCCATGGGTCCAGCAAAATGGGCTTCTACTCATCAAGGCCAACCTGGCTATGGGCACTGCTGAATGCCTAACCTGCCATCAGCAGAGACCCACACTCAATTCCTGATATGGCACCATTCCCCAAGGTGATCAGTATTTTACCTTGTGGCAGGTTGATTATATTGGACTACTTCCATCATGGAGGGGGCAGCAATTTGTTCTGACTGTAATAGATACATACTTCGGAATGCTTCTGCAAAAACTACCATCTGTGGACTTATGGAATGCCTTATCCACTGTCATGGCATTCTACATAGAATAGCTTGTTATCAAGGAACCCACTTCACAGCAAATAAAGTGTGGAAATGGGTACATCCTCATGAAATTCTATGGCCTTATGGTGCTCCCTATCATCCAGAGCAGCTGCATTGATAGAACAATGGAGTGGCCTTTTGAAGACCCAATTATGGTGCCAAGTAGTTGGCAATACCTTGCAGGGCTGGGGCAGTGTTCTCCAGGAGGCTGTGTATGCTCTGAATCAGCATCCACTCTATGATGCTGTTTTTCCCATAGCCAGGATTCCCAGGTCCAGGAATCAAGGGATAGAAATGGGAGTGGGACACTCACTAAGAAAATTTTTGCTACTGATCCCTGAAACCTTAAGCTCTGCTGCTCTACAAAGTCTTGGTTCCAAAAGGAGGAGTGCTTCTACCAGGAAATGCACCAATGGTTCCATTGAACTGGAAGTTAAGACTGCCACCTCACCTCTTTGGGCTTCTCATTCTGCTGAATCAACAGGCATGAAAGGGGAATACTGTTCTGTCTGGGGTGATTGATACTGACTATCAAGGGAAAACAGGACTGCAACTACACAATGGAGGTAAAGAGTTTTCCTGGAATACAGATGATCTTCTAGGGCATCTCGTGCCCTGTGATTAAAGTAAATAGAAAACTGCAACAACCCAATTCAGGCAGGACTACCAATGACTCAGAAACTTCAGTAATGAAGGTTTGGGTTACTTGACCTGGCAAAGAACCATGGCTAGCTGAAGTGCTTGCTGAGAGTAAAGGAAACATAGAATGGGTAGTAGAAAAAGGTAGCATTAAATATGAGCGAATACCCTGTGACCATTTACAGAAACAAGAACTGTGATTGCATAAATATTTCTTCGATGTTTTGTTTAGAGTGCTTTTGAATTTGTAAATAGCAAATATCTCATTGGCCTCTTGTCATATGACATATGTTGCATTGTTCATGTGGTAGTATTTAAGTCATAGGATGTGAAATTTAAAAGTGAATGGTACCTAAGAACTTGCACCCTATTCTGCAGAGATGTGGGGCATTTCGGTTGTACACAGGTCAGTTGAGTATTGATGAAAAAATATGTCTGTTATTGAGTTCTATTTGTAAATTAAGCATATTTCAAGGTGATGTGTGTAGCTGCCAAATTAACAAGAGTGGACTGTGGTGGTTAGGTACTGGCATCAATGGTCATGTGATAATACACAGTAGTCTGGACAGGCGAGCACCGGCCTGACCATTGCTGCAAGGATATTTTGTGGCTGGTTGATAAACCAGAAGGCTGGTGTAATAATAAATCATCAGTCAGTTGATTGCATCTGTGGCTGATTACATCTGCAATCAACTAAGGCGTGTCTCCCACCAATAAGATAGGCCAATCAGTTGAAGACTTTCAAGAAAGAAGAGAGACTCTTTCACTGCTTCAAACAGCGACTCTCTTCTGTGGAGTTCATCCACACTTTTCATCGGGCCTGCCAGCTTCACAGCCTGCCCTATGGATTTTGGACTTTCCCATTTCCACGGTTGTGTGAGACACCTTTATAAATTTCATATTTACAGATATCTCCTGTTGGTTTTGTTTCTCTAGAGAATTTTTAACTAATACAGCATCCAAAGCCCTAAATAACTGGGAAAGTTGTAATGTCTAAATATATATTCTTCTCTTTTTTGTATAATTTATTGTATACCAAGATGACAACAATTCAATTAAGTACAAACAAATGTAATTGAGCATTGACCAGATACTATATGGCAGACACTGTACCAAGTTGAAAAGAAACAGAAGAAGAAGAACAGAGAATAAAATGCAATGTACCTCATGTTTTCCAGGGTAAACAACCCACAAGCAAATAAGAGTGGGTATTAGAATCAATTTTTTGATTAACAGTGAGAGCACATTGGAGCCAATGCACAACAACTTATTCTTTGGCTCCTCTTCTTTTCCTTAACTAACCAACTCCTGTTCTTTTAAGGAATTAATTCTTCAGTTAAGAAGACACCCACAAATTTTAATTGTTTAAGGAGCACTGCATCACAGAGGTAACAAAAGATTATGCTCTCCAAGAGTGGCTCACACAGGGACGAAAAGAGATTTTGAACATCTATAAAACATGTGTCCCAGCGAGGGAAGCAGAATGCATTCTTCTATTTCTAAACAAACTACATTTTTTCATCTGGAATTATTTCTATCCTGTCAGCAGAAAAAAATCTTTGCATGTGGTTGTGTATTTATGAGTGAGTTTTATCTCTAAACAGGGTTGTAACTAAAAACAGAAATATCTTTTTATGGGAGACAGCTGGTTGGGAAATTAAAGATACACATGGAGGGAAAGGGGCTCAAATTAGACATTCCTAGACATAGAATGTCTGTAAGTATTAGGGAATCTTTTAACTTGTGACCTAAAAAATATTTCATCCCCACAAGTTTACCAGGATAAGTTTCAGTCTGTTATCTGGCAGTTAAGAGGAAAAAAAAAACAAACTTGAAAAGCACACAGGGCTATAACTCTTCAAAATCTCAAGAAATCATAGATAACCTATAAATAGTCATGTGAGCATAAAAATTCCTAAATATGCAGTTCCATTTATGGAAATCAGAAAAAAATTAACCAATTGAATCAGGCCAATTACGGGCTCACTCTCTCCCTCTTAGAGTACAAAAAAATGTGCTTCTGAAGTTTTGGACTTGATCTCTGCATTTCAAGCAGCTGCCATGTGTTTGTGCTGAGAGTGTGCTGTAGTTGCAATGAAACTATTCTTGGTTTTATTTTCCAAAGGCACGGGAGGACATGTTTACAAACCTTTCTATTGAGCCTAGGTATAACCCTTTGATTCTGGCAAACCAAACCACAAACTGGATTCATACCACCAATGAATGAAACACCCTCAGCTATTGTTTTCCTAGTGCAGGAATGGCTTTTAAGATAAATGTCCAGAATGCAGGCTGGATTCATTGGTGGCTGTGGTCTCTGCTGCACAAACAGCGGTGGGAAAGGTAACCACTTTCGCGTGGTGAGCTCCATGACCAAACTTGGGGGCTCCCTGTGTTTTAAACTGATTTAAGCTTTGGAGTCATCTGAACAAGAGCAAGGTAGAGAGCCAGCTACATGCACTGCTTTTAGTGATAAAAACCAAAATGGTAACCACAGAGTTGGCTGATCCTGGAGAAATTCGGCAAGGTCCATTTCCTGTACTTCTCTTCCCAGTCTACCTGGGCATTTCTCAAAAGTCCATCATTGATCATATTTTAATAAGGGAACATTATGCCTCCTCATAAATGAAATACTAGTATTAACTGGCATAAATAGAATATAGTCTTAGAATAGAATAGAGAATATAGTTTCCTTGTGTGTATTTTACATTTATTGCTCACTGAAAACTCTGAGCTTGATGTGGCTCTTGTGGTTGTTGTTTGAAGGGGAGGTTAGCAGGTGTTAGAGACAAATTACCAATAAAATCATTTGAAGGAATGATTGATTACTGAAAAGGTTATACTTTTTTACTGTGTAATATTTAGTGTCATATGTTCATAGTACCACCAACAAGCAATTTTAATATTGCCAGTGATTTGCACGCCACGCTCTGAGGAATGCTTTCCTAGCAAACAGCTGCTACTACTATTAAAAGCCAATATCGCTTGAGAAGGCATAGCCCTTTAAAGAGCTTATCAGTCATTATCACCTGGGAGTGGATGCAATTTAGACTCATTCCGGCCTATGGACCCTGGCTCATCTCCATTCTGGGGCTCAGAGAAGCCATGAAGTCTTTTCTCTTTCATATCTGTATGTTTTGGTCTGCATTGCTTCTAAAATCCAAAAACTGTCTCCCCCACCCCTCCCAATCAAGGCAGCCCTTCCCTTGACAAATATGCCTCTGTCCACTTATTTGAATAGCTCCCCCTCACCCACCGAGTTTCAACAATCAAAGAAACACTGGAGAACAAGTGGATGACATAAACTAAATGTGCTAAACTTCTAGAATTGATTAATCAGAAATACTTGCTTAATGGCATAAAGATACAAATAACTGGATGATTATTTTAGCATTACTTGATACATCAAAAAAAAGAGCAAAAATAAAGCAACATCATAAATATGGGATTGGTTAAAATAAAAACTACAACACATTCATAAAATACAATTTTCTAAGTAGTTAAAAATAATGGGTCATCTATATACTTACTTGGGAAGATAGCCACCTTATCTGCATAATTTATTGTGTGCCTCCTTATTCCTTACCTGGATTCATTAATGAATTCATTCAGTCTTCACCAAATCCCTAAGAAGTAGCAGTATTATCTCCACATTACAGAAGAGAGATAGAGAGAGGGCATATGAAAGATTGGTTACTTCCAAAGCCACCCAGTTAGTGGTAGAGCCTACATCTAACCCTAGGGATTCTGGGCTTCGGATAGTTCTTTTAAACTTTGTATTATACTGTAGGTTTTGAGGAATTGCTCTCAAATTATTGACATCTTTTATCTAGGAAAGAAGCAGCAGATTCACAAGGGGCCTCCCCGCATCCTCAGCAGTCCACATGGTGCTCCATTCCTCATGACTTTTACTCATTCCCTCACTGACTGAAGCCATTAAACTCTGGTTAAGGAGTAGAGGAATAAAAGAAACTATTTTTAGTTGTTCTCTGGGTCCAATGCCAGGGTCCTAGAGCTCCTCTATGCAGCCCAGTGTCAGGGATAAAGTCCTTTCAAAAGGACTCGCCCCAACAGGACTGGATGTCTGCAGCTGTATGCCTGCTGATTTCATCTTGGTGCAATATGTTCTCATTCTTTTTTAAAAAAATTAATTTAGTTTTTCTTTGTGAGAGGACTTGTGGGTTTGCAGAACAATTGTGCATAAAATACAGAATTCTCATACACCACCCCTCACTGGCCCCTTTGACCAGTGGTATTCCTGCCTAGCCCATCTTAACTCTGTTTTATTTTTACCTCTTCTAAGATTTGCGGTCCTTCCTAAGGCTTCCTCAGTATCAAATCTCAGCTTATCACTCTCCTCTTGTAGGGTGTGGGGATTCCTATCTCCAGGGAAGTGCTGAATCTGCATTATTGTCTCCTACCTAGGATGGGAAGGAGTGAAAGTGATCAGATCCTGTGGTTTTCGTCTTAGGTTCCTATATGTCTTTTCAAGATGAAGCACAGAATCACATTCTTGGTAACTGCTGATTAAATCACCAAGGCAGGGGCTGGCTTATTTTTAACTACATTATGATTTCTATTGGCAAATCTCCTCTGATAATTTCTCTTTGAAAATGAAAGCTCTGGGCGGTATGACAAGTATCTTGAAGTACCACCTTCCTACTGACAACAACATAATTATTATTATCATTGTTATTATTCCGCAGAGCTTTATTTGCAAACTTTACATGACAAGTATCTTTTATCTGGTTTGCTGCCAGATACCTGGTGTCCCTCCCTCTGTCTTGGTTAGCAATGCCTAGAAGCATCAGTCGGAAATAACAATCTATCATTCTGTGACCATCCCGGTGGAAACAAAATGGCAAAAGATGGTTGAACTTCAGAGGATTGAACTATGTCAACTGGATCCCATAGTGTTGCTGCCACAGCTGCTGCCACTGTTATACCAACTAAAGGAGTGGTTGATATGGGCAGGTATTTTTAATCTCTTCACATTCAGAATCTCTCACCTTCTCAAAAAAACATCAAGAAAAAACACTATTACTCCAACTCAGAGATTAGTATATCAAAGACCCCAGAGGTCAGGTGAATTGACCAAGGTCATCAGAAACTGGTAGAACCATGATTTGAAGGTGAACCTTCCTGATCCAAAACTCCTCCACATTGCCCAAGAAACTTCAGGCTTCATCATCTAGCCACAGATTTGCTTTCGGTAGGTTCCCCAACTTTGAAAGTAATTCCCTTGACAAATCTGAATGCTAAGGGAAGTTCTCTCTAATTTGTGGTCTGGGGCCACCAGGAAAGGGTGGGAACATATGGATAAGAGTTTGTTTTTCTCCTTCCAAACTACAGTTATGCATTTTGGAAGCCCCAAGAAGCTCCACACTGCTTTGTATCAACACACAGCTGTGGGATAGCTTCCAGAAAAGATGTTTATTTTCACTGACCCTTCCTCTCTCAACCTTTAGTTTTCTTTTTTTTATGGGTCTAAGTGTGAACACTCATCATCCGCTTGAAATCTTCCAGCTGCTTCTATAGCTCTTTGGAGACGGGTCTGAAAGCCATTGTCTAGTCTGCCCTGCTAGAGGCCCTTTCTAAGAAAGGAGACCTGGGACAAGGGAGGGGCAGAGAGGATAAAGAAGAGGCAAGCCAAGGATGTCTCTTGGTCCTTGGTCACTGAGGGGCTCTGGCTGCAGGAATGATCAGCAGACATGGAAAGTCCTTCTGGTTGCACTCCTGTTTGCTTTCCTGCTGGTCCTTTAGAGAATTTGAGGATTTGCCTCCAAGTGATTTTTCACTTGGTCTAAGGCTAAAGACCCCAGGTTTCCTGTCCAAAGCTATCACTCACTTGTTGAAGAGATAATGATATCTACTGAATATATTGCAGATGTGTGGTGCTAAGTTATATACATTTTAAAAATGCTTTTATTGAAATAAAATTCATATACAAGGAGATCTCTAAGTAGATCATGATCTAGAAATTATATTAGAAGATTCTGATATCTTGCATCTGAGAGGGTTTCAGGTGGAATTTTCAAAGAATAGGGATACTGGTAGCCTCTGACACACTCACAGTGTTTATTGCTGAAGCAGCAGGCTCTGATGCTTGCCCTCTTTCTCTGTAACGTGTGTGTCTCAAAGGTGCTGCCCTTTATTGCAGAGACTGGTCCACATGGACCCCCAGAGGAATTTTCATTTCCTCTTTCCACTGGATAAGAAGTGAGAATTGGATGTGATCCAAGTGAGAATTGGATATGGCAAGCTGGCTTCAAGGACAGATGTATGGCTTCCTCCTTTTCATTGCTGGTCAATTAGTTACTTAGGATTCTCTTTCTTCCAGTTTAGGCAGGTTTCAGGCTCTGAGGTTTGCTGTTGAGCCCTTACACCTGTGCCCTTGATCTCCAACTTTTTTGTTCCTTGAGGACCCCACTTCAGTTACACATGCCTGCATTCAATCCTTCACTTTCTTCAACTGCTGATATTTCCCCGTCAAAAAATATGTTAGAAAACATTCCACTGAAGAATCAACATAGTAAAGATGTCAACTCACCACACCCCCATCAATTGATCTATAGGTTTCATGGGATTCTTATCAAAATCCTGGCAAGAGTTTTTGTAAACATAGACAAACTTATTCTAACACTTATATGGAGACAATTTTGAAAAATAGGAATAAAAGAATCACTGTCCCTGAGGTCATTTTATAGCCACAGTAATAAAGACAGTGTGGTTTGGGCAGAAGGAAAAGACACAGAGCAATGAACAGAATAGAGAACCCAGAAATAGACCCATACAATATACCCAACTGATAGCTGACAAAGGCATGAAAGGGCAGCCTTTTTTTAAAAAATGGTACTGGAGCAACTGGACATCTATAGGAAAAAAAATAAAGGAACCTTGACCTGAATTCATCCCTTTTACAAAAATTAGCACAAAATAAATCTCATACGTAAAAGGAAAATGGCAAAATGTTTAGGGAAAAAAAAAAAACAAAACAAAAGCAAGAATAAAATCCTATGGATCAGAATGGGCCACGGTGGCTCAGCGGGCAGAGTTCTCGCCTGCATACCAGAGACCTGGGTTTGATTCCCAATACCTGTCCATGCGAAAAAAAAAAAAAAAAAATCCTGTGGATCAACAGCTAGATGAAGAAATCCTAGACTTGACACTAAAAGCATGAACCATAAAAGGGAAATTGGATAAGTCGGATTTCACCAAAATTTAAAATTTTTTCTCTATGAAAGACCCTGGTGAGAAGCTGAAAATAAAAGACACAGACTGGGAGAAAATATTTGCAAACCACATGTCTTGAAAAGGAATAATACCTATGATACATAGAATTCTTAAAATGTAAGAGTTTGGAAAAAAGACTCAATCCAATTAGAAAATGGGCAAAAGATATGAAGGGATAGTTCATCCAAGAGGATATATAGATGGCAAAGAGGCACATGAAAAGGTGCCCAACATCAGTATCTATTAGAGAAATTACAACTACAATGAGATGTCACCCACCTATCAGAATGACTACAACAAAAATCGTGGAAACACCAAATGTTGACAATGATCAGAAAAAACTGGCTCACGCCTGCATTGTTGGTGGCAATGTAATACGGTGCAGCCACTCCGGAAAGCAGTTTGTCAGTTTTCTATAAAACTAAACATACTGCTTCCATTTAACTCAGCAATCACGCTGCTGGGGATTTATTCTACAAAAGTAAAAATATGCTCACACGAAAACCTTTACATGAGTTATCATGGCAGCTTTATCCATAACAGGCAAAAACTGAAAAAAAAAAAGAAAAGCAAATGTCCTTCCGTAGGTGAGTAGTTAAATAAACAAGTGCATCTACAACATTTGTTTTTTTAAAATAACATAATTTTATGTGTCCACTTGTTAATTTAATGCATCGACTTGTCTAGGTTATGGTGTCCAGTTATGTGGTCAAGCAACTGTGTGATATCTCATTGTAGTTTTAATTTCTCTAATAGATAGCTTGATTGTTACTGTGCGAGTATTTCATTGATTTAAACCATTAATATATGATATTATGATGCATTCCTTTTCCAGATATTATATGATTCGCAGATATTATGTGATTACATTTACAGTCAACCAGGGAGATCGCCTTCAGAAATGCGAGAAGTTCATCCCATTGGTTGAAGGCCTTAAAAGGATAACTGAGGATTTCAGCTGTCAAAAAGAATTTCTTTTCCTTCTTCACTCAACCAGCTTCTCCTGGAGAATTCACTAAAATCTTCAGCAGAGTTCCCAACTTGTGGCTTTATGGAACTTGGACTTACCAATCCCTCCACAGTTGAATGAGCCACTTCCCATTCCAAATCTCATAATATTTACATATAAATAGGTACACACACACACACACATACACACACACACATACACACACACATACACACACACACACATACATACATATTCTCTCTGTTTTGTTTCTTTAGAGAACCCTGACAAATGCGCCACTGAATACTACCCAACAATAAAAAGGGAATGAACTACTGATACACATGCCAACTTGAATAGATATCAAGGGAATTAAGGTGAGTGAAAAAAAAAGCCAATCTAAAAAGTTTACAAACCACAAGATTACAAACTAACTTGAATAGATATCAAAGGAATTAAGGTGAGTGAAAAAAAAAAGCCAATCTAAAATGTTTACAAACCATAAGATTATATTTATAAGGCGTTCTTGAGATAATAATATGAAGATAGAGAACAGGTTAGTGGCCACCAAGCTTGAAGGCTGGTAATGGAGTGGAGGATGTGGCGATAATGGGCCTGTGGTTTTGGACCAGTGCAGTATCTTGATGTGGCTGTGGTTACACCATGTGATAAAATTACATATCATTATGCACACATACAAGTGAGTGCAAATAGCTTGTGAAAACTGAATAAACTCTGGGGATAGTACCAATGTCAATTCCCTGTTGTTGATACTGTACTATACTTAAACAAGATGTTATCAATGGGGAACTGGAGTACATGAGAGTACATGAGACTTTCCTGTGCATTCTTTTGTGAGTTCCTGTGAGTCTTTAATCACTCAAACTCAAAAATAAAATGAAAAACATTCCCTTGAGCATAGTACCCCTACAAATGATCCCCACTTTTTTCTTTCCCTGAAAAAGACACTAGCCTTCTGTGCTTCTTTCACTCATTAGTTCTACCACTTATAATCATTTCCTTCCACCAATCCACTTCAATTATTTTTCTTGATGTCTCTGATAACCCCCTTGGCTTCTTCTCAATCTTCCAAAAGAATTTGATCATGTGGTGAATATTCATCAAACTACTAGTGGATTAAAATTAGTGAATTAAAATTAGTGAAGAAGTAATTTTGTGAAAGGCATTTGAATGGGAAGTAAGTAACATTGAGTCTGTTAATCAAATGCATTTCTAAACATTGAGTTAAACAACTTGTTTTACTGCTAAATTTCTGAGAGCCTCTACGAATATGTGCAAATCCCAAACTATCCCCCAAATATCTAACCATACAAGCCTTTCTGTGAGGTAATTCATAAAACTGGTTTCCATAGGAGACCAATTGGGGAATGTTGCTATGGTGAACATAACTCCCACAACCTTACACACTCAACACATATGTGTATCGCTGTGTTTATGCACTCTTCCCTGACCTCTGTGGTATTACTTGGTTCATTTTATCTATTCTATTAATGTTTCTCTCGAAATTATATTTTTCCTATAACTTCCCATCCCATCTTCCAAACTATTATCCTTAGGTTATTGCAAAAGATTCAGTTTTCATGAAATTCATTTTTTTATTCTTCTCTTTCCCTTTTGATATCTATTTTCATGGTTTCACTTATCATTTCTACAGAGCACACTCCAAATCTGTCTCATCAGCCAGATATGGCCCTCTAATCCACACTCAGGAATCCAACAACTGGGTATCCTCACTTGGGTGTTCTGCAAAAAACTCTTAACCAACTTGTCCAATGCTGAATTGCAACTTCTTAAGCTTGGTCCTCTTTCCAGCTTCTTCATTTCAAGAAAAGTCACATCCATCCACCCATGTATCATCCATTTACCACCATGGTAAGTGAGATACAGGGGCGCAGGTGGGCAGTGGAGATATTCTAGCACTACTTTCCCCTCTTCAAACCATAATATTAGAACTAGAATTTATGGAGTACCAGCACTCACCATATAAAGTGGGTCTTATTTGCCCATTTCATTAATGACAATGAGACTTCAATGTCAAGTTCCATGCCCAAGTTCCTACCAAAACAAAAGTGGCATATACCTATGCTGTAAAAAATCCCATATCTGTCTGATATCAAAGTCCAGACACTTTACACTTAACCACTCTACCTCCTTTAGACTCAATCTTTCAAACACCCTTAATTTTTATTCTTCCCTCTCCATTATATTTGCACATCCCCATATCTTCTTTCCCAAACACTTGCACAGTCTCCTTAGCTGAATTTTTGCCCCATCCCCTCCCTTCTCCATTGAATATCAATAATAATAATTCCATCAAATATATACACCAGCACAAGAGTTTCATGATCTTTAGAAACTTTAACTAGTTCTCATTGTATACTGAACTGTTTGCAATCTTTGATCTGGCATTAAAAATGATCTACAATATGCACCAAACAGTATTTCCATCTGTATATATGAAATTGCACTACTTATTATTTTTCTAATCACACTATTCCCTTCCTAACTTATTATTTATGCCCATGCATTTTGTTCATATATTTGTTGAATGATAGCAGAATCTCAGGATCGGTAGCCCAGAGTCCTAATCCAGGACCAGACTCTATTGTGCTTTATATATATATCCTTTAATAAATTGAATGAAATAGCATGAAAAGCTATCAATAACAGATGGGGGAGGAAAACAGATGGAAAAACAGATAGTCAGTGAGAAAAGATGGACACAAGTTCAAGTCATTGCCCAAATTCATATAGAAAGAGTTATAAAAGGATGGGTAGCAAGATAGATACATTATTGCCAGCACAGTGGGTGAATGGTTTGTAGATCAGAGTGTGTTTTATAGATTATGTCTTAGATATGTGGAAAAGATTTAGGCAACTTCCTATATTACCCAATTTGAGCTGCAAAACAAGTGAGATTGTCTTTATTCAGCTGCTACTCATGAAGGCTTGAAGACCCTCAGAGACGCAAGCTCTAATTCTCAAACTCCCTCTGATTCCTGCTCTCCTAGGAGTAACTATTGCCTACTTACTCAGCATGAAATGTAAAGAATATTTTTGAGAGATAATGAAACCATGAAAAAAGCATAATGTCTTGCTTCATCAGTGGATTTCCTATGGATTTTATTGTCCTCATCAATAAAGCGAAAACATTGGATGAGGTAATGTAGTAGGATCACCCTTACCTTGATATGCTGATATTCTGAGTCTCCTGCTCTGAATGAAGTTTCTTGCTGGTTTGGCTTCCACCAAACTGGTCTGAGACAATCATGAATCACTTTCAGCAAGAGCAGGATGTGACTATGTGGTCTCAATGGATCTCATGCATCTCTCTGACCATCTTTTAGATTGCTTCCTTATCTGCAATGGTATCTCTTGCAGGTCTGATTCCCTGAGATGGACATTAATGTTGCAAGAACTTTATTAGAGGGTACTCTTGGGGTCAACACCTGCGGAAGGAAAAAGGAATGAGGAAAAAAAGGGTAGGAAGGGAAGACAAGCAGCAATATAATTTCAGTCAAGTTTTCAATGACTAAATGAGGGGCTCTGATTCCTTTAGAATCATCCCTAGTTGAAGTGAAGCCCATGTAACCCTGTGTCAACCAAAGACTGGATGTAGCCTTCCCCAGGAAAGGGGCATGGCCTTGGGCAAAGCAGTTCCTTTCGGCCAATAACTTCCTCAAAAGGACTCATGGCTGAAGGCTATCCTCATGCAGCACTTGCTGTAGCTGGATATTAGGCCCTAAGTTCCTGAAAGGGGTTTTGGTGATCCATCACAATACTGGGCTAAATTCTCAGGTAAAGCCGGTGCCTGGAAGTAACTAATGCTTAGCTAACAAATGGCATGGCTTTATGCTGAGAAGTGTCTGTGTTTTGAATTCTTGTGTGTTTCTTCTGTAAATTTCTGTGTGTGTCGCTTGTCATTGACATTGGTAGACTCATTTATGGCTTCCCCTATGCTTTTCTTTCTCAATACTTTAATGTCTGGCTAATTTTATTCTCCAATCCGCAAATCACTCTCTGACCAGAAGATATCATTTTTCACTTCTTTGTGATTTAAGATATCCATTATTCTTTTGGGTGGTTTGTTTGGGACAGGTTAAATCATAAAAGGCTGACCAGACAAATTGTCAATTGGATAGGACAGATAGGAGAAATGGATGGTTTATGGATTTATCTCATGGAAAGCAATACTGTCTGCCAGTTTTCTTGAACTGCTTTCTTTGCTTTATCTGTTGCAATATAAAGGAGAAGGAGTGAGGATAAAACTGGAACTTAGGATGAAAAGAAGAGGAAAAAGTAAGATGAAATACAGCAGTGCCAAAGAATATCAATCTGGCTACTCCCATAAGCACAATTCTCAGGTCCATCTTTGTTTTTTTTGCATATACAGTTCTCTCCATCTATGATTTCCTAGCCTCTGCTCTCCTTTCATCCAAGCCTCTTCTTCTAGAGCTCCCCAAAGATTCCCTAAACCACTCTGTCTTCAATAACCTACCTTAGTCTCTGAACTAATCTAATGCTTACTGCTGGATTAACAGAACTCCATGCAAGAAAAACTCATCAATCACCTATTCTGTACCAGGAACTGTGTTGTCTTCAGGACTGAAAAAGAAATAGCCAAAACTCAATTTCTCCCTCATGAAGGTTCTTTTCTGTAGGAACATTGGTCTATAAATTTTTAATAGCAGTATAATATGGTACCCAATTCCAAGGAGGAGAAAAGATATGTTGACAGAAAAAGACATGAAGTAAATGCTCAGTAAATATGTTTTGAATAAATGAATGCGTTAATAATCAGATTTCTAAGTTAGCAAACTTTTCAGGATGGATGGATAAAGCGCTAATGCAGGGATATCAGCTAGGAGATGTTGCATGAAATGAAATCTTAAATCAGGAGCAGCAGTTAGAGGAGTCAGAAAGTTAACTGGAAATCCCTACCTAGGGAAATATGCACATTGCATCTCTCTCAGAAATCTGTCATCAGGGCTTGTGGAGTCAATGAATGAATGATGACAAGGTTTGCACTTGTCCAAACTAATAAACCTACAAATTCAAAGAGAGTTTATTTTATTTTATTTTTACTATTTTAAGTTTTCATTTTGAATCTTGCCATATCCTCTCTTTTTGCAGTTTGCAGCAAATGTATACACATTTAGATTTTAATAGAGAAATGAACACTTTACACAGCGATCTTTTCCCATTTTAGAATAATCAGTTGTTTTACCCAAACATATTTATCATAAGACACTTTGGGAGCAAATCTGTAGTCTGTCAAGATATCAAACACATATTAAAGCTGCACTTTAGCAGTTTATCAGTGAAATAAAATTAGCTGAAATCTGAGTTGTCAGAGTGTCGTTTTTTTGCTGTTGTTGTTCAGTGGTAATCTGTTAAGCACAAAATTTATTGCTGATTTCTCTAATTCACGTAGTTCTTTGTCTTTGGGGAGGTAATTTTAAGTAAAACAAATTTATATGTCTTACCTGTCCCCTTGTCAAATGTATATACTCTCATTGGACTCAAGCTACAAAAGACAATTCATTTTGCCCTAAAAACACTGCATTTTTTCCGTTCTTTGTGATTTTGCCTGTGGGTTCCTCTAGTCATAAATGTTTTGTAGCACTTCTCTCCCTGTTGTTTAAAATCCAGACTTCCATCATAGGAATTAGTCACGGTCTTTTCTGCCTAGCATGCATCATATTAATACAGATCTTACTAATGTTTGGCACAAAGGATGATAATCATTTATTGAATTAAATAATGCATATACCACAAAAGAAAATAAAAGACCAAGAAAAGAATGCGTTTATAAAATCTCAATGAATATACACTTTGTATTTTTGTATTTCTTCCCCCCCCCCCCAAGAAACATGGCTACTGGGACACAGCTCTACATTTTTGTAAAGCTTTGCATTTCATTGTATATAAATTTTTATATGAAAGAAAGGCATTGTGAATAAATATTAACCTCTAGTATTAATATGCATACTGCAATCTTTATGTAGAAGTGTACAACTGTCTACAATCTACTTGTGTAAAAATGTGTAAAAAAAGATGGATTGATAGATGGATAGAGGGATGGATAGATGAATGGATGTGATTAAAAACAACTATAGTAAAACGTTCATGCTAAAATCTAGGTGGTAAGTATTTGGGTAGTCCCTGTAAAGATTCTTTGCTGCATGTTTAAAATGTTGTTTTTTTGTTTTTGTTTTTTTATATGGACAGGCACCAGGAAGTGAACCCAGGTCTCCAGCATAACAGGTGAGAACTCTGCCACTGTACCACCTGCTTAAAATTCCCCACCCTGTTTAAAATGTTTTGCAATAAAATATTGGAAAGAAAAACCAGGGTGAAGAAGAAAAATTCACCAGAGAACGTATAAATGTAAACAAAATAATCGATATGTTCTCTCCTGACTCTGATAATCAGGATTAACTCTAATTTTATTCATCAATATCTTTTAAGCACATACTCTGGCTTACATAACAATATTGAGAACTGAGCATTATTGACCCAATTTATATATATGGAAATGGAATAACAGACAGTCTGAATTGTGTGCCCAAAAGTAGGTGGTAAAGCCGGAATCTGTACCTAGTTTTGTCTGATGGAACATTCTACAGTATCAAAGCTATGAATTGAAAGAAAAATTGTCATTAAATCAGAAAACTACAAGAAAAGAGGGGAAAAATCTTTGCAAAATATTTTGAAGAAACTGTTGCAGATCACCCAGTTGGTCTAATTTTGCATGCACCCACACCCAAATATATATATGTGTGTGTGTGTGCATATGTATACATATGTGTGTGTGTGCATATGTATACATATGTGTGTGTGTGTGTGTGTATATATATATATATATATGTATATATAAAACATTCTGAGATGATAACGCAAACCATAGGCTCAGAGGTCTATATGTGTGTTGTTTGTTTGTTTTGTTTTGTTTTTTTGCATGCACAGGCAGCGGAATCATACCCAGGTCTCTGGCATGGCAGGCAAGAAGTCTACCTGCTGAGCCACCGTGGCCTGCCCTGTGTGTGTTTTTGAGGCCTGAGCAGGGAAGTTTTATGGGGAAAACCAATCCAAGATTTGTAGAAGGATTATAGGGAGCTCTGGCCTGAAGCCATTACATCATTCATATACTATTTTATTTTCTTTCAAGGAAATAAATTAAGGATATATTTGGAGGGTGAGCATAAAGTTTTGGAAATCCTATATATCTTTCCTCAGACTTGGATTTTAGAGCAAACTATACATAACAGGGTTGGGTCTTGGCTGGTCAGATCTAAGATAAGTGGAGAAAACACTTCAGGAGGAGTGACACAGGTTTAAGGACAGAGTTCTTACAGACAGATCATTCACAAACCCACTCACTACCTTCTGATTTAAGTATGCTACAAAGCCTCCATACCTTAATTTCCTTATCTTTCAAATGGGGCAATAAATCTCTACCTAGAATCATTGTCATGTACTTTCAGTTAGATATGGCACATTGAACACATGGGTTTGTCTCTACTCCTTCCTAATTGGGTAAGGAGAACAAAGGAGAACATCTAAGTTGAAAAGAAATGGAAACGCAGGCTTGGAAGATAGACAGCTGATGGAAGAGTGTAAACTGCTTAGCAAAGGAGAAATATGGAAGCTGTGCTGGAGATAGTTAGGGAACCTATTATGTAAAGTTATGCACATATTTTACTTTGACGAAAAGTTAACATAGGGTTAGGGCTTATCAATAACACAGGCTGTTACAAATATGAAGCCTTTCCTAGTGGTTAAAATGTAAGGTCTGAGTTAGGTCATCTGGATTATGAATCTGGTTCCATCACTTACAAGTTGTGTGACCTTGGGCAAATTCTTTACACTCTCATTGCCTTTTTTTTCCCGTTTGTAAATGAAGCCAATTTCATACATGAAATGAAGGACCTACTTCATAGCTTTGTTGTGGGGATTAAAGAATTAGTAAATGTCAATGGATTAGAACAGTTTCCAGTAACTAGAAAGTTTAAGTATAGTATTATCATTATTCAGAGCCACCTAAAAATATTTACATGTAAAATGCATATTAATTAATAAGAGGATTCTAAGCTTTCACTGAGAATTCAGTTATGTTAAAAAATGGAAAACATCTGATAGAAAATATAACATAATGTAAACAATGATTTTTTCTTAGTTGGATGTTTTCTGGACTTCCAAATTTTCTACAGTGACCATATCTCACTTTTATAATCAGAAATAAAACCTTGATTTTCCAGTGCAAATGAACTTTGGAAGATAAATCTGCCATCATAGGGAACAAAGATGTGAAAATTAAATGAGAAATGGTAACATCTGGCACAACCAGACAAGATATTGGCTATGTCCAACGGCAACATTCTGAAAATGAGTTGACAATTACTGTTGTCCAATCTGGGCTCCAGTTGTGAGTTGGGTTCCTCACAACACATTTACTTATCTATATCAGTGTATAGAGAGATTGTTTTATTCAAATATATGTGACAACATATAAAACATTTAGCTGAAATGACTTAAAGCCTAAATCATAAGCACTACTGTATGCCAGTGCTTAACAATTAATAAACAATTTAAAAATATTTGTTAATTGAATAAATCAAGACTATTGGGATAAGACTACATGCACCTTACCATATCATTATCTCAAGAGTAATTATGTAAAACAAACTATAAGAGTTGCTGCTTGGATTCCTGATAGAAATATTTATTTACCTATTCATTAGGGCGCTGTTCCAATCTATCAGCTTCTACTGTCATGGGACAATATAATGCATAGGAGTTTAAGTTTCTCCTGGGCTGCTCTTTTCCTGTGCTCTCCAAGCTCTGCTGATTTTCCTCTAATTGACTCTCTCTGTTCTATTCCACACTGACCTACATTCAGCTGGTCACTCCCTTGTATCAGAGCCCTTGTTACTCCACTGCAAAATAATCCCTCGCTTTTGCTGTAACTTTCATTAAAGTTCACTTTATGTAAAACCCACTTCTCTTATGCCAAATACTTTTTCCCACTCATTTTATCAGTGAATGAGTATCGAGAACACACTGAGGAGGGGCCCTGGCAAGCAAAACATATTTCCTGGAAGTTCCTCAGGTAGCCTGAAGTTTAGTGGAGGCTACGGGCATGTCGTCTGACTATCAGAAAAGAGTGGCCATGTACCTGAGCAGAGGTAAATACAGGGTGCTCATGGAGCTATAGAAGAAAGCACCTGACCTGAATTCTTGTGGAAGAGGACTCTACAATACCTTCTTTTGCCCCAGTCTAAAAGGAATGCTTTTCATTCTACCCAGTTGCTGCTGTGCTTTGTCCTTGTCCTCTCTCTGGAAAAAGCATGGGTTCCTGGTGTGATTCTGATTTATAAATGGATCTTTCATGGGTCTAAACATGGTAGCCAAGACACATCAGTATAACTTCATTAAACAAGCCCTAGTTTTGCAAAAGTCCAGGAGGCTTTTGTCTAATTTTATCTCATCCCAATCTCTTGAAGCAACATTTTGATGTCCATGAAAGAGCAAATCTGTCTTGTCCAATACTATGACATAAGTGATTACCACTGTTTCACACATAGTAGGTGTTCCATAAATATTTGTGGAATGCATAAATAAGGGAATGGGCCACAGACAGTACTCAATGAATACTTGTTCATTCATCTTTCAGATGAAAGGACTGGATGAGATGGTTGTCAAGTCCTCTTTCAGCTCAGAAATGCTTTGGTTATATGTCAAAGGAATCTTTTAATAAGAATGTCGTCCTCTCTGGACTTTTCTTCAACTAGCCTCAATTGCTAGAAAGAAAAGGCATCAAAAAATACATCAAGTAAGGCCTCAGCATCAAACACTTATGAACCAAAGGTGTGCTAGGAGCAGACATGAGCCCTATCAGAAGGACCTGGTTCTAATTCTGGTACTGCAAGTTACTGTTTGTGAAGCCCAGGGGCAATTCAGACCCATCCTCTGGGACTTAGGTTTTATCTTCTCCAAAAGAAAAATGGCAATGTGTACATGGCAAATAGAAAACACTCAGTATCTATTTGTTGAATGAAAGAATGCAACAGAAGATTGCATGAAATAGGTGAAATAGGTCACTGTCTATATTGCCTGACATAAGTGCGTCAAGGTGTTTGATTCCTCCTTCCATGCATTTTACAATGAAATACAAGTAAATAAGATAGTGGGCAGAATTATGATTTTAAAGGGTAAAACTTTATGACTTTTTTACTTTCCCACGAAATTAAATACAAAAGAATAAGTGAAATGAGACAAGCAATTTATTGACCCATTCCACAATGAGCCCATCTATATTATGCTTAGGGTCCTTTAACAAACAAAAATTAATTTCTGTTCCCACGAGTTGTTGGCACATTGATGGACTCCTTAATTACAGGGTCTTTGGCTTAGAAAATAATGATTGATTATTTTAGACTGTATTTCACTTAGTTATGGATGAGACCCTGAATATTTGCAAAGAGAAATTATTTCAAATTTATTATGATTAATAAGTGTTATAGACAGGGGTCTGAGTTATTGCGAAGTCTGAGACAATGGAGATAATTTTCTAGAGCATCAGACTGGGTTGTTCTGTGGCATATGACAGGAAATTGGGAAAATGAATTGCACTTCTGTTTATTTATACCACAGATATTTATTTGATGCTTTCTAAATATCAAACCCTGTATTGGACACTGGAGAAGTTAGATGAGATGTGATTCCTGCTCCCAAGGAACTCACCACATTCTAAAGAAAACCAACCCTTATTAAAATAAATTCTGGGTGATGACAGAGAGGCCATGAGAGAGTTCAGTGATGGGTCACAAATGACAATTTTATCTGATGTGCTCAAACAACAAACAAAACCAGCTCACAGAGGAGAGGAAGGTGAAGTTGGAAGCATGAGCAGTGGTCTTCATGGTGGACAGTGGTAGGGAGGACATACCAGATTGCCAAAACAGCCTGAGCAAAGTCCATTGTTGGTCTCAGAGGCAGCTTCCAGGGACTAAGCCCAGCAGGAGTGAAGAGGCACCAAGAGGTCAATGCCAATGATGGGCACAGGAGGTGAGCTCTCTGCTTTAGGTTTGTAAATGAGCAAGGAAAATGGTCACAGCTACAGTTTAAAGAGACTATTCTGCTAACAACATGGAGGAATGAAGATGGTAAAACTGGCTCTATGAGGCTCTTTGGGAAATGATTATGATAGATTGTTGTGGGAAGCAAGATTGGGGATGCTGGCGCCCTGGGTTAGTTTTCCAGGGTTGACATAAAAAAAATAAAAATAAATAAAAAAAACTACCACAATTTGGGTGACTGCAGGTATTTTTCTTTCATGAGGGGTATATATTTAATTATATTTGACCAAATATATGACATATGCAAGTCTTGGTTTGCTCTCTCAATTTTCTTGTTATAATTCTCACCAAAACATAATGCTTTATATTTCAGTCATGCCAACAGAACTGTAAAGGAAAACACAGTTCACAGCAGCTTTTGTGGTGATTATTCTTGCTTTGTAGTTCATCACATCATCTCAGAAAGGAAAGGAGACCCCTTAGTGATCCGCAAGGTAAGGCTATATGGACTAAGTTTGGCTAGAGGTGAGGAAAAAATCCTGAAACTCATGATTTCTCTTTAGCTGGGTTCCAGACTTATGTCTGTGTGTTTAATTACATAGGGATAAAATTATAGAGTAGTAAAAATATAACTCCTGGGTCACCTTAAGTGACTTCCTTCTCCTTCTTGTGGGCAAACCTGGGATGTGATTCTGTTAGTATTTTGTCCTTTTTTGATTCCTTCAGAGGAAGAGTGCAAAAGAGCCACAGTGAAAACAGAAAATGTGTACTAGATGGCCAACTAATGGCACAATAGGACAAATACAAAGGAAAACAAATTAAGAATGAATTTAACTTCTGTTTGTGAGTAGAAGTGAGGAGGAAGGATTGTTACAAAATTGTAAAAAAAAAAAAAAGAAATAAAAAATAAAAAAGAGATAAGAATACTTTGGACAGGCTTTCTATTCCCAACTTTTTGGCATATCAACCCTTAGAACAATCCCTGGAGAGGCAAACTTTTATATAATTTTTTCAAAATTGGGTTCCAACTCTGGTGCAGACACTTGCTACCTGTGGCGCTTGGAGACTAAATGGCTAAATCTCTCTCATTTTCATTTGTTTATTCACTCATTCATGAAGACAGGTCAGTAAAATTGCATTTATTTGGCAGTGATTAAGTGAAAGTGAATTTGCATTTTATAAGTGAGGAAACTAAGGTCCAAAGATCACATGGGGGTTTCGTAGTAGAGCTTAGACTTGTACCCAAGTATCCTGATAGTTACAGTAAGACTTTTCCATAGATGTTTTTTCCCTATTTTGTTTCATAAGGGCGCAGGACTGTGAAAAATATTTGTGTTTCTAGAAATCATATGAGCATTTTCCCTCTCTCTTTAGATTTATTTAGGGTTATGGGCCTTCGAGGGTAACTTGGACAAAAACATCTGAGTAGTTTATCAAGTCCCCACTTTGCTTAGGTTGTTCACCTCTGGCCTAAGGGAGTCAAAACAGGATCCTCACTCATAAATGAAGCCTGTATATCATTCAATCCATCCTTGTCCCCACCCCATGGAGAAGAGCCAGAGTAGCTAAAGGGAAGCTTGCTATCATTTATGGAATAGCCAGAACATAAATATGGCCATTGAAGATGCATGGCTTTTAAAAAAGAAATTGTTTTGCAATAAAGAGAAGTAATGATTATCAGAGCAAGAACCATGAAATAACAGATTGGAAATAAAATATGCTTTTATTAAGTCTCCATTTCTATGAGGCAGAAAAGGAAATAAATAACAGTACAAAGCTAGGGGCTGAGAAAATACTGCTAAGGGTGGGGTCTAATGACTTGACTATGAAACAAAGAACTGGCTTTAGAGAAAGTTGAATAAGGTGGTGAAATCACAAAGAATTTTCAAGATCTCCACTGACCTTATACGCAGTGCTTCTTTATTTCCTGACTTTTAATCTTAAAATGGACTCCAATTTTTAATTCTCTTTTCTAAGCTTTCCTGATTTCATTTTAAGAAGTACTTAGCCATTGTTAGACTTAAATAAATCCTCTGATTCATTAGAATGCATTGAGATTTTATAATATGGTGTTTTAAATAACACCACAATTAACATTCTTTATGCTCTGAGTTTTTATTCTCTGGTAATCTTTCCTTTGTCTCATATCCACGTGGGGTCTTGAAGCTATTGTAGTCAATTTCATAGAATATATACATGCATACATATGCACACACACAGACACATTAGTAGGTTGTCTAAGCTAGATCTGACTGATTATATTTTGTAAGTCATTGCAATGTCATATTCATATTGAAGTCTTTAATGAATGTGCTTTGTAAAAGGAAAATAGTAGGAACACATTATTTTTCTTTCACTCCTGTCTTTTAAGAGATCTCATTTATAACATTTTCATGAATTTATAAATTGGGTTTTAAGGTTTTATTAAGTTTCAGGTAACAGTAAATTAAAATCTCATTCACAGATGGTTCATTAATTTCATTTGTTATCAATAAATGCAGCTACATTTCTTGATTCATTTGAATGTGTCCTATAAATATATATTAATAATGAATTCCCAGCAAGAAATATAACACATTGTTGTGGAAAGCATATTATAATGATGACTATTTTTAAGTACGTGTTTAATACATAATTCAAATTATCAAAGTGTGGGTGTATAAATCATAGCAGAGTTTAGAAATGAACTTTTCAAATTTATATATGTAAATTTCTCGCAAGAATCTATTTCTCTTGTGTGTGTGTGTGGGTTTGTATAATTACTTGATAGGCATCCACACATATTAATGGTTTCTAAGCATGTCATAATTAATCTGTCTTCCTAACTGTAGCACAAGAGTATTTTTCTTCAAATTACTTTAACTGTTACTTGGCAGAATTTCCTAACTTTGGTTTTCCTCTTGATTCAATGGGTGGTTTAAATATTGGAGAGGTGGAGACATCATATCTGCTCTATGTGATTTGGATTGAGAGTTGAAGGACCTGAAATTTAGGATGAAGACTTACAGAACCGAGAACATGCAGGCTGCTTTTCTCTCCTTGGACACTGGAGCTTTAAATATTTATCCTGAAGGTGTTAACAACTAAGGATCATCAGCAGGGAAAGGGGCTGACTTTGGCTCTAGGAGGATGATAGTAGCTCAGTGAAGTCACAGGATTAAATTTGAACCTATGTTTAAGGGTAATTGGCCTAACTTCAGAAATTTTATCTGACCAACCCAAAGCACCTTACTATAAAAAAGATAGCCTTGGAGGTAATGACATTCTTGCCACTGGAAATATTTATGAAAATACAATAAAACCAATTGACATGTAGGAAATTTCTTTAAATGACCATGAAAATTTCCTTCAACTTGGCCATTTTATGAATCCTTCCCTAAGTCAAAGGCTTTTGAGGGAGGACCATATAACTTTGTGGATTCATCAACCTGCAGATCAATTTTTTTTTTTAATCTTCCAGGTTGGTTTTATCTTCTATGAAATTAATTTTGGGTCAGTGATGTCAACAAGGTGGCAATGTAAGACATCACCTGAGAAAAACTTCTCAGAGATTAAGCAAATAAAAGGAAAAAGTCACACTTACTTAAAACTCTGGAGGGCAGTAGAGACTGGAGGACTCCACAAATGCTAAAGTGAAGAAAAGCAAACAAACAAAAAAACAGGTAGGAAATTACCATCTTAAAATGCCAGTCTCACTCCCTGTCCTCTCTCAGCCAGTGCAGCTTGAGAGTTCCTCAGAAACAGAGAGGCTGGGATCCCTCCCACCATAGTCACAGACTTTAGAGTCACTCACAGGAGAGTAGTAGAATCCCACACATATCAAGGCACTGGTTACTGAGGCTACAGAGAAGCAAGGTAGAACACAAATCGCTTGGGAGTGCTTCATGTATAAGGGTGGCCAAGGTTGGGTAGGGAGAGAAGCTGCAGCAGAAAAGTGGTTTACCCACCAAACTCAGGTTCTGTTGGCTGGACCACCTAAATGCAAATTGAACTTTTATAGAATGACCCATCTTTCTGAATTGACCCCATCTGGCTCCCTAGAGTGGAATACCCTAATGAGGAGGAAACAGGAGGCAGAAAAGCATCATGGATGGAAATAATAGAGGAGAGGTAAAATTGAGAGGAAGTTCCCAGAACTAGAAAGCACAAGGAAAATGAAGCACTAAGTGAGGGAGAGAATTTAAACAAATGATAGTTGCTAGGGAGAAGGATCTACAACTGGACAGGCCAAGATTTCCAGAGAAGGAATAGAGGAAAGGAAGGTTTTTCCTGGAAGTGAGACAACTGCACAAAAAGTACAATCTCAAAATGTGTACCACAAGGCAAGAATCAGATGAAGAAGAACTGAAAACAATCTGCTCAGTTCAACACGGGCTATTAGAAAAGTCTAGAATAAATTGAACCAAGAGTCAAAGAACAGCCTTCAAGCAAAGCCAATCAGCAATAAAACTCTAGGCAAAAGAGAGAAGCAGCTCTTCAGAGTAAAGTCATCAATATAATCAGATGCTTAGATATTAGCAAAAAATTACAAGCTATACTAAGAAATGGGAAGATACGGCCCACTCAAAGAAATAAATTAAAACTTCATAGCAGACATATAATTTGGAACAACTTAAAAAAGTTGAAAAATCTAAATCAGTTCAAAGAGATGAAGGAAAGTATGGATAAAGAGATAATGGATATTAGAAAGGCACTGGATGACCATAAAGAAAACTTTAAAATTTTTCAAACACAGAAATTACGGGAGTGAAAGTCATAATAGAAGAGATTAAAAATGTGCTAAAGGTATACAATAGCAGATTCAAACAGGCAGACAAAAAAATAAGCAAGTTAGAAGACAGAGCAATTGAAATCTCACAGAAGAATGGATAAAGAAAAGGATGGATAAAAAAGATCAGTGTCTCAGGGATTTGAGAGGCAGCATGAAGCACACAAACATATTCATCATGGGTGTCAGAGAAGGAGAAGAGAAAGAAAAAGAGACAAAAAGAATATGTGAGGAAATAATGGCCCCCAAACTTACAAATCTTATGAAAGACATAAATTACATGTCCAAGAAGTGCAGCATACCTCAAACAGAATAAATCCTAATAGGCTTACTCTGAGACACGTAGTGATTACAACGTCAAATGCCATTAACAAAGAGAGAATTCTGAAAGCAGCAAGAGATAAGCAATTCACACATACAAAGGATCTGCCATAAGAGTAACTTCTGATTTCTCATTAGAAACCATGGAAGCATGAAAGCAATGGTATAAAATATTTAAGGTATTGAAAGATAAAAACTGCCAGCCATAATTCTTTATCCAACAAAACTATCCTTCAAAAATAAGGGAGATTTAAAATATTCACATATAAGCAGAAACTGAGAGAGTGTGTCAACAAGGGGCCTACCCTATAAGAAATACTAAAAGGCATTCTGCAGGTTGAAAAAAAAAGATAGGAGAGAGTAGCTGGAGTATGGTGAAGAAATGAAGATCATCATTAAGGGTAAATAAAAGGGAAAAAAGAGACAAAAAAAGATAAGACATATACAAATCAAGGACAAAATGGCTGAAATGAGTATTACCTTTGCATTAATAACACTGAATATTAAGGATTAAACTCCCCACTCAAAAGACACAGGTTGGCAGAATGGATTAAAAAAAGCATAATCCAATATGTTGTTTACAAGACACTCACCTCAGACCAAAGAAAAAAATGGGTTGAAAGTGAAAGGTTGGGAAAAGTATTCTACACAAAGAGTAACAAAAATTGCTAGGGTAGCTATACTATTATTAGAAGAAATAAGCTTTAAATGCAAAGCTATTATAAGAGACAAAGAAGGACACTACATTTAATAAAAGGAAAAGTCCACCAAAAGTAAATAATAATCATAAATATATGTGTACCTAACCATGAAGCCCAGAAAAATATGAAGCAAACACTGGCAAAATTTAAGGGAGTAATAGATGTCTCTGCAATAATAGTTGGAGACTTCAATATGTCACTTTCATCAACAGATAGACTATTTAGACAGCGGCTCAATAAAGAAACAAAGAACTGGACTATACCAAATTGACATATACAGAACATTGCACCCAAAACAGCAGGATATATATTCTTCTCAAGTTCCCATGGATCATTTGTGACCCATGTGTTGGGTTACTAAACAAGTCACAATAAATTTTAGAAGACTGAAATTATATGAAGTATTTTCTTGGGCCACAATGGAATGAAGCTGGAAATTAATAACAGGTGGAGAACTGGAAAATTCACAAATATATGGAAGTTAAATAACACAAACAATCATGAATCAAAGAAGACATTGTAGGGGAAAATAGTAAGTATCTAGAGATGAATGAAAATGAAGACACACCATATCAAAACTCATGGGATGTAACACAGGCAGTGCTGAGAGGGGAATTATAGCCCTAAATGCTTAGAATAAAAAAGAAGAAAGAACTAAAATCAAAGGTCTAACTGCACACCTGGAGGAACTAAAAAAGCAAGCATAAGGAAAGCAGAACTAATCCCAAAGCAAGCAGAAGGAAAGAAATAATAATAATTAGAGCTGAAATAAATGAAAATGAAATTGAGAATAGAAAACCAGCAGAGTATCCAGAAAACCAAAAGTTGGTTCTTAGAGAAGAATAATAAAATTGATAAACACTTAGCTAGACTGACAAAGAAAAAATGAGAGAAGATGCAAATAAACAAAATCAGAAACAATAGGGGGGCATTTCTATTGCCCCACAGAAATAAAAAGTGTCACAAGATCCCAGACTGAGCTGGGACTTAGCAACAAGGAATTGAGAAAGACTTCTTGGACCAAAACGGAAAAGAGAGAAATAAGACAGTGTCAGTGCTGAGAGATTTCAAACAGAGCCAAGAGGTTATCCTGTAGGGTGTTCTTATGCATCGTATGGGTATGCCTTTTTAGCTTATGGTTATTTTGGAGTGGCTGGAGGGAAGTACCTGAAAGTGTTGAATTGTGTTCCAGTAGGGTTGATTCTTGAAGATGATTGTATAAATGTATAACTTTTATAATGTGGCTCTGTGGTTGTGAAAACTTTGTGTCTGATGCTCCTTTTATCCAGGGTATGGACAAAAGAGTGAAAAATATGGATAAAATAAATAAATGATAGAGGGGACAAAGGGTGAAATAAATTGGGTAGATGGAAATACTAGTGGTCAAAGAAGGAGGGGTAAGTGGTATGGTGTGTATGAGTTGCTTTTTTTAAATTTCTTTTTCTGGAGTGATGCTAATGTTCAATAAAATGATCATGGTGATGAATATACAACTTTGTGATGATATTGTGAACCATTGATTGTATGCCATGTATAAAAGGTATGTGTGTGAAGATTTATCAATAAAAATATATATTTTTTAAATGGCCACAAGAGGATACTCTTAACTGTATGCCAACAGATTAGACAACCTAGATGAAATGGACAGATTCTTAGAGACACAGGAACTCAGAATAAATAGAAAACTTCATCAGATTAACTATAAATAAAGAGACTGAATCAGTCATTAAAAATCTAGCCAACAAAGAAAAGCTCAGGACCAGATGACTTCACAAATGAATCCTACCATCTTTCCAAGAAGAATTAATATCAATCCTGCTCAAACTCTTTCAAAAATTTGAAGAAAAGGGGACACTACCTAACTCATTCTGTGAGGACAAGATCACCCCAATTCCAAAACCAGATAAATATGCTACAAAAAAGAACATTTCGGACAAATTTCTCTTATGAATAAGATGCAAAAGTGATCAACAAAATGCTTTCAAATCAAATCCAACAGCACATTAAAAAATTATACACCATGATCAAGTGGGTTTTATGCCAGGTATGCAAGGGTGGTTCAATACAAGAGAACAGATTAATGTAATACACCACATTACAAAATTGAAGGGGAATGGCATGCCGGTTTGAGACAGTACGTACCCTAGAAAAGCCATGTTTTAATCCTGAACCAATCTTGTGGGATCAGCTGTTTCTTTTAATCCTGATTCAATAATGTAAGCTGGAATCTTTTGATTACATTGTCGCCATGGAGATGTGAGACATCCATTTGTGAGTACTAACTTTTGCTTAGATGGAGATGTGACTCCATTGCAGATGGGTCTTGATTAGCTTATGGGAATTTTTTAAATGAGGGAATATTGTGGAGAATTGACAGAAATGAGAGAAATGACAGAAGCCTCAGAGCTGAGAGAAACTTCACAGCAGACCTGACATAGGTGTGGACACATAGAGAACAGAGACACAGATATTTGGAAACGCTTGGAGTCTGCTTAACGTTATGAGATGTTAAGCAAGCCAGAAATGGGAGAGAGCCATGGGAAGCCAAGAGATGAAAGCCAGCCCCAGAGAAGCAAAGTGAGGAGCCCCCACAAGAACACAGGCTGAAAGCAATGGAGCCCAGGAGCAAGGTATCAGAAAATGCCAGCCATGTGACTACCCATCTGACAGAGATGTCTCTGATCTATTGGCCTTTCTTGAGTGAAGGTAACCTCTTGTTGAATGCCCTAATTTGGACACATTCACTTCTTTAGAACTGTAAATTTGTAACTTATTAAATCCCCCTTTTGAAAAGCTCTTCCAGTTCTGGTATATGGCATTCTGGAAGCTTGCAGACCAACACAGGGGGAAATCACATGATCACCTTGATTGATGCAGGAAAAGCATTTGACAAAATCCAGCATCCTTTCTTTATGAAAACTAGGAATAGGAATAAAAGGAAACGTCCTCAGCATGATAAAGGGCATATATGAAAAACCCACAACTAACATTGTACTCAATTGTGAAAGACTGAAAGCTTTTCCTCTAAGATCTAGAACAAGACAAAGATTCCAGCTGTCACTACTGCTATTCTACATTATGATGGAAGTTCTAACCAGAGAAGTTTGGCTAAGAAAACAAATAAAAGGCATCCACAATGGAAAGGAAGAAGTAAAACTTTCACTATTTTCAGATGGCGTGATCCTATATAGAGAAAGTCCTGAAAAATCTACAAAAAAGCTAAAAAAGAGCTAATAAATGCAAGATCAGCACTCAAAAATCAGTAGTATTCTATACACTAGTAATGAGCAACCTGAGGAGGAAATCAAGTAAAAATGATATTTACAATAACAACTAAAATGATATATAGGAATAAATTTAATAAGGACATGAACCAAGTAAAAATGATATTTATAATAACAACTAAAATAATCAAATATATAGGGATAAATTTAGTAAGGACATAAAGGTTTATACATAGAGAACTATAAAACATTGCTAAAAGAAATTAAATCCCTAAATAAATGGGAAGGTGTTCTGTGTTCAAGGATCAAAAGACTGAAGATCATTCGAATACCAATACTACCTAAATTGATTTACAATTCAACAAAACCCCAATCAAAACTCCTCCAGCCTACTTTGAAGAAATGGAGAAACCAAATAACAAATTTATTTGGAAGAGTAAGGGGAACCAACTACCCAACTATCTTTTTCAAAAACATCTTGAAAAAGAGCAAAGTTGGAGGACACACGCTTTCTGACTTTAAAACAAATTACAAAGCTACAGTGGTCAATACAGCATGGTACTGGCATAAGGGGAGATACACTGACAAATGAATCCGAATGAGAATTCAGAAATAGACCTTCACACCTATGGCCACTTAATTTTTGATAAGGCTGCAAGTCAACTCAACTGGGAAAAAATAGTCTCTTCAACAAATAGTGTTAGGAGAACAGGGTACTTATTTTCAAAAGAATAAAAGAGGCCCCATCCCACACCATATACAAAAATTACTCAAAGTAGATCAAAGACTTAAATTTAAGAGCCAGGAATAGAAAACTGCTAAAAGAAAACATAGGGAAGCATCTTAAAAATCTTGTTGTAGGCAATGTTTCTTAGATTTTACACAGAAAGCATCAGCAATGAAAGGAAAAAATACATGAATGGAACCTCCTCAAAAAAAAATCTTTTGTGTATCAAAGGGAAAAGAAAAGATAATCTACTCAATGGAAGAAAATATTTGGAAACCACATATCTAATAAGGGTTTAATATCCAGAATATATTTTTAAAACCCTACAACTCAACACTAAAGAGAAAAATAACCCAATTTTTAAAATGGGAAAAAGACATGAATAGACATTTTTCCAAAGACAAAATACAAATGGCTAAAAAGGGTGGAAATATGTTCAACATTATTGGCTATTAGGGAAATGCAAACCAAAACCACAATGAGATATCATTTCACATCCAGTAAAATGACCACTATTCAAAAAACAGAAAACTACAAGTGTTGGAAATGTTGTGGAGAGATAGAAATACTGATTCATTGCTGGTGGGAATATAAAATGGTGCAGTGGCTGTGCAAGACAATTCGGCATTTCCTCAGGAAGCTAAGTTAGATTTACCAAATGACCTAGCAGTCCCTCTACAAGGCAGTGCCCAGAACTGAAAACAGGGATTTAAACAGATATTTGCACACTTGTGTTCATAATATTATTATTCACAATTTTCAAAAGATGGAAGCAACCTAAGTGTCTATCAACTGATGAAAGAATAAAGAAAATCTGGTATATGCACACAATGGAATATTATTCAGCCATAAAAGAATAAAGTCCTGATGCCAGTGACAACATGGATGAACCTTGAGGATAGTATATTTAATGAAAAAGGCCAGATACAGAAGGACAAATGCTGTATGATCTCACTGATATGAACTAAGTATAATAAGCAAACGCATCAAGTTAAAATTTAGAATGTAGGTTACCAGGAAATAGATTGGGATTAGAGAATGGGGAGTTAATGCTTAACTTCTACAGAATTTCTGTTCAGGTTGATGGTAAAGGTTTGGAAATAGATGGTGGTGATGGCAGCACATTATTGTGAGTATAACCAACAGCACTGAACTATAGCAGTGATTGTGATTAAAAGGGAAACTTTAGGATAAATATGTTACTAGAGTAAAAATTAAAAGAAAAAGCATAGGACTATAAAACACAGGGAGCCCATTGTAGAAGATGGACTATAGTTAATAGTAAAAGTATATGCATGTTATTTTGAGGATTATAATAAATGCACAATACTATAATAAAAGGTGTTAATGTTGTAGTTTGCTAGTTGCCAGAATGCAATATACCAGAAATGGAATGGCTCTTTAAAAGGGGAATTTAATAAGTTGCAAGCTTACAGTTCTAAGGCTGAGAAAATGCCCCAATTAAGACAAGTCTATAGCAACGTCCAATCTAAGGCATCCAGGGAAAGATATCTTGGTTCAAGATGGCTAATGAAGTTCAGGGTTTCTCTCTCAAGTGGAAAGGCACATGGCGAACACAGTCAGGGCTTCTCTCTCAGCTGGAAGGGCACATGGCGAATACGGCGTCATCTGCTAGCTTTCTCTCCTGGCTTCCTGTTTCATGAAGCTCCCCGGAGGTGTTTTCCTTCATCTATCCCCAAAGGTCACTTGACTCTCTGCTTCTTGTGGCTATGTTGTTCTCTGCTTTCTTAGACTCTCACCCATTATCCAAAAGGTTTCCTCTTTTATAGGATTCCAGTAAACTAATCAAGATCCACCCAAATGGGTGGAGACACGTCTCCACCTAATCCAGTTTAACAACCACTCCTGATTGAGTCACATCTCCAGGGAGATGATCTAATTACAGTTTCAGGCATACAGTACTGAATAGGGATTAGAAGAAACGGCTGCCTTTACAAAATGGTATTAGGATTAAAACATGGCTCCTCTAGGGTACATACATCCTTTCAAACCAGCACAGTTAATAATAGGGTGGTATATGGGAAACTATGCCTATTGTAAATTATGGATGATAGGTAATAGTATGATTTTAATAATCTTTCATCAACCATAACTGAAGTGACTGCCTTTTAAAAATAGCACAATTATTTTTAAAAGTGTTGTCATTAATTGTAGCAAATGTTTCACATCAATGCAAGTTACTGGTGGTGGGATGGTATATGGCAATCTTGTATTTTATGCATGATTGTTTGTAAACCCACAACTTCTCTAATAAATTTTTTAAAATAAAATACAATAATTTAGGATCTGATACTATACCTCAGAGTTTTAGACTTTTAAAGTTGGGGGTGCTTCCAGACATTTTATAGCAAAGAGATGTCAAAGGAGAGAACTAATATTGAATACAGAAGAGTAAACATGATTTAATTAAGATCACACAGTAAATTAAGTTAGACCTCAAATGCGACACAAAAGACCCTTTGTACCCAGCCAAGTAGGGACCGGGAATTATCCTTAAATAGATTGATTGAAAGAGACACATTTAAGTGAAAACTATCCATTATCCCACTTTAAATATGGACATTGATTTGTGGAGACAGATAGTAACTCAGGATATGTTTCTCTCATTAAAAGAATTGCCTGTGTTAAGTGAAGAGAGCAAAAGCCCTACTGGTCAGACCTCTCTGAGAATACGTCCTGTTCATGCCTAAGTCTAAAGTCTGCTCAAGAATGAAGAGACTCCCCTTTCATCTAAAATGATACCCCTTTTCCATATTTGGACATCTTTTGGAAAACAGTAGTGTAAATTAAAATCTAACGGTGAATCAGATTTTCACTTGTTTTCTTGCTCCTCATTGCAGAGATTGCCAGGTTCTACAGTAATGGGACTTCCATCCGAGACTAAACCCAGGTGTGTGAAGCGTATAAACACGGAGGCATCTGACACTTGGATTCCACTGGACTGTTCGTTACTTGTTTGATTTGCACAGCATTTTTACACATTAATGATCGAAACCCTTCCTCTCACAATCCCAAGAAGTAAGCAAACAAGATTAGGAGTATTTGTGTTCTAACTAACAATGGCCTCATTTGTAGATATGGGCAGTGAGCTGCTTAAGGTCACACAGCAAATTATGACATGGTGGGAACCAGGACATTGGTATCTGGCATCAAATGATTGTCATTTAGTAGATATCCGCCTGTGTATTAATTCTCGCCTCTATTCAAGATATCTACTTCCTTTGAAACGGGACTCTTAAATTTCTATTGTGTCTCACTGGAGAAGGCCTGAATATTCAGCCTTGTTACCTTCAGGCTTGGCCATGTGACTTGCATGGTGAATGAAATGGGAGTGCAAATGATGTGTGCACATTGAAACACAACTATAAGCCATTGTGTGGTCCCAACATACATGGCCTCTCTATCCTGAGAATGGCAATATTCCAAATAGAATCTTCTTTCTCAACTTGAGTCCTGGCATAAAAATGCTGTGATTCAGGCCACATCCTACATAAAATAGTCATGCAGTGTAGATGTGAATAATTTTTTGTTGTTATAAACCACACTGAGGTTTGAGGATACTTCCTTTAGCATCACCAAACCTAACCTACATGGATAACACAGACTCCAGAGAAATTACCTTCTCTATCCTTCCCTCTGGAGGGAAGAAAAAGCTTTATTATTATTAAAAAATCAATATAGTAAAAATAAATCTTTAACGTACTCCGTTTAGTCTTTATGCAGATGTTTAATTTGCAATGTGTATGTGAACTAAAATTTATTGAACATCTACTATGTTTCTAAGCACTTTACACCTCATTTTCACTAATCTTCACATTAACTTTGAGATGTGGTGTGCTGGACTATAAAAAAAAAAAAAGGCAAGAAGTTCTCCTCTTTCCTGTACTGTGCCCTTACGATATAGGGCAGCAGGGTCTTCCAAATAAGGAAAAGGCCAGGAAAGAATTTTTTAAAACCACATTTCCTTTTTTTAAGATTACTTAAGGTTTGTGAAAGAGTCATTTCCAGAAACCAGATACTCTCTAATTCAGTGTCAGAGCACTTGAATATGACAGAAGAAGGAAATTTGGGAGAGAAATGCTGCATTTGTGTTATTTCTCTCTTGTCTGTAACTGCATTTACCTAGAGTGTCTCTGGGTCTGGAGTGTTGAATTGCTCCTATTTAGCACAAAATTATAATTTTGAACCATTTTCATGATTGGTATCATCAGGGCTGATATTACAGACCCTTTTTATGATATGCAGACAAGAGGAGGCCCATCATTTTAAGGAAAATGAGGAGCAGGAAAGCAGGCTGAGCATTTGAGCGAATTCCTAACCATAAAGCTTTGCAGAGGTACGTCTACATGTTGAGCTGTTAGGAGTGATACCATGTATACCAGACCAGAGACCAAGGGTGGAAGGTAAGATCTAGGGCCCTGAGGACTGAGAAAGTCAGCACAGAAATAATTTTATAATTATGGATGTGGCCGCCGGTGGACCTATTCTAGGTGCTGGCCTGGCCCGGCCACCCAGCGTTGGGCTCTGGTGCCCTTCAGCTCTTGGGAGCGAGGAGAGTGCTGCAGGCTGTGGATTTGCTGTGGCATCAGATGCAAGGTAACCATTGAAGGTGGCCTCATGCAATAGAAATGACTCACAGAGGGCCGCAAAGTAAACCAAGAATGAAGTTTAAGATTTATGAATTGTTATCACTCTAGATTTGCAAGTGGGGGAAAGATTGGAGAAAATGAGGGGCAGCTGTCCCTGTATTTTTTTTTTTTTTTCGCGTGAGCGAGCACCAGGAATCCAGGTCTCCAGCATGGCAGGCAAAAATTCTGCCACTGAACTACTACCGCACCGCCCACCTGTCCCTACACTTTACAGAGGTGAAAAAGGTTCTTGCAAAACGTATGATGAAACTGTGAAAAGTACCTGAGATCAACTCCAAAAATTGTACAAATAAATCATGTATTTTAAAAACTTACAATAGTTCAACTGAATGAAATGAAAACTAACAAAGACAAACTATAAGGACTTGCAAAGAGAAAGATAGAGGTTAGGAAGAGAATGTAGCAGGGCATAAGGAGACCAGGAGAAGAATGCTTGGGGCGGGAGGAAGTCGTGTTTACCAAAGGGTGTGGAAGCACTTGCAAATATTTTAATAGAGTTAGGACTATGCCCCATTAATTATAACCACTTACCTCTGCACCCCTTCTTGCTAACAATCACAGTTTTTTCTAGATAAGCCACTAGAGAAGAATTGTGTGATGTGATACAATGAAGAAAGAGGCATTTGCAAGAATCCATTCTGCCATCTATAGTTTTGCATTCTAGTGGAGTCACCCACATTCCCTAAGTTGAATCCTCATGACTGAGGTCTTTTGACACTCTCTTTGGTCATTTTAATACGTTACTGAAATGTCTGAAGACTCATTATAATTGTATTTAGACTCCCATCCATGTGCAAAAGGACTCCATAAGGAGTCCTTGAAATACCAGAGTCAGTTTCTGAAATTGTACCCAGCAACAGGGAAGATAGCCTTTAAAAAGCGATGCTTCCCAGAAGACAGTTCACCATTTATATACAGGCATTATTAACACACATGTGCAAGCATGTTTATCATTTATTTACAGGCATATATCAACACACATGTGCAAGCATGTTCACCATTTATATACAGGCTTATATTAACACATGTGCAAGCATGTTTACCATGTATTTATAGGTATATATTAACACATGTGCAAGCATGTTTATCATTTATTTACAGGTATATGTTGACACATATGTGCAAGCATGTGCATCCACACACTATGTGTGTGCCACTCATGACATGGTTCCTGCTCCAGTTAAGGCAGCACAACATATCTTGAAAATGAGGTCTGCCCATCTCAGACATAAAGTATGCATAAGGCAAATTACATGAGAAAAGAAGAAAACAAAAAAATAAAAAGGAAAGCAATTCAGAAGGGCAGTAGACCAGAAAATAGTAGTTAATTATGATTTATAAACTTATTACCTTACTAAGCATTGTAACAAAACAAAGAACAAATTTAATTTTAAATAACATTAAAGTAGAAAAGTTGCCTAGATGAAAACACAAGCCAAGAAAATGCATTTAAAGACTGAGAAATCACATTTTTTTAGGAAAGGGCCTAAATGTCACCTTTCAATTCAACTTTTATCCATTTAACATGAACGCAATAGAACTAATAGAGAACAATAACAATTCAGCCTTTTCTAGATAATTGTTATTAAGTAAAAATACATGTGTGTTTCATTTAGTTCTTTGATATTAGTTGCATGTTATTTGCAAAAACAAATTATCATGGCAGTTTATAGTTTTGAACTTCCACGTTCTTTGTGTACATATGCTGGGCAAATCATAGTCTATGCTGTGGTCTAAATAATGTCTGTGTTTCATTGAACAGAAGAAAATATCATATTCTTTATTTGAAATGGAAAAATTAAATTTCATAGAAATTGTGATATTTTATAAATCACCCAGACAATATGTGATAACAAAATTAACTTAGTTTCATTGATTATATAGTATTATATTTCATTTGAATTATACCTTTGAACTTCCTTGATTTTTCCCACTCACATGTGAAACAAGAAAATTGTTGTTGGAAATAAATCAAAATGTATGCCAGGCACATCCTGGCTGCTGGTGTTTCAGTATTTGGGAGGTGGTTCTGTTCTTAAACCAACGCTCTAATTTAAATGTAGACTGATGATCAGAGACAAAGGTAAATAATGATGTGTCTTTATACCTACAATGCTTAAGGGACTACAAGTTGTCCATACTCTCACCCTTCCTTAAACGATAAACTAATCTGCATGGAGCACCTGGGCTTTAGGCTTACGTCCTCTTCGTTTCCCTTGAACTCCCCAGGCTGAGCTCATCTGTGCCTCCATTGGATCAATATCATATTTCTATAATAAAATTGTTCACGTTTTGAGCACTTATTCAACGTCAGGCGCTGTGTAAGAGTTTTACAAAGATGATCTAATTCCTGAAAAAAAAAATTTCCTTTTGCAGATGGAGAAACTGAAGGGTGAAGAGATTAAAGAGGCTGCCTGAACTCAACAACCTTCCCCAGTGGGCCGGGCATGGACTAAGGAAGTATGACCAAGTAACATGTTCTTATTTTAATGTGTGTTGTAAATGCAATGGAACATGTTTTGTGGTTCGTTGAATGGCATGTTAAAGTTGACTGGGTGTTTGGTTGGTTGGTTTGAGTGTCTTTCCCAGTAGACTGGGAGCTTCTTAAAAAAAAGGAGTTAGAACTTCATTCATTCTGGAAGTGTTGATTACTTACTATACATTATATAACAAGGAACAGATTTGAAATTTGCTTTCTGGTTGGGGAGGGAAGGTGGTGGTGGGAAAGACAGATACATAGCACTTTCCTGCTATGGAGAAAAATAACCCAGGTATGTGAAGAGGCAGTGTTAGGGGTTAGGAGCAAGGAGAGCTATTTCACAAAAATAGAGAAAAGAAGCTTCGAAGTAAGGTGGCAATAATTTCAGGCAAAGGAGCAGTGATTGCAGAAGCACCAACACACCTAATAGGTTAAAGTAACACTACCAAGCAGACAGGCTCTAAAACCAAGTGAGAGTGTGCATGTTGGTAGCAAATGAGGTCAAAGAAGTAGCAGGGAGAGGAGGTACCCATTGGATAGGGCCTATAGATCTTCATAAGGCCTTCGGTTTTTATAAGAGGCACCTAGTATGGTTCCCATTCAATAGGTGTTTATTTTTTTAAAATTTGACCTTGACCTTTAACAGGTCATTCATCCTCTCATTGATGTAGAATCATAATCAGATAAATGATAGGATTGGTGATGGATTCCTTAACCTCTTAAAATCTGATTCTAAGTTTCAGAAGTAAATTCACATTATTGTAAAAATATATTCCTTAGTGACTTGCTAAAATTTAATTTTTATTCTAGATCAATAAAGTCATGAGGCATTGCTGACTCTAGACAAATCCTAGATGAATTCTACTCATGATTATGATTTTTAAGAGTCCAGCTTTTTAATTAAATTATTCAGTGTGTTATAAGGGCATTGTTTACCTAATTGGCATTAGTTAAGAAACTCAGAGCAAAAATGTGTGTCAGAGAGAGAGGGAAGAAAGGAAAAAGGAAGACAGAAAGAGGGAACGAGATACTTAGATCTCAATTTTCTCCACCAAATCTTTTGTTTTTGAACTTCTATATTCTTATAATAGAAATTTCAGCTGTCCAATCCAGTGCTGTCCAATAGAAATATAATGTAAGCCACAAATGTAAGCACATATGTAATTTAAATTTTTCTAACAGCTACATTTGAAAAGAGTAAAAGTAAAAAAGAAACAAATAACAGTAATTTAAACGTTATTGAAACCAGTATATCCATAATATTACAATATTTACTCAAAGTAAAGCTATTAATCTCACAATTTACATTCTTTTTCCAAACCGTCTTTGAAGTCTGATGTGCTTTGTGCCCTTAAAACATCCCAACTTGGACCAGCCACATTTCAGCCCTCCCGCTTGGACAAGAGAGACAATTGGTTACCTGCTTGTAGACATTTCAGCTGTTGTCTTCCTTGCTAATCTTGATCTTTTCTTCAGTACCCTCCAAACGGCAGTGTCCCTGTGAAGGCTGAGCCCACCTGAGCCTCATGTTCTGAATCATTCTTAATCTAAAATCTTATCATGGTGGTCTCATTTATTTGCCACCTGAGTGGTTTAAGTCTAAGTAGGGACAAGATCTACAGTTGGGATCTGGAAGAACTTCTGGGAGTGGTCTTCTTGTTTTTATAGGAACATAGGACAGGAACATTCTCTTAGTTCAACCTCTAGAGTACAGCTGCACATGGCAGGCTGTCTTCTTGGGGCAGGCTACAAAGTTAAGAGCAGTGAAATAGGAAGCGAGAAGGAGCCTAGTTCACAAGGATGCTGTCGAGCCATTGGAGTAAGCCATGGAGATGAAACAATAGTATTTATAATTCAAGATACTTTTTGAGTTTTCCATTAATTGAAAATATGTAATAAAATTCACAGCATCGGTGATGTTCTTTTGTCCACCAACTGCTTATTGCACCCTATGAACAGTGCTAGGAATGGGTCGCACATTGGTGATAAACTTTCTTAATCCTGCTAAGCCTTGGTTTACTGATCTGTAAGATTTTGCTGTAAATACAGACCTCATAATCTTGCTCTGGATATTAGACTATTATTAATAATTGTGAACTTTGCAAACTTTAGGAAATCAACTAAGGGATTACTATTGTGTAAGTGGGAAAGTCTAGTAGAGGCCCCTGGTGAATAAAAAATGGTTCCAATATGAGTTTCGGCAAATGGAAGGTGACTTTTCTTCAGAAAATCAACACTAAGTGAGGAGACCTAAAATATAGATGAGTTTTCAGCTTTTTTTGGTTTTTTTTTTTTACTCTGATAAAGGTGTGGGGCAAAGACACCATGCTGTTATGGAAAGAACATATTTTGGAATCTGGAATACAGAGGGCTCTGTGATTTAATGCTATGTGACTTGGGAAAAGAACATTATTTCTCTTAATTCACTAAGAAAATAGATGTAATAACAGAAGAGAAGTTCCACCTGCTCCCACCACCAAATATACCAAAGTCTCTGCATCTATATCCATAAGCCATGTCTTTGCTCCTGTTACAATGAGTGAACTCATCTTGTCTAGAAGGTCAATTTCCCCAGTGTGACCTGGACCCACTCATGCCTAGCCAAGGACATGCCTCTTATCATCTCTCTTTCTTGCATCATCAAGTGTCCCCTATGTATTGTATCATTCCCATAATCACACACACTGAAGTATTTCCCTCTTATCCCAGAACGTCCTTAAACTAAGGCCCGATATCTCTGATCGGAATTCTTAAGAGTGAAGGGACCATGCATTGTTTCAACTTCTCCACTCAAGTCAATTATCTCTGTCACCAAATCCAATGGTCATTTATTAGTCCTCATCACACACATTGGCAGCAACTGACATACTCCTTTCCTCTTAAAATACCTAACTTGCCTTCTGGGACAACACACTCTCAGTTCTCTTCCTACCTTATGGATTGTCACTTCTCAAATTCCTTTTCTGGCTTCCCCTCATCTTTCATATGCAAATACTGACATGCCCCAGAAACAGGTCCGCTTCTCTTCTCTGACTGCTTAGGCTCTAGGTTGTCTCATTTGGCTCTCTGAACATTGAACTCATATGTCTACCTCTTTATTTGATTAAACATCTCAAAATTAATCTGTTTTATAGACAAACACCTGATTTCTTTGCATCCCTCCCCTAAATCAGCTCCTTCTACAGTCCTCTCTCAGTAAATAGCACCTAGATTTTAATAGTCTCTCAGCTCACAGGCATGGTATCATTATTAAGTCCTCTTCTCTTCTCACACCCCATTTCCAATTCCTAAACAAACCCTGCCAGATTAATCTCCAGAATGTTTAAAAATCCAAATATTCCTCTTTTTTTTCCCCTATTGCTATTGCCTTAGTACAAGCCACTGGTATTTCTCACCTGTTTCTGTTCTCCCTACCCTGCTCCCAATGATGACTCACACAGCAGCCAGATGATCCTTTTAAAGTAGATCATGCCACTTTTTGACTCAGACTCTTCCAGTCCTGCCCTAACTGCTACAATTCAACAAAAATTACAAATAACCCAATTGAAAAATGAACAATGGACATGAATAGATGTTTCTTTAAAGAAGATATACAAATGGCCAATGGACGCCTGAAAAGATGTTCAACATCATTGGTCATCAGGGAAATGCAAATCAAAGCCATAATGAAATACCACTTCACACCCACTAGGATGGCCACCACTAAAAAACCAAACAGAAAGTATCAAGTGATGGAAAGATTGTGGTGACATTGGAACTCGTTTACATTGCTGGCAGCATTGTAAAATGATACATCCACTGTAGAAATCAGTTTGGAGGTTCCTCAGAAAGTTGAGCATAGAATTGCCATATGGGGTGGTGTGAAGGTGGCTCAGTGACAGAATTCTCACCTGCCATGCCAGAGATCCGTGTTTGATTTGTGCAGCCTGCCCATGCCAAAAAAAAAAAAAAAAGAGTTGCCGTATGCTACAACAACCTTATTTCTTGGTTTATACCCAAAATAAGTAAAAGGAAGGATTCAGACAGATACTTGTACACCAATGTTCATAGCAGCATTATTCATATGAGTCAAAATGTAGAAACCACCCAAGCGTATCAATAGATGAATGGGTAAGCAAAATGTGGTACATGTACACAATGGAATACTTTTCAGCTGCAAAAAGGATGAAGTTCTGATACATGAAACAACATGGGTGAACATTGTCACATCACATTGAGTGAAATAAGTCAAATGCAAAAAGACAAATAATATATGATCTTGCTTATATGGAATACCTGGTATAAGCAAATTTCGTAGATAGTAGGCTGGTACCAGGAGTCAGGAAGGTGGCAGGGCAGAATGGGGATTTATTGCTTAATGGGTGTAAAGTTTCTGCTTGAGATAATAAAAAAGTTGGGGTAATGGATGTTGATAATAGTAGCACAATGTTGGGAATGTAATTAGTACCACTGAATCATACACTTGACAATGATTACAGTGGGAAATTTTGAGTTCTGTATTGTTACTACAATAAAAAGTCAAAAACGAAATTCTGTCCAAGATGACCTGATTCTTCCCTGCCACCAGCCACCACCTCTTCACTGAATTCCTTTCACACTACCTTCCCCTTCCTCCTTCCAATCAAGTCCCACTGGCTTCCTTTATTCCCAGGAGCCATTAAGCATGCCACCATCCCAGCACCTTTACACCTGCTATTCTCTTTACTTCTCTGTTACTTACTTGGATAGCTCCCCCACTTTCTATAGGCCTGTACTCAAATATCCTCCTTGTAGGGAACTCTTCCCCGACAAACATATATAAAATAACTCCTCCTCAATGGCATCCTATTTTCTTATCTTATTTAGTTTCCTCCAAAGAAATTTTTACCAACTGACTTATTATTTGTGCATTTGTTTGTTGTATGTACTTCCCTCATTAAAAATAAAAACAGCACAATGCAGGGACTTGGCTGATTTTATTCACTATTCTACCTAGAATTGTGTCTATAATATCATAGACATTATAAATAAATACTGGATGAATAAATGAATTAACATAATAATCATCCATGGTCATACAAACTATATAGACAAATGCTAATCCCATATATGAGTAGGTTTAGCATTCGTATATATTTCTGTCTTATCTTTCTCAATATATACATATGCATTTGTTAGTTCTTCAGTTTGTCTTACAGAGTAGAGGCCTTTTAATATATTATGTTTTGTAGTCTAATTATTTCACTTAAAATCTAAACCAAATACTTTTCACACTTATTTTGAACAATTCATAAATGTGTCTTTTATCAATGGGATAATCTTTCTTCCAATAGATGAGTCAAACTTTTCTTCCCTTTTTCCCTGTAACTGAATATTTAGGCTTTCCCCCCTTTTTTTCATTCTTCTTATTAACAATGTAAAAATCATTTGGTACAAATGATTACTATATCAAAAAATGTTCTCAAGGTAAGATAAAAACAGGATGAGGGTTTTCCTGAGTGTAATTTTAAAGATTATCCATTCATCTTTCCAGATGGGTTAAGCCTACATATACTCCAGTAATATGCTTCCTTGGGCGGCCTTTGATGTCATATTGACATGAATGGATTGTCTTGGTAAGCTCTTTCCTGGTATTAGTAATGAATTTATTTTTATTAATTCCTCACTCCTATCCATTTCTAGGAATAAATATTTGAATCCTGTTTCTGATGCTCCAAAGGACTATCTGAAAAAAAATAAGTTGCCTTGATGGAGCTCGTCTAACTCCATTTTGATGGTCAATGAGGCTCGGGTGTTTTATCACATGGAAAATGTGTGATGTGGAGTTACCTTGCTATTCTGGCACAATTCTGCCTCTATAACTTGCCATCACCATCATCCTTAGTTGATGTGCCTTCTATCTTCTGAATCAACTAAAATATGTGTTCCTGGTGAATTGCATCATTGAAAAAAAAGATTTGCACAAGAGGCATATTAGGGTTTACTTTGTCCACATGTGAGTGTGAGAGTCATTATGTGGTCTTAGGAGAAGCACGTACTTTGAGTTAGTTGGACCTGAATTCAAACTTCAGCTCTCATGTATACTAACTCTGCGGCCCTAGGCAGGTTACTGAGCCAACCTGACTAAGCTTACCTGAACTCAACTTCCTTGTCTGTAATGAAAATAGAAAGAAAAATATGTATCTCATAGGTTGTTGTCAAGATTGAATGGCAACTGAACAAGAACATTACTACACTAAGTTCATGGTAAGTTCTGGGAATATTAGCTCTCTTTCCCTTTCTTCAACCACCTGTGGATTGTATCCATCTTTGACAAATATTCCATTTCTTTCACTGGAAATGCCCTCCCTGAAGGAAGAATATACAAACCTACCTAGTTAAAGAGGCATGTGACTTGCTATGACCAATCAAATGTCTATAAAAGTGATGTGCCACTTTCAAGCAAAAATACCTTGGTTCATCAAGCTTTTTTATACTCTCGGTCATGACAACCAGAGCAAGGGTTTTCTATCAAATGGGTCACAGAGTGAAGGTGACAGGGGAAGCAATGTAGCTGATCTGCAGTAGACATGTAGCATGAAAGAGAAATGAACCCTCCATTTCTTAAGCCTCCAGAACCTGGAGAATGTCTGCTATCAAAGCTTAATCTAGCCTATCCTGACTTCTATCCACCAGCCCAACAAAATAAGAAGCATCAAGTTTCTCCAGGTGAAAGAATATTATAACAAACAACACTAAAGCCATGCTTGCTTAGAACCTATTATGTGAGTTATTAAAGTTATTTATAGATACTATCTGCCTTCAAAGAGATCACAGTCCATTATTTCGGCATATGTTGTTATAAATTATCACTGTTCCCTTCCCACAAGGGAAGGTGTTCTCTGACCCAGAAACATGAAGGGGATGTCACAAAATGTCCTCCTTACAAAAGACTGTGGAGTGAAGAGAGATTTTTCTCATTGTATCCACATTATATTCTACATATGTCCCAAAGTGACTAACTCACTGCACTGTCTGTTATTGTAGAAGGACAAAAAGCAATTCCATAAGCTATTTTAGTTTTCCTAATGGAAAAACTAGATGCTGCAGATGAAAGAGTTATTAGAAAAATAAGTCTTGGCTCTTCTATAAAAGCATCCAAAATGTGCTGCACGGCTTGGCCAGTCCATCAGTGCTGAGAAGGTATGCATTAGCAGACAGGTCCCTAATCAAAATAAATCTTATATTTAAAGACTTTTTTCCCTAGAAAGTAGCTGAAGAAGAAGAAGAACAGCCAGAAAAAAATAGCAGAAGTTGATTCAAGTGAACATGTTTCAATCCATTTGATGAGTCTTTTCCGCCTTTCAAATGTTTGGCCCACCAAGGCAGCTATTTCCAGAGACAGGTAGAAGCCCTGCTGCTATAACTCGCCAAAACCACCCACCCACCCTGTTGCTTTACTGCTGACTTTCTTGGAACTACTTGGTGTTTTTGATGCTGTGCTTCTTTGCCCCAACATCTGCCTTTTCTTCTTAGTCTTGACATTGTATAGACCCTCAGCCCAAGATGAAATGAGTTTGCTCTTCCATCTACAGTAGCATTTGGAGAGGGCAGAAAGGTTTCAAGCAGCAGAGTTAAGCCTAGAATGAGGCGAGTGAGGGACTCACCCAAGGCACAACAATTAAGGGGTGCTAAAAACTCAGCAATCAAGGTAAATAATATTGTAATGCAATATGTTTTTAATATTTTTATTGAGAAATATCCACATACATACAGTCCAACCATGTTATACAATCAATGGCTCACAACATCATCACATAATTGTGTATTCTTCACCATGATCATTTTTAGAACATTCATATCACTCCAGAAAAATAAATATAAAGAAAAAAAAGAGCTCATACATCTTATAGTCTTTACCTCTCCTTCTCATTGGCCCACAGTATTTCTATCTATCCAATTTTTACTCTTTATCTCTCCATATTATTTATTTGCTTTTTATCCTCATTTTTTTTTTTTACTCATCTGCCCATGGATAAAAGGAGCATCATACACAAGGTTTTCACAATCATGCAGTTACATTGCAAAATCAATGCAATATTTTAAAATATCAAAATTTATGCAAAACTTCCAAAGTGAATAAACTATCAAAAATTTAAAGATAGAATCAGTATTACTATTCTTTCTTTTTGCCTCAGTTTCCAATACGGTTCTTTAGAGTGTTATTATTGATCTTTTCTTTTGTAAAAATCTTGATATTTTGTTCATCGTGGATTTTTGCATTAATTTAAGTTTTAAAAAGAAAGCATGAAAGACATTATTTATCTTAATTATTGTGCTTTTTGGTGCCCCCTTACACGTTGTAGCTATGATGCATGCCTCACTTTCCTTACCCTGGTCCCATCACTGTCAAACAGATCAGAGTTACATGTTTATGGTAACCATGGGCTCCATAAAAGCACATCAGGCCAAGCAATAGCTCCCTTATTTTATCTTTATAAACCTAAAAAGCAGACAAAGTTCTATAGCTAAGCTCTTGTCAATCCTGCCCATGATTCTGACAAATAGGTCATTCGTTGGAAAACATCTTTTTCTAAAAATAAATTTTTCATGGCCACATCAGCTTGGAAAAAAGGTCAGTGGAACAAAGCTAAACAGAAGAGAAAGAATATTTTGCTAGGTGTGCTAATATAGATTCTTGTGATGATGCATATTGTGAATCTCCAAGTAGATAGGTCTTCAGTATTTTCATATTTGAGCAAGTACCCCCTTTTTCAAGGGCTGATATTCTGTATAACACATCCAGGGAAATGTCTAGGAAACCTTGGGGAATGAACACTCTTTGAGAAGATGCACAGAGCTTGGGAAAAAGTAAATTGGTAATAGGTATGCTGACACAATCTACAGAATGGTGTCACAACAGAAAGTTGAAAATAGCTCACTTGCCGCTCTGGGGGAAGGAAGTTTATGTTGCATGACTTAACATCCTCCTGTTGCTAAATAACACGTAGTTTCATGTAGGGTAGAGTGGGAGAGATGATGTGAGTTATTGTTCACAATCTCCTCATAGCTGTTACACTTTCATTGACAGAAGATTTCCCTTTTGCTAATTTTATTTCAACTTTCATAAAATCATCATTCAGCATTAAAAGGTGGTGTCAAAGCTGGATCTGTAAGGAAGTGGGGAAATGAATTGAAATTGATTACTTTGAAGGCAAGGAAAAAGGCCACTCTCTCTGCATATAATGGTGAAATCCATTTTTTTCTGGGTGAAGCAATGCATAGAGGTTTCTCTTTTTTTAGATATTGGCAAATAAGTATTCTTAAAGACATCCCATTAAAAAAAGTAGACAGAGTTTATCAGTTGTTTTCCATATACGAGGCCCCATGCTAAGCACTTACATGGATTATCCTTTTTAATACTTATGACAGCCCCATGAGATAGGTTCTATAATTATCCCTGTTTTACCTAAGAGGAAATTAGGTTCAGAAAGGTTAAGTCACTTACCAACCTCAGGCACTTAGGAAGTGATGAGGCTCAGATCAGAAGCCAGGCAGTCTGACTCCAGAGTCTGCTCTTAAATGCTATAGGCTAGAACCTTAAAACCTTTGCCTTCTAACAACTTAGCAGGCATTAACTTGGCACCCAGCTGGTAAGTTCAAGTGGGAAGATGAACCATTCTGGCTAGGACCAAATAAATGATGTTAACTGGAAGGAATCAAAGAGCAACCTAGAGAAGTGGTGGCATCGATAGAACAGTTTCACGCTTATGATACAAACATCAATATAGTCAAAGAGAAGACAAGAAAAAACAGTCCATGGAAAGAAGTTGTCTCAGTGGAGATACTGCTTTGTAGCAGAACAGAAGTCTAAACTTCTTCCACATATCAGATCCATAAACTTCCAGAAGAGGAAAGAAACTTAGAAGTAAACAATTCTCAAGACCTGACTGTGGCAAAGATTTTCTCTGTTTTTCCTCCAATACCTATGTCTCCCTCCACATTTCCCAGCCCCCATCAGGACATGGGGCCCTGTGTTCTGACTGATGGACTGGTCACAAGTGATGTATGTCACGTTCAGGGTAAAGATTTAAGAACTTGTACATGCCCCATCAGCAATCCTCTTCACCTGCAGCAAAAGCAAACATTTCAGTGGTAGAGCCATAGATCAGCACTCAGATTGCTACTGCCAAGAGGACAGCTTCCCTAGACTCACCCAAGTAGTGGATTTGTGAATCCAAATAAACATGAATGTGTTAAGTCTTTGATAATTCATGGTTCATTTGTAACCACAGCATTACATAGCCTGGCTTATGTGACTATCAAGATTATCTAGGGAGTACATAGAAAATACAGATTATACGTCCACTCTCCTGTCTACTGATTCCAAATTTTCAAGAATGGAGCTCTTGACTATCTGTCCTTACAAAGCTAAGCTATTTTAACGGGTATTAGTTTTGGAAAATACTGTTGGACTATCAGCTAGTTCCCTCAAGATTCCCATTCTGATTCCTTTCCAGACTCCACTGTCACAGATATGAAAAGCAAAAGAAAACCCACAGCTGTTGAAACTAAAACTTGGAAGCCCAGTGTATATAGTACAATGACCAGGAGCATGGGTTCGAGCATCACTATCGTTATTTACTATCTGTGTGGCTTTGTGCAAATTATTTAACTCTTCCAAACCCAATTTTTCTCATCTGGAAATTAGAGTTAAAAATAGCATCTACTTGGGTGATGAAAATGTTCTTGGTCTTGATTGGAGTAATGCATACATAATTGTCTACATTTCTTAAAACTCATGAAATTATACAAATAAGATATGTGCATTCCACTGAGTGTGTTTTACTTCAACAGTAAGTAACAAAAAGGTTTTTCTTTGAAGAATTGTTGTGAAGATTATAACAGATAACCATGGAGGATATCATGATCTCTGGCACAAAGAAAGCCCTTAGAAAACACCTGCTATTAAATATTATATATTTAATATAATGATTCATTATCAGAATCATATTTCAAGGTTACACATACCTCAAACCATGGCCGTTTTGGGAAGCTAGGAAGAGAGGTCAGATTATTTTATATTATGAATTGTGTTCTTAAGGTGCGTTTCTTTCTGTTTTTAATGAGTAAATTCTTTTCATGAAAAGGATTTCAGAAAAACAAACTTCATACTTACTCTAATAGTTTCTTACAGAACGTTTTGGTTTCCTACCTCAGCTTATCCACAACTCATAATTTTACAAATGATGCATGCTCCAACACACAATATATATTTTGTTATGCCTTTGCTATAATTAATCAAGCAAAAAATGAGTATTATATTTCCTAATGACAACTTTGTGCCTGCAAAGAAAAAAATCTTGCCAAGATGTTAATGCATCTATATGGTTGTCTGCATCAAAATGCACAATCCTTAATTCTAATTTCAAGCTTTAATTGCCATGAGCCATAATAATTAAGGATTTGGGTTTTTAAAAATATATACTTTCAGTAAGCTTGCTCTTTAAGAAAGTTCACATAGTATGATGATGTAAGGTATGTTCAGCTCAACAGGATAAAGAATACCAGGTATTACAAATGTGTTTAGAAAGAGACAGACGAAGTGGCTGCAAATTTTAATTTTCTGGAACCCAAGAAAATGCACTTAACAATAATAGACTTTAAGAATAAGGCAGAGTTTTTGTTTTAAGAGATGTGTGAAATATAGTACAGACTCCCCTGTTAAAGAGGACACCAGGAAATATTTGAGTTTTGAAGAACATTGATGCTGTAATTCTGTGCCTTATCCTCTGCTGGAATTTCTGGGGAAGCAGAGAAAGAAAAAAAGTAAAACTGCTTTCTCATGAAAGCTACATCTTGTGTTGGGAATTTTGTCCATTGTTGGGGTTTTGATATTTTGACAGTCTTTTGGTTGCAGACTTCAGAACAACAGCAACAGCAAAAACAAGCACTGACATTTAAAACATAAAATTAAATAAGAGATAAATATGCAAGATCATCTCAAAGAGACAAACTGATCCAGGGCAACAGAAAGATGTGGCTGTAGCAAAATTGCTTATATTTATGTATTTGAAGAGAAGTGTGACTATCAAAAGAGAGACGAGCAGGAGATGAGATAGATTCGCAATGTGTCGCAGCAAGGTCTGGGGAAGGAGGGGTGGACATGTCCATGTGGAACTGTCTCCTCTTGGCAAGGCTACTCCTGTGGTGGGGATGGTGCACAAGGCAATCAGTCTGAGGCCATTGATGGCTTAGATCATTCCTGAGTTCTTCTTCCCAATTTATTATGTTCCCACAAATTTAGTAATTCTAACAAGTCTTTTCATGCAGTCTCCAATAGACACACACTCATACTACATTCAGACTTTGTTCATTGTTACTTAATTCATCAGCATTTTAATATCTTATGAGCAGTCAATACAAATTGACTTTCCCATAAAAGAAGATATTAAATACATGTTGAACATCTACCATTTCCATGTAATTAACATTTTCTTTTTGTTTAGCCCTTATTCCCAAAGCTAGACATCATTATTCCGTAAACATACATAAGCCAAATGTCTTCTCGTCCTTTAGCTTAGAAGCTACAAGAGAACTGCTCTGTTTCACCTATGACAATCCAGATTCAGAGCTCAACCCCTTTTTAGGATCCCCTTCCCCACCCCCACTGTGTCATAAAATCATTATCAACATGATAGAATGCATTGGAGATGTATGGCAGGAAAACTAAGAAGGAGACTTATATAATACCTATAAACCATAATCTGCACTAGACATTACTCTTCTCTATAGTCCCTTCTCAACTTTGGTGATACTGGTGCCACCAGAAGTTATGCAAAAGCAACCAGTACAATTTAGCTCTACCCTGACTCAGACTCCTAAAATTTAATACCCAACTGATCAAGATGTTCATTCAAAGCAAAGAATTCTCCTAAAGCTAGGATCTCCTCAAGAAGGCAATTTGGGAATCATCTTTCTCTATCTGAATGTTCTCTTGCTGCTTCCTCATCCATTCCATTTATCATATATTTCTTCAAAGCACATGTGGGGTTCTTCTCAGGGGAAATTCTGATGAGTGTCTTTGTCTTCATTGCCTTACAAGTAGTTGAGATAGTGAGCTTCTGTTTTTTTCCAGATTACTCATGTTAGCATGGACACAACTCGAGTGCTAGGAACACATTATAAATACTCTAATCAATGATCATTTCTAGGACCTCATTTCTGAGTTCTTAGACTTGCAAACTAAAGGCCAAATATTGAAATTCAGTATATTCTTCAAAGTTGTGTCATCCTGTAAATTCTCTTGACGAGCTCCAGCTGGCATTTCCCTAGTGCTGCTGTAGCAGGAAAGGAAAGCAGACACAGAAGAAAAAAATAGCCAGCAGTAACAAGGCAACACATGATACAGAATCCAATTTTGTGAGGCAGAGGATAACTTCAATAGGAGGTTCAGAGAGAGCACCAAGAATCAGAGAACTGAGGAAAGGCTTCTAGGGGTGGTAGGTCTTAAAGAAAGAGAGTTGAGGAATGCCTAACAGGTAAAGGGAAAATCACAAGTGAAGAGGTAGACACAGGCAAATTTTTATTATAAACTTTCCATTCATCTATTTCACTAAGCCTGACATATTTGACTAATTGGCTCAATCCAATTTGGGTTTTTAAATCCTTTGGGAGAAAGACTATCTCTATCAAAACAGCACAGAAACAGCTGGTTTCAGACACATGTTTAAATTCATTATTCCTGATGTGCTGATATTATCCACCAAACCATCTCACCATCTTTGATCTTCCAATTCCTATTCAAGTTCTTCTATTGACCCTACCTAAATTCCTCTTAACGTCTCTTCTTTGACCTCAGTTCTACACATGACTTGATCTGTGTCATGAATTGCATGTCCTCATTTAATTGTGAGGCAGCTCTTCCTACGAAGGGAACCATGACTTTTCATTAAAATGGGCTCATTAGAGAGAGAATCAAACAAATGAATTTGTCATCAATAATTGCAACCTACGCAATCAATAATGTATACATATATACAAAAGAAACAAGAGCATCTGAGGAATAGGGTAGGGCATAATAAATGCTGCAAAATAAATGGGCATAATGCTAGGACTATCTATTAAGCTTTTTGTCTCTCTTCTCCTTCCTTCTCTCCTGTCCTCTTCCTTCAGCATCCCTTTCCTCTTCTTCTTTCTATTCCTCTCCCCAATCCTTCCCTCCTTCCCTCTCTCTTTCAGAAAAAATACTTATTTTGTACTCAAACAGACTGGGGTTTGAAGGTCACTATCTAGTTAACCAGAATCTCAGTTTCCTCCAACTGAAAAATGGAGTTGATATCAACCATTCAGGATTGGTGGGCAGGTTAAATGCCTTGGTGTATGCAAAATACCTAGCAGAAGGATTATGAACCTCTTACACAACAGCTGTCTTGTAAACAGTAACTATTATATGATATTAATAGTAATGGTGGTAGTCGTAGTTTTCATATTAGTAGAAAGAAATGTTTGTATAAGGTATAGGCTACTCTAACTGACTTGTTAAAATTTAAATGAAAATTGAGACTTAGAAGAAATCATCGTTGTCTATAATGTTTTCTCCTATTCAAAGCAGATGTTCCTGTGAAATATGACACTGTCCATCAGATGGACATATAATCTGAGACCCTCTGCCATGAGACCCTAAGCTCCCTCATCCTAGGAGAACAAGGTCTGGTGGTGGAGATCTTTTCTGCCACACATCCTTCCTCAGACTGAGCAGCAATCCACCTCCCTGAAGCTTCCACCTATTAGTCTCAGTTCTGCACTCCCTGGGACCAGGCAAAATGAATCTAATCACTCTTCCCCATGAACACTCTTTAGATAGTTGAGCACAGTGATCATGTCCCCCCAGAGCATTCTCTTTTCCAAATGATACATCCTCAAACCTTTCTTTAATTTCTCCTCGTGGCTTGCACTCTAGATCTGAAATGTCTCAGATGTCAATGTGGCACCCAAGACAGAGAACTTCTACACAGACCATGATAGGGTACAGAGGACATAGAACCACCTGTGGTCTGCAATGTGTGCTTATCAGTGCAGGTAAAGACGACAGCAGTTTCTTTGCGTTAAAGTTTATCAAGTAAATTATCTAGATCTACGTGTGTATGTGTTTGCAAGGGTAAGCTGTGTATATGTTTGTGTGTATATTTCTGCCTTTCACACACACACAAACACACACACCTTTTCCCTCTCCCTCTTCCCTTTCTCTCTTTTTCCTTCTCTCTCCTATTAGAAAAGGTCTTTGCCAATAGTTTCTATCTTGCATGTTTGTTGTGAGAATTAGATGTCTAGATGTAAACTTAGAATGGTTCCTGATTCATGTAAGCATTAAATGAATGTTAGCTATTATTCTTATTTTATCCTACCATGAATGGATATAGTCCATTTCCCGAGGGCTGTGCTAGGTTCTGGAGGTACAGTGATGTATAAATTGTGGCCCTACCCTTAAAGAAATAAAACCCATGGAAGAAAAATTTATAAGAATAATGACAGGTTAACTGTTGTATCAGATCCTAGGTACAGGAGGAATACAGAGGACAAAGGAGGATGGCAAGAGGAGGAGACAAATTGTACCAGGGAAATCTTCCTGGTGAATAAGAAGTCTTTAAGAATAAATGGGAACTAGCCAGAGCCCCAAGGGGAAAGCTTGCTTTAAGTAGGGAGAGCAGTGTATGCAAAGAGGGCTCTATAGCTCTTGGTACATTTGAAGATAAGTAGAGAATGATAATCTCCCTGGATGTGGCTTCAGAACATAGATACCTCGTAAGATGTTAAATATCCAGTTTACAGCTAGGTATCATCCATCAGACTGCATGCTTTCCCGCTGACATATCAGAAATACCAGGGCATATTGGAATCAAAAAGATGTACGTAGACATCGAAGCCCCATGATGTCAAAGTTATTTGTGAAAGGCACTTAACGCTTTAAATACTGATTAGGATGCTGCTGCTGCTTTCCATTCGTGACATCATGTTTAAGTAGACATTGGTCAAAGGAAACATTCAAGTGGCCTAGAAATCACATTGTTAACAAGAGGAAAGTCAAAGATACTTATCATGGAAAAGTAATTACTGAGTATTGGCATGAGGGTGAGGAATGGGGTTAGGAGGAAGGGGGTGGAAAGGCCAAGACAAATTGGTATCTTCAGCTGCCTTTCGGCTTTGAAATCATGCTCCTTTTAAGTGGTAGTCTGGGTAAATTTCTCTCCTTCTTCCATCAGAACCTTTTGTAAATACACCAACTTTAGCTTACAAAAAGTCTCACTCCATTTTATACATCTGCCAGATCCAAAACAGTTTTATCTGATGATTGATTATTTTGTAGCACATCTTCTAATGTTTGCTGCTCTGACTCATCTGACTTAAAGAAATGACACTGTCTGGGTGCATTTCTCTCCTTCTGTTGATGTAAGCAAAGCTAAAGAAGCAGACCATTTCAAACAGCAAATGCACGTGGTAACTTCTGCTTCTTCTGATAAACATTTCTTAGTCAATCAAGGATAGCTTGTACTAAAGATTAAATGATGACTGTATATCGCATAGCAGAGGACTATTAGTGCAATTTGGGCCAGTTAATGGATTTTGCTTTTACTCTGTCTTTCTTTTATACTCTAAACTACAATCTCCCTGTTTTTTTTTTTTTTTAAGGAGCTGGCATGATATATGCAATTTTTTTCCTTCTCCTTTTCTGTCTTAATTCCTTTTCCAGGATTCCTTCTTCAATATGCTCTTTGTCAGTAAGGTTTAGCAAGCCTTTATTGAACACCTACTGTATGCCTGTATGCTTGAAATACAGCAATGGAGTTTTGACAATTACTGCCTTCTGGGTATGTGTTGTAGAAGAGACATTTTTCAGAAAAACAATCCCAGGGGATTATGCCATATATTGTAGCAAGAACAAATTATAGACAAGACTCCCCATGGGAAGGGAAAAGGTCAGGGAAGGTTTTCTGAAATGGGTGTTCCCTTAGCTCAATCCTGAAAGATGAAGGATAATGAAGGAGCAAATATTGAATACTGTATTCCAGGCACTGTAAATTATCACTTTTTAACCTGACAATCCTCTGAATACGTACAAATGTTACTAGCATTTTACAAATGTGCAAACTGCATTCACAGAGGGAAATGATTTACCCAACAAGTGTTCAGACTTGGGTTGCAACTTCCAAAGTAATCCTCTCTGCTAAAGTATTCTGCTCCCTCTCCTAATAGGGGCAGACAAGGAGAAGATGAGGATGAGCAAGGGTGCAGGTATCTTAGGTAGAAAGGAGGGTGGGTGATAATTCTGAATGTCACGCACAACAACATACCATTGACAAATGGCCTACGTTGCAACGTTAGGATGCCTAGATGAGTTGACCCTGAGCTCTGGGGCAATGTGAATGCCTCCGTGCGCCTTCTGGTCATTATCACTGCCCCACATCCTCCTCCTATGCCTCAAGGCAGGACCCCCACAGACATGGCATATAAATGCACCTTTTGGACACAGTCTTGAAAAGCTGTGCCTGGTGTGATCATAATCAGTAATCATGGGCTTTTAGAGAGAAGCTGGAATGCAAAAGCCTTTTGGGAAAATCTCTTTAAGACAAAAAGAAATTATGGCACAGAGAGTGGAGTACTTGCCCAAAGTCAAGGTCCAGAATCTAGTCTCCAGCATCAGAGCTCAAAGCAATTTCTATCTCTACCTTGGCAGCACTTCCTTCCTGACCCAGGAAGATATTTATGGATGTAGAAAGGGAAAATACCCTAGTATGTGGCATGGGAGCTTAGGTCAAAATGCAGGTTTGGGAACTTTACATTCCACTCCTGCAAGTCAATAAAAACCATCTGCATCTCCCCAATTCATTGAGCCAGTCATGGAAGAACCTTCATTTGCATCTTACTCTTCCTCATGTGCCTCATCCAACTCAACACAAAGCCTTAACTGCCACTTTCAGAACACACTAGGTCTTCTTCCTTTCTTTGCTGCCACTGCCTTAGCCCCAGTTAGCAGCTTCACCCTCCTGGGAACCTACAACAATCTCCTAATCAGTCTCTTGCATCCATTCTTGCTCCACACTGCAGCCAGTGGATTCTTTGTCAACAAATCCAATCAGATCACTTTTGTTTAATAAAACCTTCAATAACTGCTTAGTTCCTGGGATGCTAAAACAAATACTATACAATGGATTGTCTTAACACCAGGAATTTATTGACCATAGTTTCAGAGGCCAGAAGTCTTGCTTCCTCTAAGGATCAGTATCTTTTGGTTGGCCAGCAATCTTTGGGGTTCCTTGGCTTTTCCATCACGTGGCAATGCACATGGTGGAGTATTTACCATTCTCTTCCAGCTTCCTTTCACTGCCAATTCTGGCTGCTCCCCGTGGCTTCTCTGGCTGTGCCCAATGCCTTTGTATATCAGGACTTTGTCCGTATTGGATTAGGGCCCTCCCTCATTCAGTGTGGACACAACTTAGCTAATAACATCCTTGAAAAGGCCCTATTTACACACAGGTTCACACTCCCAGGGCCAAGGGTTGGAGTATGAACATGCCTTTTGTGGGGAACATGATTCAATTCCCAACACCGCCCATATGCCTTCCCAGTACTGATGATTAATAGTCAAGGTAATTGGAATACAGAACTCTCTTAAATACAGTTGTCCAAACTGTAGATTGTTTGCAAAGCACAGCAGTATCAATCTTGAATACATTTCTAATGGTTCCTCTGGATTACAAACACATTCAAATGTGCCTGTTCACAAATTTTAAAAAGAATGTAAATGTATGCACATACAAATATTGAAATAGCCTTCTGTGATGTGTTTAATAAGCCAGTCTCTCAGTCCACACAACACACAAACTCGAATTAGAAATCAGAAGCAGGACTGTCATTATGCATACCTGCATACTTCATTTTAGGAAATTCATATGTTTTAGAAAAGTGGTCTGTATACTACCATTTTGTAAATTGAATTATATTTTTAAAGCACTAAAAGAGGTAGCTATTTTTACCTTTAGAAAGAAACCTCTTGTAAAGCGTAGGATCTTTTTTGTAATGTGAATAAATCGGCATCATTAAATTTACACTGTAAACAAGGGACATTTGTACCATGCTTACCTTCAAGACTTTCTCAGATGATCTATCTGTATTTGGCTCTGGGTTTCATTCCTTCAGCTAGTATTTATCAAGCATTTACTACTCATATATTCATTCTACAAATGTTTACTGAATAAATGCCCAGCACTGTTATATGTTCAGGGTTCAGAGGTGAACAAGAGAAATTACGTACTTGGCCCTCTGAAAGCTTGTACTCTAGGAGCGTGATGTGACCAATAGATAAGTGAATGAAAATACATAACACAACTTCAAGGAGATACATTTTGTTATGAAGAAGATTAAAGTAGTCTAAGAAAATAAAAAGTAATGGTCTACAGGGGATTGAAGTTTTCAGTGGGTGTTTCTGCTGATAGGAGAGCCCGGGAAAGCCTTGTAAATATGTAAAGTGAGGGGGCCAGTCATGAGAAAGACGGGGGAACAGTGTTCCAGTCCAGGGAAACAGCAAATGTAAAGATCTTGAGTCTGGAGTACACTTGTGTTGAACAGTAGCAAGAAGCTCAACGCGGCTGGAGTAATCAAGCGAGAGAGTTGAAGGCAATGTGGTCAGAGAGACAGGCAGGAGATATCTCATGTTGCTCTTTCTAGGTTAGGGAGAGAAGGTGTGTCACAGAGCAACTGTTCTCAGCACCAGAAGGGGACAGGAAATGAGCGACATTGTGCCCATATCCTCAATAAATGTAGAGACTAGAAGGGGAGGAGCAAAAGATGAAGCAATAAAGTGAGTTGAGGAAGTGCACAGAAATATGTCAATGGATCTTAGCTAACAGGCTGGGTGGCATTGGAGATGGAATAAGAAATATTTTACAGAGCATTTTATTTTGGGTGAATGGTCCGGGAATCGAACCCGGGTCTCCCACATGGAAGGTAGGCATTCTAACCACTGAACTGCGCATGCACCCTTTACAGAGCATTTTAATGTAATATTTTGGTAGAATAGAAAATGTAGGTGATTGAAATGCATTACCAAGCACACCAAAAATGCTAAACTAGTTATGAAGTTTAGTTGGTATACCCCTTTTCTAACACACTTGAATTACACTGCAGAACCTCCTTCTTCTCAAAGCACTAAACTAACAAACTTTAACACGCAAGGAGTGCTTTGTCTGTGGCAAGCACTATGCCATGGATTTTATAGATATTAGTTCATTTGGTGTTCAGAGCCTTATAAAGCAACTACTGATATCACTCCCATTAGATAGATGAGAAAACCAAAGCATAGCAAAATTAAGTACTTTTCTCAAGTTACCAGTCAGTAATGTGATCCAAATCATTGTGTTTATGCGTTTTCTGAAGATGATATTCATTTAAAAACTCAGATTTCTTTCAACTCTGTTTTTCATTTTGGGGGATATTCATCATTTGAAAAATAAAAAACATCCTGAGCACCTACTTTATGCCCGCTCCTGAGCTCTATACCAGGAATATGTTGATGATATCTATATGATCCCAGGTCTGTGCTGTATGAATTTAAAGCTTGATGACACTTATGTTTCCACAGTGAGTTTTTTAAAGAACCAGGTAGCTTAAAAGAGAAGGAAAGAGTAAAATTCATACTCCAGATGGTTTGTTACAAATGGCATAGTAGTGAGGCCTCTGGAGCCTTTGCCCTTTAGATAGACAGCCCTTTCACCCAAGGAATATTCTGGCTGGAATAGTGGTGGGAATCCACAGGAACTGAGCAGAGGCTTCACAATCGAGGGTGAGAGGCAGGCTGTGGTTTTCCTCTGAGCAAGTGGACTCAGCCTTTGGACTCTATATGCTGGACTCTGCCATCACTGCTTTCTTCCCTTCATGCCTGCTGGCTTCTGACCCCGCAGAGGGCCTCTTGGACAGGTGGTTTTTAGTGAAAACAGACCTAGAAAACCCCAACAAAATGTCACTCTTTCCTTCAATGTGCCCCGAATGCATTGTCCTTAGAATCCACAGATTTCTGCCCATCGTGGAAAGGGATGGTTTCTAAATAGAGCATTATGTTTATATCTTCCTCTTTGTTATATCCTTCTTCCTCTCCTACCATCTCTACTTCTAAAATCCTTCCTTCCTTCCCTTCCTTGCACCCTTTCATCTTCCACCCTTTAATGAATATTCACTGTGCACCTACTGGGTTCCTGCATTGTACCTAGAGCTCTGACGAATGGAATGGCCTAAGATCTTCTCTGCCCATCTCCCTCCAATAATATCAAAATTGGGATTTGTTTACATGCTTCTCCACTGACAGAAAGGCAGGACAGTGGGATATCTTGTGATTCTAACACTAAGCATGGAATTCCAGCTCCACAACTTACCAGTTGCACAATCCTGAGCAGTACATGTCATTTCCTTGTTGCTTCTATCCTCCAGTCTATAAAATCAGGATAGCAATACATACTCTGACGAAACATTTTGAGGATTATTGGTTTTACACATAAAAGTTTTGGGGATATAAAAAAGCTGACTAAAGATGGTACTTATTATTATATTATTATTTTTGCCTCTTCTCTTTCTCTCCAACTTGGGCCCTCATGTAGACAAAAGGTAAACTTGCAGTGTTATGTATGAGGCTGAAATCAGCCTCTTATTCTCTAACCCTCTAATGTTCTAGAATATATGGTACTTAAGATGGCCCATAATGGAGCCACGGTGGAAAGCTGTTTCTGCCAGCAAGAGACTGTGTTACTAGTCCCCACTCTTCACCTTTCTCAGTATTCACACCCTTTGCCGTGTAACCCTGGAGTTTCTTTGCCTAAAACAATAAACTTATTTCTCCAACCCTTAACTTTCCATATGACCATCGGACATGCTTCGGCCTAGGCCTCCAGAGTCTGCACCTGCCTCTCCTTGACATTTGCGCCACCACCATTGCCATGGGAACAGGTAGGCTCTGAGATGCTTTCATTTTAATGAAGAAAGGAGCTTAAAGACTCTAGAACTTCAGCTCTGGAAGGACCCTCCCCAGAGCTCATCTTGGATAAGCTCCCATTTATATCAGCCAGAGAAACCGAGGCTCAGAGGAAGGGATAGCTTACCCAAAGTGACCCAATGAATTGGTGACCGATCCACGACATGAACTCAGGGCCGCTGCTTCCAAGGTTGGAACATCTAATTCTATATGATCCAGAACATGCTTTACAGTGTCAGGAGATTTTGAACTGCCATAATCTTCTTGATCAGACGTTTTACTACTAATCCCATTTATGATAAGCTTAATCTCAACAATTGTGATAATTCAAAATTGTAACATGACTCCTCTCTTGCTCAGATTTTTTAAGGTATGATAAAAGTCAGATCTAATAATTGATAGTAGCAATGAATAACTTTCCGCTATGAACCTGTGTTCCAGGTTTTAAGTAAGAGGGCAGGTTTAATCTTAATCTTTAGCAACCATCGAGGCACAGATTATAAACCCCATTTTACAGAATTAGAAACTGGATCTCATAGAGATAAAGTCTTTGCCCAAAGTCACACAGCCAAGAATCAGACACAGATCAAAGGCCTATGTCCTTCCCATTTTTCTCTGCAGAGCCAGCTGTGGGAGTTTCCACCCGGCATGCCTGATTCAGAAATCACTTGCCTCTTCCATCTTTTTCAGTGTCTTCACTCTGCTTGGGGAAGGCAAGATGGGAGTCCATCCCAATGCGACGAAACCCACTCCCTGCTTGGCTCTCGCCTCGCTTTTTACACCACTTACCAAAGGATACTTCTACAGCAGGAAGTTTTGAGAAGTTCTGGGGAGCCCAGAGCTTCTAAGTAGAAACAAGGAACTGGCTCCACAGGACCTGGCTTTCTTCAGAGTCTGAGGAGAGGCGCATCAAAGGGATGAGAGCCTGGTACCTTTGATGAAGGAACTGACAGGAAATTAACAGCCTCGTGCTGGCAAGGACAAAGACAACAAAGGGCCCCTTTGGGCGTCATCTCTGTCTGGACTGGAACAGGCAGGAAGCAGAAGGGACTGTTTAATACTGGCTCCAGAGCAATGCTGAACCGTGAACATTGGCTTCTTCCCTTGAAGATCAAAGTGAAGGAAAGGTAAAGCAAGTTAAGGTAAACATCCAAACTTTTGGCTGCCTGGCTGAACTGAATCTTTCAACTGAAGCTGTCAGTAGGCTCTTTTCTCCTTCTTTCTCTTTTCCTTTTTAAATCTAAATTGTAATCACACAGTACCCAGCCCATGAGCTTGATATGGATTTCTAAGACAGATCCTAACATAGTCATAAAAAAAATCCTCTCTGAAATGTGCACTTTGTACTGTGTCTATGTGTAGGTGTGTTTAAAATGTCACGAACTGGAATGCCTAACTCTAGTTCCCAGGAATTAATCACTTAGAAGAGTGAAAGGAGGGAATTAACTTGCTTTAACATTTTAAGGTTCTCCAAAGTAGTTGCCAAAATAGAACTTGCTGAATAGAAGTATGGTTATCTTTCCATAAGAACTTAAACTTGTTTTTTATGTTTTTCTGTCTTTAAAACTGCCTTGCAAAAGGTTTCCTCCCTGGGGCTTAGCTGCAGGTCACAGTTACTACGGGAATGAACATGTGAAAAGAAATATATGTGTTTTGCTTTTTTTGTGGCTCCGATTCAATGATTTTTAATAAATTTATGGATGCTTACAACCATAACCAATATCCAGTTTTGGAACATTTCCATAACCCCTCAAATTTCCCTCATGCCCATTTGCAATCAACCCCTGTTCACACCTACAGCCCTGGACAACCACTTTTTTCTGCCTCCTATAAATTTGCTTTTTGTGGAATTTCATATAAATGGAATCATCCAATATGTGGATTTGCATCTGGAGTCTTTCGGTTAGCATATACTCTTAAGGTTCACTCGTGTTGTAGCATTCAACAGTATGGTTTTCCTTATAGTTGCTGAATAGCATTCCATTGTGTGGATACACCACATTTTGTTTATCCATTCACCAGTTGATGCAAATTTGGATTGCTTCCAGATTTGGGCTTCTGTGAATAATGTTGTTAGGAACATTCAAGTACATATCTTTGTGTGGACATATGTTTTCAGTTCTCCTGGGAGAAATCCTAGACATGGCACTCATTGCTGAGCTGTGCAAAGGAATATGGCTGTTGCCGTACAATGGGTTCTATCTGCTCTGTGAGTGCAATGTCAGTGGAAATCTACAAAGCAAATTTCAACTTATTTTTTTTTAATTCCCTGTGGTTATCATTCATAAACTGGATGGTCCAAAGAACAACTGTTATTATTGATAAATGTTGTTAAGAAAGTAAAGGGCAAATTCAAGCCAGAGTCCAATCCCATGCTACCAGGCTCATCGTATCATACCTCCACAGTGGAACTGATTAAACTTCTCAGGGGTCAAAAGCTGTTCTAACCATCACAGATCCTGGATATCTTCTTGTGTGCATAATTAGATTGATGGTGGTTTCAGGAGTCTCTTCCCTCTTTTCTTGCGTAACTTCATTCATGAGCAGAAAAGGGTCAGCACCCACTATCACCATCACCATCACTGAGCCCCTTAAGAAAAAAAAGTGGGGGCTTTCGATCACCAAGATGAAGTCTGATACAGACGGTTGCTCACAAAATCTTCTAACTTCTGTCTTTGTTTGAGTCGTGCTTATTTCCAGAATAATATAACAGCAAAGGCCTGCAACAAAGCTGAGCGACACCATTGCCCCTTGCCCTCTGGTGAACTACAAAGTCCCCAGCCAATGAAAAAGCAAGAACCCATCTCAGTGTTGACTCAGTTGCTGTCATGCCACAGTTAAGAAAGTCTCCTTCCCAGATCTTGTGCACTAAGCCCCTAATAGTGACCCTACTTTGTCTTTTTTCATAATAATAATAATAAATTCTCCATATCTGGGCAGGATTTGGACGCCATTTTCTGAACATGCAATGTATGTGGAAGCATAATTTAGCATGACCAAAGACTGCACATGCTCAAAACCAATTCTTTGAAACCCTCCTTGAACTCTTTGGAAATCTCCTTGACTCCTTGCCACAACTATCTGCACGTGTATCCCCTAAACCACTATTAAAGAAATCCCACTCACTTCTCTTCAGAGAGAAGGTGCTGTCTGGACACGTGTCCACCCTTTTCCATTCTTTGGCCAAAGAATAAGGTATTGCTTTGCTTTACCGAACCTGGTTTTGTTCTAATGGTGCCAGCACCCTGAGACAGCAGGCACGCTTTGCAGGGTCGGGCCCAGAGAGGATTGGTGATATTTCGGGGGCGGCCTGGGACAGAGCCAAAGTGAAAGTTTTAGGACTAAGAGCAGACAAGTGACAGATGAAAAAGCAGGGACAAAGAAGCTGAGAGAGGAAGCCAGGCAGCGCTGTGGAAGGGACTCAGAGGGCCAGAGACCAATCGAAGCAGACAGATGGAAGAGGCAGGCGTGCCTCGGCAGTCCCCAGCGCCCAACATGTGTGTGGCGAGGGTGAGGGGGCTCTGGGGTCCAGAGGCCTGTCAGGGGTGAGGAGGGGCGGAGGGGCAAGGCAAGTGGGCAGCTGGAAACTTAGCGCCCCAAACCCTTCCCCGGCGGAGGGACGGGCAGTTTAAAGCCGCGGTCAACCGAGTGTGGCAGACACACAGGACGCCGGCAGGTCACGGGCGCCCGTGCCGCAGCACTGCGAGTGGCGGGAAGGAAAGTGGGCGAGGCGCTGGGGAGCCTAGCAGCCGGCTGTAAGCGTGGTGGGTAGCACGGGGCACCTCCCACTCCCCTGCACGTGCCCGGCGCCACGCGGAAACCCCCGGAGCTCCGCGCGCCCGCCCACCGGGGGACAGACGGCGAAGAGCGTGAGGGCGGGCTCCGGCCCGCTCCTCTACTCTCCGGGCACTCCTGGTCCCTTCCCCCTGCGCGTCGGCTCCGAGGTTTTTCTCTTTCTCCTTCGCCTCTGTTTCCGTTAACTCCTCTACCCTTCTCCCCTCAAGCCTTTTCCGTGCGCTTTCCTCCAGTGCCCTGGCCTCCGTTCCGCGTTCTCCTTCTCCCACTCCCTTCCTGGGCTCGTCCCCCGTTCTCATTTCCCAGCCTCACCCTCCGCCCATTTACTTCTTTTCTCTTTCCTCCACCTCCCTCCCAGCCCCCATCCCACCCCGGAAACTTGTCCCAGGTCAGGGTACCCACGTACGCCACTGTTGTTCCCCCCCGCCCCCCACTCCTGGGATCACAGTGGATGCGGGGCCCGCCGCCGACGCCCCCCATGCCACAAGCCTCCCGTCCAGTCCCTGGTGCGTTTCTGCAGCCCGGGCTCCGCCGGCCCTTTCCCCAGGGTCCAGCGGGGGCAGAAAGCTGGCCCAGGGCTCTTCCCCGCAGCGGATCCGCGGTGGAGGCGTACAGGGGAGGACAGGACCGCGAGGTGCGGCGCTCCTTCCCGCGGAACCGCCTCTCCGCACGCCGGGGCCGTGCTGGGTCTGCGGCTACCGGGGACGCGGGGGGCAACAAGTGACGCTACCTGCGGGGGCCACCCATACCTGGCTTGAGCCGGAGCCAAGGCATCCCCTAAAGGGAAGCCTGTCAGACCCTGTCCTAGCCCTCCCCACGTCGGTCCGCAGACCGGGGAGGGGGTAGAGAGACATAGAGCAGAGATCCGTGGCTCCAACCAAGTCGGCAGACCCCTCCCCCTGGTTTCGCTACCCGCCGCCCCAAGCAGAGTTTGAAAGGGGTGGGGGCAGGGCGACAGCTGCGGACGTGGACGGATCTTCGGAAGGTGGGATGGTGGAGTGAAAAAGCATAGGATTCGCTCCCAAATTCCTGAGTGCTTTCGCGCTCGGGCGACGCTTCCCCTCAACACAACAACTCGGCTGGCGGGCCGAGAGCCCAGCCTGACCAGCTGGAGCGGATTTGGGGAAAGGAGATAAAACGGGGCTCCCAGTCTCTCCCCAGCCTCCCTCCCCCGCACCCCCTCCCCTCACCCCCCATTAGCTGTCTGTCCCTGGAGCCCAACTTCAGTCACTCCAGACTCTGGGCCGCAAGGGAGCCGGAGCGGCCCGGGACGGGAGGGGCGGCCGCGAATCCAGGGGTTGGCACCCCCGGAGGGGGAGGGGCGGGACGGGGTCGGCCCCAGCGCCCCGCGAGGCCCAGCTCGCCGCGTCTCACAGTCTCCGCTACTCTCCGCCCCCCGCCTTTTCCTTCCCTCCCCGCGGCGGCCTCCGTCCTCCTCCGCCTCCCCCCACCCCCCCCACCCTCCCGCCACCTCCCTCTGGTTTCTCATTCCTGCCACTAGCGCTCTCGGCGGCTCATTCCGCGGCCGCCGCCAGCCGAGGGGAGCGTCGCGGGCCGAGGAGCAGTTGCCGCGGGGGCCGCTCGAAGCCGCCACCGACTTGTGAATGGGACCCGGACTGGGGTCGGGGCTGACACCGCTGCGCTCGCCTCGCGCCAGGGACCGACTGCCCGGAGCTCGCGCCCAGCCGCAAGGGGCCCAGGTGAGGCGCGTCGCCAGCCCCTGGATGGGGCTCCTTGTGGAGGTGGTGGGGGGGGCTCCTCTGGAAGGGAATGTCGGTGGAAGGGCTCCACTGATGCAGATCACAAAAAGGGATGGGAGGAGGTAAGAGGAGATTTATTTTAAAAATCAGAAAGGGAGAAGGGAACCAGCTGTGGGCGAGGGCAGTGCAGGGGGCAAAGGCGCCAGATGTGCGCTCCAGCCTCTCTCCCCCACTCCTCCCTCCTTTGAGGTCTGCACCTAGGCCGCGGGAGAGGGGCGTTTGCACCCTGCCGGGACGAGAGCCTGTAGAACGCAGCTCCGGACGCCCCGACTGCGCCGGATCAGGTCTCGGGGGGAAAGTCGCCCCCAGCGCAGCGCCCGCCCGCCGGCGCTGCACCTCTTTGCGAAAGCGGCACCACGACCGCACTCTGCGGGATTTCTTACTGTCTTAGAGCTCCTTGCTCCCCGCCGAGAGCTTCCCTGGGCTCAGTAAAGACCGCCGGGGAAGCCCGGGAAAACCGAAAGAACCGAGCCGAGGGCGGCGATTCCCTGGCACTTTTAATAGCGTGGGCTTCTGTCCGTTGACTGCGGCTCTGGAGCTGCTGACTGCGGTGCGCGCCCCAGCCCTCCAGCCCGAGTCCCTCCAGGAGCTGTGGGGGCGGGTGTCAGCGGGCGCCAGCCAAGGGGTAAGACGGCCAGCCGCTCGGACTCGGGCTCGGCTCGGCGAAGCTGCCAGGGTCCACGCTAACTTCGCGAACCCAACCCTCCCTGAAGTCTGCGCCACCTCCAGAGCGCACCAGACCATCAGGTCTCCGCACGCATGGCCTCCCTCCCTGAGCTCTGCCCGGGAACGTGAGCCGAGTGGTGGGGAGCCCAGAGAGCCCGGCGGGATGGGGAGGGCCATGAGGAGGGCACCCCTTTGGCTCCCAACCCGGGCGGAGCTGTAGGAGGGCCCGCCTCGCGCGGAGAAGAAAAGAGTCCCTGGAGAAAGTGGGTCGGAGAGGCCCGCGGGTCCGGCCTCCTTGTCCCTTTCTTCCAAGGCCCTGGTTTCGCCGGGGGCTCCGCGCCTGCTTCTCCCGGGTGAAAGGTTGTCCAAGATGCTCGAAGCCCTGTAGCTTTTATTGATAATGCAGCAGGAATTTCACGGGCCATCGCAGTGCTGTTAAGAAATTGCATCTTTTAATTATTTAATAATGCCATCCCTGCATGACGACGGGTCATCCCTAAGGAAGGGGGTGGGCGGTTGTTCCTGAAACCCTGCTGCTTGAGGCTACAGATTTGTTTAAAGTCTTCGCTTCCGATTTCCCCTAAAAAAAAAAATCTTCAGATGGTTCTTTTCGTGTTTACTCCTTCCTGACTATTTTTATCGGCTTAATATGAGGTAATGAGTTAGTTTTCGGTTTAATCAGAGGGATGCCCCGATAATTAATCTGGAGAGCTAATGGATCAATTTTTTAAAAATCACTTGGGCTTGCAGCGGACGTCGGTAGTTTTGCGGGGTGTCTGGATTTCCCGGTTACGGGAATGCAGACGTGTTTTCGGGAGCAAGGATCCGCCAGCAGCGCCCCAGCACGTTTTCGAGGCTGGGTTCTGAGCGCCTAATGCGAGGGAAGAGAAGAGAAGAGGCTGGCCTGCATTTCACTAATCATGGACTTTTTTTCCTGTTAATAAAAACATCGGTGCGGACACCAGAACACAGAGGTTGTCACTGCTTAACCCCTCTTTGCAGGGAGCCTGGTCTTCTTGTAGAACAAAGGAATAAAAGTTGCAAAACAAAGGGCCAGAGTTGGGGCCAATACCAGAGAGGCCCTGAAGCTTCCAGTCCCTAGAGTTCCTTAATTATGAGCCCTGACTCAAAGTTCCAGAGTTTGCCAGTGGGCCTTGGAATTCGAATCTCTGCAGAACTGAAATCCTGCCTACCACAAAGGAATGTGAGTAGTTTTCTGGAGAGACCAGGGAAAGGCATCTGAGAGGCCAGGAAACTTTGCCTGGTGAGAATTATCCATATGCTATGTTTTTAAGACATTGCAAATTAATACATTGAAATGTCTTACAGCCACGCTTTCATATTAAGTAGCATCATTATTTTACTTATTTCAGAGTCTGCCTAAACTGACCATTTCATGACACTGTTTGAAAAAAAGAAAACTGTACAAACCACCCCTCACCCTTAGCGATTCCCTGAAAGGACAGAACGAACAATCTGTCCAGGCCCCAGACATGTAGATATGCTCAAAGTGGACTTATTGCTTACTAGAAAAATAGAATTTTAAAGTATTTCTAATTGGTGCAGTGGACCGTCTTGATAGTACTTCAGAACTTTCATTATGTCCAGCATTCTTATCAGAATACCAGAGAGAAACATGGCTAGAAGCCTAAATTCTACTTTCAATTAAAATGCAATCTTTTGTTAATTTGAAAATTAAAAAAAAAGTTACAACTATTTTTTATGATTAAAGTGCATGCTTCTTCTTTGTAGCAGTGGCTGAGAATGTTTATGTTTATTTGTTTATTCATAGGAGGAGGGGGCTTGAAAAGCCACACCATGATTTGGGGATATAAGGATCAATTTCATGCTCCCTTAATGCCCTTGTCTCCATAATTCATGGTTTTTCTTTCACTTTGAATAGAATTATAAGGCTGCTTTGTTAAGATTCGGGTTTGGGTACCCTCATATGGGAAACGCCATGACTCTGACCTCAAGGCCTGATTTACAATACCAAAGTTACAATCCTGTGAGCATGGTGGGTCTCACAACCTTGCTTGTGAATTCCTGAGACTTACAAAGTTGGTGCTTCATGTAAACTTTGATCTGTTATATTCGGATCTATTTTCAGAACTATCCAAAGGAGATCTGCAAATCTGATTTTAGTCTTTATTTTTGATTCATTCATTTAGGTAGATGTTTAAGAAGCATATTAATGCCATTTAAGTTTATTTTATGTTGATTTTATCACTTCGACCCTAAGCATACCATTCATTATTGAAAAGGTAATAATAATAATACAGTGATCTATAGAGTTTGAAGGTAGGTAGCAAACCTTCTTGTCCTGTCAACTTTGCAGACTGATTGTGAATTCCTAAGGACTTTCCTGGAAAATATGAGCACTGTGTAAGTTCCCTAGCCCATGATTTAAGAGACAGAAATGGGTTTGGGGATACATTTTCCCCTTGTGAAATTGGTCATAGTTTCATAAAAAAGTTCCTAATTTGTCAAGACCTCTTCCCGTTCTGAGTTTGTCACGCATTGAGGATATAAACTTTTCCAGCCCAAAGTTATTACCCCAGAGTGCGTAAATATCTTTGGCTTACACAAAATCATGATTTAGTTGATCAGAGTGGGAAACATCAACAGGTCTGTTAAAAAAGAAAGAAAAAAAATCAAGCTGGAGAAAGTTGGTCAAATGCTGCTGTACCAGTAAGAGTAGGATCAGCTTTTCCATCAGGATTACTGTGATAGCCCTCCACAGCCTCCTCTAGGAACAGGAAGGACTAAAGCAAACACTTGAGAAGGATAATTAGACATCTTTCTGCTATAATTTTTCCCTGACATGGAAAGCCTTGTGCCTCTCTGGAAATGGACTCCGTGGAAGATTGCACTTCTAGCCACTAGAGGGCAATGGCGCCCTTTTCCAACTTTCTGTATGGGCCCATCTGCTTACGAGGGAACCATGAAAAGCGGTTTTGTTATCACCAGCCGTGTCTGGCCCCCTCCGGAGACACCAAATTCAATCTAGCTGTGGTTCAGGCTACTGCTTGAGCAGTTTGTCAGGATTAACATCTTTCTAGTCAGTGGATCCCATTACCTTCAGCTTCTTCGTCCCACCTTGGAGTTTACTAGAAAGTAGGAAAATGTGACTTGAGATTGTCTGAAGCGGAGTTTGAGTGGGGGCTGGGCTGCACAATAGACAAGATCTGCTCTCACAGAGGCCATGATCTGGGGAAGATTTTCTGTCCTTTTTTTTCTGGAAGAAAGAGCATCATTTCAGACTCCCAGGGTATGGGGGCAGTAAGAGGAAGGGATGGGAATGCATAAGAAAAATATTATAAGGCTGCGATCCCTGCCTGTTCTTTCAAGAGGGTTTGAAAGTGTTTGCAAGACATTTCTAATGTGCAAAAAAGAGTAGCAGTTGAATCTTCGGTAAACACTTTGGGGCATGGAGTTTTACTGTAACAGTAAATGCCTTACTATTATCTTTAAGCCATTCTTGCTATTGCTGTAGAAAATGCAACTTTAGCAAAGAGTAAAATTTAATTCAAGACTGGTCTGCATTTACTGTAGTTTAATCATTTGATTTTTTTTTTTGCCTCCTCAGTGATATGGAAATTATTGCTTGTGATAAAATTGCATATTTTGGGCTGCACAAATTTTTTTTTTTTTTTTTTTTTTTATTTTTTATTTTATTTTTATTTTTTTAAAGGGAGGAAGGGAAGGAAAGACAGAGAAGGAAGGAAGGATGGAAGGAAGGAAGAAAGGGAAACATCTTTAAACATTTTCTTGTTTTATTATATTTTGTTTGTTTTGTTTTGTTTTTTTATACATGGGCTGGGGCCGGGAATCGAACCGGGGTCCTCCGGCATGGCAGGCAAGCACTCTTGCCCGCTGAGCCACCGCGGCCCGCCCTGGGCTGCACAAATTTATATTTGTTACCGTTTGATAGCATCATTATGAAAGTTCAGAACAAGAATGAGAAAAAGAAACTAATGCTATATTATAATTAAAAGAAAAGCTCTTTTAAAAATATAAGTACTGTTTTAAATGTATACTTACTTGTATTTTCTTTAAAACTGAGCCCCTGGTGAATCAGCAGTGGAGCTTTTGCAGCTCTGAGCTGTGCTGGAGTGCGTAGACAGCTGACGAAGAAGGAATCAATGCAAATGGATTATGGGAGGGAGTATTAAGTAACTCAGCGGAAAATAAGACAAAGTGTTTTGTAAAACGATGTTCACTCACAGACAGTTTATTTAACTTAAAAAATAAGGTACTTTTCAATTTTAACTGCTTGTAAATGATGTGCATTTGTTAGAACTGGAGGCACATTTTCATTGTTATTTGGTTTAATTAGTTGTCAGTTGCAGAGTTGTGGGATTCCTATTGAGATAAAGCACGTCCTCGTGCCTGCGTGGTCAAAGTTTCTTCTCAGACTGAGACTCTCCTACACGGTGATACTAAGCTAGCAGGAGGAGAATAAGAGAGAAAAGAGGGAATGGGGAAGGGGAGTAAAACAGAGTGTGAAAGAGACGTGATTCTGTTTCTCAGGGCAGGCTGAACACTCGTGCCCTCCCCTCCCCCTCTTAAAAAATCATTATTTAGGCCACGCTGGACACCGAATGGAGAGAGTGGGTGTAACCAGCCAGGCCACTGTATACTGTGGCAGGTCCCTATTCTGTACTTCTGGCCCCAAGCGCTCCTCAGACAATGCTTTTAATAAGCTCTGCCTTCTTCTCCCTTTTCCTGGTGATACAGGTAAAGAGAGCCTTTACCCTCTCCACCACTTCTTTCATTTGCCAGAAACCCTCTTGATGGGGTCCCAGACCAGGTGGTTTCCACAAGCTGAGGTTCCTTGTCCACATTCCGTTCTCTTGGAGAAGATGGGTTGGGCCCCGGCTTAGTCCCAGCTCAGAGGATCACCTAACGACAATGGGGTGGGTGTGGCTGCTCCCTGGTCTTAGCTGAAGACAAATAGAGGTCTCCTTTGGGCTTCACTGGGCTCAGTCAAGAAGAGCAAATGAGAATTTAGTGGGCATCCCTGCTGTCGATGCTGTTTCATCCTTCTCTATAAGAACCTGCGTGAAGGTGGCATAGCAGATCAAATCTGGGTGTGCCCACCTCCCTGTCGGTCCTCTCAAAGGTTTTGCCCGTGAACACGTTCTGGAACATTTAGGCCTGTTTCCCTCATCCCTGAGGCTTGGACCAGTTCTTCCAGTTGGCAGAGTGGGGAGCTAGGGGGAGGGGGAGGCGTGCTAATGCAGACTTGGAGCCATGACTTCATTTAAAAGTTTGATATTTTGCTCAGCATACATTTTTTAACCTGAGTTTTAATTCTTAAAAGAATATTTATCTTGATGACTGAATTTTGGGGGCATCTCCTTCAATTTTGTGCCCGAGGTGAATGCCTTGCTTGCCTTACCTTCGTTCCACCCTGTTGCACTGTTTTGTTTTCTGAATTCCAGCTCTGCTGTGTACAAGGCATGTGCTCAGTCATCTCTAAGACTCAGAAGCCTCATCTGTAAAATGGAGCTAATACAGACATCGATGTCGTAGGATTATCGTGACTATCAAATTTAGCACAGACTAGTTCATAGCACAGAATTTAGCACAGACTAGTTCATAGCGCACATTCTATAAATGCTCAGGCCATTTGTCCTCTCCGAAATAAACCTGGAGTTTGGATTTACAGATTACCAAGTAGCAGTTCTTCCTTAGATGCATTAGGCCAAAATCCTGCACTGAATATGCTTTGGATTAAGGCCTTTTCCAATTAGTGATGACTTGTTTATTAGCACCTGCCTTTTAAAAATTATTTCATAAGTTTAAGTGATGCATCTCTCTTCCATTTAAAATATTCAAGAGGCAGTTGAGGTTGTAGAGATAATCGTTGCTTTTGAAAAGTGCTCCCTCCTTCTTCTCTTTGCTTTTTTCCCCTCTGTTCATTTTGCACAGGGGTCGGTGTGCTAAGTTACCCTGAAGTGATATCTTCTTGGGAAGGTTTGCTAAGCGCTGGATGTTGAGATATTCCTTGCAGGTTTGCCTTCACTTCAAAGGGGCTCATCACTATTCCAGATTTGCTTAAATGATAATTAGTCTCCTGATAAATCATCTCATTTCCAGAATATTTCTGTTGTTGTTCAGGTAAATGCCGTCTAAGGGGTTTTAAGGGACTTGATGGGGCTTCAGCAGTGACAGTTTTAACCTGTGACAGCAGTGCCCTTGAGGGAGGCCCAGTCTTGTCTTGTGTTCTTCCTCCTGCCCAGGCGAAAGCGCAGGGAATTGGCACTGTGTTAAAAGTCACAGTCCGCCTCGCGCAGCCCTTGATGATCGTCCAAGTGTTTTCACACCCCAAATCGCAGTCAGGCGGGGCTTTCCACAGCTCCTGGACCTTCCAGGGTGTCCTGCTGCTTCCCATCTGCGGCCGTCTTATATCATCTGTTTCTGCCCCAGGCCAGCTTTCCTCCCTGGGTGCGCCTGATGATGGAAGGAAATAGCTGCACGCGTCAGCCTGGGAAGGAGAAGGGGGAGAGAACTAACTTTTTGAGATCCTACTACGTGCTGGGCCAAGTACCTCACCTATTCCATCCAACCGCCCATGAGAGCAGTAGTGTTATCTCTATTTTACAAGTGGGACGAGAAGAAAATGGCTCTAAAGGAAGATTCCAAACCCTTGTCTAAACTCCCAAGTCTGGGAAGAGGTGACACTGGGTTTCCTAGCCTGTTCTCATGTCAAATGCTCTTCAGTTTCCCACTTTGTGTAATGCATTGCTACAGGCCTGGGGGACAAGGGGACAGGGCTGCAGTAGCCAGACAGAAGAGCTGAGCTCAATGCAAGACCCCGTGTCCCTCCAAGATCTCCAGTCTTATCCATTAGAGGAGCACCTGAGACCTTCTCCTGCTCCTCTCTCCGCAGGTCTTCTCTTTGACAGTGATTGACAGCTTCTTACATGTCCCAATGTCAGGCTGCTAACTGCCTCTCAGGGAACCCATGACGTGGTGATTCATTAACTCCATTCATTAAAATGCCACATTGTATGAAGAGCTAAAATACCCGTCTTTTGTAGCTTTTTCCCACTGGTTGCTCTTGACCCCCACCCATCACTTTTTCCTTCTCCTGACAGCCCTGCAAATATTTCAAGACTGGCACCAGATAATAGTGAAAACCCAGCATTAATTGCTCACTTAGCTTGTTTCAAGCACTGTGCTAAGAGCATTACACAACATGAGATGGTAAAATTTTTGCCAGCATCTTACTGGGGAGAAACATACGTTCCCATTGTCCTATAGGTGATAATAGGCAAAGCGAAGATTTCAACTCAGGCTTCTGACACCAAAACTTCAAACTCAGGCTTCTGACACCAAAATGTAACCACGGCTTCAGGCAGCTCTCAGCATTCCCTTGAATTTTCCTGCTAACCCTACAAAATACTGTCTCCAAGCCTCTCATCCTTCTGCTTCTATTCTATTTTGTCACTGTTGTCCTTAATGCAAAGCACCTTAAATCAGATTCCCTATTGCAGATAAAGTCTAACAACTGCACAATAATTTTCACCCACTACTTCCTAAAATGGTGACTGGAGACAGTTTTATAATGTAGAACTCTCAAGTATCAGATGCATAAAATTATCGACTGGGTTACCTGCTATCCCAATCCCCCTTCATTGAGAGGTGAAGTTTCAGGGAGAAATCCTGACTTTCTTAAAATCACACAGTCATTTAGGGACCAGATGGATCAAGAACTGAACTGTCTTGACCCTTGACTCAATCTTTTCTATTATTTTCATGCAAAGGTCCCTCCACTCACATACCCCCATATATATATTCATGGCTGGTTCTTATATAAACATGTCCTTAGTTCAAGGATATGCATAAATCTAAATTCTGTTATATCCTTGGGCAGTTGAGTTTTGAGACCTAAATGTGGAACTTTGCATGAATCCATACTTGTGAGTAATCTGTGGCCAGCCAATCTAGTATCATTTGATAATATTTTGCAAAATGTACCGTTTGAGCCCAGACTTAAGCTTTGTTTTACTTTATATTCGCTTACCTTTAATATCACCATTCGTAGATCCTGTAGCTCATGGTGTTAGAATGTAATCCTCACCTTGCCAGTCTCAAGCCTCCATAGAGCATCTCTCGCAGCTTTCAGTTCAAATGCCGCTTCACACATTCCTATGTCACCTACTCAGTGTAAGGCTCTGGGCTGAACACAGGGAATTAGTCAAATTGCAGTGTTTTCCTTCAGAGAGTTGGCAACATCAACATTGCAAAAAATTCTAGGTCTGTATACAAAATAATTGAGGATGCATTATTAATAAGCAGTAAATGTTGCAATGAAAGTGTAAAACAAATATGGTGATGGGAGTTGGGGCACAGGGTGAAGAAGCCCATCCAGTTCATTAATGAAGGATACTCCAGAGAAGGAATATCACAATTCCACTCTTACATGATTAGAAGAGACCCCAGAGGCCATGCAGAGCAATGCAATGTGCCATTGCAGGCTGACGTCGTCCCTACTGTGTGTAGGGATTGTGTCCTGGTTGCAGCTTGTGCACCACTGACCATATGGAGCTCATTACCCCCTTTGACAAACCATTAAGACACGCAGACCCTACAGCTTTAGAAATGCTTCCTTATTTTTAGTCAAACTCCATCTCTCCAAAGGTGGTGTTGCTTGAGCTGAGCACTTGATGTCATGCAAAATAGATGTAATTCTTCTCCCACACATCAGTTGTGCAGGATGCGATTTGTCTTTCAGGTTGTCGTCTCTCAGTTGTAAACTCCAGAATGAGCACCGTGCCATTTTTGTTCCGGCCCTTCTCAGATGGAAGGACTGAAGACCGAAATCTAGGCAGCTAGACTCTAGACAATCATCTCCCTTCTCTACACACTTCTTTTATTGCAGCCCAAGGCTACATTACATTAGCTTTTATTGCCAGCCACATCACCCAGAGGACTTACGCTCCACAGTTTATTTGTTTTTCCTCATGTGCTACTAAGTCGTATTTTCCCATCTGTCCCTGTGCACACAAGACATAATGGGGTACACTCAGTGGCGTTCTCCCAGGCTCTGGAGTCTGGCTGCTGTGTTTCCAAGCTTGGCCCTGCCACTTGCCAGCCATGCAAGCCACTTTCTCAATTTTACCATCTATAACACTGGGTTCATAATTTTATCTACCTTACAGGGTGGCTTTGATAGTAAATGATATTAATATATAAAATCCTTAAAATGGTGCATGACATAGGGTTGCTATTTATATTTCCATTACATTTTGCATTGTTAGGGCCAGTCCATTGATCTGTCTCCCAGAATATTTTTTAATTTAAATCTTTGGTCTGTTTCCCAGTACGTCTGTCATCCTTCTTATCCTCATATCATGATTGCTTTATTAAGTCATCCACTTTGCTTGGTAAAAATGACAAAACAACAACAACAACAACAAAGAATAGGAGCAGGGATATATTCTTGTTAAACCATGCAGGAATACAACATTTTAAATGTTACTCAGCCCTTGCAGTGCATATTCATCCTTCTGTTTATTGGTTGGTTGGTTGGGTTGCATAGCACTGGAATTCCCTTGCTGTGTCTGGGGCATAATCCACTGTAAGATCCTCTATAGAAAGAAGACTGAACTGTCAGAGAGTTGCTTGCCTAGCTCCTTTGGAAGCTAGCATACCAACTAAGCTCCAGCTCCACCTTCCCAAGATGTTTTAGTTGGGATTAAGTACCTTATACATGCATAGGCGCACGATCACCGGACATGTAGAATTTACTCTGGTGGTTGTGGCAATAGCTGTAGCAGCATCCAGGTCTGGGAGGCTGCAGGGAATGAGCTGTAGCCACCCATGTCCAGCCAGCCCAGTTGTCGTGTCCTCACCCACCTGGTTCCATGGCAGGATCTGTTCTGTGGTTCCTGGTGGTTTTGGGACCCTGCAAACAATGAACTACCCAATGTCTTTCCAATACATTCCCTTTGGCTTAAATCAGCCAGAGTCTCTTTCTGTTGCTTTTACTGAAGAACCCTCCCAAAGAGGCTTCATTTCCCCTGACCTGGCAAGACTGTGAAAGACCTTACCAGATGCAGCACTGAGTGAGATTTTTAAATTCCTCTTGAAGGCTTTTTAGATGTCAGTTGTCTGTCAGAAATTGGGCTGAGAAGGCTTTGCTAGAAAAGCCTGATGATACACTGAGTAGTCCAATTTGGGCTGAGCAGAAATTGGGCAAAGTATCAGGACCTGGGCAGAAGCCTAGTGATATAACTCAGTAGATGAGGTGGCATTTCCAAGAGCAGCTATTGCAGGTGGCGCAATAGCCAGGTATGTAGTGGCAAATGGTCTCTTACAAGGGACAAAGCAGGTTGTATGGAAAGTGGCCCATGGATGCAGGCCATGAGGTCAATGGAAAAATCCCAAAAGTCTTATTCAGAGGAAGCTAGAGCCAGATTCAAGAACAGGGGTCCCAGTTGGAACCCTAATCCAAGGGGAGTAGGATAGAAAGGAGTCTTCTGGAAAACATCATGAGTAAGCCAGGAACCCTGTTTGGAATATGTGGGGACTCTCTAGGCATTGATTGATGGGCACATGAAACATACCCCCAGGAGAATGGACAGTGGGCCCCAAGCAGCATGTCAGCTTCTGGAATGGCTAGCCCTCAAAACCCTCCTGGCAGGGTGGCCCAGGGACTAAGTGAACAGGTGAAAGTCATCAGTACTTGCAGCTGGACACATTGGCCCAGCAGGAAACTCACAGGTAAAAGCGACTTTCCTCATTGCTTGGTTCCATCCCACTGCAACCTGGGACAGCATTCCTCCTGCCCTTCCTTTGACAGGTATTGGCATCACCCTTCTAGAGAGCAAATTCTTCAGAAGTTCAAGATTTCAAAGCTTCTGTGGCTTGGGAGCCTGACTCATGGGCCAGGTAGCTGAACCGTCTATGAGATTTGATTTTGTGGCTGATGGGCTCCTAGCCCAGACCTGACGTGGTTGTCACTGTGCCCCACAGGATTCTCAGACTCATGCATTTCAGTTTCTGTGTGATACTTCCTGCCTGGTCTCCATGGACACAAGTCCAGAGCACAAACCAAGGGTGCCTTCCCAAACACAAGTGAGGCTGGATAGCAGGCTAGGAAAATATTCCTTTCCAACTCTTCATTGTCTCTTTATTAAAACTACATATTTAAAATCCATAAAAATATTTATATGCAATAGCAGCAAAATGATATTTAAATTCCAAAGCCATATTGATAAATGGCGTTGATTTATGTAAACAATTCTGATTCACAACACCTTCCCCTGAAATAGTCTCATAGTAAAGGGACCTATCTCTAGAACTGTCTCATTCTACTCTATGCTTCAAATATAGACACCTGTAAATACAGTTTTTGTTTTTATTATTATTTTGGGGAATGTAGAAAGAACTATATAAATGAAGTGTCACTGTTAGTATTATCTTATAATAAAAATTGCAATTTAGCAGTTAGAGCTGGGCACGCTCGCCTTCAGAGTAATGCATTGGTGATTCTTGTGCTTTATTCATTGCTAGTCCTGCTGCAAAACATTACAGGGAATCTTCAACTTCAGCAAATCTCGGAAGTGCATTTGGGAACATTAGTCAAGAGACTAATGCGGCCTGAGAGGCCATGGCTTTGAAGTGAGGGATGGTTTGTGCAGAATAATTTCGGCTGCCCTCTCTTAATAGTCCCCATTTCTGCCGAGCCCTGCATCACAAGACAGGGAAGCACCCACTGCTCATTGATTGAGAGCCATACCTTGTGTCCTGTCCTTATTGGATACATAACTTCTGTTCCATTGCAGGGATGGAAAAGGATCACCTATCAGCAAGCTTGTAGCCAATTACTGACCAATTTTCCCTAAAATTCTGCCTTGTGGTTTTCTCCCTCTATGCAGACCAGGCCAGTATGAGACTCACATTGCTGATAAATAGCTGTGTGGCCTTGGCAAGTCAATTAACCTCAGTTTCTTCATCTGTACAATAGGCTCTTTGGTCCTTTCTAGATCTAAAATGGTCTAGTTCCCAAATACTCTTCCACACATCACTTGGCGTGATACCCTCTGCTTGTGGTTTCGAAGCATTCTGTAGAAGGAATCCTGTGGACAAAATCATGGGGGTGTGAACAGACAGATTTGGATTGCCTGAGCACAGTGTGCTACACGTGAGAGTGGGACTTATGTTTGGGACCCATTGTAGAGTACCTTGAATGCCAAGCTCAAGCATTTGGACTTTATTTTCTAGACCCTGAGCACCTCAGAAGGGTTTGGAGCAAGGGAGTGACGTGTTCAAAGCTTTATTCAAAGATTTCTGGGTGGGCATTGAGAAGAACAGATTGGGAGAGGCAGAAGCTTAAACAGAGAAACCAGCAGGGAGGGAGCTTGGGCCACGATGAAGAATCAGAGCCTACGGTGGTGACATTTATGAGAGCTGATGTGTACTGAGCATTCGCTGTGTGCACACACTGTGCACAGTGCTTCCCATGAATCGTCAGATCCTTCCTCACAACAACCTCAGTGAGGTAGGAACTGTAGTTATCCCCATTCATAAAATGTGGAAACCTAGACTCAAAGAAGTTAAACCATTTTCCAGTGTCGCACTGTTAATAAGTGGTCAAGCAGGGATTTGAACACACGGAGATCCCATTTTCTTCAACACTGTGTTTTAGGGAGACAGATGTAAGAGGCTTTGCTACTGATTGTCATTGAGGAATAGGAACGGATACTTGTGAAATGCCTGCTAAGTGGCAGGACAGTGTCTTCTGTAGGTTATCTCGTTCCATTCCATCTTCCCAATGCCGAAAAGAGAAGCCCAATATCACACTGGTACAGGGAATTTGAACTCAGGGCCTGTAAGATCCAGAAAGCTTTTTCCATGAATCTTCTAATTCATTCAAGATGATGGATTCTTGACTTTCTCCTAGCCCAGGATGATTTCAAGATGACAGAGGGTTTTATTTGCTATGATGTGCTCATACAACTTAAATATTTAAAAAGATGTGTTAAGCAGAAAAAAAAATGTGTTTCTGAGATCTGTGTTCTCTGTTGAAATTTTGGCTCCTGTCCAGACCAAGCATAGATAAGGGTGCCATCAAAAGTGTCACATCAGAACATTTGTTTTGCATCCAGTTAACAGGGTGATTCTAGGGCTCATTGAAAGAAGACAAATAAACCTCATCTTGGCCCATTAATAGGCATTACCCATTTTCTGTTGGACAGTACCAAGAGTTGGCAAAGTGCATGTAATAGGTGCGAGAAGAGACTGACAATGCAGCTGTTATAATGTATATGAATAAGGATTCAGGTTTCTGAGATATGAAATCATCTGCTCAGAGTTCTAGGAGGACACTAAGTCATAAAATTTGGCATTTCCAGCCAAAATTAAATTAAAAACAACAAAAACCAAATTTAAATGTGAGCACCTACATTGCAAAGTTTTGTTCAAAGATGCAAAGGCCAATAAGATGTCTTTCAGCAGTCTCTTGCCTGTGCTTTGTGTGTTTTTTTCTGCTCTAGTATTCTTGAAGCATTTGCATATACCTTCATACATGCTTTCACCCATCTCTCCTGGTTTTAACCAACTCGCCATGTAACCAGAGGGATGTCACTTCTTTTCTTTGAACTCAAATTTCTTCTCTTGTGGAATGAGAGGCTAAGAATGGAAAATAGCCTCCTCACGGGAGGGGTCTGGAAGAATAGCTAAGCTCTGCTTAGAAAGTTCAAGAAGAAGTTCAGGTCATGCTTGACACAGAAGATACATCTATTATTTTCTTCCTAATCCAGGCCCTTGGTGTGTGTTTGTGTATATATATATATATATATATATATATATATATATATATATATATATATATATATATATGTTTTCATTTCTTCAATAAGAACCAGACTCATGGCAGGCTCTGGAAATTTAGAGCTTAGCTCTCAGTTCTCACAAAGAGCTGCCAAAATGGGTTCTCAAATCATTTAAATTAATGGTTATAAAAACAGAGTAAGGAATCTTTATGGGCAAGAATGTGAATTGATGAAATTCATGGAAATAGTATCACTCTTCAAGGATTATCTGTTTTTGCTTAATCTTGAAAATATTGTTACTATCTCTTGTATTGTTTTCCTATTTTTTACATTTGCATGGGAAATGATTTGATTAACATTTTTCTGAAAAGTGTTTCCTTTCAAGAAAATGACATTGATTTTATTGACCTGGCCCACCAAGCATGTCTTTCCATGCAGAGCTGATTTGGATGCAAAGCTGAGCTTTTTTGGGAAATGGTAACTTTACCTCTATTCTCTTGCCTCCTTTCAAGAATCAGTTGGGTTTCTTATAAGGTTGCATTGAGGATGCAATTCGCATGCTCTCAAATGTAAGAAATTGTGCTAATACAACTTTAATTTTTATATCAAATTGAACAAGAAATGAGTTTGTCAGAAATAATCATCTCTAATGCAGAAGTGCCAGGTTGGGTAGTTACTGAGATGTGACTGTTGCTCCAAGATGTGTGACCTTGTATCAGGGGATGTGTTGATGGAGGTCATCCAGAGTACTGGGCCCATTACACCTCCTGGAAAACTCTTAGGGTTCATTCCTGGCAGTGGGCTCACCCCAGCTGGGAACATTCCCCAGTCTCCTACTATACTTGGCCCAGACTCTGCCTCATTCCCAGGACCTTCCTTGGTCCTTTTTGATAAAAAAAGAAAACATTTCTTTATATAAATAGTTCAGTCTTTATGGAATTTAAGTTAACCTTAAATAAAGACATTGTGTCTTGAGGTTCATGGCACAGAAGTGGGCCTTGAAATCCAACATAGTCTGAGAAAGAACCATGAAGACCAGAGATGTTCATTATGATGAACAGCCAGCATTTTAAACCTATTAGTTATCTGTGAGGCCAGAATTCTCTTAACTTTATATTTCTTATATTAACTTTCTAATAAATGTTCCCCAAAGACTCAATGATTCTTACAAAATGCAGTATATCTACTAGTATATCAGAGTTTCCAGAGTCAACTTAGGTTCATCCTCATCTTTGTGGTTCTTTCTTTTGAGCTAATGGAGCACAGAGTGTTGTAAATCGTATGTCCTTTCAGTGCTCTGCTATGCCTTACCAAACAACAATGATAAAATTATCTGTGCCCTTCCTTGAAACTGTTAGTATGTGCTTTAAATTTACGGTTACCTTCAACTCCCACAAAAATGGAACTCGGCTCTGAGTGTAGCACAATGGCTAAAAGCTCAAGAGCAAGTTAGAAATGTATCTATCATATTTCTCTGCTGCAGAGAGGAAGTACAAGCTTGCTGAGTTTATGCATCTTGCTCTGGGTCATAGAGCCAGTGAATGCCAATGGTAGAGTTTGTTTCCAAGTTCAGTGGTTCCAAGCTCATTTGTCTGTGTCCTTTCTCTTTACTATAGTTTAATGGCTCTTGTTCTCTTCCATAGTAAACCCTCAAGTAGATTTAACAAGAACTAACTTTCCATGGCTTGTGAAAGTTTCATGATTTACTTTCAAAGGGAATTCCCAAACATAATCAGAGATAACCATGGTTTTCAGAGCTATGGTGAGCTAACATTGACATAGGCTTTACATTTGTGACCAGACCTGAAAAAGTAGAACTTCTCTGTCTCGAATACAAATTCTTCCATTGCTTTTCATATTTAAAACAGCAAGAGGGACACGGAAAGAAAAAAATCTGTTTCTTGCATAGCTCTTTTTTTCTCTCATCTTTTGTGCTCTCTTGAAAGTTTCATGGAAATGTTGTCATATGTATACACTAAAAGCTACAGGTAAATAAAGAAACTATAAATACTTGTAAAGTATGCAAATATGTATTAGCCAAACAATCACTCCTATATTATTGTCTGGTAAAATGTTTGTTCTTCAGTGCTTTACAAGTCTGTAGGAAATGACATAATCCATTTAAGAAATGTCGGGCACCTATTGTTTCTGGAGTCTTGTGCTAAATATGGAGGGGTTTGATATAAAAGATATAATGGCACATGCTAAGTTTATGGAAACACAATTAGCTCCCTACTGAATAATTTAAAATATAGATGTAAAGCAAAAATGCTGACACTAAATACTATTTGGCAAGGTGTTTTGACTATCTATTGCTGTGGAACAACCTACCCAAAAGTTTGTGACTTACAATAGCAGGAACCATTTATTTGTCTATCATTCTGTAATGAGGACAGAGTTTGCTGGAGTCGGCTCATCTTTGGTCCATGTGGCATTAGCTGGAGGAGCCACTTCCAAAATAGCTCAGTCATGTATGGCAAGCTTTTTCTAGATGGCAATTCAGCAGGTGGAAACGAAACTGGGAGCTCAAGTTCTCTTCCACGTGGACTCTCCATGAGGTAGGTTTAACTTCTCATAGCATGGTGTTTGGTTTCAAAGGGGAAACATCCTAATGGCGAGTGTCTCAAAAGGGAAAACCTCAATGAGCAAGTACTTGAATGACTCTGTTGGTACCATGCCAACATCCAAAGGCAGTCCCTTGGCCAAGCCCAGAGTCAGAGTATGACAGGCTTAGCCAAGGACATGAATGAAGGTGTGTTTAGTGGGGTTATCTAAATTAACAGTCCATCTTATGCATTTTCTCAAGAATAAGATATATGATTGTGTAGGAGAGTGGGTATATAGAGAGGTTGCAAGAGACATGATTTTACTTAGAAATATTTCCATTTGTTCTGTTCTTCTTTTGATCCACTAGAACAATTTTGGGTGTGACCATGAGTCCATAGATGCATGGAAATCAAAACAGTGAAGAAATGGATTTTCCAGATGGATAAATATCTAACTCTTCACCGTTTTCATTCAAATGTAATGTCTGATTTTAAGTCAGAAGTTTCCTTAGAGTTCATGTCAGCTGTGGTTATCTGACACGTTTTAGAGATGAGAACCTGCAAGGACTGTGCAGAACAAAGAGAAATGCTGCTCCCTTTAGTTTCGTTATGCAACCTGAGGACAATTTTCCTGTTTTGAATGCATGTCTACATTGTGTGAATATACTACATCATCATAACTGTGAACACTAGTCCCTGAAACAAAACAGGGCATCAGGCTAAAAATGTGTCAGCCATCCACCCATCCATCTGCTATCCATCCATCCATCCATCCATCCATCCATCCATCCATCCATCCATCCATCCATCCATCTGTCCCTCCATCCAGCCAGCCAGCCAGCAAACATCTATGGTATATTGATAATCAGTGAGTCTGGGGAACATAAGGTTAACAAGGTAGATATTTACAAAGTTTCTTCTTTTATTGATCTTTTATTTTGAGGTAATGGACAATAAAAAGCAAATAAATGAATGAAATAACCTCAGTCATAGTATTATCAGTTAAGTATGGCAAATGTGACATATTAAGAAGTGACCGGTACATTAGTGAAGGTCACTAATTGGAGGACTGGGAGGTCAGGGAAGGCCTGCCTGAAGGACTTATATATGAGCTGAACCCTGAATGCTGAGAATAATTTGGCTTTCGATATGATGGAAAGGAGTTTTTGACTGAGGTCATAACAAGTTCAAAGGCCTAAACATAGGAAAAGAACCCATTTGAGAAACAGAGAGAAGGACTGGGGGCTAACCAGATACCATGAAATGGATTTGTAAAGGTAAGCAAGAACTGAAGTGAAGATTGTGTAAAATACACATTGTGGGTTTTTCTCTCTACATAATTACTCTCTTTGTTTCATGCTTAAGCAACTACTAATAGCCAGAGTGAAATATTTTAGTCAAAATTATGGAAAAAAACCTTACAAGTAAAAAAACAAAACAAAACAAGAAGAAACTACTACTCATTCTTTTAAGTTGCTTTGCAAAGTAAGAAAACATCTCAATGATTTGACATTAACAATGAGATTCTTTGTGTAGCATTGGGGCATACTAGTGTTTAATAGGAGTCTAGTCGGAGAATCTCTCCAGGCTCTTTTTCAAAATATTAGAAATCCCTACAACGTCTTGGCAAATGTTTAAGTAGCCTCTGGTCCAACATCTTCTGGAGGGGAGCTCATTACCCAGGAAGACACTCTTTTCTATGCCTGGATGCTCTTTTCTCTGAAATGCCTGTCTGCCAAAATCTGTCTTTCTGTAATATCCACTCGTAATTTCTAGTTGTAGCCTTCAAAAATATCAGAACCAATCTATTTCCCATTTTAACCAGCATAGTTTCACCCATTTTAGAATGATAGTCACCATCTCTGCCCATTTCCAGCTAAGTGAGACTGCTAAGGAAGAGGAAGGTGATGTGATGGTGGTTGTCATTATGTGGAACCAACAAACTGATGAGCAGGGGTGGAAAAAAAGCAGATAAGGAAGGGAGAAGGAAAATGAAAAAAGAGGAATAAAAGAGAACAAAAGGAAAGAAGGGAGGGAGGGATGGAGGAGGGGGAGAGAGAAAGGGAGGCTGGGGAACAAAGCATTAGCGTCATGGCAGTCAGTTTTCATAATTGAGGACATGAAATCTCCACAATTGAAATAAAGTTGGATCCCCTAATGTGAAAGGAGGGCCCCAGAGAGGAAGAAGAACTTGGACAGCTTCACAGGTAAGGTAAGGGCTCTGGGTCTCCTGGTCACAGTTACCTGCTTATGAATAGCTGCCTCTCCTTGTGGATGTTCTGTGCCCTTATACCAAGGAAGGCTCATTTTAGCAATGTTGTACTTTTTTTAGGTGAGTGTTATATTTCTCAGGGGCTTCTGGGAGGTCAACAAATGGGGACAACATATTTGTATACGTAAGTGTTTGGAATGGACAAAACATTAGAACATGGTTTCTCTGAGTAATGGGCAAACATGTTGAATGAGGCTGCAAGAAACAGCCCACACATATTTGAGGGATTGCTTTGAGGGAGAAAGTTACCAGATTTCACCTCTGACCAAATTAAAAAAAAAACAAGAACAATGAAATATAAGTCCAAGAAGAGACATTTAGATTAAATCTGAACTGCTCCTTTGATGAGCGATGTTAGCTATCAGTGGAAGTGCTTGGAATTGTGTTCTCGGGGGGTATTAAACATAGCAGTTGCCCATCTGTCTTGGATATCACTGATAGATGCCATCCTGGCTGCCTTCTCACACCTACTCCCTCTGTTTTTTCTTGAGAAAGCTCTATTTTCTCATGGAGAGAAACTTGATCTGATCCCTCAATTGGCTATTTATCTCAGCCTTTCTCCTTAAATATTGGAGATTCTTAATGGCTTTTTCCTTAGTATTTTCTTCTAGGCATCTTTTCTTCTCCTATTACTCTTGTTCTGTGAGATTTTTCATAAACACCCATGGGACTATCTACTACCCTAAGGCTGGCTTGTCCTCAAACTGCATGCCAAACTAAACATAGCAAATCTATAAATGCGATTCTTCTTCTGAATTTCATATTTCACCGATGTCTATACCATCAACCCAATTTTCCAGCAGAAGCAAATGGTAGATTTAATTATGTATCCCCAAAAAGAACAAAGTTCTTTATCTTAATCCATGTTCCTATAGTGTGAAATCGTTTGTACATAATATCTTTGAATATGTTAATGTGAGTCAAGGTATGGACTCGTTTGTGAATAGAGTCTTCTAAGATCCAATTTAGGTATGGTCTAACTGATTCAAGATGAGCCTTAATCCATATTACTAAACACTTTATAAGAGAAAGCCACACGGAGAAGCAAGAAGCAGCAAACCAGCCAGAAGAGCAGACATAAAGAAAATGAAATCATCAGGTGATGGGAGGCAGAGAGGCAAGCTGAGAAACCCCAGGGCTTGCAGCAAGCCAGCACCAGAACTGTATAGACTTTGGGGAGAAATAATTGCCTTGCCCATGCCCTGAGTTTGGACTGCTAGCCTCCAAAACTGTGAGTTTATAAATATTTGTTGTTTAAGCCAACCCATTGTGCAGTATCGGAATAGCAGCATGGAGAACTAAGAAATGTAAATGAACACAAAGCTTTGTGCGCCCTGATTGATAGCTTATGTCCAGTAGAACAGCAGTTTCTATTCAGTTTCTTTCTGATATTTCTCTCACAGCATGTCCCTTTCACTAATTCCATTGCCGTTGTCTTAGTTTCATACTTTATCACTTCTCTTCTGAGCTTTCTCTTTACTCTAACTGGCCTCCCTTCTGCTTTTTTTTTCTCAGAGTCCTCCAACCTTCGTCAGCTAGAGCACTTACCCTACTCTTCTTTACTTGAATGTGAGCTTCATGAGGGCAGTGAGGTGGCAGGTGATATCACCCTTGCCTTTTTAGTGTTTGGCACAAAGCATGTAATAATGGCAGAACGCAGAAACACAAATCAAAATAGTTTAAGTGAAGAGGGGGACTTTTGGGCCTTATGATTGGGAAATTCAAAAGTGATGTAGCTTTTGGCAAGACTGAGCCTAGGAGCTTAATAATCTTGTGAACTCTGTCTGTCTTTCTACATCTCCATTCCATGTGGACATCTCCATCTTCTTATCACTACTTCTCCTTGGGCATTGGCTTCAAAGTCTACTTCTACAGATGGGCTTTCTCTATGTGACAAGAACAATGAAATAATGTTCGCTGGCAGTCTCAGATTTAAGATCACAAATGAAAGAAATACCTCTTTGCCTTCAAATCAGAAAACTGCAAGGAAGGACTGAGATGACCTTGCTTAGGTCTTAAATCCACCTCTGGGACTATCTCCTATGCCCTGTGAATACTCTGTTGGGCCCAACTTGGGTCATGTGCTCATCCATTCAATTGACAGTCGGGTTGGACAGAAAAGAAAAATCCATCTAACCACATCTAAGAATTGTTGTTAGATGGATGGATATATGAATGGATGGATGGAATATGCTTAAGTTTGTAATGTTTTTTAATTCCTCTAAGTCTTCATTGTGTTGTTCAGTCTCCTTGAGAGAAAGGACTTGTGCCACTCCCCTATGTAGAATTCATTCTGGTACGTCTGTTTATGTGCCAGTGATCCCCAGTAAATATGAATTCCATCTAATCTAAGTCAGTATTACATTTTCAACTCTAAGTCAGTATTACATTTTCAACTCAGCACTCTGTACAATTTGTACTATGCAGATATATTGGGTAGATGAATAAACGAGTTCGTGACTGATGAGTATGAATGAACAAATCAATGCGAAAATAGATGGTTGTAGGGTATTCCTTTATTTCAGGTTTCCTGATCAATGCATGCTTTAGATTCACAGATCTGAAAGAAACTTTGATGGTCATTTAATTCATTTACTTTTTTTTTTTTTTTTTTTACAGATTTGGGAGCTGACACTTAGAGAAATATAAATGACTCTCCCAAAATTACATGATGTAATGGTGACAGAGCTGAGAATAGGACCTCAGCAGTTTTAACTCCTAGAGAGACATGCTGTCCATGGTACACCCTCTTTTCACAACCAATATGCATTAGATAAGTCCTTATTATATTACAGACCAAAGAGAAGGTAGTACAAGGTTTATTAAAAAATGAGATGCTAAAGCTCCAATTTACAACAGCTCACACACGAGTGTGGAGAATTTGATACATGTCCAACAGCACAACTATTACATATCCAGAGAAGGTCTGGCATTCTGGCCAACTATTTTGACATTTCCTTGCTGTTTGAGTAGTGTTTTATATATTCTTCTTAACTTTGAACGTCTTGTCTAACTGGACTGCCAGGCTTACTTTAAAGAAGCATCTGAAGACATGTCAACACTAGCAAGTTGATGAGTCTTCCATAAACATTCAGGAAACTTCTAGATAACAGGGAGAAGGACATAATAACAGCTGGGGACAGTTTATTAAGAAATTCCTTATCATTCAGGTTCTCTAAAGATAATCATATTGGTTAGATTGGTTCCTCCAGCTGTTCCTTTACCCAGCCTCATGCCCTCTCTTCTACATTTGATCTCTTTGATGATCTCTGTTTTTCCATTGAGTTGAATAAGCTTGCATTCAGGTAGGAAGGAAAAAGCAAGGGTTATCATCCTGAAGCTCCTCCAAATCATTAAGACAATACTTAGCTGGGTTTGGGTGCTTCACCTGCTTTCTTGCAATGGCTTCCGGTTAGATAATCATTCTAGAAGAGCTTTGCTATCTGGGCTAAATCTCACAGAAAACCAGTTTACAGACTCATATCTGAATCTCCTCTTATGTGATAAAAGTTATGCCTTCATTTTAGTAACCATAAATAAACCCCCCAGCAGTGACCGGAAGGAGGGACTGTAAGGGGCTTCCTGTAAGGGATGGGGAGGGTAGCTGGTGCTGCTCTGTTCCTTTTTACAGGGGCAGATTACGTGTGTTCTCTTAGTAAATGTCCACAAGAACAGTGATTTTCTATATGAATAAAAATTCTTACCAAAATAGAACAAGGAAATAATAATAATAATTGTTCCCCTATAGCAGCGATCAGCAATCTGGAGTGGTTTTTATGCTGAGAACACAATTAGCAGGATTTGAAGATACATTTGTTTGTCACAACTAGGTGGTGGTGGGGGGGTTGCTACTGGCTTCAAGTGGACAGAGGCACAGGGCTCGGCTCAACATCCGACAATGCACAGGACAGTCCCCCCAGCCCCATAGAGAATTATATCTGGCCCAAAACGTCAATATGTAGAGGTTGAAAAATTCTTCCCTAGAGAGGATCAATCAAAAAGATTCATTGTTGAAGGGCCATAATAACTACCATTCACAAAGGTTTGTAGGGTGGGCAGTATCTTCATTGCACAGTTGAGGAAACTGAGGCTAATAGAATTCAATAGTCCCAAAGTCACCCATTGGGGAATCCAGGACCACACAGAGCCCAAACTCTTACTCTTAATAGCCAGTGTATCATCTTGCTTATTATCACTACCCCATCACAAAATAATATTTTGAAAGCTTACAGATACATTTCTCTCAATAAGTGAAATGTTTGTGTAAAACAACCAGATAAAGGTATTGAAAGAGAAGAGGCTTTACAAAGATAGCATCCGTGTGGTCTTCTGCAAGAATGCCTTTATCGAAATGTAATAATAGAGTGCTGCGAATTCCCTTTGCCAAGAACTTGTCAAAGAACATTGTGAACTGAAAGCACAGCATTCTAGTTATTGAACCAGTTAAAATCTGACCTTTGGATGTAGGAAAGAAAACAGCTATCATTTGACGGAGTTAAAATGTGTTTCTGGTTGCCATTAGAGGACTGGATGGCCTCTTCCATTTCCTTGAACTTGAAATTTTCTAAGATTCCCTTATAAATATTAAGAAATCTATTTCAAAGAATTGGTTTATGGAATGGTGGAGACTGGCTGGCTAGGCAAACCCAAAATCCTAAGGGCAGATTGTCAGGAAGGGCAGCCAGGGAGCTGCTGACTATGGGTGGGGTTTTGTCTTTCTGAGAAAACCTGTTTTGGTCTTAGGGTCTTTCAACTGATTGAATCAAGTCTACCAAGAATATCTAGGATAACTCTCTTTAATTATAGTAAGCCGATTATAGACTTCCATTTCATTTATAAAATAGCTTTGCAGCAACACCTAGCTTAGTGTTTGATGGAGTACCTGGGGACTGTAGCCTGGCCAAGTTGAACACATGAAATTATCACATGTAGTAAACTGTTTTTTGTTTTGTTTTGTTTTTTTCCAAATCCAGAAATTATTTGAGATGGTGGGGTAGGGTTACCCAAAAGTACAGTGAGTGTGTAGTACTGCAAAGCACACTCAGCCTTGGGAGGCTATAGGTGGGTGACTGTCCCCAGTGATCCCAATCTCCTGTGCTCTCCAAGTTGGTAAACATCTGTGCATGCAACCACTTACTTGTGTTTCAGGCATGTAACTCACTAGGATGTCACCCTGAGACAGTGTGGAGATTGGGAAAGAGCTACGATGAGGCAGACCTGAACCCAAACCCTTGCTCTGCTCTAAGAGTTATGTAAGGTGCCTGTTTCTTAACTGTACGAAAGCTAATACTACACTGCTTCATAAGAGTTGATGTGATTTACCTGAGAAGCCCCTGGGCAGTGTATGGCAATACAGATACACACATGCATAAATATGCGTGTATATGTATATGAACACACACACATACACACAATTGTCCATTTGGCAATATCCAACAAAATGCCTGTGATATAATAGGCACAGTACTAGGTACTAAGCGTACAGAGATGAAACTCTCATAGTCTCTACCCTCAAAATGCTAATAGTCTGGAAGAGGATGTAATTAAATTGGCAACATCAGCATTTGTAATCCATGCTATAATGCCCACACTTAAACCCTAAAAAGGCTTCATTGGATGTTGAATAACTGAAAGCAAAAGTTAATTGGCTACAAGTCTATCCTTTGAATATATGCCCCTTGGATGTACATTAGGGCCAAATCTGCCTTAGGAAGGAATTACTGCTGCTTTGGATTTAGCTAAAGCTCTGGGCAGACAGCCAGGCGAAAGATGATTGGAATTACAGTGGTTGTCCATGTGAAGAGTTCAGACAGTCAGGCCTATTTACCTGTCCATTTATTTATGGCGTTTCTTGTTCTTAAGAGGAGTTGGAATGGCCTTCATAAAAACCAACAATGTACTGAAGTTTCAAAAAAAATTTTTTAAAGATACTAGGATGAAGGGAAAGTAGGAGTAAAGTTGTAAGATGAGCAGAGGGCTTCACTATAAATCACATCATATTTTATGACATAGCACATGATGTTTCCTAGGGACCAAATAAACTAGGGAAATAACAGTAGCTATAAATCAGCACAAAATAAAAATGCATATGTGTTCAATTGAAGCAAAACATTTCTTGACACAGATGTCTGTAGAATTTCTCCCAAAGAGACTTACAAAGAGGACAATAGCTTTAGCAATAACCCAAGAAAAACCACAAAACTATGCATACAGGTGGGCATGTGTATTTACATGTAGATACACAGATGTGTACATAGAAGTTATCTCTAGGGTCCCTTAATGCTAGCTAGGGGGCCAAGCATAGCAATCCATTTCAGTAAAGCTAATTCTTAGGTAATGGTGTCATGTACTTGAGAGGGTTCAGTCTCCGGCCCAGCCAGCCATCAGTCTTGCTCTCCGTGTGTCTCCAATACATTGCTGCATGGTCACCTCCCAGAAGGACACACAGTGATGCTGACCGAAAGTAGAGGAGTATAACCAGATGAATCAGCGGCCTGTTATTCCAGAACCTCTCCACTGTTCAGAGCTCAGGGGGCCCAGAGTTGTTGAGGGCCCTGATTCCTGGTCTCGCTGTCACTCATCTACTCGGGTAACCTCAGAGAAGGCATTTGCCTTTGTGGCTGCAGTCTTTGCAGGCCTAGGAGTGGGTCCTTTTACTTCTAAGATTCTTTGGGTCTTGGAAATAAACAGTGACCAGATCCCGTTTCGAAGGTGGGTGTTTTAGTTTCCTGGCTGCTAAAACAAATGCCATGCAATTGGATTGACTTAAACAAGAGAAATTTATTAGCATGTGGTTTTGAGGTCATGAGAAGTTCAAAATCAAAGTATCATCTAGGCTATGCTTTCTCCCAGAAAAGTGTGGCATGCCGGGCTGGCTGCCAGTGATCCTTGGTCCTTGGCCTTTGGCTCTTCTGTCATATGGCAATACACCTAGTGGCCTCTCCTGGTTTCTCTTTTCTCTTCCAGGTTCTGTTGCCTTCTGGCTTCTGGTTACCCTGGCTTCTCTCTCTGTGGCCTTTCCTATATAAGGGTTTCAGGAATGGGATTAAGGCTCATCCTGATTTAGTTGGGCCACACCTTCACTGAAATAGTCTCATCAAAAGGCCCTGTTTACAATGGATCACACCCAAAGGAATGGATTAAGTTTCAGAGCTTTTTTTTTTTTTCTGGAGAACACAGCTCCAAAGCCACCATAGTTTGTCCTCTGGTCCTTAAAAAGGCATGTTCTTCTCACATGCAAAATATGTCCATTCCATCACAACATCCCAAAAGAGTTACATCATCTCAGTAACACAGTGACGATGCTAAGTACAAAGTCTCATCACATCAACTCTGGATGTGGCCTACCCTGGAGCAATCGCCTCGCCTTTGCCTGTGACAACCAGAAAACAACTTGTCTGCTTCCAATATAGAATGGATGGACAGGTACAGGATAAACATTCCCATTCCAGTTGGGGAAATTGGAAGGAAAGCAGGGGTCACGGGTCCCAGACAGTGGGTTTGTACCGTTTAGTACACTCTGATGAACTCCCAAGAAAAGGGAAACATTTTGTTTTGGTGATTACCGGAAAAATAATGAATCGATTACAAAGAACCTCATATCACTAGATATAAATTATTAATACAGGGTTCTTTTTATTCACTTTTTTTCCTTTAAGGAAGTTAAGGAACTTTTTTCCTGGAAGGGTCTCTCAGGGTGAGGAGAAACCACAGCATTCCACTGTGCAATCATGGCTTCTGGGTCTGTGCTGGATGGAAAGGAACCCATCATTTGAGTCCAGTTACATAAGAACTCAGGGTTCACATCCTTGGTCTAGGTGAATGGTCTCCTGGCTCATGGTCTTGGCTTGGTCACTAGGCTGTGGCAATGTCCTACAGCTACATTGTCTCCTGGATGCCCTCATCATAGCAGATGATGGTATGAGCTGCCTCATCTTTATGAAAGTCTCTGTGCAGAGGTCCATGTAATGACAGTATTATACTTAGACAGGTTTGGATGGTGTCAGGGAGAACTGGAGAGAGAGATTTCTTGTCCGTTTGTCCCAGAGCACTTCAAGTCTCTCTGGACTCAGGGGGAGTGAGAACCACCCCCTCCTCTGTTCAAGACTTTGAGGTGAATGTCCCAGGAGATGCTGTAGAAAGAACACTAGTCGGGAGTCAAGAATTCTGGATTCTTATCCTGATTTCACCATTTTTAGCCCCCAGAGGCTGGTGGGGCAAGGTGGCTAAACTTTGGTCCTTCGTAGGCCTTCAGCACCCCTCTCTTGGCCCCATCAGTCCTTCCCGGTCCTCCTGGCACCCTCTCCCACCCCTACCAACCCTCTTCAAGCATGAATTCTTTTGGAAGAAGTAGAGCATCCACAATAGAGAAAGTCTGATTGGAATAATCACCATGAGAAAAAATACAGCATCATGTGATGGAAAGAGAAGTGAACTGGGTCATGCTCGCTGAGGTGACCTAGGAAGACTTCTCTGAGGCGGTGACAGTATTTGAGCTTCCTCTTTATTCTTGATACCTAAACAGTTAAAATTGACATCTGAAAGAGTAGCTTTGTCCTTTGCAAATCCACCTCGGTGATAGTAGTAGGAGATGGAATTGATTTAGAGAGGGATCTCTTGCTTTAAATCCTTTGTGGAAAATATCAAGGTTTAATAAAGGAAAACAAATGAAGATCTTTGCCACTTGAGCAAGAAACACATTTATAACCCCAGAGAAGGGATGGGGCTTGATTTTAAAGATACATTAATCAATTCAGTGAACACTTATTGAGCTCCCCCTGTGTGCCTGGCCTTAAGCAGGGTACTGAGGCTAGGATGACGCTTATCACCCAGAATGATACACTTGGGTAAGGCTGAGTCTAGGAGGCTGCTAGTCTTCTAGTTTTCCGTTAGAGCAGATGCTATAATGTGGCTTTTGTAAAGAGCTAAAGAGGAATGGATTATTTGTACATAGTGGAGCTAACAGAGAATTATCACATAGGAGGTGATTTGTGTGAAGTGAAGGGCAATCTGCAGGAAAGATCAGGAAGCAGGAAGCATTAGGAAAGTGGGTGGCAGTAGTGTGGACTGGTGTTTGCAAGGGCTATGGGGCATTAAGAGACATTAGTAAGGTGCTGTCTTACTGAGCTGTGAGAAAAACTACAGAAAATGCTAAAATTGTATAAGTGAAAAAAATCATTGAAATCATTTTGATATATTCATATTATTTCTGTTGACATTTTGCAATATGAAATGAGACATTTACATTTACAAAACTTAAAAAAATATTGTTTAAACATTTTGTTTATTTTCTAATTTTTCATTGCTGCACATCAGTACTTGAGTTAACAAACACATTTAAAAGAATTCCAAACCTGTGGTATTTGGAGAAAAATGGCCTAGAAGTTCTTTCTAGTTCAGTCTGTCTCTGATAAATTAGTCATTATCCCTCTGGAACACATGCAAATTTTTTTAAAAAATTAATATTTTTAATCTTATTTAAAAATAGACTTTACATATTGTTTTTGTTTCTAAGCTTTTATAGTATCACAATTTATTTTCACTGTTCACTTTTTTTCTCTCCAAATTGAAATGAAAGCAAGAATAGAAGGCTTATGTGAGTTTGAAAAATGTGACTTTATTGTATGTTTCTGTTGGTACCCCAAGAAGAGCTGGGAAAAGAGGACCAAAGAGCTACTAGAAGTAAAAAGGATCTTAACGAGGGTTAGCGAAGGGTTGGGTTGTCAGTGGTTACAGGCTGAGTAAGGGGACATAAGGCATCGTCACAGAACAGATGAGCAGAATAAGGCTAAAAAGGGACTCTGCTTTTCTGGTGATGGTGGTGGGAGTGGTGGTGATGGTGATGATATCTAGAGGTAAAATGAAAAATAGGGCTTATGCTTGGAAGATTCATAATGGTAGTTGTAAGGGTGTAGATTTTATATTCTTTTGAAAAGCATAAGCACAATATCAGAAAGGGAGTTGTATAAATATTAAATCAAGTGAAACTCAAGGTCTAGAATCAAGTCTATCTATGCTGTGAAAACTTAGAGCATGTCACGTTTCAGAATAGAAATGTTTATCTCCATATCTGAATTTTAAAATTCATTGTGCATATGTTCTGTGATTTAAAAGTAACAGTCTTTTCCATTTTTCTCATTCGGTTGCAAATTGCACTTGCACCATGTCATCAAAAAGTTATTTAGTGGCAACTTATGGGGAGCCAAAAAGTTTCCTGTAATTTGCATATATTTTCCACATTCAGAATGTTAGTGATTACGTTTTTTTGTGCTCACTTAATGTATTATTATTGAAAATAAATATAATAATAAATGCGAAATGTTGGCTCTAACGGCATATGCTAAACATTTTCACAGTGCAGCACAGCATATGCTTAGTTCTTCATTAAGAGATTTTAAAATAACTTGTATTTAGCAAGAATGCATTATCTTTTATTCAGAATTAATTATATGCTGTTTTGTGTACCATAATTTAACATGCTACCCACTTCTAATATGAACTACGTGAAAGAAACTATGGTTACAATTCATTAGAATTGGCTTCTTTCCTTTGCAATTTAGTGGCATAATGAATACACAGCTCTGAAATGTTATTTGTTACTTGAATCAAAAGTTACATGAAGTGCTGGTAACTAACAGTTACAAATCCTTTATTATTACTATTTTTTAAGCACAGCATGCCTCAGCAGACTGGGATAAGTCATAAGAGTAATTGATGTATAATTAGTTATTTTATCATTCTTTCATAGTTTTAAGAACACATTTTCAGAAGGCTTGTTGGAATTAGAAGGTTAAAGAGCATTTAGAAATCATTTCGTGTTATTCAAACACAGGATATTTTTTAAATTGTTTGGAATTCCCAGCCAGACATGTCTTTGAGAGCAAAGTATGACTCTTGTAAAGAGTTTGATTCTAGGTGTCTAAATTTAAGTAAGTATAACATATCTTTTATAAATGAAACCAACAGTGTTGAACGATGACTAGGGTATATATTAGTTGTGCAGTTGAGTGCTTGAAACCTTTGTTGGATCAACTTCTAATGCAACTGTATTTCTTAGTAATGAGGAAGATGATGCCCAAAGAGGTGAAACCTTTGTCCATGGTAACATGGCTAGTGCCCGGGAAACCCAGAGTTAAGAGGTCAGGTCTTTTGGTCCAGGTAAGGCTGCTACTTGAGCTGCCTGCAACTTGCTCATAGTGTCATTTTAAACCTTACCTGTTACCAAAAGAGTGTCAGGGAGGGTGGTCCGTTTGAATACCTTGTTACCTCAACTAAGCAGAAAAAAGAGGACAAGAACAGCCAAAACGTATCAGAAGTGAAAGCCAAATCCAAATGCTGTTGGCATTTTTGGAGTATAGGTTGACAGATATACTTTTCCATTAAAAGTGACAGAACCTGAAATAAAAATAATTAATACTCAGTGCTGATCAGGGTGGAATGAAATAAGCATTCAAATACTCTGCTGGTGGAAGTATAAATGAATACTGGGAGCATTTGGCAAAGTTTGTTTTGAACCTAAGTATGCAAAGATCGTTTACCATAATCTTTTAACTTCTGGATATTTAGCCTTAGGACATATTCTGAAATACAAAGATTGAGTCTCTGTCTCTGTCTCTCTGTCTCTGTCTCTGTCTCTGTCTCTCTCTCTCTCTCTCTCTCTCACACACATACACACACACACACACAAATGTTCATCCAGGTGAATTCTATGGGATATAAATTGTCCCTGAATAAAACTGTCTAAAATTGCACATCATTTTTCTATTTATTGCAGGCAAAAATGGAAACATGTTAAATGACCTCTTCTAGAGGAAATCTTTAAATAGTAATGGCTTATTCAGATGAGAAGCCATTAAGGTTATATTTAGTAAAGGTACTTTTAATAATATGGAGATATGTTTTTACTGTAGTATTTATCAGAAGATGCGTGGTAAAAATTGAACAGAAAACACTGAAAAAAATTGGTTAAAATGATTTGATGGTAAATAACAATACCTATCCTTTGGGGACAAGATTATCTATTCATCATCCATTCATTTGTTTATTCAGTCAAGTTTGTTTAATCTTTTTTAAACCCCTACATTTCAAATGTTCTTCAATGAGGATTACATACTGTTATAAATCATGAAATGGCATTAATAGAGGTCAAATTGAGGAGTCCTCATACACAGGCATCTCAGCTGTATCAGGGAGATATAAGACAGCACTTGTGGCACACTTTTTAAAAGAGTCAACGCAATCCAACTATAGCCCTTACCTGGGAAGGAGTGTCCCCTCAAATAGGATTGACAGAATTCATTAGCACTTCACTTTCTCATCATTGTAATGTGTGTCAGCCCTGAGAATATGAGAGGTAACAGGTTGCCTTGCAAGCAAATCCACCTAAGTCAATCGGTTTACACCAATCCTCTTTACATTTAGCCAGCTGTACGTTTTTTAATTTCCATCATTTATAGCCACTGAAATTACTGTGTGAAAAAGCATAGCGTTTGTTCTGTAAGGAGCCTGGTGATGTATGAGTTGCATGATAGTCCGGGTCTTACTGCTAGGTAGCTTCTCATGGTCTGTCCGGGTTCCAGCCCAGGATGTAAATGTGTGCTCTGCAACACGTTAACTCAATTACACAGTCCTCTGAATTGCAGCGAACCTTTCTTATACAAAACCACTTGCTTACGCTCTATGGTAGCTGACACTTCATAATTCCTATGGGTAGGCATGCAGGGTTAGACTAAATTCCCTGGAATCTGAAAGGAAGGGGCTGTGATTAAGATGTTGAAATTGCTCAGACTATACTGCTGTCCTTGTTGAAGGAAGCAATACCTGAGTCAGGTACATAAAGGTAATAGCTGTGATTACCGGTTACCTACCTTCTGGGACATTTCCAACTCACACCTAACTCTGAAGCCTGCTCTAAATGGAAAGGTTCCAGAGCGAGCTGGTCTAGGGTTTTCTTTCATCGCAAAGGATATCTTTTCTTTCTCATTTAAAATTCACTGTGAAGGTCCTAAAGTGGGGTATTTAACTTTCAGGTTTCCATGATATATATATATTATGATTACACATATATATATAATGATTACACTTTCTCTCACTTCTTCTTTGCTATGGAATATCTAACAGTACAGTTCTCTGGGGCGCCCACTCTTTAGGCCAAACACTAGACCTCAGAGGGGAGGCTGTGGAATCTATTTCCTTACATGCCCTGAGAATTGTCTTTGTTTAAGACAGGATTTTTCAAGGGTGATGTGCAGATCACTTGTCTCAACCTTAACTGGGGACTTTGTTTCAAAGGCAGCTTCTGGGGTTGGGAGTGTGTTTCCACAAGCTACATTCGTTAGAAGCCTCCTTACATGACTGTAAGGCCACCTATAGCTTAGATGTTTTCCATCCTCAGAGTGGTTCTGCTCCCGCTATTCCACTCTCTGCTTCTCGCAGCTTTCATTACAGGTAGGCACATTCAGACTCAAGGTGAATAAACATTCTAATATCATGGAATCAACAAGGATGGATCTAGATTTGCCTTTCACAATGTGGCACCTGGACCAGCAGTATCATTATCTTCTGGAAATATGCTACAAACCAATTTCCTTGGGTCCACCCTCAGAGTTTCTGGCTCAGAAACTCTCGTGTTGGGCCCCAGCATTCATGTTTTAAAAAGCCAGGTGATTCTGCTACATTGTAAAGTTTGAGAACCACTGCTATAAAAATAAGCCCTAGCTGCTTGCCTTAACTTACTTAAATACTCACCTTACCAATTTTTATAAAGGATAACACAGCTTTTTTTCCTTCAAACCTTGATTCCTTTTAAAGAATCTGACGAGCTTGGAGATCTAGTGGAGATTTTTAGAATTAATATCATAGGCATATGGTGTCTTTGAAAGAAGCAGTGGTCCTAGCAGGAAGGTAATGGTTGCGTCTCTTAAAAGCAGGGTCACCATAGCTCAAGATCCATTGGGCTGTAAATTAGATGTCTGGTTCCTAAGTTAAATCTAGTTAAGTTGACTCTTGAGTTTAACATTTACTAACTGTGTAGCTTTAGGCAAACTAAAGGATATCTGAAAGCTTCACTTTCCACATCTGAAAAAAGATATAATGATAATATCTTCCTTTCAAATGGTGATTTTGAGCATTAAATGAAGCAATGAATGAATGGAAAGTACTTTGCTGGTACTCAGCAAATATCCAAGAATGTTATAAGATGCGTAACCATGGGTGTGTACTGCAGTTTCTGACCCTAAGTTCTTTATTTAAAATGAGGATAAGTTGCAGTGCCTTAAAGAGATGAGTTCTACCAACGGGACAAAAATGACTGAATCTATGTAGAATAGGGTCTAAAGTCTTCGTATGAAAGTTGAATGGGTAGAGACTGGGCCTCTCTGTATCCCCAGCATCTGGGAAGTGAATTGGGCACATATTGAACACTTGGTGAGCAAATGATCAATAGCTGAACTTTGCAAAGGGAGCTACTTTAAGGGCCCAGTTATATACTTTAGTTGTTTAATACTCCTGTTAACCCCGTGAGGAAGTTATAGTGACTCATCCCATTTTTCAGAGGAGGAATCTTAAGCTCAGAGAAATGGAACAAATTGGCTAAGGTAGAACAGGGCAACAAGCTCAGGTTATCTGACTCTAGGACATCTATACTTAATTGCTCGGCTATGCTGTCTTCAACTTTATGTGGCTTTGGCTGGTATTGCCTCGCAAGAAGCAAATGGGGTGGGGGAAGAAGTAATTTTTAAGTGCCTGTGGAGAATGCAGAAAAAGAAATTATGCCCTGGGATGAATCAGTTAGTACGTAACTACTAGACACTTAACTCCTGACCAAAGCAAGGGAAGAGAAGCTTTTTTCTTTTATTAATATTACTTTTGAAACTATTTTCTCATTAACGATGCAGGACAACACATAGGACAGTTGTGCAGTTCAGTGCACTGTTGTACAATGGACATTGTTAAACCACCACCTCTTTAAGGAAGGAGAACCTTGCTGGAACTCGGGAAACCTTCCCAGCCCCTTCGCTCTGGCCGCTGGCATCGTAGTCATAGCGCATTGACCGTGTCTGCCTCCTCGAACACTCTAGTCTAGTTTGGCACTTTTTCCTTTCTTTAAATATTTTGGTAGCTTTTAAGGCTTTTTTGCTCTATAGGTGCTCAACTACTCCTCTCATTGATAGAACGGAACCGTTTATTCCATAATACTGGGTTTCCCAACCTCAACATTATTGATATTTCTTTGTAATGGGGAGAGGGTCAGTCCTATGTGGTGGAGGCTATTTTGCAGCATCTCTGGCCTCTATCCGCTAGTTGCCCTATGACACCCTCTTTCCCATATTTGTGCCCAATAATATTGCCAAATGGCACTGGGGGCCCAAATCACCCCCCGGTTGAAAACTCAAGTTTTCTAGAGTTTCCCACAATCTGTATTGCATTCCTGTGATGAAGTTCATCATGTTCTGCTGTTCTCTTAATTTTCAGTGAATGTGCTGTTGGATCAGAGGCTTAATCAGATTCAGATTCAATTTTTATTTTTTTATGTTTATTTATTCATTGCTAGGCTACTTCCCGGGGGTGACGTGTACTTCCCTTTGGAGGCACATGATGTGGGTAATTTCTCCCTTTGTGATGCTAGCTGTCCTTGAAGCTCAATGCCGAGATCATTTAGTAGGAGTTCCAAAATGCTGACATTCCAGTGTTATAATATCTGCGTCATTTAGTTGTGAAAATGTTTGTATAAAGAGAAACCTTGCTTCAGTTGGCATGGTTTGAATGGGAAAGGGAAGACAGCGTATGTTTTCCCTTCATTTACCAGTCCTTCTTATATTTATTTTTTATTTGGCCTCACATCTCAAAAGGGTGACCAATGAGAATTTTTTAAACACCTTTATAAAACCTCATGGATTTAGGCATATTGATATGTTTCAGTTTATTGTAATTATTTTGATACTCAGATTGTCCCATTTTGTAGCCAATTCGAGCTCCTTTGGGCTAGTTCCTGAGTTCTTTTGCATTCGCCTCATAGCCTTTGACAGTTTCTTTTTCCTTGCTGCTATGACATGATGTTCCAGGCTCAGCTTGAACCTTTCTTCCCTCAACTCTGTAATTAGCCATTTCTCCAAGAAGCTCCATTTTCTTTGGTGGAAGTAGTATTTCAAGACCATAATTTAAGCACCAGGTAGAAAATTCCTTAAAAAAAAGTGGGGAGAGGGCTCTTTTATTTCTTTTCCTCCTTTGTTTGGTCTCCTTTCTGGGGGAGCTGTCACAGGTCTGGTTATCTGACCTCCCCCCACCCTTCCTTCCCACCGCCCTTCCTCTGCTTTGCAATGTTCTGTGAGCCCCTTTGAGTGCTTTTGCTTCTTAACGTTGGTGTTGGAGCTGGAGTAGTTGTCAGGCTGTGGGTTGTCACCTTCCTGCGTCTGTGGGAACAGTAGCGAGGTTGCACCTGCGCTTTTACAGCATGCCAAGTTGAAAAGGGTTCAGGAATAGTGTTGACTACTTCGTACAAGTGCCCTCAAACTGCCTGCAGCTGGCATTTCATGTCCTCTTTTCCTGGACTGGCTTCCACCTGACAGCCAGCCTCCCCATTCCTGCCATTTGAGCAAAGTCTTCTTAGCTTTTAAGACTCAGCTTATGGAATGAATTGGGATTTGTGTGGTCATCTCGGCCTCATCCTCTTGCAGAGTCAACCTCTCCTCCATGCTATTCAGATGCCAGGCATAATCCTTTTATGATACTTACCACGGTGGACTCAATCATTTTGTTTCATGTCCTTCTTTCCCACTAGGCAGTGAGTGAATCAAGTGAGGATAGGTCTCTCTGTTCTTTTCATCCTCACTGGTTAGATTTGTACCTTGGAAAGAGGCCAGGCTTTGCTATGAGACACACCTGGAGCCAAACTCCAAATCTGAAAAGTAGCTGCTCGGTGACTTAAGTGAGACTCTCAAAGATTGGTGCTTCAGAGTACTCATTGTCAGAACAGAAAAAGGAATAGCTCGTGGAGTTGTTTTAAGTATCAAGTCATTTGGAAATAATGTTCATGGGATACATATTCGGTATGTGCTTAAGGTATTCCCTCTCACTGTCAGAGTAACTTCCCTTCCAGAAGCACTTACTATGTTCCATGCACTACATCGTGCCCCTTGGTGCCTTCTCACTTGATTCTCCTGCAGTGCCCATATCCAGTTGTAGCAGTTGAAGGGAAGGAGGCTCACAGATGTTAGATAATCTGTCCAACATTTCTGGAGTTGCTGTGCATTGACTCTGGGTATAAACTCAGACTTTCCTGATGCCAAAGTCCATTCCTTTACCTGCTATGCATTCTTCCATTAACTGGGTGTTACTAAGCTTTGAAGAAATGAATGAATGATGAAATGAATGGATATAAGATGATGTTAGAAGTGTATTGGTAAATAATTATTTCACTCAAAGGACCTCTTTCTCCTGGGAAGTCAGCTGAAGCTGAACCTTGTGTTTCACATTTGGGCTGAGGCTAGAGAGAGCAGTATTTTGGTGTGGACTTCAGGGGTAAGGTGGAAAGGCAGGCACGCAGCCGGGTGTCCGCAGCCAGCTGGTCATGTGGCCACACACTGCTCACCTGTACTTAGGCACTGCTTGGCACTTATTTCTAATCAGTGGTTCCCCGTGATGGGAAGTTCCCTTAGTTCTGTGGGCATCACAGTATCCTCGGCGAGGCCAAGGTCCAGCATCTTCCTTTCCACACAGTTGTTAGCCTATTAAAGCCTGTGTGGCCCAGTTAGCACGGAGGCCGAGAGAGCTCAGTGCATCCTACCTGTGGCTGGCAGAATAGCAAGGTGCCACTAGGAGGAATTTAACCTGACATAGCCAAAGTAAGTTAAATATTCTCAAAAAGGATGTGGGTTGGAAAGTGGCTCTGTACATCAGGGGTGGCTTCTGCCTCTCAGGAGGACCTCATGCAGGTGGGGAGATGACAGACTATTAGGTGAACCTGGACTGAAAAGGGAAGCAGCTGCACCGAAGAACCACCTGGCACACAGCATCAGCTCTGTGGTTTCTCAGAATCTTCTCTCCCCTTAGTTTTCTCCTTGCCATCAGGCATCTGATGTAGACATTGCGTGACATTTCCTTGAATCTATTCTGTGTTCAAATTACAAATCGTGTTCATGTTTGCAACACCAGTTGATACAGGCCACGTCAGTATACTGACAGTAACTGGAAATGAATGTTTTATCCTAGAATATATTCGGGATAAAAATTTTTGGGTGGTGAGAAACCTTGATGGTGTGGAGAGTACAAAAATATTAGGGTTCTTTTTAAAGTGTTCTGGGTTTTGGTAGTGACTAATAACTTTCTACTTTGGTAGATAGCCAAAGAACCCCACCTTTTTTGATAAGCCCTATTGCATTGCATTCAACAGCAGAGGCTCCCTACCTCCCCGCGTAAGCGTGTATGATTGCGACTACACGAAGTGACTCATCTATGGAATCCTATTAAATTTTTATAGAGATTTTCAAAACATGTGTTTGGGTGGATCACTAAGTATTTAAGGGAAATATTGAAGCATTTAAAGTATTTATCAAATATAAATATATTCAACATGTAAACATTTGAAGTATGTGTATTTTAATATATAAAAGCAAATGATTTAGAAGATGACTTTTACTAAACAATTCTAATTCAAAACAATCTGGCAAAGATTTATTGAGTGATAATTACATTTTGGGCCCTTGCCACTGTTACATAATATGCTAAAGATGCAAATATGAATAGAAGTGGACATCTGTCCTGACATGGCTCACATCAGGGGAAGATATGTAAAGAAATAATTGTAGAGGAAAAAAAGAAAACAAAGAAAAGAATGGGCAAATTAAACTACCAAAAATATAACAAAAGAACAAATCTGGGAAATACTCAAAACAAATATGACCTACAGGAATATTTTGATATTTGGATATGTAAGGAACTTTTGAAAATTATTAACTAAAATACTATCACCCCAATGGAAAAAAACAAATAAGACGTAAGCTACAAATGACTACACGCACACACACACACACACACACTCACATATGCATGTAATCACATGAAGAATTTAAGAAGAAACAGTCAAACAGTAATGTGCTTATCACTTTTTGTGGGTGTAGGGATTGTTATATATATCATCATAGAATCAGGGGAATGTAATGGACATTCCATTACAATGTTGTTCAATTGTTAATCAAGATGTCTTTTTTGTAAACTACTCGGCAATTTGTACTTAGAGATTTACATTCTACCCTTTTTGACTCAGCAAGTTCATTTCGCAGCATCCATTCTAAGAGAATAAACAGGGATGTGGACAGAGATTAATGCACAATTAAGTTTGCTGCATTGTTACTTATAATAGGGAAATTTTGAAGCCACTGAGTAGTCCAAGAGTACGTGAATGGGTGGTTATATGCCTTTTTGCCCATCCTGACAGGCAATTATGCAACCATTAAATGCAGAACTTCCAAAGATAGTTTCATAGTGGTGTGTGAAAATGCATGGGGCATATATTATGGCAGGTCCAATAGAAGAGAGAAAAAAATCTCAATTGTCTCTAAAAACATAAAAAAATAGTGGAAGGAAATATTTGTTTTCTTATTTACACCTTTTATTTTCCAAAATTTTGACTCTAAGTATACATTATCTGATAGTTATAAAATATTGATTAATAAAACAAGAATTTCAGTGATAATCATAATGCGTTTGGAGGTGAGAATTATAGAGAGGAAAAAGAGGTTTCCAGGAGATTGATCAATTAATTTCTTTTGATGAAAGAAACAGGGAAAGCTATGTAATAGACATAGATTTTAAAGACTGAGACATAATTTGCCCCATGGACTAGAAATAAAAGGTCATTTCAAGACCATCAGGGCCATGGGTTCTACATATGACAGAAACATAAACACACCTGGAATGTTCAAGAGATGGAATTGATCTGGTGTGGCTGGGGCATGGTCTCAGTCCATCAAGAAAGGGAGAGACTCACCAGCCTGTGAAAGGCTTTCCATTTACAGGCCATGCTAAAGAGTCTGGGTCAAACGACAATAAGTGTCAAAACCTGATCACAGATCCTAGGAGACTCACAGCTAAATTCTGATTGGAAAACACACACACACACACACACACACACACACACAGAGTGTAGAATAAATTTCTTTACATGAATCAAAGAAAAGGCACATGTGTAAGTAGAGTACAAATACTTTTCAGAGAATGCTGTAGAGAAAAAATAGTGTTCTCCATGAAACAATCCAAAGCAAACCCTGAAAGGAAAAATAAAAATCGAATGTACTTAAAAGCACTACTTCTCTCCCATGGCCAGCTCCTTAAAGCCTTCTTACCCCTAGATAGGTCTTCAGAGAGGCTTTCTGACCAATCCCTACAATAAGGATTCCTTCCCAATTATTATCCAACAGTAATTGCTACTTGGATTGTAAGCTTAATGCAGGCAAGACATCTACTGTATATGCCATTATAACTCCAGTGGCTGGAAATAGGACATACTCATCGACTGTTGCTACTTGAATGAATTTCACAGAGCTGCTGCATATAAAAGGCTCTGTCAAAATTCAGGAAGTTGACTTCTGTAACTTCTCATGACTCAAACCACTGCTAGGTTAGGAATCAGCACAGGCACCTTGGGCTGGGGTGATGACACTTTTCACAGGTTGATTGGCTTTTCTCTTGATACTGTTAAATTGGGTGGAGATCTGTGCAGCTAGATTACACATGGTTTAAGGTCAGGAGACAGTCAGAAGGCCATGGTTCTGATTTCGCCTCTCCCAATTCCCTGAGTGGCATTCGTTCCGATTTCTCCCCTCGATTTTCTCCCCTATGACATGAGGATGTGGAATCAGTCTGTGCTGCTGATTCCAAGATCCTACAGCAGCAACCGCTACTTCTTACCTGCCTCATGAGATCTAGTGAAAAGCTCAACAGAAAAGCAGTGCCTGATAAATGCTTGATGACTTATTGATCAGCACATCTACTAGATTAGAATTCTTTATATTTTGAGATTGATTGAGCTCTCATAAAGTTTCTGGAAGTTTCTGTAGAAAAACATCAGCTGTTTTCAGTAGGAGAGGGGGATTATTCAATTATGTTTAATGGGAGAGACCCTGGTTTCCTTGGGGACTTTCTATGCCCTCATTGGGGAAATGGCATAATAAAAATATCTTCACTGATGCTAATACTGAAGATATCCAGTCTGCACTGGAATATTAAACACTTCCTTTGCCACAAGGAGCACTAATGTATCACATGTCTCAAGCTGAAGGCAGAAGGTTTTGAGCTCAAGAAATACATGCACATTTACTTACCAAGGAGAGATCTGAAAATTATTTTTCTCTGCACATGCAAACAGCAGAGTGAGGGCGAGAAACTATCACATCTTGCAGAGAAACACCATCATGTATTTGGCTCCCCAGATTTCATCATCAATGCCATGAAGATTTCTTTAAATTTTATATTTTATCAGAATATATAAAAGTAATTTCCAAATGAATGAATAATGCCATTCTTTGCTTTTAGTGGTGATGCATTCATAGGGATCGAGAGTAGGATGGGGGTAAGGGTAGGTCATTAGAGTCAGTGCTTATAGTCCAAGGATCGGAGGATCAATGTAATTGCCACCATCTCCTCCAGAAGCACTTAAACTTAAATGTCCCCGCATTTTAATGTCTATGAACGAACTTAACACAGGTGTTCAGCACACAGGAAACATACAGATGCATTTCTGGCTAACATAAATTGATGGGAAAATATTTGAGAGGCGACTGCTTTATCCTTGACATGAAGAGAGGTAAGATGCTGCAAAATTTTGAAGATGAACAGAATAGCAAAAGGTATAACGTTAAGGTTGTTTTATATATCCCATCAAATATTTGTGGAACTTGCTATTGCTCAGTTTTGTAGCTGTGTGATGACTTACTATTTAATTTTAAAGGATTTCCTCCTTTAAGCATATTGTGTTAAATGTAAAGCCTGTGCAGTACCTTTTGAGGTAGAACAGAATTCACATATTCATTGTGTTGGCTATAAGAAATATGTTAGTATTTTGTGTGGGTGAGTGGTAGCTTTTGCTAATATTACTTTTCCTATTTTCTTAGTTGCCGTTGTGCTATTGCGTTAGCGTACCACTTTTATAATTAGACTATGCAGTATCCTCATAACCATTATTATTAATTATCCTCTTTACATTCAATTTTAACTTTGCTGCTACACAGCCTTACAATAAAATAATTCTTTCTGGAGTTGAGAAGAGAAGATACACATGTTAATGAGCTTCGGTCTCGTGTTAGACAATTTGCTCCATTATCTCATTTGATCTATGTGTAATCCTCAATATAGATACTAATGCATGTTTCTTTTTCTCGAATAAGAAAACTGATATTTAGAGAGATTAAATGTTTTTCAGGTGTTCATATATTGGAGTGATAGAAGTGAAAGTTAGACATGATTTGGTGACTTTACATTTTTGGGACCTTTGCATGGTAGGTCTGCTAAGGATTGAGAGAGCCAATGGTTTTTTTCTACCCCCTTTGAAATAACATGGTACAGTGGAATGCCATTGTTCCATGTGCAACTGAGTCCCATTTCTGTCCCTGATGCTTCCTAGATGACTATTGGGGAACTGCACAAGCTCTCTTGAGTCTCAATTGCCCCTCAAAAAGATGTGTATGAGAAAAGGTCTCTTTCTGATTGTCTGTAGGATTAAAAATACCACATGCTTCCAGGACGTCCTGGGTCAGAGAGAGCTATTCTGGTTTCTGTCCTTTTCCCCACTGGCCTCTGTGTTTTCAGACTGTAAGACTCCAACGGAGGTTATTGCTGGCTCGGTTGGAGAGCAGCTCACGGAACCTGCGAAGGGGATTTTCCTTTTGGTTTGTCGGCATCACCCTGAGAAAGAGAAAAGCAGTAGCAAAGGCAGCCATGCCTTTCAAAGCTGAGAGGCAGGAATTGGAAGAAGGTTTGTGGGAGATAAATAAAAGAAAATTGTCTAGAATTGGTACAAACAAAATTTGCACTTAACAAGTGCTGGAGTGGTGAAACAGGATTTGTGCTCCTCTCACTGAAACACAATTACTGCACCTCACAGGGGAAAGCATCTCATTGGCAAACTCTCCCAGGCATAAGTGCACTAGTCTCATTTTGCCTAGGCTGCCTGGAACCTATGACTCGCAGCCCTTCCTGAAGGCAGGCACAAGGCAGTCAGCCAATGCCATTTCTGTTCTACAGATATCCTTTCTCAAAAATAATGATTACTATGTATCCAGCCCCATCTGTAAATTAGGTGTAGGGTATACCAGGTACTTGATCACCTTTACCGGTTCAATTTGAATGACAGCTCCAAGAGGAAGCCCTAATCACTTTTGTCTAATAGATGAGACAGTTTGCTCAGAGAGGTCAAACAACTGCCCCAAGGTCACACAGCTCTTTGTGACAGGGCTAGAATAGGGAATCGGGACCATCCAATCCAGGTCATCTTCACTGGCTTTGCAGTACCACCTTACCCATGGAAACATCAGGCTGTGCCTGTTTCAACAGAGGAGACAAATCTCCAGGACTGTATTGCTTTTGGAGGTAGATTTTCCTGAAATACTCTTTTGGCTGTACTGTGAAAGCCAGTGACTCAAAGATCCTTGCCAAGAGCTCATCATAAATCCTGTTTAGACAGAGAAATCCCTGAAGGCAGAAGGGTTCTTTGCAGTGGCCCACAGCCTCGAACAATAATGTTGAGAAGAGGGTGGTTTGCAGCTAAGCTTGAGTAAAAGCTGAGGGACTTGCTTACATGGGCAGGGACACACATGGTCCCATAAGTAGGATTTGATGAAGAGAGCCCCCCACCCACGTGGTGAATGGGGAAGGGCTTAAGGCAGAGACCGCTGTCACGTGTGAATTCCTCTAATCCTCTAATCCTGAATTCACCAGTCACCATGTCTCTTTCAGAGACAAGAAAGCTTAATTCTAAGCAAGTACTCCGATATTCTCTCCCATACCACAGCGAATATTACAGCCATGGCTAATAGCTATTTCTTTCAGTTCTGTTTCCCCCATCTCTTTATTCTAGTCAGGCTGGCAGACTAGTCTGGCAGTGCTCACTCCCAAATGATGGAGAGATGAGCAGATTTCCAGCCACTGTGGAATCAGCCTGCTAATAATTAGCCAGGATCTGCCATGTGTGGGACACATGCCATGCTCTATGGGGTGAGAGGAGAGGGCCACTCTGTGTGGATATGTGTGTACTTAGGGTTGCTTCTTTCCTTTCACAAATATATTCTAGTTATGCAGTTTTATTAAAAATTTTTAACCATTTCTTCCACCCAAGGATGGAACAAGATCTAATATTTCCGTTATAATTTTGGCATTATTCTCTACAATAATTAAGAAAGTTTTGTAAAGTAAAGCACTATTTTGAATATGGAACTTTATCATAATGCAAACCTTTCTTTTTCTTTCTGTTAAAATGTTTTAGTCTCTCTCTCTCAATCTCTCTCTCTTACATATATATATATATATATATAAACATATATACATGTGTATGTACATGCACAGACACCTGTACATATGCATGTACTACATGTACACACATATTCTGAGAAAGGATAGTATTTGAAATAGAAAAGAGAATTACTAAAGTGTACATCCATGGTAGCCACTTATAAACGTTAACTTCTTGGGGACTTTTCCACTTTGAGAAGAGTAGTGTAATTGTTCATGTATTTCTCTCTCTCTCTCTCTCTCTCACACACACACACACACACACACGTTTCATCTCACAGCAACAATCCTATAAAGAAGGCACTATTTGGATGACATTTTAGACAGAATTACTAAGGTTCAGAGAAGCTAGGTCACTGGCCTGAAGTCACACAGCTAGTGAGTGATGGAGCCTTAATCTGAGCCTTACGTTCCTAAATTCCAAGCTCTGAGCTCTCATTCATGCCTGGAATTTTATGGAAGACAGTTAATTCAGGCATATTGAACTGGCGCTGTTTTATTATTCTCATCAGAAACTTGTTTCCTTTGGAACCGAGTGGTTTTTGCATTGCAAAATAGTGCACAGCACTGCCCTCTGTAGCTTTCCTATCCCTGCTTCCACAGCCAGGCGAAGGGACAAGGGAATTAGAAAGTTAATGAACTCCCCAAAGGGCAGACACCAGGAGTCAATGGATATTTGCTTTATTCCATTTGATGTAGAACAAAACAAAATAACAAATGTTCCCTGCCTCTGGGTGCAAGGGCTTTGCTACAGATTTAACAACAATAGTGGTTCCCATGAATAATGAAAGAGTTTCCAAATTGTCTGAAAACAACCACGACATCAAAGCAACATACCATAATGAAACTCAGGTGTTTACTTTCTCCTCTCCAGTGCCCCAAGGAGCAGCTTTTTGGAAGGCCTCGCTCTTCTGAGCTCCACCCGATGACAGGCACATCGGTGCATCGTAGCTTTCATCTAGGCACTTTTTGGATGGGCAGGACCTGGATCAGAATCTGCACTTTAATAAGGTCCCTGGGCAACATGCTCATTACGACCGGAGAAGTGCTGTTCTCAGGAAGGCTGGGAAAGACAAGGGCTTACCTTCCTCTTGGGGTCAGGAGTGGGGTCAGATGAGTGAGTCACTCACCTCTGGGCCAAAACTGAAGAGGGTGGCCAAAAAATGCAACCATCATCATAAGCAATATTTAATGCAGTACTTTAACAATCCTTTTTCATGAAGGTATCTGAACAACTGAAAGAGGGCAGGAGAAGCTGGTAGAGGCCTGGGAGCTTTTTGGTTTTCTCTGATTATTCAGAATTTGCAGCAAGCAAATTTGCATTAGGAGTTGTTTCCGTTTTGGTCTGCCTATCTATACGTTATTGGATTTCCAATTACTGTGATTATACAGAAAGAATGGGCATTGTAATGTGAACATTTATGCCCCAGGGTCAGTCCAGTGGTTAGCCTAGATCATGCTAATGATGATGATGGGAATACCTAACTTTTATCCTGGGCTTGCTGTGTGCCCAGTGCTAAGTGTGTTCCATGAATGCATTCATTTAATTTTCATAAAAAACTCATGAAGCAGGTACAATATTTATCTCCACTTCAGAAGTGAAGGTACAAGGGATAAAAAGGGTAGGTGACTTGCTGGAGGAGAAGGATTCAAATCCAGACAACCTGGCGGCAGTCTACACTCTTTCCCACTTCACTGAACGCCCGTATAATGCAGTACAAAATGAATTGCCTGGGCGGGCCACGGTGGCTCAGCAGGCAGGGATCTCGCCTGCCATCCAGAGACCCGGGTTCGATTCCTGGTGCCTGCCCATGCCAAAAAAAAAAAAAAAGACTTGCCATTTTATTCAGCGTTCTAAAGCATCTCTATGCCCTCCTCTTTTTTCATTTCTTGCTTATCCAAGTGTCTCTGTATTCCAAAATCCTGCCCCTTTTACATTTTTATGTCAAAATGCCCTTGGAAGAGTGGGAGTGATAGTTGATGGTAGTGCCTTTAAAGGCTGTCCTTAAATATTTGACCACCATTTTCTTTTTAAATGGGTGAGTTGGGGAGGGGAGAAGACGCTGTTAGTTCATGGGCAGATGGAAAGCTTCAGGTCCTGTCTCTCAACTTGGGGTCCCTGTGGCTGCTGAGGGCGGGAAGTACCTGTGAGCCCAGGTGAGGCAGCTGCGCCTCTGCCCGGCCCGCGCCCCTGCTTTGGCTCTGCCTGTTCCCCCACAGCCCCTGCTCCTGCCCCTCCTGCTTGTGTCTGTGGGGGGCTCGTTGGCAGTGGGCATGTGTGCACCACAGTGGCTCGTTGACAAGGCTGCCCACAGTGCCAGGGACATGGGGCTTCCTCTTTGACTGCCCGGGAGGTCATCGCTCCTGGCCGCCCAGGCTGGCACGTTGTCCTGGAGCTGTCCAGAACACATCTGGGCCATACCTTCTCCCCGCCCTGTAGTCCTTGGTGTCCCCATATGAGGTGTCCTGAGACCAAAGAGAGATGTTGCCAGTGGAGACGGCATTGTCGTGGCTGCATCCCACCTCCTAAAGAGGATTCTAGGTGGCCAGCTGCTGCGCGGAGACCTTTGTGGTGGCAGAGTGAGTAAGTACTGGATTTAACAAACCTGGCCTCTCCATCTGCCAGCCTCAGTGCAGATGCCAGCTTCATCACCCAGCAAAGACAAGGGTGGTGGCACATAGATCCCAGCAAGGGGGGCTGCTTTCGGGAACAGAAGCTTTAGGTTGGCAGTGCTGTTTTATTTGTGCCCTGCCCATGCTGTCACAGCTGCCGAGTCTGTCCGTGCAGGCTGTTTCGTTGGTTTCAGGATTTGTTTTTATTCCATTCAGTTACTGCTGCCAGAGTCGTGGCTCAGGCACTTGGCCTGGACTGTTGATCCTCGTGTGAGCACTTTCTGAAGTTTGTTCTGGTTTGTCTGTGAGAGAGGAGGCATGGGCTGGGTGCTGTTGCCAGACTGTGATATCTGGGAATATGCGCTCAGGGTGTCCATTTTCTGTTTTTGTTTAGTCTTCTCATTAAATCTTCCTGGGTCTGTGGAGTTGACTACCAATTGGTGCCTGACCTAGTTAGAGATCCATGGCATTACTCCTGGCTTATCATAATAAACAGATCATAATGGTCTGCTCACTGGGATTCAATGCAGACTCCATTATTTTAGTGTTGTTTCTGTCTCCTTGGCGAGGATGTTTATGTATGCATTCACATATGCTTGTGTGTATGCACGCGTGCGTGTGCATGCATGTGTTGTGCAGCTGCCTAAAGGGAGGCTGACATTTTCCATTGCTATGCAGGGACTTTGCTTTTGGAAAACAGTCTTGTGGATCTTTGTAGAATACTGAGTGGGCTTCTTGGTTTCCTTGCCTTGATCTCCTTTCATTTCCTACTTGGAGCAGTTTCTCTTGAGCACCAGTTCTCACATTTTCTGCTTTTTATGTCCACTCTGTTTGCTTCTCTACTGCCAAAGGGCACCAGGGAGTTACTCAACAGAACTTTCGAGCTGTTTGTTCCATGAATGGAGAGTCCAGTCGGGACAGTTGTGAGGACAGCACGTGCCCCCAACCAGTTCCTGAGGCTGCAGTGCTGAGCCGTGACCCACGCCTTTTTCCTTTTGCCTCTGCTCATCTCCAAAGCCTGAATGAGAGCTTGGCTCTGTCAGTGTGTCCTGGAGTCTGGGAGCTTCTTGTCACTGTTTCACCTTGCATTTTGAAAGATATTCTCCCTAAACAGATTGCATTGATAAAGTAGCAACCAACCCATTTTTCCATTTTTAATTAGCCCTATATTCATAATTGCCCATCAGCGTTTCCAATAACCAGCGTTATTCCTATAAGTAAGTAATATTTATTTATTTACTGAGCGTCTTCTATGTGAACCAGGTATGCCAGATGCTGGGGATCGAAAAGTAAACGAGCTTCAATCTTGGCGGGAGTTTGTGATATATAATATTCTTGTCAACTCTTTTAATTTAGGTAAAATTTACTGAGTACCCACTGTGTGCTTGGCGTGGGGCCAAGTGTTTTATATATATCCACTCCTTTCATCTTCAGAGCAAGGAATTGGGCCTTTGAGGTGCATTTTTCAGATTAGGACACTGAAGCTTGCAGAGTTGAGTTGAATTTCTCACTCACAGTCACACATTCCATTTCAAGGGAGGGACAGAATTCAAACTCAGGATTGGTAGCCTCTGAAACTTCCCCATGGAGATGGCAGTCATCAGCTCCCTGCATTCCTTGCTTCTCTTCTCTACTAGACAGAGGTTTGTTTTTGTGGAAAGGGGGTACCTCTTCTGCTCTCCCCATGTTCCATGGTGTTTTATTTCATTTTTAGGTCTCTGGAAATGCTGAATACAAATGAGTTTGTCGGTCCATAGAATAATGGAGCCTCTAGCTTTCTAGGACATTAAACTTACTCACATCCTACTTTTCAGATAGGAGACCTGAGGCCTTGAGTGGCAAAGGGATTTGTCCATGTTCACACAACAACTGGACTTTTAACAATGTGCCCCTGATATGCAGGTTGGTTGTACTGGTCATTCCGCCTTACCTTGTTTTTTGTTAATTTATACTGGACTAGTTGGCAAATCTCAAGAGGTCTTCTGGGAAATTCTACCGCGGTTTCAAGTAAGAACAGCTGAACTTAGATACAGTATACATTCTCATTAAGAGTCATGTAAGATTGCTCTTGACTTTGTTCCCAGTACAATCCCAGGTACACTGTAAGAGATCAGCAGGTGTATATTGGATGGATGAAATGAAGGGGCCTTACGGAGTGTTCAGGACTTCTCTTTGGTGGTTGCTGACCTCTCTTCTTGGATTCCCCAACACCAGCGAGTATTTTAGACTCAAACTGATAGTATCAATATTTAATTTGACACTTCGATGACTCAGTCATTTAGTAACATAAACTGTTTTCCTGTTTCTATTTTGGAATAAATCGGCTGGTCCTTTTCGCCTCTCTAGGCTGAGTGCGTGGGAAGGAGGTAGAGGGCACTCAGTTATCAGACGACTGGTTCACTTTGGATGCAGCTGGCACAGGTACTACTCTGCAAAATAGGTACCACGTGTTTCATGATGAGCCTTTTATTATAAAATTAGCAATATTCTTTTTCTAGGACAGACACATTTTGAACAATTACGTAAGAAGACAGGAAAAATATCACCTGCAGTTCATCTACTGTGGCTCATGAGTTGCCCTTATTTTTCTCCTCCCTTCTAGCATCCAATTTGTTCAGGAATATTTTTACATTGTTATAATTGGAGTAGAGATTGTATTTCATAATGAACCCTGTTGAAATATTCTAACATATTTTTTCACGTAATTGCAACTTTGGGGAAGGCCTGCTATTCTATGCTGGGTAGGTATTGTGTTTTATTTAAATATTCTTTTATTATTACAATGCAGTTTTGACTCTACAGAAATATAGGGATATAATTCTTCTTGGGACTCTGGGTGAAATAGAATAGGATTATAAAATATTTGCATTTTCTAGAGGGTATTGCAATTCAGTTATTCCATTTGGGTCCACTTGTTAAAGCTCTAATGCTCTATTTCCCTAATGAGAAAATAATACTTGGAGCATGCATAGAGAAATTTAGAATTAGTTAATTTCAGAATTCTTTCCTTTTATATTTTATAATTTAAATAAATGAGATGACTTTGAAAGCAAGTCTTTGTCCTAATTGCTAAGAAAATTTTCCTCATTTCTGAAAATGGGTGGCATTTAATCAGAAGACAAAACAATAAAAGTAAAAAAATAATAAAACTAACTGCTTACGAAAGCTAACCTGGTTCTTTAAACTTCTTTATGTACAATGACTAGAAAGGAAGAAAATGGTTCATGTAAATCTATCTGCTTACTCTCAGGTCAAACCTGTTAGGATTAATCTTTTAATGAGGTTACAGGGTTTTAGGCAGTGAGTCTGTGGAAAGGCTCTGGTAATGATCTAACTTCTAAAAAAAGGCTGAGAGAGCTTTCATTAACTTGGTTTGCATCATGATTTGGCGAAGTCACTGGAGAGAATCTTCTTTAGGCCACTAAAAATAACCTCTAGATCCAATCATGCCGTCAGCTCTCCTCTCCTTTTCTTTAGTCATGTTTTATTTTTGGAACTCTCTTCATTCTTCTCACCCATCTGATCCTCCTGTAAATCTACATTTGCCTTGGATTAACTACTGCCTCCTTGTGAGTTGAGGAACAGCAGTAAGACGGGAAATTTCAGGATCCTCTCCTGTTTTGCCTTGCATTTGTCTTTTCCTCCCTCCCTCCCGTTCTTCTTCCTTCCTTCTCCCCTTCCTTCCTTATCTCCTTCCTACCTGCTCATCCTTTCTCTCATCCTCTGTCTCTCCTTAACACGGTTTCTAATTTGGTGTGCTTGTCTGCAAAGAGACTAGCACGTAGAAATTGTTGAATCCTGAAAGAAAAAAGATCGAATGGTCAGAGCTGTAGAGAGAACAAAAGTCTAGTGAGGGGTGATGGGGCTAAGAAGATGCCTCCTTTGAAGGCATATCCCACCCAAAGTTTGATAACTCCCTCTTTCCACACCCATGTACCGCCATGTCCTGATAGGTAATTTGTTTAGTTCATGTCTGTATGCCATCCCTGTCCAGCAGTCAGCCTGTGGTTTTCTGTATCTGTCCACTTCTAAGCCTGCACATCTGTCCAGGAGGAGGTTAAAACATACTCAAAGGAGTCATTTACTCCCCCTGGATTTAGTGTTCCTAGTTTTACCCATCTTGATTTTTACACGTCTTGAATGTCGTGCAGATTTTTATAAATAAGGTCTGACCCTAAAACTTAACACATATTAAACGGCCAGAGTAGGGCTTCTGTGGGTTTCATAGAAGAAAGACGAAAAGGAGGCGCTCCCAGAACCCTGCTCTCTGACTGCACTGGGATTGCCCAGCTTCTGCTAAGCAGTTCATGAAACCGCTGGATTAGATCACTGAGTTTCTGTTTGGCTCTTACATCTTGTGGTCTGTTATGTCTCTCAAACAAAAAGCCTAGGTCTTTGTGTTATGGTCGTTTGCAGCAAATGCAGACAATAATGCAATAGGGTCTGGAGGAGCTATAAAAGATGGCCATGACAGAATTTCTGCTCTTTATGAGCTCACAGAGATTGGAGGTGGCAGGCCTGTTTGGGAAAATGATTTCCTAAGCAGCAAGGTGTTTTAGGACTTAAGGCCTTAATGACTTATAAAGATTGTCGGCAATATTTGTTGCCCCGCATTCCAGCAAATCCTTACTGAGCACCAGCTATGTGCTAGGTGTGTACATGCTGGTGTAAAAGGATCTTAAGAAAAACACATGACACAACCTCTGCTGCACTAACCTGTTCTAATTTTCTATGCATCATTTATCATTATCTAATTGTTGGCAGTTTATTGTTCGATTTACCGCTGGATGAAAGCTCCATAAAAATAGCAACACTGTCTGTTTGGTACCTTGTGTCTGGCACATAGTAGATGTTCAAGAAACTTTTGTAGGCAGGAGAGAGATGGCACAGTGAGTTGTGTGTGTGTGTGTGTGTACATGTGTGTATGTGTGTGTGTGTGTTTGTAGAGTCACGGAGACGGGCCATCAGGAGATAACAGTTGGTCAAGGCATTAAAGGACAAGAGGAAGTTTATTCGGAAGAGAAGAGGAATCTGTGCAGAGGCAGGGTAGGAAAGAGAGAAACCATATGGTAAGTCACAGACAAAACAGCCAGTTTCTGGAAGGGGCAGCCTCATGAGATGCCTTCGTTAGCAGATGCTCTGGAGTCGGCTTGCCTGAGTTTGAATCTCTACAAGCTGAATGACTGGGGTAAAGTATATATTCTCTGTCAGATTTCTCAATTTTCAAACAGGGCTGATCATGTGGCAGTCCATTAAAGCATGGTATTTAGCACGAAATGGGGTTTAATTATTGTTAAAAATAGAAGGAACACGCCCAAGGAGACCTCGAGGGCTTTTGTGTAAGGAGCGGCACAAGTAAACCCATGGTTTAGCAAAGCGTGTGGCAGTCGCATGAAGGATGGGCTGGAGAGACCTGGAAGAGGCTCTCATGTCCTTCTGGGGGAAACATGCTGTTGTCCTCCCTCCCCCAACTCGATGGCCCGCTTGTGAGCATCTCAGTGTCTTCCTTGTGCCGGTACTGTTCTGAGCTGCTGAATGATTCTGTTTCCATGATGTTTACTCTAAGGATGCTCATTACCATATGTAGGATGTCTCTCCAATGGGATAAAAAACTCTCTGCTGTCAGTTTCTGGAATGGCTGTGACCTTCTCAAGAAACAGGTCACTCGGTGGCTCCATGGTCTTGTACCTGCTTGCGATTCCCCATCCCTTTGAATGGTGCGTCTCTTGCAGGTGTTTAACTTCATAGCCTCTGAGTTTTACATGGTTAACCTTAGTTCGTTTTGTTATTTCATGCCATTGTTTCTCCTTCTCTCATGCATATATGATACATTTTTGTACTGTGTGCATCATTGCAGGCAGCCTTAAATCCCCACTGGGATAAAAAGGAGTGTGTATAAAATGCATGACATGAATTCCAGGGTGAGGTAAGGTGAAGTCTGTGCCCAGTCAGTGTTCAAACTTGTTTCTATTTCTTCATGAAGACCTGGATACCTGGAGAGTTATTAGGTTCAGCGCCTGCCTCTGCCACCAGCTACCAGCCACCAGCTCTAGACTGACATTTGTCTCTTCAATCCCATCTCTGTGTTTGGAGGAAAACTGCAGTTGCTCCTCTTGGACCCTTCACACACCTGCCCTGACAGGTGGCATTAATGAGGGCATGGCAGTAAGATCGTGGGACACCAGAGGTAGAGACTGTCGAGGCTGGACCTCCTGAGGTTGGAGGCTTCTGGGGTTGTGCTCCTCACCCACTTCTAGCCCAGGACCTCAGTCTACCCATCTGTAAAAGCACTGCCATGGGATGAATGCGTGTTCCCCATCCTTCATTCATGTTTTGTCTTCACGGTATCCGGCTGCCACCCACAGTGCTAATTTACTTAATATCTTCCTTTTACTCATTCTACTTTTCTTGATGATTTTAAAAGAAAATCCTATCACTCTCATGGTTGGAAAACTAGTACTCCTTGTCATAAATAGAAGATAACTCTAAAAATATAAATAACCAAAGGGAAACAATATAGCTGAGTCCATTCTGAGACTGCCTTCTCTTTTTCAAAGGAGAAATTTGTTCAGAAATAGCTGCAAAGAGAAATTTTCTGTTGCTGTGATCAGGATCGAAAGAGAATTGAAATGATATTATCCCACTTCCCGATTCATTGTCATTTAGTGCAATAACAATAATGTTGAGGGTCCCTGTTGAATCAGGCATTGCATTAATTTCTTGATATTAAATCTTTATAAATAAACCCTGATACATGTGAGATGATGATGTTAACAGATTTAGTGAACATTGAATTTGTGACAGAAATAATCATGTAATTTATATGCAATACCCATGAATCCTCACCTCACCTGTGTGAGGTGTTGATTTGGCTGCACAGCAGGAACTTCTGGACTTAACTCAAGGCCACCATCCATACGAAGGGCCCTGTAATAGCTCTGCCTACACATCACCCCCGGAGCAGAAGGGGTGAGCACATGCAGTGTTCTCCCATAGGAACCAAGTTTGGCCCATGGCATCACAGACTCATGTTGACTACTGGAGAGGAAGAGGCCCTTGGAGATGATGTAGCTGTCTGTTTCCCGAAGTGTGGTGAGAGCACTGCTGGAGATGGTCAAAATCTTACAGCTAGGGGACTGTATTCCAGTTACAAAACTCTATAAACTTTCAGAGTAGGAAAGACCCTTACTGTCCCATCAGATCTACCTCAGCACCTGATGCCAAACTTCATTTTGTAACTTAATGGACAAATAAGGTGGTTTAAATATTTCCAGAGATGAGCAATCATGCCTGTGCTTTGTGTGTGTTTATGTGTGTGCACGCACATGTCAGGATAGACATATACACAGAGAGCTGGCAGCTGCAGGTATCACAGCCAATAAGGCATACAGATGACCTGTTTCAAAATCTGGCCCAGTTTTCTTGGTTGAAGCCAAAAGAGGGAGATTAATAAGTATATACTGTTGGGTAGCCCTCCCAGAGCCTCTGATTGAGGACACCTTCTCTCGTACACAGATGACCATCTGTCTGTTACATTCCACAGGAATGACCCAAGCTGGGTTTTGTAAGATAACTTAAGGCCACTTGACAAGACAATTTTTCTCTTCATTCTCAGTTCTTTACAATGGGATTAGTGGAAGTAGACTTCACCTGTCTTCATTTGAGAAATTCAAAATAGAAAGTTGAATAGAAAAGAGGGAAAAGACTCATGGACCCCTTTTGCCCTTTGAGAATGCTGTGTGTTTGTGTGTAGATGTGTGTGTGTTTGTGTGTAGATGTGTGTGTGTTTGTGTGTAGATGTGTGTGTGTGTGTGTGGTGTGTGTGTCCTGGGAGTACGTGGTCACAGAATGGCCTCGATAGTTTCGCGAGACAGAAATTGAGTCTTGATATTGGCAAGTGATTTTTCCCAAGAGCTTTAAGAATGTCAAAAATTTGTGCATGCTAGTGAAGAATATTGTTCCACCAATAAAGTGCAGCAAACTATAACTGAAACATTTTAATGGCGAGCTTCCCTGCCAACCCTGAATGAATACAGTGTACTTAATGAGGTGTGATGAGGATGCAGAGTGCCCGCTGGACTTGCTCGCTGGCTCATGTCAGCCCCTTTGTGGCCAAATTCAAATTTGTGCCTGAAGAAAATTACAAATCACCCCCCATTGCAAGCCTTCCAAGGCACTTGCACGTAGGTGAGACTGCAATGCCAGAGAACCATTCCTTTATTTACTAACTCATTCATTTGAAAGGCGTTTGGAACATTTAGTTTGTGCCTTTATGTACCGGGTGTGCTGTGGGCAAGAAAACCTACATATTCCTTGCCTTTGTAGAGCTTCTAGATGAACTAAGTTTGTAAAGCTTGTGTCTTCAGAATAAGTGCCTAAGAAGAGGTAAATGACAAGACGGCATTTTCAATCTCAACTCAATTTTACACTGCAGAAGGCCAATCCTACTTAATTTTTAGGAACCTTGGTTTTGTTTCTCTTTGAGTGTAATGAGCCCAGAGAGAAACCTTTTCTTATTATAAATTGATCACCTTGCAAGTGTTAGGTGGGAAGATATAGTAACAGGCTTCAATTATTTCTGGCACCCAGCAAAAACTTTGCAGCATTTGTGTGTGTTGGTAAATACTTCCCTGACTTTGTGAATGTGGAGATTTACATCCTCCAGAACTTTTCACATAAGCTTATTACTTGGTTGTGTGTGTTGCCCAGATTTGATAAAATGTTAGAGTTACTTTCTTGAGCCTTGCATTATCATCAAAGGTATTTGCCAATCTCTCATCTTGGAGTTTTCCTTTGTCTGTAGCTGCTGTCTTTTGGTAGCCCGATAAAGTGGTATTATCCTCAATAATTCATTTTTTAAGTCATTGTACTCTTTCCCTAAATGAGTGCACTAATTTATATCCAGAAGAAGCAGCTGAGTGGAGCTGGTAGGTGAGTAGCTACTGACTCATGACACCTATATTCAAATCCTGGCTTCACTGTTAAGTGGCTTTGTGATTTAGGACAACTTCAACCAATCTTTCTGTGCCTTGCTTTACTCAGTGTGGTAGTTAGGTTCAGGTGTCAACTTGGCCAGGTGAAGATGCCTAGTCCTATTGCTGTGGACCTGAGCCAATGGTGTGTGAATCTCATTTGTTGTTGATTACATCTGCAGTCGGCTAGGAGGCATTCCTGCTGCAATGAATGATGTTTGATTTAATTAACTGGTGCTTAAATGAGAGAGCTCAACATAGCAGAGCCCAAGCAGCTCAGCATATCTGATCTCAGCACTGGCAGCTCAGCCCCAGGCTTTTGGAGTTGCAGAAAGGAATCACCCCGGGGAAAGTTGTTGGAACCCAGAGGCCTGGAGAGAAGGTCAGCAGAGATCACCCTATGCCTTCCCACATAAGAAAGAACCTCAGTTGAAAGTTAGCTGCCTTTCCTCTGAAGAACTATACGTTAATTAAAGAAATCCCCTTTTATTGAAAGCCAATCTGTCTCTGGTGTATTGCATTCTGGCACCTAGCAAACTAGAACGCTCAGTTAGGAAATAGAGAAAATCATAGTACCTGTCTTAGAGGATTATTGTCAAAATAAATTATATATTGTAGTAAAGTAATTAGCCAAAGATCTGGTACATTTTAAGCTCTTGATGTTAGCAATCACCCTTGCCTGTTTGTATTGAGGTGTATCTACCTAACACTCACCTCCTGGGTGTGGAGAAGAACTGGTAATCAGCATCATTCCTATGTAACACTAATCGTGTCCTTAAGTCTTCAAAAATGATTAAATATGTCACTTGGCATGTGAGATATTTAGGAAATATTGATTACATTTTTCCAAACTCAGTACTCGCCCAAACACGTGCCTTTAATGTCAGTCAGCTGTGAAGAAAGTATTGGTTACCCAGTCTTTTTCTCGCTAATAAATAACCAATTGTTTGCAAAACGATAGTCTATTTTGCTGATTTTAACTGTCTTAGAAAACAAATCAAACAACTTGACATTGCTTTAATCAAGGCTGAATAATTTGAGCCAAGTGAGTACATGATTACAGTCCTTAAAAAATGCAAATTGTGCCTGTCATATATAGCTAAAAAGGAAATAGATATTTTCAATCTTGTAGAATTAAATATATATAGTTCTATGGGCACCGCCTGTTTAGCTACTATCATTCATTTATTTCTTCAACAAGCCAGGTCTTATAAAGGGTCAACAGTGTACTGACCCAAGCCAGACCAAGGTGGGTGAGATGTGATTTCTGTCCTTGTGGAGCTCACAGCTCCTTGGATGCAATGTTGGGAGGGGCAGAGAGCCATGACAGCATAGGAGAAATTAAGAAACAATCTAGTACACTCAGGGAATGCTGAAGCTCCTGAATCCACAACAGGGAGTCAGGGAAAATTCTACCAAACTTACACTGAGGTTGAACAGGAGAGGTCAGAGGAGGGAGGGGCAGAGGTGCAGAGACCCATACCAAGCTGCAGTAGGTGACGTGGGCAGGGGAGGCTGGGAACAGAGCTGGGAGAGATGTATAAGGTGTGTTAGCGAGTGTAACCATTTACGGGCTTAATATTATCACAGTTTTTTCATGCAGAGATCAAGGTTGGTGGCTTCCATATGTGTTGCTTTCCAATATTTAGATACTCTTTCATGAAAAGAGGCAAATAAGCAAAATACAATTTAAAAAGAGGGGATTCCTTTTCTGGAGCATATGTGATCATGTTCATCATGCCTGCTTTATTTATTTTCCCAGGGACTCTTTTACAAACTTTACTGACACTGTAGACATCCCTAAAACTCTCCTGAGCCAGGTTATATTATTTTTGTTTGCTTGCCAAAAAAGAAGGGAAAAAAAGTTAAAATTAAAATCACTAACAGTTTAAGGGAAAAGTAAAATAAACTCCCTCCTAGAAGTCTTTTCATTTTCCTTGCTTTCTATGTGTTCTTAAGTGTTCTCGGATTTTATAATGATATAGATAGGCTCAATATACATATGCAACTTTTATAATGGTTGTGTTTAGATTTTTCCCCTTACCCTGACTCTTAATATCCATTTTATTCAGTAGGGAAATCATCGCGGCCAAGTGGGAAGGGCAGAGGCTTTGGAGCAAGGGAATTCTGGATTTGAATTGCCATTCTGCTCCTCATTACTTTCTTTGTCTCGGGTGGGCATATTATTTAACCTCTCTGAGGTTTGGTTCCCTTCTCTCATAGGAGGTAGGAATGGAAAAAAACAAATGTCTCCCAGTGCTGTGGGGAAGATACATTGAAAAAGAAAAATGTACAAGAAAACACCAAGGCCGTAATATCAGGCATATGTAGTAGGTGGCAAATAAAACCGAAGCTTCCAGTATTTCAGTTGTTAATCTGGTAAAGGGAGATGGTGACACGCTATAATTTGGGAAGAAATAGGGATAAAATTTAAAGAGTAGCAGGAGGTTTGCTCATATGCTAGATGACTGTTTGTTTATTCATTTCCCAAAGTTATTACAAAGGTTGTGAATATTTATTTAGTTCTGCTCCCAATAGCCCTTCTAATAGGGAATTATTTGGGTACAACGAAAGACATTTGTAAATGCGGCTGATAAGACTGGCATTAGACAAGGAGGGTTTTGTTGGACACAAGAATTCTATTGTCCCCGGCTTCGGTTGTCAAGTGCCCAGGGAACCCAGAATTTATGGTGGCGGCACAATAGGCCTTTCAGGGTCCGGCGAAAGAGCTGTGAGATCCCACTCCCTGGCTTTTCAGGATCTCTAATCTTTTTATCAGGCGCGGACAATGCCGGATTCAGCTGCTGCCTGAGCCTTCTGACTGTCCATTGGCCATCAGGTATTGTGCAGTAATTACCATGGTGACAATGGACTCTCTCTACGCCCGTCCATCGGAGCTTTGGAAAACAGCGTAGGTTGTCACTTTGTATTAGGTGCCTCTAAAGGCATGGCTTACTTAGAGAAACTACCAAAGAGAAATAAAGATAATCGTGTTGAGAGTTTGATTTAAAGGGCCACTGTGTCAAATCCATTTGGAGTTGAGGAGCTCTTTATGGATGTTTTCATGTAATTATAGCTGGATGTTGGCTGTCATTCCCCGTGCAGGCAGTGAGTAACTGGCCTTAGAGAATTTGCAGGGAGGCATGAGCTATGGGCAGCTGGGAGCTCTTAATCACTCAGACAGAGCAAAGGTTTAAGCTGAGTCCATGGGCTTTGAGGCATCATTGAACTTTGAGACTCAGTTTCCTCATCTGAACAGAAGAGTAGTGTAGAAATCGTTTATAGATTAACATTAATTATGTCATTGTACATCAATATCTGCAAATATATTATAGTCTATAATAATGCATGTACATCTAACATAGGGCTTTGTGAAGGAGAAATAAATGATAAAAGATAGAATTAATTTTTTAATCATATACAACAAAAAATGCACAATCTATATCTTTACATAATCACAGCGACTGATATTGTGTGCCTGCTCTCAGTGAGATGTTGCATTTATTCTCAGTATTTTTCATGGTAATCCTGCAAAATAGTTACTATTGTCCCCATTTTGTAGAAGAGGATACTGAGGCTCAGAGAGTTCTTGCCCAAAGTTCACCCCAGTTTGGAAGAGTCATTGTCTGGGTGTAAGTCCTGTTCTCACCCATTTGCATAGCTTACTGCGTCCCCCATTTTTTAAATTAATAATCTACCAACCTGTCATACAAAATCTGCTTTCCCATATGGCTTTGAAACTTTGGCAATAACAGGAAAGAAAAACTCCCAGTGGCTGTTATTAATTGAGTTTATTCATCCCTTCAAGATTGCCAGGAATATGTGACACCCAGAGAAGGCAGAAGGCCCTGTCTACCTTGTTAGGTGCTGATACTTCTCCTCCCTGCAGAGAAAGAGAAGGAAAGCGCATCAGCAGAACAACTTGCTTATTCTAAACAAACTGAAAAGTATGTGGCCACGACTCTCCTTTGCTCAGTAGAAACTCATATTTACATTGCTTATTTAGTAGTGATATAGCTCATCACTGGTTTGGTCAAGTTCCTACCAAAATAGCTGAAATTCCCCATTGTGTTGCCATACCAAAAACTAAAAATGATCTGTCGTCACATACCAGAGGAAGGTGTGCTGGGAAGTGGGTCACGTTTTGGGTTCTTAAAGCTGGTAGGAGAGAAGTGGATTTGTTTTTCCCCAACCCAGCTATGTCCCTTTCTTGTTGTATATATTTGGGCATTTATTGCTCAGCCTCTATTTCTTTGCCTGTAAAATGGAGCTGTCACTACTTTATAGGGTTATGATGAGGATAAGAAAAGCCTGGCCCATATAAAAGCGCCCGTGAATGGCAACTCTTTCTTTCTTAACCCATCACCCCACTGCCATGTCTACCTCAATTTTGTGTACTCGGTAAGAGGTCTGGAGATAGTGGAGTATGCCTTGATGGGGCCTATTTTCATCTAATTTATAAATACTTTCAGCAATGCACACCCTCCCCACCCTTCCCCCCAACAATACGACATGGATCTTTTTGTTCATGTTGTGTTTGTTTTTGACAATGATCCTGGCCAAGCTCATATTCTAGAATAGGACCTGCTTATCCATGGGAATCTATCAGCCAGGGCTCTGATTTGGAGCAGAGGTCCCAAGCAATGGAAAGCAGTTATGTCTCATGGGTCAAAGGGAAGGCTCATGGCCATTGTGTGTTCCAAGCCATCCACCCAATCCCAGCTTAGCAAAAGGGAGCTGCCAATCACAACACACCCTTCCCTGGCTTTTCACCTTGATTTTGTGGACTCACCAGATGTTATTCTGTTTTTCGCTTTACACCCTTGCATCAGGACCTTGTGTCCTGATGTCTCACTCTGTCTGAGATAATGTATTATGGCAGGTCCTCCAAGGGTCTTAGGACTGTGTGGATGGGAGGGGGAGGAGGCCAGTGGTGCTGTGCGTGAAGGGGCCTGGGATGGCGCACAGCCCTTGGACAGTGAAGTTGGGAGGTCCTGAGAATAAGTAGGGGGTGGATGCAACAATGCTGGATTGTCATTCCCCAACTCTGAAGGAAACATGTAATTCCAGGTCTGGGGGTGTCGTAACACATTGGAGAGGAGGAAGATGAACCCACAGACCAAGAGAATGCCAACAGAGAAGCAGAGAATCTGTGGCATACCTTCTCAGCCCTCTCAGACACAGCATATTCTTTTTTTTTTTTTTAAGGAAGAAATTTTATCTTTATTTTTGTATCTCCAGTTCCCCTAAGTGTGCGCCTGGCACACAGGCAAATTCTTTTTTTTTTAACCATCAATTCTGCTAAAAGCACAAAGAACAACAGATTTCTCTTATGGCCATATTTTTTCCTTTCCTGAGAAACATAATATAGTTGTATACCAATATTTTTCACAGGACCCACAGGCCCTCTTTCTCAAATGTTTGCAGTGATCACAGTTCATAGACAATTCACCCATCTCCTTTGACTTTTCTTCCAAACCTCTTAATTGACTCACGGGCTTTTATGGAAGGGAGTTTTATAGTAAACACTTTGCAGGGAGGTAAAGAGTACAAGACAAAGGGAGGTTCAATTGTTTGTTTTTAGTTCACATGAGGAGGCTCTGGGAATCGAACCCAGGTCTCCGGCATGGCAGGTGAGAATTCTGCCACTGAGCCTCAATTAATTTTTGTAGATTTGAGAAGGAAACTTTGAAACATGCTGGCTTTCGATAGAGCTGCTTTAGGAATTGACTGGAGACTGGTAGAGGGAAATGGAAGGAGCACAGACTAAGGAGGTTGCAGTGCTGGTTTCTGTCCCACCTTGGCTGCGACAGAATGTATACCTTGAATAAGAAGTTCACCTTCTTTGTCTGTGAGGTCCGATGGGGTGCGTGACACCCACCAAGGAGTGGTCAACAGCATTGAAAGAGAATCCTTTCGGGGGGGCCCCAGGCAACTGTCTGTTCCTTCCCTGTCTGTACTGTCCCAGTTGTCTGCACACCGCCCTAAGGCTCCGAGGCTGATAACAACAACGGCATGGGTCCCTGGAGGAGTGGCTCACTGGGGGCCATTTGAGGAGACTGGCAGCCACATGTAACATGATGGCAACGCAGAACCCTTCCTCACCAGCTGGTGTCATGGGAACTGCTCCATGTGGCTCTTCCTTTATGACGCCATGTGCTCTTCTCTCCTGACAGTGCACACGAAGGGACGTTCCCATTGTTCTCCTTCTAAAGTCATCAAAACAGGGTTTTCTGAGCAAGATTTTAGTAGATTTACGATTCGTCTACAACACTTCACTAGGATGTTTTTTTTCTGGGGGAGGGTGTGGGGAAGGGGAATTACATGGGGGGAGCTGTTTCATGAAACCAACATGAGGCAAAGAACAGTGGATTTGGAAAGAAATAAAGTACAATAAAAAATTAAGTCCAAAAAGCTGTGTAAGCCCTGCTGTAGGCTGAGTTGGCCCTAGAAGGTAGCTCTAGAGATGAAGGGCATTCAAGAACTCCTTTATGCTGTTATACTAAGGGAAGCTATGACAGCCGCCACCTTTCTTGGTTCAGTGCCTCAGTTTTTAAAGATGACAGCTGTTCAGACACTCCATATTCTTCTCTTCATTCATTCAGCAAATATACATTGAGCAGCTGCTCTGGGCTAGGAAATGTGTTAGACACTTTGGGAGAAACGAAGCTGAATCAGACCAGAATCCAGGCAGAACACAGTCTCCTCACAGAAAATCCACTCTGGGGTAGTGGGGGTGGGGGAGGAAGTGTCTTTAGAAAGAGTTGCAGCCCAGTGCTCTGCTCTGCTGGGGTGGAGATGAGATCTCCTAGCACCACCACCACTGTTGAGATCGTTTGTCTTTGAGCCCGTCATTCCACAAGTATCTGGCAGCATGAGAACAGAACTTCTCACTTTAGGAGAGAAGGCACTTTGTTCGCAATCAGATGGGATGCAGTTTTGCCCAGAAACTAGCTCTGAGTTAATACCTCCATCCACAGACTTGCTGGTGCTAAAGCTAAAGCACGTAGCATGTTGCAGTAAGCTCAATGTATGGTTACTTTTGTCTTTGTTATCAGAGTACCCAATGCAGATGTGTTAATCACAGAATCTCTTGGTACCTCTAAATCTGTGACAGTTCCCCACTTTTCATACAATTGTAGTGAAGACTTCACATCTCTCTCGTCACCGCTGGACTGTGCTCCTTCTAAGGAGAAAAGTTTGTTATGTACAAATATGTATCCCCAGTGCTTAGCAATGTATCATTTTAGTGGTTCATGTCACCTCTGGGATTACTAATGAGCCTTTCACTTTTTGCAGAAATCACTGCATTTTCGACTCTGAAGCCCCGTGATGTTCATTCCTGTTGTCATTTCTTGAGTGATGATTCCAATGGGCGGAGTATCTTATAGAAATTGGCAGCAGGTATCCAATGGGTGAAGAAGGTAAGATGGACCAGCATTAATGAGCTGTTTGCATGAGTTGAATGTATGTCTACCTGGGCCATCCCCCAAAACTGTCTTGATTTGGATCTTCATCAAAGAGCTAGGTAGATTCTCAGAGGAAGTGAGACACCTACCTTTGTGGTCTTTAGGAATATCATTATTTGATGTTGTTGTTATTGGGTTCCCTTTATTGCATATGTACTATGTGTCAGTACAAATATGATCATTTCTTTGGCTCCAGAAGACCTAGAGTAGAAAGAGGAACTTAGGGTTGTTATCGTTCTTTATCAAGCACTCAGCTGGACAGACTGACTGAGAGTATGGCTATGTCATTTTACCCCCTTTTCTTTCTTTTGAAAGAACACCTTTAATATGAACAAGGCAGCTTCAGTCTCATGAGGAAAAGAACATGGTAGGGGGTGGTTCTTTTAGGACTCCAGACACAGATCACTAGATCCTGAGCCAGGGGATTTCATCATCCAGGCTCAGCTCTGCCCTTCATTATCAGCATCTTAAACTGAGCTCTTTGCTGGGCTACAAGTTTCATCGGGTCTAAAGTCTCTAAGAGTTCTGAAATTCTTAGAGTCTATGAATCCATTTGCTTTCCCCATCTGCTCGGTGGTAACTGGGGCTATTTTTATAGTTTGTCCAAATATCCAAATTCTTAAAGAAATTTAAGAATTAATTTTACCAGTATGACTTTCTACACCTTGGGGTTCTAGAGCCATTTATCCAAGTGTCTGTAGGGCTGATCACCATGCAGATGTCTCATGGCTACCTAAATTCAGAGGCTGAATATGAATCATGATTTTCACTTCTAAATCTTCATTTCCTCCTATATCCTACATTGCAGTTATTGCATCAAAATCTACCCAAACCTGAATCATGGGCAGCACCCCTTATGCTACTCAATCTCTCATTTCCAACACCAGCTTCATCATATCAATTCGAATTGATTCTACTCTCGGATTACCTCTGAAATCTGTTTCTCTCCATCCCTACCCAGTTTAGTTCATCTTCCATACCTATTCTGAACAATGTTCCTAAACCCAAATATTATGTTACTTTCCCCACTTAATACCTTTAAATGATAAAGCTCTGAACTCCTTAGTAATCTTCCAGAATCCTTTAAGTATAGGGTCCTTGTGTTACTTACCCACATCCATCTCTTGGGCACTCCTTCTCCCCACTAGCCCCACCAGCCCTTACTAAACACATCCACTGTAAGAATTACCCATATAGCACAACCATCATCCCCCAAAGCCCTGTAATCTCACTCTCTTCTGAGTGTTGGCACAGGCCAACACTCAGTCATCTCTGTATATTCGCTTGGACCTCGTTTTCTGTGAGGAGTTCTTTCTGGTCCCCTAAGACTGAGCAATTGGTATCTCCTGGGAAAACTTTTAGCAGTCAGGGATTATAGCACATACTATGATTTATGTATAGGGTTGTAAGTGTCTATTTAGTTATCTTCTCAGCTCTTGAAGGTGGCACTTATTTTGGGACCACCAAGCTCCCATTTGCAAGTACTGTACCTGGCACAAAATAGATTCTCAATAAAAACTTGTAAAATATCTGAACAGAGACAGCCTTTAGTCTTTTTTGAATACAAGATGAATGGGTGCTAATGTCGTAGAGAGAAAAGTCATAATAATAGCAGCTAGTTGGTTTTGAGTGCTTACTGTATGTACCGGACACTGTGATAAAGCCTTTAAATTTATCACCTCCCTTAATTCTTTCAAAAGTCTCTGTAATAGGTATTATCATTATTATCTACATTGTTATAGGTGAGGAAACTGAGTCTTAGAGGAGATGAGTATCTATGGCCATGTAAGAGTAAGTCTGGAGCTAGGAATTTGATCTTTTACTGCTCCCCTCACAGCTTTTCTAGGCTAGAGGCTTTTTCTGCAGCCCCAGACATGCTGTTGTTACATAGATGGTTCCTCCTTGAGACTGAAACCCACAAATCTTTGACATTCATATCTTGATGTGGCTCTGTTGTAGGCCAAATTTAGGTTTTGGAAGCCCCAATTCTTCCTCCCATCCCCTGGTCAATATTTGTTAGCAGCTGAAACCAATGCATGAAAACACTCTTCGTGGAAGCAAGGCTGTGCCTCCTGCAAATGCACTGATATGATTTGGAAATTGCATGCCTGACTCCTGTCTCATTCGCATATTTTGCACTCATTTGCTCTGAAGCCTGGCTTAGCAGACGAAACGTGCCTCTCCCGTGGAAACGTCTGTGAATGATGATCATCTCATTTCTGCCAAACCAAATGGGTCTCTTCATTTCATCAGCCCTCTGAATTCTTCAATAGGATATGTGGCTGACATTCCTTATTTTTCTCAATAATGGGGACAGTTAGAATGAGGTATCAATGGAGCAGAGTCAAAAGTTAAACAGAAAGTACTTGAATTTAATTTCTTTTCTAGGAAATCTGCTACAATTTTTTTTTTTCATGCGAAACTAAGAGCAGCCTGTTTTGAAGAATTCTGCCTATAGTTTACTCTAAGGAGGGAAAAGGTAAAATATTCTAATGCTTGCAGTGCCCTTCAAGAACCAAGACAAGGTGCGGGTGGAATGACCTTTTGATCTTTTAGCCTTCTACTAAAGAAGCTTCTATTCTTGTTCTACAGAACTTTGTGTCTAGAGGGGGAAAAGACTCATTCGTGATCATGCTGTAAGGTTGGGGAAGAACAAAGCAAAATTAACTAATAACTTTGGCTCAAGACTCAGATTTGTGATCCTCCATCAATTCATGGCATCATCATTTATTGAGCAAGAAAGTGTGCCACCTACTGGGTAGCAGAGATGCGAATGCATTTTACCCTTCCTTGAAGAGCTTTCAGTCAAGTAACTCTCTATATAAAGCTCAAAATCTGGGTTGGAAGGAGAGAGAGAGAAGGGGGAAAGGGAGAGAGAGAGAGGGAGAGAGGGAAAGGGAGGTGCTTTTTTATTTTTTTTTTCTGCATGGGCAGGCATTGGGAATTGAACCCGGGTCTCCAGCGTGGCAGGTGAGAGCTCTGCCTGCTAAGCCACCGTGGCCCGCCCATAGGGAGGTGCTTTTAACAAATGGTGGTGACAAGGTTTGGACTTACAAGATTGGCGCTCTGGCCGAACTCCGGGGAAATCCATATGAGCTTCTGTTCTTGGCACCTCTCTTACTCAGGAGGCTGCTCAGAGCAGGGGGAGGATTACCTGGGTAGCTACAGGATAGGACTTTTCAGCCCTCCTGCCTGGCTGAGCTCTCAGCAGGGTGCTGGAACACAGAAATGCATGTTTGGAGAAATTAAAGAGACCAGCCCTTGTGCCTGAAAAGTGTGCATACATACATCGAGATACTTCTGAGTCATCTTCAGCAACAGAGGGTACTGGCCGCAGGTCATCCAGTTATCTCTCATTTTCACAGAAATCAGTCCCAACTTGCTTCTTGAAGAGGAGCTCACCTGTGCTGGAGGCTTCACCAGGCTCTGTGTTATCGCTGACATTTTGAAATGTTGGCAGTCTACTTCCTAACCGCCTGTGCCTGCTGGGTCTGTCTGTGAAAGCACATTTCTTATTTGGGGATGTAGGCCACTGTAGAGAAACAGGCCAAGTGTTTGCCTGTAGCTGGCGTCACCGGAATCATAAAGAGATTCTTGGGTCACATGGCAATGGCTTTGCAGAACTTGTACGATGTGACAGCTTCTACTGCATCGAATAACGATTACATGAAGCTCTTAGGTGTCAGGTAATGTGAACCTCTCATATATGCCCAATGCTCATATATAATCAATACTCAAGGAATACCTCAATCAAAGGCATGCTTCTTTGGTCTTGCTTTATTTAACCAGTAGGGAACAAAAAGGAGAGAGCACAACTGAGAATAATGATGATAGCCTGTATTTATTGGGCATGCCCAGGTGCCAGCTCTCTGCTATGTGCTTTACATCTGTTAGCTCGTGGTCCGTGCAACGATGACATCACTTTTATAGATGAGTGGCCCATCATGGACAATGGGTGAGCCACGGCTTAAGGGACGCCTGGACGAAAGGGTCTCTGCTCCTCAGCACAGCACATCTTGCCTCTTACTGTTCAGGATGACACTTCAATTCTTTTGTGCCCTGGCTTCCAGTCATAACCAAGGTGGAGTGAGAGAGGGTCAGGAGGACAGTTACTATTAGAGTTACCCTACTTCAGGGAGGTGATTCATTTTGGTAAACCCATGTCCTAAAAGTCCATTTGAGTTATAAAGGAGACCAAGTTAGTTCTGACAAAAGCACCAGGATGTAGCTAAATGTCTACATTGTGTAAGAAGCAACCCATCAGAGAGGCAAAATGGACCTTAGATACATTCACTCATCAGTCATCTCTTGAGAAATTTCTGTATTTTAGGTCCTGGGCTAATAAGAATGAACAGAACAAAAGCCGTGGCCTCACAAGCCCCCTTTCTTATGGCAGAGTCAGGCTGACAAACAAATAGCTGTGGCATGAAATTACTTAGGACCATCACCACAGTCCTTAAGAGCACCAAGGGGTTGGCTCTGCTAAAGGAAATCATGGAATCCTTCAGTGAGGAGGTGACCTTTGGGGTCAGACTTGAAACATAAGTAGGAATTTAACAGGAAGAGAAAATCAGGAAGGATTTACCAGGCAAAAAAGAATACTATAGAAATTCTAGAGTCCATGTTTGTCATGACTAAGTGGAGAGTCCATGAAATGTTTGTTTTAATTTTTATTTATCTAAAAATAAGAAGCAAACATGATTTAATATCCAAAAGGTGAAAAAAAAAAGTCTACGGAGAATTAAATCTCTTTACACTCCTGTACTCCAGACACTCAGTTTTGCTCCTTGGAGACAACCAGTAGTTGACTTTCTATGTGACCTTCCAAGGATATTCTGGGCTGTTAAAAACACACATCTGTATAGTTGCTTCCCTTATATTTATACATATCCATGGTATCTGGCTATAAATATTGTTCTCCTCACTTTTCTACACTTTGATTTAAAAATAAATTATGAAGCTTTCCCCTTGCTTGTTTTGCTTGGTCTTTCTTTGACTTTTAAACTTTTTAAAATTGAGAATGTTTCAAACCAAAAGAAAAGCTACAAAAATAATACAACAAATTCTTATGAACCCATTATCTTGAATCACTGATTTTTTTAAAAAATCATTTTACTGTGTTCCACTTAGCCATTTTATGAACTTGAATATTTATCCCTAATTGGGGTGCATCTTGGATGTTGGTTTCCTCTCCCCAGCACTTATTTAGGGAGAGAAGCCAGATGCATCTGAAACCAGTGAACGCATTCCTGTCTCTCACAGTCCAGATCCTTGTGATGCCATAGAGGCAAATTCCCCCAGAATGGGGGTGGCAGGACGGGTCCTCTTTGGGCCACTTGATACCCAACTTGTACTGTCTTTGAGAATAGGCTTTGCCTTATCTCTTCAATGCTCAGAAAGAGGAGAGTGTCTTAGGCAGATGAGATGTTCTCTGAACTTGCTTTCTGAGCCCAGTGGTCCAGGGTGGGAACAAACAGTACAGTTGAAATCTAATCACTTCATTTCCGACAACCGGCCATTTAGATAGTATGACGCTTCTGTTCTGCTTGTCAGAGTCTACACAACGTCTCAAAGGCTGGGATAGGATTCCCTCCTCTTAAAGATCAAAGTGGCTGAGTGTTGCTCAAGTTATCTGTGCACTTCCTCTGTGCAGTGTGTGGCGAAGGATATTTTGTACTCAAAATGAGAGGGACTTTGAATACTGACAGGCAGAAAGTAACCTAATAAGACAATGTGATAGGGCTTTGCAGCTATGTGCTTTGGGGCTAGGAGTATTGTTTTCAGGCATTCATCCGTTCATTCATTCATCAAATAATTCCTGAAAGCCTTCATGGCACTCTTCCATGCTCTGTGCCAAGAGAGCACATACTCCTTACAAACTTGTGTCTCAAGATCTATAGGTGTCAGAGATAGAGACATATTGGGGCTAAATAAGGCAGTTGAACCAGAGTGCAGTGTAGCAGTGTCTCCAAGGAAGGACCTCCTGGCCATTCATCCATTAATTCATTCATACTTTAATCACATATTTACTGACTGCTGACTCTGTGCTCAATTCACCTGTGCAGCTGTGAATAAGACCATCCTGGTTCCTATTCTCATGGAACTCACATGCCATTGGGGCTAACTCCTGACCCTTCTAAGTCTGTGCCCTTCACTTGGGTCCATCAGAAAAGTACAGCTGACCCCAGAGCGTGTTAAGAGAAAATCACGCCATTTCCCCACTTCCCTTTCTAGCTTCATGTGATTCCTAAGCCACAGAATCACCATTTCCTCCAGAGGTTACTAACCACAAATACTCTCCCTGTGGGAGACCCAGAGCACAAGGCAGAGAAGGGAAGGTAGGAAACCACCCTAAAATCTGCTACCAATTAATCATGGATGTTGAAGATCTAGAAGGCTGCAGCCAGACACCTGGCAGAGGCCTCCATTTGGAAGGTTTGAAAAAACTGCAGAGGGGCCTGTGAGCTCATCTTTGCTTTTCAAGAGGCTCTGAATTTCAGAAGCTAAGCGCTCTTCCAAATGCTATTAGGTTGCCATAGCAACATTTCTTATACTTTTTTTTCTTTTTTAATTTTAAGAAAAATCTTTTTTAAAAATTCAGGCACATTCTTGCAGGGGCTAGTGAGAAGGTATTTCCAAATGAATGTCTAGCAACTTTCCTGAAGTATCCTATTTTTGTCTGTAACAGATACTGTTTTGGATCTGTCAATACTCCCAAACTCTCTTCAGAATTTCCACTTGAAAAATGGACCCAGGAAAATAGTTATTCATTGCCCCTAAACCGTTTACGTCATGCTTTGGGCAAAAAAAGAAAAAGCCTTTGTCGCTTGTGCAGTTTCCCTCTTGTCAGGGGTCTGATCTGGACTGCACGCCCTGCTGCAGCCTCCCCCCGCAGCAGCCGCCAGGAGCTGTGCTCACACGGAAACGCCAGGCCGGCTGACTCACGGGGGCTCGCGGGCAGGTCCGCCTCAGTGCCCCCTTCCCTGATCCATTGTCCACTGAGCTGCAGCATGATTTTTCTAAAATCCAAATTGTATGCAGTTTGTTTTTTTCTGCCTAAAACCCTCCGGAAGCTTGTCCTTGAAGAATGTAGTGGCTTGAACCTGTGTGCCTCGGAGAAACATATTCTCTGTCTTAATCCATCCACAGGAGTACAAACCCACCGCAAATAGGACGTTTGGGTTACTTCAGGTAAGGTGGGGCCTGACTGTATTAAGATAGGTCTTAATCCTATTACTGAAGGCCTTATAGGGAAGGTCACAGAGAGAGAGAGAGAGAGAATGTCACGGGAAAAAGTCAGAAGTCATTGGATCCCAGAGAGGCCAGGAGAGGCTGCCATGTGCACTGGCACATGACATAGAGGCCCAGGACCAAAGGTCACGGGCAAACCAGCCCCAGAGCACCACTGTCTCCTGGGACAAAACATCATCTTGATGATGCCTTGAGTTTGAACTTTTCCCAAGCCTTAAAACTGTGAGCCAGTAAAGTCCCATTATTTAAGCCTGCCCATTGCATGCTACTTGTTTTAGGCACCAGGGAACTAAAACACAGGGTAGAACCCAGAGTTCTTTGCCTTCAGACGATGACCTGACGTGATCCAGCACCCACTTCCTTTCGTATCCTGATGTGCCCATTCCGTCCTCCCACTGAACACTCCACAAATAGCATGTTATTGGTAGACCCTGAGCACATCATGATGCTTCACAACTCGATTCTCTTGCAGAAGTTTGCCCTTCTCTCTGGTCTGCTCTGTCTCCATTTGCCTGGGTATGCAGAGATGACTCCTCTCCTCCAGATGGGGTTCCCTGACCCCATGAGATACAGTCTATCATTTATTCCAGTTTGCAGGGTGACTCTCTTCCTCAGCTTCACATAATGACTTCCATGAGCCCTACATACCTTTGCCTTCATGAACTCATTCTTCATGAATTATTTAAAAAACTATATTGCACTGCTGCTTTGGTATAAAGCTGAATATAGTCTTCTACCTTAAAAGATCATCCTTTGCCTATTCATTTTAAAATAAGTTAAAACATTCCCATGAGACCCCCAAATGTATCATGTACTCTGATCTCTGCAGCAACTGTATCTCATGGGTAAGCCGATCCTGCCAGTCCTGTGTCACTACAACACATTGCCCTATTTGTCTACAAGCCTGCAGGTCCCTGAGGACAGAATTTGGAAGTTTAATGCCACTTTTCCCATTGCAGTGTCTGGAATACATGTGTATGCTTGGTGATTGCAATGGTCAGAATTGGTTTTCACTGGAGCCATCTCCGTCTATTTGGGCTTCCACAGCTGACATTCGTGGAAGACGCTCCCTGCTAGTTAGGGATAGGCGCAGTCCTTTAACATTTGTATAGATCTTCCCTATGTTTTATCCACAGCAGTCCCTTGAGATGGGCATTATCCATTCCATTCCACAGAAAAATAAACTGAGGTTCAGAGAAGTCAGGCAGAGTCTAGGAAACAGAGCTGTCCTCTACCCAGGGTCACACATAATCCATGGTGCACCCATATTTCTAATTCTTTTATCCTCCAATACCAGTGTCACTATTCTTTGAATCAAACCACACAGCCATCACCCCAAGTCAAAGCAGAAATTATCTAAATGCCTTCAACTCTCTTGGAAACTCCAAGATTTATAAGAAACCATAGATCCCTAGGCAGATAAGATTGCCTCTAAACTCTTTGGTGATATACCGTCCAGCTCCTCCTTCACTGAAACACTGGTGGTCCCAGCAAGTAGGAGTGATGTCGACAGTCAACCTTCATCTCTCATCTCCTTCAGAGCTAGCCTCAGCTTAAGGAGCCATCTCAAGATCATACCCTTTCCTGGGGCAGCCCACATTCACTGACTGATGAATAAAGGCCTAGCGATTGTAACTCAATTTAGGTGCATTTTGAAAAGCAACCCTAGCTCCAGTCAGCCGTGTGGGGTGGACTGAGGCTATGGTTGGGTATGTACCTCACTTCTTTCTGTCTCTGCTCCTGCCCTTTCCTTCCATGGGTGTTTTCCCCAAGGGCACCTCTTCATAAACTTCCTCCACGCTAACCTTACATCTTTAAGTCTGGTTCCAGAGAAACTAGCCTAAGACAAAATCTATTGACTATTTTGCAACAAACCTTCTTGTGTCTGTATATGAATACATCAGATTCAGTTGTTCCTTCAATGTTTTCATTGAATGCTTGTTTATTGAATGCTTAGTGATGTGCTAGGTACGAAATGCTGTGTTGAACAAGACAGTAAAGAATCTCTGATCACATGGAACTTCATTTTTTTTTACTCTGAAGACAGAATTTAATCATGTTTCTGCCACTCAAACTGTGAAATTTCTTCCAGAGCATTCAGTCTGTCCCTGCACTTCAGTGAAGGGACAAGAGAAGCTTCCGTTGATTAAGCTCTACTGATTGTTTTGCAGGATAAATACTGTCCCAAAGAGATGGATGCCAGTGTCTGGATGACCTCCCCCTCATCCATCTTGGGACTCTATGGTTAGCTTTATGAGATGGCCCAGAGTGAAGGCTTGGTTAGGAGGGGCTAAGTTGGAATAGGAGCCTGGGGTGGCTGCTTCGCTGGAGGATAGAGGTGCAGGTACAGGGAGAGCTAAAATGTGTGGTGAGAAGGCAAGTGGTGGGCATCACAGGCTCCGAGGTTATTAATAAGATCAGATGAAGAAGAGGCACGTCTAGATCTAGTATGTAGCAAGGTGGAGTATCAGGGAGGCGGGGCTTCCTTGGCATTGTCCCATAGTTCTTAATTAAAACCATCCAATGACATCCCATACCTTCTTAATCAGCATAAAACCAGGGTCCTGCTTGGCACGGTCACTCCCTATCTCTCCCTATGGCTCACTCTGCTACAGTCACTGGATTCTTACTGTCGCTTGAGCAAGCCCAGCTCTGTCTAGCCTGAGAGGCTTTGCATTTTCTGTGCTATTGGACACCTCATAGGCCTGGTTCCTCATCATGTAGGGCTCAGCTTACATGTCACCACCTAAGAGAGCTCCTAACCTCACAACCCCTAAAGCCTCACCTTTGACCCAGTTATTCAGCATGTCATCATTCTGCCTAGTTCTTCACAACCGTTATCGCAATCTGTGACTGTCATGACAGATTCATTTCATGGTTTCTTCTCTATTGTCTGTTTCTCACAAGAGATCCTAAGCCTTCTGTGGTTCAGAGATCTGAGGGTCTGCCTTGCCCACAGTGTTATATTCCCAGTATCTAGAGCAATATGCATTACATCAGTAGTAGCTCAGTAAGTATTTCTTGAAATAAAAAATGACCACACTAATGCTTCTTGCTTGCATACTTCCCTTATGGGTTGGCAGGGATGATGGTTTGGGTGTCTGCCTTAGAACACAGGCTGGAGCAGAGGGCTAGGCCCTGGGTTCCTCCACTCTGCTGGGAATCTTCAACCACCTCTCCCTCTGTTTCTCTCTCTCTCTCTCTGTGTCTCTCTGAGGTCCTCCTGGACCATCATTCATATTTGAGTGGCAGCTCCAGGAGCGCTCTATTCTCAGGAAGCAGACAGCTGCATAATGGCCTCACTGCATGTGCATCTGTACATTAGCACAGGCTTTTGGGGCCGGCTCCAGCTTGCCCGACCCATCTCCCTGCAGGAAAGACTGTGCATCTATAATACTCTGGAAAATTGGGGCTGACATGTAGCTTGGTGCCCAAAGTGGTTTCACACAAGCAAACACAGAGAATAATAGCCAGGCACTTAAATGCTTGAGCAGGTATCACTTGAAGGAACATTCCAATAATCCATGTTTATAAAGCCTGTTAGTATGAATTTTTTAAATGGCACTTACTCCACTTTATTCTTGACAAATGGTGTATGTAGCCATTGAGATATTTTATTTCAATTATGTGCCGGTGTTGTAGGGAGAAGGTTTCTGACAATAGCAAAGCATAAGCCATTCTTACTGTGCTTCTATCACTATTTCCTGTGCTAAACTCAACTGGACAGTTCATTAAAATGAAAAATTAACAGCACATGCTTTGGGGAGAATAATCATGGAACATGACAGCTTGTGGAGGCATCGGCATTCAGAGAAGCAGACAGATGACAAACATGCTGGTCTTCGGAAGAAGTGGCAATTGGCCAATCAGTCAGAAACCATGTGTTTACCGAGCACCTACTGTTTGTGCAACCTAAACTTGGATGTTTGGGGAGAAAGAACATGAAAGAGACACAGCCTTTGCCCTCAATGAGCAAGCCATCTATTTGGGAAGGCTGGGGAGATTCCAGCTGTCAATCAGGGAGCCCCTGACGAGCATGCATTAACTGCCTGCCACTTTAATGCTGACTCTAAGTTTAGCAGTAATTCAGTGTGGACAGGAGAGATTTCTTAAACCTTGAAGAATAGCGAGATTTTGACTGGCAAAATGTTTTAAAAAATAATAACTGATAATGCCTATGGGTTCTCCTTTTGGGATGATTAAAATATTCCTGAATTAGTGGTGAACGGTGCACAACTTTGTGAATATAGTAACAACCACTGAAGCACACACTTTCAAAAGATGAATATTATGATTTGTGAATTTTATCTCAGTCAAGCAGTTATTTTTTTAGAGAACTCTACAGAGCTAAATGAACAATTATAGCAGATTTTATTACAGGATCAGAGAGTTGGGCCTTGTTTGAATAAAGGGAAGGAATAAGGCAGACTAACATTGATTGAGGACTCCTTTCTGTAAGAAGAAAGGAAGCATATATACATTTTACAGATGAGGAAATCAAGAGTCAGATCAGTTAGTGCCTTATAGCAATTATTTCCCGTTCCAGAGCATTTTGAAGTTTGACAATGTTCTTTACTCTCTTCTGTCCTCTGTTTTTAAACACTTTATTTTATTTAGTTAATTAATTTATTTTGCATAGGTAGGCACTGGGAATCGAACCTGGGTCTCTGGCATGGCAAGCGAGAACTCTGCCTGCTAAGCTGCCCTGGCCTGCCCTGTCCTCTGTTTTTAAAGCATCCATCCCTGTAAGGAATGAACATTTTCGAGAGGGATGGGGATGTGCAACTGAAGAGGTATGCTGTATCTTGGGGAAAAGCAGGGGCCAAGAGAAAAGAGGCCGAATGTTCCTGCCCAGGCTGCCTAAAGAAGGCCACCTTCTCTTTTCCAGCTATTTAAGGTGTTTCCTCCTTGCTCCCACCTCCATTTTTGACTCTGTCTCCTCTTAGACTCTTACATGCAACCTGTTTCCCCAGTGCAAATGACATTTCTAAGCGAACCCATAGAGATGTGGGATCCACGGATATTTAGAAACAAGCCCTGGAATCAGGTGTCCTGCCTGTCAAATACAGCAGTAAGTGCAGCTTCCTCTTTTCCCTTTGTAGAAGGAGCAGGTCCGCATTTCTATTGTAAAGCACATGTCTAGATTAAAGTCACTTAAATCATTATCTCGCCTGCGGTTAATGAGAGGAACTTTGATTGTCATTCTCAGCTTACTCGTGTAAATAGCAGGTCAAATTCTCATCCTGTTGGACAGGATGGAAATCTGACTCAGGATTTGTAAATACTGCTTTTGCATTTAATTTATTTTCACGGGGACATTTTTTTCTCCTGCAGACAGTGGAATATCAGCATCCCGGGAAACAGCCTGTGGAGGAGTCATGATGCATTAACCTAAGCAGTGAGATCAAAACAGAAGCTGTTTGTGATCTTCAGCCAGAGCTCCAATCCCTGCAGTCCCCACTGTTTGGCTGCATTCAGGAAGCGTAAATAAAACTAGATCTTAGCAGAGTAAAGAAGAACCGGAATGTGTAAAATAGAAGGCTTTCTCAAGCAGCAGATATCCCCTTTCCATTTCTTTCCAGTTCTATTAGCTTTAAAGGAGTTAAAGGAAAATGAGTGTTTTTTTTTTTTTTAATAAGAAGGCATTAGTAGCTCTTGAAATATATCCCTGCCTATTTCAGAGTATTTTTGGGTTTTGTTGTCTTTTCGTCCCTTCTTGAAGGTACTGTATTTGCAGCCTGATGCCGGAGCTGAAATGCCTGGGTTCGTTCCTGGTTCTGCCACTTGCTGGGCAGGAGACCGCTCTGTGCGTCTCTTTGCTCACTTGTAAAATGTGGTCCAAGGTGTGCCCTCAGCCCAATGGCTGTGTCTTGGGAAGGACTCTTTAAATAGGAGTCAGGGTGATGGTGATGACAATGGATGACCCTATACATTCCCAAGTAATGTCTCTCAAAATGGAGCTGTGCGAACAGGGGCTCCCATGATTAAGTCCAGGCTACACCCAGCTTAGTACAGCATGTGCGTGCCACCTCATGCTCAAGGGCAGCTGGCATGAGCAGCGCCTGGGAAGGTCGCGCCAGGCACAGCCTTCCCCTGAGCCTCTGCCTCTACCTGCCCCACGCCCTGCTTACCACAGTAAGAAAGGCCGCAAGAGGGCAGGGTGCTTCTCTTGGTGGCAGGGCAGTGACTGTGAAGGTGCCCCACGGATCCAGAAGCAGCACAGTGCAGGGGGGAGGAGCAGAGTCACCGGGAGAGCCAGTGTTCCTAGGCTGGAATTGTGGCTCTGTGCGGCGGTGCAGGTGGCTGCACCTTGCACCCATGTTTCCTCTTTAGTGTAGTGGCGTGGAACACACTGACTGTCTTTACTGCCTCGAGGGAGAGAGGAAGGACTTACATTTATTAAACTATGAAGTTGTATTTGTCTTTGTCTTCCTTCCCCAAAGCAATATAGCACAGCATAGAGGGACCAGAGCTATGGAGCCATCCACTGGGCATCATTTCGGTTGCTTCTCGTGCTAATGTGTGACTTTGGCCAAGTGATTGAGCCCTCTGAAGAGTCCTTTTGCTCATCTATAAAATGGATGTGTTCATTTCCTATCACTGCTGTGGCAAATTAACACAAACTCAGTGGATTAAAACAACACAATTTTATTATCTTATAGTTTTAGGAGACACAAGTCTGAAATGGGTCTGATGGGCTGTTTTAGTTGACTAGGATGCCAAAAGCAGGCACCATAACACGGGCTGGCTTTTAATAATGGAAATACATTAGCTTATAGGCTTACAGTTTTGAAACCACAACAATGTCCAAATCAAGGCATCATCAAGACAATACCTTCTTTCTGAAGACTGCCTGCCTGAGATCCTCTTCTGTCACATAGCAATGCCCGTGGCAGTGTCTGCAGGTCTGCTCTTTGGGTTTTCTTGCCTTCAGCTTCTTGTGTCCCTGGATTTCTCTCTCTCTGTGTTCATCCCAGTTATAAAGGACTCCAGTATGTCACACCTTCACTTGAACTAACGTAATCAAAAGGCCCCACAGGAATGGATTGGCTTTAAGAACAGGCTTTTCTGGGGTGCACACAGTTTCAAACCACCTCAGGAGTTAATGTCAAGTCCTGGATAGGGCTGCGTTCCTCTTGAGGCCCTCAGGGAGAATCTGCTTCTTTGCTTTTGTCAGATTCTGGAGGCTTCCTGCATTCTTTGTTTTGGCTTCTTCTTGCACCAACAAAAGTGTATCACTTCAACCTCTGCTTCCGTTGTCAGATCTCTGTCTGTGTCTGGACCCTCCTGCCCCCACTTATAAGGACCTTTGTAATTACCTGGATAATAATCCAAGACAACTTTCTCATCCCCAGATCCTTAACCTAACTACATCTACAAAGTTCCTTTTACCATATAAGGGAACATATATTCACAGGTTCAGAGTTTAGAATGTAGATATCTTCGGGGCTGTTTTTCTTTCTACACAGTGGGAATGCTATGCTAATAGTACCTTCCCCATAGGACTTTTGCAAGGATCAAATGAGGTATTGTATATGAAATACTTAGCACAGTTCCCAACGCATAGTAATAATCCAATAAATGTTTGCTCTGTTCCTTAGAATTAGCAGTAATGACATTTGCTTGTGTACCTCCAGGAGATAGTTGGGGCCACCACAGTGGAGATTCTGACAGTCCTGTACTGTTAGAAGCAGAGTCACTATTTAACAGTGGCTGGGGGTTTCCATTCACTTTAGGCATGGAGGGAAGGCAGTCTGCAGACTTAGTGTAAAACACAGTCTACTGGTGCTAACTAGGACAAGTTTTGCCTCTTTTGTATTTGTAAACTGAGATTAGGGGGACAATGCTTGACTCATTCTTACCAGAACTGAAAATCTATCAAATGTTAATGATTTACCTGAGGTGAATCAAAGGACATGCATGTTGGTGCTAAGGTATTTTACTGGCTTCTCAGGGAAAATGCCCCATTACAAAAGAACAGCAACAACAGAAACAAATATGATAACCCTCTCCAGCCATCCTTGAGGGAGTTAAAGAGGGTCACTAACTGTGGGAGCTTCCAGCCTCAGGCTATGTGATGACATTTAAGGGAGGCTTACTGTGGCATTTTCTGCAAACTGTGGGTCAACAGACAATTGAGCTCAGGTTTTAAAGCCTAAGGAGGTGGGGGAGTATTGCAAAACCCTTCTATTTAGAAGGCATGGTGTCCATGGAACAAGGAGCAAAGAGCCAAGTGGAGCAGAAGGAACCTTCTTAGTGCCAGACACAAACGGATAAGGCTTTAGCATCCTAGTGGTTCTTCTTGCCTTCAAAGTTGACCTCCTGTTGGGGATTAGACACTAATTACCCATGGTACTGCGTTCACTGATATTATCTCTGGAACTCCTTTTGGGGTCTACATTTCAAATCGTCCTAGCAATGGCCAGAACCCTGTCCTGGGAGAAAGCTGGAAACTCCTCAACATTATCAAGAGATCAGATGGATGTGGAGCATGAGAGATCACACCAATGAACACGGGTTTGGTGAGTAGGGATTTGGGGTTATAACGTGATGGATTGGTGTTTCTTTTGTGACTCAGATGCTGGCTCCACGGGGACGTTTGGACACATCAGTTCTGGTGTTTGCACAAAATCAGTCTCTTTCATTACAAACCAGGGTCCCTGTGGGAGAAGGGACCTGCAAGCTGGTGCAGGTGCCTCTAAGAGTCTTGAGCAGAATGAAGCTAAGCCTTTGATTCGAGTCAGGAGTCACATTTCTGACCTGGTGTAAGCCGGAGCGAAAGGCGAGAAGCTTTGGGTGTGGAGAAAATCCTGGTTACTAAAGAGGCTGCACTAAGTGGGGTGGTCCTCAAAAAAGTAGGACTGTTAAAAGTGAAACCTGTAAGACCAGTCTGTCAGGGTTTGCCACTAGTAGTGTGACCTTGGGCAGGTTATTTAACCTCTGAGAGTGCCAATGAACTCATCCATAAAATAGGGATAGCAGTTGTGAAAATGTATAGAACGTGTGCAGAACACTGAAATAAAGCATGCTGACTGCTCAGGGTGCTGTTGAGTGTGGAATAAACTCTCGGTAATTGTAAGCCACTGTCATCATCAGCTGTTATTAATCCACTGGGCTCTCCTGGACAGAAGCATGGTGCAGACTGAAGGCTGAATTGGGGCTGATTTGGCAGCCCTCAACCCCCTCTGTGGAAACTGTATTTCTATCAGGGATGATTTTTCTTGTCTTGGGTAGGATTTTCTGCTGAAACCCTAATCTGCAAACAACAGCCCTCATCTTCCCCAGTATCTTTGAACTTTAAAGACTGTGGCTTATTCCTTCATTCTCCATCAACAAAATGAGGATGATAATAACCCTTACCTTTGTCGGCTGATGTGTAAAATGAGCTAATGGTTGCAAAAGCCCTTTGTAAACTACAAAACGCTATAAAGTGTGAATTATGAGTGTAGCTATAAACTATCAGCAGATGGGCTTGATAATACGATCTTCAAATCTAATTCAAAGATGCGTAACTGCCTATAGAGAGTGACTTCCTGGCAGGGGGAGTGCTGCGGATGCCAGCGGGCCGTGGGGGTGCCCGGTTTAGCTGCGAGAGCTCCCTGGTTCCACTGGGTGGAACACCAGCTACTGACCTGCAGGGCGACTATGCACTTAATTACCAAAGGCCTCGGAATCTCACTTCCCTCATCTGTAAGATAAAGATAGGAGTACAGCCTCATTGAGTCGCTGTGAACTGTAGAGATAAAGATAAGGATCACGAAGCCCTGGGCACAGTACCTAATTCAGGGAGATCTGGGAGTCTCCTAATTACAGTCCCATTGTGCTCTGATTGATGGGTGTTCAGTCCTTTGCCTTAGGCCCCTCATTGAAACGCTAATCAGGGTTCGAGCCCTCGCCATCAGCTGGGATCCTCTAGGGAGCACTGAGAGCTGAGGTCACTGCCATACCAAACTGCAGCCTCGCCTCCCAGCACTTGGCCAGCCTTGAGGACCTGCAGGCCTTTAGGGTCAGCTCCAGCAAGGCCAGGCCTTTGCAGATTTCATGGCCTCCTCTTGACAATGCCAGGCGTGGAGGTGGGAACAGGGAGGGAAGGAAGTGGGCTGTGTGTGGGATGGAGAAGAAGGCCACCTGTTAAAGCCAGCATAAGCAACCTGAAGCCTTGACCATGTCCCCAGATGGTGAGGGGGCCTGCCCAGACTCCAGGGCCCTGCATTACCAGCCACATATAAGCGTGTCTATTCCGCCTTGATGAAAATCCAGAGAAATGTAAAATTGACCTCAGGGACATTAAGTTCTAGAAGTTGTAGCTTCAATGCTGCTAAAAACAGCAGCTAGTGTTTTCTGAGCCCGAACCATACTCTAAACACAGTTGCAAGCATTTCAAGGGAATGATCTCCTTATTCACAGCGGCCCAAGGAGAAATGTACTGTGCTATTGCTCTCATTTTTTCAGATGTGGTAGCAGTCTCAGGAGGGCACTTGAGTGAGGCCACACAGGACCAGGAAGAGCAGAGGTGGGATTTGAACCCATTGCTCTCAGCCGTGGTTGTTCCAACCAGCTTATGGGGGGGGGGCAAATGACCTGGGGGGGAGGTCTGGGAGGTAACTGACAAGGCCGCCATGAGCTGGTTCCCTAGCCTGGCTCAGTCTGTGCTCTTCCCTACACAAGCTCATTTCTGGAATTCCCACTGGAGTCCTGAGTGTGTCCAGTGTAAATTCTTCTCCCACATACTCATTCAACAAGTAGACATTGAATGCTTCCTATTCGCCAAATACTCTCCTACCCTCTGGATGTAAGATGATGAACAAAACATACCACCCCCTTCATTCAGGGAGCTGCTGCACCCCTGGAAAATGTCACAGAAGTATGGCTAAACCTTTTATCAGGAATTCCAAACAGCTCATCTAAGGGGACAAGGAAATACAATTTCATATTCTGAATAAACCTAAAGAGCAAGAATAATCAGGAGACAAATATTAATATTTGACTGACTTTATTTGCATGTGCATATATCTCCAATTCATCTATTGTTTTGCAAAGCGGTGTATGATTTCTTAAAGTCTCTATGCGTTTTCTTCCTGGTTTACTGGTGGGGTGTACTCCCAGGTCTCTCAGACCAAGCCCTGGAAGCGGGGTGATTCTAACTAGGGTGTACCACTTATTAGACGGAAGAACGATTACCCTGTGCTCTGTTTAATTAAACCTCACTTAATGGGCAAACGTTTCCTTTAATGGGCTTTCTGTCACCTCATCAGTTATTTAAGGCAGTTCATTTCACAGCAGGGGAAAAAAGAGAGAGAGAGAGGAAAAAAATTCTCATTTGCTCAAACTCGATTGGTCTGAGGAAAAACGTGGCTGTCTAGAAGATGCCTAATTGCCGCCGTGATGGTGTGCTTATTCTCTATTTATTCCTAGGCTTCTTATTGAAACGCTAATCAGGGTTAGGTCTCACCTCTTGATGAATGATTTTGTAAAAACTTGATATTCCTCAGCTTAGCTAGGAATGTCTGCATGCAAGTATAATGCCAGTCTGAATGGAAAGATAAGTAATGCCCTTAATTTTGCAAAGAGGGCTGTGATTTGGTACATACAGTACAGATCAGGGAAATCAGAATGAAATTAATTTCTTTCTTTGCATAGGCACCACCTCTATTATACCATGAGCCACTTTATTTTTTTAGCTGTTTTTGCTGGGGATTTAGAGAACACTTGGCACGTGTATTTGGGCTTATTGCCTGTAACTCGGGTCAAATTTAGGTTCTGCCATTGGAAGGTGGGGAAGTTAAGTTTTCTTGTTCTCTGTTTGTCAAGTAGGAGTAATGATCACATCCTCACACAGTTGTAAGGATTAAGTGAGACCATATCATGCATTCTATTAGTTCAAGGTGCGACACTGTAGGTGCCCAGTACAATATTATTCCTTTTCTCCTTTATCCCGTCTCTTTCCCCCCACCGTGCCCCCTACCCTCCATCCTGGAAGGTGCAACAGAAGTGTTTATTTCCACAGCAGCTAACACGCGCATCCCAAATCTGACACTTGGGCACTCTGCTTCTTCTCAGTTCAAAGTTATTTGCGCTTAAGGCATCCAGATGGAAAATGAGAAACTAAAGCAGAATCCACTTATTTTGCCTATGGGACACCGAAATTATAGACATTTGGCCATTGCTGCATGATCAACTGATGAAAGTCAGTTTCGTCTTTTCATGCCACAGTATGAAATGAAGCATTTTCTTCACGTGCATTCAACAAAGATAGGAAATTTGTTATTATAATTATTACTTGCTATTTTATTATTTGTGTGGATGTGGTTCACTGCCTGCCTACTTTTCGTGCCTCGCCCCTTTTGTCTTTCCTGAGCAGTCCCAGTGCTTCCACAATAACAAATTCCCATCGTAGGTAAACAGTGCAAATTCCTGCGCCCTTTCCCTTCATTGCCTGTCCTCTCCCTCATCCATCTACCCTCAAAGCTGGGACAGAGGCATTTGGAACATTAGGTCTAGTTTTGTATTTTAGGGGTTTGCTCATGCATTGTCTCTGCCTGGGCTGCTGCCCCCACCTTAAACATCTATTCTGTTCGTCTCCTTTAAGGCTGTATTTGGGTTTATCCAGTCTTTCCTGACCAAGCATCGCCTCACCCCTGGTTGGTGAGACTCTCCTGTGATCCTTCTCTGCCCCCTAAAACTCCCATCAAAGTCATTTCTCCTTACAGTTTCCCAGCCTGCCACGCCCACCATTAGCCTATCAGTGACTCAAGGGGCGTGGCCACACCCTCTCCTTAACTGCCTCTGCTTAACACAGCGCCAGGTTCCAAGGCCAGGCTCGGGATCAGCCTGGTGAATGTGTTTTTATTAAAATTGTTCTGTGTGAACACACGTCCGTGCGTAGTGCGTCCTGAAAAGATCTTGAAGGCTGCCCATTAACCCGGTGTGGTGTGTGCTCCGAGCAGAAATCATCCCGACTCCAGGACTTGGCTATTGTTTTCTGAGAACTAGCATCAACACCTCCGAAGGAAGAGAACACAGCTTCTAATTCCTCAGTCAGTTAGCGCCAGAGATAATCCTTTCATCCTTAGGCCTTTTGCATCGTGGGTCACCGGTCAACATCTAATGGCCAATTCTGCCTCTTCCATGGAATCTGAGATCCTTCTTTGGGCTTCTCTGACTGTCAGTTAAACTAATGTTACAAATTCCTAAGCTGTCAAGATTTGCTCAATGTGGTTTTCTCTGTCCAGTGATGTAGTCCCCATACTGGCAACTAGGCAAAAGTATTCTGAGTTCAGAGTGAATTTAGCTGAGATAAAATTATTCTGGGAGTTAGAAAAAAAAGATAACTTGGAGCTTAAAGATTGACTTACTTAGTCTAGCTCTTTATTTTTCCAGATGCCGTTCCAATACCGTTGCCAGACCAAATACAGAACTTACAGTTAAATTTGAATTTCAAATACATAACAAAAATATGCTCTAATATAAGTATCTATCAAAAAATGGCATGGGATATCCTTCTACTAAAAAAAAAGCTGTTTATCTGAAATTCAAATTTAGTTTGGTGTCCTGTATTTTTGTTTACTAAATAACTGGCAACCGCTAGCTCCCAGAAAAGTTAATGACTTCCCTAGTAGCTCCCTGCTACTGTGACAGGACATCAAACTACCCAGGCTTTCTGAGTCCCAAACTAGGGCTCATACCTAAAGTCAGGTGATTCAAGAAGTGAAATTTTTCCTACTCTAAGGTAAAGTACTTTTGGCAAGTACGTGATACTTAGTCCTGCAGCAAAGCAAAGTTTGGTTTAATATGGAACAAAAAAATGAATCATATAAGGAAAATGTTATCAAGGATAGTTGCAACATGCATAGATTTTTCAATTTGCACATTCCAAATCTGAATGCAAATGCCAGGTGAGCTCCTATTAAGGCCAGTTCCTCTGGAAAAAAAAAATGCAGGAGGTTTTTGCAGTGTGAAACATTCGACAGGTAACAAAAGAAACTGTTCTGAGGGTAACTGAAGCCACACAAAAGAATAAGGAAAAACAATTTACTCTAAAGCTATCTATTTAACCAGTGTACATGATGACTACTTTTCTCCAATATAAATTTTCAATTTGTCTGTGTTTATGAGGAACTGGTCTAAAATTCTTTAGCTAGGTACAGGTGAAAGAAACGTCACTATTCTGCTATAATCTGAAGTTCTCCTCTCTGTCGTGCTTTTCCTGTTCCAGGAGTTGGTCACTGAGAAAGAAAAATTACATCTTTGTATCAAGGTCTTTATTACTCTTTCCAGAAAAATTTTCATATTGTCTCATCTGCCTGCTCAGGGTTCAATCACAGCACCAAGCTTTCTATTTATAGCAATTTGAAGGAGACTTTGCTTCTTTTAAATCTGCAAGACAAAATGTCTGCTTGGTTTTCCTTATTGCTCCAGGAAAACTTTCCTTGTTGTTTTTATTTTATTTATTATTCCCTGGCACCATTGTGTTTCACTCTGAACTTTTCCAGGTTAACATCTCCATCCCCTCCTATATCAAGAAACTTATACTCTGTCCTCTTGGTGGTGGAGGATTTTAATTAGGTTACGATATGAAAAGGATTTCCCTCTGCTGAGTAGAAACGTGGTTACCTGGACACATTACCGTTCTTTCTCCATGGGTAGACTTAATTGTTTCCCAAGAACTGAGGTTTGAGTATCTGTTAAAGGGAGATGTGCAAGCTAATGAAATATTGGCAGTGATGTTGACATAAGAAAATGGTTTAAATTATGCATCAGCAGAGAGCTCACTTCGTTCAGTGCCATGTAAAAAAGAGTTTCAGCAGCATCTTGGGAAGTCTCAGCCAAAGGGGTTGGTGCTCTGTGATATCTTGGTTGCAGAGTGAGTGAAGGGAATAAAGGTGTGGTGTGTATGTGTGTGTGTCCGTGGGTAAGGGGTAGGGGCTATAGCTAGAAAATAACTCCCCAGCAGTGGACATAGTACTAAGATCCCAGGTCCTTTGTTGCAGGTTGGTTCAAAGAGCGTCCATCTGGGGAAGAGCACAACCATACCAAGAGAAATACAGATGCATTTAGAAGTCAGCATCATTTACTGTCTCCTCTACCCAGGGTAGAAGTGGGACCCCAACCAGTAGGTAAAAATGACATAAACAGGAGTAGACTACAGGTGGAAACACGTAGTATGTCCTTGGAGGGACCTCAAATATATAGGACAGCATAGTCACGGAGGAGGGATGAGGGGGAAGTTACAATACCAACGCCTTTGTCCATTTCTATCTTACAAAGTTCTACCCCTCTTCTTCAGCATTCTTTCTTTGTGAAGTGGCCATGCCATCCTGAATATATCTTGACTGCTCTTAATGCTTCTATTTATCAGTCATTTTATTGAGCTGCATTGATCTGGAGCTGTTAAATTTTCTGTGTGTCCATTTTTTGGATCAACTACTTTTCAAGGGTTGAAATCCACCTTGTGAAGGCTGGGTGGACTAGACTAGATTACTGAGGTTTAATCCTGAAGATATCTTAACATGCCTTAAGCTTCAATGTTGGGGAGTGCTGGAGGGCCTGACTCTAGAGTACTCAGTGTCATGGTCAGGAACAAAATAAGAAACAGTCTCTGAAACAGGAGACAAAGGAATGTTTGAGTGACCTCATGGGCAGCCATCCTTGAGATGTAATGTGGGCAATTCTGGCATGAGCAACTTACTAGGAAGGCAGTAAACCCTTGTTGACAGGCTTCACGACCTATAGTAACTCTGCTTTTATTGCTCCTTCTTCATCATTCCTTGCATGAGTGGAGCAGTTGGGTCTCAAAGGTGCCTTCCCTTAAGGAATGATGCTCGAGAACATTTCTTACTCAACCACCAGTGTCATGGACTGTAAACTCAGTCTTCCAGTGAAATCTTTGTAGAAGGAGATGTTTGGTTAATGTGATGTAAAACCCTGTTCCCAGGTTTTAGGTGAATTGGGTTCTCTCACTCTGGTGCTCTATTAACTGATAGAACTTTATGTTATTTTACTTGCTTATTGGCTGATGTACTTTGGTGGAAACAAAGTCATCATCACTTTGTTGTTAAGAACAAAACGGTATCTTCTTTGCAATATTGATTTGACCAGTGTTTAGGTAACAGCTGCTTTTCCTTGTGGAGAATAATTCTGGAGCTCACCTTCACGCTATGGATAAAACATTGATGGGTGTCACTTGCCTCTACCAGTACCACCATCTCCTTCCATGAGCAGTGTACCCACTCTTTTTGACCAGAGCAATCACCAAGGAAGAGAGAGCATCCTGTGGTTAGTTCACAAGAGGGACACAGCCATCTTCCTGCTGGGCTGGTTCCTTGTGTTAGAAGATATTTATCATCTGGCTGCTATCCAACAATTCCCTGCACTGCTTGTATTTTATTACTCATTAGCACCTCCTTTGGAAGCTTAGGCATGGAAAGATGTACAGCAAAACTTTGTTCTAATGTGGAAAACATTATGGAGAAGAGGTCAAAAATCATAAGTTATCCATTCACGGGCTTTTTGGAAGAGCCGGGCAGGCTGGAGATCATGTGGAGAAGGGTGGGGCAAATCCTCTAAGTGCTGAAGGAACTGGCGCTATCTGAAGTTGAGAACATAAGACCCTTGAGGAAAAGCCCACTCCCTAAACATTCCAGTCACTTATGAGTTCCTTGAGGGCAAAGAACATGTCTTCCTAAATTCTTAGCCCATAACTTCAGAAATCTTAGTCTCCAGAAAGACTTCTTAAATGGTAGTGATGTGGAACAAGGCCTGGCTGAGCTCTGAGTAGCTCCAGAGAGCAAATGTAAGACAATCACAGGAGGATTACAGAAGAATAGTTTAATGCCAAAGGGTAGAAGGTCAAGAGCTTCTGAATGGTTTGCATATGGTTCAAATCCTTTCTCAGGCACTCATTAGCCATATGACCTGGACTAAATGCTCTGAACCCAAAGTGCCCCGAGCCTTTGTCTTCTTACCTGTGCAGTGGGGGCAAAAATATCAACCTCATGAAGATGCTGAAGGGAAATTTGTTATAAAGAATATATGAAAAGCACCTATCCCAATATCTGTTGCATAGTAGGTGCTCAGCAAATAGAAGCTAGGTGGTAGATGATAATTCACTAGAAGGCTCATCTACCCATGGACTGGTTTGTTGAAGAAGAGGCTGAATAGAGAATGAGTTGTTTGACAAGATGGCTTCTTGGAACTTATCCAATTAAGAGAACCCATGCCATCTTTTTGGCAGCTTTGTTCATAACTCCCCTCATCCCCCTGATGACTGCTTTGTTCTCATGCCATAAAGTGGATCATTGAGAGCCCAGTTGCCTCTGCAGAGAGGCTGAAGGTCTCTATCCTCTTTGGAATGAGGTACCCTGATATATTTTAACACCTTTTCTCATTGGAACCAGCCATTTACCCCACCCAGCCCCGATACCCCCTCGCCAGGGACCACAGCTGATCAGAATTGGAATCCTCACTTACAAGTCAACCCTACAGAATCCCTTTGGTTTTTGAAGCAAACCAGAAGGAGGACCATGCACATGAAAGGAACTCATTTTCAGTGTCTGGAATATTTTATATCCCTGACAGGGAAATGGAAAAAAAAAGCACATTTCCCTTCTGTAATAATAACATATCATTTATATAGATCTACAACCCACACTACTAAAGGTTAGAAAGCAAAACTTTTTAAATTATCCAAAGATATGTAAGTTGCCACTGCTGTCAGCATTTCATCATCCTTCCCTCACCTGTATAGCCCACATTTTGCTTTTACAAAGCGCTTCCCAAGCCTTTATCTCATTCAACCGCAAATTAACCTGGGAGTGAAGGAAGGCAGGCATCATTCATCCACAGTTTTCATAGGAGAGAACTGAGACCCAGAGAAGTGAAGTGAGTTGTCAGTTGTCAGTGGTTCCACGGTTTCCCGAGCAGGAGCCTCCTCCCTAAAGCGGGGGATTATGGGCACTGAAGCAGGAATTTACTAACCCTCTTGTGGACTGAGACAGGGAGTCTTCTATGTATGAAGATATCAGAAGTGGTTTATTTTTTTCTGCCTTTCATTTAATGCAGCAAAACCACTTTTCAAAAAAGCCCATTTTGTTGACTCTAGCGACATGCTCTGCTTACTATGCTGCTTTCTCCACCCCGTGGCCCCTTGGTTTTTCAGGGTATTCTACTGAGCACTGCTAGAGAACCACCCATCTCATCCACCCCCTTCATTCTGCCAATAGGAAAATGAAGGTTCAGAAATTGGATATGACTTCTTGGACATTGCATCATGAGTTTGTGGCAGGTCTTTGGGTTCCTCATACAATGTTTTTTTGTACACCTTCATTCATTGAAGAGATTCTGTAGCGGGTGTTTCATTGCCTCAGACTAGCACTGGCTAATAGAACTTTCTGTGGTGATAGAAATGGCTACTGAGCACTAAAAATGAAGCTAATATATTGAAGCGCTAAATTGTGAGTTTCATTTAATTGTAGTTAATTTCACTAAAAATAGCTGCACATGAGTGATTGCTCCCATGCTGTATATTTCAGTGGTTCTTGGCCTTGGCTATATATTGGAATAATCTGGGAAACTTTAAAAACGACTGATGCCTGGGTTTTATGGATTTAATTGGTCTGGAATGAGACCTGGGCACCTGGATTTCTAAGACTCCACATTTGATTCAGCCAAGTTTGAGAGACACTGGTCAAGATTCTTAAGGTCTGGGAGGGCAGACGTCGTGTCAGCTGTATGCACCACTGTATCTGGAGACAGGAATTCATTCGCTATGGCCCCAAGTCTTAAGAAACTTCAGATATCCTGGGGAATAGGAAGACCTGCAGTCAGGGGCAAAGCGCTATTCAACATGTGGTCATGAACAGCCAGTGTGATCTAAAGGAGGGGAAATAGTCACTTCTGCCTGGGGAAGGGGAGAATAAGAGTCTTTGTAGTCATGACTGTGGGTGGGTTTTAAATATGGGGTATTTTTTCCAGAAATCCGTTTGTACCAATAGATGTTTCTGCCAGGCAAGTCAAACTTCACGTCTGCAATTCACAATAGGATTAACCTGGGATTATGGAAAATCTAATTAAGGAAACCATATTATCTGAGCCCCACAAAAGATACTTAGCATTGCCTTTGAAAGTCCTGTCTGCCTGAGAGTGTCCGGCTTATACTTCAGAAAATGCTTTGCACACGCACAAGGCACTTGACTAGTTTTCTGTATTCCATTACTTTTCTTTCATCCTTTTTTTTTTTTTTTTATAAATCCCATTACTTTCGATAAATGACGTTAATACACCTGAAAAGAAAGAATTGGGCTTGACAGATTGGGTTCCTTTGAAACAACAATGAAATCATTATGAGGCTTTTGTTGGTGTCTGCTTTCTAAAAATAAGGCAGGGGTGGGTGGGTTGGACTCAGTGGTATCTGTAGGCATACAAAAAATTTTAAAAAGCTACTTGTAGCTTGATGTGATGACTTGGGGAGGTAGATTAGGAAAGAGACCTCCAGCGCAGCCACCCACCCTCTGGCAAAAATCAAACTTCCAATAATTGGAAGCAATGCGACGTTTCTGCTTTCATCCTGGCCCGTCCTCGGTGGCATCTGCACACGGATGAAGCTGGCGGGCTGGTGGGGGCCACAGAGGAGTCGGGTCACAGGCCGGACTTCCCACAATTCTAACGCCTCTCTGCTGTGGTGGTTGGAGGCACACTCTCCCCTCCCTTTAGCAATTATTTCAAAAGACCACATTAAGCCCTTGCCGGGATACGAAGGCCACCTTGGGATAATTCCTCCCCTCATTGTTTATACTTAAAAAAAAAAAAGAAAAAAAAACAGACTGTGGAAAGTGGTTCTCTGCAGGATGTCAGATTCCAGTGAGAATATGCAGATCATTTTCCCTCTTTGAGTTAGTTTTCCACTGACAATCTTTAAAAAGCGCTCCCAGATCCTTGTTTATGAATGTCTTTTCCCTTAAAGAACCTGGGCTGCTTGTTTCCATAGCAATGGGTTCAAAGGGAGGGTTGTTTTTAAGCCAGGTTTGGGGGAGAGAGGGCAGGGTAGATGCTATAAAAATTACCTTTCCCTTGTGGATGCTTTCCCCTCCCCATTTGCTTTCCTCTGTAGAGTGAGGAGTGTAGGTTTTGTTCAATTTGTCTTTTATTTTGGCTAGTTCACATAGCATTTCTGTATCTCAGTTTTCCCATTTATCTACTGAAGTGAAGGGCTAGTAGTCAAATGTGTCTAAGTTTTCATCTAATTCTGAGCTTCTCGAGTTAATAATGCAACAAAATGGAGATGGCAACTTAGATAATATCAGCTCTTGGAAGAACTCTTGAACTTTACCCTTGAGCAGCCATCAGATGGCTTCACAAGTCTAAACATTGAAAATCAAATTGATGTTCTTTATGCCCAAACCAGACCTTTTCCTGTTGAGACCAGGGATAGCTCTCCGACCTTTTCCCTCATCCTTCTCAGTCTGTTCTGTTTACAGGACCCTTTACATCAACATGGTTTCTAGAATGGCCACTTTTCCCTACCTGAAGGCTTATTTTTCTAGTTCAGAGTGATATCAACACTCACCTGAACTATTGCAATCATTCCAGGAAATCTTTGACACCATGCCCTCCTCTCTCAGAACATGCTGTGGGATCCTCCATTTCTGCATTGTCCTATATGGTAGCTGCTAGCCACATGTGGTTTTTGAGCTCTTGAATTGTGGCTAGTTTGAGTCAGGATATGCTGTAAGAACAAAAAAATACACTAGAGTTTAAGACTTAGGAAAAATGAGATGGCAAAATATCTCTTTAAAACTTTCTTATATGGATTACATGTCAAAATGATATCATTTTGCATATATTGGGTTTAATAAAATATACTATTAAAATTAATTTACTTTTGTCTTTAATGGGGCTACTAGAACATTTAAAACTATACCTAAGGATTGCATTATGTTTCCATTGGTCAGCACTGCTCTACTTTATCTCATTCCCCCTCATATGTTTCTATCACTGCATTTAACAATTCCTATTAAAGTACTGGTTCATTTGTCTCCCTGTAGTAGACAGTGGGTTCCTGGAATGCTTTTTGAGACTTGTGCCTTATTTCATTCTGTATTATGGTACCTTTTCCAGGCCTTATGGTATATATTTGTTAAAGCAACAAGCCCTTAAAGTTATCCATTTGATCACTTGCGTTCTGTCAGACCATGTGCTCTTCTCAATGCATCATCTTGGCCTTCCCCTATGAGACTGGTCCTTGTGTTTTTCCCATTTTCTATGCAGTGGCATGGATATTCACATAGGTTAAATTACACATCTAGTGAGCAGTGACCCTGGAGCTCTAATGCTCTAAGCCCTTCTGACTCCATAGTCCGTGATCTTAGTAATTTTGTCAGAGTTGCCACTCCTTAACTGTTTCTCTTGTGTAAGGCAGATAGCTCGAACCCCTTCAGGCTCCTAATCCAAAGCTGTTAATGGGCTTCTATTGCCTGTTGAGTAAAATCCTGACTCCTGTGCTGGGATTCAAGGCTGTCATATTTGCAGGGCCTCTGTACTGCCTAATACCAGAAGATACCATTCAAATATTCTTTATGATGTATCCTGTGCGACCCTGGCATCTGGGACCCCAGCCTTCTGAATGAGATGAAAACCTCCGTCTAAGGAAGCTTGCTCTGTCTCACACAGCACAGACTCCCGCAGACATGGAAGACTCTTAATAGGCTGATCCCAACCTCTTCTTTCACAGAAGGAGAAACTCAGTCCTGAGGCAGAATAATTTTTTTTTTCCTTATAGTCATGCAATTAGCCAGTGGCAGAACCTATGCTGGAACACAAATTCCTTGACTTTTGGTCTCGAGATCTTCCTCCAGCCTGAGTACTCCTTAGAAATTCAGACCAATAAGGACATTAAAGGTTTTTAGAATGAAAGGGAGGGATGGAGGGGAAAGATATTGTAGGAAAGGGTGAGGAGAATTGGGCAAGGGGAGAAAAAGGCATTTTCTGTAATTGAACAAGTGATCTCCACTGCTGTAGTATTGCGTCTTCGACCAGAGTAAGAGCCACTTGTTTGCACTTCGTTATATGTAGTTTACTAAGTTTGCTAGTTTGATGGTAAAAGATGGCGCATAAGTTAGCTCCTGTACAGGAGACCTAGTGTTCTCCAGTGGGTGAGGCATTATAGGCGACCCCACGGAAATCCAGGAAGAGAAGATCAGTAGGGCTGGGTCCCGTGAAGACAGCAGCTGTAGGGCGGTTGGTCAGAGAGCAAAGGGAGCGTCTGCCACTTTTGTGATTCAGGGACAGAGGCCATGCTTGTTTCCATTTGGCTCCAACTGGCTTCCTCGTGGGCTCTAGTTTCACTGAAACTTTGGCCTTAGGGTATCATTTTGTTGCTCTCTATCCACCAGGTGCCTCATAGTCTTCATTTCAGCTCCCTCAGTAACTGGCATGTAGCTCCTACTTTCTTTCATTTCAAATATGTGAGAGCATCTCATTCACCCAGCTTATCGTTTTGCCCAGATTACACAGGTTGAAACAATGGCCAGTTTATGGTTTGGTTGTCATTGGACCAGATGTGGTTCACTCAACCATGGCCCAGAGTGGGAGTATAAATTGCCTTGCGGTGCACAGTGTGGCTGCTCAGACGTTGGGGATTGTGGGGACATGGGTGTTCACTTGGAAGGAGTTGGAGTGGGCAAGTATGGAAAGACAGGATTGAAATATTGCACATCTATGTGCAGAGATGTGGTCACTGGCTCCTCTGCGTGCGTCTCCATGGTCCTGTTTGCATGGATCACACTGGATTCTTATTCATCTGTTCTCACAACCATCTCTCATTGTGTGAGGGCATTCCTACAGGCGGAGGGTGCACTTTACCCTCGATGTATCCCCAACGTCCAGCACAGGCCTGACGCTGTGGAAAGTTTTTGCTGAATGAAGTAATGGGCAAATAAAGAAGACCTAATCAATAACAAAGGGAGGTTTACGTATAGGCTTTTGATACCACCAGTGATGTTCCATCATGTTAAGCATCTGTTCATCATCACCAAAATGCTCTCAACTTCCCTTGGGCATTTTAGCTCAAGTGAAAGAAAAATTGGAACTACATCTCTCCCTACACATTCATATAGTGTTTATTCATAGTCAGAGATGACAGTGCTGACAGTGTTATTTCCTGCATGTGTTGATATATTTTATTCATCTTAATGATTAACATTTAAAAATATTGCAGTCAGAAAAAAAACTGTCTTAAAGATTGAATAGAGTGCAAATAATACGTTCTTCATTACACACTTTGCATGTAATCATCTTATCATTTGGAGATGATTTAATTACGTAAAGAAGTAAATTAATAATCACTGAATGATTCCACAAGTCTGGGACTGGTACTTAAAGTTGAATTCCATGATACTTTGTGGCCATGGGAACCTAAGCATATAAAAGCTGATTGTACATGCTTATAAAAGAATGAAGCTCATATCTAATAAAGACTCTTTTCAATAACAAATGAAATTTGGAACTGAAATTGTCCACGGAGATGGATCATGCAGTTTCCTTATACTGAAGATCAGGAAAATGGGCTCCCAGAGTTTAGGGAGTTATATAAAATGGTCCAAAGCCAAGCATAGGTTTTGCAGTTACGTAAACTCAATTTCCAATTGTAGCTCTCCCAGTGACTCAGTGTTTACCCCTGGGTGAATTACTTAACCTCCCTGAGCCTCAGTTTCTTCCTGAATGAAGTGTGGATAAGAATTGTATATATTTGTGATGAAAATACAATAAAATGGTGTGCACGAAACCCTTAGAGCACTGTCCCACGCAAGAAAAGCCAAGTGACTGGTTAAGGATGCCCAATGACCATTACCTAGTTTACATAGCCTGTAAGTAATGGAATCAGGATTTGAACTCAGGTCTGTCTGGCACACAGATGCTGAAAGGGCTTCCCCTTCCAAAGCTGAACTCCTGTGGTTCTCTATTTCTCCAAAAACAGAGGCACAGTTACAGATTCCATTCCCCTTTACAGAACGTTGTCGTCATTGGCAACGTGCCCCGTTTGTTACACACTTTAACATTCAAATTTGATCCTGGTTTGTGGAGCAATGTATGCAACGACCCCTTTACTGACTCTGCTGCATAGTTTACAACTGAGAAGAAGTGATTACCCCAAACCTAAAGCTTGCTCCAAGGGTAGAAATCAGGGATGAAGAATTGTGATTCAATAGTTCTTGTAAAACTTCCTTTCCCCATTGTCTGTGATTTCCACAGACATGGCATAATTCCTGTGATTTGATTTGAAAACTAGAGACCAGCTCAGTGCTGAGTGATGAGATCTGAAAGGAGAATAAAATATGCTTGAATTAATTTGCATAATAGAAACTGATTGGCTACAAAGCCCTGTTTGTTGAAGGAGAGACAGGAGCCCCTGAGCTCACCAACAAGGGGACATTGCAGATGCAGATTGGAATTTGGAGTTCGGGTAATATTCTTAATGTAATGATAACCTGCCTTTACTGTAAATTAGCTACTTGGAAATGAAAAGAACAGGTCAGCCTGTCTGATCCCTCCAGCTCTGTGGGGAGGAGGAAGCTGAAAAACCAAATCCGCTTGCTTTTTGCTAAGCGCTTTCGTCTTTCTTTCTCTACCGATAACAATTTCCAGCAGGAGTCCAAATATACTTAAACACCCGTATATGTCATTTTCTTTTTGTGGAGACAAAAGCAGGCACAGCAAGAGAGTTTTATGCTCAAGGCACAGTAGCTTATGATGGGTTAGCTTCTCTCAAGATAGAGGGGAGAGCCTTCCACTTAGGGCTGGTGGTTTTGCAAATCCATTTTCCTGTCATGCTATTACTCCTGTGACTTTCAACAACATTTATTTTTCCTCCCAAGCAATACGCTCCCCTCATAAAATCAAGTCCTTCTATATGTTTCTGCGGAACCCCAATGCTTAGGCATGCTGGCATACTGCTAGAAAGTGCTTAATGGAAGGAGCATTCAAGAACTGCTTTGGGGACCATTATTAAAACCAATTAGAACGTGGATAGATTTCCTTAATTATGACCAATGTCAAGGTCTTCTTAGGAGGGTGGTCTCCTGGTGTTAATGTGCAGTTCCTGCAAAATCTCTACTATTGAGTATATCAATCAAGTCTCTAGATTCTAGATGCATTTCTCAAAGAATGAATCTTTCTTGATACATCTCTTTAATATATAAGTTTAGAAATTCTGACGCAAGAGTTTAAAACTAAAAAGCAACCTGTGTTGTTGAAGGATGCGGCTGTACTGTGCTGTGCTGTTGGTGGACTGAGGCAGTCACCTCCTTCTTACCCTCACTTCAGTCATGGCTATGAAATGCTTTCTTACAGTCTCTCTGGTTTGGTTAAGGTTTGGGTCCAAGTTTACCACTCCCAGTGCCGCCAAAACATAAATCACTGTCATCACAAAACTGTTGTGCAAATGGAGGTGCATGTCTGTATTTAATCTACAGCCTTAATTTAGAGAAGCGGTATCATATAGTATTGTTAGGTGGGTAATAACACCTGACAAACGTTGACTATTATTAATATCTTCATCATATTACTATTATTATTATACACTAAGCCTCAAGGTTGGTTTACATTCCACTTTCAGGTGGCTTCAGCACAGGGAGCATCTAGGTTTCTGTTTTTATCACAGTGTCTATATCATTTCTTTGTGAATTTCAAACAAGGGGCAAGGGTTGGCATTGTTCAGTGGTTAAGAACACAGACTCTGAAACAGATGATGTGCATTCAAATCCCAGCTTTCTTAGTTACTAGTGGACACATTACTTGATTTATCTGGGTTTCGATTTCTTCATCCTTTAAAATAACGTATTCATGGTATCTACTCATAAGGTTATGATACAAATTAATAGATGGGATACTGTTTGTAATGGTTTTAGAACAGTGACTAGTACTATTCGTTAAGCAAATTTTCATTGTGAAAGTGAATAAATTTAAAAAATCATGTCAATGTGTATATTATTGATAGCTGAGATTAATCATTAAATTAATTATAAATTAGATATGATTTTGTAAGCACTTAAAAATAATAGAGCCAATGAATTGCTTTAAAAGTAAATGGGTTTTGCTCTTCTCTCCAAGAGAATAAAGGAGATACTTTCACCATTTAAATAAAGAGTGAAGTTATTGTTTATTGGTCATGTGAAAGCTTTTAAATTCATTAGTAGTAAGCTAGAATTTTTTTTTATAAAGGGAAAAAAGTTGTCATCTAGTTTCCACACTTCTAGTGTCAGAAATAATTGTGCTTTACAGCAAAATGGCAGCCAGAAGAAAGAGGTGCAGAAGCATCAACTTTAATTAAACCCTTTCTTTCAAATACACTTCACAGCTTATATGTAAGAATAATTTATCACCATGTGAATGAACACTTAATACTTGGCATGGTGCAAAATGGGCAAGGATCTTGTCACACCATATGCTCTTTCATTTCTGTTCTTCTACTTGAGTTTCTGTGGAAGCAATATCAAGTTTGAAGTTGAAGTATGTCGTTCAAATCATTCATTCATGTAACACTTACTGATGGACTGTTCTGAGCTCAGCATTGGATATGTAACTGTCAATGGGAAATAATCCCAACATTAAGAGACGTCCAGCCAAGTGAGGAGAGAGTGCATGGACAGAAGAAATCCCCCCATCTCTCATTGGAACTCTGGCAATGAATGTAAAGCCTGAAGCTAGGTGTAGAAAATGTCACACAGCTGCTTCGTGTTACCAAAAGTAAGGCAGAGCCTCTGAGAGGTGAACTGATAAGGCCCCATGACAAATTAGGAGCAGATTCTCCACCAAATCTTGAGCTTCCTGAGACTTTCCCATCACTCTGCATTGTCTCCCTTTGGGAAAGACACTGTGCTTTTCCCACACCATCAAGTTAGCCCACGGGAGCCAGCATTTGATTTATTATTAAAATGCCTGAGTTCTGAGGGCAAAGCTATTAAAGGATGACAGTGACATTTTAATCTTTCTCTCTCTTCCACACAGAATTTTACGTGTCCTGAAGTATCTGTCTTCAGCAAATGTTATAGGTTTAAACTCCCTGTTCCTTGAAAAGAGACTAACATGAAGACAAAGTGGTATTGAGGACAGATACTGCTTTGCCAGATTACAAAGGAAACAGGCTGGGGTTTGTGAAGCCACAGTCCATCAGAAGGGAAGGGATTCCATACCAACAAACTAGAATTCTGGTAATTTCCTTATCCCCTGTGACTCTTATTCCTCAATTCCTCTCTAGGAGAAGGCACCCTACTGCCCTCTTCTGGGCATCTCCACCTGTAATGCCAGAGCACCTCCTTCTACCAAGTGAGGCATGCAGGCTTGGATTTGTGGCACTTTGGGGAAAGAGGTAGAGATGCAACACAGGCCCTGTCCCCCCACCTTGTATTCAGGGCTTTATACGAAATAATTTGTATCATCGCCATTGTTCAGATGAGACCATGGAGACTCAGAGTAACTGCTTGTCATGGCCAAGGCCACCACGAGTGTAAGATATAGACATGGTATTCAGAGCCAGGTATGTCTCAGCTTCAAGTCTGAGCACCTTCCACTAGACCAAGATCCCTCCCTACCAACCCCACCACTCAGTGCATCCAAACCAAAGAGCAGAGAATTCTACCATAGCTCTGATTCCTACAATGTTTGATCAGCTCACACCTTTCATTCAACTGGTGCTGCAACAAAGTATCATTGTGAATGTCAGAGTCTCACCCACTATACACAACAGTCTTCTGAGATTCCTCTCAGGTTGTTGGTTGGGGTTGTCTGGTTCTGGGAGATGTGCCTCTGATTGGAGTCTGGTGACTCTAAGGGGAGAGGGTGAGTCTCCAAAGGAGAGTGTGAGGTACTAAGAGAAGGGAACCAGTGAGTGAAATTCCTTAGGGAGAACTCAGTTTCCACTGGCAAAAAGACTAAGTCCAGTGAAGACGCCCAGGAACCTGAGACAGGAATTGAGGACTGGAGAGAAGAACTAGAGTGCTGGAGAAAGGACAGGATGAACATGGGTCAGAAAACTGGAGAGGTTCTGGAACACTGCTGGTGGCTTGTCTTCACCACTGATGAGTAGTTGAGTCATGGCCAGGTGCCGGGAAAAGGAACTCTGGATCAGTTCATAGGGCAGATTGTTTTATTTGATTTTGCTTCTCCTGAGTGGAGAGAGCTTACAGAGTAACTTCGGTAAGACTGCCAGGCGAAGTTAGGATCTCTGGCTTCTTGGACGGAGCTCTGACCCGACAAGAGCCAATCTTGCTTGTTGAAATGACACTAGAGTTTTAAGCGATTCACCAATGGCAGCGTGATACATCACTTCACTGACAGTTGGTTTGGTAGCCATCAGTGTGGTCTCTTGGGTCATGCGCTGACCTCCTTGTCTAGCAGGATGTCTTACCTGCCTGTCTTCTTCATTACCCCTCCAGTCATGGTCGGACCTCTTGGAACATGCTTTGCTGTTGACTTTGGGACATGCTGTCTCATCTCAGTCACTGTCCCTCCCCTCCCCTTCTTATCACATGTAACCCTCACTTCAGGCTTCAGCCCAGCCGTCCCCTCCTCAAGGATGTCTCCTTTCAATTGCTCCGCTCCCTGCCATCCCCAGGATGTGCCATATGTGCCTCTCCTGGGCCCCCAAGTATCCTAAGCTTTTCTATTATAAAACATATGAAAGCATAATTAGTATCCATAATAATAATCATTATTGACAATAATAGGAATGCCTATTGTGTACCAGGCTTTGTGCTAAGCGAATTCCATGCATTACTGGCTAATCCCTGTGACAACCTTGCAGTGAGCGCCGCCCCCGTTTCATAACTGAGCAAGCTGAACCCAAAGAAGTTAGTTAACTTACCCAAGGCCAATAGCTAGTAACTACTAAAGCTGATGCTCAGACCCAGGTCGCTGGATTCCATAGCACACAGTGTTTTACCCTCAGATTAATCAGACCTTGAGGGTTTTGTGTGTGTATGTGGGTGTGCGTTTGTGTGTGTGTTTATCTCACCAACACACTGTAATCTGTGAGGGAGCAAGGGCGTTTCTTTCTTCATGCTCGTCCTGGGCCCCCAGAACAAGGCACTCACGTGTCCGGAGTCGGGTCAGTGTTGAGTGAATGGAATTGAAGTGAAAAGGGTTCGGAACCTGCGCCGAATGTGACCTCTCTTTTTGCTTCCAGAAGCCGACTGGAGAAGGGGGCAGCCCTGATGTGATGTGCTCAGCACACGGAGACATTCCATCCCGAGAGAGGTGTGCGTGACGCGTCCGGGAGGCCGCCGCTCGGAAGGCCAGCACCCGTCGGCAGAAAGGGTGGCAGCCGCATTTCCCTGTGCCCACCGCGTAACCGGAAATGAGGGACAACTACTGTCTACAAGCCGCCTTGGTGTGCCTGGGCGTGCTGTGCTGTCACAGCCAGGCCTTTGCCACGGAGCGGCGGAGCCACCTGCGGCCGTCGTTCCACGGGCACCATGAGAAGGGCAAGGAGGGGCAGGTCCTCCAGCGCTCCAAGAGAGGCTGGGTCTGGAACCAGTTCTTTGTGATCGAGGAGTACACTGGGCCAGACCCCGTGCTCGTGGGCAGGGTAAGGCTGCTTTTAGTCCATCTTTATATTCCTGACATAGTATATTCACATTTGTTTTCATTCAATAATTATATATATTTCTCCATCATTTTAATTTTTTTATTTATTAATTAAAAAAAGAACAACAAACAAAAACATTAACATATTCCATTCTACATATATAATCAGTAATTCTTAATATCATCACATAGTTGCATATTCATCATTTCTTAGAACATTTGCATCGATTTAAAAAAAAGAAATAAAAAGACCACAGAAAAAGAAATAAAACGATAACAGAGAAAAAAAAAGATTATACATACCATACCCCTTACCCCTTGCTTTCATTGACCACTAGCATTTCAAACTAAATTTATTTTAACATTTGTTCCCCCTATTATTTATTTTTATTCCATATGTTCTACTCATCTGTTGATATGGTAGATAAAAGGAGCATCAGACACAAGGTTTTCACCTTGATTGAACAATGATATAGCCTTCACAATGTGACTCTGTGATTGTGAAAATCTCCATCATTTTAATACAGCGAACAAATCTTCTAGTAGTCTGGCAATCCACAGAATACATTGTTCATGCACCCCTCTAGTCTTTTTTTTTTCAGTGCTTAGACTTATCCATGTTGAGAACTTTCGGTTTTCTACTTAAATGGAAATGACCATCATTTATTTAACCATTCTCCAACTGAGGGTGTTTCCCTGACTACACCTCGCTCCCACTTGGACGCCCCTTCTCAGTGTTCTCATAGCCCTCTGCACCCTTTTGTCACAGCTTTCCTCTCTGTGTTATGCATAGCTATTTATTCATCTGTGTCCCTGCTAGACACCAAGCCATTTGCATGAGGGACAGGGACAGCGTTGTATCCCCAGGTCCTGATACTAACACTGGCTGGTGTGGGGAAAGCCTCCATAAATAACTGATAAGAAGAAGGAATGTTTGTCCTGGGGATGGGTGTGTTTGAGGGGTGTGTTAGGGATGGTAGAACCCAGCTGGAGACAGCTTCAGCGTCCTAGCACTACTCAGGCTCTGCTTACCCTGTTATTTCCTGTGAAAAAATCTGCAAGCATAAGAGAGCCCAAAACATGTCTAAAAAAACCTGCCTGTCCATCATTGTTTGTGGTAAAGCATGCAGCTATCTTTAATTGAGATGTTAGTGACATTAGCTCCAAGGATATAGGTACTCATGCATGTAAGCACCGAGAGCCGTCTCTATGCAGCTGCAGATGCAATGCCAGGCAAGTGGAATCCAGGTCAGAAGAGTTTAGAGTCTAGTGGAAAAGGAAACCTAGCGATGAAACAAACAACAACAAAAAGCTATAATGAAAATAGAATAATGATTATGAATTTACATGGTAAGATTTTGAAGCTATGAAGAAGACATTCATGGAGAACGTGATATAAACTTATGACCTGAAAGATGAGTAGAAGTTATCCAGTGAAGGGGAATTGGGGCAAGAGTGCATTTGAGAGGGGCTGTTTTCTAAGCCTCATGGATTTCGACAAAGTTATCTTCGTCTCTCCTTCACATTTGAGCTCCTTATAAATGTAGTTGATGTACTTGGAGGAGGCTCATATTAGAGAGTTCATGTTCAGAGTTGGGAAGGGATCTTTTTGAAAAGATGTACCAAAGGAATTTTCATTTATTTATATCTGAAAGGGGAAGCTGTCGAAGTGGACTTGGGACATGAGAACACAGGGAAATAATAAGCATGTGGAATTCCCTAACTAAAGGTGGGCTCTATGCCCAGAGAATTAGAAGAGGCTTCAGCCATGGCAGGGTCTGTGTAGCTTGAACAATGTGGAAAGGTGGGCAGATACTACAAAATAGAAGCTTCTGCTTTGGGACCCTTCTCAGCGGGAAGCATTGGGTGTTCGGATGGGAGGTTGCAGAAGACAAAAGGTGGGGAAGACCATTTCAGTATCTCTGTGGAGCATGCCATGTTAATGCCTGCGAAAAGGGGGCATAGGGAAAAAGTGGGGTAAAAGGAAATGGTAGTATCATTCATAATGAGTTACCTTCAAGCCTAGACTTAACCATGAGAGTGAATCTCCAAGTTATGTCGGAAAGGGGTAAAAGGAAATAAAGTAGTGGAATCCTGTGGCTCTTCTCTTTGAGATCGTGTTGAGATATGGTTCCTCATAAATAGGAATAAATAGCAAACTCAATGACTTGTTCCCTAAACACCCTTGATTTGACAATCTTCAAGTTTGTTTTGACGACCCCTGAACAAGTGAAAGTGGGCAAGAAATGGACTTTCAGATTTTTTTTTTTAGGAAACAGTCTGTATTGTTCTGTGTTATGCAGAAAAGAGAAGCCTTCATTCTTTGATTTGGTTATGCCTCAGCAGCTGGTTCCCCTGAGGGCATTGACAGGTTTACCAAACTGCCTTTTGTGTGGAACCTAGTGGTAGTATCATTGTTAGTTATACAAATCATCTTTGTTGGGGAGAAAAGGAAAAGGAATTTATATCCAAATTTCAGATCTGAAAACAAAGTTAGAAAAGATAATGAGCAGTGTGTGTGTGTATTGTTTCTGCTTTTAATTTTCAGTCATTTGGTTGATCATGAAAAAATACCTAATTCCCGAGAAACTTGCCAAATTCATAAATAATACATGAAGGCCACTAGAAACTTTGGTTGTCTGGGCGCTCCCATTAAAGTAAGCATGTTATTTATTTTTTTGTTCCCTATTCATTAAGATGAGCCCCTAGCTTTTGCTAGGTCTGAGGCAAAGAAGAAAAACAAGCAACCCCAAGCCACTGAGGGAGCAGAGATCCTCTCCTTGTTGTGGGAACTTGTGTGTTTTAGTTTTAGGTAAACTCTATTGAATTGAGGACAATATTTTCACCTTCTGAAGGCCATCAGATGACTTCAGATTGTATGTATCCACTGTCTTATTCATAGGAAATGTGCTAGCCATAACCTCATGACCACACACACTAATAACAGAAGTGAGTGGGTGTTTTCTTTTCTTTTCCTGGGAAATACTGTAGACTAAAAAACAAAAATTATCTGTAAGATGTGTACTTACAGGTACCCCCTGAGCTGAAATATTTGGTGTTTCCCAGGAACACTGAAAATGAATGAGATATCTTTTGGGAAACTGGGACAGTACAAAAATTAAAAATGTGTTCAATCTTGCTTTGACTCTAAGCAAGTTGCTTAAGCTCTCTAGGCCTTGACTTCCCTGTAAAAATAATGTTGTTATCTAATATAATGATATTATTATTTATTTAATATTATAACAATAATCAGTCTCACAATTGTATTTATGATAATGATGAATTCCACTTGAACAAATCTTTTTAGTTTAAATAGATTTTCTTATATAGTAGACAGACCCAAAGGTTTTATCTCCATTTGCCTATGGTTGATGCCTAGGAGAATGGTGAAAAGCAATGCTTATCTTTTCCCACAGAGGGTAAAGGAAGATAGAGGAGGTCAGATTAAGATGACAGCTGCAGAAATTGAGGTTGGACAACAAGGGAAGGAGAGGCGTTCACTGCTACAGGAAAATCGAATGAGGGCTTTTGGGGAGTTCATATTATGAATCTCAGGCAGAAAGGCACAGGATTAGTGCTGAAGAAACCTGGATGATTTTCTTGGCTTTAACGGGTATCATCCAGGCAAATACCACCTTGACTCTGAGATTTGTCAAAGAATGGGGAAGAACTCAGGGATATTTCAGGTTCTTCCCATGGTGTAAGGACAGCTCATGTTGCCCACCCCGTCCTTTATGATTAGAATGGGGGCTCCTTCCAGGCAGGACACATTCCCAGCTTCCCACGCCCTCTCAGTCACACAGCAGGTCTTCTGGAAAGATCTGACCAGTTGAATTGTTTGTGGTAGCAAAAGCCTGGAAACAGTCTGAGTGTCCTTTGGAAAAGGACTGCTAAGATAAATGACAGTCACATCCATAGAGCAGGCGAGGTAGCTCTATATGTCATGAGGTGGGAGGTGTACCTGCATGCATTGCTATAAAACAAAGGAAAGGTGAAGAACGATGTCGCACTATGGCAATTTATTGTGTAAAAATAGGGCATGTATATGTCTGAAAAGAGATACATAGAATATCTCTTAGAGGATTCACAGGAACCTGGTAAAAGCAGTTGCTTCTGAGTAGGGAAAATAAAGGACTGGGATTCAGAATTGAGAGGAAGGCTTACTTATTGCATAAATATTGGTTTATATTTTTGACAACATGCAAAAGTTTCTTTCCAAATAACGACTAATGTATAAGTTATGTGTGTGTGTGTGTGTGTGTGTGTGTGTGCATTTGTGTGTGCGTGTAAGTATGAATGGGGTTGGGGTGGGGGAAGCACATGAATTCCAGAATTAAAAAAAAAAATGTTTGAACCCAGGCTTCACTGCTCCTCAGCTGTGACCTTGACCACAGCAACGGTCTTTGCTAAAACTCCATTTTTTTCATTTGTAAATGACCAGCTCTCCCTCTCACAGTGTGTGTGTGTGTGTCTGTGTTTGCCAATTTTGTAGCAAGGAGCACGCCAGTGAGTCTATCTCCCCATTCTAACCCTCTAGGAATTACAAATCTCAATTTCTCTTTTTTCTAGCTTCATTCCGATATTGACTCTGGTGATGGGAACATTAAGTACATTCTCTCAGGTGAAGGAGCTGGAACCATTTTTGTGATTGATGACAAATCAGGGAACATTCACGCCACCAAGACGTTAGACCGGGAGGAGAGAGCCCAGTACACACTGATGGCTCAGGCGGTGGACAGGGACACCAACCGGCCTCTGGAGCCGCCCTCGGAGTTCATCGTCAAGGTCCAGGACATTAATGACAACCCTCCCGAGTTCCTGCACGAGACCTATCACGCCAATGTGCCGGAGAGGTCCAATGTGGGTGCGTACAGCAGCCGCGCCTGCACCGCCGCCCCCCTGCCCCGCCGGCCCCCTGCCCTGCCTGCCCCGCTGCCCCCTACCGGCCCTGCCTGCCCACCTTCCCTGCTGGCTCCCCTGCCCCCCCTGCTCCTCCTGCCCCCGCTGCCCCCTCCTGCCCCCCTTGCTCCGCCTGCCCCGCCTGCCCCCTCCTGCCCCCCATAACCCCGTCTGTCCCACCTGCCCGGCCTCGGCTCCGCATCGCTGCAAGAAGTAGCCCTGAGCCGCTATCTTCCATGACACACGAATAAATTTCAGTTGAGGAGCTGAAGTTCCCGATATTTACAGTTGGACTTGAGGTTTTAAAATCTAAACTTAGAAAATATGAGGAAGTGTGAAGGAGTGGGGAAGAAGATGTTTGGATCTGGATAATCCCAGCTCTAACGTTTTATTAACTCTGTTATTTTGAATGGGCTTCTCTATTCTCTTACTTATGTCTTCATCCGTAAAATGGGAATAGCAACTTATTGTCTTGCAGTATTAGAGATAGTAGTATATGTCCAGTCACTGCTGCATGTTGATGCTCAGTAATTAAAAGCATCGGTAATATTGTTGTGTGGAGGCATTGCGCTAATTAATTATTTGCATTTAGTATTACATTAAATCTTTTTAGTGATTAATCTTTGCAATGAGGTAGTTCCTATTGCTCTATTTTGCAAGTGAGAATTCCAAGCTAAGGAAAGGTCAATTAATTTATATAAGATCTTCAAGTTATCGAGTGGATGCATGATACTACCACACTTAACTATGAAACTATGCTGCCATCTGTTATTAGAACAAATCAGAAGCCAGTATGTCTTTTCATCATACACAAAGATATGTTGCACTGCCAAAGGATCACTCTCTATAGGATTTCTTCAACTAGCCACCTTCGAGTGGCAGTCACATTTGTTTGGCTTTATAGAATGCATGAGGTCATTTGTGAAACATGCCGCATATAATTAGAAAGGCTTGTCTTTCAGACAGTGAGCGAGATTGTTCCAGCAGGAAGTGAATCCAGTATGAGTTGGAGATTTAGAGCCCAAATGAGTTTAATGATCATCAGGACCAAACTACCCATTTCATATGTGAGAAAACTGCACCAATTATGAGAGTCTTGCCTGCTCAAAAAAGTTAGGTGCAGAAGTGACTGTAGACCCTCGAGTTCCTGCTACGTTTCGTATAGAGCCTCTTGTACCAGCATGTATTCTTCTCCTCCTTCTCCCTCTCTGAAATAAAGCCCTTCTCATAATTGGTGACTGCCAGGCTGTACCATTTTTCATTTTCTTCACTTCCATTTTCCCTGCCTAGCCCCTCAGTTCCTTGGTATTCACCTACGGATTCTAATGGGAAATATTAGACATCAAAATATCCATAAGTAGGTGACTTACAAGTATCAGGACCTGTGCCAGAGGGAAAAGACCAGCATCAAACAGGATACTCCAGGAGAATTTTCATTGCTACAACTTGTGGGAGCTCCTTGTTGATTAGGAATAATGCCACAACCTTTTAATACAGCGAATGGGCGTGAACCCTTCATTGGCAGACAGTACTGGTTTGAGTTCTGCTGTGCCTCTGAGTGCAGCTGTGACCTGGACAGTGCCTCACACCTCTCTGAGTTTTCACTTTATTATCTATAAAATGAGGGTGAACAAACTATGATGAGACTTAAATAAAATAGATGTAAAATGCAAACAACATAGGGGACTTGGCAGAGTGCTAGCAACAAATTAAGCATAACAAACTAATAATTAAAAAATTTCCTTAGTTGCACCGTGATGGTAGAGAATAGAGCTCCTTCTTCCTTATAAAACTCCAGTGTCTGGAAGAGCACCTGGCATGAAGGAGGAGCTCAGGAACGGTTGTTTGCATGAAATAATGAATTACTAATTAGTAATTTAAAAATCAGATTTATATCTATGTCACATGAAAGTTGCTGACAACCCTGCCAGCTGAAGACTAGGAAGAGGTTGTATAAAAGAATCCCTGACCTTCCACATAGAACCTCATCCCTCTGGTGAAAATGTCATAGAAAGAGCGTGAGTCTGTCATGGAAAGAGTTAGATCAGGGCTAGACTCCCAACTCTGAAAATAACCAGCTGTGTGAAAAAGATGGCAAAATACCAAACCCCTGACGTTTATAGCTCACAAGTACAATGAATGTAAAAAAAGACCCGGCAGAGGGATACTGAAAGAACACATGTAAGGTGCTTAACGCAGCGCCAGGACCAAAGGAATTTGAGAACTGCTGGTTTTCTCCCTCCTGTTTCCCCTGCTCCCGACACTGAAGCCTAGCATGTCAGGCTCTACATACTTACGCAGTATTTCTAGGAGAAACAGGGATCCCATTTTCCTTGAATTTCCTGGTTTCTTTTCATTCTGACCCACAAATGCTTGCCTTAACTCTCACTGATTGTTGATTGGTTGCTTCTATTAAATGGCTACCTGACTCGTTAGAGGTGGGGAGAGGCAGTTTTCATGCCATGAAGGAACAACATTCTGCACCATATTTATAGCCATAAATTAATCAAACTGTAGTATTAGCAGCAATTTCATTACCTGCAAAGCAACAACCAAATGATGTATTTATTGCTCTGCTACAGATGGAAGATCATACTCTGTCCTTTCCTGAAAAGCAATTCATCATTAATTATCATTTATTATACTCTTTGGGGAGATTTTTATTTAATTATTTTATATACTTAATATTTCAATTGCATGGGTCTGAGAACATTTTTGCCATCCTGTTCGTATTATTATTTTAACTACACAGACATAGCAGGTTGTGCTGTGAATATAGAAAGTTCACTTTTAAACAATGTGAATTTAAGAAAATCAAGCAAGCAAAGAAGGAAGGAAGGACAAAACGAAGGTGGCTGTGCGTCTGAATTCTAGGAAAAGAAGAGCATATTGGATAACTGTGGGGCTCTTCTCCGTTTTTAATTTCAAAGTGAAACTTGGTAAACAAGAATGCAATTTGAAAAGCCGAGGGGGTGTTGCTAATTAGCATCTCTCTTTCTTAAGGAACGTCGGTGATCCAGGTGACAGCTTCAGATGCAGACGACCCCACGTATGGAAACAGTGCCAAGTTAGTGTACAGCATCCTCGAAGGACAGCCCTACTTCTCAGTGGAGGCACAGACAGGTACTGTGGAATGTCGTTGTGATTTGTGACACTGTGAATCAGCAGTCTAGACCTGTTCACCCCGTTTGACCCACTGTTTTCTCAAATATGGAAAGGGCACTGTAAGCCCCGCCTTACAGGGCCATTGCCAGCAGAGGTATGATGCGCGTCCCTGGCATATGCTTGGCATTCAGTGAACCGTATTTATTATTGCTCCCGTCAGGGTTTCGCAAAGTCACAATAGCAAATATAATGTTGACATTAAAATTTTATACCAGAAAAGACTTGAACTGTGGATCAAGAGACCATAGAACCTGAGGGCTGATATAAATTCCTATGGATTATTTAAGTGGAAGCTCTCAACTCTTGCTCTTAAAAATTCACAGTTCTGACAGCGTGTTGCATAAGGTTGAGGGCTGGAGAGGTGGCTGGTGCTGTTCCCAAATGTCTAAGAGGCAGTACATTCCCCAAATCTACTGCACTTTGAGATTCCTAATGGATTTTAGCATCTGGAAAAAAGCTCTGGAAATGTCCTACAGAAAACCAATAGCAAAGCAAAAATATGAACAAATGAAACAACCCAAACCAGAATGGCTTAATTTCAGGTATCCTAAATTGCAGCATAGAATCCTTTTATAGGAAAAAATACATACTGACATTGTAAGAGATAGTCTACAATATGCTCAAGGTATCCCATCATTTTTTCCCACAATATGCCCCAGATTTTTACAAATAATTTGCATTCATTGTTATAATTAAAAATCATATTACAAATTATCTGCATTTATTGTTACAATTAAATATCATGTGTGTATATGTATATATTGCCAATCAGGTATTGTGCTCATTTGCTTGACTTGATATAATTTTGATTTACATATATATATAACATACATATTCATTTACTTGTAGCTGCTTTGATTCAGAATTCAGTTTATGGGGTTACTTGCTCAGTTTATGGGGTTACTTGCATCAAAGGCATTTGCTATTTAGTCTTTGCAGGCTAAGCAAGGGTAAATGCATGATTTCATTTAGACTTTTGAGATGTTAAAACCTGGAAGAGGCTTGTAATTGCAACCTTCTGTTTCTCTGGGTCCTATGGTTAGGAACCACTGGGTTGAGTCTACCAAATTATTTAACAGGAAAATGAGCCCAATTAGTTCAAGGGGAGACTCATACAAACAACTAGGGATAAGTGGGATGAGAGCATAAGGCTTTCTAGTATAAATGTTGCCATATCTACAGAGAGAAAAAGCTTGTGCATGTTTCCCAGAGATTTAAGTGACCATGGCTTTCATGCAAACTACATGCCAGTATCCAGCGATCATATGGATTGATTTATTATCGTGTCAGTGAGAGATAATAGAAAACAAGAAATGTTTTCATAAACAATATGTATACTTTTAACCCATTTGGCTCATTCTTGTAAAAAATTAATATTAAAATCTTAAGGTGTTGCATTAAATATATGCCTCATTCTTTCCCTTAAAAGGAACTACATAAATATTCATAAGGATTGCATATAGATACTATTGATTTTTGAGGCCAAATGCATGGATTTTTAGTCAACGACGTTTATGTGATGGGCATCAAGTATTTCAGTCTTTAAGTTCTTTAGGTGTTATATATAGTTGAAGCGAATGAGGCCGTTACTTATATTTGAAATAAAACGTATAAAAACAACTGAAATTTTAATGATTTAATTATCAAGATTTGCTTTAAAAGAAATAGGACACCTCAGGTACAGTTAGAATTTTCTGTTGAAATGACCTTACTGGGAGAGCAAGGACTTTTTTTTTTTTATCATCTTTGTTTCCCAGTACCTAGAACTTCTTATTGTTATAAATGATTTTATAAATAAATCACTTGTCCAAAAAAAGGCTCGTGGTTTCTGTGATATTTCTTGCTCACCTGTGCAGGGATCATCAGAACGGCGCTTCCCAACATGGACAGGGAAGCCAAGGAGGAGTACCACGTCGTCATCCAGGCCAAGGACATGGGAGGACACATGGGTGGACTCTCAGGGACAACCAAAGTGACGATCACACTGACTGATGTCAATGACAACCCACCAAAGTTTCCGCAGAGTAAGTAGGTGGGCTTGGCTTTTGCTTTTCAAGGGTGCCACAACCAATGCTCTGTCTTCTCTGACTCACTTCTGCTTTACATGGTTGCTGAGAAAAAAGTTAGAAAAATAAGAGTCTTTTTATATCATTCTTGCAGAAAAGCAAAGAACACACAAAAATAAATGTAGTATAGTAGAGGTAGTGGGAGAAGGACAAGAAGTAAAATATTCAATGACCTTTAAAATAGATCTATTTTACTAGGTAATAGCAATATGATACCAGTAATTCAAATTAACTTTTCTCTGCCTCAATTTTCTCATTTCTCACCAAGATATAGTAACAGTATCTGAATCGACTATCTATTGCTGCATGACAAATGGCCCAAACCTTAGTGACTTAAACCAATAATAATCACTAATTTTTTGTGATGACTTGCAATTTTGTCAGGGCTTGGAGAAGACTGCTTGTTTCTGTAACCCAAAGCATCAATGATAGGTTGAGGGTAGGGATGGGGAAGGTGAGCCACTCACTTGGAGGTGGAAGATCCACTTTCAAGACAACTCAACCACATGGCTGGCAGGGTTGGTTCTCTTTGGTCCCTCTCTATCTGGGCCTTTCCATGTAGCGACAGTGAGGTCTGTCGCTCCTCACTGCACAATGGGTTGGGTCCCAAAAGCAAGCATTCCAAGGGTACCAGGCAGACACTGTGTTGCCTTTTGTGTGCCCTGGCTTAGAAGTCACATAGTATCGTTTCCACTGTAGTCATAAACCTACCCAAATTCAAGTCACATGAATGTGGCTCCATCCTGTGATGAAACGAGCATCAAAGTCATATTGAAGGAAAAGTATGCAACATGGAGATATCATTGTGGTCATTTTGGGGAAATATAATCTGCCACGGTGCCTAATTAATAGAATTCTTGTCAGAAATAAATGAGCTAGTGTAAGATCTGGCAATGACACCTGATCTAAATGGTCAACGAATGTTAACCATTATTATTATCCGAGGGATTATGGCATTTGTAAAAGATTTATGGGATTGTTGAAAGATTAAAAGAAATAAAGGTTTTGAAAGGTTTGAAAAGTTGCTGCTAATAATCATAATTGCAGTCCCTCTCATTTGATAAATACTTACTGCTGTTGCAAATCTCTATTAGAGTACACATTTTTACAGATTTAATTGGATTCCATGAAAGGTAGAATAAGTTGCCAAAAGAAGGTGGCCAACCAAGGACTCAAACACAAGTCTGGTTATGCATGCTGGGCGTATTACAGATATCCCTGGGCCTACGGTTTTGCTGGCATTGCCAGTCCATGGGGTATGCCATGAAAGTGTCTTCTTCATTAGGTAAGGCAGATAGTAGAGCCTGTGAGTTTATCAGCAGAGTGATGGTACCTTTTTCTAGTGAGAGAACAAGGAAAACAACCAAATATAGCCCAGGAAGGCACCAAAGTCACTCAAAGGAACCCAAAGACAATAATCAATGCGGGAAAGACTTTGAGATAAATTATGAGGCAACAATCAGTTCTTTACAGGATCCCAAAAAGAAAAGGGTGCTTGGCCTGGCCAAATACAAACTTTAGCATCGCCAATAAGCTTAAGACTCATATTGCACTCTAAAACCTGCATGCACCGTTATACATGCTCTAAAATTGTCTGGTGCGCTGGAGGGAAAAGACCAGGTAGCATTATCAGCAGGTAACTCTCATTGTTTTTGCTCGTATGCTATCATATAGTAAAGTTATATTGTTACTGTGCAGATACCAGTTTTGTAGCCTTGAACTTGAATGAGATTTTGAAAAAATCAACTTATGGTAGGGTTTTCTGAACCTCCACTTCAGCTGAAAATTATCTACAGAAAGACACCCTCACCTCCATCTTGTCCATTGATATGGAGGGCATGATGAGGTTAAGTGAATATGGGGAAAAAAACTGAACGTATTTGGAGCAAAATAATATAGTTAGGTAGATATAGACAGGTTATGGAACTGATAAGACCTATATAAGGGGAAACCAATGCTTAAAGAGGTTAAGTAACTTAATCTTAAACTATGACCACTTACCTTGACAATGGTAGAGACGAGGTCTCCAACCCTTGCTTCTCTATATTCTGTTTCACACAGAGTATATTTAAAATCAGAAGATGCAAATGAGATCATATTACTCCCAGCTGAAAACCTTCCGCGTCTTCCCATCATGTTTAATAAAACCCAAAGACTTTCATTTCCGACATTGCTTTCTTTTATACATTAGAGTCCCAAACAACTTATCATCTCTTACCGAGAGGCTTGTCTCTTGCTGCTGTGTGAAATCGGCCAGTATGTTCCCAAATTAGAGTTTTTGCCAGTTTTTTTGTTCCCTTCCCCTGTACTTTTTATTTGCAGGGTATTCACATATTCACATATTGTCTTCCTCAGTCCCTTCAGGGGAGTTCAAATGCCTGCTTCTGAAAAATGTCATCTCTGATCATCTTCTTTAAAAGCAACCAGTCTCCCTCTCTCTCTCCCACTCCCATTTCCTTTTCTTTCTCTAACACACACACACACATGTGTGTACTCACATTTTACCCAAACATACATGTTCATCCGCACTCATACTCATACTCACACATACACAAACACATATCTAACATAATCTTACACACAGTTGCACACATATGCTCACGCATGCTCACATATTCACACAAGTCATCATAATCACACTCATGCCCAGTCACACACACACTCACGCGCCATACACATTTACACACACCCAGGCACACTATACACACATAATCATACACTCACTATTTTCCATTACCATCTAATTTGTATTTTTCTTCTTTCTAGCAATGACATGGGAGTCATTTGCTTATTTTCTTTTTAATGTGCTTCATTAATGAAGGAATCTTGATTGTTTATTTACAATTAAAAATATAGGCACTAGAGCAGTGCCTGGAAAGAATATAATAGGTTTTTGATAAATATTAAATAAATATATACGGAAAGACCACAGTGTAGGAAACCCTTCCAAATAAAGTGATGCTTGGCCTAGTGGTGAAAAACATGAAGTAAGAAGAAATCCAAAGATAGAGTTAGATGGGGCATGACCTTAAAAGATACAATTTGCATTTTATCTTCATACTAATATGGAACTGTTAAATGCTTTTAAATAGAAAAGGGCTATTTCTGGGTGTTTGATAGAAGCCATAAATGGGCCTTGGATTTTAACTCTTGCACCATCCTGAGAACGTGAAAGCAAATCTCGACTATTTGAAAGCATGAAGTCATGCATGGACCTCCATCCTTTCCTGATGGGAAATGTGGCTGAGCATTGCTTTCCTTCCTCACAGGTGGCAGGTGACACAACCATTTCACCCTAGACCACTATGGTTTTATCATCCTTTATAGAACACATTCCTTAGACAACAAGCTACTTGGATTCATCCTCCCATCTATTCATTTCTTTCATATTTTCAATCAATAGAAAGTTCAATTTCAAACCCTTTGAGAAATTTATTAACAGTCAATGAAATCTAAAGTCTTACAGCTGACAAATAAAAGGGAAAATAAAAATAGATGCCTTCTTCTTTTAGGCGTTTACCAGATGTCTGTGTCAGAAGCAGCTGTCCCAGGGGAAGAAGTAGGAAGAGTGAAGGCTAAAGACCCAGACATTGGAGAAAATGGTTTAGTCACATACAATATTGTTGATGGAGACGGTATGGAATTGTTTGAAATCACAACGGACTATGAAACACAGGAGGGTGTGGTGAAGTTGAAAAAGGTGAGTTAGGGTAAGGAATCAGACCTGCCCATGACTCGGTCTGCTCTGCCAAGGGAACACTGCAGAAAGCATGGAATGAAAGGTTAAGAAATTAAAATACGGGGGACTGGGAGCCCACATGACTTTTCATTAGACCTCTGGGAAGATAAAAGAACGGTACTCTCTTGTATATTACTGCAGAAAGAGCTGGCAAAAGGATTGATGATGCCTCTCTGAGATTCCTGAGTTCATGTCTGTTTTGGTACAGATTTCCCATGGCAGGAAGGACGACTAGATAAGTCTGGATTTTGTAGAAGCATCCTGAGCATGCATGGAGTTCCCCTTTAGCTCTGCCAAGCTGATTCTGTTAATACAGGTTACTAAGAATGTCTCCTAACTCAGCCATCCAAGGCCCACTGCGTGGTTGGAGCCTCTGTAAAACTTGACCCAAACCTCTGTTTGCTTTTCTCTAAAAAAATCAACCTGGGGTGACAATAGAAGACCTTTCTCCATAGTTAACAATACTGTCACTAAAAACATGTCCCTGGGATTGATTCATTACAAATACAATTTTATTGTTTGCTTGCTCCTGTTTTGTTTTAAAAAGATATCATTTACTTAATACCAATTATTGCCCAGAAATCTCTTACAGACATCCTCTAATTTATTTTTTATTAAAACATAAAGTTTTTAGTTAAGTATTATCTCAGCGAGCAAGAATACTACAATTTAATTATATAGATATTGGGCTTCAGACAGATGAAATAAAGTCACAGTCATACTTTTAACAATCCTCAGATATGGGATTCAAATCTAGGGCATTATAGAACAAGTTTCCTCTGAAGACATTTTGATAACAGCTGGGCCAGTAATCATTTATAAAGGAAAGACAGATAGGATTCACTTTCAAGGGAACAAACAGTTATGCTCTATTTTAAAGCAGTTTTCCCCCCTGATTTACCACTTGAGAAATCAACACCATTCGATCATCAAAGTGTATGGAGCATTAAATCTGAATTGGATGTTGGGATTACCTTGGTTTTAATCAAGCATTCATTTTCAGCTTGGTTTTGTAGCATGAATATTAAGCTCCTTGGTGTGGTGAAAAAGATTGGACTGCAACACTGATAAAAAATTAATTTGAAGAATCAATAAAGAGGCTAGTAGCTAGAAAGAAGGTGAGAGTGGGTCAGGGGGAAGCTGGTCCTAAGAGGATCATTTCAGTGAGGGGAGTGGGAAGAGACATGCTCTAGGAAGTTGACCTTTTATCATATTTGAAAAGCTATGTTGGGTTTTAGAAAAATATTATGGGACAAAGGAAAAAGGAAAGGTGAGATGACTCTTTAAAAGAATAAAGAATATGAAGGGTATGGAGGTTGGGTGAACTTTGGAGGCTTAAAAAAGTCAATATTAGTGACAATGAATGGTATGACTGAGTAAACCCAAATCGTCAGCCACAAGGGAATGGGTTGCCTTACATTCTGGTTTCTAGTCTAGAAAAATAACTATGCGACTCCTGTATAGCACAGAGCTGTCAACTTAGGTTGTTAATTAATATTACTGTCCCTCCTGCTTGGCACTAACATATGAGCATTGACATAAAGGATTCTTGCTTCCTAACCTTTGCTATTTGAGTAATTGGATAGTTGGTTATGCTAAGGTTGTCACCTCTTTTCAATGTATTCAAGGCATAAACAAACACTGTGTCTTGAAAATCTTGAAACATTTAAATCACCCCATGGAACTCTCCCATCGCAAATGAGCCCTCTGCATACGATTAATTTGCACATTCCCCCCAATTTCACTGTGTTTATTACAGGCAAAGAAATGATCTTCTGTAAAGCACTGATGCTTAGGTTAAGTACAGGATGAGATATTATTTCATTATGAACGAACGTTTGCTGAAACTTGCAGCACAAAGTTCCAAATGCCCACACACATGCACCAATTGAAAGGCAGGCTTAACAGTACAATTAGGGATCCTTATGGAAGTCATTATATACAATTTAATGATATAAAGAGAGAGCATAGAAGTACTTTTGACTTTTAAAATAATTTCTTAATATAGTAGTTTCATTCATTTCTTAATTAATTCACCCATTTTCAACCAAGACATATTAAGCAATTGTTACTGATCATGCTGGAGATGTAGTAAACATGAAGTTGAAGAGAGTCCTGGCCACGAGACGATCATGGCTTAACAGAACAAGTATGTGAGAAGACAAAATAGAGCAGGTTTTCTCAGCCTCAGGACTTTTGGCATTTTTGTTGTTAGGAGTTGCTCTGGGCCTTGCAGCAAGTTTAGCAGCATCCTTGGCCTCCACTCACTAGATGCCACTAGCGACACACTGCTCCCCACCAGTCATGATAATTATAATGTATTAGACTTGGCCATGTATCCCAAGGTGTCAGAACCACCCCCAGTTAAGAACCACTGCAATAAAGCGTGATAAGACCAATGAATATGAGTCGTGGCTAGTTTCCTAGACAACAGTTCTTGAGCTGCATTTTGAAGGAAAGACAAATCAGACATACACATAAGAGCTCAGGAAAGTCTGGTATCAGTGGGTACAGGACACAATTAGTAAACGACAATACATTCGATCTTGAAGGTGGTAAGTTGAATGCAGCAGGACTAGTTGTGAAACAGTTGTCAGAATTCAAGGGAGAAATTACGAGGAACTGAGAAGGGCAGAAGACACAGTGGAATGGTAGTGGAGAATACAAGAGATCACTAAGAAGCAGAGTCATTCATCTATTGAATATTTTAGAAAACAGAAAGTACTTCTTGAGTACTGACTCTATATGAGACACTGTTTTAGGTGCCAGGAGTATAACGGTGAAGAAGAGAGAAGAGAATTTACTCTTGGCGGGTATATTAGAAAATCCCAGTGTGGTTAACTGAAGAAGAACTAGTGAAAAATAAAGAGGAGACTTTTAAGTAGCTTGGTAGACTTGGGAAAGAAAAGCCAGTCTGTCCTGTTCACTCCAACACGCTTGACCGAGTTGGATGCCCATATATCCTAGAGAAGTCACTTTAGTGGCACAGTTTCTAAGCTATTTGTTTTTAACCAAGCAAACTGAAACTCAGTGTGAAAGCAACATTAGAGGACATTTTGTAAAAATCACCCTATATTCCCTATTTTAATAAACTAGTTTTATGTCTGATAATTTCTTTATATACTTTGTCCACATGTATATAAATGTGGACACATAACATTTAACACAGCTGCAATCATAGGGTGATCTGATTTGTTAACTTAATGTCACATCGTAAGCATTTTACATGCTGTTACATAATATACATAATCACTTTAATGACTATATAACATCTCATTCCATCGATGGACCATTATTTCCTTAATAAAATCTCACAGTTGGATTTGGTCTTTTGTGTATACATTTTCCCTGATTAAATAGACCACTCTATTATATCTAACCAACATCACGCATTTCTAGATATTGTTTGTTTTGATTTTCTGTTGAATTGTTCCCTCAGGGAGACGTTTCAGAGGTGGGATTAGTAAACCAGGGGGTACAGAGATTTTCATGGCTTGTGCAGTGTGTTGCCTCATTTAGCTTTATTTCAACTACTCATAACATGAAAAATAAATATTCACATGGGAAACAATCTCAGATCCTTTTTGGACGGAGGCAGGGAATAAATTGTGGGTAAATACTTAAATGTTATCCATCAATAAGCCTTGCTCCCCACTAAATCAAAATCACTGATCCATATTATCGCTTGGTACCCTCTTTCCTTGATACTGGGGAGGCAGAGATGGCAAAGATCAACAAGACGCAGGGAAATCTTTTGAGCTACTTCTAGCTTAGCAGGGGAGGGAAATGCAGGGCTACAGAAGGGAAGCTTCAGGACCACAAAATTCCCCCTGCTGGAGTCAAAGAGGACTTCCAAGTTCGGGAGGCTAGAGCTGACCAGCAGAAGGCTCAGTAGAACCTAGCAAGGAGGCAAGGGCATTTGTGAAGATCTGGAGAGTCTGGCTTGGGACCTGGCACGTAGCCATCAGGCTGTAGTGTGACTATACTTGCCTCACCATCAGTAGGGCTTTCCAGTCGAACTTGCTTCTAGTTCTTGGGCATATGTCTAAACCCAGTTCAAAAGATTGTGCTCTGGTGGCATCAACAGACCATCTCAGATTAAAGTTTGCTTTCTTCTGGCTATAGATTACCTTATCTCAGAACTATCATATTCTAGTTGTTGATTCTAATAATTACAGATTTTTGAGAAATCTTAGCCATCTCATACCTTTACCCTATAAATATCATTCTTTTCTGCTGCTCAGTAACCCAACCAAGGTTAAAGATCTGCCGAGGCGCAGAAGGATGGAGCAGTTGGCGGTGGAGTGGGGGTGGGTGGATTAACTTCCAGAATAGGAAGTGTCGCCTGGCTCTTGGGGAGGTGGGGCAGGAAGATGATGTGAGAAGTCTCCACAATTGTGAATGTGGTTAACTTTCCTGGAACTCAGATGGTCCTTGGTTTGGAGTGGTGTAGAGTTAGGTCAGGGCTAAGCCCCGTGATTACATGCCCATTCAAAACAAGTGTTTGCCAGGCACGTTAAAATGACAACAGCATGGCAGGCAGATGCTTGACTCAAAAGATCAAAGTCTTTCCAGACATTTGGTAGTTCAGCAGCAACCAGACTGCTAATTAGAAAGTTCTGTTTCCTAGGCATTGGGGTTTGTTTCTTTGCTATGATTTTACTTTTCACCCTTTGCTGCCTGACTGTACATCCTCTCAGTCCGAATTAGGAAATGACTGCTTACCATCGATTTCCCAAAAGCTGCAGTCATTCAAATGATAACTTTTAGTTTTTTTTTTTGTTCCATGTCTGTGCAAAACCTGTACTGTTTACACTTGGTTTTCTTTAAATGGACCTTGCATTTTTACATATTTTTGTAATTTTAAGCAGGAAGCATTATTCTTATTGACCTACTTGCCATAAATAGAAGTTCCCCTAAAAATGAAGATAATCAAAACAAAACAATGTCATCACATTCCGGCCAGAGTTGTGTCACAGTCTTTCAGAAGGAGTATCAGTAAGAGTAAAGGATATGTGAAAAATCAGTGCTATTCCAAGCGGCTCTTCCTGCTGTATTTAGGATTGAAGGAATTGGAAAAGGAATAATTATGTTGATAAATAAGTTAATGCTATTTAACAGCCCTACTCACCAAAATTATCCGTTAACCACCTCACATTGTCTTTTGGGCCAATCCTTGTAAATGTCTCAGCCTTTGGGAAATGCTAAATGGTCAGTAAGTTTAAAACCGTGGTTGCCAATATGATGAAATCAGCTGTAGCCAAGGGAAAAAAAGCAAATGAAAAACCAAACAAGTGTCTATTGAGGCATACTTTGCTCTTTGGCTGAATTTCAGCTGGTACTTTTAGTACCAAAGTACTTAGTTAATGGGCTACAAAACTTATTGTTTTAGTGTTTCAAATCTATCCCTTAGACTTTTAACATCTGACTTGGGCACACTTGGTGCTGCCATGTAGACTGGGGTTCGTTTCCGACTATGGGATCCTGTGTCTGTCATGAATCTAGAAATACCCATGAAGCACATTCCAAGTTTCAGCAGTTGATTTGTCTGATTTTGTGACCAAATGGCTCAGGTAATTGGATTCTGAATAGACACCGGTTTTCTATTTTTGAGGAACTCCTCACTCAGCCCTATAAAGCAAGCAGGTCTTTCTCCTGCATTATTCTTTAAAAGAACTGGTTGTCAATTTTTCCTCATTCTGGCCAGCCCGTAGATTTTGAAACCAAAAGAGCATACAGCTTGAAGGTGGAGGCAGCCAATGTGCACATTGACCCGAAGTTCATCAGCAATGGGCCATTCAAGGACACTGTGACAGTCAAGATCGCAGTAGAAGATGCCGACGAGCCCCCCATGTTCTTGGCCCCACATTACATCCATGAAGTCCAAGAAAATGCAGCTGCTGGCACGGTGGTTGGGAGAGTGCATGCCAAAGACCCTGATGCTGCCAACAGCCCAATAAGGTACAAATGGATTTATTTTAAAAGATGAGATGGGGGGGTTTAGAGGCAAGAGGTTTTGCAGGAACACATCCTTGAATCTCAAAAAGCATCCACCTTTATCTCAAAAAGGGATGGTAAACAGGATTGAGATTTAGAAGACAGGGCTCCAGTTCACCTCTGCTACTAATTTTTTGTGTAGCTCTTTTTTCAAGCTGCATAATTTCTCTCTGGGATGGATTCCTCAATGTGCATATAAGTCTTGGCTAGACTATCCGCCCCAGAGAACTTTGGTGAAGGACAAATAATGATTGTGAAATAATTATATGAATTATAATTTTTCAACACCTTCCTACAATTCTGCTAGGTGTGTTAGGCATATGACCTCATTCATCCTTTCTATGTTATTGTTATAAGAATTATTATTCTTTAAATTGATGCTTTGCAGGGCAAAGTGCCTTGTCCAGAGTGACAACTAATGAGCAGGAGGATAAGAAAGCAAGCTCTTTGCATCTAACTGCAGCAGAGCAGTTGGGAAAGGTGACAAAGCACCAAGCAAATTTAAGGTGTTTTTATTTATTATGAATAGATCTTTTTGTAACCTATGAAAGCAAGCTGCAAAAGTGGCAGAACCTCATCCCAGCCCACCCCCAACCTGTACTAATGACCAAAGACGCTGATATTGAAGGTGAAAGAGGGTCAGGAGAAAGAGCCTGAGAAAGAGGCACAGTTTCAAGACAAACTTGCTCAGATCTGGATTCTAGCAGGCATTTGTCTTTTAAAGGCCACTCCCCTGATTCCTTTCTTCCCTGGATTCCTTCATCTGCTGTCTCTTGGTTTCCCTGCCTTCGGTCTTCTCCCAACCATTTTATTACCAATCCTGTAGTCAACATGATCGTTTTAAAATGCAAATCCAACCTTCACATCACACCTCAGTTAATTACCAACTTCAAAAAAAGCAATGACTATATTGTTCCTCATTGGTTGCCCCTCCAAAATAATCCAAACTCGATTCCTTAGTTTAACTCTTTTCCTTAGTCTCCTCCAAGCCAGCCCCTGCTGTACCTGCTGATCTCATCTGCTTTTTGTCTCACCATCCTCAGCTGCAGCTGAACCAAGCTACTTCCAATTCTCTCCTAATCCCTTTCTTGGTTGGAGATCTCTGCTTCTGCTCTTTTTACATTGCTACCTCATGCTCATTTTCTCCATATCTGTTTGGGAGTCACCTCCTCTGGGGATTGTCCCAGGCTCCCTCTGGATGGGTTGGATGCTTTCCCCACCTCACCATGCTTCAGCACAATTGCACCTTAGATTGTGTCTTGTCCCTTCGAGCTACCACCCCTCAAAGAGGCATGGGGATGTGTCTGTCTAGGTCAGATTTGGCAAACTAAGGCCCACAGCCACATCCAGTTGTCATCTGACTTTTCTTTCTTCCTTTTTTCTATTGAGATAAAATTCACATATTATAAAACATAAAAATTCACCTGTTTGTAGTGGATGATCCAGTGGTTTTTAGCATATTTCATAAGGTTGTTCAATAATCATGCCTGTGTAATTCCACCTTTTCAAATGGCACATTTGAAATTTGAATATTTTTAAATGTTCCCCACAAACAAACTCCATACCCATTAGTAGTCACCCTGTTCCTAATTCTGATAACCTGTGGCCATACTTTCTGTCTGTAGGTCTGCCAGTGCTGGCATTTCATATAAATGAAATCATACAATACTTTGGTTTTAGGGGACTGGATTCTTACACTCAGCATAATGTTTTCACAGTCCATCCACTTTGTTGAATGCATCAGTATTTCATTTCTTTTGATTGCTGAATAATATTCCACTGTATGTATATATCACATTTTGTTTATCCATTCATTGGTTGATGGGCATTTGAGTTTTTCCTACCTTTTGGCTAATACAAATAATGTCGCTATGAAAATTCCTATATACAAGTATTTGATGAACATATATTTTTTTTTCTCTTGGGGATATGCCTAGAGTGGAATTGCTGGATCATATGATAACTCTACTTTTCCTTTTGAGGGGCTGCCAAACTGTTTCCCACAGTGGCTGCACCATTTTACATTCCCATCAGCAATATGTAAGGGTTCCAATTTCTCCACATCTTCATCACTACTTGTTATCGTTTATATTTTTTCACTATAGCCCTCTAAGTTGGTGTGACATAGTATCTTATTGTAGTTTTGATTTGCATTTCCCTAAAGTCTAATGATGTTGAGCATCTTGTCCTGTGTTTACTGGCTCTTTATATAGCTTCTTTGGAGAAATGTCTATCCACATGTTTTGAGCATTTTAAAATTGTGTTATTTGTCTTTTTATTGTTGAGTTGTAAGTGTTCTTTATATGTTCTGGATACTAGAACCTTATTCGATATAAGATTATACTATAAATTACTACAAATATTTTCTTCCATTCTGTGGGTTGTCTTTTCACTCTCTTGATAGTGTCCTTTGAGGCAAAAAAAAAAAAAGAAAAGGTTTTTACTTTGGATGAAATCCAAATTATCTGTTGTTGTTTACTGGCATTTTAGATAACATCTAAGAAAACATTTGTATGATGATTTACATTTATGTTTTCTTCTAAGAGTTTTATAGTTTTAGCACTTACTTTTAGGTCTTTGATCCATTTGTGTTAATTTTTGTATATGGCGTGAGATAGGGGTCCACCTCCATTCTACTGCATGCATTTGTCCAGTGGTATCTGCATCATATGTTGAAAAGACTATTCCTTCCCCCAATTGAATTGTCTTGGTATCTTTGTGGCAGATCAGTTGCCCATAAATATTTTTTCTTGACTCAATTCTGTTCCATTGATATGTCTACCGGTATTACAGGACCACAAAGTATTGATTACTAGAGCCGTGAATTCTCTAATTCTGGTGTTGCAATCTTTTTCTATAAATAAAATTTTATTGGGTCACAATCACACCCATTGGTTTACATATTTTTAAGGTTTTTTTGTAAGCTCCTAGGGCAGTGTTAAGTAGTTGTGGCAGACTATAACCTTCACAACCTAAAATATTTACTATATGGATCTTTACAAAAATAAAGAAATTTATTTATTTTTTAAATAAAATTAAAATTAAAATTAAAAAAAAATTTCTGACCCTTTTGCTGGTTCATTGCTACATGATCCTGTTCTCTGTTTTTTAAACTTTTTATTTTAAATGGTTTCACTTCCTGGACAGCTACAAAAATAATACAAACCCCATAAGAGAACTTTAGCATACCCTCATCTCCACCCCTAGATACTCAGATCCTCCAATTTTAACATTTTTATACCTTTTGCCATTATAATGCTGCCTCTTAGCAAACTACCCAGCCCATAGTGGTTGCGGATAAATATATATTGGATGAATAAATGAAATAACCTCAGCTTCTCCCTAGAAATTAAATCTGACAGCTTTTTGAGTGCAAAAAGTATAAAGCATTTGCACATTTATTCAAAAAAATCTGAACACACACTGAGTGTTCCCAGACTAATTGTGGAGGTAGAAATTTATCAAGACTAAACTAAACATATTTGAGTATTAAAACAAAATATGCCACAAAGAGTGGAGTTTTCCCTTTATGTCAAAGAAAACAGTGGCAGGGCAGAAGTGCCAACTGTAAATGCTCTGCAGTTGCCTTTACATCCTTGAACATTGTCCCTTCCAGGAAAAAGGGAGAGAATTACCCTTTGCTGAGTAGCTCCTCAACCCCAGGAAATGTGTTGCACCAAGTTATTTAAGTGACTCCTCACAGCCACCTACAAAGGCTGTGACTGCTTAAGGATCAAATAAATGAGATGACTGAGGCTTAGAGGGATGAAGGAACTGCCTCAAAGGCACATGGCCAGTCATTGTTATGAGACTGGTTTTCTAACCCAAATACGTTTTGAGTGCATTTTGAGCTTTTTATTCTAACTAAGTAGCCATGATAAAAAGACTTCCCGAGAGTGTTACATACTGTGTTCTCTCTTTGCAGGAAGATACATTACATAATACCTGGGGACCATTTTACTGCCTTTAAACTACTCAAAAACTTTCATAGTGTGAATTTTAAATGAATTAACTTTGGCCTAGAAAATGGAAACACAGTAACAACTAGAGTGAGGAGGTAAAAATACGTAGAACAACCATTCATTTCCTTTGCCCTGCATTGCTGCCAGAGATCCACACCTGTAATTAGTTATTTGGGTCAGGTTTTTAGGGATTGCATTCTGTTCATGTAGACAATTTCTTTGCCCATAACTATCCAAGGATAAGCAATACTGCCCTTGAACTCACCCCTCTCTCCTGCGCAGGTCCTTGATCTTGGAAATGCCAAACAAAATATAGAATATTCAAAACTTTTCATGCAATGAGCCTCTTATCCTCACTACTGCCTTTCCTGTTTGCTTCTCTTCACCTGTAAGAAAATCTGTGGCCTTGGACATATGGGTGAGGCCTGATGGTTTCACACCAACCTGTTAGGTACTTAGACAGTTTTTAGATCTTTCTTCTCAGACTCTATACCATTAGACATAGTTTTGCTCACCATTTTCTTCCCCAAATTTTCTCTCCCCTTAGCTTCCTTGGTAGAAACCTCTTCTTGTCTCAGACAGCATCATCCCTAAGGTTTTCACTAGTCTTTGATCTCTGTCACGCTTTAAGGGCTCCCTGTAACATGGTCTTTTGACTTTGGCCCTTCTCTTTCTCTGTCCACTCTCCTGTAACATTCTCACCTGTACCATGATTGAAAATTGAGTTGAGGCTCCAGTTTCTCTGCCCACAGTCTGATTTTTTCCCCTTGATTGTAATTATGTATTCATACACCTGTCATCTGTGCATTTCATCTACTCTTTCACTCACTCATTCTTTTCTTTTTTTAAACACAGACAGGAGCCGGGAATCGAACCCGGGTCTTCAGCATGACAAGCGAGAACTCTGCCACCGAGCCACCATGGCCAACCCCTCACTCATTCTTTTGTTCAAAGTATATCTTTGAGCTCATGCTTATTGTGACATACTTAAAAAAGAGACCAACTCCACCCCTGACTCCATGAAACCTACCATCAAATTGAATTTGTATTCTGTCAGCACTGTAGCATATCCTTAGTTGAATCCCAACTTCTCCTTTCTGCTAAATTGAGTTTCTTTTCATATCTCCCTCTCTAAGATAGTCTAGAAACTAAGCCTTTTCCAGCCTCCCATAGATATCCAAACATCCACTAACTCTTATTGGTGCATTCTTCATCGCATAGTTTTCCATTCCCTCAGCCACTCATATACCTAACCCCCTTATTACCTCATGCCTTAAAAATGTCATCAGATCCTTAAGTTTCCTCTATTCTTCCCTCTTGCTGGGGCCATCCTGCTTATGCTTATGCCTGATTCCATTTATTTGTTCTTCTTCTCAAAAGCCTTCCATGTTAGCTGATTGGCCATATGATAAAGTCATACTTGGTAGATTGACATTTGAGAACTTCCATGATCTTCCTTAGTGTATAAATACTGTAGCAGAAACAACAAAAATATCTCATAGAGAACTACAACGTCAAATGAGATTATGGATGAGCTCATGTTTTGTATACTGTGAAATTCTGTAATGCACTATGGTTGGTCCCTCATTCCTGGAAAGAATATGATCTAGAGTCAGAACATCTGGACTCTAATACTGGCTCCTGCAGGAAGTAGATATACACCATGGACAAATCCCATCATTTGCAAATTGAAGAGTTTTTAAATCTCATGATTTCCAGTCTTTGTTACCTCTATTATTCTTTGACACTGTGACTTTCAAGGAATACCTTTAGACATACATAGTCTGTAAATTCTGTAAATTTTAGGAGAACACAGCTAAGATCTCTTAAAGGAGGAAACTATCCAGTTATGGAAGTTCAGCATATTACCTGAGTTAACACAACCCATCTTTTTTGTTTTTTTTTTTTTTTTTTTTTTAAAGGAAAGACAGAGAGAAGGAAGGAAGGATAGAAGGAAGGAAAGGAGGAAGAAAGGGAAACATCTTTTAAACATTTTCTTGTTTTATTGTATTTTGTTTCTCCGTTTTTGTTACATGGGCTGGGGCCGGGAATCGAACCGAGGTCCTCCGGCATAGCAGGCAAGCACTTTGCCCGCTGAGCCACCGCGGCCCGCCCTTGTTTTTGCTTTTGAAGTTAGTAAGGTGAAATGAAAAAAGAAGGGCCTTTTGGAGTTTAAAAGACAAATTAAGGCCAGGACTTCAGTTCTGGGTACACCTGACAAGTTATTTCACCTTCTACTCCTCAATAAAAGTCTTTCGCCTTCCCCCATTTCCTGCATTACCTTACCGTATTTATGCTACAATGATATTCTGGAGTTTGTTTGCTTTTTCAGTAGAGGAAAAAAATACTTTCTAGTGGGCAGGAGTAGCTAAATTACTCGAGCTGTACTGTTAGGTGTCGTCTGAGTCATTAGTGTGCAGAGTGTAATGTGGCAAAGCAATGGCCAATCTTATATTGTATATTGCACCCTCGAAGTCAGAACCGAGCTACCAAAATTAAATGCTCAATCAAAATGTAGTTAGCATTTTTCTTTCAATAAGGAGCACAACTGATTTTTTACTGCCATAAATGATCCTTGGTGATAAATTTAGATAAACTTGAAACTCTTTAACATCTCAAATGCAAAAAAATCTGGCAGAGTTCTGATACCTTTCTCACTTTCTGAGTAGTTTGGGAAGAAGGGAAACCCTCTTCCCAAATACAGTTTCATAAATATTCAGATGGTGGGTGGTTGAAGTAAACATGAAGCAATATGCAACATGTTACATTTAACATTACACTTCTCCATCAAATATGCTAAACAGCTCTTTCATTCATTGTACAGAATAAACAATTCCAATGTGGCAAAATAATTTCTATGAAAGATTCAAGTAAAGAGTTTAAAAAGTAAATTTGATTGAAAAAATTTCCTTACCTCAAGTGATTCATTGAAAGGTTGCTTTAAATATGGCATGGAGAAAATATTCAAATGTTAAGCTGCTCTGAATGTCTCAGTCTAATTGCCTCATTTTCATTCTGCTTAGGTATTCTATAGATCGTCATACTGACCTCGACAGGTTTTTCACTATTAATCCTGAGGATGGTTTTATTAAAACTACAAAACCTCTGGATAGAGAGGAAACTGCCTGGCTCAACATCTCTGTCTTTGCAGCAGAAATCCGTAAGTATTCTTCTAAGGGTTTTCATTCTACTTCGCCAAATCTTATTCCTTCTGACTCTTTTTATGTATGTGCTAGAAAATAAGAGATAACTGATATTGAATGATTTTTTTAGTCTTAAAATAATTATTTTAAAATAATTTGTAAAATAAATATTTTAGTCTTAGAATTTATTTGTGGTCATTGAGCTAAGAAGACATACAGGCAGAGGTATTTTCATTTTCTGTCACGCAACTGTGTTCAAACTTGGCAAGACAGCTGATAGTCCTCAGCAGCTTGAAACTTATGATCATTGGTGAAGAATTTCCAATTGATTCCATCATTAGGCTTTATTAAACCCAAAACAGAGGAATGCTTAGAGCCAAGGTTTACATGTTCATGTTTACCCGCAGACCAGTGGTTCTTACTCATGATTGTACTTCAGAATCTCATGGAGGCTTGTTAGAATACAAACCTCTGGCTTCCACAGGCTGAGCCTCTGATTCAGGAGGTCTGGGTTGGGGACTGAGTGTTTGCATTTCCAACAAGCTTTACCAGATGATTCTGATGCTGATCTGAGGACCACTCTTGAGAACAGCTGCTGTAGATTGTGTTCTAGATGGCCAGGCTCCATTATAAGTCTTTAAAATTAAACCTCCAATAGAGGTTTAATTGGTCCAATTAAACCTCTATTGGACCAATAGACATGAACTATTGGTCCAATTGTTACTGGCCTAACAATGACATTTGTTCCAGGACACACTAGAATTAGCAAACTTCAGGTTCTAGATGGCTTTTGTGCCACCACCTTTCTATGCTTTACCCAGATAGGCAGCTAGAACTTCTTCTTTCCCAGGGACCAATGTGGAGTCCTCCTGGGTATTGCCTGTCTGAATTATCTCTTTCCAGACAACAGGCATCAAGAAGCCAAAGTCCCTGTGGCCATTCGGGTCCTGGATGTCAACGATAATGCCCCCAAATTTGCTGCCCCTTATGAAGGCTTCATCTGTGAGAGTGATCAGACCAAGCCGCTTTCCAACCAGGTAAGGGCTTTTCTCCTTCCCTGTCCATGAAGCGCATTGGGAAATAGAGTTTCCCAAAAGAACATCACTGGGCAAGACCTCCTGATACCCAAGAAGGCTTCAGAACCCTAGTTTGCTATGGAGCTATGTTCCGTAGTTCAAACCAAGCTTTTAGGCCAGACAAAAATGTTTTAGTGAATGATATCCCAGTGTCAGCATGATTTATTTATGGGCCACCTTTCTCTTTCAGCCAATTGTTGTAATTAGTGCAGATGACAAGGATGACACAGCCAACGGACCAAGATTTATCTTCAGTCTACCCCCTGAAATCATTCACAATCCAAATTTCACAGTCAGAGACAACAGAGGTTCGTATCAAGGTTCCTATATATTTAGAGACGCAGACATGGAAAACAAATGGCTTTTATATTACAGAGAATGAGTATTTTTGCTAATGTTAATAATGCCTTCCTGTTGAAGAACAGACAAGAAATAGAAACTGCCACCTCTATTTTGAGACTTGGGCTCATTTGGTGAATATGAATAAATGAGTCTAATTTTATTTTACTTTTTTTTATTGACTTTGATATTCATGAAGAAGTGGGGAAACTTAGTGTCAACATGCAAACAACTTTCATTTATCTTTAAAAAAAAATAAGAGATTGATAAACCCTTAGGGGGAAACATGACTTTATGAGTATCGATATCAAGTAAAGTATTAGAAGAGATTAGTTCAACTTTCTAAGGCAATGTAATCTTTCAGCTCCCATAGTTTCCAAGTACAGCTTTAATGCAATGCAGTTGAGAACAGAGCTTGATATCTAAAGGAGGTTGCAGAATTGTCAACTAAAGGGCACAAAATAAAGCATTTTTTGTCCAATGTAAAAACTGCAAAATTTAACATGATTTCAACTTCTCATTTGGCTGTCCAAGGAAGTCTAGACTTGCGGATTGCTTAAGGTAGTTTCTTATTATATAGGTCCAGACTGATGTACTCCCTTCACAAATTTGTGGCAGAGGCAGGGACAGAAAAGATTTTCTTGACTCCCAGCCAGGGTGTTTTGCTCTGCATCTTACTTCTTAGTGAAACTATTCACATAAACCTGTGAAACATTGCAGTTCTGTGTAAAAGGAAGATGATGCCATCGTTTAATATAGGAATAAATGGTGGTTCTCCTGAGTATGCATGTTTTCATTAGCCCCATGTGAAGGATGTTCTAGGTTACAGGTTGATTCTTTCCCAGTGACTGAGTCAGGCTCATAGGATATTACGCTGACCCATAACTCTTATTACCCCCATCACTGTAATCATGGTCACCAACATGATAATCAGCACTAGTTAAGTTCCCAACACCATGCCAGGACCCTTCCCAAATCCTATTTACTTAATTCTGTCAACACCACCATATTATTGTTACTATTATTATTCCCATTTTTCTGATGAGAAAAGTGAGGCCCACAACTATTAAGTAACTTGCCCACAGTCAGTCAAATAGGACTTAGAGGTGGATTTTAAACCCAGACACTTAGAGGCCAGAGGCTTCAACCTGAATCACTGCACCTTACTGAGTTGAGGATTTAATCAGAGAAATGTTCCACATACTGCTTACATTGCAAGGAACGTAATCTGAGATACTTTAAATTTTATTCCTTGGACTGATCCAAACATTTAATATGGGCCTTATAAATCAAGCACACACCAAATGAGGCTGTGGAGTAGAGTGCAGGGGGCTTTCTCCCCCGATGTCTTGCTTTGCATAGTGGGCTTGCTCCTGAGAGCCTTTCTCCTATTAAGGAAGCAATAGACAAGACCTCCAGGGCTAGCTGCCTCTTAAAGGGATGCTACGGAACAGTCTCCAATTCACTTTGTAAGGGTTTCTCATCATTTTCAAGTGTAATCATTAGTTAGGAGTTCTTTAATTTTACATTTTAGCTAGGATTTTTCTTTTTCCTTCTGGCTTTAGTTCATGCACATATTTGGACACCTCAATCCACATAAAGGGGTCAGTTTCCCAAGCCCCAGAGTAAATGAATAGTTCTCAGTAGGAGCACATATACTCCTGGTGGCCCACCAATGTAACCCAGGGATTTCCTGTTGTAAAGTTTGGTTTTCCCAAAGCTGGGAGACCCTGTCATGCAAAAGGGGTCTAATAGATGTTTACTGAGGTGAATTAAAAAGAGAGTATAAGCAATGTTTTTTATCATACTTTCTAAAATATACATATTTCACACATGTGTATTATATATCACTTTTGTATTCTACTTATGTATACTTTCATACGCTTGCTTTCTAAGATACGTGTATATCTTTATTTGAGTTCTTGAGAATCCCTTCCTCCACTCTTGGAATTTTCTTAATTCTCAAATTAGTCTCAGATCCAACTCTAGGTTGATTGACCATAGAGCATTTCAGCCTAAGCTTATGTCAAGTTTTCCAATAAAGAGAATACTTTTAATAATATATTTCAGTGTGTATTAAGTTTTATCAATTGTCAGGTGTTTTGCCCAGGTGTCAAGAAAGCTCTGGTGCTCTTTTACAGACCCTATGCTGCTGCCTCATTTATGATCTGATTTCTCAAATGTTCGTGGACAAAAGTTTATCTGTGTATTATTATACTCTCCAACTTATACTTGGATTTTAACTGCTGGGTGAATTTTCAGCAACATCCTTGTCTGTCATGTAACATCCTACAAACAGAAGGATTTTCTAGACTCTATTCACTGTGCCAGCTCCTCCTCATTGTTTCCCTTGTCTTTCTTCTTTCTATATGTGCAATAATATTTAGCTCCTGTTAACCTCCAAAAACATTACATAAGACATATTGTTCTCTGGGGAGGCATACATATTTTACTTTCTCACAATATTTCAGGAATACCATCTTTATTTTCATGGAGATTTTATTACCATAGGTAAGCCAACTACCCAGCCAGCCTCCCCTGTCCATTATTCTAAGTGACTAATTTTACTATTGAACTCCCACTTTTACAGGGAGTGGCTACTTTTTAAGAAAAATGACTTTATTAAGTATGGCAAACAGTAAATGAAAACTCCAATGTTTAGAGCTATCACAGAATATTAAAGCAAATACAGTACTATAATAATCATTTAATAGAGTTTCTTTCTACTAGCTTCTAAAAGTAATTACATATTGAAGTAATCCAAAAGGAGTAATCACATTCCACATCCTATTAATAGCCCACTGAGTTACCAAATTTCTCGGCTGAGGCTGTTTTCCATAGAAAACATGAGATAATGGTTTGTATCATGCTGAGTAAAAGCATCGAGTTTCTTTCTCCTTGAGTGTTTACTTCCATTATGCCATGTAAATAATCAGTATTGTGTTTGCCTAAACTCTCCATACACATTTGGCATCTTTAGAAATATGAAGGAAAGCCATTTTAATATGTGAAGCCTTTTATTTCATTTTATCTTACTCGTTCTACAGCCCAGGCTTCAAAGCCAGTTCAGCAGGCAGTAGAAAAGTAGAACACAGGATGATTCTTCAGTATTTAAGTCCATCTTGGACTATTAATATTGGGAATGGCCCTGTTTGGGCAGATGAAGAGCTGATCTGCCCAGGTTTTGAGATACATTTACTTTGAAAAGATGAGACTTGTGTCATCTCTAAAAACAGAAGAAATAGGTAACAGTCAAGAAGAGTACAAAGAAAAAAAGATGGAGAATAATCCCTAATAATCCCCAGAAGAGATAAAATCTGAAGTTCAATTTAGAGGTGTAGGCTCTTAGGGAAAGTGTGAACAAAGAAGGATTAACTGTATTTCAATTTCAATTTTTGTCAGTCATTTTAATTATAGTGAAATGTATTTGCAAAACATGTTATAATTTTCTTCTATTCCATAATTAACGTAAATTCCTTGGAGGAAAATTAGAAACAAGCAGAAATAAAATAGAAAATAGTGAAATAACTATCTGGAAATAACCTCTGCAGATATTCTTCTTTAAAATTCTTTGCAGATTCTGTTTTTTTTCAAATGCAAGTACAAAATAACTGCCTACTTTTTTCTTAATTAATAATATGTGATATACATTTTTCTGCATCAATAATTTTTATCAACATTCTTCTAATTATATCCATAATTCCATACAATATAGATGAATGCGTGATATCAGTTAATTGTTGTGCAAGCACATTGTTTCATATACTTTTGCCAAGTATCTGATTATTCTTTTAGGAAAATTCTTAAAGTAGATTGCTGGAGTGAAAGCTTTTAATACTTAATCAACACACTGCCCATCATAAATATTATACCAATTAATAAGCCCATCAGTAATGTAAAAGAGAGCCCATTTATTCACATTCATACCAAATATAGATATTATTAATTTTTAAAATCACTGACAACCTGATAAGCAAAGGAAGTATAATTACATATTAAAATTTCAATTCCTTTCATTTCTAGTAAAGTAAGGAATTAAAAAAGTGTGAATTATCTCTTTTAAATTTTTTTTATTTCATGAATTGGCTATTTATGTCCTTGGCCCATTTTTAAAATTGCACGTTCATTAATTTTGCAATTGATTTACAAAGGCTTTCCATCTTTTTAATGTCGTTGACCATTGAGCTATCATATCTATTGCATATATTTCCCCAATGTTTCAATTATCATTTCAGTACTATTATTGTGTTCTTAGGCATAGATGCTGCACTTCTTTTATCAGTTTTTCTTCTATTTAAGATTATCCTTAGCAAAACTTTTATCACATGGAATTGATGTAAACATTTATTTTCTTTTTTTAATGTTATTTTTCCCATTTGAATTTTTATCCATGTGAAATAAATATACCGCTGTGTACTCATTGTTTGGTCATTTCCTAAATAGCATTTATGAAATAATCAGTTATTTTCTACTGCTTTCTAACACCATCTTTAGTATCTTCTATATTATACACTACTACATTTTTTTTAACTTTCTCTTCTTCTCGTTCATCTGTTTGCTGTAGTGCTAATATAATATTTTTCTTTAATGGTTATATATATGTAAAATCTGACAGATAATTTCTCCTCATTATTTTCATTTTATATTATCCTTAAACTTGGCACCAATTTTGTTTTCTTTATCTCTTCAGATATAATTTAGGTATATATTTTTTTCTGGTGCCTGCTAAATGCCTTTGTGAAGTTTATTGAGTTAATCTTAAATTCATGATTAGCTTAAGAAAAACTAAATTTAAAAATAGTCTTGCTGTCAGCCTTATCTGACTTGCTACTGAATCATTTCTCTCTTTTTTACTGTCAGTTGTGTTTCCTACTTTTCTGCATTTTTGTCCTATACATTTCTTATTAAGTTTGTCTCTAGCTATTTTACATTGTGGATGTGGTTATAAAGTGGAGTTATAAATTATATTTTCTAATAACTATTGTTAGTATAGATATTTTAATTGGTTCATTTATTACTGGACTTTGATTAAAATTAATATAATGTCTCAGATGATTTTTCTGATCTTCCAGAGAGGCAACCACATCAAAATTAAATGATGATTATTTGTTTCATTATTTTTAATATTTGTTTTCTTATCTAAATGTATAGATTTACACTTTTAGAACACATGCTAATAATAGCAATGATAATGGAATTCTTAATTATTACTTTAATAAGAGTGTTTGTTATTTAAGTAATATAACTTCACCATTATACTTGTTGCTAGATTAAGATTAAGATCTGTGGTGTGTGTGTGAGTTAGGGATTTCCCTTCCATTGTTATTTTACTAACAGCAGGGTTGTTCAATTTTTGTCACAAACAATTTTTGGATACTAAAAAGATGATAGAATGGTTTGTTCTTTGTTCTAAAGATCTCATAAAGCATTTAAATTAAAATATACTAATATTGAACCCCATATTTTAATTCTCAACCCTCTTTTTCCTAATAATGATTATTTGATAAATATAAAGGAAAGGAAAAAAAGTTAGAGATTAAATGCTTGTCTTTGTTCTTTATTTCTAAATCAGGGAACCATCTTGATAGTAATACATGAAATGTTTTACACATAATTAATTCAATGACTACTTTAAAAATATATATTCTGGTATCCCATCACTCCTAATTCGCAGACTGACCTACTCTTATGAGAGATAAGGGACTGGAAGTACAGAAAGCTAGTAGCACAATTGGAAAAGATCCCAGGCCTCCCCGCAGCCCCACGACTGCATGCTTCCCAACAGGCCATCTCCACGAAGGCTGGAGGCCTAACAGGTCATGCAGGTATTTGGCTATTAGAACATCATTTTGCCATTGGAAAAGCAGAGGAGAATTTCAGGAGCTCGTAACAAGTTCCTATTATAACAAAAACAAAAATGCTCTGAGTATTTTCCAGTCATCATGAAACACCCTCTCTGCTTTATTTGACCTTCTCCATCCTTGATGTTTCTTCCATGTTGAGTATCATTAAGATTCATGAAAAATGAGGAATTTCCTAGTTCTTCCACAATCTTTAATTTCCGCCGTTCCTTGACCATGGGAAAATGGGCTGTTCTTATGTACTGTGCCAGGATGAGTCGTAAGAGTGGGGCTTCAGGAGGGAATAAGACACAGTCCCCAGTGTCAAAGACATGTATTAAAGATATTTGTATTGTGAAAACACAGTTAATTTTAATAGGGACTTCCCCTCAGGGGTGTCGGGACTATCATGGCGGCCTGCAAACTGGTCTGCCTAGCACAGGCTTTGCCCTCACTTTACTCAATAAGAATCACACCTGTTGGTGTCCCTTCTTAGACTCCTTCTCTGGCTCTCCGTTGCCTATAGATTTAACTGAAACATCAGAGCTGAGTGAGCAAGAAATTCCCTGTGAACTTTTCTTCTATCAGTTGTTTTCTCTTGCTTAAACATTAAGCCGTAAGCTTCAAAAACTTCAAAATCATCTTTAGTTCCCCAAACTTGTTTTGCTCTCAAGCTCCATGTTTTTACTCTGCCTGGAATATTCTCTTCTTCCTTCCCTTTAAATCTCACCTCAAATGAAGTTGTCTCTTAGCTGAACCCTTGCCAGATGTCCTCAAGCCATTTAGATGTTCCTTCCCCTCTGCTCCGGAAACTGCACTGTTATTTTCCTTAGCAATCTACATTGTAAGCATATGTTTCCCTGTCTGTCTCCACCTAAAGTATGAGCTCTGTGTGGGCATTTATCCCAACCCTTAAGGAAAGTGGATGAAGTAAAGTGATAGAAGGGATGGAATGAGGACTTGTCTTTGGATCATGTAAAGTGCTTCAGAAACTTCAGGCATTAGTTACTATTATGGAAAGAACTGATTTTATGCTATAAGCTTCTGGCTGAAAAAGACAACATATCTCCTGATACTGAAATATTCGGAAGGAGTCAGTATTCCTTCACCCACCACTTTCAGTCATTTACCCATTCCTTTATTTATAATTCCACAAAACTGTATTGTACACTTAGGGCTTCAGTCCAGAAAGAGATGACTTTCAAATGTATTTATTTTGCAGATCTGGTATTATCCACGATGGGCCAAGTTGTAGTTTTATTTTAAATAAGCTCTGATGAACTCATAGTTAAGTGTGCACTGCTTAAAAACATTTGCACACCAACTAGAGGGTTAACAATGTGTGGGGAGGTAAGTGGTATGGGATATTTTGGGTTTTCCTTTATATTTTTATTTATTATTATTATTAGACTAATTAAGATGTTCTTAAATTGTGGTGATGATTGCACAACTATGTGATGATACTGGGAGCCATTGATAGTATACTTTGGATGGATCCTATGGTATGTGAATGGTATCTCAATAGAATTGCCTTAAACTCACACACACACACACACACATTTTCATGGAAAATGGGTCTGATTAAGTAAGGACAGTCAAAAGACTCATCCTGAGTAGGCCAATTGGCAAAATTTTATCATCCTTTTTCCTTCTTTCCTCCTTCTCTCCCTTCTTTCCTTCTCTGTTTTTCTAAGCTAAGGACTTTTTTTTTTTGAGCAGCATTAAATAGCATCCAGCTACACTTCTGGTTTTTCATTTTTATATTTTAAAGATAACCAAACAGATTTTTGTGGAAGTTTTTTTTTTTCCCCGTTTTTTCCCTTAATTGATCCAATGTAGAAGATGCTCTGCTGGCAGATCTAAATGACAGATGTCTTTTAATGCCCTGCTGTTTTCACTCGTGTAAATAATTATGTTCCTTTTCTGCCTGCAATTCATTGCTGCAATTTGTCCCACACAGAATAAATTATCTGGAGTCCCACCTCCCCACCCCAACTCCACCAAAAAAAATAGTATTGATCACTGGCTTAAATATCTTCTGTGATCTAGTTCACTTATAATACCTAAATGTTCATAACTCACTGAGTTCCTGTGTAGTTTTCCTTGAGTTAAAATAAAAAAAAAATACCTAGGCATAATGCTCTATCTCCCTTTATACACTATTGCCAAGGAAAAAATTATTCACAAATAAAAGCAGAGGGGGAGTGGATTCTAAGGACATGATAAAATAGGACAGTGGAAACATTTAGTGATGCCAGCAAGCAGTGCATAATGTTTCATATCTCATACACAAAGCTTGAGTTTCATACTTCATACCTACCATATTATTCTTTATTCTGCTCCAAGTTTTGCAGAGCCCTAACTGTACTTGGTATCCGGGACATTTATTAAAACAACACAATCACCTCATGCCTCCTTTTTCTAATTGGGAGACATTATAGCCATCAGAGTCTTGAGTCAAACAATCTTTTAGTAGTATTTTAACACTAGTCATTTATAGAATTTACCTCAATGCAGCATTTTTCTTCATTACAAAATATTAGGAAAATAATAGTTTGCTTTGGTTTGTTTGATTTTGGTTTCTTGCCTATTGATCTGTTTTGAGGGTGTATGTGGGGTGTGTTTTTCTGTTAAGTCTGCGAAACTGGAGATGTTAAATAAGAGGCTGTGATAGTGAAGAGGATCTGTTAAGCTCTGCACCAACTTGTACTTGCTTCTACAAGATGGTTCCTGACACCAACTGCCATTATTGCAGTAACTTAATCACGTACGAGCTTCCCTGTCCTCTCCAGGTGGAGTCAGACTGTGTCACCCTCCCGGCATTTCTATGTAATTGTCAATCATGGAAGTTCATTGGGACTTCTTCAAGTATCCTGAGTTTAAATCTATTACATAGACATGGTTGATAGAATCAATGTCCATGTGGTTAAAATCAATCGCCAATCCCCCTCTTTCCCAGAGGTGGGAGAGGAGGGCTGATATGACAAGGCTTAAAGCCCCAACCCCCTAATCAATGGACTAGTCTTTTCTGGTGTGGCCAGCTCCAGTCCTAAGACTGGCTGTTCCTTCGCTGTTGTTTTGTTAGAATATGAATGATCAGATATGGTCCTGAGCCCACCAGGAATAACAACAGACACTTCAATCACTGGAAATTCCAAAGACATAGAATTTGTCCAAGGACTGGGGACCAACCAAATTTTCATTATGCTACAGGGGCTTCTAATTAGCCAACTATATTGGGGGAATTTGGCCAAAAGCAACCAGAGTAATCGATGTGACTGATATCAGCTGCATGCTAATAAAATACAATGAAACCTATAGGAATTTGAATCCTAGTTGTTTATAATTTCCGTACTATCTTGAGCATGTGGTGCCTTCTTTGTTTCTCAATAAGAAAAAAAAAACCCTTTAAAATTAGAGTAACTATGTTGATGAACAAAGGGCAAATTCCAAGGGGCAATCAGGTCTTAAGGAGAAAGATACCTCTGAGATGAACAGCAAAAAAACAGCATCTGGGGGCACCATCAAGCATTTACAGGTGAAGGAAAAAGGGAAGGTAGTAAAGTATTGATAAAAGCAGATTGTCCTACAGTGTTGGGGCACTTCTCTTTCTTTGCGAGAGTGCCCGCATGTCCTTCTCACAGGACACATTCAATAAATGTTCTGCTTACTTGCTCTGTCTGTGCTGTGCCCTTGAGTTGTTTTTTTTTTTTCTCCTCTCAACATGGCCAAGAATCTGGGAATAAAATCCACCAACAGTACTTCATTGCATAATTTGAAAAATTGTTTGGGATTGAAAAAAAATTGTTTGGCTTAATTGAATTTGACTCAACCTAAAAAATGCAAAAGAAAAAATTAAATAAAAAGATGAAGATATCTAGCAGGAACAAAATCCTTAATATTGATATGGGCAGCTCTGGTCAGGCAGGATCAAAACTGAGGAGTGGAGATTGACTGCAGATCAATGAACCGGTAAAATCTGACCATGGTAGAGAAGTCAGATTGATTCTGAGATGAATAGAAAGGAATATCATTCAGACTTTCACTTTGGGAACACACATGCAAAAGCATCCATGCAAATATGAGCAAAATATGGCCCCTACTCTCAGGGAAGCTTGGTGGTGAAAAGGGCAGATATTAAAACAATTGCTATGGGAATACGTGTGGTGGCTACAGGTAGAGAGTTCATATGGTGTTTAAAAAGAAAGTCTAATTTCTGTTTTAAGTTTTAGGAATATGAGAAGTATAAATGCTATAAACTTCAAAATATCATTTGAAAATTTTATTATTTCAGGCCTGATTGAAGAAGGCAAACATTGACTGAAACAAGAAGTTTAAATTAAAATTATTTTTTTAAAAATCACTAATGTAAATTTAAAAAATCAAAATAAGTAGACTTTCAAATGATGTCTTTTTTGTTTTCTAGCATATATATTTCTGAAATTATTAAAGCTTAAAATTCCATCAAAGAATTTTGGGACACTATATATATATATATTTAATTTCATATGTGTGCATGTGTGTGTGTGTATCCATTTTCTTGAATTGCGCTTTTGCCACATTTCTAAGTTGACTGGGCCTAGGAGAAAGTAAGCAAATAATGATATTTTGTAAGTGGATGGTAACTGTCTTCAAATGCACAGGAGCTTTGAATGAGATAGTTGGATCTGTTTTGTTTTTCTTTTTTCCTGAAATTTGAGCAAAAAGGATAGCATAGATTAGAAATGAGCAAAGTATCTCTCTGGTAGCAGGGGACCGTGACTTTTATTGTTGTACCTTAGTCTCCTGCGCCTGACGTGTTTTTGTTGCATGATTAAAGAACCTCTTTCCCCCTAAGGCTATTGCCTCTGACCCTAGAGATATTCACCGATCAGTTGGCTTGGCCTAATTCTCCAGATCTTTAACAGTTTTGAAAGAGGAGCTCAAAATTAATGTACCTGTGACCCTTCTTTGCAGGCTACAGTGTACCTGATCCAGTCAAAGTGATAGGGAATCTTTAGATTTAGAAAAGGACAGAGGAAAAGAAGAGGGAAATAAGGGCATCTTCAGGTTTTTGGGGAAGCTCCTGGGGTGACTGAATTCCTCCCCTTGGGTAGCCTCTCTCCTAGTATCTTACTGAGAGCAGAATGGCCTCATCATTTACTGCAGTAAATGATGAGGCCATCATTTACTCTTCTCACATTTTTAACATTCAGGCACTGCGCCCTTATACTGCCCAGTTAGCCCTGCTGCTAAATGTGTGTGTGTGTGCTTATGAAGGGTGGGTGCTAGTACAGTTTACCAAGAGCTGTTTCCCAATCAACATTTTCATTTTGAGCATCCGTTTAATGTAACCTTCCACTATGCTATTTCATCATCATAACCCAGATTTTGTTTTGCATTCCAAAACTGATCTGATAGAGACCATAATTCTCAGGAACTGTCACATTTTGTAAGTGAAATGGCACAGTGTACAGGTAGAAACAGCATGTGATTAGATGTTCATGTGGCAGACATAAAAATTTGAAACCTGGACTTATTTTCCCATTAATAGAAAAACACTGCAAGTTGTGCATGACATAGACCAGTAATTACTGGCCCGTTTGCAAGTTTTTGCCTAAATGGGGAAAAAAATGGAACCAATTACATGTCTGTGGAAGGAAGGAGAACACTGGGTGTCGGCATGAAAAGCTGGGGTGCTTGAAAAACACCCTTAGCATGGGAAATATGGTGCCCTAGACTGAAGGGTATGAATTATTTTCTTACCTCCTGATCATAAGCCTTTCTGCATAGGCAATTGCATTCAAAGCTTCGGTGACATTTCTCAGAATCCACTTTTCTGTCTCTGCCAATAAGTTTCTCTTCCTCATTAGTCTCCTGCTCAAAGAGGAGAGTTCCAGAAAAAACTTGATATTTACTGAGTGCTTTAGTTTCCCAGGCTGCTCAAGTAAATGCCATGCAGTGGGCTGGCTTATACAATGGGAATTTAATGGCTCATAGTTTTGAGGTTAGGCAAAAGTCTAAGTCAAGACATTATCAAGGTGATGCTTTCCTCCAAAGACAGGAGCATTCTGGGGTTGGCTGCTGGCAGTACTCAGTCCTAGGCTCCTTTGCCACATGGCAGGGCACATGGCAGCCTCTCCTGGTCTCTCCCTTCTCTTCTGGATTCTGTTGATGTTTAGCTTCTGGATGCTCCTTCTGTGGTTTTCTCTATCTTTCTGAACTCCATTCCACTTCAAAGGACTCTAGCAATAGTTTGCGGTGGGTCACATCTTAACTGAAGCAACTTCATCAAAAAGGTTCTACTTACAAGGTATTCACACCCAGAGGAATGGATTAAGTTTAAGAACATGATTTTCTAGAGCTCCAAACCACTGCACCAAGCACATCCAACAGGCTGGTGCTAAGTAACTTCACGAGCGGAATTACATTTGACTCTTAAAAATATTAGCTTCACAGATGAAAATATGGAAGCTCAAGGCATTTACTTAGTATGTGAAAAGCCAGGCATTTAATTCAGGATTCATATCCAAGTCTGTTTGACTCTAAAAGATTGGGAGATTTGCCCTTTCGAGGTTTTGTAGAGAAGGATCTGAGAAATCTCTTGAGAGAAAATTTTAAATAAACAGAATATTTTATTTTTCTGCTTCATTTTACTAACCATGGAGTTTATCTGACATTTCCCTGAATGTTATTCACACTTTTTTTTTCCTGGGGTCCCCCAGAAATCTCAGTAATATTAGGCCAAGAGTGAGGTGTCTCTCTCAAAGATTGGTAGTGAAGGTAAGTCTAATTAAAATAATTGATGTAAAAGAGAGCTGTGGTCAAACCTAGGATGCAAATTTAGTTCTTAGTAGGTGGGGATTATCTGATTATTGTTGTTCATTTGTTTCTTTCTCCATATGTGTGTCTAGTTTCGTCTTTCACGACGTTCCTGTCCATAATGGCTCTTTTTCTTAGCAAAAGATCAGTGATGATGCGGGTCACAAGAAAGACCATCAGAAGCTTCTGATGCTAAGCGGTGCTTAGATGCTAAAATATAGGCTAGGATATCTTCCTCCTAACACAGGAACATGAATTCATGGTGGTGTATTGTATCTTTTACAATGTTTTTTCTGGAAGAAAGCCCCCATTCATATTTGTTGCCTTAGTGACTTGGATCTAGAAGGGGACATCTTTCTTTAATGTATCCATGCAAACAGCAAAGACCACTGGAGTGCCAAGCCAGGCTGGGGGCGTGGTGCCCTCCCATCTCACCAGCCCCATAGGACCTGCATGCCAGGTGTTAAGTTTTCTGGTAGAAGTGTTGAACATTCTGGAAGCACAGTGAAGAAGTCAACGCTTTGCTTTCATTGCTTTATTTGGTCTCGGTAATAACCCAGTGAGTTGTGCTTGACAGCCACCATCCCCCTCCTTTTACAGGTGAACAAGTGAGGCTTAAGACAGGAAGGACACATGACACAGTGGGTAATTAGCATCTGCCCAAGCAGAGACCATTAGTCCCTTGCTTTCCTACCTCTCGAATTGATTGTAAAATCCATGTGTAAGACATGTTTTGTTAGAAGAAACATTTTAAAAGTTCTCAAGATTCTACTGAATCTATCACTCAGAGATTGCAAATGTTTCAGTCAGCTGTATATTTTGATGAACTTTTATGTAACAGTGTCAGTGTGTCTGGAGAGGACTCAGCTGTTCAGAATTCGAAACATTTTGAATTCACATGCGGTGTCCTATATAGATCCTTGTTTCCCATTAGTGTTTGATTTTCAATTACCTTCATGTGGAAGCCAGCCTGCTGTGATCTGGAGGTGCAATCTTGCATGGATGGCATATTGAAGAATTGATTTTAAATTATGGCATCTACAAATTAAAAAGAATAGTGCTTGGTAATCCATACCCCTCTCCCAACACACCACCATGGATGACAGAGTGGGGCCCAATAAATAAGTTAAGTAAATAATCTGCTGGGCTGCCATCCTTTTCAAAGAGGCATATTAGACCAAGCAATTTAATGAACTCGCTTTTCTACTTCATTTTTAATGCTCGTTTTTATTCATGAGGGCCTTGGTAACATTTCAGATTTAAACATTTCAATGTTTAAAACGGTGGTAAACATTGGTGGAGGAGGTTTATTTCAACTCAAAATAATTTAAAAGAAGAATAGATAACATTTTGAAATAATATATTATATGTATGTAAGTCTTTTTATTGTTGTTTTGTTTTTTCAAATGCTAAGTATGGAGCAAGGATATAGGCTAGAACAGGAATAGTTTTAGGAGAAAGAATTTTCAGTTAAAATTTAATTTGATCAGTTTATTTGTTAAGAAAATATTTTTCATGGTATATCTATATCTATATGTATAAATCCATTTCCAATTGTAAAAGCAATACTTGCCAATAATACAAAATTCAGGGAATATAGAAATGAGGGCTAACTGCTCTGTCTTGTCTTGATTGAGATGTCAGCAATGAAGGGCAGAGTTTCCATCTGTAAGATGGGAGAGTTTCCATCAAAAGTCAGTGGAAGGGTGCTGCAGCAATGGCTCAGTTGCAGAATTCTTGCCTGCCATGCTGGAGACCCGGATTGGATTCCTGGAACCTGTCCATGCCATAAATAAATAAATAAATAAAAAGCAAAAAGTAAAAAAAAAAAAAAAGTCAGTGGAAGCACACCTTATCTTCTGCAGTACTCAGAATGAGTGTTCATCCTTATATGAGACTAAATTTGCCTTTTATATTTTTATTTTATAACTCACAGAGAGAATATGACTCTTCACCTAAAACAAATCCATTTTTATTTTGAGATGCTAGGTTATTTTTCTCCTAACACAGGAGCACTACTTCATGGTACTTCATTCTATTAAGATCTTATTAGCTATTGGGTCATCATGTTGGTGATAGCATCAAAGTTGTTGTAAATTAGTGATTCTCAACCCACAGATGCAGACAGGTCATACCCAGGAATCGTGGTGTGTGTGTTTGTGTGTGTGTGGGTAATTTAATGGACATATTAAAAATTTCTTGTTTTACATTTCTAATGTTTTCCCCAGAAAATGCAGCCAGGAAAAATATTTTTGACTGGTGGAGGTATGAAGAAAGCACGTTGAGGAAGCATTTGTGGAGCACAACTTATAAAGGATTGAGCAACACTGTGGCTCATGAAAACCAACATCTGGGGTTTTGGTTAAGCCCTTCCCAGAATACAGTCACATCATTTACTCAACAACATAGTCACTGAGCGCTGCTGCTTGTCAGACACTGCAGAAACTGAGATGAATTAGATGAAGCTCTCTGTTCCCTAGAAGCTCACATCCTAGTAGAGGTCCAGGCAATTATGTCAATGAGTAATGATGGCGTAGCAGGATACACACTTCAGTAGGAATGTACCGTGTTTGGGGTCACAAAGGAGATCATAGGGGAAGTCCAGGAAGACTTCCCTGAAGAGATGCCTCTATTTTATTTTATTTTTTGCATGGGCAGGCACAGGAGATAGAACAAAGATGGCTTGTAAAAAATATTTTTATTGCGAAATATCCACACACATACAGTTCAACTGTATCATGCAATTAATGACTCCAATATCATCACAAATATCCATCACATCCTATAGTTGTGGATTCTTCACCATGGTCATTTTTAGAATATTTGCATCACTCCAGAAAAAGAAATGAAATGAAAAAAAGGGAACTCATACATCCCATACCTCTTACCCCTTCCTTTCATTGACTCACAGTATTTCAGTCTACCCACTTTTACCCTTTAAAGAGATGGTTTTTGAGTTCAATTTTGAAGCTCGAGGAATTCGCCTGTACTGATAAAAGGGACAGTTATTTGGGGCAAGACAGCAGCAGGTAAATGAGTAAAGCACATAGAAAAGAACAGGGTGCTCAGGGGACAGAAGTGGAGTTCAGCATGTCAGGGTAAACTGGTACATGTGGGAAGGCTGTGGGATGTGAATCTAGAGGGCAAGGCCAAGTCTAGGGTAGGGAAATGTCATGTGGGTCACTTGACAGAGATGTGGTTTATGCAGACAGAAAAATCCTGGTCTTGTTTTAAGCAGGAGGGGTGGCATGGTTAACTAGTGGGTGATGGGTTTTGAGTTTCAAAAAAACTGTAACTGTCTCTAGGATTCTAAAATAGTTCCTCTTTAATGAAGACATTTCCTGTAAGACTCATGAGTGGGTCCATAGTTAGGGCAAAGTCTGTGGATGGACTTGGAATCTCTTTAAGAACAGACAAACAAAAAGGGAACCAGCCAAAGACTTGTAGTGCTGTAGGGAAAGTGCCAACATGAAAAAGAAGCTATTTAATTCTCACATTCAGTTATATATTTCAATATATTCTATGCTAATATAGATTATATAGTTGCTGTCCATTCTTTCTTGTAGTATTTGAATAAGGGGTCAACCTTCATGTAGAAAATGATGTGATTCCCTTGCCAGTGAAAGTATTCACCATGTGCCAAGCAGAAATAAACTGATTTCTGAGTTTTTTTCCAAAAGGAAAAGAGATTTTTTGATGATCTTATGCCAAATGGCTGTCACTTCTGTAGATACTTAGATTAAAGACCAAGTGGGAAAGGTTTGGGTTGTTCATGTTTGTGAAGACAAGCGTGTCCTCAAATGTGCCAAGTCAGATGCAAAAATGTTAAGGATGAAAGTGGTTGAAATGGGAACTATCATCTTGCATATATATTGCCACAATGACTTAAAAAGAAAAAGTGAAGGATGTGACATGAGTGGTTCTGATGCAAGAGTGCGCTTGTCTCTCCTCTGCCGACAGATAACACTGCAGGGGTGTACGCCCGGCGTGGGGGGTTCAGCCGGCAGAAGCAGGACTTATACCTCCTGCCCATAGTGATCAGTGATGGTGGGGTCCCCCCCATGAGCAGCACCAACACCCTCACCATCAAGGTCTGCGGCTGTGACGTGAACGGGGCGCTGCTCTCCTGCAACGCGGAGGCCTACATTCTGAACGCCGGCCTGAGCACGGGGGCACTGATTGCCATCCTTGCCTGCATCGTCATCCTCCTGGGTAAGGCTCTCCCTGGGCACCTGCAGGCAGGGCCCTCCATCTAGCTACCCACCCTTGGTCACATCTGTTTCTCCAGGACGGGTTGGGTACCAGGAATTGTGCCATGTGTGGTGAATACAGTTCGAGATCAGAAAGAGGCAGGGTCTGCTCTCTCGTATTTATGAGGCCATGGGGGAGGCAGGCCATTGACAAAGCAGTTATGGTAGAATGCGGGGAGAGTTATCATGAGCAAATTGCTGGGCATCGCAGAACTGCATAGCAGATGTCATCTGCGGGGTATTGGGGGGTCATCAGAGAAGGATTTACATTTAGGCAAAAACCTGGCATAGAAACAATGGTTTCCTTCACAAGGGGAAGGAGAAGGTTTATGACAGAAGGTATAATCATGGGACAAAAGATAGCATGTGGAGGATTTAAGGAACTTTAAGTGGGTGAGCATGGCTGAAGCCCAGCCCTGACCCTTCTTCTAATTACCCTATGTAATAGCTGTGTACACACCTCAGCTTATGGGGACCCCTGGGAAGCTGTTCTTGCACTTGCCAGCTGGGTTGGATGCCCTTCTTCTGCATCCTTATCCCATAGGCGCGTCCCTCTATAATAACAGTAATGCTGCCATGCTAATAGCATCTTACCATTGCTGGAGCTCAAGCTGGTTGCATCATTTGTTCCAACATCAAAGAACTAGTGGGTGACAGAGCCAGGATTCAAATCTAAGTATGTCTGATGCTAAGTTTATGCTTTTCCTACGATGTTTAGTTCTCCGTTAAATGAATAGTGCCTGATTCCATATAAGGAACAGACGGTGAATTCACCTAAGAAAGTATTTATTGGGTATGATCTGGGTACCAGAACCTATGTGAGGCTCTGGATGGAATTTTACAAGATTTCTGCACTCGCTAAGCTGAAAGTCTACCCAGGAAAACATATGTGAACAGATAAAAGACAGAAGGAAATGGCAATGCTGTGAGAGACACATGAACAAAGGTGGTGGGACCCAGAAAAGAAAGTACCCAACATTGTCAGGCAAGAAAGATCACAGACATTCTCCTCCAGCTGACACAGGTGTCAGATGCTGAACTGGCTTTCCAGCCGGAGAAGGGGTCTGGGATAATGGATAGTCTAAACAGAGGTATCAGAATATGCAAGGGCCCTGAGGAGCATATCATCTGGAGATAGAGACAGATTTATGGACTGGATGAGTGATATTGACTTGTAAGAACAGCGTCAGGTGGGTGCACAGACAGAGCTGGTATCAGTAGTGCTGTCTAGAGTCAGGATGGGACACCAGAAAGGGCTTCCATGATGAAAGATAAGGAGTCAGCAAAGCAGAGAAAGAAAAGGAGTGGTCCCAGCAAAGTTTCTGAAGTTTCTGGCAGGGACAAAGCCTAGAGAAGGATCCCTGTTTGTTGAGCACTGGGCACCGGAACCACGTACTGTCCAGTCAAGTGCATACTCTCCTCCCCGCAACTCAGAGGGATGGTGACCCCAGGGCACTCGCAATCCACTTGCTGAATTCAGATGCAAACGTCTTATTCCATCTTGCTGAGTGTGTGGGTGAAGCATCTAATGGAGAACATTATAGAAACCTCTTTTGAGGGAAGAAATCAATAAGGAAGTAAGCAGAGTCTGAGCTTTCCTTATAAATGGCTCTTTTCTCTCCCCCGAGACTGCCACAGCTTAATGGAATTCCCTCTCTCAGGGACGAGATAGGATTGCTTCCTCTGGGATTTCAGCTGATACTATTTTCCCATATTCAAATAAGTGGGGGGAGATTTGCCTCGAGAGTCTTTGTATTCCCTCTTATCCGTACTGTGAGCTGAAGAGAGTCCAGCCAAGCTCTTGAAGATTTCTTACTAAAGCAGAGCAACCTCGGTGCTGACTTGTAGGCCCGGAAGGAGTGGGGCATCACCTATAAAATTGTAGGGCCTGGGATTTCTGATGGCCTCATTCTCACACTGTGGAGAGGCAGTGCCTGGTCTCTGCAAAGAGAAACTGGTATAAGCCACTTTTAAGAAACGGCAGACCAACATATTTAGAATCTTCCTAATGCTTGAGGAGGGTGAACCCTGAAGTGACTTCCAAACAGTGCCTGGATCCATGTGTAGAAAATTAAAAATAGTCCGAACCTGCCTGTTTGTTGGGTAGAATGTTCTCGGGCAGCATGTCACACGGGAGGAGGCAGACGGAGGGCGATTTTCACGTACTTGGGGATTCCAGGTAAAACTCTCATTTTACCTATCAGTTACCGTATTGAAACTTTTGTATGCCAGGATTTACGGTAATCAGAGCAGCTCGGGGAAAAGAATTCAGGAATACTGGGCTTCACGTAAGCTTACTTTCTTTCTCTTTCCTTGTAGTCATCGTGGTATTGTTTGTGACCCTGAGAAGGCAAAAGAAAGAGCCACTCATCGTCTTTGAGGAAGAAGACGTCCGTGAGAACATCATCACCTACGACGACGAGGGCGGTGGAGAAGAAGACACAGAAGCCTTCGACATCGCCACGCTCCAGAATCCCGATGGAATCAATGGATTTATCCCTCGCAAAGACATAAAGCCTGAGTATCAGTACATGCCCCGACCCGGGCTGCGGCCCGCCCCCAACAGCGTGGACGTGGATGACTTCATCACCACGAGAATACAGGAGGCAGACAACGACCCGACGGCCCCACCTTACGACTCCATCCAGATCTACGGGTACGAGGGGAGGGGCTCGGTGGCCGGGTCGCTGAGCTCCCTGGAGTCTGCCACCACAGACTCAGACTTGGACTATGACTATCTCCAGAACTGGGGACCTCGTTTTAAGAAACTCGCAGACTTGTACGGTTCCAAAGACACTTTTGATGACGATTCTTAACAATAACAATACAAGTTTGGCCTTAAGAACTGTGTCCGGCGTTCTGAAGAATCTAGAAGATATGTAAACAGGTATTTTTTTACATCAAGGAAAGTCTCCTTTAAAACAAGCAAAGTTTTACAGAGAGAATGCATTTAATAAAACTGCAAGGACGTCAAAGTGGTAAATACTGTGAATACCTTTTCTCACAAAAAGGCAAATATTGAAGTTGTTTATCAATTTCGCTAAAGAAAAAACCACTTGGCATACAAAATATTTAAGTGAAGGAGAAGTCTAACGGTGAACTTACAATGAAGGGAAATTGTTTATGTGTTACGAACATCTAAATCTTTCTTTCTTCTTCCTTTTCTTTTTTAATTTGTCAAAGAAGCTTCCACAAAATTAGAAAGGACAACAGTTCTGAGCTGTAATTTCGCCTTAAACTATGGACACTCTATATGTAGTGCATTTTTAAACTTGAAATATATAATATTCAGCCAGCTTAAACCCATACAATGTATGTACAATACAATGTACAATTATGTCTCTTGAGCATCGATCTTGTTACTGCTGATTCTTGTAAAATCCTTTTGCTTCTACTTTCATCTTAAACTAATACGTGCCAGATATAACTGTCTTGTTTCAGTGAGAGGCGCCCTATTTCTATGTCATTTTTAATGTATCTATTTGTACAATTTTAAAGTTCTTATTTTAGTATACATGCAAATATCAGTATTCTGACATGTAAGAAATGTTACGACATCACACTTATATTTTATGAACATTGTACTGTTGCTTTAATATGAGCTTCAATATAAGAAGCAACCTTTGAAATAAAAAAAAGATTCTTTTGTAATTCTGGGTTTGATTCTTAACATTGAAAAAAGTCAGAATTTCTAATGCCCCATTTATAACTCTCATTTAAAATAATTGTGATCTTTTAGTAACCCTATTTATGATCTGTTTGTAGTCTGTCTATTGCTTTTATTGTTTATTTAAAAACAAGAATGTTTTACCAGGCAAGATTCTGTAACATCATGTAAAACTTTTCTGTACATTCTCCGTCTCAGCCTCCTGGTCTCTCTTTGCAAGTATCTTTCTTAAGAGAAGAATGTTTAAGAGCTAGGTCAGTCCCTGATTTTGTAATACATGTTAGATAATTATGCATTTCTCTTGTATATTGGTAGTACTATGGTTATGAGTGGCATATCCATGAGGGAATGAAACTATCAGAGCTCTCCTGTTCGAAGCGTAGACTCTATGACCCATCCTGAGCATTTGCGGGTAGCATGAGTAGACAGTCAAAATTTTGAATTTGCCCCACTTAGATATTGGGCCTCCAAAGCTGACTCAAGTTTTCTTCACATTGATCTTGCCAGACTATCCCCCTGTCTCAGATACTTTAACTGCTTAATTATTTTTCGATGGGATATTTTGAATTTTGTGAAGAGGAGGAGTGATTCTTAAAATTTGCTTTGGGCCATTTGCTCAGAATGAAGGCAGGAACCCGCTGGGTCACTGGGTCAATGCGGTTTGATCCATAAGTGTGCCTATTCTTACAGTCTTATGCAGTCCCAACTAGCGTCTTGGGAAGTGGGTTTTCTGTGACGGACATTTCCACTGCACAGTTGGGCCAAAGGTCAAAATGTAGCAATACTTAGGGAAAGTCCACACAAAGTCATGCTGCAGGCACTTTCTCTCTTTCAGCCTGGTCACAGGACGCAGGTTTTCTCTTGGACTGCAGATGATTTTCAGATATTTTTTTTTTCTTACTATATTGTGAAAGTTTGTTTCAAGTATTTCTTGATTTCCTGTTACATTCTATTTTTATGACTCAGTCAAAATGCATACAAAGGACAATGTTTTTATGAAGTGCTCACTTCCATTTTTACTTTGCATTTAAATCAAATTGGACTTAACACTTCAATGGAATCAATTCTACGGACAATGTCACTTTAGAATCTTTCACTTCAGTGAAGTACTCTATTTTCTCAAGACTTCCATAATTGCAGATTCTGTTCATTTTTGTACGTTTTTTTTTTTTGTTATCCAAAGAATATTTTGCTAGCTTTGCACAGATCTCCAAATGAATTTGAAATGAAGAAATAATTCGAAAGGAATATGAATAACACTTAAACAAGTATAGCTCTGTAAGTAACCTGTCACCACAGATGATCTTTTTGTTTTCCCTAGGAATGTATTTGATTAGATTTGACAGCTACATTTTTAGATTTGTTTGTTTTTGTTTTTGTTTTTTAAAAAGCTGGTCTACTTTTCAATAGTTAAAAGTACTTTGTTTTTTTTTTTCCTTTTAAAAATATTTTCTTTTTTACTTTAAGCCTCTATTGTTTGTAGAACCTTCTTAGAAGCTTGGAAATAAAATGTCTTTCCCTATTAGTGGAGTCCTTTTTCATTTGGTACATGTTGCTAAAAGTAATCTTACTATAAGTGGTTGTTCCTATTTCAATATAAAATACTCCATGCTTTATGATGCTAAAAGGAGGAATGTTCTTCTGTCCCTGAGTAATTGGTAGTTTTCCATTCCTTCCTTCCTTCCAGCCTTTTTTTGTACCATCCTTCCTTCCTTCATTCATCAAAATCTTATTTTGTAGACCCGTGCTAGTTACTTGAGGATACAGAATGAATCTTACTACCTCCCTTGATATCTTTAAGTCTTCCCAACTGTATAGAAAAATATCCTGCTGCTTTGTAATCTATTTAACTGTCTGTCCACCCACCTCCCCAGGCAATGCAATAGGCTATATCTTTTATTTCAGGGTCGAATTAATGTAAAAAATACATTAATTAAATGATATCACAGGAGAAGGTGAGAGAGTGAGCAAGAGTGGAGGTTAGGTCAGTTGAGCAATTTTGAACAGATTTTGTATTTAACTATGCTGCATCTTATAGGCCAGAATTCCTGGAGATAACAGGGAAGATAAGAAGAGGCTGTTATCTAAAGCTCTTGGATAATTTATTAAAAATGCACATTCATGTTTTCCAGAGAATATGGCTCTGCAGGTCCCGTGGGGCCTGGTCAGGACGATTTTGCAGTTGCCCCTGGGTAATTGGGCACATCGTTCACTCCGTTTTGAGAACATCTAAGAACTTGGGGGCAGGCAGCTGGAATCTCTTAGTAGGACAGTGGCGAAATCTATATGGCCGACGGTGCTGAAGACAGGTCAGGAGCTTGTGAAACTAGAGGCATGCCAGGAGGGTTTTTGTGGAAGTCAAAAGGAGATAGGGCGAAAGCCTGGAGTAATGAATTCCGTGAGGAGAAGAAGGCTTCTCTCCTGCTGCACTACCATCAGCTTGGTCCACGCCATGGTCCTCTCTGGCCCAGGGCACTGAAACATCGTCTTAGCTGTTCTCCCCTCCCAGTCTCTCCTCCACAAAGAAGCCAGGGGGTTACTGATAACACAGACTTAGGTCACGTGACTTCCCAGCTGAAACCTCTTCCCTAGCTTCCCAAAGTTTAAAAAAAATCCAGCCACCTTACTTTCTGGGTTTACATCACCAGGCCACTGCAAACCTCTCCAACTTATTATCCTCCCATTCTCCTTTGACTGCACTATGTTCCAGCCACATGGCCTTTTTTTTTCATACTTAAACAGACAAGACCTATTCTCTTTTCTATCTAAAGGTGACCGTTTGTTGGTTTCCTTCCTAACAATTGCAACTCTTTAAACTTATTTTGTTTGTTGGCATTTTGTTTTATTGTGAAAAATAACATATATACAAAAAAGCAATAAATTTCAAAGCGCATTGCAACGATTAGTTGGAGAACAGATTTCAAAGTGTGGTATGGGTTACAATTCCACAAGTTTAGGTTTTTACTTCTAGCTTTTCCAAGACATTAGAGACTAAAAGAAATATCAATACAATGACTCAGCAATCATATTCATTTGTTAAATCCTATCTTCTCTGTTATAACACCACATCCTCCTTGATCTTTCTCTCAATCTTTAGGGGTATTTAGGCTATGACCCTTTTAACATTTTCATGTTGGAAAACATGAAAACATGGAATAGGGGAATGGAACTAGTTGATGTTGTGGAAAAGCTGACCTCTCTGTTTTTCAGAATTTCTCTGGCATTAGAACCCATCTGAAGGTTGTAGGTTTCTCGAAAGTAATCATACTGCATGGAACCATTTTAGAATATGAGATAAAGTCCTAGGTGTTCTTTAGGGTTGACAGGAATGGTTCTGGTTGGGGTTTGACAAACCATGATAAATAGCAATGTCTACATATAATTTGTGTAAGAGTAGTCTCCAGAGTAGCCTCTCGACTCTATTTGAACTCTCTCAGCCACTGAGACTTTATTTGCTACAAATAAGGTAAGAATGGCATTGTTGATCCCATGGTGCCAGGGCCAAGCTCATCCCTGGGAGTCACACCTCACATTTCCAGGGAGACTTTCACCCCTGGATGTCATGTTCCAAGCAGCATTTGAGGTTAATGATTTCACTTGCAGAGTTGGGCTTAGAGAGAGAGAGGGGTCATTTCCAAGCAATAAAAGAGGTCCTCCAGAAGTAACTCTTAGGCATAACTATAGTCATGCTAAGCTTCTCCACCACATAAATAAGCTTCGCAAGAGTAATCCTCAAGATCAAGGGCTTAGCCTATTGCCTTTGAGGTCTCTAATGTTTGAGACAGTATCGAGGGTGTTCCCCAGTGGTGAAGTTTAATAGTTCCTTAGTTTTTCTCCCATCTCTCAAGAGACTTTGCCAATACGTTTTTATTATCTGTTCAACATACTCTGGGATGTATTCATGCATTACGTTAAGCTATAAAGAATTGCAAGCCCTTGTTCCCATTCTGGGCTCCCTGAATTTGGGTTGTTTAAATTATCTATCCAGACAGGTTGAGTTAGATCATGTGCTACAGAAAATTTAATTTGGGTCAAAATAAACTTCTCTTTCTTTGGTGTCATAGAGTAGATGAAGTTCTAAAATACAGGCAATGTCTTCCTTACCCCTGGGTTCTGATTTACATAGTCCGGACCTGATTGGCTTCGTTCTTATCTCTAATTGAAACCTGATCTCTTTTTCAATTTCTTTAACAGTTATTACATGTGGTAATACTGACCTTCAGAACTGCAGGACTCCTACTCTGGGTCTTAGGTATCACACAGGTACCCAAAATTCCAGGAAAATACTAGGTTATACATATATGGCACAGTCTCTCAAAATCTAGAAATAACAATTACTGCTCCAGGCTAAATGTGAATGATATAAGAGTTTACAATCTAGGCTCTTCTTGTCTTAGAAGTATTTTCTTAAAGAGACGACACAATATCTGCTCTTTTATTTCTGCCTTATTTTGCACCACATAGTGTCCCACAGTTTCATTTACATCATTACATGCCTCATGACTTTGTTCCTTTCTGTAGCAGGACAATATTTGATCACATGTGTACAACATAATTCGCCTTTCTACTTAGTATATCTTTCAACCATCTCCATCCATTAAGCATCATGTGTAATGTCCAAAGTCAGCAGTCCATCAACAATCTCAATTTTAGACAATTTTCATTGCTCCCAAGAGAAAAACGACCGATAAGCACACCTTCACCAAACAGAAAATCCAAATGTCCTGTTAACTCTTGTCCCTCTCTCCCCCCATTATTTACCCCTGGTATTACTGTGGTGCCATTGATGTCTTCCTGTTAAACGTAGCCCATAGCATGCAATGGTAGTTTTCTGCCTATACCTCGATATTATAGACTTTTTGTCGCACCTTTGAAGTAGTTTATGCAAGAACTTATTTGTATTTGTAGTGTTATCGGCAGGATACATGGCTCTATACAAACCCTTTCAATCATGTTCACCTTCAATATGGCAATATTACTTATGGACCTACTAATGAACTGCCTTCACTTCTCTCCTTTCCCTTACATTTAAATTCAACCTCATCAGCTAACCAGTCACCTATCTCTATCTTCTTCTCTATGTGCCCTATATTCTGTACTAGAAATCGCTGAATTTCCTTTACCATGGTCATAAAAGTGAAATCATACAGTGTATATTATTTTGTGCCTGACATTTCATTCAGCATTATGTCCTCAAGTTCATCCATCTTGTCATGTGCTTTAGGACGTCATTTCATCTTGCTGCACAATGTTCCATCGTACGTCTATACCGCATTTTGTTTATACACTTGTCTGTTGATGGGCATGTAGGTTGTTTCTATCTTTTGGCGATTGTGAATAATGCTGCTATGAGCATCAGTGGGAAAATGTCTGTTTGTGTCACTGCTTTCAGCTCTTCTGGGTGGTATTACCAGGTCATAGGGCAACTTGATATTTAGTTTTCGATGGAACTGCCAGAATGTGTTCCATAACAACTGTACCATTATACATTCCCACTAGTAGTGCACAACTGTCACATTTTTTCCACACCCTCTCCAACATTTGCAGTTTTTTGTTTGTTTAATTGCAGCCATTCTTCCAGGTGTGAGGCCATATCTCATTGTAGTTTTGATCTGCATCTCCTTTATAGCTAATGAAAATGCCCATTTCTTCACATGCTTTTTAGCCATCTGTACTTTCTCTTTGAAAAAATGACTAATTATCTTTAGACCATTTAATAAATGGGATGTTTCTTCTTTTGTTGCTGAGTTGTAATTATATATACAGGATATCAAACCTTTATTTGATATGTGATTTCCCAATATTTTCTCCCATTGAGTTGGTTGCCCCTTCATCCTCTTGACAAAGTCTTTTGAGGGACAAAAACATTTGATTCCATTTAATTCTGAGGAGTTCCCATTTATCTAGTTTTTCTTTCATTGTTTGTGCACTGGGTGTAAAGTTTAGGAAGCTACCTCCTATTACTAGGTCTTGAAGATGTTTCTCTATAATTTCTTATAGAAGTTTTATGGTATTGGTTCTTATATTTAGGTCTTTGACCTAATCCACTTTAAGTTAATTCTTATATAGGGTGTAAGTTAAGAATTCTCTCTCATTCTTTTGGCTATTGATATTTAGTTCATTTATGATTGTAATTTCTTCTAGGTTAATTGTCCCTTTTAATAATATATAGTGTTCTTCTTTGCTCTTATGATGTCTTCATATTTAAAGTCTATTTTCTCTGATATTTGTATACCTACTTCTGATTTCTTTTAGTTACAGCTTGCATGGAACATCTTTTTCCATCCTTTTGATTTTCAATCTATTTATATCCTTTGGCCAAAGATAAGTCCCTTGTAAACAGCATATAGCTGGATCATATTTCTTAACTTATTCTGCCAATCTGTATCTTTTAATTGGTGATCTTCGCTATTAACATTCAAAGTTATTACTGTAAAGGCATTTATTGAATCTACCATCTTATCTTTTGGATTATATTTGCCAGATTTATATATTCTTCTCCATCTTTCTTACTTTATCCTTTAAGTTACCCTTACTGGTACTCTTCAATTCTGTGCCCTCCTCCAGATCTCTCTCTCTCTCTCTCTTAACCTTTATTTCAGCCGAAAGAATTTCTTTCTTGTAGAACCTATGTCTTGACAAATTCTCTCAGCATGTGTTTGTCTGTAATAATTTTAATCTCTCCCTCACATTTTTTTTTTCTTTTGGCACATGGTCTGGAAATTGAATACATGCCTCAGGCATGGAAGGCAAGCACATTCTACCACTGAACCACCTGTGTACCCTCTCTCTCACTTTTGAAGGACAATTTGACTGGGTACAGAACTCTTTGTTGGAATTCTTTCTCTTTCAGGATCTTAATTGTATCATACCACTTCCTCCTCACCTCCATTGTGCCTGTTGAGTAACTAAGCTGAGCCTTATTGGTTTCCCTTGTATGTAGTAGATCACTTTTCTCTTGCCAGTTTCAGGATTTTCTGCTTCTCTTCTACATTTGATAGACTGATTGGTATGTCTTTGAGTAGACTTATAGGATTTATTCTATTTGGGGTTCATTGGGCTTCTTTGATTTGCATGTTTATGTCTTTCATAAGGGTTGGGAAATTTTCCCACATTATCTCTCTTTGAGTTTGTAAAAGTTGCTGGAATGCAATTTACCAGAGACAGAATGGCTTTTAAAAGGGGGAATTTATTAAGTTGCAGGTTTACAGTTCTAAGATCATGAAAATGTCCAAACTAGGGCATCCAGGGAAAGATACCTTGATTCAAGAAAGGCCAATGTGCTAGAACACCTCTGTCAGCTGGAAAGGCACAGGGCAATATCTGCTAGCTTTCTCTTCTCTTTTCATAAGGCTTCCTCAGGGGCATTTTGCTTCTGCCTCTCCAAAGATCTCTGGTTTTGTGGGCTCTGCCAGCACTGAAGCTTTTTACAAAATGGTTCCCTTTTAAAGGGCTTCAGTAAGCAACCCCACCTTGAATGGGTGGAGACACATCTCCATGGAAACCAACTAATCAAAATTACCATCCACATTTGGGTGGGTCACATCTCCATGGTAACAACAAGAAAGATCCCATCCAGTAATATTGAATGAGGATTAAAGAATATGTCTTTTCCAGGGTACATGTCAATTTCAAACCGGCGCAATTTCCTCAACTAATCTTACTAGGCCTATAACTATTCTCTTCTCCTTCTGGGATCCTGATGATTCTTATATTTGTGTGCTTCATTTTGTCCATCATTTCCCTAAGATCCAATTCAAATTTTTCTGTTTTTACTATTTGTTATTTTGTGCATTCAAATTCAATTTTCCTGTCCTCTAGTTTACTTTTTCTTTTTACTGCCTGTTCAAATCTGCTATTATGTGTCTCCAGTATATTTTTTATTTTAATCTACAGCATCTTTAATCTCTGTGATATCTGTTATTTTTCCATTTATTCTTTCAAGTTATTCTTTATGCTCTTCTCGTGTATTCTTAATCTCCTTTATGTCATTAGCCAACCCATTGAATTCATTTAGTGGAGTTGTCTGAACATCTTTGATTAGTTGTTCCAAAGTCTGTGTCTCCTCCTGTGTTTTCATTTGGTCCGTAGGCTGGGATACATCTAATCTACATCTTCATATGCGTCATGATTTATTGTTGCCTTCGAGACATGTAATTATCCTGATAGGATTACTTTGGAAGTTGATGTCCTTCAGTAGTCTACAGTTTTGCATTTGCACGATGGAGATGTGGCAGGATGCAGTGGTGGGGTCGGGCAGTGAGTTGGTGGCAGGCTGTGGCCCAGAGCTAGGTGCAGGCCAGGGGCACAACACTGGTGCCCGGGAGCATGGAGTGTAGGTAACAGGGTTGCAGGGGGTGGGCTGGGGTCATGGGAGTGGGATGCAGTGCAGGCAGGGTGCAGCGTGAGGTGGATGGGGGTGGGGAGGGGAAGGGGAAACTGTGCAGGTGTGCGGAAGGGTGAGTGTGCAGGCAGGATGCAGGTGCACGCATGGAGCATGGGGTTCCTGGGTATCGGGACATGGATATTGGGGCAAAGGGATATGAGTATGTAGGTGCATGGGGAGTGAGAGGTCAAGCGATGGGGGTGCTGGAGTGGAGTGGGTGAAGCATGAGTGTGGAGTTGGCTGTGGGAGGGGTTCCTGGTATGGGTATGCAGATGTGGGCAGGGGGTGGGGAGCAGGTGTGCTTGTGAACACAGGTTGGGGAAGCAGGGCCGGGGTGAGGGTATGGGTAAGCGCCTGCCAGGGGGCAGATGAGGATGTCATGTCCTGTGGGGGGGGGGGGCCCAGGGACTTGAGGCACTGCAGGGCAGGTCTTGGGTGCATAGGGCATGAGGGGGCGAGGAGCAGGGAACAGGGCTGCAGGGTGGGGTCACAGATCACATGGGTAAGGTGGCACGCATGGGTGGGAGCACAGCTTGTCTTACTTCCCTGTCCCCATCTCTCTGTCTGTACCCCTGAGGACTCCGGTTCTCTGTTTGGAGAAGGACGCATTAGGTTCTTTGCATTGGTTGGATGGCTTTTGGTTCTCTGTGTCCCAATTCCTCAGCTTTTTCAACCAGGGCCTCCCTTGTGGTGTAAAAGATCCTTTCAGGTCATTTGCACCCTGGAATTGCCGCCCCAGTCATTTTTCTGTCCCTTTCCTAGCTGTTCCTTGTAGCAGGGGCGAACTTGACCTATTCCACCATCTTCCGGGAAGTTTGTTGGCATTTTTTTGGTGTCTGTGAATCTGATTGCCCCAACAGAACGTAGGCTCCAAGGGGGCAGAGATATTGTTTTTTTGTTCTCCATTGTATGTTCAATTCCTTACCTTGTGCCTGAAACGTAATTGGTGCATAATACGAATTTGTGGAATGACTGAATATAATACGGATGAAGCTGTTTCATCAGGATTTGATGAATGATTAGAAAATGTCAGTGTGACTTCAAGTTCTCTCTTTCTCTCTTTTTTTTTTTTTGTATGCTATATGCCCAGAGTCATATTTCATTCTTTTTCAATCTTAGTATTCCATTATTGCAGCACTATTTGTTGAATTTTTCTTTGTTTGTTTGATTGTTTGTTTGGGGGAAGGGCGTGGGCTAGGAAGTGAATTCAGGTTTCCCACATGGCAGGCAAGAATTCTACTACTGAGCTATCCTTGCACCCTCTTCAAATTCTCTTGTGTGAAAAACTGAGTTGTTTGTGATCTTCATACCTGCTGTATTGGATCCAAAGGAAGTGGGCGTAGGTGAAAGACCTATACCTGGGAGGTGTTTGTGTGAGAGCTGGATAGAGCAGTCAAGTAGGTAATAAGTAGGGATTTGCAGGCACTCACTATAGAAATGGGGGTGGGTGTGTAGCTTAGCAGTCATTTAATGGGAGTTGAACCTCAGGAGCGACTGTGTATTGAATTGGCTTTTGCTGCTCTCTCACAACTTTAAAGGAGTATTTCATGGTATTGAAGAGTAATGTTGATTTTAGTTTTAGTAATAAGGATAACTAGGAAGCATAAACTTTCAGCTTGGACATCATATGGTTTGGAAAATAAGAAGGGAATATTAATTAATTTGCTAGTTCTTTTACTCAATTAGTGAGCATTTCTGAGCACATAATATAAAGGAGATAGTGAACTAGACATGTAACTCATCACGTTCTTACGAAAAGACCAAGTGTGTGCTACAATCCCCATATGATGGTGAAGGAAGCTGTATACCAGAGGGGATAAGCATCTTTCCAAAACATACACAGGAAGGGATCATCAAAGCCAGAAGGAAAAGGATCCCATTTCTTCCATCTTGGTCAGGAGAGTCATTCTTTAACGGCAGTGACTATTCCTCACAATCAGCAATTTAGCTGATCAAGGTCAGGTGAGGACGGAACAAGATGGAAGCCTCAGGTCCTCACGGGTTCCATGTATTACTGCGAGCAGCCATCCCCCACACAGCTTGACAGTAGGATTTGGTTATATCTCTGAATGCCCAGCACTAGCCTCCACATCCAAAGTGACATCTAGAACAGAACTGTGATATGTTCTAGGGTTTGCATCTTTCCAAAATATAAACTTTGAAACAAATAAAAAAGAAGCTGATTTGGCATTTTGTAGCGGTTTGTATTATGTTTTCAAGAGGTTTCATATTTCTTCCTATTCATGGGATTAAAAATGTGTTTAAAAAAATGTCACTGTCTGGAACCCCTGTCAGCTCTCAAGGGCCTGAGAGTAAGAAAAGAATTTCCATCTTGGAAACACTCATCTAATCATTTTTTAATGATCCAGGGGAACCATCATCGTAAAACCATGTTCTTCATTGCAGGGGACTTAAATGCAGTTTTATCATCCTTTGTCACTACAGGAAACTCATAGCTAGTACTGTGTCACCTCTCACAAACTCACAAAGACAACACTGGCCCATGGCTCAGTCTTCAGAGAGCTCAAATCTTCAGTTTGAGAGTAAAAGCTTTACTTTTTATTGGGTATGGCACTCAGCACACCCCTGTGTGTAAAGCTTGACTCTAACACTTTCTAGTCGTGTACTTTGAACAAGTGTCTTGACCTCTCTGAATTTCATTTTCCCCAAACATGTAATGGAAATGACAATTCTTACATTGCCAGTGCTGGTGAAGAATGAATGAGTGCATGTATCCAGAGCCACTAACTGTTCCTACACAGGGAAAAGACTTACTATAAGTTAGCAATTATATTGTCAGTGTCTATTTGGTTGCAGCAGAATGTAAGGGAACAATTTACTATCTCATTGTAAATGGGCCAGTTTCTTCAGAAATCAACTCACTTTCTTATTATTTCCCTCTCTCCTGACCAACATTACAACACAGATGGCTTAGTACACCAAAGAAGACAATAAATAAATTCAAATGATTATGAATTGTATAAATGCATAGAAACCGTGCATCAAATGGTATTTGAAATTTGGATGCTCTTGTCAAGAACTGCACAAAGTTTGACATTTCATATTTGATATATTTTCACTCATTTGTTCAAACAACGGTGCTGCCTTTTTTTAATAGATGTAACTCTTCTCTGAAAATATTTAGACTTGAAGATATATAATTTCATTAGAATGCTTCTCTTTCAATAACTATTCTGATGAGTTTAATTTAACTACAATTTTTATTTCATTTAGCTCTCAGGAATTACTTTATGCTATGGTAATTTTCTTCCCTCTTCTTTAAAAAAAAAACATCAACTGGGATGTGAGAGAAATAGTAGTGCTTGAAATATAATTTTCAAATTACCTTCTCTTATGAATTAGTAAAGAAGTGGTCAGTTTGATGATGCTGACCGAGCAAACTTGCCCCAGGTTTCTAGGTTACAAATGAGCTCTCATGGGGGCACTCCCTTTTCTTTTCTTAACTTTGCATTCCCAGAACAGAATAAGGGCTGAGTAAAAGTTAGGGGCAAGAATACAGGAATGGGTGGATAAAGGAAAATAAATGCTTCATTTCATGTTCTAGGTAGGATGGCATTATAAATGGCTGGAAATGTTTATTTGAGATTCATCTTGAAATCCCCAACCCCACCATGTTTTGACTACCATTACAGATAACGATTTTGCTTTGCACAAAAATCTCCAGCCTTCAGAAATAGATTTAGATTTGACATGATTGGAGATTCCTATTTGGCTTTCACTCAACACATGATGAGAGCAAATTGGACCCCAATGTACTGATCAGATCACTAAAGTGGTATCAGACGATCTGTGTGACCTGTCAACCCTGAGAAGGGCAATGCATTTCTGTGTTTCTCATTTTCTTTATCTGTGTGGTGAGGAGATGCAATCCCTGTCTGGCTGGCCTCCAAGAATTCTGGAAAAGATTGACCTAGAATACAAAAATAAAAGTAATAAATGTGTAACTTGCTGCACAAGTTAATGATTTTATTATTGTTCCTTTCCAACTGTGAATCACATCTTTCTAGCATCTATATTTGAGTCAGAAGGCAACCTCAGATCCAAACGCAGAATTAACGGACCCTTTGGCTTCTCTTCCAGTAGCGCCAGGATTGCCTTTAAACTGGCTCTCAGAGACGGATGCTGCATCTTTGATGTGTAAGGTTTGTGACCCCAGGTGTTCTCTCAGCCCAGCCTTCCAACTTTGCTGCAATCTCATCCCCTGCAAGGAAGTAAGTGTTGCCTAGAAGGCAGAGGCTGTAAGGGACATATATCTGAGGAGTTCAGTGTTTTGCAAGTTGGGAATGTGCATCTCTGGTGATTGGAGGAGATGGTTTTATGTATCAAATGGACATGGATGTGACACTGAATAACATAGAGTGAAGATAATTCCATTCAAGCTCCTTAAGCAGATAGTTTGCACACTGTTATCCCTTTGTTTGGACTCCACTTCCTCCTGAGGCCATCTGCCTGACCACCCAATCTACAACAGCTTCCCAGCCACTATCTGCCCTCGGATCATTCTCTGCAAATCACATATCATTTTCTGACTTTCTCTTTCCTTTCAGTGCTTTTTTGCTTATTTTCAGTCACTCTATCTCCTTATAGAACAGAAGCTTCATCGAAGCAAATACATACTTTTCACCATATATCCCAGAATCTAGAACAGAGGCCAGTACTTTGTTAATGCTCCGTAAATACTTGTTGGCTTATTGGGGGCTTTGGTAAAATTTTTATTGGTATTTCTAATAGCAGATATCTACTTTAGGGTTTTATGTCTAGCCATTGTTAAAAACAAAACAAAACAAAATGAAACAAAACAAAACAAACCAAAAAAACACTTTTCAAAGGGAGATATGACCCCAAACTTAAAACCTTTAACCACAAATGTGTCCAGGTGGAATTTTAAAAAAATAGTTTGTTTTCACTGAATTTATTTGTGCGATTTTTCCAAGCCATGCTAGAGAAGTTCCCCATTTATAGCAATACTACCCTATTTTCTTTTAAAACATTAGCATATTTGTAAAGCAAGCTATTTAATGACAAATGCATCTTTTAGTAAATCATTACATAAATGCATTGGGCGTGGGAGAGAGAAAGGTCATGATGAATTCAGCAGTGCTCTGAGAGTTTAGGCAACACCAACAGTGTCCACAGAGCCCGTTTAAGGATGAAGGAACTGAGGTTCTAGGAAGTGTTGTCTTCCTTCAACAGGCAGTGCACCAAGAAGAGGATCTGGAAAGAAAACACGGATCTCCTGCTTGTGACTTGACTCTCAGTTCTAGGTAAATCTCCAAAGAGAGCAATATAACCCATTAAGTCAATACTCATTTTAACAGCTAATTTTTCCTGACTAAACGTGAGCCTAAGTTCCCCCTCATTTCTATCCTTGCTCTACTTCAATGTCACCTCCTCAAGAGGGCTTCCATTGACCACCTTATATCAGATAACCCTCCTGCTTTTTGGAATCACTTTCTAGCCCTTTATCCTACTTTTTTTCTTTCTTTCACTGCACTTACCTGACATCACACTTGGTATCTATGTATTTGTTTATCATCCGTCTCCACCCACTCGCGAATGAAAATTCCATGGGACAGTGGCTTTGTTGTTCCCAGTCTGAATGTTAGACCCTAGAACAATGATGGCATATTTGGGGGCTCAATAAACATCAGTTGAACAAATGAATGAATAACTGTTCAAAGATTATCAACAGTTGGTTTTTTATGCCTGGCTTCAATTAAGCTAGGCTTTTCATTCAACTTTTTCTTTTAGTGCTATTTGTTAATAGCAATGATATCAAGCGAAATGAAGGTCAGAGAGGATATAGCATAGCTCCATTGTCCCTGCCAAATGCAGGCATTTCAGATGCTTGGGGCCAGTGATTGATCAGCAATTGTCAACCCCGAATAGGATTTTTCCTCTAGCTTTTTCAGGCAATAGAAAAACTAGAGCACTAAAAAGCTAGGCCTCCTCTGTGCAAAGAAGGGGTCACAGGTAAAAGGAAACAGTCTTTGATAAAGCTGCACAAAGAGCTCTTCCACTCGCTGAGGACCCAATGTTTAAATGAAAGAAAACTTTGAAGTCCCACTCTAGTAACCCACAAGGAAGCAGACAGCTTTGCCATGAAGATAGTTTCTAGTTAACTATGATGGATTTTTTTTTTAACTGTGATGGATTATTAAACTCAAACTGCTTGGGTGGAGAGGGAAGTAAAATAGTGCTAGTTGCTCTCCTAAGCATTGAATACCTGCTCTTAAACAGGATAGTGTGCTATATACACACTATTTCTACCCTAAGAGATCCGATGGACAATTTTTTGACTGCTCAGTCTGTTCTAGAAATTGGATCCATCTGCCATTTGTATTCATTTCCTTTGTAATTATTTCGATTTATGGAAAAACTTCCAAATAAAGAATATATTCTGAGAATCAATGAGCATATGGGAATTATTTCTCTTGCGATTTTCAGGCAAAGAAGTTGAAGTCCAGAGGATCCAAACATCTTATAGCCATCCTTTCATTTTCACTTGGTAGTTTATTGGAAACAGGCAAAGATAGGATGCTTTTTATGGATAATACCAATAAGTTTGGATACCATATGTTCCAGCGATTCCTGAGACGGTTTCAGATTCTGTTTGTGGTTCTAGAGTAATTTCTAAAAGTGCTGCCTTTCATTCTCCAACCTGGCCTACATAGGTAGTAATTTACATTGTCATCCTACCAATAATTTTTCCCACAATGGCTTGACAGTGTAATTGGTTTTCAGTGCCTCATAGAGACTTTTCCCACAATAACAGAAAACTGATTATCCTACTCCGGGACAGAAAGTAAGAAAAAAAGAGAGAGAGACACACACACATTAATTTCATTAATCTTAGAGAAATATGCCAGCATATCAACTTCTCTGACTTTTAAAAATAACTTCGTTTCCAGGATATAGGACTATTAAAAAGAAAAAAAAAAAGAATAGTTGGTTCATATTGTTTATACAGTCTTATGCTGTGTATGTCTTACTCAACATAGGAGCATTTTTTGTTACTAAAAAATATCCTTTTAATCCTCACTTGAATTGCTGCACAATATTATATTGGGTGGATGAATCACTACTTGTTTGATCGCTACACTAGAAGATATTTATTTAGCACTGTATGATAAGCTGGGTACTCTACAGGGTCTCCAGGAAAACAACAGTAGCAAAATGGGCCTATTCCCTGTCTTCAGGTGGATTAAGATCAAGTGGGGATTCAGGCGATAATCGAATGCAGGTTCAGGGATGTCACTACAGTCTGTAATGACCAAGGGCATAGAAACAATGATTGTTTCCTTATGGTAGTACTATGGTACATGGTGCTTGAGCTAATAAACTGTGCAAAACACAATTCTGTATTTCTGATAATTTCTTTAGGCTATATTCTACAAAGTGAGGTTCTGAGAAGTAGGATTGGGGATAAAACATATAAACATTTTTTAATGGATTTCAGCTAAATATTTTTAATTGTTTTCTAGAAAAATTGCTCCATTTATGCTCTACCAGCAGTGAACATGACTACCTGTATTTAGTGCCCTAATTTTTAAAAAATGTCACATTTTTTCATTTATTGAATGTCTAGTGATATTGAGTATTTCTCATGTGTATTAGCATTCTGCAATTATCTTCCAAGAGGTATTATCTTGTAATGTTCTCAGAGCCCAACTGAATTTTAATTTTAGATGTATAAGAGTTCTTTTTATATTAAAATTATGAACACATGTTCGACATTTACATATTTTTCCAGTTTGATGTTTATTAAATTTGAGTACTTTTAATAATGCAGATATATATATATATATATATATGTATCACTGGATCCTTTATGATAGTTCTCTTTGTGGTTTTTCCTATTTGTTTTATTTTAAAAGTTTCAAATGAATTTTCATCTGTAAAGTGTGATAAGGGTTAAAGTCTTTTCATTTAGATGTCCAAATGATTCATCTCCATTTATTAAACACACTGTCCTTAGTATTTATCCTCATAAAATGTATCCTTAGTAAGGACTGTATTAAAATATTTTCCTTTAGTTTTTTTGGCACCTTTGCTAAAAAAACAATTTATATGATTTTTATTTATGTATGGGCTCTTGTTTCTGGGCTTACTAATCTGTCCCATTAATTTCCATGCCAATCGTTACAGCAATACTGTAGCTTTATACTAAATCTTGAAGTCAGGCAATACAAGTGTTTCATTATTGAATTTTCAAATTTCAACCAGACTTGCAGTCCTGAGATAAACCCCACTTGGTCTTGATATATATTAGCTTTTTTAAAAAGCATATTCATGGATTTGAATGGCTAAAATTTTACTGATGAGTCTTGCAATATGTTAATGAGGTTTATTGCACTGTACTTTCCTTTTTTTGTAATGCCTTGTGTGGTTTTTGTATCAGGAGGATTCTGGCCTTTTAAACTCATTTGAGACGTAGTCTCTCCTCTTTTCTGGAAGAATTAACATAAAATTGGTACAATTTCCACTTTGTCACCAATGCAGACATCTAAGCCTGGAGTTCTTTGTGGGAAACTTTAAAATTACACATTTATTTAATAGGTATAAGGCGGTTTGGTTTCGTTCCCTTGGCTGCGCAAGCAAATACCATGAAATGGTTTGGTTTAAACCATGGAAATTTACTTACTCACAATTTTGAGGTCAGGAAAATGTCCAAATCAAAACACCATCAAGGTGATGCCTTATCCCTGAAGACTGCGGCTCTCTGGGGCTGGCTGCCCAGGATCCTTGGTTCCTCTGTCATATAGCAAGTCATATTGCAGCATCTCCTGGTCTCTTCCTGTGGCTTCCTCTCTGGGTCTGAGTTCCATTCTCTTATAAAGAACTCAAGTGGTAGAATCAGGAGCCATCCTGATGGAGGTGAGTCACACCTTAACCAAATTAGCCTTATCAAAATTACAATTCACACCTTCAGTTACAGATTCCATTTTCTGGGGTACAGGCAGTTTCTACCATCCCACACTCAGTGTTAATCATTTCTTCTAGAGTACTTTTGTAGTCTGTGCCTTTCAAGGAATTTGTCTGATTTCATCTACATTATAGAATTAAGGGCACAAAACTGTTCATAAAATTCCCTTATTGTCCCTTTAAAGGTCTATAGGACCTCTACTGGTGTCCCCCATTTTATTCTTGATATTGGTAATTTGTGTTTTTCCTTTCTTCTTGTTTTCTTCATCAGTCTGTCTAGAGGTTATCATTGCTTTATTTTCTTATTAAACAAGCAAATTTTGATTTCAGCTTTATTTTTATTTGACTTTTTAAATTTGAATTTTTAATCTTTATTATTTCTTCCTTTACACTTTGCACTTAACTTGGTATTCTTCTGGTCTCTTAAAGCAGAAATTTAGGTTATTGATTTTAGACCTCTCTGTTTTCCTTCATAGAAATATTTAATACTAAAAATTTCCTTAAAAGGCCTTACTTGTGGGCGGGCCACGGTGGCTCAGCAGGTACGAATGCTTGCCTGCCAAGCCTGAGGACCCAGGTTCGATTCCCGGTGCCTGCCCATGTTAAAAAAAAGGCCTTACTTGCACCCACAGTTTTGGTTTGCTTTTTTTTTTTTTTCATTTTTCATTCAGCTCAATATATTCTATAACTTCTTTGAGATTTCTTCCACAACTCATATCAAATATTTGAAGATTTCCTATATATCATTCGGTTTTTGAATTTTAGTTAAACTCCATTGTGATCAATGAAAATATTTTTTCTGATTTCAATTTTTGTGAATTTTTCTAGACATATTATGGACCAGCACATTGTCTATCTCAGTGGATCCTACAATTAGACATTTCAGCAAACTCCTAGGTGATGCTGATGCTTCTGGTCCATAGACCACATTCTGAGTAACAAAGCTCTGAGCTATTCTGAATGCACTAAAACATACCTCATATACTCATGGAATCAAAGGGAATTTTTTTTCCCACTGAAGATAATCCACTTCCCCAAGAGTAAAGACAAAGGAGACTGGCAGAGGCATCCTCTCCCACATGATTGGGACCAGCAAAGTGACATTTCGAGCTATCTCAAATGAATCATTTCAAATCACACAGAACTCTCCATCCAGTGAATTGAGATGTGAAAAGCAGACAGGTGTAGACCTATGTTTTCTCTGGTCATTACAATTGACCAGGATATGATAATGATAATTTTAAGGAGGCCTTAAAATCAGTTTCTTGGAAATCCCCACTAACCTCCTACTGTATTATCACATTAGAATATTTCCTTCAAGTGCCCAGCCATGCCCACTCCATTAGGATGAAGAGCTTCTGTCAAAGGTCAGCTGCCAGTGGGCACAACAGCTATCTAGAGTGTGTGCCAACCAAGCTCTGTTGCATTGATTTGATGTATTCAGCCTGAGGGTATATCGAGCTGTTACTCTCAACTCTCTGATGCTAGGAACTTCTATCGGTTTTCTATCTCAGATCATAACAATAGTACTCTGTAAATAGTATTCCAAATAGTACTGTCTTTTCTCTTTCAAGTCTAGTTAATCTCCATGGGTCACTCTCACCATGCTAAGCTAGGGGGAGTTCCAACTCAGCCATTGCTGATCCTTGGTTTCCTCTTCAGGGTTGCACTAGAACCCAAGAACATTCCAGAAAATGGGTGTTTTGGTTTGTGAAGGCTGCCAGAATGCAATGTACCAGAAATGGGTTGGGGTTTATAAAAGGAATTTATTAAGTTACAAGCCTACAGTTCTAAGGCTTAAAAATGTCCAAACTAAAGCATCCAGAGAAAGATTCTTTGTTGAAGAATTATATTGGGAGTTTCTGTCAGCTGGGAAGGCTCATAGCAACATCTGCTAGTTTTCTCTCCTGACATCTTATTTCAAAAGGCTTCCCCAGGGGCATTTTCCTTCTGCATCTCCAAAGATCTTTTGCCTATGTCAGCTCTGAAGCTTTTTTCCAAAATGTTTAACCCTTAAAAGACCTCAGTAAGCAGAACCACCCTTAAAGGGTGGAGACACCTCCATGGAAACCACCTAATCAGAAGGTCTCACTCACAATTGGTGGATCATAACTCCATGGAAAGAACTTAATCCAAAAGATCCCACCCAATAATATTGAATCAGGATTAAAGAACAGGGCTTTTTCGAGGTACACAATAGTTTCAAACTGTCACGGTGGGAAAAAAAAATGTGCTTAAACTCCATTTTAATGTAGTTGCAGCAGACGTTTTTCTTGTCCAAACCACATGTTCTAAGGGTCTCAGACTTCTCAGGGGTGTAGAAAATATCTCATATCTAGGGTTTCGCTCCTTGAAGATACCTTAACATTCTCCTCTGACTGACATATGCAGATTCTTGGGGTTCTGCCAAAGGGCAAATTCTGGGTCAGTTCTTTCAGGTGTACAACATACCTCTTTGTCTTAAATGAGAGAAATCTCTCCCCTCTATCATTTATCTTCATTGGGTTTAATCTTTTATAAAAGGGTTGGAAAGCTATTTGACTTGAGGCTATGTCTGCTTTCTCTAGGGCAAATATTCTTGAGGCTAGAAGCGCAAAACACCCTGGCAGTTTTTTTAAAATGGAGAAAAGTGTGATAGAATATATAAGGAGAACCAATTCTGATTAATATTAAACAAAAGTATTCTGTCATGTCATTCTAAATGTGTGTATGACAATAAACATGACAAAAAAGAAAAATATATATTTTGTTATATAGTGACAGTGGAAAGGAGAAAAAATAAAGGGGGAGTGGAGAGGAATTGTCATGTGGGTACAAGTTTTGCAAACTTTATATATTCTGTCCAGGAAATGCCTCAGTGAATTGATGTTTAAGGAAAGCCTTGATGGAAGTGAGTTGCTAATCATTCAGACATCGATGCTTAGTGAAAGAAGCCAGCTTCAAAAGCTATGTACTGTGGATCTACTTCTAGATGTTTTGTTTTGCTCCACTGATTTATCTATCTATCTATCTGTCAATACTACACTCTCTTAGTTAACCTACCTCTATTGCAAGTCTTAAGACTGGGTAAATTGCAATGCTAGTGGTCAATAAGAGGGAGAGGTGAATATTATGGGATGTGTGTTTTTTTTCTTTTCTCTTTTCATTTCTTTTCTGGACTAATGCAGATGTTCTTTAAAAATGGTCATGGTGATGAATACACAACTGTGTGATGTTATGATGAACCATTGATTGCATACTTTGCATGGATTGTATGGTGTGTGAAGATATCTCAATAAAAATACACATATATTTTTAAAAAACTACATGCTGTATGATTCCATATATGACCTTCTTGCAAAGACAAAACTATAGGGACAGGAAACAGAACAGTGGTTGCCAAGAACTGAGAGTGGGAGAAGGAGTTGGTTATGAAAAGGTATGGGAAAGTTTTATTCTATGTCTAGATTACGGTGGGGGTTGCATGATTGCCTATACTTGTCAAGACTCACAGAATTGTGCATTTTAAAAAGGTGAATTTTACTGTATAGAACTTACACCTCAATGAAACAAATGGAAAAAAAGTGCTGGGTTAGAAAATGTTTTGTCATTACTAAACAAGAGCATTTCCATCCTGTGCCATCCTCCCAGTAGGATTTCTGGTCCAGATCTGACATCCCAGAAAGGGGTCCTAGCTGCTTGGCTTACCTATGTGCATTTAACATAGGGTGGGCTTACTGCCAGCTTCTCAAGCTGCCAGGTTATATTCCTCAATTCCCATTAATCCCATTAAGAACAAGCCAGTGACTTTAATTTGGATTCCTGATTGAACTGTAAACTACATCCATCTGCTTTCTAGTCTAAAGCAACAGATAGACCGGTACTTCTCAGAGAGGAATTTGCTGAAATGCTTAAATTGGGAAAATGGGCAGCTGAAGATGTTAGTTCCAAAGCCCTTGGCATCAGGTAGGTCTCCTTCAGTCTGCGTGCGAGAAGGAACATCTTCTCGATGTATCTGTTCATCACTCCTGGGCCCATTGGCAAGGTGGGGGTACAGAAAGTTTCCTAAGGTTAACATGCCTGTTCACAGGCCTTAGATAAATAGACACTCAGGCATCTGTTTGTTCAGTTCCACACCAGTCTGGCAAGCTTGTTGCCAACAGTCCCTACTCAGAGTCCCTTGCTGTGGGCAGAAAGAGATGTTTTCCAATCGGTACCTGTGTCCTAGCAGCTTAGCCTCTATTTATCTTAAATTTAAGAGGATAAATTATTTCAGTAGGGCTGGGACTTTGCTTTGTGACTAGAGGAGGGGGATTTTCAGAATCTTACCAGCATGGAATAATTCCAAGGGAGAAGATAAAAATGAACTCTGAAACTCAGAAAACTGTATGAAGACACACAAATTATTGAACTAATTGTCCCTAGCTAAATAGAGTCTGTCTTTGCCTGCTCAGTTTCTTTACTTCTTCTACCCTCTAAGAAAGAGCCTGCATGGAGGAGCTGATCCTTTGAGGGTTTTGCAGTGCAAACTGAGGAGAGTGGGAGGCTGAAAATAAAAAATGAGGTTTTGGGGATGGGGCTTTGTTTTCTGGAAGTTTTGAGGAGAGAGGTGCTGGAGTAGTTAACAGTGTGCAAAAAAAATGGATGAAAGAGAGAAGTGATACTTAAGCTGCACTGCTGTGATCTACAGTCAAGATGTGTTAGAAAGAGCTTGAGTTAGTTTGCAATTATTTGGAGCTACTCAGCTATTGTTGCATTTACTCCATCTTTTTCTTTGTTTCTCTCTAAACTTGACCAGCCTTCTGAGCCTGAATCACGACTATGATGACTTTAGGCCTGGCAAATACCCGGATCTTCTCCTATATCTCAACTCCATATAAAATTGCTACCAAATATTGATTCTACCTTAGAAATATCTCGATTCTGCCTCTCTTCTCCATAGCAACAGCCAATTGCCATTTTATATCAAGAGACTTTTGAAACAGGCCCCTCTATTTTCTTTCTACCTCTAGTCTATCCTCAGTAATCCTCTCCCCACATTATTGGAAAAAAAAAAAAGCACAACAAAAAAAATAATCCAACTAACTTTATAAAATGCAAATGTGATTATGGCTGCCTCCAGCTTAAACCTCTCCATGATGTCCCATTGCTTGATGAAGCTGTAAATCCCCAGCAAGGTATGTGAGAACTTCCATGATCTCCACCCAACCATTCTTTCTATAATCATCTTCCACGAGGCCCAGGAGACTTTCTAAGTCCCATACACGGCTCTAGTAGCTGTCCTTGGACCAGGGCTGATTCTATTTATTCCATGTCAATGTCTGTACGTGCAGATCCCTCTGCTTGCATGTTCTTCTTAAATGTCTATCAGGTTCTCAAATTTCTACTACTTATGCTGAGTGGATTAGATTCTCTTTGTTTCAATCTTTTGAATCCAGAATAATATCTGCGTTCTTACAAAAAGACATTAAAGTGCTGTAGTTGATCTTATTGTTACTTATCACCTCTCCCCCAAAATTGTCAGTCCCCATTTCTAATATCAGTCCCCATTGTCATGCCAACAAATTAATGTAACTTGCTTTAAAAAACAACTTCATTGATGCATAATTTACATACCATACAATTCATTCCTTTAACGTAGACAAATCAGTGTTTTTGAGATATTCACAGGTTGTGATACCATCACCAAAATCTAATTTTAGAACATTTTTTCTCACCCCTCAAAAGAAACACCTGTGTCCATTAGCAGCCATTCCTTCTTCTTGGCTACTCTCCCTTACTTCCTCCTGCTCCAGCCCCAGAGGACACTTAATCTACTTTCTGTCTTATGGATTTGTCTATTCTGAATATTTCTAATAAATGTATTCATACATTTTGTGATTAACCTCTTTCACTTTTTAAATATAATTTTTTAAAGTTTCATCCAAGTTGATGATTCAGAACTTCATTCCTTTTAAAGCTGTAATAATATTCCATTGTATGGATATATGATAATGTGTTAATTCTTTCATGAGTTTATGAGCATCTAGGTTGTTTCCACTTTGGGCTCTTATAAATAATCCTATGAATATTCATGTATAAATTTTCATTCAGTCACAAGTGTTCTTTTTTGGGAGTACATACCAAGAAGTGGGATTATTATGTTATATGGTAACTCTACATTTAACATTCTGAAGAAACTGCTGAACTGTTTTCTGAAGCAGCTTCATCATTGTTCATTCCTACAACATTTGAGTGTTCCAATTTCCCCACAGCCTCAGTGACTTGTGTCTGTCTTTTGATGACCATGTGTGTTTTGCCTTTTATTTAATTAATATGGTGTGTTGTATTGTTTTGTCTTAATTTCTTTGGGGTTTCTTCTTTTTCAAGTAGTTACAGTATTTAAAGAGTGTTAAAAGGCAGCTTGAATACAATCCTAGCTTATCATTAAATATATATACATGTATAGGTTATTTACGTCCCAGAAAATATTTAAGATAGGTAAATTGTTGCTTACTATGTTATGTTCTGATGTAATTTTTAGGCTACAAATAAGTCTTCACTAGAGCAAATTAAAATATCCCTAAGGTGAAATATTATTATAGAAGTAATACAAAGTAGTAAAAATGAAAGCTTCAATATCCTCTTGTATCATCTGTAATTCAAGATTGCCCCAGATATTTACTTTTGCACTCAAAATGGGAATAATGGTAAAATTTTACTAATATAGAGTTATGTAGCTGATTGAAGGAAAACGAGATCACACATAATTGATCCTCGTTCTGAGTTAGCAATAAAGCTGTAGATACCTGGAAGAAATTTTCATTCGTGAGCAGACCTTCTCATAAATGTCTAAATTTTCTTATGAAAGAAAACATAAATAATAAAAATTGCTAATTAAAGGAGGGGAAAATAATAATAGACAATATCTGCACACACAGACACATATATATACATGCACACACTTTTATATATATGTATATCAAGTACAAGGACCTTTTGCATACTTTTTTTGATTCTCACAACCACCCTTTGTGGGACTGATTTCAGTTATTCATTCCAATGAAGTATTTTCTTCCAAAACACTGAAGGATGCCAAGAGAAGTTTGCTCTTCGACCTAGTTTTCATGTATTTTAAGAACAAATGAAAAATGTTCTTTTTCAAACTTTACTTTCAGAAATTACATTAGATTTTTTTTATTTTCAAAATCCATCTTTCACAGAGAAGACAAGAAATGTCTGAAGTCCACCTTTCAGTTGTTTGGGGATTCTTTCTGACTAAGTAACATTTTTAATGGAGAGAAGTGTCCTGTGCTTTGCTCCCATTCTTTGAAGAGGACATGGGTGTCGGCTGTCCAGTGGAAGGTGTTCTGCAAATTAATGCTGGACTCTTGCCTTTGGAATCGACCATAGCATGATTTAGGTTTGCAGAACATTGAGTCTTTCTCCCTGGTGTCTTTGGGCTGGGTTTCTTTGTAGAAGTGGAAAGATTGTTCTTCAGGGCTGATAGAAAGCTTCTACTTTTACAGGGATGTTTAACTTTCTATTGCATGTTTTACAAAGGAATCAACAATACACTTTTGGGAGTCTTTGCCCTTTTTCACAGTGTTTGCTTCTTTAAGACTGAGTGTATAATTTTTTTACTTCTCGATGAAGAAGCTTCTGAATTTTGTGTGCCAGTTTGGGCTTGCGTTTCAGATGCACTCTAGAGTTATCAGCACCAGCAACTGGAAACAGTATGGACATGTTTCTTCAAAAGTGCTTTATCACAGGAGACAGTGGACCTGGCCGGCACAGCTAGCTTGTAGTTTTCCTGCCACAGCCTCATTACAGCAGCTGCTGCTGTTTCCACGCCATGGAGATCCCAGAGAAAAACTTTGGGGTTTATTCTTAAGAGTGGAATTTCTGAGTCTTATGGTAATACTTATTTTGTGCATCATTTTTATTATAACAATCAGTTCATGTGAAATTACAGTTTTGATTTGCATTTCTCAAACAATTAATGATATTGAACATTCAAGTATTATTGACCATTTTCATATGTTATCTGGGTCTATTTTTTAGATTGAGTTAATTGTCTTTTTATTCTTGAGTTGTAAGAGTTCTGTACATGTTCTGGATTCATGTCCTTCATCAGATATATGCATTACAAATATTTTCTTTTGCTCTTTTGGTCACATTTTCTGTTTCTTAATGGCATCATTTGAAGCATGCAGTTCAATTTACCTTTTTTTTCTTCTTTTTTTTCTTTGCTTTGGGTTTGTGCCTATCAAAGGCATTACCTGCTTCAAGAACAGGAAGCTTTATTTTTCCTGTTTCCTTCTAAGAGTTTTATATCTCAAACTTAAGTCTGTGATTCATTTTGAGTCAATTATTGCATACAGGTAGGGGTTAAACTGCATTATTTTGCATTTGGATGCCCAGTTTTTCCACCATGAGTTTTTTGAAAGACCAGTGTTTCAGCATTAAATTGTCTTGGCACACTTGTCAAAAATCAATTGACCACGGATGTGTGGGTATTTATCTGGACTCCTAATTCTGCAATTCCAGCTTTTTGCCAGTACCACATCGTCTAGAGTATAATCACTATGCAGTAAGTTTTGAAATCAGAAGGTGTAAGTCCTCCACTATTATCCTTTTTTTGAAATTGTTTTGGCTATTCTGATTGCCTCCCATTTACATATGAATTTAAAAATCATATTATCATTTTCAGTGAACAAAACAAAACAACTGAGTTTTAAAAGCCACTTGACATGGTTTGTACCAAATCTGTAGACAAATCTATATATTATGTCATCTAGTCCATGAACATAGGATGTCTTCACATTTATTTAGATCTTTAATTTCTTTCAACAATATTTCATCCTTTGAATGTACATGACTTGCGCTTATTTTTCTTAAATATTTTTAGGTATTTAATTCTTTTTGATGCTGGTGTAAATTAATTCTTAATTTCATTTTAGAATTGTTTTTGCTAGTGTAGAGAAATACAATTGATTTTTATACTGACCTTGTAACTTGCAACCTTGTTGAATTTATTAGTGCTAATGGTTTTAGTGGATTACTTAGGATTTCTCTATATAAGATCATATCATCTGTGAATAAAGGTCATTTTACCTCTTTTCAAATCTGAATACCTAGCTAGGTGGTGGCCCTGTGGGATTGCACTGTGATTCCTGCAGGGGTTGGGGTGGAGTGGTGCCCCGCAAATTTGCCTGCTCTCCCTGGGACACCAGCAAACCACCTGATGAGGCCTGGGTTGCCTGTGGGGCCTCGGGGACACCTCTGAGTCAAGGACTTTAGGACGGTGGTCGCATTTCCTGTGTCAGACCCTGTGCCTAGCCCTTTAACAGGGTGTCCTCTTTCCTAAATCTGACCTTGAGACTTCAATAAAGTTTCCTTTTTGTTGGATGAAGCAGTAAAAAAAAGAAAAAAGAAAAAAAAAAAGAAAGAAAAATAATACCTTTTATATCTTTTTCTTGCCTACATGCCTGGGCTGGAAACTCCATCACAATGTTGAACGGAAGTGACAAGAATGGACATTCCTGTAACAGACCTTTGGGGGAAAACATTTGTTTGCTTTCATATATTACGTATGCTGTCGACTGTGCATTTTTCATGGATTTCCTTTATCAGGTTGAAAGAGTTCTCCTCTATACCTGTTTCGTTGAGTGCCTTCACCTTGAAAGGGTGTTCGGTTTCACCCAGGACTTCTTATTTGCTATTGACATGATCAAATATTCTCTGTCCTTTCTTTTATTAATATGGTATATTGCATAATTGAAAACCAGCCTTGCATCCCTGGGATAAATCCCAACTTTGCCCTGCTGTGTCATTTTTATATGTAGCGGGATTTGCTTTGACAGTATTTTGGTTAGGGTGTTTGCATCCACATTCAGGAAAGTAATTGGTTTTATTCTTATGATGTGTTTGTATGGTTTTGGTGTCAGGATAATACCAGCATTACAGAATGAATTGGGAAAAATCCCTCCTCTGCTATCATTTGGAAGAAGTTGTGATGATTTGGTATTAATTCTTCTTTAAATGTTTGGTAGAATTAACCAGTCAAGCTATGTAGCTGGGCTTTTATTTGTTGGAAGTTTTTGAGCTACTCATCCAGGCTTTTTACTTTGTATTAATCTATGCTGATTTCTTTCTTTTTTTTTTGACTCAGTTTTTGGTAGGTATTTCTAGGAATTTGTCCATTTGCTTTGTTACCCACTTTGTTGACACACAATTATTCAAACATTTCCTTATAGTCCTTTACTTACAAAAAGTTATTTGTGATAATCCCTCTTTCATTCCCAATTTTAGAAATTTGAGGCTTCTCTCTCTCTCTTTTTTCTTAGTCAGTACAGGTAGGTTAACATTTACCAATTTTGTTAATACTTTGGAAGAACCTGCTTTTGGCTTCCTTGGTTTTCTCTATTGTTTTTTTTCTCATCTCAATTTCATTTATTTCTGCTGTAATGTTAATTTTTTTCTGTTATTATTTTGTGTTTAGTGTGCTCTTCTTTTTCTATTTCTTAAGGGAGAAGGCAGGTTATTGATTTGAGATATTTCTTCTTTTTTACTTTTGCGTTGGCAGGCACCAGAACTGAACCCCGGTCTCTGGCATGGCAGGTGAGAACTCTGTATGCTGAGCCACTGCGACCCACCCCTTTCTTCTTTTTTAATGGAGGCATTTATATTAAAATTTCGTTCTAAGCATTGATTTTATTGCCTCCCATAAGTTTTGTCATTTTGTGTTTTCATTTTCATTCATCTTAAAGTGTTTTCCAATTTCCTTGTGTTTTATCCTTTAGCCCATCGATTATACAGGAGTGTTCTGTTTAATTTCCACATATCTGTGAATTTCTCAAGTTTCTTTTTGTTATTGATATCTTTTTTCATTCCACTATGGTCAGAGAGCATACTTTGTAGGCTTTCAATCATTTTCCTTTTACCATGGCTTGTTTTATGGTCTCCATATGTTCTATCCTAGATAATGTTTCATGCACACACGAGAAGAATGGTCATTCCATGGCTGTTGAGTAGAGCATTTGATAGAAGTCAGTTAGGTGTAGTTGGTTTATGGTACTTCTCAAGTTGCTCCTTAACTTTTTTTTTTTTTTTTTGGTATGCTGTGTGGCCGGATCACATTTGATTATTTTTCAATGTGAATATCCCGTTATTGCAGTACCATTTGTTAAATTTTTGCTTGTTTTTTTCCTTCTCTTTGCTTGTTTGCTTGTTTCCGGGAAGTACATGGGCTGGGAATTGAACTCGCATCTCTCGCATGGGTCTGCTTAGTTTTTATCCATTATTCAAAGTGGGCCATTGAAATAACCAAAATTGTTGCTGAATTGTCTATTTTTCCTATCAATTCTGGTAGTTTTGCTTCATATATTTTATTGTTTATATATGAAGCTCTATGTTTAGATGTGTCCATGTTTATAATTGTTATATCATCCTGGGGGATTACCCTGTTTTTTGAGTATAAACTTTTCCTTTTTATCTCTAGCAATATTTTTGGTTTTAAAATCTATTTTTTTCCTGTACTAATATCATAACTTTAGATCTTTTGTAGTTGTACTTTACTTTATATATCTTTCTCCATTCTTTTACTTTTAACCCATTTGTATACAAATTCAAATGTGTCTCATGGAGTGGGCATAATGTTGGATCTTAAAAAATCAAATTTGGCGATTTCTGTCTTTTGATTGGATTATTTGGATTATTTCTTCTGGTAGTTCAAATATACTTCCAAATCATCTAATAACTTTTTCATTTCAGTTAATGTACATTAAAACTCCAAAATTTCAATTTGGTTCCTTTAAACAATATTAATTAATAAATTAATCATCACATGCTATTTATTTGATGAGACATTGTTATTGTACCTTCCTTTAAGTCTTTAAATATGGTTTCCTTTAGATCTTTAAGATATTTTTAATAACTGCTCTAAAATTTTTGTCTGCTAATTCAGCCGCATGGGCCCTGTGGTTGTCTGAAGCTGAATGTACCCCCAGAAAACATGTTCTTCAATTTAATCCATTCCTGTGGATGTAAACCCATTCCTAGCAGGGCCTGTTGATGAGACTATTTTAGTTAAGGTGTGATCCACCTCATTCAGGATGATTCTAATCTTGTTATTAGGGTCTTTATAAATGGAATACATATAGAGACAGGGAGAAAGCCATGGAAGCAAGAAGCTGAGATCAACAGAACCCAGAAGAGAAGGGAGAGACAAAGATGCCACCATGTCTTACTCAGTGGCAGAGGAGCCAAGGATCACTGGCAGGAGGTTTTTGAGAAGAAAACATCACCTTGATGCTCTGATTTGGACATTTCTTGGCCTCAAAACTGTAAGCTGTTTATTTCTTGCCTATCTCAGAAAAATTTGTTGAAAACTAAGCACTTCAGATAATATATTGTAACAACTCTGGACCGTGATCCCCCCCAGGGGTTATTGTTATTGGTTTTTGCTTGGCCCTTTGTTTATTGGGTTGTAACTTTGGCTCAACTATTTCTGTGATGTCTATTTCCTTAATAGTGTGCAGCCTTTGATATCACAGCTCAGATTTTTTCCTTTGTCTACATCGTTAGCCTGACTGCCTAGGGGTCATCACTGTGCCAGCATGAGACACTTTTGTGTTAAAGATTAAGCTCCCTAGGCCAGGCTGGGTTTTACCCTCTACCATAGGGTGTGTGTATGGCTTGGAAGCTACTATCATCATTTAAGGGATTTATTTATTTATTTATCTTTTGCTCCATGTTCATTCAGACATTAGTAGGATGGAGGTTACTTCTCAGATGACACTTGAGAGGGTGCACCTTTGGACATGCACACAATCTTTCAGCCTGGAAGGGCTGAGTGTGGTTTTGTTTTTAAGCCTGTCTTCCTAGGAGCTTCTCCTGGGTCAGAATAACTTATTGCTCAGTTGGTGTGTGATATGGGGTAGTATTTAAGCCCCTATGCACTGAGGTTTCAACCCTCTTTTGAAGGGACTTTTTGTCATTTGGAGAATGCTTTCAAGCCTACACAGTCTGATTGCTCCTGAGTGGGAGCACCTACTGCATATGACAGACTTCCCAACACCCAGAATAGACTGTGATCCCAGAAAGGATCTTCTCAGTTTTCTCTTACCTCGGTTGTCTCTATGAAACTTCTGGTTGCAACTCACCAACATCCACTCAATTGTTTACCAAGACCTCCATTGTTTTTTACACATCCATAGACATGAAGGGCTCCACACTCAGTTCAAATAAAGTCCATGTCTTCAGGCAGAGCTTCAGAGCTTTTGTCCTTATGGTCTGCCACTCTTTCCGGGCAGTTCCCCAACGCCACTGCTCCAGAACTGGGGCAGGACCCTGTTTTTCCTAGAGTAACATTCTGCTCCAAGAGTAAACACCATAATGGGATAGAAACCCCTGAGGCCCTCAGTTTTCCCATCTGGCCATGGAGCCCCTGTTCTATGAGTATACTGGGGCAGAGGGGATTGGAGCCCCAGACTTCTTGTGCTATGCTGCCTGGAGTAGAGTTCCTCCCCACTGGGTGAGAGGACTGGGTAGAGAAAGAGTGCCCTATGCTTTTAAGACGTTCTTGCTTGGAATAGAGTGTCTGCAACATGGGCCTGTGATGGATGAAAAATGCAAGTTGCCTTCCCCTCCTGGAGTAAAGCCATAGTTCCAGAGGGTGACTTGCGTGGATAGGGACTCTTCATCTTTTTGGCCACACTCACCCAGAGTAGAGTGTCCAGGGTACAGCTTCCATAATTTAGAGCCAGAGGGAGGAGGGAAGGGTTAGCAGTAAGGGAGCAGGTGATGGCCCAGATGGCACTAGACTCTCATGTTCTTACTGAAATTCACTAGATGATCTTGAGTGACTCTTTCACCTTTTGAGTATGTCCTTAGGGCAATTTCTAGACATTTTAAATTAATTTTGTTCTTGTTGTTTCGTATCTTATGATTTTTACCAGTTAAATTGTTGTGCTTTTGCTTTTGTTTGTTTGCTGAAAAAAGGGTCCACTGAACTCCTTATTCCACTATCTCAGAATACCTGAAATTATTTTCTTCTCACCAAAAGTTCATAATATACTGAATCAGACCATGGGTGATTTTTTTTTCATATGTGTCCTCCATTTGCTTACCTATCACTTTGATTTTATCTATGTAACTTCTATCTCTTAAGCTTAAATTTTTGAAACTCTGCTCCCAATCCACCGCTTGCTCCAACATACACTCAGTTCTCATTTATCTTTCAGAGCTTTCTTTGAAAATAGAGTTAAGAATGTTTATCAAGTTTATTAAAATCCTTGGCTTTTTTTTTCCAAAGAAGATTTTTTTTTAAGTTTAAGAGATAGAAGTTACATAGATAAAATCAAAGTGATAAGGTAAGCAAATGGAGGTCACATATGAAAAAAAACCACTCATGGTCTGATTCAGTATATTATGAACTTGTGATGAGAAGAAAAATTTTGTTGACTAGCAGAAGGCTTGCAGTGCAAGACCTTGTCAAAAGAGCTGATAATGACACTTGAGGGAAACCAAACTATGGGGCAAACCAGAAGAGAGAGGCATAGGACAGAAGTCACAGCTGGGTAAAGAACAAGATTGATATTGAACAACCGGAATTTTCTATGCTGAAAGCATAGTGCAGAGGTGTGGAATATCAGAGATGTTGCAGAAATTTGTATGTTTACTGTATAGCCAGACTGTCTCTGCTCTGTGGGTGGGCTACGTGAAAATGACCTTGACCAGGGAGAAAACACATGTTGCATGTGTGGGCTGAACTGTCTCAGATAAATATAAAATTTACAAGGTCCAGAGTTTGATAATGAAGGAAAGCAAATGAAGATGTCAGGGCAGTGTGCCAGTTGTGAAAAACATCACTCTGGCAGGGCGGAAGAGAAACCTTACCATTGAAAGCTACCTTTAAAAGTTTACTACACACACACACACATATATATATACTGCACACACACATAAGCTATATACATATATAGCGTCTGTCCATTTGAAAGTGCCTACAATATTGACTAAAGTAAAAACAAAAGGTGAAAACAATCCACAAAGATTACTTCTTTCAACATTTCCATCCCTTTCCTTCCAGTCTTTTTGCTTTAAGCCAAGTTTTACTTGATCACGGTCATATTCTATGTATAATTTTGTACCCTGTATCTTCCTCCTAACAATATATCTTTCATATTTTTTATGCTACCAATTTCCCATAAGTACCATTTTAATGGCCACATAACAGTTCATCATATGGATATGTTATCATTTAATAATTCCTTTTATTATCTATTTAGAATTTTTTATCATATCAACAAAATTGGAAACTATGGTGTGATACACATATTTCTGCAAATACATTTTTACATATTTATTGTCCCCTATGTCTTAGGTTATTTCCTGTGGATGGATTTCTGGGAACGGAATTGCTGGCTCATAATAACCCTATATGAACATTTTTAAGACTCTGGTTCCATTAATGCCAAATTGCTTTTTAAGACTTCTGTATCAATTTACATTTCCATACAGTGAATAGGAGCTCTTAGAAAGATAAATATTAAGTCGCAGAAAAAGTATTCCAGTATCTCTAGGTTATAGTTAATGGGATGTGCTGCAGGGTATGATCCAAGAGATGAAGGCAAAAAATCATGTCAAGGTGTACAAATAGAGCATTTTCCTGTGTAAGGACTGGGTGGTTGTCTTCAGAGTCTTACCTGTATGCACGGAGGAGATACATACCACAACATCATGTCTCCCGGCATCACTCCCATCAAAGTGGGGTCCTGTTTTTCTCACTGCTATTCCTTTAGAATTCTAACTCTGAAACATTTTATAAAGTCAGTTCTGCCCACAATTCCTACTCAAGTTCAGGTTCACTGTCGGAGCTCAGACAATGTTTGTTGAATTTGCTGCACTGTGTGGATCTCAGGGAAGCGCCAATCCCAGGACTGCAGGAAAGGAAGCTAGAAGAGAGCAGAGGGCGTGGCATGCAGAGTCATCATGGAGACACAGCTCTGCCCAGATGAGCGAGGACTTCTTAGAAGTCATTGCAGGGAAGTATGTAGAGGTCAGGTTGACCAAGAGGTGCAGAAAAGGCCTTGGGAACTGCTCTGGTGCACACCTGAAGTAGGGTATTGCTTAGGAATAGTTGGTGGTTATCTTAGGCAGGGATGATTTCCAACCAAAAACAATAGAAGAAGCTGTTGTTACTGTAACTTAGGTTAACACAGTAATATGATAGAGACAAGATAAATTGCTCTGTCAGGGTTCTTGTCCTTCTCCTGCTGGAGGACTTTTCTATACGTAGACAATAATTTATCACAGCAACCTCATATATATTTGCTATATACTCATACATTTCTCCTGTAAAGAGATTGACTTATTTATAATTTACGTTAAAACTAGGTATTAAATTCTAAAACAGGAAAGCCATAAACTGGCCACATATAAAGAACATTTCAATGAAAAGTAAAATAAGAAAGCTTAATCATCAAAGAGGAAAAAATAGACCCCTCCCCCATTGCAAAGAGAGTAAAACAAAGCCTCTGAAATCGATTAATCAAGATGCTGGAAGTGGAGATGGGGATAGCTCAGCACATTCAAAATCTCATGAAGGCATTTTATTAAAAGGCTCTCTCAACAGCCTTTAGGTTAGGGCTACGTGATTATAGGTGATCACGTCATTTTATTTAAGGCTGATTTGAGACATTCACAGCTAATTGAATATGCTTAAAACCCAAACAAGATATCTTAGACTGGAAAGACAAAAGCAAACACAGAGAGAACAGACTTGACAAAGCATCAAAAAGGCTGACAGATTAAAGGATATGTTTTGAGGGGGCAATCCATTCTGAGAGCCAAAATGTACCTTGTGAAGCTGAAAAGGAGAAATATGAAGACGAAACAAAGCTTCAATCATATAAGATTCATAAAAATTAATAATCAGCATCTAGATTCTAGCTTATGTGTTGAAAGAAACGTAAATGTGTAATATAAAAATAGTCTTTTAATAACAAAAAGTTAGGATACAATTAAATGCCAAAAGGCACATACACAAAGTAAAGAAAAAAAAGAGAGAGAACTTGCTGTCATTATTAATATAATTTTAGTGAGTTTACTATCAGATGAACTGTTCCTTCTTACAGGAGTATATTCTTCAACTTTGTATATGTAAATGCCATCAATCTCTGCTTCGTTCCAAATCAAAGACCCCCTCTTTCTTGATCAACAGTGCTTTACATTTTTATGTCACTTGGCACTGAATTACACTAGTTTCTTTTAGATAGAGGCAGGAGCTCCTCTGGAGATCCTTACTTTAGTGTTTTATCTTAAGTAAATGTTTGGTAAACACCAGCCAAATGAATGCAGGAGAAAACCTTGTCATTCCAAAATGTTCTTCATGAATGTTAGCTTCAGTGTGTACCAGTTGTAAAAGCCTAATCTGCAAATCTATACTAAAGCAGAATTACCTTGGTCCCCTTGCATTTCAATATTTGATGGCCCCGTGAATCAAACTGAACATAAATAGCTCCACTGGTGAGACTTGATTGACACAGCACATCTATTCTGGGCAAAGTTCTGTGCTCAGCATGGGGGGATGGCTGAATCAATAGAACACTAAAGCCTCAAACCCGTCTTGGAGATGTTTGAATGCCCAAATGGAAATGTTGACCTTTTCTTGTTGGAGGCTAACTCCTCCATTTAATGAAGTTGCAGCTGCAAAGAAAAGTGCCTGGTCAGCTGGAGTCGGAAAATAATTTCATACTGATTGGATGCTGATAGTTCTTGACATCAAATCCTGTACCCTATCCTTTATTCCAGACCTTCCTTAGAGGGCATCATTTTGAATGGTCTGCTTCTCTCTAGCTACTCTCTCAAGCATAGCCAAGCAAGAGAAATGATATCTCCAGGAGACATGCTAAGGGACAAATCACCCATGCGTTCTCCAGAGGACTCAAAGGTGGATCAAATAAGACAATGAAAAGCTATTACTTGAGAGGTAGCAAAGGAGATAAAAGCTCTGGCTTCCTTCCACTTTCCAGGGAATCAGAAGGTGACATGTTCCTAGAACGCGTCGATCTGAGTAATGCATGCTGAGGACATAGCTTCCCTGGGTTGATGGTGACAGCTGGGACTTTTGAGTGGAAGCCTTGTGAGCTGGGGGGAAATCCTGGGATGAAGGATATGATCCCATCAAAAAGACATACCCCACTTTGGGTTCTGCCAGTTTCTCTATCTCAAGAAATGTTGAGTGTCACTTAGCAGGGAGATTCACTAACCAGTCCCTTCAGCCCTTCTGAGTTACTTCCCTGGTGGAAACCAAGAAGAGAGTAAAAAAATTTTTCCCCCTGCTTCAGAAGACTCAGGTAGAACTTATGGAAAGAAGCCAGGAGAATCTGAATCTAGCGGAAGCTAGTTTAATATAGTTTTTTTTTTTTTTTTTTTTTTTTAAGGAAGGAAAGACAGAGAAGGAAGGAAGGGAGGAAGAAAGGGAAACATTTTTAAACATTTTCTTGTTTTATTATATTTTGTTTGTTTGTTTGTTTGTTTTTTACATGGGCTGGGGCCGGGAATCGAACCGGGGTCCTCCGGCACGGCAGGCAAGCACTCTTGCCCGCTGAGCCACCGCGGCCCGCCCCTAGTTTTTGTTTTTATTTGTAAGTGTTTAAATGATCACATCAGAGCCATCCAATGCAGACTGAGCCACTTTTGGTGGAAGAGATAGCGAGCTCTCTTCTTCGTGGAGCAAGCATCTATCTGCGGACACCTCAATTTGGGATTTCGTTTAACCTCAAAGCATGAGTCAATAAACTACTATTGTTTAAACCAACCCACTGCATTTGTTTTAACAGCTAGGAAACTAAGCCAGAAAAAGACCAAAATAAATCTCCTTCTGATCACACACAAAAACAGAGGCAGTGAGCTCCCCATCCTCGGAAGTGTTCAGACGTGTGTTGGATGGTATTCCTCTGGAATGTTATCAGGCTCTTATAGACAGCAGTGAGCACGGTGGTGGCAAGGTGGCGGCTTGCATGTTCTTTAAGGTCCATTTCAATCTCCAGATCTTGTGACTTAGTTTTATCACCTATGAAATGGGGATTTAAAAAAAAAAAAATCCTACTTCACAGAAATTCCATGAGACTCAAATCTTGCACCACATGTGCGGTGCCCAGCACAGTGCAGGGCTGATGGCAGGACCTTCATTAAAGTTAGTTCCCTTCCTATCGACACTTCAGCTCTAACAGAAGCACAGCTCTTCTAGAAGACCTGATTAAAATTTAAACATACACCATGCTCCAAGTCATCCACCTGAAATGTCTCAGGAAAGAGAGGTTTGAATAAGTACACATGCTTATGATGGTGATGTGCTGACATTTAAAAGCAATAATATTTGAACTGAGCAAGGAAAAAGGCTGACACCCCAACGAGACTGCCGTGCATAATCAAGTTGGCCCTTTTCTTCACAAGGCAAGACTGTGCACCCAGGCTCAGCATGGCCCTGCCTGCTTTGTTTGCAGGTGAAATCTAAACCCAGTGCCAGTCACTGATTTGCTATTGCTCTGTTTGTTCAATGCTGCTGAGAGAAAGTAGACATACAAATCCCATGTTTGTCTCTGTAACTCTCAGACCTAGGCATTTGGTAGGCAAGAAGCTCAGTTCTAAGGCACAGCATCAAAATTAGGTCCTAAGCAAAGACACCGGGTAATCATGCTTTGCTTTGATCTCTGAGGGGTGGCTGTGAATATTGTTTTGATAAATGGACAAAAAAAAGCCATATAATTAACATGTTTTTTATCTGCAAACAAATTTAAATAAAAGATGAAAAGGAAACGCCCTCAACAAAGTAAAATTATCACGAAATATATTTGGAATATACATGTCAAATAATATTTTAAAGATATAGAGGATACTAGCTCTTTTGGATATGAAAATAGTATACTATACTACCCTATACCACAACTAAAATTAACACGGGGTGGTGCTTTTAGAAAATTAAACAGCTGATTGACACAAAAGAGAAACCTGGATGTTCACCAATCCACATGATTTCAACCTATCATTGTGTAACGAGGAAGGAAGAAACCATATTATAAATGGTATTTGCAAAGTTAGCTAATATTTGGGGAAATGAAAATGTTAAAGCATCCTTTGTCTCTATATGGCAGCATAAATTCCTGGTGGATAAAGGGATTCGATATAAAATAATCTAAGCACAAAATAATGCAATAAAATTGTATTATTGGAGGAGTAAATATTTGTGAATGATGAAGTGATAAAAAAGCTTAAAGTAAAAATCCAAATGTTCTAGCTCACATGAAATAAAAAACTTCTCTACAGCAAAATGAAACAAAATATTTAAAGAGGCATATTCAGAAAGGAATGCATGAATCATCAGCAAAGGTGATGCTATATAAAATAACTATGTAATTTATTAATATTTATAAGAAATGATATCCCAGATTATAGTACCTAAATTAGTATAGAAAAATTCTCAAGTAAGAAAGAGTAAATAATAATCTGAAATGAGGAAATACATGAAACATTTTTCTAAGCTCCAGTAACCAAGAGACAGAGAAATGAAGCAATCTGATGTATTAAATTTGTGGTGACCTGGTAAATTTCCCTGTTACTGAGGACAATGGAAGTCAGAGGAATCTTTTTGAAAGGCAATAATCAAAACATAACGAATCATACAAAATATTCACAACCTTTAAAGTAGTAACCCAAAGAATTATTATTAGGGAAATGAGTTAATGGAATACAAATTCTGAATTCAACTATCCTTTGGGAGCATTACCTGGGACTTAAAAATAAAAATATACAGAAGGAATTAAAGTAAGAATACTATTCCTTTAGAAGTGGGATCAGTTTGGGCAACTGAGTATGTTTGGGGGAAGCACTTCTAACAACTCCACTCAGAGTTTTTTCACAGAGTGTGAAGAAAGCTTTTGGAATTGAATGATACATTCCAATGGCATTTAGTCCTGTCCATCAGACTCAAGTAGGAAAGTTTTTAAAAAATACTGATGCCTGGCATCTCCTTCAGATCAATTTAATCAGATTTTTCTTGGGGTGCAGCCTAAGCTTCTACAAGCTTTAAAAGGGCTCCAAATGATTCTAATTTATAGCCAAATTGCTCTCCTCATGTTAAAATAAATTTAAATATCAGGGGGTCTCTCTTTATAAAAGTGTCCCAGGAATACAGAGCTTGTCTTAAAAATGTTTTTTCCATAAATAAGAATGGAGACAAAACCAGACTGCTTTAGGCCTTAGCACAAATGAATGAGATACTTTTTTGTTTTACATTGGATAAAGGTTTAATAATACACTTTTCTCCACAAATTCTAAATTTCTAGTTTTTTCCTATATTAATAAAAAACCCATTAAATAGAATTACTTACAATCGGTCACAAGATTTTCCTTTATTTAAATGTCGTTGGTAGTGTGAAGAGGTGTTATGAAGTAAACTTATAAATAGACCATGTTGCGGGAGCTGTTTAGCCGGTTCTCCCGCTTGGGGTCTCCCTCCTAGCGATGGGGGGGGAACTTCGCCGGTTCCCCGGGGGTTCGAAGGTGTGGAGGGCGCGCGAGACAAAAGACGACTCACGGGAACTAGTTGGGCTGGCGAGGCGCGCACACTAGAACGTTTATTAGAGGAAGTACACTGGTATATATAGGGTGAAGTGTGTAAGGGAGGGGGTGAGCGAGGAGGGTTCAGGGCGATTGTTTGATTGGTTGGGTCGGGTTTTATTGCCATAAATGGAAGGCTTTGGTGGGGGTTTCTTGGGGAGGAGACTGTTAGCACTAGAAGGACCAATGGGATGGTTAGAAATATGCTGTAAAGGGTTGCTAGGTAGAGAGCTGGAGGAATGGGGACCGAAATTACATCCGGCACCATGTATAAATATGAATAATATAATATGTAACCATATCTGTTTCAGGGAAACTTTATGACTCAAATAAAATGATGCATGCCAATTTATTAGCACAATATATAGCATTTAGAAGGAAATAAATACGTGGCAGTTTTTCATTTACTTTTTTTCTCAATAAAGTATCTTTTTCCTTTTGTAATAGTCATACATTGTATGATATAAATAACAAATATTTATTTCAAATTCTGAAATATGTAGAAAAGATTAAAAAATCACTCACAATTCTCCATCATTTAGAATGGTGTATGATATATATTTTGGTGTGTATCTTTTCAGAATTTTCCCCTATGTGGATGCATGAATATGTTATGCATATTTGACATGAATGGGGATAGATTATACACCATGTTTTGTAGCCTCCTTTAATGTTTTATAATGCATTATTGATAGCTTTTCACATCAGTACATACAGATGAATCTACCTTGTTGTTATAAGATTGCATAATTTTCCATTGTAGGAATGCACCATAATTGGCCAAAGTTTTCTTTCAAAATTTTCAGTGTATGAAAAGATACTGAGATGAGAAAAAAAAAATCTTTATGTATTTATCCAATTATTTATTTAGTATGAATTCCTAGGTGTGTATAGTCACGGTGCACATTTTTACATTTTTCAGATGCATCCTGAACATGTAAGGATACTGCAAGGCAGTGAGGGAGCCTGAGGCAGCCAAGTGTGCAATCCTTAGGCAGGCATTTTTGGCTTTGAAATCCTTGCTGCTGATGATTTGCATTCTGCAGGAAAGAGGAAGCCCCTGTCTGATGGGTTTCCTGTCTAGCAGCTGTGTAGCTATTGGCTCACCCTCCTCCAGAACTTCCCTGGGATCAGGACTCATCCCTTCCTCACTGGCTCTCATTTCTAGGGAAGGAAAGAGTGGGAGGAACTGGGCTGTCTCTTGCTTCAGCCGGACAGTGTGAGTCAGGTGGGAACGAAGCTGGGGTTTCATAACTCATCAGGGGTGAGCTGGAGAGAACGTCATCAAGAACATTCATTTGGGTTAAGGTAAGAGTAAGAGTTCATTCTCATGGAGAGAAAGCTGAACTACCAGTTATTAAACTTCTTTTCTCTGTAGCCTGTGATGCTAGGGCTTTACATACACCATCTCATTCAATTTTTGCCACTGGTTGGCAAGAGGTGCGTATTAACATTTACAGATCATGAAACTGAGCTTCCATGAGACTGGAAAACTGTCCAAGACACACCTGCTCTGCCAGAAGTTTTCACACTTCAGCTGTTTCTTCTTACCGTGATTCCAGTTCCCTCTGACTTTTGACTGTCTTCCCTCCCACAACTTGGTGCTTTAGGGGCCCCATCAGGAGTTCCCTGGTGTCTGTGCCATGTGTGAGAACACCCCTGGCCCCACACTGGTCCCATGGGGGTGAGGTCAGGGGAGCCTCTTGAACTGGAAGCAGTAGGGTCACAGGACAGCCTGGGGGGCATGGCCTGCTCTGCTTCTTGCAGTATTCATCAGACCTTAGTCCTTCCTTCCCACGCCATGGGTTTGACAGTAAAGTAAAAAATCCTGAACTTGTTCCCCTCAGGCTTTGTACTACTTAGCTGTCTGTTCTTAAGAGGTTTCCTTATCCTCTGGGTAGGAAGCTCAGAATATTCAGTATGTCATTAACTTTGCATCTTTCACAACTTTGTCGGTCCCCACAGCTGCAGGGAGGTTCAGCTGAAATGGTAACCACACAACCTAAATAACAAATTATTCAAAAGTCAGATCAAGAGACATTTAGTTGTTTGGTTTAAAATATCTGCTTCTTTAAATTATTATTATCATTTTTTAAAATTCCTTTTTCTTTGAGCAAAATCCCTGCTTAAAATCATCTCCACATTTCTGCATCCCCTTTTGTGTGTATAACAGAGTATTTCTGTTTCTTGGGGTGAATTAATAAGTATCTCGAGCTCCTCTTTGCTATAAAAATTACCCCAGTGTATTGAACTTTGCCTATCTACCTGCCTACCCCTTCAACTAAATGGAATCCTTCAGGGCAGGCATTGAATTGTTTCGATCATTTTAACTCCAGTAGCTCATGCAGTACTTATCTTTGGAAATAAATAATAATTGAATGATGAGTGAATGAATTAATGAATGGATGGATGTTGGTTTTAGCTCTAGTCCAATGATAATAAAATTGAAGGTCAGAGTTTTCTCTCTCTGCCAAATAAATAACCTCAAACAGAATAAATGTTTGAGAAGACTGTAGCTAGAACTTCTTTAAGAAATCCTGTGGCCAGCAGCTTTTTTTTTTTTTGAGATGGTAAGGTATGATGAGAAGATTCATCTAAAGTCTCATGGACCACTATCGAGATGATAGAGATTTACACACTATCTTTACTGACATACACATATACCTATAAACGTAGACACACACATATGTTTATATACACTTAAATGTCCGTCTGCTCACACAAATGCTAAAAAGCCTCCCTCCCCACTTAGATAACTCGAGGGTCACTGATTCTAGACATTAGCTATGAGGAGACCAAGTCAGATGTCATGTAAGCCAGCCCATGGCTAGACTAAAGCTGCATGGACAGAGGGCTCTGATGGGACAGGCATTCAGGAGGCAGAATCAAAGAAACAAACTTTCTTGTTCCTGCTTTTCTGGGAGTTGATTGTGTCTTGACTGTATCACTTACTGTGCTTAGCTTGAGGTGTCCTCTGTAAGTGTGAAATGCATATCATGGAGAATATTGTTTCCAGCCATTGAAAACTTTGGGCTGCAATTTGTCAAAAAGTCCTGCACTGGACAGATTACCCCTCCACCCTGCCCAAAGAGATCAGACCCAATGGCTGGTGATGCAAAACAGTGCTTCCTCGGATAGATGAAACCCTGCATTCCAGGACAAGTCCCCAGGCTTCTCATGCTTCTGTTATCTGTGGATTCTGTCTCTTGTCTGTGGTCTCCCGTTTAACACCGTCCATCCGGTCTCTTGTTTGGCTTTGACTCCTACAAACTGATCTTTTGCTCTCTTTCTGGCCTTTGTAGCCAATTTGCTGTCCCCAGAAATGGTGTCAGCCGTCTCTCAGCGGACTTGTGCAATGTCTCTGACCTTGGCCTCCCTCTTTGAAGCAGGGCTTTCTTGCAGCCTTGTCCAGGCTGTTATCTCTCACATCCATCCTTGCAAGGGGGTCAGAATGTTCCAGGGACTCATTAATCAAGAGCCCTTTCCTGACATCGGCTCTTTGGAAGCTCTCTGGGCTCCGTGAGTGCATCTGGAGGTGTGGGCTGACCGCACCAGGCGGCTTTCCCTCCCACACCCTTCCATTTATGGGTGGAAGACCAGAAAGATACAGTAAGAAAGGAGATGAAGTGCAGGAACGCTACCCTTCCCGGCCCTGCGGTTCCTCTGAATGCTCTTTTCTCATCACGTGTGCCTACAAGGAAAATCTCTATTAGCATCTGTCCCAGGGTTGACAAATCTTTTTCGGCAATTGAGCTGCTTCACTATACAAACAAATCATGTAAAACAAATTGTGAAAAACCTTTGATCCCTTTCTCTTTCTTTAAGATTTGGTGTAGGAAAATTCTCTTCCCCCACCCTAATTCCCCAATGGATCTTTTTTTTTTTTTTTTTACATAGGCAGGGACCGGGAATCAAACCTGGGTCCTCAGGCATGGCAGGCACTCTTACCTGCTGAGCCACCGTGGCCCAGATATCTTCTCTTAAAATAGTTGACAATCAGCCATCTCACTCCAGAGAGATTCTGGGGCTTGGAAGAGAAAATATGATGCCCACCTTTTCTTTTGGGATCTGTCATGATGAAGAAGGGTCATGCTGATTCTTCAGGAGGTTACATCTGGAGAGGCAAAATTCATCTCAATGGAAGCAAGAAATTTCTAAAAACGTTGCTACTAAACAAACCAAATGCTCTGTCTTGGGACTGAATAGGATCCCTGTAGCTGGATATTTTAAAGAAAATGTTAGACAATTGTCTTATTAACATTGAGGGGGAGAGGGGATGCTGTTTTTGGAAAGGGACCAAGTGACTTTTAAGAGCACTCCAAAATCTAAGATTCTAGGAGTTTTATCTGCTTCCTTGAAACACCTTCAGCTTTCTTCCCATAATAATTTAGGACCAATACCCAAAGGACTCTGATAGGGTTGACTCTCTTACAAAGAGGGTATATGGTTGCTTCATGGACTCTTGACCAAGTGCCCCATCAGTAAATTCACATTCCTCTCTAATCTAGAACGCTTTTTTGCTTGCATCTCTCAAATGAAGTCCAAAGATGGGGTCTTTGTGCTCAGATGTTTAATTCTTCAGGTTTCTAAATTTATTTAGAAAGATTACCTGAAAACTTAAGTAGCTGCATTGTTCTAAGTAGAGAGGTAAATTGCATACTTTTAAAATAGTGATTGGTTACTTCTGATGTGTGAAAAGAATGTTTCCAATGAAATGACAGCATTCTCAGAAGACTGTTGGAGAGGAAGGGCTCTTCAGATCCGTTGGAGCCTCTCTCTCTTCTCACTCTCTTTCTCTCTCATCATTCTCTCTTCCTCTCTCTCTGTTAAACTAGATCACCCCCTGTGCTGGTTTAAAAGCATGTATGCCCCCTAGAAAAGCCATGTTTTAATCACAATCCCATTTCATCAAGGTAGAATAATCCCTATTCAATACTGTATGTTTGAAACTGTAATCAGATCATCTCCCTGGATGATGTGATTTAGTCAAGAGTGGTTATTAAACTCGATTAGGTGATGACATGTCTCCACCCATTTGGGTGGGTCTTGATTGGTTTATTGGAGTCCTATAAAAGAGGAAATGTTTTGGAGAAAGGGTGATTCAGAGAGAGCAGAGAAGAACGACATAGCCACAAGAAGTAGAGAGCCCACATGCCAGTGACCTTTGGAGATGAAGAAGGAAAATGCCTTCCGGGGAGCTTCATGAACCATGAAGCCCAGAGAGAAAGCTAGCAGATGACACCTTGCTCGCCATGTGCCCTTCCAACAGAGAGAGAAGCCCTGACTGTTCACCATGTGCTTCTAACTTGAGAGAGAAACCCTGAACTTCATCGGCCTCCTTGAACCACGGTATCTTTCCCTGGATGGATACCTTTGATTGGACATTTCTATTGATTTTTTCTAATCGGGACATTTTCTTGGCCTTAGAACTGTAAACCAGTAACTTATTAAATTCCCCTTTTTAAAAGTTATTCCGTTTCTGGTATATTGCATTCCAGCAGCTAGCAAACTAGAACCCCCCCCCCAAAGAAAATAAGTGCAAATGTCATGAATACTAATTCAATATTAATTATTAAGATAACATTAAATACTATCTTAAAAAAGGAAGACCACAGAACGTATTGTTTCAATTAAAGGATCCATTGGTCCTTCACATTTGACAGTATGGAGAACTATTTATAAGGAATTGAAATTCAGGAATTGAACTGAAGTACAGGGAATGATACATAGAAAATATGTAAAAAGCCCTCACATTTCCAGGAAGAACAGTTGTTGGAGGTCAACAAAACTTAGTGGTGGACATGTTGAGCTGGTGACATAATGACCTAGAATATAGGTTGAAAGAAATTTCCTGTTACATATATATATGTATGTTTTGTGGGTTTTTTTTCTTTTAATGTCAGAAGGGTCAGAAGACTCTGAAGAGTTTATTTAGCACTCTCAGGAAAATGATTCACCCTTAATCTTCTAGTTTCATTGTGTGATCAAATGGCTTAATAGGCAAAGAGATTCTGGACAAGAAGTTGAATTAAATTGTGTCTGTCATGCACTATAGACATTAGGCACTTTGCATGAGTCTTATACAGGCTTCTTTGCTTCTTCACAATAAGTCTGAGAAGTAGGTGCTACTTTAATGAAGACTTTTCTATTTTCAGGAAGCATATTTTAGAGCAAAGAATTTTCTCAACATTTCTAGCTATTTTGTGACATATGTGTTCCTTTTATCTGTTCTAAGATATTCCCATTGAGCTCTTTGACTTGATGTACTGAAGTTTCTATCATTCTAGCTAAAACCTCAGTGATCTGCAATCTCTGCTCTTATCGCCTTTTATCCTTTACACTTCAAAATAAGCATCATCATTCTTATCAGATAGATGTGTACACATGCACATTATAGAACTAATCACACTGCATATAGCTGTCAATTGTAGGTCTGTCTTTCCATACTTTGACAGAATGAACAAAGTCTTAATCATCTTTGTATGCCCATTTCTTAGCATATTTGTTGCAGATAGGATGTATTCAAATTGCTGAATGAATGCGTAAATGAATTTATAAATGGATATTGACTTCATCTTTTGTCTTCTTGGCAATGGTAATATCTGGGGTCAGACGTAGACAATACTGGGTGAGGACTAGTAGGACTGTGAAGTATACATTCCACACCAGGGTGATATGATTGTTTTTATCTTTTTTAGAATCTTCTTTTAAGGAAATAATTTGAGATTAATGGGACACTTTCCTGCCAATTAGTGTACATCAGAAAAGAGATCAGAATCATTTGTAAAATCATCATCCCCACTCTTAACAACTCATATTAAAACACAATCAAACAGGAAGGCATTTCTTGATAATAATGAGTGTGGATGAGTGAAAAAACTGTGTTTCTGCAACCCAGGCTCTCTCAAGGATAGTGTTATCGCCCTTCTCGGAAACAACATCAGCACATTATTGGGGATTCCCTTGAGATATTCTACCCCTACTCTCATGCATGCATTATGAAGGGGTCCACTCCATCCTGCTGTCAGCTGGGATGGTGGTTAGCCATTTCAATCTCAGGGAAAACAACTCTATGGTGTGTGATCTCATATATAAATGGCTATTTATGCTGGGCTTTCCTCTACCCCAACCTGTCAAACCTCACTCCTTAGAGGTTTCTTATTGGGTTTTAATGTATTATCAAGGCAGAAGCTATCACGTGGCAAAGGAATTTTCTTCCATGATGAGGCCTTCAATCATAATGTATACTTTCTCTTTCTACATATCAAGCTACTCAGATAGATAGGACTACATTAGATCAGCATTTGTCTTTCTTGAAGACTTCTCAGACAAATGATACATTGAAAGAGACTTTTATTTATGTATTTATTTGAAAAATGTCTAAATTCAATGAGAGAGAGATGTGGATAACTGGGACGATTGGGAGTTTGATTTTGTCTCTTTCTCTGGGACTTTTTTTTGTCAAAGAGATCACATGGGTATTTTAATTTCAGGATCACTAATGTGGTCTCATCCATGTATGAAGAGTTCAGGAAGGTGGTGAGCTTTGCAGTTATTACTCCTGGAATTCGATCTTGACTCTATTTCCAACTCTTACTGTGCCTGGCATATAATAAGTGTGCAATAAATGGTAAGTGATGCTGTCTTTGCTGTCAGTGTCAGGCCTGGTGACATGGCCATGGTTCTCGGCCATCCCATACTCCCCATGACTTGCATTTCAGCCCCTCCTTGTTTGATTACCTCTAGTTGGATCCCACTCTCTGCTGTTGTATTAGAGCTGCCTCTTCCAGAGGTTCACTCTCTTTGAACTCAAGTTTTTTATTTCAGTGCAAAGCATGTTTTTAATGTTATCTGTCTCTTGCCTACCTCTCTAGTTTCAACTATAACTTACCCCTTCTCCTAGAGAACTATTTCTAAATGGGGTGATCTTAGGCAATTTAATTCTCTAAGCCTACTTACCTGTAAGGTGGCAGTAATCATAGTACCCACAAGAGAGCTGTTGGAAGACTACTTGATTCATACACACAAAGTGCTAATTGCCATTTCAAACCTACATAAATTGATTGGACAAAGAAAAGCATCCAGGTTGAAGGAGATTTTAGAGATGAGAAAGCAAAGCTTAGGACAGTGACAGCAATGAAAACATCTAGCATATGTTGGCGATTTACTATAGGTCAAGGGCTGGCTAAGCATTTCACCTAAGTTGACACTTTTATCCTTGCAAGGACCTTGAGATCTAGGTATCCTCATTTTGAAAATGCAAGGACTAAGTTTCATAGAAATGAAAATAAAACAAAAAATTCCATGTGTTGGTGGAGCCAGGGTTTTACCAAGGTTTGTGTGAAGGTAATGTAAACATCTATTTTAGAAGTAAAAAGGAAATAGATTATAATCTAATCTCAGGAATCACATACCATCACTTTTACCATAGTCCTACTGTAGAGAAGAGTGGTCACATAGACCAACCAGAGCATAATGTGGGAGGGACAAATCAAAGGTATGAGTTCCAGGAGTTGGGGGTCATTGGGGCCATTTTAGTGGTTGACTACCTCACCTACCTACTTCATTACAACCTGTTCTGACACGCAAAATGTGCAACATAAGAGCAAATACTGTGGCTGCCATGATCACCACTGAGCCTCAGGTTCTTGCACTGTTTCAGGCCACGCTTATGCTAAATGGGGATTTTTTGAATGAATCAATGAAATGATTTAGAAAAATGAGAAATTTAAGTTAGCCAGATAAAATTTGCTTGGGGCCATGGGTACAGAAAACAGAGGAGAAGTAGAAAGGGTGAGAAGAATTATTTAAGGAATGTGGTACAAAGGGAAAACTTTAACATGTTCATTTTCACTCTGGGGTAGAGGTGGGGGTGGAATAGGCAGGATAAGCACATCGAAGATAGACAATGCAGGGCCTTACAAGTCGTGGGAAACTTGGAAAATTCTTAAGTGATAGGATTTCAAGTAAGTGGGTAACAAGTCTGAGAACCAATTAGGGAATATCTAGACAGGTTTCCTTACATCCAGATCATCAGAGTCAGGCACCTGGAGGACTTACCTGGAACTCATTTGGTTGATAAAGGTTCAGCCCCCAACCAATTCTCAATCTACCTGGTTGCATTTGACTCCAGTCTGTAACATTGCCCATTCATTAGAAACAGCTAATCGTTTTCCCACATGTTTGTCCTTACCTGTCTGAGCATTTTTTAATGTAGTTAATTCCCTGTCTTTTTAATTTTACTTTTTAAACTTAATATTAAGAAACATCGAAAAATTCATATCATATGTGTTCAGTTCAATGAATTATACCAAATTAAGCACTTCCATGAACCCACCATCCAGATCAAGTAACAGAAGGCACTGGCATCCCAGAAGCTCCCCAACGACTATACTTCTTGACAAAGTCCTTCCATTATCGCTACTTGTCTCTATAACACCTGATGATCAGGTGTTCCTGATACAGTCTAAAGCCACCATGTTTAAAAAGGCTTCATTGTGCGTCTCAAATTTTGTAATAATTACCTGGGGCAATGAGTTAATAGCATAAAGCAGCAACAAGTTCTGAGAGCCAGAGATCATGACAGAAAATGATGACTGCTGCTACATATTTTTTAGAAAAAGGGGCCGGGGGTAGATGGATACTAACAAGAATTTTGCAGCTATTAGATAAAAAATTCTTAAAGGAGATGAAATACCTCATCATTTTTAAAAATGATAGGGGAGACTCAGAAATGTTCCATATCGCAGAAAAATCCCCAGTGCACATATATAGAAAAGAAGTATACATGCTCCAAAACAAGAGAAACATCCATATTTCCAGTTAAGTGTGGCTCTTAGCAGATAGCCATCACAACTCTTGTATATCCGCACAAACTGTTGTGTCTTTCTCAGTGCCTGGCAAATAGGAGGTACAAAACAGTGTTTACAGAAGGAACTTAATTCAATTTAAGTGAACAAGACTTGACCATTAATATCCATGCCTTCAAATTAGGTCTGTGTATTTACTCTCAAATGTCTACTTCAGATATAAAACTAAAAATCTTCTCAAATTTGGTCGTTTCCACACTTAGACTTCTTTTAGAAAATGACATCACCATATTCCTGCTTGCTGGTTCCAGAAATCTGGGAGTCAACCAAAGCATTTTTCTTCATCTCTATAAAGGCAATCATGATCCTTATTGATTTCATCTCATAAATAGCATAAAAACTGACCACACTTTTCCCACTTTAAATCTATGCTTTTGTCATCTCTGTCCTAGTTTTTATTAAAACTCATTTCTCCAAATATACCCCCAATCTCCAACCAATCCATTCCATTCATAGCAGTCAGGGGGGTAATTAAATAAAAGATCCGATTTTGTCCCTGTCCCCGTGCCCTGTTTAAATGCCACCAACGGATTCTGGTCATCCCTAAGATAAAGACCAAAATCCTTAAACTGGTCTAAAAAGCCCAGCATGAGCTGGCCTTGCCTCATTTTGTGTCACCTTCCCTTTTATTCGCTGGTCTCAGTAGCCTTACATCTATCCTCAGGACATATCCAGCTCAGCGCCTTCCTGTTTCAATGTTTTTGTAAATCCGTGCTCACCTTCAAACCATTAACTACTTTATCAGTTTTGCATCAGATGTGTCTCAGTTTAAGTCCATTTCCTCAGAGAAGTATTTATAATTCTTTTCCACAATGTCATGTGTTTAGACGAAGTATCTCTAGACTATAAAGGATTCCATATATATATTCTTTTTGGGGGGTATGCATGGTCCAGGAATCGAATCTGGGTCTCTGGCATGGAAGGCGAGCATTCTACCACTGAACTGTCTGTGCACCTACATATATATATTCTTTTATAATCTGATGTACTTATAAAGTGACAACCACTATAATTCCTACTGAACTGTAAGTTCTATGGGGGCAGTGCTCATGTCCTTTTTTATGACTTTTCCCCAATATCTAGTACAGAGACTGGCATAAAGCATATCCCCAAAGAAAGGCGATCTTTCATTTGTTTTCATAATTGGTGTGCGGATATATAGCATAAAATGTAATGGAAGCCTCATCATTTAGACTCACTTGTCCTCAGTTTTCCCAGCTACAAAGTGCCAGAGAAGAGTTTTCCGTTCATGAGTCTGCAGTCCATGGGAAATGTTTGCTTATCTGATGATGTTATACTTTTGAAGGTTCACAGAACTTACCAAACTCCTGAGTTCCCATCCACACCCTCCAACCCACTGCAGAGATGAAACTTTGCTGCTACACTCCCAAAACAAATGACAGAGATGAATGTCCCAACACTTTCCAGCAAGCAGTGCCAACTTTTCCCTTTGCTCCAGTTTATGATGAGAGTCCCTGCATTCCCAGTCATGAGTGTTCAGTGCTTAGAACTACTGTGTCCAACTGAACTTTGTGCTTAGCTCTCTGCCTAGCCTCCTTAAGCGCTATTTTGAATAAACTCCCCTCCTTTTCCAAAGCTGGTCAGAATGGACGTTTGAATAGTCCCTGTGCAAATTTATTCTCTGATTAACAACCCAGGCGATGCCTGGGTGCACAAATGCACACACACCACCAAATGATTGCAAGTCTGAGAACAGGTTTGGAAATACAGCGTGGGTTAAGCTGAGCCAGATAGTTTAAAACAAAGGTTGTACAAAATGCGCAACATTAATTAGAGGTGGTCTTTTATTTGATGCTGTTAGGAACAGACCTGATAGCTTAACGGATTCAGTTAGAGACATCCAAGAAGAGTTAAGAGCAGGTGAAGCCTGTTTTGACAAATGCTTTGTGGTAGAGACACTCTTCTCCCCAAATCTATAATGCAGAGACTTAAACATCAGCTTTCAGGTTTTATGTCCCACTCCATCCTTCTTTAGATTCCACAGGGAAGAAATGGACAGTCTTGGGCAGGAAAATTCTGAACTAGAATTCTTATAGTCTCTCTCTTTTATCTTTAAGATCCACATCATTTTTGCTCTTGAGTTCAAAGTTTTACAGGTATGGGGCACAGCCCTGTATTATGGGTTTGCCTTGACTTCATTTGTGTTCAACTTTGCTAAGCTTGCCGATGCTAGTTTGGGGGACATTCAGTAGGAATGCAAACAGCCACCAAGATTTTTATTGATCAGAAGGAACGTGTTTAAACAATTCTCAATAGATTTACCAAATAGAGAACTCCTCATGTTAGATTATCATTCTGTGAGCATTTCCTTGTTTTTAATTGGCCACTTGCTTCTTCATTACATTGGCATTCTCCAACAGTGTTTAAATGCTGCAGCTGTTTTTCCCCTGTGTTTGTCTCTTTTAGAGTAAACCATTAACTTGCCATTTCAGTCTTCTAAAAAATGTGTATGATTGACGAAACTTTATGAAACAGTGACAAATTGGAATAAAATTAGGGCCACAAACAAGGAACAACTAAGCGGTGTTCAGAGAGAAATTTGTTATTGTGGGCTAACAGTGTAATTGGCTTGTTAAATATATTATAAACAGGCTGGGGCTTCTACTCTCAACGTTTTCTTTTTCTCTTTCTTTTCCTTCCTTTTTCCCTCCGCTCCCTCCCCCTTTCTTTCTCTCTTTCTTTTGCTTTCCTTCTCCCAAGTCTTAGAGTTGGGCAATTTCATGCCATTCTCATTTGCAAAGGTTCTCATTTGCGATGCTTATGTTTGGTTAATTTTTAAATGAATGCCATGAAGGAGAATGTACTATATCACAGTAATCTTTTAAAAGATGAAGCAGCAAAAACCCTTTAGCGTTCCCTGTCTCCACCAGCTATTGGAGGCTTCCTTAACCAGCATTATCCTCTCTGTATCCTAGGACACTGCATTAAAATAGCCAAAGGTGCTAGGAATCAGGATAAATAAGATTTTCATCCTAATACTCTTTTATCTCTTAATTGAGGCATAATTACAAATAATAAATACACAGATTTTAAAGTAAAGTTTGAATGACTCTACTTTACAAGTAGGACTTCTGACAAATGCATATACCATTGTAATTGCTACCCAATATAGAGGAATTAGACTTTTCATTGTAAATCTTGACAAACATGCAAACATAAAAGTAAGGTTTTGAATAATTATTTTAAACTTTATCATTAAAAAATGATACTGAATGATCCTGTGTGGACCACACTATTTTAATTCTTTGTAAACAACCCTCAATTCTAAATTTAAAATAAGCCTTGTCCAGTAGACCCTATTTTTGAAGCTGCAGGTAAATGAAGGAAGGAAGTTCAGTGGAGTGTGATGACAAGGGCAGAAATCATCTGCTTTTGCCTGGAATGAAACTCAAGTCATATAAGAGGTACCATTTTAGTGTCCCTATAACTGGCCTCTGAGTCCCAGATCCCAGCTCTGTATTCTGAAATAGAACTTACTATAAGAAGGAGCTGGCAAATCATGTATGTGCTTATGTATTCATTTATTTATCTATTTTTATTGTGTCTGCAGCAGCCTGGCTGCTTAATGTCTGCATAACATCTAATTAAAATAGCTTTTAGACACTATATTTTTCAATTAAGATGTGAGTCACTAAACCAATCAATTATAAGTTATTATAAAATTTCAAAGGTGACTAAAATGCAATAGCACGAAATTAAGAAATCATTCATCATTTGTTCAGAAGGGCCACCTTGATTTAGAAGTGTCAACCAGAGAACTGAGCTCTTAAAAGTGTGTTAATTATGCCCACTCCACCCCCATGTCAGCCTAATGCATTAAAATAAATTAGAGGGACAATTTAGAAATATGCCCCTGAAGTTGCCCCTGCACTATTAAATCAGGACAAAGAATCATATTCTTTACGTCAACTTGCCAGTGATTTACACTGTCCTTGAGATGACTATGAATTTGGAATTGCTCACATCAGTTTTTGGAAAAAAGCCATGTTATTATGAAGTTCTGTCCTTCTTTCAGCTTTGCAATTACACCTCTGTATGTACCCAGATGTGGTTACATGCACTATTCTGGTGCATTTTTCTCCTGGCAGAAGCTCAGAACAGGAAAATTTTCATTAGGCAAGGGCTGTGGGTATCATTTAAAAAGAAACAAGATTAGTATTGACTGTGGGAAGCAGAGGTCAGAGAAGGGCCTGCCTCTCCCATTATAGCCCCTTTTCATATGTATGCAATCATTTCTGGTCCCGATGAGTCCTTTGTGCGGGGGGGATTCCTGCTTTAAATGTTGTAATACATCAAGCCAAGATTCATCTCAAGAAATGTGCTTCGAAGGCTATTCCAATTTTGCTGCCATACATTTTTTATTTAAAGAAAATGCTATGACATACAATATTTTAATATCTTAAAAATGCAGAGAGTGTTCACAGAGGGCAAAGACAGGAAGAGAAGCTGAGAAATAACCTTCATCAGTTGTTGTTGGGGTTGGACTTTCCAGTGGGGCCAGAAGAATAAAAAATGGTGGAGGATTCAGAAAGAACAAAATGGAGTAGAAGTGATATCTCTGCATTGCCTCATTCCCCTCTTCCAGAGTAACTTTGGAGGTAGAGGCCTCTGAGGCAGGAGCATCAGTACAACATCTGCTAAAGAGACCTGACCTTCCATTTCTCCTCTTAGATTGCATGCTCTGACTGCATCACTTTCTTCCAAGCTTTCTACCCTAAAATGTACACCAGAGCCCCACTCTCATCCCTCATCTTATCAGCCAAACAGAGGGTGGCTGGTTATTGTCTCTGAACCCTTCACAAATCCCCCAAAAAACTGAAATCTACTTGAACCAAGGCATGGGGTGGTAGGGCATTCCTAGTTGAAGAAATCTGCAGGTAAAGTGCATATCAGTGATGATGGACAGCCTGAGCTCCCATCTCCTCAGCCATGAACTTGGGAAAATATTACTCTCTCTATGCTTCAGTGGATTCATTTGTAAAAATAGAGACCCTGCCTTATGTGTTTTGGACAAATAAAGGATGTAATGCATGCCACGTGTCTGGTACAGAGCCTGCCACAAAGCCTGCCACAAAGCAGGGTGTGTAGTAGCACCTCTCCTCCTCTTCCTCCAGTGTTTTCCCCAGCTGCTTCCTTCTCTTCTGCCTTTGGTTGGTTTCCAGTCCCAGCTAATTTGGCAGTACTATCAAATCACCCTTGACGAGGGAGATGGGTTGCTTTTTCCTGAATCATAAGGGTATGGACATACAAGGCATACATTTCTGTGCTCTTGTCCAGATTTTAAGATCTCTTGGTTTCTAGATACTACTGGTTTCCCACCACTGCCCTTCTGACCAGGGTGGAATCCACCTCTTGTTCTCTGCAGTCACCTATAATGGAACACCTGGGGCAGGACTGTGACATTCCAAGACCTGCTCCTCAGTCATTCATTAAGTTAAATTTTTATTTACTGAATAAACAAGTATTCACTGAAGGCCTTCTCTGTACTTTCAACTCAGGCTCAGGCACAATCTCTTGTTCTCCAAGTCAACGTGGCCTTTGTCAGTCTCTCCCCAGATGGGCAGGTTTTTTCTCCCATTTCCCTATATTCCTTTTAACTCTGGCAACTCCCTTTTCTCCCATATTTAGGTTTCCTTTTATGCACAGAATCTGTACGGTGGTGCTGACCTTGATGCAGACTACTTATGGCAAGACAGGTATTTCTCCTGAGGATATAGATTACCTTCTCCAAACACAGAAGCATCATCTGATCTGCTTATAAGGAGCTATGTGTCCTTGGCAAGTTACTTGGCCTCTCTGAGTAGTATTTTTTACCTAAGTTTAAAGCAGAGCTAATACTGTCTCCTCTCTGGATCCTGTGAAATAATCATGATGGAGGCATTCAGCCTTTGTGAGCACAGAGTGAGAATGTGGTCAATACTCATAGCCTACCTTCACTCCCATATTAGTATCATCTTCAGTATCACAGATAGAAGACAGAGCCAAGTTTGCTCCCAGCTCTGCCACTTGCCAGCTATGTAACCACAAACAATTTGAGGAAATTTTCAAAGACACAGTTTTCTTTTCTATAAAATCAGAATAGAAATAGTGCCTCCCTTAGAGGAAGGTTGAGAGTTAATGGAAAAAGTGCTTATGTGAGTTTGATCCCAGTAAGGACAATAAATGAATGGGATTGTGTTCTAGTTTGCAAGTTTCCAGCAAATGTGGTATACCAGAAATGGTATTACTTTTAAAAAGGGGAATTTATTAAGGTGCAAGTTTGAAGTTCTAAGCCTATGAAAATGTTCAAATGAAGGCAAGGCTATGAAAATATCCATATTAAGTCACTGACAAAAGGTTACCTTCACTCAAGAAAGGACGATGAAGTTCAGGGTTTCTCTCTCAGCTGGAAGGGCACATGGCAAATTCTGCTAGCTTTCTCTCCCAGCTTCTTGTTTCATGAAGCTCTCCCTGGGGCATTTTTCTTTTTCATCTCCAAAGGTCTCTGGTTGCATGGGTTCGTTGGTTCTGGTTGCTCTAAAGCTTTTTCCAAAGTGATTTCCTCTTAAAGTGCTTCAGTAAGCAATGCCACCTTGAATGGGTGGAGACACATCTCCATGGGAGCCATCTAATCAAAGGTTACCACCCACTATTGGGTGGGTCATATCTCCATGGGAACAATCAAAAAGATCCCACCCAGCAATATGGAATGAGAATTAAAGGACATGGCTTTTCTGGGGTGCATAATAACTTTAAACTGGCACAGATTGTTATCAATTCCATCTTCACTACTATTAGAGAAAAAGCATGGCCCTCAACTACTTTGGTTAGTGACAGCTAGCTCAGTGGGGTGATGATGTATACTTTCGCTGAAGAAAGCAGTGCTAGAAAGGCAAAACTCAAGACGGACAAAAAGACTGGAATGACGTATAATGCCTTTTCTTACTTACATGACCCTTCTTCCCAACTCTGCCCTCACCCATTCTAAAAAATCTCACAGAAACTCTCCCTGCCACCAAATGGTGTGCTCTAGCTGCATAAATTATTCTTCAGTTCTGCTGTGTGGCTAGTGGTTAATTTAAATAAAGTCAGAAGAACATTTCCAGATGGCCCTGAAGATGCATCATCCAGGTGCTTTGCTTATGTACACTCAGATAAACACCTAAACAACCAATGGACTCTCTACTTATTGTGAACTAACCGCATACTGCAGAGCAGAAAACAAACACCATTGTCCTATTTTAACACTCATAATGAATCTGTAAATCAATGTTCCCATTTTATAGACGAGGAGACTGATCTTCATAAAGGTGAAACAAATGGATGATTTTAGTTCACATGGCTATTATAGAATTATCTAGAATTTGAATCTAGCTCATTCTGAGACTATTCTTTTCTCTATTATGATATTCTTCCTCTAAGGCAAATAAAAATTGGAGTGTGTGGCCTATCTACTGGAGGCCAGTATATTTCACAGGGAGTGGAGAGAAAGGGACATGTTAAAGCATGGATTTTTTGGAAGCTAAGAATTCATAATTAATTCTGCTGTTGCCGTGAGATGGAGGAAGGGTTATATTCCCAGTGATACCATTAAAGTTAATGGCCTGGATCATAAATGAATTCGATAGTTGAAAAACAAAATAAAAAAAATTGAGCTCTTTCGTCAATATGTGGCATTATCCTCATTTTTACGGTAAAAATATTCCCCTATCTGAAAGTGTAGTAAAATACTATGACATTTTAAAGAGTGTGTGCAGAAGCTTCAAGAATCCTCCAATGTTTAAATACCTCCTAACATACCTTATTATTCCCAGTTCAGAGATGAGAGAGCCAAGGCTGAGAAAGTGAATTGTTTGACTGTCCCCCGGAAGGAAAGTGGTAGATCCAGCTTTGAATCAAGGTGATATTTTTGGAGCTCAATTTGTGTGATGTTTATTCTTGTAAGTTGTTTTCAATCTATGTGGCTCAGTGGCAAGATTCTACGCCTCAAAATTGGTCAGACCTGGCTCTGGTCCCAATCTCTCCTTATTATCAATGCTACCTTGCTAAGCCTCCGCCCCTCTGGATTCAGTTTTCCCATCTGGAAAGAGAGAAGGACATTGTTTGCCTCATGAGGCTTTTGTAACTATTTGGTTTGACAGCAATTGTGAAGGTGGGCTTTGCCAAGTTTGGTAGATGTTTCATGCTCTTAACAAATGTTACCTTCAGTTCTTTCTCTTTGAAGAGTCCTTTTGATAAATAAAATAAACCTCACCCCATTTCTCAGATTAGGATGCCCAGGTCTCAGCTCCTGACAGCTTGCATGGTTTTAAGCTCAATATAGAGGCATATGGGAGATTTATACCTAGATGTGACAAATGGCTCCTTTCTCTATTCATTAGCTGGTGTCAGGATGAATATTGAATTTACACCTTGTCATCTCTCTTTGTGACTTCTGAACTATCGCTTTTTATGATTTTCTTAAATGAATATTTCATCTTTAGGACATGTACCTGACAATTTCAGGGATCAGTACCATCATTTTCTGTGTTCGTTCCAGGAACTTGTACCCATCAAACAGATGCTCAAGTCAAAGGGAGGGGATTTATTCTGTCCAGTACAAACAGACCTCCAAATTTTTGTTGGGAAGTGCAACAATCTTAGAGAATTGCATTCTGTCATGAGCCATCCTTAGTGGGAAGGATGCTACATTGCAGGGGAACTTGAATCAGTCATTCCTATAGTTATTAAACTTTCTTTTATTTCTTAAATGCCTATAATGTGTCAGACCCAGCACTAAGCCAAGTGGCTATATAGGTATTATAGAATGTATACACACACATACCTAAGAACATACTATATAACCATATGTATGTGTGTGCTTATATATATATATATATATGATGTAAGCACTAATTTTCAGAGGTCTTATGACCATAAATAAGTAACTGCTAAGTGGCCAAATGTAGCATATATCAAAGGAGAGATAAAACTAGTATGCTACGAGAATTCAGAGGAGAAAAGAGGACATCAATTCCACATTGGACGTATCAGAGATGACTTCCTGGATTGTGAAGCCTGGGAAGGGTTTAGGCACTACACCTGAGAAAACACAGAGCATTGAAGGCAAAAGGGACATGTATCAGGAAAAATTGTGACCAAGCCAAATGTTGGCAGACTTGGCACACTTTAAATTAAGGACAGGGACTGGGTCTCACTTATCCTTGTCTTCCTGGCACCTTGCGTCAGCACATTTAAGCAATCATTATAGGTTTGTTGAATGAGAGTAGCTGTGGGTAGAATGAACAAAACTCAGGGTAATTTTCTGCAATAACATAAGGGTTATAGAGCTGACTTCTGGGCAGGTTAGAACAAGGATGGGGTATATATTTTTGGATACATACAACTGTACATAAAAGGTGGAGTTGTGTCTCCCATTCACACACTTCTCCTGCTGTGCTAAACTGTGTGCTCGCCAAGGTTCATAAATATTGTGCTAACAATTGACCATGGAAATATAGGTGACTGAACAACAAAGATAACTTCATTTCACTTTAAATATGGCCCAGAATTCATTTTTATATGGTGGATGGGAAACTGCCAAAAGGGTCTACCTGCTCCTGGAGTGCAAATAAAGCCTGTTTCTGAGCTGTAAATCAGCCTTGTGTGGAACCCAATTGTTGGGAAGAGGCTTCATTTATTTCTGGCTCTCCTTTGAATTTTAAAGGTCTTGGTGCTGAAAGATGCTGAGATTCTCTAGGGCTGACCCCATCAGCCTTCATCTGCGAGCGTGCAATGAACCCCTGAAACAATTTCCCATCTGGTGTGCTAAGGACGTATGGGCACTGGAGGTTGGGGTGAAGGGCAGCATCCCTCACAGGCACTCAGCATCCGACCAATGTTTCCATAAAACTATGCCGTGGAGGTAGTCTTATTCTTAGAGCTGGACACATTATTTTTGAAGAAAGATCAGGAATTTGAAAGAAGGCATGATAAAGGGGAATTGAAAGTTGAAAGGAATGGAGAAAAAGTCTTTCAGTGGCAACAAATAGAAGAAATCTGACTCAAACTAACCTAAAGCAGGAAAAACATATTTAGGTTCTCATACAACAATTAAGTCTGAGGTTGGGGCAAATGTCTCCAGTGACTTAAAGAATATTGTCATCTCCCTCTCTTGCTTTCTGCCTCTCCTCTTTCTTTCTGCCTTTCTCTTTCCCTGTGCTTAACTCTGATTCTCATTTTGCCTACCATAGTCACACATTCTTCATGTATCCAGGAAACCAGGGAGTGAGCATTTGCTGCTCCAGGCTTGTATTGGCTTCACTTTCTCTTCCTGAAGGAAGTAGAGAGTTTGCTTAGCTACTTGTGATCCAGGGGATGTGTCTGATTGGCCCAGGTTAGGGGACAGATTTATCATGGCCAGAGGGATGGGGGTACCCTGACTGGCCAGTCCCGGGTACATAGCCACACCCAGGTGTACAGATTACTGTGATTTGCAGCCAGACATGAACTACACCGAGCGGAGGAGGGGCTGTTTCAAAAAAGAATGTGTGGGGGTGGTGCGGTTTCAAAGCCCAAGACAAGGAGCCTGCCATTTTAGAAATAAGAAACTTCTTCTAAGCAGTTCACTACACTTAACAGTGAAGTGCGAAACAACCTCTCCAGTCTTCAGTAGCCTGGGGAGGGTAGCAGAACAGAAACAAAAAAAAAGGAAGTGAAGGATGGGGCAAAGTCACCATATTGCAGCATGTGGTAGAGTGGCCCTATTGACAACAAAGTGAAACTTGGACCTTTTGAACTGCTGTAGCCTCATTTCATTTCTAATGCCAAATTTGATAGCTATAACTTTTGCTACAGGTTTAGTCTTGTGTTCATTGCACTAATAATAAGAGTGATTCTTATCAACAATTATATTATTAATAAGCAAATATCAATACATTAATAGGCTGTACAACAACAGTAACGATAATAATGATATTTTCAGGTCAAAAATATACCCTAACTGAGAAGGGTTCAGTCGTAAGGTCTGTGTGTTCTCAGACTATACGGTGGTCCAGAGAAGGAGAAGGGAAATTAGGCCTGGTAGGATCAGGGTTGAGGAAAGTGACTAGACTCTTAGGGATGACATCCGTGTGTATTACTGAGCATCAGCTATATGCTAAATCTGTGCTGTTTGCTTTATACTACTCCCTCATTCACTCCTTCAGCAGCTCCCATCAGCAGGGCCTATTACATTATCTTCATACAGAAGAGAGGATTGGAATATGAAGATTTTTCTCATGCAAGGTCAAACAGTATCAAGGATAAAACCAGTTTTTGCTACAGCACCAAAACCAAACAAAAACCCGCAGCAGTGTCCTGCTATGTCCAGGCACTTCTTTCCAATATATTCAATATTATTCGAGTGGGAGAAAAAAAAATGCTTCAGGAATACAAAGCATTGCTGGTCTTGAAAGCTGTAAAATGTTAGTCAGATGGAGTGGAGGAAACACACACGTTGGGAATAGCATTGCAAAGCCCTGGGGTTCTTAAACATTGAATATTTCCATCATGAATACCTGATCTGATCCCATTATAGGTACTTGGGTAATGTACATTAAAAGAGTAAATGAATGATAAATGAATGAATAAATATTCATTCATTCAGCATTTTTTACGTATAAAGCTTCATTATTAATTCACATGATATAATATGTCTGCTTGAGTCCTTTCAGGGATTGGACAAATCAATATGTTTTTTCCTTTCATTTCCACAAGAATGAAAGTAAGGGGAGGATTTTTGCATTCCCTTCATTCCCCTCTCCACCCCTCCGCTAGTCCTTCCTAAGTGGTTTTTAAATCTTTGCCTTTGCATCAAAATCCTGGTGTCTGACAAAGAAAAACTTCCTGTGAATTATAAATTGGATATATATTTTTTAATATAGGACAATCAGAATGCAGCTTTAGGGTGGCCACTTAATTTGGAGGGCATTATTTTTAGCCCTGCAAAGGACCAGTGGCATGAAAACAATTAGAATCTTCTGTCAAGTTAATTAAATTTTACTAACTGTAGTAATCTCAGTGGTCTTCATACACCAGAGGTAAAACTAATTAAAACGCAAATTCTTCCTAGTCTAATAAGGAGTTCTAACTTGGGTAGCTGAAGAATGTTGTGCATACTGAGAGATATTCAAAACTCATTTATAATGAGATGAGGGCAAACCCTTAAATGGTTCAGTTCCGTTGAAGGTTCGCTTGAGAAAGCCAATAAGTATGTGAAATTGGAGGCAGCCACTTAAGGAAAGGAGAGCAGACTGGTAAGCCAAGCTGGGATCAGGAGAAAATGGATCTTGTTTCGATGAGGTAGTATGGAAAAGCCGATGGAAAAATGAGGTATCCAGGTTTTTTCTTAAAAGTGCTATTTTCTCCCCAGGTTCCTTCTCTTCATTAAATTCTCAAAGGGCAGGCTGAGCTCATGGCAATTGCTTTTCCTGCAGTCTTCTTTTCTTACAAAGCTACAAGGAGCAAGAATGTTTAGTTTACTGGGATTCAAATCAGTAGTTAATCCACACTGAGTTTCCTATGGGCACTGATAGCCACTGAAAGGCTAAAATATTTGCTCTTTGCTAGCAATTAGCAGAGTGATAAGGAGGCAATCCAAAATGGCTCAGTCTTAGGCCTTTCCTTAGAACCATCTAACACCAATTTCTACCTCCTGTCAAATGTGTATGAATATTTGTAGTTGGGGTATTTGAAATGACTGTTGCCTCACAACGGACAACCTTCCTATAAACCTGGACACACTTCAATTGACATGCTATCACTCTCCCATTGATTGCAAGTGGCACATACCTGCTGACATTTTCCTCATTCCTCTGTCTCATTTCACTCCCTGTGGTCTGGACCCTGACATCCCACTGACTTTGGCACGTGCTGCCAATCCCCCTCTAATCACCAACTCAAATGGCTTTTCTTCCCTGCTACTCCTTTCAACCAGATTGGATCATTTTTCACATTGACCACCCCATCCCTCCTGGCCCACTCTGCTTTCTTTCATTCTGTGAGGCTGTTACAAATGCAGCAGGACCTTGTGAGAACAGCAATATTAAAGTCTCTTTCTGAAAAGGGAGCCCATTGACCAGTTTTGCTCACTGTGTACACTGGGATTCTGCCTGAAAACAACAGGATGGGTGCTATTACATTTGGGTATCTCTAGTAAACATTTTTGATATCTGTATTATATAAATAATGGAACATTTTTGATATCTGTATTATATAAACAATGCCTATTCCTTGGATAACATCTAGGAAGAGCAGAGTAAAAAAAGGAAAAGAAAGACATGCACACAATCAAACCACGACTGTATTATGTCCTTCTACATTTTTTCCTTTGAAGGTCTTAATGCAATGCATGCTTCTATGATCATTTTTGTCATGTAATACTCAAGTCTGAGAATTTTCTCCTGCCATTAAAGTAATTTCCTTAAGCAATTCAATATAGTGGAAAGAACATGGACACTTTAATTTGGCACATCTGACTTTAAATCTCAGCTTCACCTCTTATTAGCTATGTGATGTTAGGCAAGACTTTACATGTTTTTTAGTATAGGCTTCCTGCTCATAAAATAGGGATGATAACAACTATATCATCAATTTGATATGAGGACGAAACTGGGTAATGCTTAAAACATGTCTAGCTCTGTTGGTGGTTGTTAGTATCATTATTATTAGTAAATGCAATATAATGATTTCATAATATTTTATTATATAGATGTTTCATAATTTACTTAAATTAATCCCTGCCATTAAACATTTAGTCTTCTTCATTAGTTTCCTATTACCAATATGACAAAATAAATAATTCATATTTTATTAACATTTTCTACACACACACATACACAAACACACGTTACTTTTTAGAAAGGTTGAACTATTTCCTACTCTCACCTGCTACACATTAGAGGACCAGTGTTCTCTTGACTCCCTCCCCACAGCATTTTTAGTGTCTTTAGCTGGAAGAAAAAGGACCGCTCCAGCACCACAGCAATTGGTAAAGCACTAATGGCTTCACCAGAAGCTTTTTATTCAAGGTGATGGGACTCAGAAGTCTTTACACCAACCAGGGCTTGGCTTATCAGCCTGTACCTTTCTAGGAAACTTTACTTTCACCTGAAGACCATTTTTTATGAGACTCTACAAGCAATTCTAATCAATTGCTCCCATTTCTTCAGTCACTGAATCCACGTGGGAGATATTCATTTGTATAAAACCATGCCTGAGATTACAAGCAGATAAATAGAGAGTGATAGATTCATTTGGGGTGTATTTAAGAGGGCATGGACTCTTGACTCTAGAAGCTACCTCCTTTCAAGTTGAAAGGAGGTAGCCTGAGAGGGAAAACACCTTGATAATACAAGGAGATTAAGCACTGTATATTCTGTACTCATCAGTTATTCTGTTCACTGAACATTACTAAGCTGCAATGACCCCAATACTACCCTAGTTTCTTAGAGATATAAAGTGAATTTTAAAAATGTCTCTTCTTCAAAGAACTCCATGTCTGATCGATGGGAATCCAAAGAAGTAGGCTCACCATTATTGACACTTTAAAGTAATAAGTGCTATGGTGAAAAGACATTGAAATACAAAAGAGAGGAAGGTATATAGGTGATGAAATAGGAATGTTACTTGTGCTGAGTCTTTTCCAAGTAACCTAGGAAACCCAGTTTTAGAAACAGTTTGGATGATGAGCTATGCTAGAGAAGGAATAACCCATAGTTTGGATGGCTAGATTGGAGGCCGTTTGGAGGGGATTATCCAGTATCTAATAGGATGAAGCGGAATAAATGGGGAAATCAGATAATAAGTTAAAGTTTGAATACCATTCTAAGGAATCTGAATTTTATCATCTATGCATTGAAAGATATATTAGTTTCCCAGCTGTTAAAACAAATACCATACAATGGATTGGCTTAACAACAGGAATTTATTGGTTTCGAAGGTAAAGGAATTCCAAAACTGAGGTTAGTGAGGTGATGCTTTCTTCCCAAAGACTGTGGTGCACTGAAGCTGGCTGCCAGTGATCCTTGGGGTTCAGTGGTTTTTCCATCACATGGTGATGTGCTCTCCTTTTGCTTCTGAATTCCATTGACTTCTGGCTTTTTGCTTCTTCTGTGTCTTTTTATCCAAAAAGGCTTCAGTAATAAGATTCAGGCCCATACTGGTTCATTTGGTCACACCTTAACTGAAAATGACCTCATTAAAAGGTCCTATATACAATGTGTTTAATCCATAGGAATGGATTAAGGTTAAGAGCATATTTTCGTGGGATACATTATCCAAGTTTTCATAGAGGATCATTGTAGGTTTTGATGGCACTTGCTTTGCCAATCATTGGCTTTAGTTTCCAGACTCAGTTTACTCATTTAAACCTAAGGAAGCATGGGGGATAGTGCTATATCACAGTAGAGTGGCTGAGTCATGGGACAACATAAAATAAATGATGTAAAGCTAAGTATACGGTAATAATTTCATCCAACAGTGTGAAAGAAAGGGAGATTCCTATGGGGATTCCATCATAGACTCTTATTAGTTGCAGGGCAATAAGCTAATTACTGTGTTTTATCTTCTTCCTTCATAGAATTCCAAACTGTATGAGTGAACTTGATAAATTAGTTTAGTGAACAAAGACAGCCACCAGCCCCTGGAAAAAAATCAACAGAAGAAAAATGGTAGAATGATCAAACTTTCCATGTTAAACTCTGCTTTCCCTTCCCAAACCCAAAGCTCCTTCTGTTTGGCTGGTGTGAAAAGGGATAGGGAAAAGTTGTGTGCAGAATCAGCAGCCCTATCATGGGATATAGCTTGCCCTCTTTTAAACTCAATTTCCCCCCATGTTTTTGGATGATTTGGGTTAATTCTAGTGGCCTAATATTTGGTTCATAAACCACATACAGCCTTTCTATTCCTGGAGGGTGTTGAGTGCAGTTGCTTTGAATCTGATTGATACAATGGTTCCTTTTACAATAAATATATTTCTTTACTTATCCTGCAATCAAATTCATATCTAATGTAAACTACCTATATACATAATTTTTAAAAATTAAGCAAATGCAGGATCAGAATTCAGAATATACGTTACCAGGGGAAAGGTGTAGGTAAGGAATGGGGAGTTATGGTTTAAAATGCACAAAGTTTCTTTTTGGGAAGATGGAAAAGTTTTGGTAATGGATGGTGGTGATGATAGCAAAACAGTGTGAAGGTAAATAACAACACTGACTTAGATATTTGAATACGGTGAAAAGGGGAAATTTTTGGTTGTATGCATGTTACCAGAATAACATTTAAAAAAAAATATTTGGAACTGCACAACACAAACAGTGAACCCTAAAGTAAGTCATGTAATTAATAAGTAGAATTATGAAAATGTGCTTTCATCATTGTAACAAATGCACCATACCCATACAAGGTGTTAGTAATAGGATATGGGAATATCCTATTACTATATATGGGAACCCTGTATTTCATGCATGGTTGTTCTGTAAACTCACCACTTCTCTAATTTGAAAACAAACAAACCAACCCATAATGAGATACCACTTCACACCTAATAAGATGACTATAATTAAAAAAACAAATACAGACTATAATTCAGAATACGACAACTGTTGGCAAGGATGCGGAGAAATAGGAGCAATTATTCATTGTTGGTGAAAATATAAAAAGGTACAGTTGCTGTGGAAAACAATTAGGTGGTTCCTCAGAGAGTGAAGGGGAAAAAAACAGTATGATGCCATGATGATAATTTATTTATCTACTTAGTTTGCCTGGGCAGGCACTGGGAAACGAACCTGGGTCTCTGGCATGGCAGGCGAGAACTGTGCCCCTGAGCCACCATTGCCCATCCTATGATGGTAATTTAAAAGAGAAGTTAAAGAAAGTAGCATATAATAAAATAATTATTTAAAGTATTTTCATAAATTAATTGTACATGACATTAAACAAAGATAGAATGTAGTGGTGCAATGTTTACACTCATACCTAATGTAATACCATCAATGGGACACTTACAAAGGCAGAACCAAAACAGATGTATTGTTCTAGCAGCATAAATATCAGTAGGGGTATTTTCCAAAAGGTAAATAATTCATCATAAAATTTTTAAAATCTATAGTCTTCCCTGTTTTACACAAAGCTGCATTCCTGGAAAATTCTGTGTGTTTTCAAGTAATGAAATAAATCCCATCGTGTCCATGTGTAAAATGGACTTGAATCTAGGCATATATGATTTTTTAAAGGTTTTTAATCTACCTGAATACCTAGTAAACTTCCAAAAGCCACGTGTAATGCACAGGATACGTTTTCATTGTTTGGGACTGCGCTTTCATTGCACCCCTGATTGCCACTCATTAAAATACCACTTTGCCCCCGCTCCCACCATCTGTTAAGGCACAAAAACTCCCTAGAGATTTTTTTGATATGCACCCTAATGGAGTGGTACTGTATCACTTGAGGGCCATTGGAATAGTGCTTTGCTCAACCCATTATGTAGGTTATCATTTCTGAGGCTATGTCATAAAGTCCATATGGTTAGACATTCTGAAGGATTTCTGACCCATGGGAAGTCAGTATGCTTATGGCCCACTATTCTACTACTACAATGATTCCTATTGCAACTATAGCTAGAATTACTACTGCTGTTACAACTCTGACTACCACCTCCATGCACCCCCAAGCAGGAGTAGGAGTATTTACTTACATTTATGTTATTTTAATGGTGCTAATTAATGCCCATAACAACAGTGTGAGAGTATTCAGATAAGCAAGCTGAGTCTCAGAGACATGAAAAGATTTGTGCATGGGACACTCAGCTACTAGTGAGTAGACCCAAATAGAACCTGAATCCAAAACCCATGTTCTCTACTGCTATACTTTATTTCCCTTCATTTTCAGTTGAATCATGCTTGAGATACAGCCAGTGTTTAGACTCCAAACCTGAAATCTCTTGGGTTATAATTAGGGAATCACATCTATGTGTATTCTGATAGTGAGGGGCTTATTAAGAGAATTTGGCCAACTCTTCAACAGGTAAACCTGAGGCAGCAACCATTTATTAGTCATTTATGATAGAATAGAGCTAGAATTATGTAATGGATAGCAACATACATTTCAGAATCAAGTTGGTTGGCTCAAATCTCTGCTTCAATACTTACATGCCAAGTATCTTAACACTTCTGGGTCTCATTTTCCTTGTCTATAAAATGGTGGTCCCTATTTCATAGGGCTATTGGGTGGACAAAGTGATTTAATTTATATAAAGAGCTTAGAACAGTGTTTGTCACAAAATGAGGGACCAATATGTTATATTGTATTAGATAGTAATTTACATATGCCATCTCACTAATTTTTACAATGATCTAGAGCATTTTATCCTCTCTGATGCTCAAATCAAAGCTCAAAGACATTTTGTAATTTTTACGAGTTCACACAGCCCGCAAATTGAAGATTTGTATAAGCCCTAAGTCCCTGTCCTTTTCAGAAGTTTTTATAGAGTAAGAAGAAATGACCTTATCCCTTTTATCCCCAAAACACAGCTATTCTTTATGCCAAATCATTTATCTATCTTTTTCATGGCAAGGTAGAACATAATACCCAGCTCTGAGATTGTACAATATATGGCTATTTTGAAATATGTCAAAACGTTCATAGGTTAGTTTATTCTTTTAAACCAGAACTAGATTCTTATAGCACACCACTTGCTATTCCCCACAAAAATATGTAGATAAAAAATGAAAAAATATCTATCATCTGGACTTTTCTTTAGCTATTTGATGCCAAATGCCTGTAGGTATGGAAACATCTGTATGCTCAAAAAGGAGAAAACATCTAGAAGAAAGCACTGCATTTTTTCAGTATCCATTCAGACACTACAGCTGCATGAGCTGCATAGGCAGAGCCATGGTGTTTAAAGAAGTAACACCTTTAGCCTTAATCTGAAGGCCATATTAAGAACAGAATTTGACTGTGTTACAGCAGGGGATGGGGCCTCATTGTAATTTGGTTGCATCTAAGATTTGTCTCCATTTCCTCCACCAGGAAGCATAGGAATGTATTCACCACCAGATTAAGACCAGCATCAATTTGCATCTCTGCTCGACTGCACTCTAAGTTCTGTGAATATTAATGGAAATTTCTATGTTAGATGGTTGGCTGCTTAAATTCATCTGCCGTTCTTGGGCTGGAGCCACTCGGGCAATTAATGGTGAACACGCGCCCATTCAAGTAAAAGTCAGGTGTAGGTTACAGGCATGCAGGCAGTGTATGTGGCTAAAGGTCTGACTTGTGAAATCCAGCACAGGAAAGATCATAAAGTACCACCTAGATGGATACTTTTGAGTATTTTTTTGGTGCATAGTGACCCAGGGACAGCTGATTTTTCACTCTAATTTGATGACCTTCAAGCCCCAGTTCTAACTACACCTGTCCATGGAGTTCTGCCTCTATGCTGCACATGCAGTCCAGGTGTCTCCACAAGTCCCACCATTGCATCTGCGATGGTGTGCTACCAAGAACACTCCCGTGGACTGGCCATAGTTAGGAAAATCTGCCTGGGAAGCCCAACTTCCCCAGGTAATCATTGTGCATCCATAGACTGATTTCTAACCCCTCTGAGCCTCTGCTTTGTGATGGTAAAGAAGTTGATAATAATGGCACTTATTCCATAGGGCTGTTTGTGGTTTACATTACTTAATGGAAGTGAAGGTCATAACAGTGCTTGGTGCAGCATAAATGTTCTCTAAGAGCTATCAGTTAAAATTTTTAGAGGGAATTGGACAAACTAAACCACTTCAGAGGGAAAAATAAAGATAAAAAATGATTTCAATACAATGACAAGATCAAAGCATTACATAAATCTATTTGCTAAACCCCAATACCAAAATTAGATTGCTTAGTACCGAAAGACTTTAGGAGATAAGAGAGAGCTACTTGCAGAAGATGGACACTAGGTCAGGTCTAGGTTAGAATCCAAGACCTGGTCATCCACCAGTCAATTGTCCTTGGCTGCTGAGCTTATCTGAGCCTGTGTTCCTATGTAATATGGAAATAATAGCACTTGTACACATTGTAAGATTTCATAAGTAACAACAAGGCAAAATGCCTATGCTTAATAATTGGTAACTAAAAAAGACCCTGAAGAAACCTTTTCAAACAGTTCTCTTGCTACTCCTTGAGATGCAGGGTTTGCTTTTCCCATGATTAATTCCCACAAAGTTCTTGCCCTTTTGTCCAGCTGTGCCTTTATATACAAGATCAGTTTCTGTAATGCCTTTCTCCTTACGTTGTGGCCAGCACAAAGTACTCACATTTAAAAATTCTAATTGGCCTTTGAGAGTAGAATATCTACAAAGAATGCCCTGCTCTGCAGCCAGATCTGGGTGATCAGAGCCCCAGGGATAGAACAGGTGGCTGCAAGGAAAAGAGCCATCGCAGGGCAAGAAGGTTTGCCCTGGGCTCAATAGGTTAAGGCCTGCTTTTTCCCTCACCTGCCAACCGCTGTGCTGTGCAGGACACAGACAGGCTCTACATCACCCAGCTGCAAAGAATATAAATGGAACAACCTTTAAATAGAAGGACATGTGGTGAGATGCATCAAGAACCTTAAAAATGTTCGTAAAATCTAATGTGCAATTCCATTTTTAAATATTATTACATCAACAGGCATGTGAATTGATAAATGGGGGTGAGATATTCATCAAATTATCATGGGTTCCCGACCTACATTCAAACCCCAACAATATAAGGTTCGTTATAAAATGTTATGTTCCATCTATAAAATGGCCTACATTACAAATGATAGTTTCAAAGAATGTTTATCACATGGGGTCATTGTCGTGATACAAAATTAAATAAGAAACACACAAAAAAGTGTTATATGCAATATGATCCAAATTATGTGAAAGTGCAGAAAATAGACAAATAAGCTAGCTCAGAAATTAATAGCTGCTCTCTCCACATTGTGGACTTTTTAGTATTTAATCGTTTCCTTAAAATTAACTTTTCGGCAGAAAAAAAGGTATATCAACAGGTCAACATTACTTTTGGGAATCTTTGGTTTTGGTTCTCTCATGACTTTTGGCTGACCTGTGGATTCTGGGCAGACTAGATTACTAGGAGTGCCCCAAAGTCCCCACATGTTGCTGTCTAATCTGGGTCTCAGGTGCCCTGGCCCTGCCACTAGTGTTTTATTTTTTGATGGGCCCCTGGGTGGTCACAGACACCCAGCCATTCTAGTAATGAAAGAAGCCAAGAATACGACCTCATTTGGTTTTGGGTGCACTAGGCCCACTCACTCCCGTGATTAAAGGCCACCATTTACAAAGTGCCTGCGCTGTGTCAGCTGGCGGACTCTGTGCTTACATGTCTTGTTTCATAAAATCCTGAGGCACAGAGACAGAGTCAGGATGAGGAAGCAAGGCATCTAGGGACGCAAAATTGAAGGAGCCTCTGAGGGTCAGGCTTGCACCACAGGCCCCACTCTAGGTCTGGTCCCAGGCGGAGAGGCTAGATGATTTGTTCAGAGTCCCGAAGCTAGCTGCCAGGGAGTTGGGTTTAGGATCAATTCCAACTGATTCTAAACTCGAAGCAGTTGTCATTATATCTTTCTGTAGATTAAGATAATAACAGTTTGTATAAAGTACACAGGGCACTTGTGCATGTTTATGTGTGCATGCACACCATAATAATGCAGAATTCTTCATATTTAAAAGCATAAGGAGATGTATATTTGAGCAAATGGCAAGCACTGTGCTCACCTGTGTGACCAACCCCCCCATTTGGAAGGGGGACCCTATCAGGCACACTTCAGGCTCCGACTGGAAATTGACAACTACCTGGTCAACCAAATAAGGCATTTTCCCTCTGCAATTCAAGGATTTGCAGTTCCGTCCCAGGTGCTCAAAGCTGAAGTAATTAGGTACTGCATGGCCCCCAGCTGAGCTGAGCTCTGGGTTCACACAACTCTCCCAGGCCACTGGGCAGCTGGTCCATTGTTCACAGGTGGACCGAACCTCAGTGTGGCAGGAACAACAACAACAAAACCCACTTTTTGTCAGTTTCATTTTTTTTTCAGTTGGTTTCATGTTGAGGTGAAAGTATCATCACTCTAACACCAACTCCTCATGCTGGAGAAAGGGGTATTACTGCCCCCGCCCTGCCTGGGTGTGCATTCTAACACCTGACAATGCACAGCGCCCAGTCTGCCAGTGCCACCTCACAGCCGATGGGAAGGGGACCATTTTGCCATACCCACAGACTAAGTGGGCTCTGGACCTTTTTGCACCAGTCCCCAAGTACAGACATGCCCAGAGTTTCTGGGCATGGAAATAGATAAATAAACCAGTCAAAACAAACCAGTTTTGTTATGTTTTCCAGAGGGCATTTTTCTTCCTCCACTCGTTCATGTATTTATGTGCCAGACACAGGGTAAAGCTTTATTTCATTTAATTGTTCCCATATCCAGTGAGGCCATTTTTGTTTATTACCCTCCTTTTACTGATGAGGAAACTGAGAATCATGGAGGTTATATGTTTGATAGAATTATGGATGTAATATGTTTGATTCAATATTCCAGTCTGTGCGCATTGAAATCATGATCCAAAATTGCATCAGTGTTCTTTTTTTCTTGCTACCTTACAAATACTTGTAAAAGTTAATTGAATTTAGTTGAAGTATGGTGCTGGGAGTACTTGTGATTAATATATGCTGGCCAGATGGGAGGTTAGTGACTATATTTATGTCTTATATCCATAAATTCAATGTATGTTGGACTGAGGGGGATGTCTGAATGGGATGATGACAGTTGACAAGGTCATTTTCTGGTATGGAAAATCATATCAGAAAGTGAGTATGGACCTCTTGCATTTAATTTTTCCTATGCCTCTGAAATGGATATTTGCTGGTCATCTGGCAGCTAGGGCTCTTTTTTATCTGAAAGTGCCATGCTGTCTTGACTTCACTCAGCACAAAAGGAAGAGGGGAGGTTAGTTCCCATGGAAATTTACTCACATCTCCCTAGAAATGGAAATTGCTAAGGCAGCCAAAGGAATCACCCCTTCTGACTCGCTTGGTGAATTCTGATAACCCACTTCCTTACCCTCAGTTTCATTGCCTATAAGTGAAGGGCTTGAACTCAAGCTTTTCTCAGATAATCTCCACTCCTGAAATTGCATGCAATCTTTTCTATTTTCCAGTGTTTAGGGGATGGTAATAAATGTTGTGATCTTAAACCCAGCCTTTTTTGTACCATGAGTCAAACCCTCATAAAATGGTTTGATTTGTTATCCATTATGGCTAAATTATAGGGTGGTGCAATTTTTACTTGAGAACCTGGTGGAGAGATTGTTGGCCACCATCAGAGGGTCCCAGTTTGGTAGCTCTTTCTTGGGATTGTCAGCCTCCCCCCTGTCACATTACCCTGTCTCTGCCCAAGCTCTTGAAACCCTTCAGCTTCTTCATGTTGATTTGAGATGAATAATGCATCCTAATGGATGCAAAGACCTGTTAAGATCAGATCCCCTCCTATGTTTTCAGCCTCAACATGCATTACTCATATCACAGAGCACCTTTTGCTCCATGAGCTGAGGACGCTCTGATTCATACATACTGTGTCTGTGTTCCCTGGATAGTATCTATTCATTCTTCATGTACCTACTAAATTGTTGGTTTTTTTTCACTTGGAAATCACTTCTATTTGTCATTGATCAGCTGTATCAATTTTTTTCCATAATCGGCTGTTTATGTACATACATTTTGGGTTTTGTTGCTTAATATCTATCTGTTCTTTTAAACAGTGACAATGGTTACTTGATATAGCATTTCCAGTGCCCATCCCTATCCTGGGTACAGAGAGGACACTTGCTTACTTGCTTAGTAAATAAATAAGTGATCCATAGAAATCTGGACCAGGAATACATCAAGTGATTGAGCTGCCAGTGTTTTTTGTAGGTAGTTGTGGTATGAAGAGAAGGGTACTAGGCTTGGGTCAGAAACAGAGTATTATAAGTCAGAGCCAACAGAATAAAAAAAGACAGTCAATGTAAATCTCTGAGCCTTTGTTTTATCCTCTAGAGAAGGATAATTATTATCGCTCCTGGGATTTTGTGAGATATAATGAAACAGTGAACCTAAGAAGCTTAAAAATAAGAAAACACTGTAGGTATCTCAGGCATTGCCACTGTTTTTCATTTCCTAAGGGTAACCGTGATGCTGATTGGCTTGTAAAAGTCATTCACATGGAACACCTGTTGGAGTAGGGATGTGATGATTCCATTAATATATTGTGTTTACCAGGATACTGAGCCCTCCCAAACCACAACAATCACATGATAATTATGTAGCCCTTTTCCGTAAGCTCTATAAATATTTTAAATTATTTTGGAATTGCTTTTATATATTTCTAGAGTGTTATGCAGTTCTGTCCCAGAGAAAAGAACAATTTTCATTATAAATGGATAATCTTCTGTCTACAGTACATTGCCATAAAAAACTTGGAAATTTATAAATGGCCTCCAAAGTAACATGAAGTTTTCTCTGCATTTTTAAAGAATAATGATATTTAATTATATTCCAAATCAAAGCAAAGCCTTTAATGGTGTTACTTTGTTAACTCGTGAGTTGCTGTGACTTTAAAGAATGAATGAATGAATGAGTTTATCACTTTATTCTCCCTTTTTTTTCATAGATAATTTAAATGTTGTTTAAGGACAAGAGTATCAGACCCTCTTGTTTAAGAAGCAAATATTATAACACATATGCATTCCATGCTCAAAAGCAATAGATTTAGTGAGAAAAAAGATATATAAAATAGAAGTAAGATAATTACATTAATCCAGTGGGTTATAGTTTCCTGCTTTTGAAGAGGGGCAAGACTGGTATATTAAATAGGACATTGTTTAGGAAACTGAATTTCTTTCTCTCATCTCCTGGGAGAAAGGCCAAATGTTCATGTTGTTCTTTATCCAAGTTTTTCCTCTTTTTTCCTTCACTGAAAATACAAATGCTTTAGGTTCCTAAATGGGGAGTAAATCCTGAGCCTTTGCCTTTCTAGGTCTACATCAAGGACACATTACATAATGCTACCCAAATTTTGTTCCCTAACCTAAAAAAAATGGAATAGAACTAAGATTTTTCTCTTGGGGTTTTGAGATGGTTAAAAATGATTAAACATACTAAGCACCTGGTACAGTATTCGTGAAACAGTAGGAACTGCATAAATGTTGGTTTCTTTCACCTAAATATTGCATCTGTCTCTAAAAGTATTTTCACTGTCTTGGCTCCACTTAAAATCATGGTTTTTGCATACTGCCATTCCCTAAACTATTTTATTGCGGGCAAGAAAATATTTAATTAAACATTAAAGTAGATCAAGATGGCAGAAAGAGGTACTTCTGCCCCCCCACCAGAAGGTTGACAGTACCAGCAAGAATTGGCAGGAACATCTTTCTATAAGCTCCAGAAAAGAGTTAAAGGACTTCAGTAAGAGGGCACACGTCAAATTAAGACAAAGATCGTGTAAAATCAGCAGAATATTGTGGCACCCACCCTCCCCCAGCTTGGCGCACAGCCAGCCCAGGCTCTCAGCGCAGATCCCTGGTTCCAGTTCCAGAGAGAGCAGAGTACCTCTCGTGCACATACTGGGAGCACGTACTTGATATCAAAATACCAAGATTTCAACCACAAAAATGCAAACTGTGCAAATAAACAGAAAGTGATGGCTCAGGCATAGGAGGAAGATTAAAGCATTAGAAACCATCAATGAGGAGAATCAGAATTGGGATCTTCCAGATAAAGACTTTAAAAAATGATTCTCAATAGACTGAAAGACCTTATGGTGAGCATGGGAAAAAAAAAAAACCTAAAGGAAATCAGGAAAATGATGAATCAGAGTATCAAAAGAGAGATGGAAATTGTGAAAAGGAACAAAACAGAGTTAAAGAGCACAGTCACAGGAATGAGAAATTCCCTCAAAGCGTTCAACAGCAAATTGGAGTTGGCAGAAGAACGAATTAGTGAACATAAAGAAAAATAGTTATCGTCCAGGCTGAGGAGCAGAAAGAGGAGAGAATGAAGGAAAGTGAACAGAGCTTGAGGAACCTGTGGGCTACCATCAAGGATACCTATATTTATATACACCTATAAACATACATATAACATACACATTATGGTAGATCCTAAAGGAGAAGAAAGGAAGAGAGGGGGAGAGAGATTATTCAAAGAAATAAAGGCTGAAAATTCCCCAAATAAAATTAAGGACATGAATATACACATCCAAGACGATCAATGAACTCCAACCAGAATTAACCCAAATAGACTCATACTGCATCATATTATAATAGAAGTGTCGAATACCAAAAATAAAGAAACAATTCTGAAAGCCCAAGAGAGAATCAATGTGTAACATACAAGGGAGTTGCGATGTGATTAAATGCCAATTTCTTATTAGAAACCACAGAGTCAAGGGAAATAGGAAGACATATTTTAAAAACCATAAAAGCCCCAAAATTGCCAATCAAGAATTCTGAATTCAGCAAAACTATCTTTCAAAATGAGGGAGGAATTAAGACATTCCCAGACAAACAAAAGCTGAGGGACTTTGTCACCACTGGGCTCGCCCTCTCTAACAAGAGATGCTAAAGGGAGTTCTGTAGGTGAGAAGGAAAGGGCACTAGACAATTGAGTGAAGCCACATAAAGAAATAAAAATCTTTGGTAAGGATAATGGCAAGGGTAAATAGAAATACCAGGACCATGGTATTTTTCATCTACAATGCCACTTTTGACTTCCTACAGGATTCGCAAGACCAAGTGCTTAAAATGCAATGGTAATAAATGATTTTGGACTCATAATTTATAGACACATAATTGTGACAAGAACTACATAAAAGTGGGGGGATAGAGGAGTATAACAAATACAGTTTGTGTGTGCTATTGAAGTTGTTAATTTAGTATTAAAGCAGATGCGATTGTTATTAACTTTAAGCATTGTGGTGACCACAAGAAAAATATCAGAGAATATTTGAACTCACAGAGGAAGAAAGTAGAGTTACAGGGTTGGGAGGCAGCATCAATGGCAAATTAATATGAAGCGAGTATATGGTTTCTGTTTTGATTGAAGGGAAAGGGGTAGTAATGGGAGGTGGTGAGGATATTGCAACATTGTGAAAGTAATTATTGTCATTGAATGGTATGCTTGGAAGATAGTTGGGATGGGGACATCTATGCTGATTATGTTTCTACAATAAAGAAAAAAAAAAGAAACCAAAACCAAAGAGATAATAACGATTATACATGATATGTGATATTGGCTGGATCCAAGAATGGAAGAGAAAGGCTCAAAAGTACATTATTAGGACATAAGAATAAATGAGAATATAGACTGTAAGCTTTATATTAATGTAAATTTCTTGAACACATAGCTTAAGGTTCATGTAAGGTAATAAGTGAATCTCCTTATTTGTGGGAAATGTATGGGAAGTATTATGTTTTCACGGAATATATATGTGCAATCTGTTCTCAAATATTCATGAAATACATAAATAGATAACAGATAGATGATAGAAAAATGATATGACAAAGGTGGCAAAATATTAAACTAATGGATCTGAGTATCAGGTGGGGGTACATTGGAGCTCTCTGTATGGAGTTTGTATCATTCTTGAAATTGTCCTGTAAGTTTAAATAATTTCAAAATAAAAGATTTTTAAAAAATTAAAGTCAGAAAAGTTTCTCCTGGAACTCAAAGTACTCTTGCCCTCCTCAGCATAAATGTTGGCTTTTAGTCAAGAGTATTGATGAAAAGAATTTGTTCTTACAGCTAGAACAACCCAGCCATGGTAATTATTCAAGGGATGAGCTGTAGCTTTTTATTCATAATTAGATAATTCGGTTGTAAAATTCCAACTTTGAAATGCACAATTCTGAACATAAACAGAGAAAAAACAGGAACGTCTGAGGACTTATGGACATTTCCATTTTCTTGGAAGATGTTATCTGGTTAAATTTGGAGAAGTCCACTGATTTCTAAAATTGCTGCTCTAACCCCCAAAATCTTAAAAATGCAGGGGCCAATTAAGGCTCCATCATTTCTAGACATCTCATGGATATTGCTCATCTGTGTCTCTATGACTCTCATTCTCTAGGTTTCCGTAGCAGATCACCTTCTCCCACCTCTTGGATGTGCATATTCTGCCTTTCGATGAGCTATTACTATCGTCAGGTTACAATCAAGTTCTTACTGTCCATAGGTCTAAATCCCTTATGTCCATCAGAGACCTGTGCTAAGTTACTGCTCAGAAAGTCAGCTCATTTACTGCCTTTACTCATCCAAAGAGCATCTTTTTGTACTTCCCAAAAGCTAGTAACAAAGAGCACAAGTTTATGCATTCTTATTTATCTGGCCTCAATGACCAGGCTCTTTTCATGCCTCACACCATGTCTTCTGGGCTCAGAAACCAAAGGAGCAAGCAATCCTTCTTTTCTTGCTTTCAGTGCATTGTAGGGACTGTGTAAGAACCAGCAGGTCCAGAAGTGCCAGATGGTCGGTCCTGAGGTCTGTCTGTTGACCCATTAGCACACTCAGATATGGGCTTCTTTTTTAATCTAACACATCTGCCTAGGTAACATTATTATTAATTCTCCAAATACTAAAAATAGATCTTCAGCTTCTGAATGATATTTTCAGTAGAGATTTTTCTCAGGTCTTTATCCTTTAACAGCAGCGGGACAAAGTGTGTTGGGGTAGTTACATCTAGTGAGAGAGTTTCAGAAAATACTCAATTCTGAACACTTCTTCATGGCTTGGTGGAGCTTTTCTCCTTAAAAAATTTACAGAAACATTTTGCTTGTTTGTTTCAGATTTCAACAAGACATATATGTTTATGTAAAAGTGTTTGTTTCATTTTTACCAGGAGAGACATGGTAGCACTTGGTTGCAACTAGATTTCACATTATGTGGGAATTCGTGTCTGTCAGTAACGGCTGTCGAAAACCCTGAGAGGATTCTGAGGCTAAGTCTTGGTTCTGTGACACAGAGTGCTACACATAATCAGAGCAGAGTGAAACAGAGGTGGATATGGGGAGTTTTACAAATGACCTGCCTGTACTAGCAAAATGTAGTCCCACTGAATCATGGGAATTTAAAACAAGAAGGCTTTAAAAAGTATTTTATATAATTCCTTCATTTTTCATATCAGAAACCCAAATCTCAAATTGTTGAGTCACTTTCTTCAGGAAGTACTGAAAGTTCGAAGTACAAACAAAATTAGCACCCACATTTCCCCACTTTCTATTGCCTTGACCCTTTTGTCTTGTAGGGTTAGCACGCTGGTTTTTAGTCCTATTCTAATTCTGAGCACATAATTATAAATTGTCCTATGATGAGCAATTTTGCCACACAAGCTTTTTTTTTGCATGAAATGAGTTGGCTTTCCCCATAATAATAATGCTAATTATAACATCTACCTCATAGAATAGTTCCAAGGATTAGATTTATTAATTCATGTGAGTACTACAACAGTTCTGCCATACAACAGTTCTGCCACATAGGTTTTGGCTGTAAATATCATTTCTCTGACTCCAAATTAAGTTCTGGCATTTTTACCACAAATGTAGTATCTATAAGTAACTTCCACCTCCCCAAATCTGAATTGGTAGTTCTAGCTGAGTCGATACTCAAATATTTCTTGTACAATAATGCTGTATCATCTTTACTTTTTCAGAAAGCCTATGGACAAGTTCCTTTAAAGGAAATAATTTTTTTCACCATTTTTCAGTATCAGAAATGAGGGCAAGCTGGGTTGCCATGCACACTCTGGTTTCTGTGGGCTTCTATATTTATTTATTTATTTATTTATTTTATTTATTGATTTATTTATAACATGGGCAGGCACCAGGAATCGAACCCGGGTCCTCTGGCATGGCAGACAAGCATTCTTGCCTGCTGAGCCACTGTGGCCCGCCCGCTTCTATTTATTTTGACATGAATATGATGCCTCATGGATTGCACTACATTTAAGAATTCCTGGTAAGAGATAAGAAACATGATGCAGGAGTGACTTGAAGTTCTACTTTGATATGACTGGCACTGAACAGATGTTTTCTTCTGTTTTCTCTTTTGCATTCTCAAATCCCAAAGAATTCAATAATTCTAATAGTATTTACCTCCTTGATAAATTTCAAATACCCCCTCTTTTCTCCATGTACTCTAGTCTGGGATTTTGAAAATAAAATGTATCTTTATTGGTCCCCCTATATCCTTTTCCTGCCTTCTATTCCATCCTACATAATTTCACGAAAGTAATATTTCTAAGACACACAATTGATCACATTATTGCTTAGAATTCCCTATTGTTTCTCAATTGCTGACATTACAAGATGATGTGCAGAGCCCTACTCACTGGCTGCTGTCCATCATTCTTGTCTCAGATATCTCCATATACATCTTGTGCAATAAGATTTGGAGAACGATTTAGGGCTCTTCAAACACTCTAAACACTGCAGACACGCTGAGCGTAGGGATTGGAAGACTGAATCCTGTTTCAAGTCTTCTGCATACTAGTATCTCAGAAAGTTAAATACCAGCAAAATAAGCAGAATGATCAATGAAAGTTTGCTACTCTAGAGTTTGCAATAATGTAATAGTGCCCCCCACAGCCATATTCAATGAAAAGAAAACAAGAATAGGTGGTAGTGAACAATATTGGAGAAGATGTAAAAATCACTCCGTGTTTCCTTGTTTTTCTGCTCATTTATAAATCCTCGTGCTTGCTGTTTTTCAGAATGTCAGTTATCTTGCTGTGCAGGTTAGCACAAATGCAGTGACATGTTAGATATCTAACACAGCGCATCAGAATTTTTTCCTACCAGGTGCTTAAGTCTAAAATGGAATATTAATTAATTAGAATGGATGTTTGTTAGTGTGCCAGAAAATAATGTGGCTTCTTGCTTGCCATACGAATGTATGCTTTTACAAAATTAACACACACACACACATACACACTAAGCAATCACACCAAAAATGTCATGATCTGCTTTATATTTAACTTCATAAATAGCCTGCCTTCTTACCAAATTGATTCTGGCGCTGGTTTTCTCTCTGTGTAATCCACATCACTTGGACACTCTTGTTCTATGAAAATGCTTGGTGAGCTGATTTGTTCGCTGATTATTCATAGAACGCTAGAGAAATGGGAACAAAATGGTGATGGATGCCACTGTCTGATCCTTGGAGTCCTTGCATATGCATATGTGCAATTAATTGAGAAATTTTAAAGTGCACATACCTGAGATATATGGTTCTGGTTAGAAAAGTATCCTTCACAACTGTTTTAATGGTTTACCATTCTAATATCTTAATCCTCCTCACATGACCCCACAAGGCATTACTTGTCATTTTTCTCCAGAGGGTACAAGTGCATTTTTATGGCAAAAACAATTACAGGAAGTAAACTAATATAGTCATTATTAAACATTTATTAAGGTCCCACAGTGTGGAAGCCACCCATGCATTTTAAAAATAACTTTCTCACCATAACACTTGCACTATAACCAAAATTACTTTGCATTTAATTTTTTAATGTATATAAGATATTATAATTGTTAAGTTTCTGCAATTCCCACTTGGCCTGAGCAGAGGGAAATGACCAAATTGGTACTCTATTAGTCTTTAAGATTAGTAGAGTAGGGATTATGTTGACAAACAAATAACAATATAAAGTGTAAACTGAGTTCCTCTTCCTTGTGATAAAAGAATGTAATCTGGGGTTCCTCAAAGCCAAAGATATCCTGGGATTTTTAGTAGGAGGTGATATGAATTGGTTAGTATAGGAAAGGTGAACAGTTGCTACTCCAAAGTCACTGATGAGTCTCAGGTGTAGAAATTCTTGACCAAGCACAGGGAGCACACTGTAGCTACAGCTAGTATGGACTTTCAGGGAAGGTCTGTCGTTTGTGTTTATCCTGTTCCCTTGAGAACTATGCTGCCTACCTTCAATCCGGAGGGACTACCATGCATATTCCATCTTGTAAACACATTGTCTTGCATCATTTACCTGTCCACAGAGATGGGTGCAAGTGGTGAACATCTAACTCAAAGAAGGTTCTTTCATGAAATTAGGAACCTATATGAGGATCCAAAGAGTTTTCTTCTTTGGGAGTCATAAAGTTTGAAGATATAGTTTTGTTTCTGTCAATGAGGATCTTTCCAGCTATAGGAAGAGAACATACTTGAGGCAGGAGAGAACACAAGTGAAAAGTAAATAGGAATGAAAGTATACAGAGTGAATTAAGGAGGAAGGGAGAGAAAGAGAGGGAGGGAGGGTAGGACAGCAGAGAGAGGGAGAGAGGGAGGGAGAGAAAGAGAGAGAGAATGGTGATGTTGATGATGGCATAGTTTTATATCCTGGCCCTGGCCCTGAATTCATATGCAACTATGGACTTCTCAATTATGGGAGCCAATAAATCACTTTTCCTGTTTATGTTTGACTTGTATTTCCATTGCTTCCAACAAAGAATCTCAACTAAATAGTTCAATGATTTCAAACTGAAAAAGTGCTATTTAATATTATTATAAGTAATAGAAATAATAATAAACTAAGTGCCAGGTACTGGACAACTAGGTTTACTTCATTTAATTATTTAAATTCTTTCATTAACTCATGTATTGGTACTATTACTGCCATCACTATTCTATAGAATGGTGAAGTGACTTGCCCAGAAGCATTCAGATATTAAGGGATGGATTGTCAAAACTTGAATGCTTATAGGGGCGCAAAACCCAAGCGCTGGGCTCTGTTCCTTGAAGTCACTGACTTAAGTCTGTAACTCCCCGGTTAAAAACATCTGGCTTTTGAAATCCCAGAACTTAAAACTCTACAGGGGGTGGACAGCAAGCAATATCAAGGTAAAAGTAATACCTAAAAATAGTTGCAATATGTACTATATATATATATATATATTTGCTGCTGTATTTTAAAATTCCTATGCTCACGGAAACTTTTAAGATTTTTCTTCTTAACTTCAACTAAATATACCCAAGTATCTCTTATTTTATCACAGGTAATACACCTGCCAACAAGCATTTTAGATCATGGATTCTCCATTCAAACATTTAATTCATTTCTAGTTTTATGTGCCAGCTGAGGGAATTCTGATGTCCACATTTCCTTTGCTTTAGCTTCCTTCCTTCCTTCCTTTATTTCTTTTTTGAGAATTTCAAAGCAGAAATCTGCCAATTTCCTATTTTTCTCCCTTTCATATTTCCAAATTCCAGTTTTCATATGCTGGAATATTATTCAAGTAGCAGCCATGGTGTTTCTTAGTGTGTGAGAGTGTGTGTGTAGTTTTACTTGGCTTCTTGCACACATCATCTGTGCCATTATTCAGGACTCTGTTTCTTTAGCCTAGGTATTGAAAATGGATACACACGGAGCAGACTTGTACCCAAGCCCAGGAGTTCTACAGATCTAACAGTAATGCATATTTATTGTTGTAAGTCACTGAGATTTAGGGCTTAATTTTTCCATGGCATTATTTCAGCAAAAGCTGATCAATACAAGCCTGAAATAAAACACAATTGGATTAATTCATAACTTCATTTAAAACATATTTTTATGTGCCTACTCTCCTCCAGACAGTGTTCTAGCCATAAGAATTAGACCAGTGTACAAATCAATGTGTTTGTCCTCCTGGAGTTTACATTTATTGGGAAAAATAAGCTATATATAATATTATGTTACAGGATTGTTAGTTTCTATCAGATTGACAAGGAAAGCATTTCTAACAAGGTGATATAGAAGCAGAGACCTGAAGATTGTAAGGAAGCTAGTTATGCTGATAAATAAGGAAGCATTTTTTAGGCAGAGGGAACAGATATCAGTCTAGTGGGAAACCCTAAATAGACTGAGAGGCGAGGGTGTTGTGGGAGAAGGAAGCACTAAGTGCTTAGAGGAGGCAGTTTTTACCTAACTTCATGATTGGAATTGAATTCTGAGTTTCCCTCCTTTTATTAGTTCTTCAGATGGAAGTGTTGGGCTGTAGTACATATAAGGAAAACTTTTCAAAATTAAATGTTTATAATTATGAAGATGGTTACAGGCTATTTATCTTCAACAAATACTTTTGTTATCATCATTAGATATCTGATTTAAAATATCATTGATGTAGAGAGATGTAGTTGTTAGGTTAGTGGTTGGGTGATTTGCTGGCCTGTGGGGTGAGTGAATGGAAGCGCAAATTGATTAAATATTATTGGGTCAGTGTACCATGGTTATAATTAACATGGGAATAAAAAAATGACCCCCTTAAAATAATGTTTTTTAAGGTTTATTCCTGTCATGTTCTATGATTTACATTTTCATATTTATCACTTCTTTGAAATGTGTGAGATATACTTGCTTAAATTATTATTATTTTTTTACACAAGTCATAGGTTTCAGAAAAAAAGACTGCAGAAAAATACAGCGTTCCCATATCCCAACTTCACACATGCAGTTTTCCTTATTGTTAACACTTTGCATTAGTTTGGTAACTTGTTACCATTGCTGAATTATAAAATTATAATTATACTGTTCAGTATAGTCTATAATTTTGCATTCAGGGTCACTGTGTTAAACACCCTTATTTTTTTAATTTTAATTTTGGTAACATATATGTAACCTAAAAATGTCCCCTTCTAGTCATGTTAAAATATGTAATTTCCTGGTGTTGATTATAATCACAATGTTATGTTCCTATCATCACCATCTAGTACCAAACCTATTTCATTACCCCAAATAGAAACTCTGTACCATGTAAGCATTACCTTCCCTTTTTCTAACTGTACCATGGCCCTAACCTGCATACTAGTTTCTGACTGTATACATTTTCTTATTCTGCTTATGTTATATTGGTGAGATCATACAACATTTATCCTTTTGCACCTGGATTATTTCACTCACCATGATGGCTTAAAGTTTCATCTATATTGTTCCATGTATCAGAACTTCATTCCTTTTTGTCACTGAATAATCTTACATTGTATTATACTATATTTTGTTTATGCATTCATTGTTTGATGGACAATTGAGTTGCCTCAACTTTGGGGGGATTATGAATAATGGTGCTGTGAAACTTGGTGTGAAAATATCTGTCATATCCCTACTTTTGATTCTTCTGGGTATAAATCTAGATGCGGGATTGCCAGATCATATGATAATTCTATGCTTAATTTTTTAAGGAACCACCAAACTGTTTGCCACAGAAAAAATAGAGGTTGCACCATTTTACTTTCCCACCAACAATGAATGAGTCTTCCTACTTCTCCACATTCTCTTCAACACTTGTAGTTTTCTGGATTTTTAATAAATAGTATGTGGTCAATTGATTTTTAACAAAGATGCCAAGTTCACCCAATGGGGAAAGAATAGTCCCTTCAACAAATGAAACTGGAAATAGTGGATATCCCTATCTAAAGTGAACCCTTACCTCACACCAAATATAAAAATTACTAAAATTGGATCAAATACCTCAATATAAAACCCAAAGTATAAAAATCCTAGAAGAAAACATAGGGACGCCTCTTCAGGACATTGTGTTAATCATTGATTTCTTAGACTTTATACAAATACCTGAGAAAAAATTGATAAATAGGTCTTCATCAACATTAAAAACTTTTGTGCATCAAAGGACTTCAGCACAAAAGTAAAAAGACAACCCACAAAATGGGAGAAAATATTTGGAAACTACATAATCAATAAGGGCTTAGTATCCAGAGCATATAAAGAAATCCTACAATTTCACAACAGAAAAACAACCCCATTATAAAACAACCCCATTATAAAATGGGCAAAAGACATGAATAGACATTTCTTAAAAGTTCTCCCTCCCCAGCCTCACCAATTACCTATAGAAAAGCAAGTATGAAGTAGCCTAAGAACAAGAAACCCATGTGAAATAAATAGACAGAAGAGCAATAGAGGATGTGGGCTTTTATGGAGAAAAAATAGAGAAAAAAATTATAATGAGGAGTGAAAAGGAGACAAAAAGAGCATAAACTATCACACATGAAAATGTTGCCATTGGGATTAGTAAAGGAAATGTTATACTTCGTAGCACAAGCATTAGTGGTCTGTTCTTAGTGAAAAGCCATATTCACACACCTGTTATGTCAATGACCTCAGCGCTCTTGAGCATCTTATGCTGCCATCTGCAAGTCTTGAATTCTTATTTTATACTCAAGTATCTGGAGGCTCAGTGACACCCAGAGTCTAATCTAAGGTCAAGCCTCGGGATACTTGAGTATAAAATAAGAATTCAAGACTTGTAGATGGCAGCATAAGATGCTCAAGGGTGCTGAACCCCCACAGAATACTTGAACAACTAGAAAAACCTGACAGAGCCATTTTCCTCAAAACTCTGGAAAACAGTTTAAGAGTTGAATAAACTGGATGAGTGCTGCATCAAGAAATTTCAGCTTATAAATGGTAAGAGAAACTCATGACAACTTTTCTGGTCCTGCCTCCACCCTTTCCCTGGCATAAGGACGGGCAGCTTGTACTCCTGGTTGCAAATCTGGCTCTGTTGCTGAGGGAGAAGAATAACTCCTATGCACATACTGGAGTGCCTATATGTCAGTTCCAATGGATTCAGTAGCAGTGTGAAAGACTGAACCTGGAAACTGGTGTCTGGCTCATCCTCCAAGAAATTGCCCTGCAGATGAAGCAGCTTGCAAATAGCTAAGCCGTGTAAGAAACAATTAAGCCTCAGTGCCCTGGGGCAAAGGATTATCAGCTTTATGGCCTATAATATAGCACCCAAGAGAGGGGATATCTATTTCATAGGGAATAGAGTGAACATTTGGATTACTGTAAATGGGGGAATCCCTAAAGACACAGCAAGGATAAGATGAGGCTCAGAAAAGAATGGAGAGGACCCTGCAATTCACTTTGGCCTCAGGCTGATCTTCTTGATAGTAGGACTAAACTCTGAAGAAGAGTATTAGCCAATGCAGAGCCAATTTGCAAGAACTTTAAAAAAAGTTTTTGCTTTCATTTGCTTGTTTTTGTTAGTTCCTGGCACTCAAGGAAATATCAGTCATATCATTAGCTGGATATAAACTTAAGGAACTGTCAACTCAGGGACTAAATTTCAGAGTTAATGCATTTATATATTCAAATATAAAGTGTGCAACACAAGACTGTAAGACAAACTAAAATATAGGAAATGATGGCCCATTGGAAGGAGCAAGATAAAAATTCAGAAATCATCAAATAAGAAGTTGAGATTTTGTGCATACCAGATAAAGACTTAAAAAGGGATACTCAATATACTCAAGAGAATAAAGGAAAACATGAAAAAAGAACTAAAAGATAGGAAAATTATGAATGCACAATAATAGAATTTCAAGAAAGAGACAGAAATTTTTTAAAAGGAACCAAATACATTTACTGGAGTTGAAGACCACAATAACTGAAATGAAAAATTACCTAGAGAGTTTCAACAGCATTTTGGAGCTGGCAGAAGAAAGAAACAGTGAACTTTAAGTCAAGACAATTGAAATGATTTAGGCTGAGGAGCAGCAAGAAAAAATAATGAGAAGAAGTAAACAGAGCCTAAGAGAGCTGTGGGTCACCATCAGGTATACCAATATACACATTATGGAGTCCCAGAAGGAAAAGAAAGGAACAACAGGACTATTCAAAGAAATAATGGCAGAAAATATCTCAAATTTAATGAAAGACATGAAAATGTTTATTCATGAAGCCCAACAAAACACAAACAGGATAAACTTGAAGAGAACCGTGCCTAAACATATAGTAATGAAATTGTCAGATGCCAAGGACAAGGACAGAGATCTGAGATCTGGAAGAGAAAAGCAACATACTATGTAAAAGGGCATTCCAATAAGATTTGTTTCCAATTTCTCATCAGAAACAATGGGAGCAAGAAGGCCATGGGTTGAAATATTTAGAGTGCTGAGAGAGAACAATGGTCAAATGAAAATTTTATCTGTTAAGGCTGCCTTTCAAAAATGAGGGAGAGATCAAGGAATTCCCAGATAAACAAAAGCTGAGGAAGTCTATCCTAACTAGACCTGCCCTACCAGCAATACCAAAGGGAGTTATTTAGGTTGAAAGGAAATGATGCTGGGTGGACTGATGAAGCTTAAAGAAATAAAGATCTGATAAAAATAGCCATATGGGTAATTATAAATGTTGGTACTATTGTATTGCATAGTTTGATATGTGTATTAGACAGGGTTCTCTAGGTAAACAGAGCCAACAGGAGATATCTATAAATATGAGATTTTATAATAGTGTTTCAAACATCTGTGGGGATGTACGATTCCAAATTCCATAGGGCAAGCCTCAAGCTGACAGCTCTCATAAAAGTCTTCAATGAATCCTCCAGGAGAGGTTGACTTGCTGAAGTCAAAAGTGAGATTCTCTCTTCCGACTTATTTAAAGCTTTCAGTTGATTAAATTAAATGTCAGAAACTGTGGAAGACACTCCCCGTGGTCAACCAAATACATAATCAGACATAGATGCAATTGATGGTGATGGTTAATAAGCCAGCCTTCTGGTTTATTAACCAGCCACAAATTGTCCTCACAGCAACAGGTAGGGCAGTGCTTGGTTGACCAGACATCTGGGCACTATCATCTGGCCAGTTGACACATGAACTCAACCATAGCAGTTTGTAACCACACTTTTACTTCTTACATGTTCTTGAATGCAAATGCATAAAAAGTAATATTAAATCTATGATTTTGACAAGCAATGTATAATGATAAAATTTGCAAAAAGTGCAATATAAAGGTAGGGGGATATAGGAACAGTGCTAGTGTATGTTATTCAACTTAATCTGGTATCAAATCAAGTGTTATTATAGATTTAGGATGTTAAGTTTCAATGCCATGGTAAACACAAAGAAAAAGTCTGAAAAATATATTCAGAAGAATAAGAAAGGGGCTTAAAGTGGTACTTTCTAAAAAATCAAATAGATGTGAAAATACACATAAACAGAAGAATTGAGGGACAAAAAGAATATGAAGACCAAATAGAAAAATGGCAGAATTAAGGCTTGCATTATAAATTTTTACTTAAAATATAATTATATTAAAAACTCCAAGAATAGGTCAGAGATGGGTGGAATGGATAAAAATGCAGAAGCCAATTATATGCTATTTATGAGAGACTCACCTTAAATTTGAAGACATGAGTAGGTTGAAAGTGAAAGGATAGAAAACAATATACTATGTAAATAGTAACAAAAAGAGAGCTGGGATTTCTATACTAAGATAAGATAAAATAGACTTTAACTCAAAAAGAGTTTAAGGGACCAAGAATGTCACTATATACTAACAAAGTGAACAATTCAACATGAAAATGTAACAATTATAAATATATATGCACCTAACGACTGAGCCCCCCAAAAATATATGAAACGAATATTGACATATTATAAGAGAGAAACAGATAGTTCTACCTTATTAGTGGGAGACATCAACATATTACCTCCAATAATGTATAAAACATTTAGACAGAAGATCAATAAGGAAGTAGAAAGCTTGAATGATGTGACAACCCAATTAGACTGAAGTATACATATAGAATACTTCACCCAACAGCAGCAAAATACACATTCTTCTCTAGTGTGCATGGTTCATTCTCCAGGATAGAATAGATGGTCACAAAATAAGTCTCGATATATTTAGAAATTGAAATTATGGGAAGCATCTTCTCTGACCATGCTGTAATGAAGGTAGAAATAAATAACAGAGCAAATGAAAATTCACAATATATGGACCTTTAATAGCATACTGCTGAACAACCAATGAGTCAAAGAAAAAATCATAAGGGAAATAAGAAAAGATCATGAGAAAAATGAAATGAAAGCGTAACAAAACTTTTGAGATGCACCAAAGACAGTGCTGGGAGGGCAATTTATAGCTTTCAATGTTTACATTAAAAAAGAAGAAAGATCTAAAATCAGAGACCTAGCCTTACAACTGGGAGAATCTATAAAAAGAGGAGCAAATTAAACTGAAAGTGAACTGAATGAGAAGGAAGGAAATAACAAGACATGCTCCTATGTATATAAAATCATGAATAACTGTAAAGCTAGTAGAGGTAAGAAACAAATTCAACAATGTGGCAGAGTACAAGATCCACAAGCAAAAATCAGCAGTGTTTCTATACACTAGTAATGGTTAATTGTAGAGCAAATCAAGAAAAAATTCAATAATAATAGCATAACAATTAAATATATATGAATAAATTTAACCAAGGATGTGGAATATTTGTACATAGGAAACTATTAAATGTTGCTAAAAGAAATCAAAGAACTAAATAAATGAATATTTCATGTTGGTGGATTGGAGGACTAAATAATGCTAAGATGTGAATTCTATCCAGAGCATTCACAGATTCAACTCAATCCCAATAAAAATTTCCAAACTCTTCTTTGCAAAAATGGGAAAGACAAACATAAAATTCATATGGAAGAGTAAGGGGCCTCAGAAAACCAAAACCATATTGAAAAAGAAGAATGAAGTTGGACATTCCAGAAGTTCCAGTTTTAAAGCACCTTAAAAAGCTACAGTAATAAAAATAACATGGTACTGGCACATGGATAGGCATGTAAACCAACACTGAGTTGAGAATTGAGTTGAATGCTCAGAAATAAACCCTCACATCTATGGCCAATTGATTTTAAAAATTTCATTAGGGAAGTCGTGGACTGACAGGACAATAACATATACAATACAGGATTCCCACACACCATCCCAACACCAACACCTCGCATTGGTGTAGAAGATTTATTACATGCACTTTTTAAAAATTTGGCCCAATGGTAATTACCATTGTTATAATTGATGAAAGGTTGCTAAAATAGCACTATTAATGATCACCTACAGTTTACATTAGGTGTATTTTTCCCCATATACCACCCTATTATTAACACCTTGTATTAGTATCATGCATTTATTATAATTCATCAAAGAACATTCTTATACTACCAACTATAGTCCATCTTCTACAATAGTTTTCACTGTTATACAGTCCTATGTTTGATCTCTTAGTTTTCATTCTAATAACATAAATGACCTAAAGTTTTCTTTTTTAACTACAACCACTTATGTAATTCAGCACTGTTGATTATACTCACCACCATCTATTTCCAAACCTTTACCATCAACCAAAATATAAATTCTGTACAAATTAAGCATCAATTCCCCATTCTCTAACTCCAGTCTATCCCTAGGAACCTATATTCTAGATCCTAACTTTATGAGTTTGCTAATTATAATTAGTTCATATCAGTGAGATCATACAACATTTGAGAACTTTGAGGATTGTTTAATATAAGATATCTAGTAACCTAGTAACCAAGGAACATCTCTAAGATATTTATCTGGATCTTAATTCTACCCCGTTTTATGTGTGTATTATTTATTAAAAATATTCATGGTCTTCTGTACACGATCTATCTCCATATAGCCCTTTCCTTGTGTCCCTTCCTATAGGACAAGACTATATCCCCACCAAACTGAGTTAGGTTTGACAACAGAACTTGCTTTAGTCAATGAAATCTAAGCACAAGTGACACATGGCACATCAGGGCAGAAGGTTCAAGAGCCAAGATGAGATTCTCCTATTGCTTTTTCCCTCTGGGACCAGAAAACAATATCCCAAGGAAAGGTTTAGCCTGGATTCTGTAACAAATAAGATATGGGGCAGACACACAGAGCCACAACCAATAAACAGACAAGATGCATCATGAACAACAGATAAAGCTGTGGTTGTAAACCATTGGGATTTGAAGGTTCTTTGTTACACTAGTAACACCCAGCTCATTAGTGCAAATAGCAGGAGCACTTTTCAGGTTCTTAAGAGCTTTTTCATGCATTATGTAGTTTGAGTTCCATAACAATATTTTAAGCAAGTCAATTGGTAATTCTCATTGTAAGGATTTGGAAGTTTAAGCTTAAATGACACACTAAAACAGAAAAATCTGTGTCTAAGAAGTTGAAGAAAATAATCTTAGCTATGTTTTTTCCTGATTCCTCTTTCGGCTTTGTGTCCTTCATCATAGTCTGCCACATACGTGAGATAAGTCTAGGCAGTTACTTGGTATCTTTGGAAGTGCATTAAGCCATCCAGGATATGAAGTGCACTTACAGTGAGTAAGACACGAATTATTAAACGTTATCCTAGTGACCTTGGAAGTTCACGCAAAGGGTCTTCCTTAGACCAAGCTGCAGTTTATTCACTCCAGAGATCTCAAAGACGCGTTAGGTGGAGTCTTGACATGGTTCTTCTTATGTCTCCCTTTCAGCTGTCAACCTAGCCACAAATGGGACAGCACAAAACAGCTGTGCCTGTTTCTAGAATAACAGGAGAGTTAGAGATGGGGCGGGTCTTGAACAGAGCCAGGCTAGGATGAGCCCAAATTAGGTAGAGACCTGGGGAAGACACAGAGTGGAGCTGGGGGAGGGATGGGAGGAGAACTCGCAAGGAAACTGGGAGATATCTATAGCCAAATCTAGAGCAAAAGAGTCAAAAAAAGTAATTCCCAACACCTTGTGCATCATTCTGACTCTGCAGTTTGCTAGTGAGAATATTGGAGCGAATATTTACATTTTAGACGTTTCAGTCAAGTTACAGTTCTGCTCTTTGCATTTTGTGAAATAAAAAAAAAATGTGCACACTCTGTTAATGTTACCTCAGAACAACCACTTCTCTTTCCTTCTCTCAAGTGAGATACTGTGAATACTTGCCAGAAATATCAAATTAATGGCCAAGCCAGCTCTATGTTCTGATTTATCGTCCACATTGACTCTGAGTAACAAGAGCCATACATTAAGGAACAAAGCTCACTGCTGGGGTATTTATAACCTTGTCTTTTAAAACATTTGGCAGACGTTCAGACCTTCCATATGTTCACAGTATTAAACTTTACCATAAAAGGAACTAAGGAGTTACATTTGAAGAAAGCTGATATTGTACGGTCTGAAAGTCTGGTGGCTTAAAAAAAATAATGAAGTCCAACTTGAAATAACAGACGTTCTATGATCCTGCTGAAAGTTTAAATCCCACACAACAAAGTCGTGCTCTCCTGAACATTGCAGATGTCATATTTCAGGAGCTTTTTTGGTGACTCAGAGCAGACATGCTGAGCTTCTGAGTCTGGTTTAATAAGGTGCATTCCTGAGTGGTGAAGACTAGAAGGGGAGGCTCTGGGGCAGGGGCCGTGGTGGGCCAGCCCCCCTGGGGACTCTCACTTCACCCCCGCACCATTAAAGCAGCAGAAGCAGAGAAGTCTCCTAGGGGAGTGGGGGCCCTCCAGTGGATACACAAGCAAATTTATGGGAATGTGGGAAGAAAACACTGGAACTTACATTTATATTCATGTATCTAAATGGAACTTTTTATACGTGAAAAGTATAAAAAATAAGTAAAATATTATTTTCTGGTATTTAGAAACTGATGGAAGATGGGGCCCTTTGTCTGACCATCTGTTCAAGGGTCCCGGATACTGAGACATCTTTGATGCATGCTGAGGTAGGTTGAGAATTTCCTAACTTGGCAATGTTGGCAAATATTCTTCTTCCATTATTTTATGACCTGAAGTTTAGAGTTGCCTGGTTAAGTGGATTTATGGATTACTAATATTGTTTTGAAAAGTTAACTAATGCAAAACAGAGTAACTTTAAACAAAAATCCTGCAAAGAATATATGTATTGAAAATAATACTAATAAGGCAAACTAAAAGGGAAGGCAATGCTGTTCTATGTCTGAGCCTTCATCAGCCACCTTTCTGATGACCTAGTCAGATCAGTGAAGAACTAGGTAAAACACAACATTGGATTAATATACTATAGTATCTAAATTGGACTTTAGAACAGAAAAAGGTCAACTGTGAAAAAAACACCTGGTGAAATTCAAATAAATGTTAAATTTTAGTAAATATATGACATCAGTGTTATTTCTTAGTTTTTCAAAATGGCTATGTAAGTATTTAATATTGGAAGAAGCTGTGTAACAGACAGAACAGTTTACAGAAACAACCTGTACTGTCATTGCAATTTTTATGTAAATTTAAAATGATTCCAAAATAGAAATTCATTAAAATAATTCAAGGTGAACTGGAGATGAATAAATCATCATGAAATATACTAAATTTCCTGGAAATGAGAACGAAAGTCAACTTATTACTAAAACATTGAAATTCTAATCTTAAAACTATTTGAAATACAGGTTTATATTCAGTACATCTATGGCAAACCTCATCTTAAGTATTTGATTTTTAATTCATGAATAAATAGAAATAATGCTTTTAAAAATAAGTTCATGGGTGGGCCACAGTGGCTCAGCAGGCAGAGTTCTCACCTGTCATGCCAGAGACTCAAGTTTGATTCCTGGTGCCTGCCCATGCAAAATAAAACAAACAAACAAAAAAGTTCATAATATGGAGAGAACATTTTGAAAACATTTTGTTATTATGAGATTGTCTTGTTAAAAATGATTCACCATAGCTCCTTATCGGATCTTCACAGTTAAAACATGTTGTTAGTAAACAAAACAAAACAAAATAAAATATATAGGATTCACAACCTAAGAAATAAAGCTTTAGCTATCCCTGAGTTATGACCTCATGGCTGTTCTATCTGTTGAAATAGGATTCAGTTCTCCAAAGGCCAGCATTGTGATTAGATGATGATGGGGGAGAAAAAGCCAATGAACTCAGTAGGAAAATCAAATAACTGAATTGCCAGATCTTTCTTCATTAACCAAGTAACCCTTTCTACAAACCTTATTTTAAAACTATGAAATTCCACAATAGTGCTAAATTGCATCACTGTGTTTAGAATCTCTTCCCAAAATTTGGATAAAGTCTGTGAATTTATTTTTGCCAGTAAATCTATTTCTTGGAATTCATTTAGGGAACATTGGAGATACCTTCTTTTGTAAAAAAAAAAAAAACAATAATAGGGTTTATATCAGCATGATTTATGATACCAGAAAAAAACCTGAAGCAATTAAATAATTTAATGCCTCTCAAATAAATGATGGCACCTCCATTTGACTTAGTACTATCCAATCCTTAAAAGCCCACTTTAAGATACTGTGTAAATTAGGAAAAAAATGTTCAGGACTTTTTTTTTCTAAGTTACTAACATATATATGTAAGATGATTTCAGTAGAAGAAAACGAAACAAGACAAAACAATAAAACAACAGAATAGGAATTTAGTTTAAGCCTCATTTTCCTCATTTGTAAATGGAGGTAATAATACTGCCCATCTCTTGAGGTAATTATGAGAATTGGGTGAGGTAATACCTGCAAAGTACTTAAGAGGACAGCCTGGCCCAGCAACTTCCCCATAAGGGTTGTATATTGGCTGAGGATGGCAATGATTGCCTGTAGAAAATCTCAGGGATTGGGCTGGCAGATGGGCTCAGTGTTATTTCAACATAAGAACTGTAGCTGGCCAGTGCTTTCAGGAAAGACTTCTGCTTAAAGAGGATACAAAATGCAAGTGACTCTTCCCATGACCTACTTCTGAATGATACATGCCACCATAACTCCTGCCACTGAGACCCCACCACTAATATGATATGTTATTGGTGAATTAACTGTGAAATATAAGCTGTCGATGACTTGAGTCGTGGCTGCAAACAGGTATTTAAGAAGTCATCAAAACTCTCTTTTTTTGCATCTGTTCTCCTCGAAACTAACCTTATTCTCAGGCAAGACCTTCTCACATGGTGGCAAATATGGACAACACCCCTTGTTCATTTGCAGCTTCCCAAATAGCAAGCCCTGATAGATTCCTTAATTTTCAACAAATAAGGAATGCAAAGAGTATGGGTGTGATGTAATTCTCAAGAAGTTGGCCAGATGTGGGTTATGCCTCAATCCCTGAAACAATCAATGGTTTACTCTGATTTACGAGACTTAGGTGAGAGGCAAAAAAATATTTAGGGGCTATGAGAGGAAGAAGGATGGCTTTCTATAGAAGAATTCTTACAAAAAGAAAGATTTGGGACAAAGAAAACAGTAATTGGCCACCACAGAGAAGTTAACCAAAAAAAGAAATTCCTTTAACTTTCTAAATCTATTTCAGGTCCCTTTTCCTCCATCTGTAAAAAACCTTCAGGGCCCGTATTAGTTAGGGTTCTCTAGAGAAACAGAATCAACAAGGAGCACTCGCAAATATAAAATTTATAAAAGTGTCTCATGTGACCATGGGAACACAGAGTCCAAAATCCGTAGGGCAGGCTGTGAAGCTGATGATTCCAATGGAATGTCTGGACGAACTCCACAGGAGATACTCGCCAGCCAAAAGAAATAGGAAGAGAGCCTGTCTCTTCTGAATCCTCCTTAAAAGGCTTCCAGTGATTAATTGAGCATCACTCATTACAAAAGACACTCCCTTTGGCTGATTACAAATGGAATCTGCTATGGATGCAGCTGACATGATCATGATTTAATTCTTTGAAATGTCCTTATTGTAACAGATAGGCCAGCACTTGCCCAACCAGACAAGCAGGTACCACCACTTGGCCAAGTTGACACATGAACCTGACCATGACAGGGCCCATGCCGGCTGTAGCCACCTGATTCCTTAGGAAGTCTTCCTTGAGACTCCCAGAAAGAATGAGTACCTTGCCCCTCTCTAATCCTGAGCTCTTTGAATGTGCTTCCATCATTGCATGTTTCATGTTGTCTTGCAATTGTTTATTCACCTTTTATCTTCCCCAATAAATTGTGCATTCCTCAAGAGAGAGATTGCTAGTACTTTCTTCTTCTTCATTTGTATCTTCAAGTCCTCATTGGACAAATAAGTGGCAGTTTAAAAATATTCGCTAATTGCAGATGTGGCTCTAAAAGAGAATGTAAATTGAGACAAAGGATAGGAGATGTTCAAGAGTTAATATGCCCAATGAGGTACTGCCTATTTTCAAAGAGGTCATACACAGGAGGTGCATTTCCCCAGACGGCCACTATCTCCCTCCATTTCACATGACGTAGTAAAGAATAAACTGGTTAGAATTCAGATAAATCTGATTAAAATTATTGTTCTGGTCAATTATTATCTGGGCAAGTTATTTACTCTGTCTGAGCTTCTGGTTCATTATATGTAAAACACAGATTATAGCATCCATAAAGCAGAGGAGTTTAAAAATGAAATCAGAAAGCACACATGCACGTGTGCAGGGGCAGGTCTTCACTTTGCATTAGTTTTTCTTCCCTTCCATGTCACTTCTTTACCTCATTGCCTCTTATTCAGTTCCGTTTCTCTCTTGAAAATACTCCTTTAATATGCAATTATCAGACCAGCTTATTCTCCATGCCAGGCCAGCAGTTTATGGCATTGCTCTGCCTGAATTCTCTACGTTGACTCTCTGATGATTTTGATTCACTTCTGTGGTGACAGAATATTTTTTCATTTGCTCAATCTGTAAGTGTAAAATTTTCTACTGAATGTGTCTTCCTAGGAGGTATAATGCACATGTTTCTTCCACTTTGATGCAAACAGAAGTTGTTAGTGTTCTGACTATAGGAAGCTGGAGTGAAGTCAGGCATCTGATCCTGGGCAGGAACCTCAGACACAGGGAAGAAGTTGGGTAGAAATGAACTCAAGGAATCATGCTCGCTGCATTTCCCTCATTCTGGACTCTGTGCCTACTGTATGGATAGAAGGACCAGAAGTGACAGCAACACAAATCTAGACACTAAAAAGCAAAAAATAAATATATTGGCTAACTCAACTGACGAATTCAGTGATTACAATGGTCTGATTCCTTTCTTCTCTCCCTCTCAGCCCTCTCCTCTCCCTTCCTACAGTTCTCTCTGGCCTTTCTCTCTTATCAGCTTTGTTTTCATTCAGATTGTCTGTACAGACAGGAAAATGATAACTCCTTGCTTACAAATCTCTCAGAGTTTATTATCTCATGAAGAGTGCTTTCTTTCTCTTTCCCCCTTCCCTTTTCTTTCACCTTCACTTCTGCTCTCCTTCTCTTCCTGGGTCCCTCTTTCCTGCTCCCTGTTTTCCTATCAGTGTCTATATGAAACCCTATGGAAGGGCCTTGCTCAGGTTGGTGCTCACCCTGAGGACCAATCTCTGTGCACACAGGAAGAAGGGATGGTGTACCCTAATTGGCCAGGCCTGGGATCAGGGCCCAGCAGTGTAGCTGTGGTCATAAAAGTCTTCATGATAGACATCCATGTCAGAATCCCATGGCATGGAGGAGGAGTACTGGAGAGATGCATTTATCATATATTTGCTGATCAATGGAAAGTTCAGTGTTCTTGGTAAGCTAACCTTATTCATAGAGGGTTTTCATAATGGTACCTGAGAAACTCAATGCTTTAATAATTTGAGATTGTTGGAGACACATTTCTACTTCCACTGTGTTAGACACCATTCATGGGCTGGGTCCCTTTAAGAGGAAGGCAATTTAGCCTAGGGTAATGCTTAAGGAAAGTTTAAGATTTGTTATTCATTTGTATCTTTTGGAGTCATTCCCTGAAGCTTCCAATAGTAACTTATTATTCTCTTCAACAAGGCACAGTTATTCCTGGCCAAATGACCTCTTCATCCTCCTGTAAAATAATAAATCTAAGGTATGGCGAGAAGGCAATTTACATCAACATTATGCAGACTACTGAGTTCCAGTCCATTTCTTACTGCATCGGAGAACCTGATGAGGGGTTTAGAGTCTGCACGGTTCAAAGCTCCCCATGTGATTCTCAGGAACATGAAAATTTGAGGACTGCTATTGAGATTCTTGTTTCAAATGTATCAACCCTCATCTCTTGCATTTTGGCTTTTTAAAGGAAAGTTCAAGATCCTTATCATGATATTCTGAACTAGTGCCAGGATCTCCCCAGACAGAAAGAATTAGGAAGCACTGGTTTCAAGATTCTGAACCTTAGGTTTGTCATTTATGTAATAGCATTAATACTACTTCCTCCAAAGAGCATCTGAAAGGATTGAAAGAAACAGTTGGTATGAAAGTCTTGGGGACAGAGACCTATAGAGGTAGTTGTTCAGTCCAACTGCTTCCCCCTTCTCAGACTTGGTTCAACCTGTCTATGGTTCAGCTGCATCCATATTTCTCACTTGTTTCTTTCAAGACTAGCCCAATAAAAGAGCCAGATGGAAAGGTGAGAGTAATTATAACTGGACCAATATGAAAACTGCCTATATTTTCCTATAAATCTTGCTCTTTGCTGTCCAAATGCTCAGCATGTTACCTTTACTTGATTCCACAGAGAGAAATTAAGGAAGCTGAAAGGGATAAAAACCAAGAGGAGAGCTACTGTTTTCAATCACAAGGCAGACTTTCACATATCTGAATCACAATGTTTGTGCCCCTTGTATATATGAGACAATGTGGACAGAAGAGAATCCATGATAGAGACTTCAAATTTATGTGATGTTGTCAACTATAAGGGACCAGGAGAATCACCTATCCCAGTCTACCCATTTTGACAATGAGAAAACTGAAGTTCAGAGAAAGGAAGCAAGTTCGAGCTGGGACAAGATTACCTTGATTTGGAGGGGGTCATTAAGAGCCAAACAGCAACAACAACGACAACAAAAAATCCGGAGCTGGTTTTCTGATGTGGGCTAAGCTCCGGGTTCTGATTCCAAGATCTGCTTATACCTTATTATGCTCTTTTTTGATGTCTCTGTTTGTCTTGCAGCTCCACTTTAACCCCACAGCTTTGACTCAAAGGCAAAATTGTTATACTACAGATATACAGCATCTGCTTCCTGGTTTCTAATCTCAACTGCGTTGGTTTACCCAAGGGGAATGCTCCTTCTCTGGTGGCATGAAACCTCAGTACACCTCTGTATCTCGTCCAGGCTCCCTGAGGCCCAATCAAGACATTCCCTCTTCCTCCCATGCTGCCTTTGGACAAAACACTCTGTCTTCCATCTAAGAGTGTGATTGCTCAGGATCCAGTTCCAACACTAAAGGTACCTTTTATCACTTCACTACTCTATTTTGAAAGGGTTCACTGTTTAAAAAAAATAATCTTTTGCATTCATGTACAATGAAATTTGATCTTTTGATGTACCATCCAACGTGTTTTGACAAAGGCATCAGACAGATGTAACTACCCTGTAATCAAGATGCAGAACATTTAGGACTTACTTTTAAGCTAACTCTATTTGCTAAGTGATATTTGATTCATTTCCATATTTTTTATTTCTATTAGATATCTTCCAATCATAGCTTCTGACCAGCGTGAATGATCCAGTGCAATTAAAACAATTTGTTAAAACTTTCCAATAATACAGAAGATGTGAGATTTTAATTGGCCCAGGCAGCTCAATTGCCCATCTCATTCTCCTTTAAGCCATTTAAAATAGTGAAAGTATCTCATGGATCCCTGGTCTTGTCTTCAACTAGGCTCATATCTAAGGTTCATGAATGGGTTTGAGCCGGAACGGCTAAAAAATGCTTACCTTAAATTCCTTGAGGTTATTTCGGGTGATCCTCCTGTGGGGACAATCGGAAATTGTTGCAAAGTTTATAACATGGGTCTCAAAGGTATGAAGCATTTTTCCTGGCACAATATTTGGGAGTTTCTTCTCTCAAGTTATTTTGATGACTAAGTCAGTATTGATCTCTACATCCTCAGGTATCAAAACCAACTTGTCAGTGATAAAAACAAAGTGGCCAGAGACCTCCCAGGAATCTCTTGCTAGAAAAAAAGAAAATCTTCCTCTTTGCTGTCCAAATGCTCAGCATGTTAAACCTCACTCTGAATCTGCCTCTGAGACAGATAATGAGGTGGTAACACAATGTAGAAGTGTTATAGAAATGGATTGAGTGAAAAAGAATTTCTTAGGATATGAGCTGAGATATGTATACAAAACCAGGCAGCAATCATTAACAAAACTCATTCTTTGGCCTCACTCTCAATCTGTCTTTCCTTCATGGTTGAATACTGGGATTCTTAAAAAGGGAACAATGCATCAAACAATACACCTTTGTGGTTAATGAAGGTGTCAGACTGGAATTGGGTTTTAAAATGGAACTCCTTTGGCATATGCAATAAGGAGATAAGATATGTATTGAGGATTGCAAGAACTTAATTTTTTTTTTACTTCCTTTCACAGAATGTCCCTAAGTTTTAATGGTATCCAGTGATTCTTATTTTGCAGTAAATGAATAAAGAGAAAATATGGCATACATTGCCATAATTACAGAGACTGGTTATTTTGAAAATCAAGTCAACTTTGTAGAAATGAAAGGAAGTTTGGAGCTAATTTCAAACTATTCCTTCACTTTATATATGATAAACAGAGATGGATTGTACATGTTCTCTCTAGATGATCAAATAATGAAAGACTCGAATGGAACTGGGTTATTTTGGTAGCAATATTTTAAGACATTTTAGGCATATTAGAAATGTAGCTTTTGAGAATAGTTGGAATGTCATGTACCAGCTGCATGACCCGTGAGTTAGGGGACCAAGTCTTTTCTGACATTTCTGATTTACCCCGAATGTAACAAGAAGGATAAAGGATGGATTATGCAGGGCAATTGAGGTGGTTTAGGTCAGAACTATGGTTAGTAAATAGGACTTTACATGAATCCGTAAGTTTGAAAGCCTGTTTGCCTAGAGAAATCAATGCTAAGAGCTAAAGCAACAGTACAAGTTAAAGGAAAGAGGTAGTAAATTGGATACTAATTCCAAAACCAGCCTTCCCTGTATTAGGTAGACAACCTCGGAGAAGTATATTCCTCTCCTTGCGTTTTCTTTTTTGTTGTTATTACATGAAAATAGAAAATACCTATTTCACACCATATATAAAATAAATCTTAGTTGAATAGTCTGTCTGTATGTGAAAGATAAAGCAATAAAACTTTGGGAAGAAAATACTAGAGAATATCTTCATGAACTTCAGGTAGATAATTCTTAAGGAAGACACAGAAAGCATTAATGGTAAATCTGGGCTCCATTATAATCAAGATTTTTTTGTGTTCAACAAAATAATAGTTTACAGAGTGTAAGTGTGAGCCCACAGTTGGAGAAGATATTTGATATGCACACACACACACACACCACACACACACATCCAACAATGGACTTGTATCCAGAATATATAAAGAAGTGCTACAATAAACAAAAGGCAGTCAGTGCATTTTTTTTTTAATGGGAGAAAAACTTGAACAGGCCTTTCAGAAGAGAGGATATTAAAATAGCCAATAAACAAGGAAAATTGCTTAACTAGTCATCAGGAAACCACAATTAAAACCATAATGGGATAGGGGTATAACCCAACCAAAATGGAAAATGAAAAAGAAAGTCAACACCTCGCGTGGGTGTGGAGATTGGGAAGCAACTCGAACTGCATACTCTCTAGGTGGGAGTAGTTTAACTCGGTGAATCCATTTTTAAAAACTACTAAACTGAAGAAGTAAAAGTACCTCATGACTGAGCAATTCTGTTCCTGGACATACCACACAACAGAAATGTGTACATATGTGTGCCAAAAGCCATGTCCGAAAGTAGTCATAGCAACATTATTCTTCATAGCCCCAAACTGGAAACAACCCAAATATCATGAACCCAAAAGAAAGAAAGGATAATTATATTGAATATTTATGCAATATGCTTCTGAACAGCAGAGTTCATGAACAAACCACAACTACACACAACATTGTGATGAATCACACAATATAATGTTGACTGAAAAAGCCAGTCACGACAAAGTACACAGTAGTCATGTAAAAGTGGAGATAGCCGTTATCCTCTGTTGGGAGGAAACTAGTGGCTAGAAAGGCGTGACGGAGGATTCTGGGATTTGGGTGTGGTTCTGTTTCCTGACATAAGTGCTTGCCATGAGAATGTATTAACTTTGTTAAAATTAATGGATTTTTATATCTTTTTTCCTGAACACAAGTTACATATCAATAATATTTGGAAAAAAAAGGAAGTAGGTCATATCAGAGAATTTATGAGGCCATATTTATTGCACTTAAGAGGATACACAATTGTCTCGCAGAGCTCTTTTTATTTTTTTGCATGGTCAGGCACTGGGAATTGAACCTGGGTCTCTGGCATGGCAGGGGAGAACTCCTCTTGCTGATCCATTGTGGCCCACCCAGCTTTTTTTTTTAAATACAAATTTTTGGTCTCTACATGCAGAGATCATTATTCATTAGGGCCAGAGAACAACATATTTTTAAAGAAGCAACTCAGAGAATTCTAACTCGAGTGTTTTTGGATCACATTTTGAGAACTATTGTAATAAGGTCTTCTAACTCTGATGTTTTAGCAGTCTGTGGGAAACCAAGAAGATCATAAGATCATGAGGGTGTTTTCACCACAATTTTTGAATGAAGAAACTAGTGTTGAAAATGTATGGTCATGACACCAGCTGCAGAGTTTGCTGTTTCGAGAATGCCATCTGTTCTAGTTTGCTAGCTGCCAGAATGCAATATACCAGAAACAGAATGGCTTTTAAAAGGGGGAATTTAATAAGTTGCTAGTTTATAGTTCTAAGGCCGAGCAAATGTCCAAATTAAAACAAGTCTATAGAAATGTCCAATCTAAGGCATGCAGGGAAAGATACCTTGGTTCAAGAAGGCTGATGAAGTTCAGGGTTTCTCTCTCAAGTGGGAGGCACATGGCAAGCACAGTCAGAGTTTCTCTCTCATCTGGAAAGGCACATGATGAACACAGTCAGGGTTCCTCTCATCTGGAAGGGCACATGGCAAACATGGCATCATCTGCTAGCTTCTTCTCCTGACTTCCTGTTTCATGAAGCATCACGGGAGGCATTTTCCTCCTTCATCTCCAAAGGTCACTGGCTGGTGGACTCTGCTTCTCGTGGCTATCTCATTCTGCTCTGCTCTCTCTGAATCTCCTTTCTCCAAACTGTTTCCTATTTTATAGGACTCCAGAAACTTATTAAGACCCACCCAAATGGGTGGAGACATGTCATCACCTAATCCAGTTTAACAACCACTCTTGATTAAATCACATCGCCAGGGGGCTCTAATTACAGTTCCAAATTTACAATGCTGAATAGTGATTAGAAGAAATGGCTGCCTTTACAAAATAGGATTAAAACATGGCTTTTCTAGGGTCCATACCTCATTTCAAACCAGCACATCATACTTCTTGGGCTATTCTTCATTTGATCAATAGCTTCATAGAGATCTTGGAAAATAGATTGGGGAAGAGGAAGGGTATGAGAATGAATATGGAGCCCTTCTCATGCTCAAGTCACCAATTTCCATCTGGAGTTTGATAAGAGTGAGAACTTGTAGGACATCCCAGAAAACTGAGTTTGGGGTCCACTGGAATACAGCTGGGCCTGTCCTCACAGAGAAAGTTGCTAGGAGGGAGAAGTGGGATATTTTGCACATATGACTGCATAAGTAGGCACTGTACACTCTTCCCTAATAAAAAACTTCTGTGGTCCAGTGAGGGTGAGGAACACTGAATTTTCTATAACCCTCTTGACATCATCAATACAAAAGCAATATGTTTTGCAGTAAAGAAAACCATTTAATATTGCTTATCTTGTGGAACTTTTTTCATGTAACTTTTGAATATGCTGTGGACACATCATGGAAACTTCTGGTTTAATTAGATATGAATGAAATAAATTTCTCTGCCTGACATTGGTTCAGGACTGGGTTTAGTAGAAATGATGGAGACATGAAAGGTGAGGAAATCAGTAAGGGGAAATGAACTCACCCACTAGGTGACATTGGAGAAAGTTCTCTTTCAACTGGAATTATAGCAAGTCAATGGTGTAACATTAGGTTTTGTATACTAATCAAGATACTTAGCTGGCAGATATTTTGCATCTTTAATGAATGTAAACTATAAAATAACTAAGGTTGTCTAAATAAATTCAATAAACCTATGTGCATATATGCCCATATCCATCCCTATCTTGTCTCAGTAGAATGAAATATTTTCCTTCCATGATTCATCTATCCGCTATATTTTGCATCCTATTTTTTCTTGGCCCTTGAGTAATTCCATTTCATTAATCAAGCCTCTGTGTCTTCTATTTTCAACCTTCCTCTCTTAATTGTTTCTTCCCAATTAGCACGTAACATATGCAAGATCTTTCTATTAAAAATGTCTTCTCTATTCTTCATTCCTTTCTGTTGTCCACTCTTGCATACTCTTTCCTGCTAAACTGCTTAAAAGAACTGTCTGGTTATATTGGAATGACTTACTCACTATTCAATTCTGAAGTCGTTGGTGTTTGGATAATGCCTCCATTATATCTCTGAGGCTGCTCATTAAAAGTCATCAAAGGTCTCCTAGTTGGTGAATCCAATAACTAATTTTCCATTGCTATCTTAACTTGAAGTTTCTGGAACATTTAATCTTATTGATCTTTCCTTCTTATTGAAGTTCACTTTCTCTTTGCAATCAGCCATACCACTTATTCGTGGCTCTCCAGTTACTTCAGGAAGGAATTAATTTTCCAGACCATAACTTTAAATAGGAAGAAGGTGTTAGCTACTCTACTCCTTAGAAGATGATGTGGTGACAGCGAGCATGTAAACTCCTCCTCACCTTGAGACTCATTCCTTCACAAAGAAGGCATGACTCATTTTTTCATCTTGGGACTGATCTGTCTGATTGATGAGATGGCTGAAACCCTGGCTCTTATTTATCAGAGGCTAATTCCACTGCGCTCAGATTTGATTGACTCAATTTATGCTCCTAGTTTTCAGGTGGGAAATAGGCCTGATTTCTTTGTCCTTCCTGTTGATTTCTCACTTTTCCTTCAGATAGGTGTAGCACATCAACCCTTTTAGAAAATAATGGAAATGGTCTCCTTTTGTTATTCTGGGATTATTCTCTGAGACAGGGAACTAATGCAAGGCCTTTATTGCAGGTAGTAGTCTTTAGACTTGTTTTTCAAATATATGTGTCAGCATCAAAGCAAGAAAGCAGAGACCGTAAGAGATGGAAGAGCTGAGAAGACAGGTAGAGCATGGTGACAAAACCAAAACACAAAATCAGAACAGAGATCAGTGACAGTAGGAAGCTACTACCACCCCGAGAAATGGAGGGAGAAAAGGAGTAGTGTTACCAGAACCCAAGAGTGAACCCATCTGGTTGGAATTACAATCAGAGAGAAGGTTGTCTTACTGTTCAGAAGAAGCAGTTATGCAGTGAGTAGCTGGAACCATTGATGAGCCTATTAGCATAAAATGCTCCCGAAATCATAGAGGAGGAAGGAGAATCCCTAATTCATCCCATTCCTTCAATCTTACACCAGTGTTCTCTATTGGCCTAATATAGCCATAAACTCTTTGCATGGTCATCTGAGAATAACAGTTTGCAAAAAACAATCAGGGAATAGGTTTTAGGGAAACATAACTTTTCCAAGGAGAAGAGTGTTCTGAGGGCTATTGGGACACAAATAATGCTAATCTAATGATCCCAAATCATTCCTGTGTTTTTTCTCTACTAATATATCCCAAGGCATCAGAAGTTGACTAAATTGCACTTCAAGCTTCAATAGCTGCTTCTCATCAATGCACTTGTCAATAGTGCATGATCTTCTACTTCTTCTAGTTAAATACTGATATTCCTGATGTTCTCTTCATGATTTCATTTCCTATGGCTAGGCTAATATTTTCCAACGTCTATACCCTCAAATCTTAGTTTGCCAGTACTTCTATGATAAATACCAGAAAAAGAGTTTGCTTAAATAACAAGCATTTATTTTCTCATGGTTTTGGAAGCCAGGAGTCCAAAAGTGATATGTCATCAAGGCCATGTTTTCCCCCAGAATCTATAATATTCTGATGATGCAGTTAGATATCACATGGCAGTATCTTTCACATCTCTGGCTTCTTCTGATTTCTGACTTCATCTAATTGACTGCATCCAAATTCCAAATTTCCTTTAAATGAAACCTCCAGTCATATACGTTAAGACCCATCCTGATTCAATTTGGCACAACCTACTCAATAGCAACATCTTCAAAAGGTGCTGTTTGCAAATAGGTTCACTCCCACAAGAACATGGGCTGACATTTTACTTTTATTAGAGAAGTTGTAGGTTTACAGAAAAAATCATGCATGAAATCACAGGGTTCCCATATAACACCCTATGATAAACACTTTGCATTGCTGTAGTACAGTTGTTAGAACTGATGAAAGCACATTTGTATAATTGAACTAGTAAGTGTAGCTCATGATTTACCTTTGTGTTCACTTTTGCATTGTATAATTCCTTGGATTTCTCTTTATAATTTTATTTTAATAATATATATACAACCAAAATTTTCTTATTAACCATATCAGATATGTATCTCAGTGCTGTTAATTGCATTCACAGTGTTGTGCTACCATAATCACCATGTATTACCAAAATTATTCCATTGTACCAAGTGGAAACTCTGTATATTTTAAGCCTTAACTCCCTATTCCCTACCCCACCTTGTTCACTAGTAACCTGTATTCTAGATTCTGGCTCTCTAAATGTACTCGTTCTAATCATTTTATAGCAGTGAGATTATACAATATTTATCCTTTCATGTTTGGCTTATTTTAGAAATATAATGTCTTCAAAGTTCATCCTTGTTGTCATATGTATCAGAACGTCATAACATTTTAAAGCTGAATAATATTCCATTGTGTGTATATAGCACATTTTGTTAATCTATTCATCGGTTCATGGACACTTGGGTTGCTTCCAATTTTGGCAATTTTGAATAATGTTTCTATGAACATTGGTGTGCAAATATCTATTTAAGGCAATGTTTTCAATTCTTTTGGGTATTTACTTAAGCGGTATTTCTGGGTCATATTGTAATTGTATACTTGACTTTCTGAGGAACTGCCAAACTCTCTTCCATAAAGGCTGCATTATTTTACATTCCCACCAACAATTAATGAGTATTCCTATTTCTCAACATCCTCTATAACACTTGTAATTTCCTGTTTTTGTTGTGATAGCCATTCTAGTACATGTGAAATGGTATCTCATTGTAGTTTTTATTTATATTTCCCAGTAAGAAGGTTCTCTGGAGAAGTAGAACCAACAGGAGATATCTGTAAATATGAGATTTATAAAGGTGTCTCACACAACTGTGGGAATGGAAGAGTCCAAAATGAATAGGGCAGGCTGTGAAGCTGGCAGCTCTGAAGAAGGGTCTGGATGAACTTCACTGGAGAGATCTGCTGGCTGAAGAAAAAGTGAAAGAGTCTCTCTTCTTCCTTTAAAAAGCCTTAAACTGATTGGCTTATCTCATATGCAGGGGACATCCCCTGAGCTGATCACAAATGCAGTCAACTAGCTGATGATTTATAGCCTTGGTTTATCAACCAGCCATGAAATATCCCTGCAGCAATGGGAAGGCCAGTTCTTGCCTAATTAGACAACTGGGCACAGCACCTGGCCAAGTTGACACTAGAACTTAACCATCACAATTCACCCCTTGTCAATTTGGCAGCTAAACATAGCACCTTGAAACATGCTTAATTTCCAAGTAGAACCCAATAACAGTCTTATGTTTCACCTAACAATACTCAATTGTCCTGCATTAAAATAGAAATGCACTACGTCTCTCCAGAATAGTATGCAAGTCCTTGGAAAATATTCACTCTTAAACTTCATATCCTATAACTTAAGTACTATAGGTACATGAATAATACAACTTATGTTATGATATGAGGAAAACATGATACTTGCTTTATGGACAAATACAAACATACTCATAACAAAACAGTAAGGAAATATCCATACCGTCACAGTCCTCATTTCTGTAACTGCTCATGTGGTCATAGTTCATATGTACCACTACCTTCTTCCACTACCCATTCCATGTTCCCTTTACCCTCAGCAAACACTTCAGCTAGCCATGTTTCTTTGCCTGATGGGAAGATCCAAACCTTCATCCCTGAAGTTTCTGGGCCATTGGTAATCCTGTCTGGATAGGGCTGTTGCAGTTTTCCACTGACTTTAATCAATGGCCTGGTGGATCCCCTGTATTCCAGGGCAACTCTTCTTTACCTCCACTGTGTAGCTGCAGTCTTATTTCTCCTTAATAGTCAGGATCAATCACCCCAGACAGAACAGTAATCCCCTTTCGTGCCTGTTGATTCAGTGTCATGAGAAGTCCAAAGTGGGCAGGTGGCAGTCTTAACTTCCAGTTCAATGGAATCATTTTTCCTTCTGGTAGGAGCACTCCTCCTTTTGGAACTAAGATATGTAGGCCAGCAGGGCTTAAGGTTTCAGGGACAGGAAACAAAAATTTTTCTGTGGATCGCTAGGGGTGACAGTGAGTGGTGCCACTCATTTCCACCTCTTGATTCCTGGAACCATGAATCCTGGCTATGAGAGAAACAGCACCTTATAGTGGATACTGATTAAAAAAGTGATTCCACTATTCTATCAATCCAGCTGCATCAGGATGATGGGGAACATGGTAAGAACTGAGAATTCCAAAAGCATGTGCCCATTCCCACACTTCATTCATGGGTTCCTTGATTGGAAGAAATGCTGTGTGGAATACCATAATGTTGCATAAGGCATTCTGTAAGACCATGGACGGTAGTTTTTGTAGAAGCAATGCATGCAAGGAAGGCAAACCCATATCCAGAATATGTGTTTATTCCGATTAGAACATATTGTTGCCACTTCCATAATGAAAGTGGTTTAATATAATCAACCTGCCACCAGGTTGCAGGCTGCTCACCTCTGGGAATGGTGCCACATCAGGGACTGAGTGCAGGTGTCTGCTGCTGGAAGACTGGACACTCAGCAGTGGTTGTATCCAGATTGGCCTTGGTGAGTGGGAGTCCATGTTGCTGAGCCTATGCATAACCTCCATCCCTACCACCAAGCCCACTTTGTTCATGAGCCTATGGGGCAATGGCAGGAGTGGCTAAGGAAAGAGGATGACTTGTATGCATAGAATGGGTCAGCTTATTCACTTGATTATTAAAACCTTCCTCTGCTGAAGTTACTCTCTCATGAGCATTCACATGGGACACAAATATCTTCATGTTCTTTGCCTACTCAGAAAGGTCTATCCACATGCCTCTTCCTCAGACCTCTTTGTCATCAGTTTTCAATCATGCTCTTTCCAAATCCCTGACAATCTAGCCAAACTATCAGCAACAGCCCATGAGTCAGTATACAACACACTTCTAGCCAGTTCTCCTTCTAAGCAAAATGAACAACCAGGGCACTGCTCAAAGTTCTACCACTGGGAGGATTTGCCCTCACCACTGTCTTTTAAGGACATCCCAGAAAGTGCAGTGTTGAAGCTGTCTGCTTCTGGGTTTTACCTACATATCATGCAGAACCATCTATAAACTAGGCCTGAGTTTTCTCTTCTGCAGTCACCTGACTGTAAGGAACCCCCTAAGAGGCCATAGCTGTGGTCTGGGAGAGAGAATATAATGTGGCTAAATTTGGGCCATGGGTATTTGGGTCACTTCCTCATGTAACTTACTTGTGCCTTCAATACCTGCTCTGGCCCTATCTCTTATATACTATTTCCATTTTATGAAGGAGTTCTGCCGTGCACACCCAGCATTATGGCTTGGTGGGTCAGACAACATCCAGCTCATGATAGGCAACTCAGGTCTGTTTCATGGTAACTTGGTGGCTCATGGTTAAACATTCATTCTCTACTAAGACCTAGTCATAGGCTAAAAGCTGTTCTCCAAAGGAGAGTAGTTATCTGTAGCAGATGGTAAGACTTGCTCCAAAATCCCAAGGGTCTGCTTTATAAGTCTCCTATAGAAGCCTGCCAAAGGCTCCAGACTGCACCCTTATTTGCCACTGACACTTCTAGCAACGTTGGATTTGCTGGATCATATGGCCCAAGTGGCAGAGCAGCTTGCACAGTAGCCTGGATTTGTCACAGAGCCTCCTCTTGTTCCAGTCTCCACTAAAGACTAAAAGCTTTTCTGGTCACTTGGTAAATGGGCTGGAGGAGCACACCCAAATGAGGAATACATTGTCTTCAAAATCCAAAGAGGCCAACTGGGCATTGTGCTTCTTTTTGATCATAGAAGTGTCTCTTCTTCCTTAATAGTCTTCAACTAATTGAATTATCTCATTTGTGGTAGACATGCCTTTGGTTGATCATGGATATAATCAACAACAGCTGCAATCAACTGACTGATGATTTAATCCACCAACCTTCTGGTTATCAACCAGTCACAAAGTATCTTCACAGCAACTATTAAGGCCAGTGCTTGCCTAATCAGACAACTGGACATAACACCTGGCTAAGTGGACACCAGAACATAACTATCACAGATGGTAAACATCTTCTCATGTGCTTTTCGAACATTTGTATATCTTCTTTGGAGAAAAGTCTATTCAAGATGTTTGCCCATTTTAAATTGAGTGATTTATCTTTTTGTAGTTGAATTGCATGATTTCCTTATATTTTCTGGATATTAAGCTCTTATTGAATATATGGTTTCCAAATATTCTCTGCCAATCTGTGGGTTGTCTTTTTACTTCCATGATGAAGTACTTTGATGCACAAAAGTTATTAATTTTGATGCGGCCTCATTTACCTATTTTTGTAGTTTTGTGGCTTATCCTTTTGGTGTAACATCTAAGAAACTACTGTATAACACAAAATCCTCAAGAGCCTCTCTCTACATCTCCCTCTAGGAATTTTACATCTGGCTCTTTTTTTTCTTTGCATGGACAGGCACTGGGAATCAAATCCGGGTGTCTGACATGGCAGGTGAGAACTCTGCCTGCTAAGCCAACATGGCCCACCCTATATCTGGCTCATATATTTAGGTCTTTGATCCATTCTTAGTTGATTATTTATTTATTTTATTATATATATATGCTGTGAGGCAGGGGTCCACTTTCATTCTTTTGCATATGGATATCCAGTTTTCACAGCACCATTTGTTGAATAGACTACCCATTCCAAAGTGAATGGTCTATGCCTCATTGTGAAAAATCAGTTCGGTTTAAATGTGAGGGCTGATTTCTGAATTCTCAGTACAACTCCCTTGTTCTATATTCCTATTTTTTGTGCCAAAATCATGCTGTTTTGATTACTGTGACATTGTAATAAGTTTTAAGATCAGAAATTGTGAATCCTCCAACTTCAATCTTCTTTTTTGAGAAGTCATTGGGTATTTAGGGTCCCTTACCCTTTCACACATATTTGTTTATTGGCTTCTCCACTTCTGCAAAAAAGTCTGTTAGATTTTGATGGAGATTGCATTGAATCTGTAAATCACATTGGCAAGAATTGATATCTTAATAATATTTAGTTCTCCAACCAGTTGAAATCAGTCTTCCATAGCAAAACAAGGCCAGCTGGGTTAAGATTTGAACATGTCTATTTTGAAGGACATGATCTAATCCCAAACACCCTGATTTTTAATCTGTTTCCCAAATTTCGAAACTATGAGAAGAATTGCCTGTTTGACTAGTCCCCTCCATGCCTCACTGTGAGTTAGGCTGGTGCATTTAATTCAATATATCCTAAATTGAAAGCATCTTGTTCTCTAATTTGTTCTTCTTCCTTCACTGCTTATCTGAATGAGTGATACCTATATCCTCCTAGTTGTGCAATCCAAAATCATTGAAGTCCCTCTTACTTATACCCTCTATCAAAACATTCAAATACTCAAAGGGCTACCAATTATATACTCCATAAGAATATCCCAAGTTTCTATGCTGATTGTTGCCACCCACCTTTGCTGCTGTTGATCTTTTTCAGTCTCTACCTTCCCTCCTGTGTGTGTTTCCCTCATTTAGTCCATTCTTCATATGAGCTATCAATTTATTTCTTCAAAATTAATCATATTACCTTTCTGTTTGAAAGTTTTCAAAGGCTTTCCACACTTTTAAGGAGAAAAAAAGTCCAGTTCTCTTGCCATATCATATGGCATCCTTTCTGCTCTGCTTCATGCAACAGTGGTTTTGTTTCTTCATATTGCGCTGCATGTAATATAATATAAACCCAGGTGATAAAAGCCAAGGGAGCAAATAGCAAAATGTTGGACATTGAGGTCACACAGATAATGGGCAGTGGGAGATGTGAGGATTATTTGGGCCTGATAAGCCATGGGAAGAGTTTTAGTTTGTGCTCTGAGTGAAATGGGAAGCCAATGCAGATGTTATCATAAAAGGGCCAGTCCAGCTGCTGATATATGGGGAATAGATCACTGGTAATCAAGAACAGAATCAGGGAGAAATGTAATGGTCCATGTGAGAGATAATGGTGCTCAGGCCAAGGTGATGATCGTGGACATGGTGAGAAGTTGCTTTATTTTGAATGTAAAACCAATACATGGATTTGATATGGAGGATGTGAGAACTTGAGAATTATGGTAGTTAAAGGTTATTCCAAAGCTTTTGACTTGAACAATTGGAGATGATATCACTGAAATGAGTAAAGGGCAGGGATTCAATTTGAACATGTTAAATCTGAGGCATCTGTTGTACATCTGTGTGGAGGTGATATTGATATTGGGTAAGCTTCTTGTACTTCAAGACTCAAATGGATTACAGCTCCTCTCAGAAACTGTGATTTAGGATGGGTCACTGTTCTCCACTCTTACTAATCCATGAGAAGGATTAACAAATTTAAGGTTTTTAAACAAATGGATAAATGATTGAGAGAATTAATAAAAGGAAGAAAACTTTTGCTTTTGACGGGAGGACTAAAGAAAATAAAGTGTCAGTACAATGTCTGCAGAGAGTCTCTTGTCTATGGCCACACACTTCCAGGGATGGTTCACAACCAGTGACTGATTGAGGGGGAACTAGCAATTTGAGGGTGATTTCAGCCCAATGTGGGGAAATTCTGGATCGACCATTTTAAATGCAGAAATCCCAATTACGTTAGTCAAAACTGACATTTAGCCTGCATTGTAGCTTAACTTCTCCCTTGGCCCCAACTTTCCCCTCTTCTCCATAGCTGTTGATGGCAAGGGCACTCTCCAGCAAAAGTCTGCTTCGTGGAGAAAACAAGCCTGCAAAGTCAGTGCCAGGAGTGGTCTGGGACAGTAGGCGATAAGTTGGGATTTTGAACCCAGATCACTTACTGTGATGAAGGCTCCATCACTGGTGGTAGGTGAACACAGATAGTCCCTGGCACAAAAAGATTGTCTAACTGCTATAATTTTCACTTACGGTGAACTAGTAATGTCTAATGGTTGAAGAGAATGCATTAGCTCCTAACTGTATTGGGTGTTTGATTAAAATGGTGGATAAAGCAACTACAAGGACAATAGGAGAGGGGTGGTGTTTGCTAGGTTCCTTTTACTCACTGAATTATTAAGACAGCCAAGGCCTCAGAGCAACTAATAGACAACTGACAATCAGAACGAAAGTCACAGTGCCTCTTTGGCAGCATACAAAGGGGTTCTCAACTCCTACAGCAGGACAACAGAGAGAGCTGAATGATATGATCAGTACTTAATCATCAGGTTAAGTTAAAACCAAGTTAGGCAGGTCACTATGTAAGGTCAAAACCCTGGTTTGGAAAAAGCAGGATGGGAACAGCCAGGTTGCTGAACCTGAAATCTAATTTCCACATTTCCATGAGTCCTCTGAGCCTGTACAACTGATCCGCCCCCACCCTATTTGAAAGCTAGCAGGACCTCTTTTGGTCAAAGACAATTCAGAGACTTCACCTCTAAATGATTAACCCGGGTCCCCTTCAGGGTCCCTTTTGCTTTCCTCCTGGACCTAGACTTGTAACTAGGTTTACATAACAACATAGCACAGTGTGGGACATGCAGAGTCTGATAAGAGAAACTACAGACCATTCCCTGAAAGAACTAGTCATGTGTTAACAAGAATTAGGACAGTATGTGGAAAAGTAGATTCTGAGTTAGCTTGATCAAGAAGGCCATTCAATCCTAGCTCCAGAGTACCTTGTGGGCTTAGCTTTGGGAATGCATCACAGCTTGACTTCTTTCTCCACTCAATCTTTTCCCACTCTTGCCCAGGTATTGATTACAAAGGCATGATGAATGTAAGTGAACATATTCCCCAAAATGTAGCTGATTATCTCAAAAGTAGAGAGAGTCCTATCACATGAACGATTTCAGCAGAAACGAATGACCACTTAGAGGGAATCTGGCACAAGGGATTTGTGTTTAGATAATTAAATTAGAAAAAAAAGAGCTTCTTTACAGGCATAAATCCAGTTTTTAAACCCCCTAAAAGGGACTGATCAAGTTGAAGTAGGTCAATAAACCTGCAACTTTACTACCCAGCCTTCCCATTCCTTCTTGTTTTTCAAATGCAACTTTATTGAGATATATTCATACACCATACAATCCATCCAAAGTATACAATCAATGGTTCACAGCATCATCACATGGTTGAGCCTTCATCACTATGATCAATTTCAGAACATTTGCATTACTTCAGAAAAAAAAATAAAAAGAAAAAAGAAGATTGCAAACACCATACCCCTTATCCTCCCTTTATTCACCCCTCATTTCATATTCTACTCATTTCTTTTGCTTCTTGTGGCTCCCGTAAATTATTTTGGGGAACTCCAGGGTTCCACAGCATATAATTTGAAGTTTGATGGAGTAGATTCGTTTACTTCTTTCAATCCAGTGATTCTTTGGATTCATAATTAAATGGGCTATGATTTGTCAGAAAGATTTGAAACCAAAGAAAAAATTGCCAGAGTTTATGTGCTATACCCTAAATATCAAAGGTCATTAGAGTTGTTTTAATTAGCAATTCATATATTCAACATATGAACTATAATATAATCACATGTTTAAATATTCAATCATTTCTCAACTTGATTGTAATAACTTGCCTATAATAAAAGGAGGTCCCTCTTCATTGCTATGTTGAGTAAATGTAAAATTAATCATGGACCCATGCCAAATCTGCTTAGAAAACCACAGCAAATAAATTGCTTTCTGAGAGTAAATCATGCTGTCTCTCTTCCAAGAGCATTTTTATAATTACTTCTTTGATTACCCATGTGATAATATCAAGATGGATTCTTAACCTTTAAGACCAGGCCTTTGTGTGCAAATACATTGGAAAAAATATCCAATGATTTAATACTCCATGCAAAGGGGCAGCCCTAGGCACTCCTCAGTTCTGTAACAGATTGAATGGGGTCTCTGATGGAAAGACAAGATAATAAAGAGCAAAATCTTGGCAGGAAAATTACTTTGCTTTGAATCTTAATGGCAAAATAGCCTTGAAAAAGGCTAAGATTTCACATAGAGGTTGTTTCAATTGCGCAGAAATTCAAAAGTAATACAAAAATCATTGCAACACGTAGCTACAAAAGAATAAAATATAAAGATAGCACACTGTGTGCAAAAAACTCATTAAAAATCACACTGTTTTAGAGGCTTCACAAATTTTTGAAGGTTTCTCAAGGAATTTCTCTAACATTTAGAGAAATAGAGTTGTGGGTTTTGTTGGGGAGAGGGAATGTTCATCTAATTGAATCTATTCACCTCTTTTCACAGATGAAGAAATAGTTTCTTGGAGAAAATAAGTGAATGAACCATGACTATATATCAAAAGTAGCAGAACCTGGCACTGTCTCTTTCTAAAGCTAGTTTAACCTATGATGGTGACGCATTGCTATTTTGGAGGAAAAATGATTCAAATGCATTATTTTGAAGTTGAAGACATTTTTACCTCACCTTTTGTAAAAATGCAATTTTATTGAGATATATTCACATACCAAATAATCCATCCAAAGTATATAATAATGGCTCACATTATTATCATAAAGTTGCGCATTCATTCCTGCCATTTTAGAACATTTTCAGTTCTCCAAGAAAAAAAATGAAAATAAAAAAGAATACCCAAATCATCCCATATTCCTTATCCCTTCCAATTAGTTATTTAGTTGTCTTTATTTTCTTGCTCATCTACCCATACACTGGATCAAGGGATTGTCAGCCACACGGTTTTCACAATCACACAATCACACTATAAAAGCTATACAGTTATACAATCATCATCAAGAATCTAGGCTAATGGATTACAGTTCAAAAGTTTCAGATATTTCCTTCCTGCTATTCTAATACACTAGATATTAAAAGAGAAAATCTATATAATGCATAAGAGTAACCTCCAGAATGAGCTCTCAACTCTATTTTAAATCTTTTAGCCACTGAAACTTTATTTTGTTTCATTTCTTTTCTCCCTTTTGGTCAAGTATTCTTTTTCAATCCCACAATGCTAGGGCCAAGGTCATCCCTGGGAGTCATATCGCACATTGCCAGGAAGATATACACCTCTGGGAGTCATACATAGGAGGGAAGGCAGGTCACCTGAAGAGTTGGCTTAGAGAGAGAAGCCACATCTGAGCAACAAAAGAGGTTTTCTGGGGTGACCTTTAGGCATAATTTTAAGTAAACTTAGTTTCTCCTTTGCAGGATAAGTTTCTTAAAGGCCCCAGGATTGAGGGCTTGACCTATTAAATTGTGAGTCTCAATGTTTGTGAGAATAACAGGAATTCCCCAGGTGGGGGACTTTAATATTTTCTCATTTTTTCCCAGTCCCTTTAGAGGACTTTGCTAATACTTTTAAAAATTTTTCTACCTAGATTACTTTGGGATAAATATTGGGATAAATATGTCTTCAACTTCAAAATAATGCATTTGAATCATTTTTCCTCCAAAATAGCAATGTATCACCATCATAGGTTAAACTAGCTTTAGAAAGAGACAGTGCCAGGTTCTGCTACTTTTGATATACAGTCATGGATCACTCACTTATTTTCTCTATATTCTCCTGTGCAAATCAACAAGTATTTGCGCCCTATTTCATGTTCCATGCAATCATGGTATTCAAATAAGGTGTATTTACAGGTTAAATTAGATAGTGTGCTACAGAAAATATACATTTTGCACCAAATAAACATCTTTTCCTTTGGTCTTACACACAAGTTTTAAAACACAGTCAATATCATCCTAAAACTTTTAGTGTGATTTATCTGAATGTTGACCAGATCTTCTTCATTTATATCTCTGATCTCTTTCGCATAGCTGCAGATCTCTAGCTCTGCTTCCAGGGAATGACCAGGTTATACATAAAGAGCTCCACATCTCAGAATGTAGAAATAACAGTTACAACTCAGAATAAATGTGGCTGCTGTAAGAACTTACGGTATAGGAATCTTTACAATAAGCCTTGCCCTGATGACCTTTGCTCTTGAATTCAATTCTCAGAGTTTGCACATTACAGTTAGTGCATATTAGTGAGGCATTGTAATATCTGTCTTTTTGTTTTTGGCTCATTTCACTTAACATACTGTCCTTCAGTTTCATTCACATAGTATATGCCCCAGAACTTCATTCTTTCTTGCAGCTGCTCAATATTCCATTGCATGTTTACAGCATGGTTTGCCTGTCCTCATCAGCTAATGTACACTTAGGCCACCTCCATTCATTGCAAATTGTGAATAATGCCACCATAAACACCAGTGTGCAATGTCCATTCTTGTCCCTGGTTTCAGTTTTTCCAAGTATATACCTAATAGCAGGGTTGCAGGATCATACAGTGACCCTATACTTATCCTTCTGTGAAACAACCATAGCTGCCCTCCAGAGGGACTGCACCATTCTACTTCCCTATTTACAATGAATAGGTACATCTCTTTCTCCACATTTTCTACAGAACTTGTAACTTTCTGGGATTTTTTTAGAAGTTTTATTCACACCCCATACAATCCATCCTAAGTAAGCAATCAATGTTTTCCAGTATGATCACATAGTTATCCGTTCACCACCACATTCTTTAAGAGAACATTCCCATTTTATTCTGCAAAGAAAGAAGAGGAAGGAATAAAAAATGAAATAAATAATGAATGAACAAATAAAAAAGGAGAAACAGCAACAATAACATCAAGTATCCCATACCCTTCCCTTATCTCCCCCTCTTATTGACATTTAACTTTGGTATATTGCCTTTGTTACATTTAATGAAGGACATTACAGTGTTGCTGTTAACTATAGACCATAGTTTGCATTGATTGTATTTTTTCCCATGTATCATCTGTGCCAGTTTGAAAGTAATACATAACCCAGAAAAGCCATATTTTAATCTTGACACAATTTTGTGGGGGCAGCCATTTCTTTTAATTCTGATTCAATACTGTAGGTTGGAAACTTTTGATTAGATGATCTCCAAGGAGATGTGATATGCTCAACTATAGGTGTGACCTTTTGTATAGATGAAGGTGTGATTCTGCCCATTCATGGTGGGTCTTGATTAGTTTACTGGAGTCCTTTAAAAGAGGAAACATTTTGGAGAGAGCAGAGCTGACACAGAGGCTGACATTTGGAGAAGAGAGACATGGATGTTTGGAGAAGCTTGGAGCCCTGTAGGAGTCGCCATGAGATGTTAAGCAAGCCAGAACTTGGAGAGAGCCAAAGCAAACCAAGAGATGAAAGCCAGCTCTGGAAAAAGCAAAGTGAGGAACTCCTATAGGCACAGGGTTGAAAGTAACAGAGCTGAGCAGCAAGGGACTAGCAGATGCCAGGCACATGACTACCCAGATAACTCACTGGCTTTCCTTGAATTAAGATATCTTTAACTGGATGCCTTAGTTTGGACATTTTTATAGGCTTAGAACTGTAAACTTGTAACTTATTAAGTTCCCTTATAAAATCTGTTCCAATTTTGGTATAGTGCATTCTGGCAGCTTACAAAAACACCACCCCATATTCAACAACTTGTAATGTTAACATTCAGTTGTTCTCCTTCATGTAAAAACGTGCTTATATTTTTACATTTAATCACCAGCATTGTTCACTCTAAGTTTTGCTAAGTTATGCAGTCCCAGTCATTATCTCATGGGTTTCAATATGTTGTGTTCTCATTTTCATTTGCCTTGAGACATTTACTGATTTCTCTTGTAACTTCTTCCTTGATCCACTGGCTGTTTAACAATTTGTTGTTTAGCCTCCATATATATGAGAATTTTTCAGCCTCTTGTCTGTTATTGATTTCCAACTTCATTCCAATATGGGCAGAGAAAATGTTTTGTATAATCTCAGTCTTTTAAAAATTTATTGAGAATTGTTTTGTGACCCAACTTTTACTCTCTCCTGGAGAATGATCCATGAGCACTTGAGAAAAATGTGCATCCTGCTGTTGTGGGGTGTAATGTTCTATAAATGTCTGTTAAGTCTAGTTTATTTATCGTACTATTCAAAACCTCTGTTTCCTTCTTGATCTTCTGTTTAGATGTTCTATCCATTGGGAGTGGTGTATTATTGTAGGGGTGTCTATTTCTCCATGTTAATATATATATAATATATAGTGCCCTTTTTGTTCCTTTTTATTGTTTTATATTAAAAATCTACTTTGTCTCATATTAGTGTACCTACTCCTGCTCTGTGTTGTTGTTGGCATAAAATATTTTTTTCCAACCCTTCATTTTCAACCAATTTTGGTCCTTGACTCTAAAATGAGTCTTTGTAGACAGCATATAGATGGGTCCTGTTTTTAATCCATTCTGCCAGTCTATATCATATGATTGGGGTGTTTAATCCATTAATATTTAATGTTATTACTATAAAGGCACTATGTTTTTATAATTTTTCTTTAGAATTTTATGTGTCTTACCTTATTTTTCTCTGCTTTTTACCCTTACCAATACTTTTCATTTGTGCACTCTTCTCCAAACCTTCTCCCGTCTCTTCCTATCTGCCTGTAGTAATTCTTATACAGCAGGTCTCTTTTTCACAAGCTTTCTGTGTCTGTTTGCCTGAAAATATTTTAAAATTGTCCTCATTTTTGAAGGACAGTTTTTCAGATGGAAAATTCTTGGTTGGCAGTTTTTCTCTTTTGGTATCTTAAAAATATCATACCACTGCCTTCTCACTTCCATGGTTTCTGCTGGAAATCAACACATAGTCTTATTGAGATTCCCTTGTATGCAATGCATCACGTTTCTCTTACAGATTTCAGAATTTTCTCTTTGTCTTTGAAATTTGACAATCTGATTAGTAAATGTCTTGGGGTAGACCTATTTGGATCTATTCTGTTTGCAGTATGTGCATTCGTGGATCTGTGCTTTGATGTCTTCCATAAGAGCTGGGCAATTTTCAGTGATTAATTCCTCTATAGAGGTCTATAATAATTACCCTCTTTCCTTTTTCCCTTCTCTTATCCTTCTGGGACACCCATAATACATTTATTTGTGCACTCCATGTTATCTTTCACTTCCTTGAAGCTCTGTTCATATTTTTCCATTCTTTTATCTATATGTTCTTTAGTGTGTAGGATTTTAGATGTCCTGTCTTCTAGTTTACAAATTCGTTCTTCTGCCTCTTCAAATCTGCTGTTTATACTCCATTGGGTTTTTAAATCTCCTCTATTGTGCCTTTCATTGCCATAAGTTGTGTGATTTGTTTTTTCAAGCTTTTGAGTTTTTTTATATGGTCACCCAGTGTCTCCTTTGTATCCTTCATCTTGTTTGCTATATTGTCCTTCAACTTATTGATTTGATTAAGAAGCTTTGTTTGAACATCTTTAATTAGTATTTTCAACTTCTTTATCTTATTGAAGTATTAGTTTGTTCCTTTGGGTCATATCTTTCTGCTTTTTAGTATGACTCATGATTTTTTGCTAATGTTTAGGCATCTGATTTCCTTGATTAGTTTATTCTGCAGATTTTTTTCTCTCTTTCTAGGGTTTTCTTGTTGGTTGGATTTTCCCCCATCTGTTCTTTCACATTCAGTTTTACAGAATAGCATAGCTTTTGTTTGATCAGAATTTTTCAGTTATTATTCTAGTTCTTGTCCTTCCTATACAGAAGATTTTAATGAAGGTCACCTCAGATATGATAAACTGCAATCAGATTTTCCCAGACCAGACTGACTTATGTCTCAGGAGGAGGGTGAAATTATTATCAAATTTCCCTGAGGATGAGATCCAGTAGGCTGCAGTCTCTCTTGTGAGGCCTCTTAAGCTGTATTTTTCCTAGTCTTCTTAGCAAGTAGCATTTGTCAGCCTGTAGATCCCCACCAGTGTAAAGTGGTGTGGTGCCTTTAATACTCAGCAGACCCTGTTCCTGTCAGGGACATGTTTTGAGATGAAGATTGAGGCAGAAGGCAGCCCTAAACTATTCCTATTTTCCAACACCTAGGGTCCAAATTCTCTAAATGAGAGCTGCTACTTGTGCTGGGCCCTGTCTCCACCTTTTCTTGGTGGAATGCATGCCCTTTAGGGAATTATCTCCTTTACCTAGCTACTTTGTGTCTGACATGCTTAAGTCCACCCTTGCCTGGAGCAGTGCTGAAACCTGAGATTGCCTGAAACTATATTTAATGGCCTGCTAAAAAATGAGAAAAAAAAAAAAGGAAACAGGAGTAAGGATCCTTTTCAGAGCTGGAACCCAGCCTCCCTGGTTTATCAACCAAGAATCAGAGTTGGTACCAAGTTGTATGTGTCCCTTTTATCTTGAAGCACAGAAATTTCCAAGTATTCTGAGCTCAGCGAACTCCAAAATCTTCAGTTGTTTTGTTTGCTTTTGTAAGCCCCACCTTCTCTCTGCTGGGGGGAAACCTCCCAGTTCCTTTTCTGCTTATTCCAGGTTTATCTGCACTGAGAGCCTGTATTCAGCATCCTATATTTGTTAATTAAACCCACAATTGGAGCTTGGTTGAGCTACCTAATTTTGCTCTTTTTACCCACAGGAAAGTAACTCCACAATTGGAGCTTGATTGAACTACCTTCCCTTGCTCCTAGTAAAGACTGTTTCTTTTTCCCATGGGGAAGTAACTGTAAAACAGCCAGAAGGGAGGGGCACCTGCCTCCATAGTTTGGGACTTACAGTTCTGTACTGTGATCTCAGCCTTTCCACATGTTCCAGACTAGTGTATGATGTGTGTCTGGTCACAGGAGTCACCAAAACAGTTGTTCCAGACAGCTCCTGGCTATTTACTAGCTGCCCCGGAGGACAAACTGAATCTTACACCTCGCTATACCATACCATCACCTTGCTTGCCTTTCTTACCTTGCTTTTTGTTTCAAGATCTTTCTCTAGTTTCTCTTTTCATGTTCTCCACAAATAGATTCATTTATTCCTCAAATAATCCCTAAGTGTTAGCTGCATTTCAGGACATATGTTTAGAATATGAAAAGAATAAGCTGATATCCCTGGGATGAGGACAATGCTTTTGATGGGGTGAAGTCAGATATAAATAATTTTAATACTGCAGTTCAGGATTGAAAAAGGTGTTCTGAGAATATAGGGGAGGGAGAAACTATTTTGCTTAGCTTATATCTTAGAAGGACATGTACAGCAAGAGAGACTGAAGACAGAGGACATATTAGAATCTCTTGCCATGGAATAGGGTAGGAGATTCTAATGTGAAGAAAAAACAGATACAAGGACAGTTTTAGTCCCCTGTTTGCATGATTCCATTCCTGCCTCCTTGGTTCACTCCAAAGGAGGTGAGGTGAGTTATCCAATTAAGAGGGAGAGGTAAAACCAAGAGGCACCTCTCAGATGCCCCTATAAGAAAGGACTAGTGCCCAGTTGTGGGTATCATTGTCAGCATCCCTGTGTTAATTCTTTCAGGGTTCACCTCAGCTTTTAAGACCATGTCATGTTCTCTGCATGGTGGCCTAGCTATTTTGGCCTCATATAAAACTTTTACAATAGCCAGTCTTTGCTCTAGGGTTCTGCATTGGACTGGTAAAGACTTTGTCAGATCTGCTTTTGATCTGACAGCTCGCCCTCCACAAATTTGTTTCATCAAAATTTGTTTAACAGATCCTATTCACCAATAAACCCTTCACTCCTAGCCCTGTCTCATCATCTGCATCCTGGAGAACCTGATCTGTGACAGTTTATATCAGGCAGAGTGAAAAAGCAGGGGCTAAAATGAGGCTCTGGTGTTGGACCAGTCTTCCACCTGCTTGGCAATGAGGACAGAGTCCTGACTAGTAGTTGGGGCACAAACAGTCCCTGCCACTAGCAGGCAATCTGATTTTTAAAATTTTTCTGGTCAGTCACACTATTCTGGAGTTATAACTATTATTTCTAAATTCTGAGATACTGAGCTATTTGTGTATAACCTGATAATTCCCAGAAATTTCAGGTATTTATATCACACCTGAGACTCAGTTTTAGAGTTCTGAAGCTATGAAAATCAGCAGTACCCCATATAGCAACTGTTTAAAAAGTTGAAAAAGTCATCAGTTTTTGAGTACAGATATGAATGAAGCTGATCTGGATAGGACTAAGTTAAATCAAAACACAGGAAAAAGAATGGTATAGCCCATATTTTTAAACTTCAACTTCTGTGTGAGTCCAAAGGGAGAAATGTTTATTTGGTGCAAAATTCATATTTTGGGTAGTGCATTATCTAATTTAACTTGAATGATCAGTTTATTTGAACACCATAACATGAAATCTTGAATAGGGTGTGAGACTTGTTTGTTTGTACAGGTTAGTGTGATGCCCCCATATATCCCAGAGCAATTTGGGCAGAGAATAAAATAGTATTTGAAAAGTCTCCTTGTGAGGCTGGGGAGAAAGGAGGAAATATTAAACTTTCTTACCTGGGGAATTCTTGGTATTCTCACAAGCAGTGAGGACGACAAATTCAATAGGCTGAGTCCCCAGTTTTGGGGTTTCCCCTTATGAAACTTATGCCTGTAAAAGAGAAGCTAAGCCTACTTATAGTTTTGCCTCAGAGTCACCTCCAGAGAACCTGTTTTGTTGCTCAAATGTGACTCTCTTTCTAAACCAATTCAGCAGGTGAACTCACTGCCCACTTTCCTAAGTGGGACATGACTCCCAAGGGTACAAATCACAAGTGATTTGGCAAGGGGGGGCGGGCAGGACTCCTGGATGAGCTGCGTCCAGCATCATGGGATTGAGAAAGCCTTCTTGACCAAAGGGGGGAAGAGAAAAACGGGACAAAATAAAGTTTCAGTGGCTGAGAGATTTCAAATAGAGTTGAGAGGTTATCCTGGAAGTTATTCTTAGGCATTCTATAGATATCCCTTTTTAGGTTATGCAGTATTGGAGTGGCTAGAGGGAAGTACCTGAAGCTGTTGAACTGTGTTCCGGTAGCCTTGATTATTGATGACGATTGTATAACTATATAGCTTTTACAATATGATTATGTGATTGTGAAAACCTTGTCTCTCATATTCCTTTTATCCAGGGTACAGACAAATGAGTAAAAATAAGGAAAATAAATAAATAAATAACGTGGGGTTAGGGGGTAAAAAAATTGGGTAGATTGAAATACTGTGGGTCAGTGAGAAGGAGGGGTAAAGGATCTTTTTTTCTGGGGTTATATAAATGTTCTAAAAATAATCATGGTGATGAATACACAACTATGTGATGATACTGTTTGATTGTATACTGTGAATGGACTGTATGTCTGTGAAGATTTCTCAACAAAATATTTTAAATATATATACTTTCAAAAAAATGCTGGTAATGACTTAGGAGACTATGTTAATGTATGGGAATGAACTAGATGATTTAGGCTTTAGGGGAATGAAAATAATGGATTTCGTAGATTGTTGCTAAGTTGTATTTTGTTGCCCTTTCCATAAATAATGAAACACTGAAAGCACTTAACAACTAAAAAGTAGGTGTGGAAGTCAAGATGTCTCCATGGTAGCTTATGAAGAAGTCTCCATCTCAAACTCTTGGGGGCGCAGAACTGACCACCAAGCACTGTGTGATAGTCAGAATGGCTAAACATCAAAAACACTTAAATACTTAACCAAGGCAGGCCTGTTAAGCAAAAAATCTGGGTCCTACTTGGGAATATCTGGGTACCAGACATGAGATGAAGATACCTACTGTGTTAGTTAGATTCAGTTGTCAACTTGGCCAGGTGAGCATACCTAGTCTTGTTGCTGCGGACATAAGCCATTGGTACGTGAACCTCATTTGTTGCTAATTACATCTGCAGTCGGCTAGGAGGTGTGTCTGCTGCAATGAGTGACATTTGACTTAATTGGCTGGTGCCTAAATGAGAGAGCACCAAGCAGCACAGCCTAAGCAGCTCGGCATTCCTCATCTCAGCACTTGCAGCTCAGTCCAGGCCTTTGGAGATGCAGAAAGAAGTCACCCTGGGGAAAGTTATTGGAACCCAGGGGCTTGGAGAGAAGGCCAGCAGAGACCATCTTGTGCCTTCCACGTAAGGAAGAACCTCAGTGGAAAGTTAGCTGCCTTTCCTCTGAAGAACCAACAAAATAAATCCCTTTTATTAAAAGCCAATCCGTCTCTGGTGTGTTGCATTCTGGCAGCTAGCAAACTAGAACACCTACTTAGAAACCCCACTTTTCTAGCCCCAAGAATTTAACATGTCAGACTCCTCTGTACCTTCTGAGCCCATAGAAATGCCTTCTTCCTCACTAATAGCAGCTACTACTTCCATCTTGCAGAAAATAATACAGAAAGACCTTTCCTCCACAAGGCAGCAGGTACCCGCCCCCTTGTGAGATGCCCCCACCATCTCTGTCATGGACTGACAGTAGTCAGAGGGATTTCCATAGGACTGGATTCTAAGGAATTCAGTCAAAGAAGCAGGAGTATAAGACTGGATAAAAGAGCATCTATTGACTTGTGGTCCCTTTCTCAGAATTCAAAACCCTCGTTAGAATCTAGGAGCTGGTATAAACTTGTAGTTACAGTGACTCCTATAAGCCTGGAAAAAGTGATGATTGAAATGCCTGTATTTCTGAAGAAGATGGTAGAGGAAGAAATTAAAGGGCTCATGGAAGAGGATTTGCTGTAATGAGTGTATTTAGGTGATGACAGTAGTCCCTCTGTAGAATTTTGTTCTGCAGGAACATCTACCAAGGCCATCAGGGGTGCCCTGTTGAGTGAATCTCAGCATCATTAAGAAGTTCAATGGTGGCTTCTCTCCAGGTTGATGGTAGGTGAGATTGTCATAGAATTTGGCTTGTTGATAGCAATACTATACTAATACGATGACAGGGCCACAAGGATAGAGGCCCAGTTGTAGAGCTTAACAACCAGAAGCTGGAGATTGCAATTATCATAACCAATAACAAGGTGAGAGTGGCAGCCGAGGGGACCAACAGAGAGTTATGAAGATGGCAAAAAGATCACAGTAACTCTAGAAGCAAAAGAGATTGGTAGCCAACAAGAGTACTGCTATCTTTATTCAACAGAAACAAAAGAAGGAAGCTGAAATAAAATGTCATAACCCCTTGCCAAAATTTCAGGGCAAGTTTTTGGACCTGTAATCAACTGACTGAAGAGGACTGAAATGGTCATGTCCTCAGTAGAAAGGACCCTGTAATAAGACCACAAGTATACATTATGATAATTCCCCAAAAGAACACACGAGCATTTACTCCATTGACTATACACCAGGGAAATGGCACTATCCAAATATTTCAAGGACTATTGACCAAAGGGTCTGAATTGACATTGATACTAAGAAACCTGTAGGAGCATTACAGATCCTCTTTTTAAGTGTGGAGCCAGTTTGCAATAAAATAATAAATAGATTCTTGCCCAAAATTATAGTAGGCAGTGGGTCCACTTATTTTTGAGCCCACTCAGTGGTCATTTTCATCATTCTCAATTGCATAATGGGATTGACATTCTTGGCAGGTACAGAACCCACACATTAGGGCTCAGGGCATTATTTCTCAGTAAAACTTTTGTACTCCTAGCTTTGATTCAGGGTCTGCTTTCTGCTGCAGTAGATGAGGTCAGATGTTTATCTTTTTTCCACCTTCTAAACATTTGTAACTGGTTGGAAACTTAGGCATGTTTTCACTCAGTAGAACTGAATGTCCTGAAGTTCTGAGGGGAGGGTTTAGGAAGCCTTGCCCTCATCAACCAGCTCATCTTCTTCAGAATTCTGTCTGGGGGATACAACAGGCACTGGCCCAGACATCACTAAAGAGATGCCCTGTTTTCTTTTGGCTTTCTTGCTTAGTTTCTGGAGTAGGAGAATCCAGACTCTAAGTGGAATAGAAGGGTGATCGGTATATAAGTAGCAAAGAAGTAGCTGTGAAACCAAACTAAATCCCATGGAAAGAATTTCAAGTAACTGGCTACCTTTAAAGCAGAGAAGCCAATGGGGAAGCTACAAGATGGGGCCATATAATGAGGTGGATAATGTTTGCATCTTGGAGGGCCTTAAATGCTTTCTTAAATTGTTCCCCCACCTATAAAGGGATGAACTATATTCGGGGAGACTATTTAGAAAGTTACTGCACTAAACCAGGTCATAAACGGTGGGCATCTGATGAAAGAGACTGGGAGTAAGGATAAAGAAAAAAAGGTTTGATATGCAAAATGTGAAAGAAGTAAATCGACAAGAATCAGTGACCAATTGAATGTGATAGGAGTGAGTAAGAAGTGGCTAAAGAACAATTGTGTATACAAAGTTCAGGCTTTAGTGGTAGCTGAGGTGCTATTTAACTGTGAAAAGGGGTACAAGAAGAGAAAGCTGACTGGAGAAGATATTCAGTTAGGTTTTTACTGTGTTGATTTGAATGGCCCATTATATCTCAGTGGAGATAACCAATGGAGAGGATGGTTATATAACTAGGCTCTTTCCTGCATCTGGTCCTCCAGACCAATTAGTGTCTGGTATTCTTTGGAACCACAACTGGCTGCGGTTGTAATATGTGTGAGCTCCTCCCCTACAATTGGTTTACCCCTGATAGTCTGTGCACATGTGTGCATTCCTCATGACTCGGAACTTACTTCCCAGCCTTCATTAGGAGCGCCATAAAATTTGGTGAAATGAAGTGGTGCGCAGAGGAAAAAAATGAACAAATTTAATTCATTTGTAAGGAGGCCCAAATGCCTTCTTAGAATTAAGGCCAATTTTCTGTGCATTTCAATTTAATGAACCATTCAAAATGTTGGCAAATGGACAACAGCCCTGTAAATTGAAGATCTCATAAACACGCCTTTTGAATTGAGCTGGACATCTTAAATGCAGTACGTTTTATATTTTTTTCTCATAGCTGGAATCAGGGATATTTGTTAAGTTGCCCTTTCATCCATTTTAAAGATCCCTTGAACATGATTGTTGATGCTCACAGCTTCTGCTAATTACTTCTCATGTTGCGTTTTTACACTATACAGGGCAGCTTATTTAACTGGGCAAGTAGAGTCATTAGAAATATTTCATGCATGTTGAACCAAGATTTCCACCCCTTACCACATTTAGTGTTTACTTCCACATCGTCCCTCTTATCTAGAACCTGTACGATATTTGAAGGCAGCCCAGTCCTTGTCTGGAGCCCTTGATGTTTAAGATCAAATATATCTCATTTCTTCATTATTGCCTTTTTTTGTTAATTGACTTCTAATTCTCAACACCTTTTTTCTCAAATTAGCTGGCTTACGTTTTCAATGCCTAAAGCTTCCTGGTTTTAATCATATATGCTCCTCTTCAAATTTTTTAATCATCTCTGTTGAGGTATATTTTACGTACAATAAATGTACCCATTTGAAATTGTAGTATGGTGACTTTTGATAAGTAAATGCACTCATGTAACCACAATCACAATCAATATATAGAATGTTCCCATTAGCCCCCCAAATTCCCTGGGACCTCTTTGCAATGAACCCCAAATCCCAGTCCAGGTAATGACTGAACTGCTTTTTGTCCCTATAGTTATTTTTTTCTGTTCTTGAACTTCATAAAAAGAAATCATTCATCACTCTTTTATCCTTTTCTTCTTTTGTTTTGTCCAACATGTTTTTTCAGATTCATATACGTTCTTTCCTTTTTATTCATGAATAATATTCTATCGAATTATAAGGTAATTTGTTAGGACATACACCTATTGGCAGATATTTGCAGTTATTTTGGTGGTTCCCAGCTTGAGGCTATTGTGAATAAAATTGCTATGAATATCTGCGTCCAAGTTTTGGATGTTTTTTTCATTTCCCATTGGTAAAAACCTAGAAGTGAAATTGTAGGATCATCCTTCTTTAATATTTGAAATACAGGGAGCAGAGGCTATTATACCTTCCCTAACTCCAAAAACAATCTCTCTATCTCTCCAAGACCTGTCTAAAGCTCCCCCCTTTATGGACATACAACAGGACTGCCTACATTAAAAAAAAAAAAAGAAAAGAAAAAGAAAAATGTTTTGGGACCAGAGAGGCCTGTGTTTGAGGTTCAATTCTGACACTCATTAGTTGTGTGAAATTTGACTAATTACCTAATTTTTCTAAGCCTCAGTTTTCTGATCTGTAAAATGGAGAAAACAGAAATACCTACCTGATAGTTTTTTGAGCATGTAATGAGATTTAAGAATTAAATTAATGTAAGGGCATTTATTACAATGTCTGACACATAGCAAATGCTAAACAAATAAGTACACACACACAGCAAGTCACAGAATGGTATACTTGTATATACTTGGTATATACAAGTCGAAGAATGGTTTACACAATGTTTATAGTGCATCGTTGCAAGGGTTGGGGCATGGTATCAGCACATGAAATGCCTGGATGTATTAATTTTTGTTTTCCTCAAAGGCACAGATGGTGCGATGACAGCAACGTTTGTGCAATGAACCATAAATGTCTACATTTATGTAAGACATAAAATGGGGAGTAAGGTTTTTCTCCCCAAAAGTTACCTCCCCCTCTCACTGGAAAAGACTCATACTTGGGTCCTAAAAAAATAGCTCACGTTTCTGAGCACTTTCTTGATTATTGCAGCTTGAACAAAGCACTGCACATTAGCTTGAAAAGATCTCAATCAATACTAGTTTGGATTGCTTAAAGAGGTCACTGGCAGATCAGTTAAAATCAAAAGAAGGCTAGGGAATTTAACATGCTTTAGTAATTATTCTCTGGGCCCTGACCTCACAATTGTAAGCTTAGATGCTGTTATAAACATAGGTTTTAAGATCACTTTTAAAGAGAAATAGAGTAAGTGGTTACATGGTAGAGGTCATAAATATGTGCTTACAGGGGAAATGGAGAAGCATAGAAAACAACATATTATAGGATGAGTTGCTTGGAGTTAGAAACCTCATCACCTGGGGATTCAAAACCTCTGTCACTCAGACAACTTTGATGGAAGTGTAAATGATATGATCTGGAGAACTGTTTTAAATGATTCAGTTCTCAAGATCAGTTCTCTTCACTGATCTTGAAGACAATAAGAAGGTTTTGATGTTTCATTTGAATGATAAAAGAATCTGTAACTGAATTAATAAATTAAATAACTTAGGTAGATGCTTGACTACATTTGGATTTTCACCTTGGGAAAACAGAAGATCAACTTATATTTGGGCATATACAGAATATGATGGTACTAGCGAAATTAAGTATATTAATGGCTGGACAGCTACAAATTCATGAATTAGAGACAACAAAGTCTTTTTTCAAAGGGTGAGAGCTGTCTGTCCGCAGGCTGTGGCTTTGATCATATGCAACCAGTTGCCAATTGAAGTGAGCGATGCCAGACAGAGTGTTTTCTAGTTTAAAGAAAGTAACCATTTTGTTAGCAGTAGGAAAGAGTGGGAAATTACCCATGAACAACACTGTTTTCTTACAGCCTGAGGCAGAAGTAGTGGATACATTGGGAATTCAATTGCCAGCAGCACCACCATTGCAAGGCTTTGGAAATTACGTTAGTATTTTGATAATATATGCAATATGTAAACTGCTGCATATACGGAACTTCTCTCACCCCACACATATGCATGTGTATATTTTATGTACATATTTATATATGAATTTATACATATATATTTTACTATTGTCTTCAAGTTTCAAATAGGGATAAAGTACAATATCGGCATAACTTAAGGCACTTTGTATTATAATTTGGAAATGCAAATCAAAATTGGTTTGCCTAGTTGCGTGAGTTTATTAACAATAATCAAGAAAGTGCTTTGTAATGTGAGTTTAAGTAAGAAAATATCCTGTACTGATAAGTAACTCCTAGTCAAACGGGTGTAATGTTTTGGTGGAGGCAATGGAATTATTATCAATAATGATAAAAAGGAGAAGATGAAGCTCCTTTGGTTTATAGGCTCATGGATTCCTGTTTTTAACTTCAGACTACTTCTTTCTGTTTGTTTTTATAAAGTCATGTGTATCACTATGCTATTAATGTTTGTCCCGCTACATTGCCCTTTTTAAGAGGGCTGCAATTGGCTCTGTTCTTGCTTACCAATGGACCCTCAGCACTTAGTAGGTGCTCAGTAAATAATTGTTAAGTCAATTGCTCAGCCATGGTGCTCAGCCATGTTTCCATCACTCTTTGTGGATCACTGGCAGTCACTTCTTGGGCGCTTTGAACAAAAATGGCCCTTGGGTGCTCAGGTGGACCTGAACAATGGCAGTCAGCACTGAGGAAATGTCTTGGGACTGAGACGGATCAGAGTATTATTCCAGAGCTGTGACGAGACACGTGAAAAGAAGACACACTTGAACTTTAGATGAGGAAGAAAGCCAGAATCGACATTAGAAAAGCAGGTCCAACCATCAGGTTCTGGATCATCAGGGTGGATGTTGGATCATCACCAACAATAGAATCATCATCAGGACTATCACCGCCATCATCATGCAACTCAAATGGCCAAAGTAAGTGAAGGGTGAGATTAGGAATTGGAGGTCAGGATGAGCCTGAACATGGGATTCATTATGAATAATATGGATGATGCATGGGATCTAAAGGCTCATTACTTTAGCAGCAGTGGATGTGTGACATAAAGGCAAGAGTGCTTGCTGCTCATTAGCAAAGCATCTTTGAGAAAATTATTGGGCTTCCCAAGACTTGTTTTTTTTTTAATGTTTTTTTATTGTGAAATATAATATATATACAAAAAGTAATAAATTTCAAAGTACGTTTCAACAAGTAGGCAAGTTATAGAATGGATTTCAAAGTTTTGTATGGGTTACAGTTCCATAATTTCAGGTTTTTCCTTCTAGCTGTTCCAAGACACTGGAGACTAAAATAAATTTAATTATAATGTACAATCATTAACATTCGCAATTTCAGACAATTTCCATCAGTCCAAAGAGAAAAATAACATATAAACACACCCTCATCAAATAGCAAATTAAAACCTCCCTTTAACTCTTGTCCCCCTGCCCCCCAATTATTTACCCCAGTATTGCTGTGGTACTGCTGATGTCTTCCTGTTAAACAATTAGCATGCAACAGTAGTTTTCCCCTATACCCCTCTATTATTGACTCTCTGTACAAGACTCATACCTGTGAAGCAGTTCATGCAGGAACGTATTATATTTGTAGTGTTAATCAGTGGGATACATGGCTCTATACAACTCCTTACAATCATACTTCTCTTCAATATGGCAATATTGTTTATAAACCCACTAATGAACTCCCATGGCTTCTATCCATTCCCATATATTTATGCTCAACCTCATTAGGCAACCCTGCACCCATTTCTAGCTTCTGTGCATCTCTAGTTTCCTAATAGTGTACATTATAAGCCTCCAAGTTTACCTTTATTTGGGTCTTATTAGCAAAATCATACAGTATCTATCCTTTCGTTTCTGACTTGTTTTTAAAAATTTTGCCTCTGCCTCTCTCCAGGGACTTATTTATTTATTTGTAAATGTCTTTTCAATGCAATTTCACTGAGATATATCCATATACCTTATAATTATCCAAAGTATACAATCAGTGGCTCACAGTATCATCATATAGTTTTGAATTTATCACTACAATCAATTTTAGAATATTTTCATTACATCAAAGAAAAAAATAAAAAGAAAAAAGAACACTCAAAACATCCCATGCCCTTTTCCCTACCTATTATTTATTTATTTTTTGTCTTTATTTTCTTGTTCATCTGCTCATGCACCCTTACCAGTGACTTTGAACAAACTCCTTGATTTTTCTGAACCTCAGTTTCAACATCTGGAGAGTTGGGATTAGTAATACTTATTTCTTCTTAGGATCATTGGGAGGATTAAATGAAGCAATGCATGCAATGTTCAGCATGGTGTTAACCTCTAGTAAGGGTTCAATAAATAATAGCTGTCTTTCTTTGAAAAAAAGATGGAAAGATATCATATAAAAAATTTCAAAAGAGGAAGATGTAATAGCTACCAAGATGTTTAGAAATAAATACGGGATCAACATGCAAAGTTGAGTAAATTGTCTTCATTTTTCTTCCCTGTCCTTTGAGCAAAGATAATCATCCTCTACTTTTGTTCAATACTGCATGTTCTACAGATACACAAACTGAGGATAATTGATGATCCCAGTGTTTCTCAAAAGTGTAGTCCAGAGACCTCTTAAGGTGATATCACATACACACACAAAAAACATGGTCAGAACAGGGCTTTACCATATTGACAGCTCTGAGAAATCTTACAATGAAAATCCTTTTTCATTTTTTAAAAATTACTCGATATCATAATTAGCAATGAATGGACTTTCCATTCCTTTCCATTTTACATATGGAGGAACTGAGCCAAAGAGTGGTCCTGTTTTATAGTTTACTTAAATGTTATGTCTGAATTAGGAAGAAATAAATAGCTGTAAATATCCAAATATATGGGAGAATGAGAATGTGCTTATCATGCAAACATCTTACTGATTCATTTAAGGACTTGTTATGCTTGCATAATAAAAAATATTATTATTTTTTTTTATTTTTTAGGTTTGGGGATGAACATATCTTGAAATGGGGAGTGATCAAGATGTATCCCTAACGTAAACTATCTTTAGAACTGCAGAATATAATTTTGTTAAGACTTGGATATATTGGAGTATGGATAAGAGGTACTATAAAAAGGCACTTTTTCTTGCTTCTTTTGATAATAAATCAGGTGGATGATACCCGCTGGAGGCTTGAATGCCGGAGAGTGTATAAGATTATATTTTCCAGCAATAACCACATTCCTTTGTATTCAGAACCTTGCCACTTCATATCAAGATTGGAGACAATTTTCCTTTCCCTTGAATTTAAGCATGCAACAACTCTGATACAGAGTGCAGCACAACTGAGGCCATGCGTGTCTCTGAAGTGTTCCCTTTCAGGAACCACCATATTACAAGGAAGCCCAATGCCTGTACAGATATTCCAACTGAAAGCCTCATCAAAAGTCTTCATCTATAGCCACCAGTAACTACGAGATATGTGAGTGAGGAAGTTTCTAGATGATTCCAGCCCTTATCCTTCAAGTCTTCCATCTGAAGTCCTGGATATTGTTGAGCTGGAACAATTCATCCCAGCTATACTGTGTCTAAATTTGTGATACACATAACCTATGAACAGGATAAATGATTATTTTCTGTCACTGAGTCTTATAAGGTAGGCATAGTAAATGGAAAGGGGGGTAATTTGAAAAGGAAAGGGAAGAAAAAGGAACTAACTTTTGAAAATCAACTTTCTTCAAATCAATTTTGAAGAAGACCAAAATCTCTACAATTTTCCTTTAGAGATACTTGGGAGCTTTGTTAAGTTATTATGTGTGTGTGAGTGTATCTTACTTCCTTCATTTCACGCATGTTTGTAAGTGTATTTTATTTGATTAGTTTAACTCTGTGGAGGTGCTTACATTATCTCCATTTGGTAAGTAAGAAATTTTAAACATTTGTCCTTCATTTACAACTGTTAAAAATTTCACACTTGGTGTGTTAGATAATTAGGGTGTAATAATCCATATTAATCGGCCATTCAGGCATAGGATGGATTTCTTAAACCCCCCACTGTGTTGGCAAGAGTTATCATGTATCTTGGTCAGGTGTATCTTTGTAATATACCCCTCATAGTAGTCTCTAGCTTTCCAGCCAAGACTTGGTACTTCCTTCCACTCATCTCCCAGTCAATGCCCCTTATGCAACCTAGGAGATGAAGGTCATAGCGTCCAGTTAGCGTTGGTGCTTCGTGTTACCACTGTGGCATCTGTAGTATACATCTGGCATCAAATGGAATGAGTGTGTTAAGTTATAACCACATTTCACATCTTGAATAGCTGCAACTAATGGCACTTTAGACCTGAATTAACAACTTATCCTCAAGAAGCAACCTCACCTTTCCTTTGGATTGTGTTCCCTGTGCTTACCTTGAATTTCTCTTACTTATGTTTCTGATTTGGCAACCTAACAATGGGTCTGCATTTCTCCAGTTGTTGTGCTTGACTCAGCTTGATTCAATCCATTCATTCAATAGTCATTTATCAAATGGTTCCTGGGTCTTGTGTGTTGGCAAAGATTGGAACATCTCAGCCTGTGGACACCAAACCATGCAGTAAACACTCACCTGAATCACCACCATTTCAGTGAGGTGCCAATATAGACAGTTTTCCCATATGAGTCAACCCAATATCCAAAGAACTAATTTCAGAATGTCCCATGACACTTTTTTTTAAAATTTTGCATGGGCAGGCACCGGGAATCGAACCTGGGTCTCTGGCATGGCAGGCGAGAACCCTGTCTGCTGAGCTACCGTGGCCAGTCCCCTGTGACATTTTTAAGCAGAAGATAGTGGACTTAATGCATTTTTTATCATGTCAGATTGACTGGATTCAAACTTCAGAGCTGGTAGTGATATCTGAAGCAGGTTAGTATCATTTAGCCTCAGATTCCCCAAGTATATCTCAGGGTAATAGCAGCACTTCCTCATGGCCATATTGTGAGCACTAAATGAGGAAATCTGTGTAGCAGGCATAATGCAGTGCCTGGTGTATATTAAGCACTCAGCAGATTCTCAGAATAATGATGCTGACTGCGATGATGGCTCTCTTACACCATTAGGAGTGTGCCTGCATATGCCTGCAACTTTGCACTTGGTAGTCAGTATTTCTAAGCTGAGTTTTGAGTCAGACATCACTTTCTCCCATTTTGCACCCGTTTCTGGCTCCATTCCCACACCTGGCTTTAATTTTTCAAGCTTCTCTTGGCTACTGAACCTGGTGTCAGGTTCAATTTTCCACTCACCTGCCTTACATTCTGTTCCACAGGAGACAAATATTCTGGGCCACTGACTTGTAAATGAGGAGGTTCATCAGAAGGCAACTGATCCAAGTTGGGCAAATCTGAGCTGGTGCAATGTGAGATTGGATGCCACTGAGCCTGGGGAATAGGGCTAAGAGGCTTGTAATATTAAATATAGCTAGTTCTGTGTTTAAGATCATCATTGCTCAAGAAAAATCTGCTAGCATTAAAAATCTAGCTTTGCTAGTTACAGATTCTATGCTCTCTGTTAAGCTATTCAACCTTTCTGAGCCTTGGTCTACCTTGTATAAAATGGGCATAAGAATTGCCCCACCTACATAAGGATATTGCACAGGTTGAGCTAATACTTGCAAAGTGCTCAGCACAGTGCCTGACACATCCTAAAGCATTTTATTGTTCATGTGTATTTGATGCCCTGCCATACCACCTCAGGTCCTAACCCGTCCCCACAGAGGCATTTTGGAGCCAACAGTAGGCATCCATTCAGCTGTGGATTCAGCTGTGGCCATCTGGCAGGCAGTCTCTGGGAGTATTGCAAAGTGTGGTGGCTTCTGTGTGGGGATCAGCAGCATCTGCTCCTGGGAAAGAAGCTCTCATGCCCCCTGGCTTGTGTTCTGCTCATAAATTTTCCCCAGAAATTGGGACCCAGCTGATATCTACCATCCATGGCAGCAGGCACTCTCCCGTCCTCTCTGCTTGTCTACTTCAAACGGGGGCCACAATATTACTTTGCCTGTTGTGCAGGTGCTGGCTTACAATGGCTTTTTCAGCAGAGTCCCTTCAGGCCTCATTGCCACAGTTCCTAGAGAAATAGGAAGTTTTTCGGTACAAGATGGCCACAGAGAAAGGAATGCTTATTTTAACAGATTTAGATAATGTAATTTGCCTCTTTAAAAACATCAAGTGATTCTTGTGTTAGGCAAAATAACTCTCCAAAGACGTCCATGCTCTAATCTCTGGAGCCTTTGCATGTGTTATGTTAAATGCTACAGGAGAATTTTCAGATAAAGTTAAGGTTTTGAAAATTAAGAAATGAAGAATAATTTGTTTATTTTTATTTAGGAGGGTCCAGTCAAACTGCATGCGACCTCAAAAGCAGAGAACTTCCTCTGGCTAAGTTTGAGAGATATAGCAGGAGAAGAAATCAGAAAATGCAAAGCATGAGAGGGACTTGATCCTCTAAGGCAGAAGGTGGTCACTTGAGAGGCATCTGAAGGAATGGGGACAGTTTCTTTGAGGAAAGTCCGGCCCTATGCCGAAACTACTACAGTTGGGAATTGGTACTTTATTCTGACTGCACTGGGAGTTTTATTATTATTATTTAAATTGTTATGGGCAATGTCAAAATTAAGTTGAGAAAATAGTTTTTATTCCTGGAATAAACAAGTCAAATCAATTCTATAACCATAAGGAACTGAACTTGGTAAAAAATCAGAATGAGCTTGGAAGTGAATTCTTCCCCAGAACCTTCAGATAAGAGCCCAACTGATCTTCGATTTTGGCCTTGTGTGAACCTAGGCTGAGGATTCAGTTGAGCCCATCTGGACTTCTAATTTGTAGAGCTGTGAGATAATAAATATGTGTTATTTTATGGCATGACACAGTAATTTGTTATGGCAACAATGGAAAACTGTAACAACTCCTCCAAACTAATTTCAAATTCTTTAGGATGTTGTTGAAAGCCCTCTCTGGTCTAGTCCTAATTTTCTTCCAGCTCTTCATTCCAAACTCCTCCCTGCTGCCACCCATGACTGCCATTCTCTCATCTACAAATGGGCATTTCCATTGTGGGCATTGTTGCAATTTGGAGGAGGAAAGCTCTTCATTGGACAGGGTATTGAACAATACATGCCAGGACTTTTGTCATCCCTAATTTCTGGGTCCTAAATGCCAAGGGGATTGACCAGTCACAGTGACATCAATAAATGTCTCCTAATATTTCCAAAAGTCCCCTGGGAAAGTGTTATATCTGAGAGTCACTATAAACAATCCGTAGAAAGCCAATCCACATGCTTTGACAAGTACTAAGTATCCTCTAATAATGGATATACTGGAGTAAACAAGACAGAATTCCTGCCTTTGAAGGGTTTATATTGCAGGCAAATAATAGACAACAATAAGAAAAAAAAACCCAAATGGAAAATGTGAAAAACAAGAACAAAAACAGATAAACAATTGTGGGTAGTTTTAAATGTTACAGAAGATAAAACACGATAATATAGTGAAAAATGAATGGAGAAAGGTGGCTCCTTTACTGCAAGTGATCAGAGAAGGCTTCACAATGGAGCTTGTACTGAGTTCAGACCTAAAGTTGAGAGAGGGAGTGACCACATCAAGGTTAAAAGCAAGAAGACCCCAAGCAGGAGGATGAGAAAGTTCAAAAGTTTTGAGACAAGAAGAGTGTAGTGATCTTTGAGAGTTAGAAAGGTCAGTGGTAATGGAGTGGAGCGAGCAACAAGGACAGAGAAGCATGGAGAAGTCAGAGCAGCTGGCAGGGCCAAGATCATACACTGCTTTTGTAGGTTATGGCTGGTATTTTGGGTTGATTTTTTGTCCCTCAAAAAAATATGCTGAAGTCCTAACCCCTGGCATCTTTGAATGAGCTCTTGTTTGGAAACAGGGTTTAGGGAGATGAAATCAAGTTAAAATAAAGTTATATTAGATTGTGGTGGTCCCTAAATCCAATATCACTGGTGTCTTTATAACAAGAAGGAAATATGGACACAGGGTCACAGTCACAGGGAGAACACCATGTGACTGTGGAGGCAGAGATTGGAGTGATGCATTAACAAGCCAAGGAAAGCCAAGGGTTGCTGGCAACCACCAGAAGAGGCAAGAAGGATTTCTTTTCTGGAGCTGTCAGAGGGAGCATATCCCTGCTGACATCTTGATTTCAGACTTCTAGCCCCCAGAAACTGTGAGACAATACATTTCTGTTCTTTTAAGCCACCGAGTTTGAGGTAGTTTGTTATGGCAGCCATGGGAAACTACTACAGTTGGGAATTGGTACTTTATTCTGGTTGCACAGGGAGTTTTATTATTATTATTTAAATTATTATGGGCAATGTCAAAGTTAAGTTGAGAAAACAGTGTTTGTTCCTGCCCTCATCCACTTCCTCTTTCTCACATTATTCTGAAGCCAAATCTCAGACATAATAGCATATCATTTCTAAATATTCCCTTTCTAAATATTCTTAACACAGCAATTCCTTTTTAAACATGATGTTGATAACATTATAACACCCAAAATGAACAATAATTACACCCAAAATGAACCAATTGGAGGGACAATGCAGCAAAGTCTTCTGGTTTACCTGTTAAGACGCTCACCTTGGCACTGTGTGAGGTAGGATGGCAAAGGTGGAGGTAGAGATACTAATTAAGAGGATGTACAGGTCAGAAATGATGTGGATTGGCCAAGGTATTAGTGGAGAGGTGGTGAAGGCTTAGATGTGAGTTGGAAAAGAAAAAGATGAACTGAGAATGACTTAGGGTTTTGGTTTGGGAGACTGTGTAAATGGTTGTGACATCAGCAGAAGAGGAAAGCTGGTTTCTGGTGAAAGATATCAACACAATAAGCTTTGGCAACTGTCATGGTTAGGGACAGGTGTCAACTTGGCCAAGTTGTGGTACCTGTTCATCTGATTGGGCAAGCGCTGGCCTGTCTGTTGCAATAAGGACATTTCATAGGATTAGGTCATGATCACGTCAGCTACATCCACAGCTGATTCCATTTGTAATCAGCCAAAGGGGAGTGTCTTCTACAATTAGTGATGCTAAATCCAATCATGGGAAGCCTTTTAAGGAGGACTCAGAGGAGACAGGTTCCATTCCTGCTTTGTCTGGTGAGCCTCTCCTGTGGAGTTCATCCAGGCCATCCATTGGAGTCATCAGCTTCGCAGCCTGCCCTGTGGATTTTGGACTCTGCATTCTTACGGTCACGTGAGACACTTTCATAAATTTTATATTTGCAAGTGTTCCCTGTTGATTCTGTTTCTCTAGAGAACCCTAACTAATACATCTTGGTACCAGGAGTGGTTCTTAAGGAACAGAATCTTAAAAAATGGGTTTTTATGAAAGGTTTTCTACTCTGACTGGACTCAGAGACACTAAGGACTCTGATTCCTGTAATCAGAATGACACTCCCAATCCATGGACTGAGTTGGCAAAGGAGATAGTCAAAATATCATCATTCGATTCTCCTAATGCTTCACTTGTACGAAGCCAGACTCTGGGGGATAATGTTTTTGACACCTTTACAGAGTTTTGTAGAAATAAGAGTTATAGAGATGTTGGTTGGTTGTTGTTAGATACACTGTCTACATTAAAGGGTGAAAGGGGTGGGCTTAAGGCTTCAAACAAGAAGCTTAAGTGCCGTCTGAAAGATGTAGAGGTTTCTATGAGTATCCTGAAGGAAAATTTTATTTCCTGTAGCTGTAGACTTGAGATCTCTGAAAATCAGACTCAGAATCTTATTGTTAGAGTAGCAACTTTACAACGTAAACTGAAATCTCAGTCTTGCATGGTGTCTGCCGTTAAAGTGAGGGCATTGATTGGAAAGGAGTGGGACCCTGAAAAATGGGATGGTGACATATGGATTGATAATGATGTTGGGGGTGAGGTTGAAACCCTAGGCCATGCTGAGCCTTCTTTAGATAACCCTGTAATAGTCTGCCCTGAGGACACAGCCGCCCCACCTCCAGCCTGCCTTGAGGAATTGGCCACCCAACCTCCTCCTGAAGGGATTAGCCCTAGAGTTATTAATCCTGTTTCACCAGATGAAACTGCAAATGAAAGCCCTGAAGCAAATGGCTTGGAAGACATTTCTAATTCTTTTCATGACCCACCCCCACCACCCCTCATTTCTTCTAGACCTATAACTAGACTAAAGTCCCAACAGACCCCTAAAGGTGAGGTACAAAGTATCACACATGAGGAGGTACGTTATACTCCAAAAGAACTGTGTGAGTTTTCCAATTTATATAGACAGAAATCAGGGGAATATGTGTGGCAATGGATTTTAAGAGTGTGGGATAATGGTGGGAGGAATATAAGGCTGTATCAGGCTGAATTTATTGATATGGGCCCACTAAGCAGAGATTCTGCATTCAATGTTATAGCTAGAGCAGTTAGAAAAGGTGTTAACAGCTTGTTTGGGTGGTTGGTTGAAACATGGATCAAAAGGTGGCCAACATTACCTGAGGTTGAAATGCCAGAACTGCCCTGGTATAATGTAGATGAGGGGATCCAGAGGCTTAGAGAGATTGGGATGTTAGAGTGGATTTATCATGCAAAGCCTGCTCTTACACCCCAGGAATGTCCAGAGGATGCACCTTTCACCAGAACAGTGAGAAATAAGTTTGTGAGACTAGCACCATCATACCTCAAGAGCTCTGTGGTTGCACTTCTCTGTAGGTCAGATATTACTGTAGGAACTGCTGTCACTGAGCTGGAATCCTTAAACACAATGGGGATGACAGGATCCCGAGTTGGCAGAAGCAAGCTGGCAGCACTTAATCACCAAAGACAGGGTAGACCTGGGTATTATAATAGACAACAAACTCAAAGGAGGCATCAAAATTATATGACATGCAGAGATTTGTGGAATTGGCTAGTAAATCATGGGATGCCTAGAAATACAATAGAAGGGCAGTCTACTAAATTCTTGTTGGAGCTGTATAAACAAAAGAGTTCTAGGTCAAGGGAACAGAAGTCTAACCTGAATTACAAAAACACAGAGTCACGGCCCCTTAACCAATTTCCAGACTTGAAACAGTTTACAGACCCTGAGCCCCTTGAATGAAGGGGAGGCCAGGTCCCTATGGGGGAGAAACCTGTTACACTGCCACAAATTTATACTGTTAACCTCCCTCTAAGTCTTCCCCAAGGAGACCGACGGCCTTTTACCAGGGTAACTGTGCATTGGGGAAAAGGAAATGATCAGATATTTTGGGGATTATTAGACACTGGTTCAGAAGTGACATTAATTCCAGGGGACCCAAAACGTCACTCTGGACCAACAGTCAGAGTGGGGGCTTATGGAGGCCAGGTGATCAATGGAGTTTTAGCTCAGGTCCGTCTCACGTGGGTCCAGTGGGCCCCCGGACCCATCCTGTAGTTATTTCCCCAGTTCTGGAATGTATAATTGGCATAGACATACTGAGCAACTGGCAGAATCCCCACATTGGTTCTCTAACTCGTGCAGTGAGGGCTATTATGGTGGGAAAGGCCAAGTGGAAGCCACTAGAACTGCCCCTACCAAGCAAAATAGTAAATCAAAAGCAATACCGTATTCCTGGAGGGATTGCAGAGATTACTGCCACTCTTAAGGACTTGAAAGATGCAGGGGTGGTGATTCCCACCACATCCCCGTTCAACTCTCCTATTTGGCCTGTGCAGAAAACAGATGGGTCTTGGAGAATGACAGTGAATTATCGTAAACTCAACCAGGTGGTAACTCCAATTGCAGCTGCTGTTCCAGATGTAGTATCATTGCTTGAGCAAATCAATACATCCCCTGGTACCTGGTATGCAGCTATTGATCTGGCAAATGCTTTTTTCTCAATAGCTATTAGTAAGGACCACCAGAAACAGTTTGCTTTCAGCTGGCAAGGTCAGCAATATACTTTCACTGTCCTACCTCAGGGGTATATCAACTCTCCAGCCCTATGTCATAATCTTGTTCGCAGAGACCTTGATCGTTTCTCCCTCCCACAAGACATCACACTGGTCCATTATATTGATGATATCATGTTGATTGGACCTAGTGAACAAGAAGTAGCAACTACTCTAGATTTACTGGTAAGGCATTTGCGTGTCAGAGGATGGGAGATAAATCCAACAAAAATACAGGGGCCTTCCACCTCAGTAAAATTTTTAGGTGTCCAGTGGTGTGGGGCATGTCGAGATATCCCTTCTAAGGTGAAGGATAAATTGCTGCATCTGGCCCCTCCCACATCCAAAAAAGAGGCACAACGCCTAGTTGGTCTTTTTGGATTTTGGCGACAACATATTCCTCATTTGGGTGTGCTACTCCGGCCCATTTATTGAGTGACCAGAAAAGCTGCTAATTTTGAGTGGGGACCTGAACAGGAGGAGGCTCTGCGACAGGTCCAGGCTGCTGTGCAAGCTGCTCTGCCACTTGGGCCATATGATCCAGCAGATCCAATGGTGCTGGAAGTGTCAGTGGCAAATAGAGATGCTGTCTGGAGCCTTTGGCAGGCCCCTATAGGAGAATCACAATGCAGACCCTTAGGATTTTGGAGCAAAGCCTTACCATCTGCTGCAGATAACTACTCTCCTTTTGAGAAACAGCTTTTGGCCTGCTACTGGGCCTTAGTAGAGACTGAACGCTTAACCATGGGCCACCAAGTTACCATGAGACCTGAGTTGCCTATCATGAGTTGGGTGTTGTCTGACCCACCAAGCCATAAAGTTGGGCATGCACAGCAGCACTCTATTGTAAAGTGGAAATGGTATATACGAGATAGAGCCAGAGCAGGTCCTGAAGGCACAAGTAAGTTACATGAAGAAGTGGCACAAATGCCCATGGTTTCCACTCCTGCTGCCACATTACCTTCTCTTTCCCAGACCAGAGCTATGGCCTCTTGGGGTGTTCCTTACAGTGAATTGACTGAGGAAGAGAAAACTCGGGCCTGGTTTACAGATGGTTCAGCACGATATGCACGTACCACCCAAAAGTGGACAGCTGCAGCATTACAATGCATTTCTGGGGTGTCCTTGAAGGACAGTGGTGAGGGGAAATCCTCCCAGTGGGCAGAACTTCGAGCAGTGCACCTGGTTGTTCATTTTGCTTGGAAGGAAAACTGGCCAGAGGTGTGTTTGTATACTGACTCCTGGGCTGTTGCTAATGGTTTGGCTGGATGGTCAGGGACTTGGAAAGACCATAATTGGAAAATTGGTGACAAAGAGGTCTGGGGAAGAAGTATGTGGATAGACCTTTCTGAGTGGGCTAAAAACATGAAGATATTTGTGTCCCATGTGAATGCACACCAGAGGGTGACTTCAGCAGAGGAAGATTTTAATAATCAAGTGGATAAGATGACCCGTTCTATGGATACCAGTCAGCCTCTTTCCCCAGCAACTCCTGTTATTGCCCAATGGGCTCATGAACAAAGTGGTCATGGTGGTAGGGATGGAGGTTATGCATGGGCTCAGCAACATGGACTTCCACTCACCAAGGCTGACCTGGCTACAGTCACTGCTGAGTGCCCAATCTGCCAGCAGCAGAGACCCACACTCAGCCCCCGATATGGCACCATTCCCCGAGGTGACCAGCCAGCTACATGGTGGCAGGTTGATTACATTGGACCACTCCCTTCATGGAAGGGGCAGCGATTTGTTCTAACTGGAATAGACACATACTCTGGATATGGGTTTGCTTTCCCTGCACGCAATGCTTCTGCCAAAACTACTATCCGTGGGCTTACAGAATGCCTTATCCATTGTCATGGTATTCCACATAGCATTGCTTCGGATCAAGGAACACACTTCACAGCAAATGAAGTGCTGGAATGGGCACATGCTCATGGAATTCTCTGGTCTTACCATGTTCCCCATCATCCAGAAGCAGCTGGATTGATAGAACGGTGGAATGGCCTTTTGAAAACTCAATTACGGTGCCAACTGGGTGGCAAAAACTTGAAAGGCTGGGGTAATGTTCTCCAGGAAGCTGTGTATGCTCTGAATCAGTGTCCGCTGTATGGTGCTGTTTCTCCCATAGCCAGGATCCATGGGTCCAGGAACCAAGGGGTGGAAATGGGTGTGGTGCCACTCACTATTACTCCTAGTGATCCACTAGGAAAATTTTTGCTTCCTGTCCCTGCTACCCTGAGTTCTGCTGGTCTACAGGTTTTAGTTCCAAAACGGGGTGTGCTTTCTCCAGGAGAAACAACAGTGATACCACTGAACTGGAAGTTAAGATTGCCACCTGGCCACTTTGGGCTACTTATGCCTCTGGATCAACACACCAAGAAGGGGATTACATTATTGTCTGGGGTAATTGACCCTGACTATCAGAAGGAAGTAGGACTGCAACTACATAATGGAGGTAAAGAAGAGTTTTCTTGGAATATAGGAGATCCCCTGGGGCGTCTATTAGTACTACCATGCCCTGTGATTAAAATCAGTGGAAAACTGCAACAACACAATCCAGGCAGGACCACTAATGGCTTTGAGACTTCGGGAATGAAGGTTTGGGTCACCCCACCAGGCAAAGAACCACGGCCAGCTGAAGTGCTTGCTGAGGGGAAAGGGAACATGGAATGGGTAGTGGAAGAAGGTAGTGATAAATATGAACTTCGACCACGTGATCAGTTACAGAAACGAGGACTGTAATGCTGTTTTGTTTGTGTTATACTATTTAAGTTGTAAGATATCAAGTTTAAGAATGAATGTTGCCCAAGGATTTGCACGCTATTCTGGAGAGATTTAATGTGTTTCCAGTTATATGCAGGACAGTTGAGTATTGTCAGGTAAAAGAAAAAATGTGTGCTTATTTGTTTTCATTTGGAAATTAAGTATGGTCTAAGGTGATATATATACATATATATATGTGCCAAGTTGACAAGGGGTGGACTGTCATGGTTAGGGACAGGTGTCAACTTGGCCAAGTTGTGGTACCTGTTCATCTGATTGGGCAAGCGCTGGCCTGTCTGTTCAATGAGGACATTTCATAGGATTAGGTCATAATCACGTCAGCTACATCCACAGCTGATTCCATTTGTAATCAGCCAAAGGGGCGTGTCTTCTGCAATTAGTGATGCTAAATCCAATCATGGGAAGCCTTTTAAGGAGGACTCAGAGGAGACAGGTTCCATTCCTGCTTTGTCTGGTGAGCCTCTCCTGTGGAGTTCATCCAGGCCATCCATTGGAGTCATCAGCTTCGCAGCCTGCCCTGTGGATTTTGGACTCTGCGTTCCTACGGTCACGTGAGACACTTTCATAAATTTTATATTTGCAAGTGTTCCCTGTTGATTCTGTTTCTCTAGAGAACCCTAACTAATACAGCAACACAAGCTTTTCTATATATACCATGTACCTCCTTGGCTTCAATTTTCACGTCCAACATATCCCACAAGGTTATTTACTGAAATTCGCCTTGATGCTCCAGGCCCAGTTCAAATGTTCTCTTTTCCTTGGGGCCTTCTACAGTCTGCCTTTAATAGTTTACACTATTTATGATTGTGTCTAACTCAAACAAATATCCTAAGGTATGTCGTTTAAAATTTTAAGTACTGGTGAAAGATTTCTTACTTGAAACAACTGTGTCCACATCCGGGCTTTGCCGTGTACTAGCTGTCTGACCTTGGACAGGTCACTTCCATTCTCTGAGCACCACTTCCATCATTTACACTGAGATCATTCTTAACTACCTTATTTGGGTTGTTGGATAATATAGGATCTAATTTGACACCAGATTGTTTTAAACCTGGTATGCACTAGTCAAAGATGTCATCGTTTTTTTGTTGCAGTTATTATTTCAATCCTTCATTCTTCTTTTTCGTTCTCACCAAAAGGGAGAGAGTGATGGCATTCCACTGGGATATTGCCATTTTTGCTGGGCTCTGAAGTCAACACAGCAAACTCAGAATCAGAGGTGAGGAGGAAACTCTTGGAAACAAACCACCAAGCTCCAAGCACTGTGAATGGCTCAGAGCTCATGGGTGACTCTTTAAAGATCCTGTGTGGGAGACTTCAACTTAATCCACCTCAGGTCTGGATTAGCAAAAAAAGCAGACATTGCTTGAAGCTGCAGACTTTCACATTAGCCTAGTTTATGTAAACAGCCTGCCTTTCCTGTCCCCCAACACACACGTACACACATGTATACACACACACATGCACCTGCCACTGGGAGGCTGATTTGACCTACCACTTCAACCGCTGAAGCTTTATTTGGCCATTATTTAAGAGTTCAAGAGAAATCTCAGGATTTTATTATGCAGAAATTTTATAAAGGCCACCCATAAATCCCAATTAGGCAGCTTGTAGCAGAGCCAAGGGAGGAAGCACGATGTCTGTTTGTTCCCAGCGTCTCATTAATGACATGCTTTCACTGTGGGTTACAGATGGAAGTGATGTCTCTGAACAGGATTGTTAGCAGATGGCTGGAAAGTGGGGTTGCAGACTACTTTTTCCTGTGTCGCGAAGTCATAAAAAGGAAGGAGGCTCAGACATAAGGCTGGAAGTCAGTAGACCTGGATGGTGAAGGAGAACCACCTGGGGACCTCTATGGGTAGGCTCCCTTCACTCTCTGATCACTGACTTTGAAGTCAGACAGTCTTGGATTTGAATCTAGCTTCTAGTATTGAAGGGATGCCTCTGAACCCCTGGGCTTTCAGAGTTTTCTTTTATGCAAAAAGAGGGGGAAGGACCATGCATTCCATGTGGGATAACTATGAGGACTAAGTGATGACACAAAGAGCCCCATGCAGTGTCTGGAACCCATTTTTATAAATAAAAGTAAATTCTCTCTCCTTTTCCTTCTCTTGGTCTCCATGCTTTCAGACCTAAACAGAAGAACTGGATCCCAACAGAGCGTTGTTTGACAATAGACCTGTGGCTGGAACTAATGGAATTATATACACATTCTTTGTGAATCCTAGTTTGCAATTTTATCATTTTGAAGTCAGTCTAGAATACTAACTTGAAAGAGACAAAATTAAAAAAAAATCTTTCAAGTGAGCATCAACTAGTTAATTTAGATGTTAAAAATCAAAGACAGAGGCAGTGAAAAGAAGACTGTAAACTATTGAACATAAATATGAAAATGCATTCCTCTAGAATACTCTAAACTCCTTCTATGTACCAAAAATACTTTATCCAGGTATCTTGTGACTGGTATTTTCACCACGATCTTACAGTCGATTTGCAGAGGAGAAAGTTAAGACTCCAAAGCCACAATCAGCATGATCACACAACTTGAAGAATCAAGGGCTGGGGTGTGAGGGTACTTCAGTGGTAGAATTCTCGCCTGCCATGCAGGAGGCCGGGGTTTGATTCCAGCCCATGCAGTTAACAAAGAAGCTAACAAAAACAAACAAAAATTCAGCAAATGGTACTGCAACAATGGCATACTCACATGGAAAAAAAAGAAATGTGACCCCACCATGCAGCATACAAAAAAAAATCAAGGGCAGACTTGGGCACACCTGTGTCTGATTCAGGAGTCCAAACAGTTTTCCACATCCTGTCTCTCTTTTAAGGATGTGCTATTTTTCTTGAGTCACCAGAGTCTCCTCAGTTGTAGTCATTCATATCATATCTCCGGCTATTAATGAACAATTAACAGCTGTTAATTAATACCAATTAATGAACAATTAATTAATTAACTGATTATTTAAACCATAAGTCTCAACTATGAGCCGGACATTTCCATGCCCTTTGGGAGCTCACAGTTAGAATACAAGAGAGGCATGAACAAGCTGGCTAATATAAGGATGTGATGCGGTACGTGCTGAGGTAAGGGCAGGAGAAGATGCTGGGGAAGTTACGTTGGGATGACTTGTGAGGTAGGGGTCTATAGTAGTTTTAAAAAAAGTTATGGTTTTACTAAGTTCAGAGAGATAAGCAGCCAACTGTAAGTAGGGTGGCATAAATGGGTTTCTTTACATTCTCCACAGAGAGGCCCAGAAATGAAACAGACTTAGAACAATAAAATTCTCTGAAGAGTTTAATTAAATACCTTTTGCATTTGGAATGCTTTGATATTCATACTATCATTTTCCTGCACGTATTATTTTGAAGTCCCAAGGTGGAAAATTTAGGGAAAAGAATGTAGAGAAAAATTCCGTTAATTCTATTGCCTAGTAATAGTCATCAACATTTGGGTGATTTCCTATCTATGGTTTCCTCTCATTTATTTGTTTTTGTTTATATGCACTACATGTTAGCTAATTCTTGCAAAAGTAGGTTCATTGACTATCTTTGCCATCATTCTCTCTCACAGATCTGTAAGAAAGATCTACAAAAACATGCCTTTGGTATTCTTATTATAATGGTACAAGTATATATAATGGTCAGTCATAGTTAATTAAAATTCCTTACTATGGATTTAGCAGTATGTTGTGACTCCCTCTCACTATACAATGCACTTTAAGAAGGTAAGGATCACACTCCATCCCGTTTGTTCAGCACTGTTCCCCCAGCACCTCACTCAGTGTTTGCACATAGTAGGAACTCAATAAGTGTTTGCTGACCAACTGAAACTAGTTGGGTATTTAAATTATCAGCATTTTTTTTTTACTTTACACACACACAGACAGTCCAGTGAAAATTTCTCAACCCAAATCTTTGCCTGTTGTTTAACTTTTTAAAAGTTAATTTACTAAAAGTGGATTTTTTGGATCAAAGGCCAAGGTAAACTTAAAATCTTTTGATATATGTTGCCAAATTTGCATTGCACTGAAGCTGTAAACATTTTTCCTCTCACCATGAACGTATGAAAAGTCCTTTCCCTGTACTCCTGCCAACAGTAAGTATTATTTATTTTTTAATCCTTGCTAATTAGAGAGCTAGAAAATGGTATCTTATTTCATTAATGAGTAGTAAGGCTGAACAGTTGCTTATGATTTTACAGTCATTTGTAGCTCTTCAGTGAATTTTCTTCTTTTTTTACCTGCATGCTGAGTGTGGATTATAACTGTGCCTGAGACATTGTCGGTGCTCAAAAAATGTTAGCTTTCAGAAAAAGCCAAGTATGGGTATCATTTTATGTACACATGTGTAAAATAAAGATACGAGAGACCACATGTAAGTACAAAAAATCCCTGAAAAAATTATTTTATTTTCAATTTGGAGAGCTAAATATAATATAATATAATATTCCATATGAGATAAGAATTAGGAGCAAAGGCTCTAGAACAAGACTTCTTGGGTTCAAATCCTAGCTCTTCTACTTACTAGCTATGTGACCTTGATGAGAAACCAAATGGAGTAATTATCAGTTAATTGGCCTAAAAATGGGAGAAAATTCTATCATCGACATCATGGTGTTGTAATAAAGATCAAAGGTTTAAGCAGTGCAAATGTATAGAATTTTGCTAATGTATAAATTTTCAATACATTTTAGCTAGTTTTAAAAGCAGAAAAGCAGCTTTTTTCTTTTTCTTATTTTTATTTATTTATTTTTTGCAATGGATTTCCTACTAGAACACAAGTGTCATAAAATCCATCACTATAACTTAAGCCCAAATGGGAAAGGACAAGACTCAGATTGACATTGTTATCATTGGACATGTAGACTCAGGCAAGTCCACCACACTGGCCACCTGGTCTACAAATGTGCTGGAATGACAAAAGAACCACCAAAATTTTGAGAAGGAGGATGCTGACATGGAAAAGGAGTCCTTAAGTACGCCTGGGTCTTGGATAAACTAAAAGCTGAATGTGAGTGTGGTATCATCATTGATATCTCCCTGTGGAAATTTAAGACCAGCAGGTATCATGTGGCCATTGTTGATGTCCCAGGACATAGAGACTTTATAAAAACATGATTACATGCACATCGTAGACTGAACTGTGCTGCCTCATTGTTTCTGCTGTTGGTGGTGAATTTGAAGCAGATATCTCCAAGAATGGGCAGACCTGTGAGCATGCCTTTCTGGCTTACATACTGGGTGTGAAACCACTTATTGTTGGTGTTTATGAAATAGATTCCACTGAGCCACACTATAGCCAGAAGAGATATGAGGAACTCATTAAGGAAGTCAGCACCTACATTAAGGAAACCGCACCTACAACCTTGACATAGTAGCATTTGTGCCAATTCCTGGTTGGAATGGTGACACCATGCTGGCACCAAAGGTTAACAGGTCTTGGTTTAAGGGGTGGAAAATGACCTGTAAGGATGGCAATGCCAGTGGAACCCTGCTGCTTAGAGCTCTGGATTGCATCCTGTCATCTACTCATCCAACTGACAAGCCCTGACGTATGCCTATTCAGAAATTGCTGTTATTGGTACTATCCCTATGGGCTGAGTGGAGACTGGTGTTCTCAAACTTTCCATGATGTTTACCTTTACTGTGTCAATGTAACAACTGAAGTAAAGTCTGTTGAAGTGCACCGTGAAGCTGTGAGTGAAGCTTTTCCTGGGGACAATGGGGACTTCAATGTCAAGAACGTGTCTGTAAAATATGTTCTTCCTGGCTATGTGGCTAATGACAGCCAAATGGCCCACCAGTGGAAGCAGCAGGCTTCAGTGCTCAGGTGATTATCCCAAACCAGCTGGGCCAAATCAGTGCTGGCTCTGCACCTGTGCTGGATTGTCACAGCTCACATTGCTTGCACATTTGCTGAGCTGAAGGAGAAGATTGATTGCCGTTCTGGCAAGAAGCTGGAAGCTGGCCCCAAATTTCTGAACTCCAGTGATGCTACCCTCCCATGTGTGTTGAGAGCTTCTGTGATTCTCCTCTGGGTTGTTTTGCTGTTTGTGATGTGAGACAGACAGTTGGTATGGGTTTCTTTGAGGCAATGGACAAGAAGGCTACTGGAGCTGGCCAGGTCACCAAGGCTGCCCAGGAAGCTCAGAAGGCTAAATGAACTTCACCCATAACACCTGCCATCCTGAGCAAATCAGTGGTGGAAGAACAGTTTCAGAGCTGTTGGTCTCAATTGGCCATTTACCTTTAATAGTAAAAGACTGGTTAATGACAACAATGGCAATTTAAAAACCTTCAGAAGTAAAGAAATGTTTTGGGGACCATTTGTTCTCTGTGACAATTTTAAGTTATTCATTTTTAAAATGGAAACAACTTGACCAAAAATCTGTCACAGGATTTTGAGACCCATTAAAACAAAGTTTCATGAGAAGACTGTGTCTTCTTTTGAAAGGTCAGCTTTGAATTAGGCAAAAGACTGAGTTGCCCATAATCTATTTATTTCTGGGTTTCCATCTGCTGAACTTTGATAAGAATTTGATCGTTCAGGGTTCAGGATACTTTAGGACAAGAATTGAGGGTTTCTGTTTTCACCTGCTAACGAGAGTGATCATCACTTAAGTTCACAGAAGTGATTAGAGAAGAACTTGTGGGAGTGGTTTGTCAGTTGCAAACTTAGGATGGAAAAGCAAGGAGTAATTTGCAATGTTTATAAGCTACCTTAAAAAGACAGGTTCTGTAATGAAGACCACGTGTTGCTGGTAGAAAACATAAAACAATAAGCAAAGAAACAGATGAAGTTATCACACCTAATGATAATTGTACTAAGAAGGTACACAGGGAAGCGCGATAGACTAACGGCCAATAGGGTGGAGTTGGAAGGATGGTGATGTTTAGAGACAATGCACAAGGAAGATGTCTATGAGAAGATGAGGATGCAGCCAGGCAGAAAGAAAGGGAAAGAATGGTTCAGACAGAGGAAACAGTATATGCAAAGGCCCTGCAGTGGAAGGAAGTGAAAGGAGGTCATAGTTGTTGAGGCGAGTAAGTGAGCAGAAAAGTAGGGAATATTAAGTAGGAAAAGTCAGCCTAGGAAAGACCACTCAGGGCCTTATGGAGCATGAGCAAAGATTAAAGTTTGGATTCTTTTTACCTAGTAACACATAATAATATTAACCCTTTAAACAAAAATTTAGGATTTTAGGGGGAAATATTTAGAAATCACTTTGAATTGACTTTACATCATTTTTAGTAACACAAGTTATTGTATTCTTTAATACAAGATACATGAAGGTCTTTCGAGGTTGTGATGGAGTCACTACCTTGAATGATGATTCTGTCTTTCCAGAGATGCTTTGTTAGTCTATGTTATGACTTCTTCTAAAACTCAAGCCATTTATGGGAAAAAATGCAGAGGAAATCTCCCAGGTCGGTGTTTTCTTAAGAGACTGGAAATAGTGTGCAGTCCAAATGTCCCCCCAGGCTTATGACATCCCTCCATGTTCCCTCATGGAACTAATGATGTGCGATTTTTAAAACTGTCTCCCTAAATTGACCCAGCTTCCTCTTCTCTCTCGTCTTATAATTTAGCCATTGGATTGGCGTCTATTTTATGTTGGTTGTTTTACAGCTTTAGAATTCAAGGGCAGCAGCAAGGACGTTGGGTCACCATTGAGATAAACGGTAATAATGAAAAAAAGACCTAGATAAAACATTGTTAGGAAACAGATGTCTGTATAAGTAAAAATAACTCTACCCAGCTACCTCCACTAAACCCATATTTCACTAAGCCTGGGAAGGTGGGTTTAACTTTCCTTCTTCAATTTGTTGTACTGGCCAGGAATTGTGTGAGGTAGTAATCAGTAAATTTCATCTTCAATCCTGGAACATCTGTATAACAAAAATGTTAACTGACCTCTTCTATAAGAGTGGCTATTCCAACAGCACATTCACCAAGGGTATTATATATTATTACAAAGGATTATGTTGTGACATAAACCAGGAATGACTTAAAAGAGAGGCAAAATACAAAATTCTCTGATCTTAAAACTGGTCGTTCATGTCAATACTTAGGTGGCAATTCACAGTCATTTGTAAATGTTTTATTATAAAATTTAAGAATTCCATACTTCAAACACAGAAGGCAGCAGAAAGAGTTCAGAATATTCAATCAGCTCCATATGGATTTGAACCCTAGTTTTGCACTTGCTGCTGCAAAGAACTTGAATAAGTCTCATTCTCTCTTTTTTATTATTATTATTATTATTTTTTAATTTTTTATTTATTTAATTTTTACATGGGCAGGCACCGGAAATCGAACCTGGGTCCTCGGGCATGGCAGACAAGCACTCTTACCTGCTGAGCCACCGTGGCCCGCCCTCATTCTCTCTTTTTATTGGGGCCCTCATATGTAAAATGAGGATATTGATGATGTCTCCTTTTGGTATTGATCTAAGAATTAAATAATTCTCAGCTAGTGCTTATTGAATTGGTGTTGCTTCCGTTTATCTCATTCAAACCTCACTGTAATTTACGAAGTTGGTTTAATTAAACCAAGTTCAAAACTGATATTAGATGACTGGCCTAAGATTAGGATCGAACTCTGGTACGATTAGCTCCAAATTTCACTAACCTTCCAATCCAGCGCTCTGGATTTGCACATGTTAAGAGTCCTTTCATGATGGTTGGCAAGTCCCTTCTCCTTTTCACCCACAACTGGAAACCAATCTTAAACAATCTAGGATAACTGCTTATAAACAAAGTAGAGATGCTCTTCTCCCTCAAACACACTCCCCTTGACAGGGTACCACGCAAAGGACCATAATTTTGCAATAACAAAAATTGGAAATGGAATCAACTTTGATTTTCTTTTGCTAGCATTGCTTATGTCTAAGGAACTTCTAGGTCCTCTCACCTCAGCCTGTGCTGACATATTTGTAACCATTTCTTTTTTTTTCAGCTATGTCATGCCTATGAAGTTTATACCCATATAATCTCTAGTGTGGGTTAATGCTTTCCCCCAACCCTCAATCTTCCCCCCTCAAGTCCATCTTGTACTACTGTCAGAGTGATTTCTGTCTTACAGAGCTGTCCTTATGGTATATCCACTATTCAAAAGCCTAAACTGTCTCCCCATTGACTCCCAAGCCTGAACACATAACCCAGCCTTCCATTCCTAGGCACCTCTCTGGAGTATTTCTCCTTCTTAACACTGTTCCCCTGCATGAACCAAATGTTTCAGCCTTTTGCTACTCCTTTTGCTTGCCATAATATTCAATATAGGCGGAAACATCTTTCCATAACATCCAAATCCTTGGCTGCAAACTTGGCTTGAACACATTCTCTTCTGCTTTCTACAACTTCCCTTGGCTAGAAGAATTCTGAGAAGCCCCCAAAATGCATTTGTACTTCCTTAAAGTTTTCCTTATTAAAGTTTTTAATGATGTGGTGTGCTTTCCCATGACTGACTACAAGCTCTCCTATGAAGAACCCTTGCACTTTTCTGGAGATTGCTCATGTACCCAACACTGGACCCTGCACATAGGACATACATGCATAGTAACCATCAGATAATTAAACTTGTGAATATAAGCTCTTCAAAAGTCGGGTTTCTGTCCCAGAGTTCCTTGCAAAGGACCTTAAATTGTTGACATCTAGGATTTATTTAACTTTCTGCCAACCGCTTCCTAATCTTCCTGTAGGATAAGGATGATAATACACACTGAGTTTACTCTCATGACTTTATGTGGGCCCTATCAATGAATATCACATTGCACAGCCACAGTGAAGTGTGATTGGTTCAGAGAAAGACAGCTTACACAATGGAAGCCAATGATGCTCAGTGAGAACCAACTATTCTCCTATCTCAGTAGGGGATATGATGATAATCGTCTTGCAGCCATGAGGGGAGGCCATCTCCCAGATTTGAATCAAAGCAGAGCAAGCAGAACTGAAACATGGCAGGTGAGATACCCCATCCTGATTGCATCACTTGTTCTGTCACATCCAACCCTGAACCTAGCCAGATCTCTACCTCATGCTTAATTTACTTGGAAAAAAAATGAGTTCTTCTCTCTACTTAAACAAGTTTGAGTCTAGCTTTCTGTCTCTTGCTACCAACTGAGTCTTATGTATTAAGCAGTTATCAGTTAATTTTTTGAAGAGATTCTTAAGGCACTAAACAAAGCTGCCATTGATAGTCCATGGAAGAGCCCTTAACAAGGAGCCTTTGATATTGGAGAGAGGATCTGAATATTAATGCCGGTTTTCCAGTGAGGGCAGTGAATCTTGGTTTTGACCTTCAGCAAAAGCTAAACAAACAAGACTCTATCAGTTCCTCACAAGTTCCTGTCAAGCAGCATTAAAAAGACCAACACTGTATAGCGATTAATGTGATGATCTTTCACCGTGTAGAAATGCTTATCAATGACATGCTTAGGAGGCAGTTGAGTAAGGGTCGGGATAAGGGGGACAAGGTTAGAGAGCCAGGTTATTTAAACACAGAGAGATGCCGAGTAAGGACCTATGTGCAAAGATGACAATGAGACCATGTTTCTTTGCCCCCTGTTCCTCTGACTTTAGCAGTTTGGGCTCTGTGGTTAAAACACTTTTGAGTCTTGACTGCACCACTGTATCTCAGCTTCAATTTTTCTTCCTATGTAAACTGGAATAATGAGTACAATTTTTAGCAAGTTATCCACGACATGTGAGACACAACAATGATTTTTAGCTATTCTTGCTGTTTTCATCATCCACTTAATTACTGGGCAGCCCTGTTCTCAGATCTCCCACTTTCTGAATGGCACATCTGACTGTGTTCCTGTCTTTGCACAGTTCCATGGCTTTCCTTTGATTCCGAGGCCTTTTTGCCTATTACATGCAAACACAGATATGACTCTCTGGTTCTAAACCTTGACATTATCTTTAGGCAACAGAGTGACTTTGCCCTTTGATCCCTCTACGTTTTGCTTTTGTAGGCAATTCCTCCAGATTGGTTATTTAGCTCCACCTCCAGGATTCATCCCAGTAATTTCATTGCTGGCCCATGAAACTTTGCTTGGAATATACAAATACAAATCCTCAGTCAGTAACCCCTTATCAGTCACCTCCCAGATCCTAGTCTCTACCACTCTAGCTTCTCTAGTATTATGATTCTCAACATTTTTTTACTACAACCTATAGTAAAAAATATATTGAATCTAGGAAACACACATGCACACTAAGTAGAAGTTTCAGAAAACAATACTTATTCTTACCATGCACAATGGATTTTGATATTTCTCATCCAATATTGAAATCAATATCAATATCAATATTATTTTTATTTTAAGATGATCATGAGCACTAAACTAATATCATGCCCACGAACAGGCTCTGACCTGTAGACTGAAAAACAACACCATAGTTTAATATGTGGTGCACAGGGCTTTCCAGGTAAATGCACGTTACATCTAAGCAGAGCCTTAGTCCCACATCTCTGGGGAATCTCCAACCCTACCGACTAAGTTTGCACCACAACTGACTTTTAAATTCGTCTTTGTTTTCAGACTTAAAGCAGGAATCGACAGAAACAGACTATTCCATATTCCCTTCCCCCTGGACACTCCTTGGATTCTCACTCTGCTTCCCGAAGTATTTCCCACCTGCTTTGCTAAGTGAGAAAAACCATCCACAAAGAGGAAACTGAAGAGAAATGGGAGGCCAGGGTTTTCACATAAGAATGTCTCAGGGAATTTTAAAATATTTTAGGAGGTTCAGAGATTGGATTCCAGTAGGTTTGGCATGCGGTTATGGGGTCTGCATGTCTCATAAGCACCCAGAGGGCTCTGATGAAAGGAAAGGGCATCCCACACTTGGATAAACACCGGACTAACACAGAGTCACTCTGATCTCCATTTGTAGTTGAAATATGGAGAGACACATCCTCTCATGCCAGGGAGAGACAGCAGCAAAAATGTGAGGCTCTCCCGAAGGTTTCCTCTGGTTTGAGGAGGGGCTTTAGTATTATCTGAAAGTGGAGTAGGGGAGACCACACACACAGCCTTTCCATGTCCATTCTCTTCCCCTTCAATTTCAGCCCAGCTGACTCACTTCCATAAGCTAGACAGGTGGCTTTCTCTATTACATGATTAGGAGCATTGAGATGTGACGAGGTGGCTGGGAAGGGGGCAGCAAAAACAATCCAGTAATCTTCAGTGTGTTATTTTAAAGTGTGGGTGTTCCCTCTGTCAGGTCCTCATGGATGTCGAGCCTCCCTCTGCCCAGGGGATCTGTGTTCCCGTGTTTGCACTGTGGAGACGCTGGATTTTCTTTCATTCCCACCTCCTGCACTCTATTCATGGAAGAGCCTGTTGGGCATTTGCTAGAGTCATGTTTAGAGAAACCCCTCTAACAGACAGAGTAGAAACTCAGTCACCAGAGAACAAGGAGACAAAGACACAGCTTACCACCCTTCATTCTCAGATAGGAACTATTACTCTAATGCAGTCTATTGTACAATGTACTTCTGACTAGACGGCTTCTAAAGTCCCTTCTAATTTTGAAGTATCCAGAAGCCTGTGAATTACTGGGAACCAAATGTGGTTTAGTTCAAAGCCTTACATAAAAGGTTAAGGAGGAACAAGAGAGATGTATGAAATAAAATTTAGCCAAGGGGCCCTACAGGTTCAAGTTTCTGCGAGTCTGCCCAGGAGTTATCAACAGCTTGAAGAAGGGAAAGTTGTGACTGGATGGCAATTAAGACTTGGTGTGAATCAGGGATGACTCACCTCACGTATAGATGAAATTCTCTAAGCCTTTGGCTGTGTAGGCCTGGGCAAGCCACTGAACGATTCTGAGTCAGGTAAGTACCACTATTTGCAAAATGGGAATATAATGGATTTATTGTGAAGAGTGTATATTCCTTCACCTAGCAATCCATCCACTTATTCAGTAATTGAACAAATATTAATTAATTAAATATCTACTATTGGCTGAGTACTGCAGTAAATATTGTTTCATCAAATGAAGGAAGCTGTGTGAGAATATCTAGTTTGGTAGAACATATGATAAACTAATGGTTTTTCTCTATATATTTAGTCTTCCTCCCCAAATAGGCTTGCCTATATTGTTTTCTCTTATATCTTCCTTTTCCTGGATCTTCCCATGCCTTATAGTATCCTTTGTAATAGAAACCTCTTATTTTGGCATACCTAGTCTTATACACTGCTCTCCTCTTCTTCCCCCTCTTTCTTCTTCTCTTCTTCTTCTTTCTCCACTTCTTCCTTCTCCTTTAAAAAGAACCCCACTTTTCTTTAAGGAAGCATTGTGCCATCATTCCACGTGCTCCTGGTGAGACTCCCATCTACAGCACCCAGGCCATAGAGCTAGGCACAAGATCCAAGATAACCAATCAGTGTACTCCTTCTTTCCTAGCCACAGCTATTGGTCAAGGGAGGATGTTTGACCCAAGTGGAGCCAAGCATGGTCTTCCCTAGGACTTAGTATATGAATTCTGAATGAGAATGAATCTCTTTGCCTTTGGACATTATGTCACAAGGTTTTAGGTATGACTGTGCTCTGATCTGTTTTCCTAATACCCAAAAGAATTTAAAGGTCAAGAACAAAGATCATGACAGAGCCTTAAAATGCTATTTGACTTCTAGGAAGAAAGCCGAATAAAATAGCTAGAGATGAGCCCTGCTCCACAGAAAAGTTAGAGAAGATATAGGAGGGTGATTGAGGCAACAATTCGGGAGTGCAGCTGATCTGGGAGAGGCTTCAGAACCACATGGGGCAACCCTGGTTGCAGAGGTCGAGGAACTGCGAGGCAGAAAGCTGGAACCTGGCACGGAGGCGCAGAGCCCACGGGAATGCACGGACAGCAGCCGGGGACTAGAAAGTAAGCCAGGCCACATTCCTTGGGTGCGCTACTCTCACCAGCGCAGCCCGTTGGCCGGCCACTCACCCCACACCCCACGTACCCGAACCCTGTCACCCACTCCCATTCCCTGCACTCCAGGCAACCCTACCCTGCCAGCCCCCAGTGCAGGTAGTGTCCCCCACCCCCACCCCAAGTACAGCCCAATCCACCTCTCCTGCATCCCTCCCTGTTCCCTGTAGCCTGTTGCCAGCACATAAATGCTGTGGGCACTAACATTCATAACCAGGCTATTCCTGTCCCCCTACCCATGGTGTCACGAGCTTCACCCTGCCCCTGCCCCAAGTACTGTTCATCAGTTTATGGCACTCCTAGGCTCATGCATGTGCACTGGCCTCCAATCACATCACTCAGCTCTGGGAATGACACTTTATAGCAGTCCTAGAACTGTGCATTTGCATGGCTCTCAGCCACAGTTCCCAACTCTGAGAAAGGGCTGACTTGCGCAGCTGGGTCACATGTGCCCCCAACACATGAAAGCATAACACTGACCTGCTGCACAGCTATACACATGCACACAAACAGCCCTGTGCTTTAGACCAGTGCATACCAGTGTTACACCCCCCAGACTGGTGCACCCATACAGCTACGTGCTCCCTGGTCGCTGGGTGCCCATGTTCATAAACATCAGAATAACATCCCCAACCTGTACCTATCTGCCCTGAAACAAATGACAACACTGAGTGCCCCACCTCTTACCCTGCTCCCTGCTGTACAACCATCCTGTAAATACAAGGCCTTAGACTACTGAAAGAAATCAACTCCCAAAGTAAATCAATCAAGATATTTACATGTTATGAAGACAGCAGAAGATCACTAAGCATATCACAATGCAGACAGCTATAGCCCTGCCTAATGATCAAATTAAAACACCACAGGAGATACAGACATTGGAACAACTAAACAAGATACAACTCTATTTTAATAAAATAACTGGAATAGCAAATGACATAAAGGAGATAAAGAAGACAGTAGAAGAGCATAAAGAGGAATTGGAAAGAATAACTACAAAAATAGTGGATATCATGGAGATTAAAGACTGTTGACCAAATAAAAAACATAATAGAGGCACACAACACCAGACTTGAAGAGATAGAAGAATGAATAAGTGATATAGAGGACAGGATAACTGACTTTGAAGACTCAAAATAGCAAATGGCAAAAAAAGATGGAAAAAATTGAATGGGATCTCAGGGAAATGATAGATGAAACAAAGTGCACAAATATAAGAATGATTGGTGACCCAGAAGTAGAAGAGAGCAGTAAAGGGCTAGCAAGAGAAGTTGAAGATAAAAAGGGTGAAAACTTCCCAACCCTCATAAAGGACATAAATACACAAGTCAAAGAGGTCCAAAGAACTCTAAACAGAATAAATCCAAATAGGCCTTCCCTAAGACGCATACTAATCAGTCTGTCAAATGTTGAAGAGAAGCAGAAAATCCTGAAAGTGACAAGAAGAAAGCAATCTTCTATATACAAATGAAACTAAATAAGACTGAGTTCAGACTACTCAACTAGCAGCCTGGAGGCAAGAAGGCAGTGGTATGATATATTCAAGATCCTGAAAGAGAAAGACTTCCATCCCAGAATTCTAAACCCAGCCAAACTATCCTTCAGAACTGAGGGAGGGAGAGATTAAAGTTTTCACAAAGGAACCCTGAAAAAATTTGTCAACAAGAGACTTGCTCTACAGGAAATACTAAAATGTGTTCTGCCAGCTGAAAAAAAAAAAAAAGACAGGAGAGAGCAGTCTGGAGGAGGGCACAGAACTGAAGAGTTCCACTAAGGCTAATTTAAAGAATATAGAAAGAAAGAGGGAAAAGAATATATAGGTCTGACAAGTAAAATAAAAAGATAAGATGGTGGATTCAAGAAGCACCTTTTCAGTAATAACTTTGAATGCTTATGTCTTAAACTTGCCAAGTAAAAGATACAGATTGGCAGAATGGATTAAGAAACATAATCTAGTTATATGCTGCTTAAAACAGACTCATCTTAGACACAAGCATACAAATAGATTGAAAGTGAAAGGATGGAAAAAGATTTTCCATGTAAGTTGTAACCAAAAGAAAGCAGGAGTAGCTAGACTAATATCGGACAAAATAGACTTTAAATGTAAAGACATCATAAAAGATAAAGAAGAACACTATATGCTAATAAAAGGGTCAATTCACCAAGAAGATATAACAATCATAAATGTTTGTACTCCCAGTCAAGGAGCTCCAAAGTACATGAGACAGACATTGGCAAAACTGAAGGGAGCAATAGATGTTTCAACAATCATCTACTCTCCTCTATAGATAGAACAACCAGACAGAAAATCAACAAGGAAATAGAGAAAAAAATAACTTGATAAATGAATTAGATCTAACAGACATATATAGGTCATTGCACCCCAAAGCACAAGGATATGTATTCTTCCCTAGTGCTCATGGAACATTTTCCAGGATAGATCATATGCTGGGGCACAAAACAGGTTTTTATAAATTTAAAAGCATTGAAATTATTCAGAGCACTATCTCTGATCACAGTGGGATGAAGCTGAATCTCAATAACCACCAAAGAGCGAGAACATTCACAAATATGTGGAGATTAAATAACACACTCTTAAACAACCAGTGGGTCAAAGAAGAAATTGCTAGAGAAATCAGTTACTATCTGGAGGAGAATGAAAATGAGAATACAACCTATCAGAACTTATGGGATGAGACAAAGGCTGTGCTGAGATGGAAATTTATTGCCCTAAATGCCTATACTAAAAAATAAGAAAGAGCAAAAATTGAGGACTTAACAGCACACCTGGAGGAACTTGAGAAAGAACAGCAAACTAACCCCAAAGCAAACAGGAGAAGAGAAATAACAAAGATTAAAGCAAAGATAAATGAATGAGAGAACAAAAGAATAATAGAAAAACAATCAAATCAAAAGTTGGCTCTTTGAGAAAATCAATAAAGGTGATGGGCTACTAGCAAGACTGACAAAGCAAAAAAGAGAGAGGATACAAATAAACAAAATCAGAAATGAGAAGGGGTGCATTACCACAGACCCTGGAGAAATAAAGCAAATAATAAAAGGATACTATGAACAACTATATACCAATAAATTAGACAACTTAGATGAATTGGACAAATTCCTGGAGACACATAAACAAGCTAACTGACTTAGGAAGAAATAGAAGAGCTCAATAAACCAATTAAAAGTTAAGAGATTCAATCTGTCATCAAATTCTTCCTACAAAGAAAAGCACTGGGCCAGGATGACTTCACAGGGGAATTCTATCAAACATTCCATAAAGAACTAACACCAATCCTGCTCAAATGTTTTCAAAAAATTAAGGAAAAAGGAACTCTACCTAACTCATTTTATGAAGCTAATATCATTTTAATACCAAGATGTTATAGTAAAGGAAAACTGTAGGCCAATCTCCCCAATGAACATTGATGTGAAAAGGGTCAATAAAATATTAGCAAATCAATTCCAACAACACATTGAAAGAATTATGCACCATGACCAAGTGGGGCTTATACCAAGAATGCAAGGATAGTTCAACAGAAGAAAATCAATTAATGTAATACAGCACATTAACAAATTGAAAGGGAAAAATCACATGATCATCTTTATTGATGCTGAAAAAGCATTCCTCAAAATTCCGAATCCTTTTCTGATAAAAACACACCAAAAGATAGGAATCAAAGTTAACTACGTCAATATGATAAAAGGAATATATGAAAAACGAAAAGCCAGCATTGTACTCAATGGAGAGAGACTGAAAACTTCTCCACTAAGATCAGGAACAAGACAAGGATGCCCACTATCACAATTATTATTCAACATTGTGCTAGAAGTTCTAACTAGAGCAATTAGGCAGGACAAAGAAATAAAAGGTATCCCAATTGGAAAGGAAGAAGTAAAACTCTCATTATTTGCAGACGATATGATATTATACTTGAAAGATCCTGAGAAATCTACAGTAACGTTATCTGAGCTAATAAATTCAGCAAGGTGGTGAGATATAAAATTAATGTGAAAAAAATGAGTAACATTCCTATACACAAGCTATGGCCTAGCTGAGGAGTCAGTTAAAGAAATAATTCTGCTCAAAATAGCAACTAAAAGAATTAGGTACTTAGGAATGAACCTAATTAGGAACATAAAGGACTCGTACACAGAAAACTACATAACATTGCTAAAATAAATCAAAGGAGATCTAAATAGATGGGAAGACATTCCCTGCTCATGGATAGGAAGGCTAAATATAGTCAAAATGTAAATTCTCCCCAAATTGACCTACAGATTCAACACAGTAACAATCAAAATTCTAATAACCTACTTTGAAGATTTGGAAAAGCTAACTGCCGAATTCATCTGAAAGGGAAAGAGACCCCGAGTAGCTAAAAACATACTAAAAAAGAAGAACAAAGTGGGGGGATTAACACTCCTTATTTTAAACCTATCAAAAAATCACACTGGTCAAAACAGCATGGTACTGGCACAAAGATAGAAGTGTTGATCAATGGAATAGAATCAAGATTGCATAAATAGACCACCAAATCTATGGTCTACTGATTTTTGACAAGGCCCCCAAATCCTCTGAACTGGGATAAATAGTCTTTTCAACAATTGAGCATGGAAGAAGTGGATAGCAAAAGCGAAAAGAATGAAAGAGGACCCCTATCTTACACCCTACACAAAAATTAACTCAAAGTGGATCAAACACCTAAATATAAGAACTAGCACCATAAAGTTTCTAGAAGAAAATGTAGGGAAACATCTTAAAGACCTAGTAATAGCACGTAGTTTCCTAAACTTTATACCCAAAGCATAAGCAACAAAAGAAAAAAAAAGACAAATGGGAATTCCTCAAAATCAAATGATTCTGCACCTCAAAAGACTTTGTCAAAAAGGTAAAGATGCAGCCAACTCAGTGGGAGAAAATATTTGGAAATCATATATTGTACAAAAGCTTGATTTCCTGTATATACAAAGAAATCATGCAACTCAACAACAAAAGAACAAACAACCCAATTATAAAATGGGCTAAAGATATAAATAGGCATTTTTTTTCTGAAGGGCAAATACAGATGGCTCAAAAGCACATGAAGAGATGCTCATTTTCATTGGCTATAAGGGAAGTGCAGATCAAGACTACAATGAGATACCACCTCACACCTATAAGAATGGCTGTTATTAAACAAACAGGAAACTATAAATGTTGGAGAAGATATGGAGAAACTAGAAAACTTATGCATTGCTGGTGGGAATGTATAATGGTGCAGCTACTATGCAAGACTGTTTGGCAGTTCCTTAGGAAACTAAATATCGAATTGCCCTATGACCTAGCAATAGCACTACTTGGTATGTACCCAGAAGAGCTGAAAGCAACAACACAAACAGACATTTGCACACCGATGTTTTTAGCAGCATTATTCACAATCGTCAAAAGATAGAAACAAACCAAATGCCCATCAACAGAAGAATGGATCGACAAAATGTGGTATATACATACGATGGGATATTATGCAGCAGTAAGAAAAAATGATGTCCTGAAGCACATGACAAGATGGATGAGCCTTGAGGACATAATGCTGAGTGAAATTAGCCAGACACAAAAAGATGGATACTGTATGATTTCACTTTTATGACCAGCATAAAGGTATAATCAGAGGCTTATAATACAGAATATAGGGACTTGGAGATACATAGAAGCTGGAGATGGGCGAACTGTAACTAATAAGGTTGAACTCCAGTGTAAGGGAACAGATAGGAGCAAAGGTGCTTCTCTAGTGGATCTATAAGTAATATTACCATATTGAAGAAGAACAGGATTGAAAGGAGTTGTGTAAATCTACATGTCCCACTGATTAACATCAGAAATATGAATTAGTTCTCTCAAGCACTACTTCAAAGATATGATTCTTGTACAAAGTGTGTTTAAGTCCAGGGTACAGTGGGAAAAGCTATTGCATACTATAGGCTATGTTCAAAAGGAAACCACCAGCGCTACTACAGCAACAGCAGAGGTAAATAACTGGGGGAGGAACAAGAGTTAAGAGGAGGTTTAGATTTCCTATTTGGCATGAATGTGTTTATTGGGTTTCTTTCTCTTGGGAACAATGAAATTATTAAAATTGAGAATGTTGATGGACTGTGCACTTTGGACCCTCTACATGATGCCCAGTGAATGCAGGTGGCTAAAGAATGCACTGACAGAGAAGTAGAATGGTGAATGATGGTGTATACTTATAAACGAAGGTTATGCTGCTACAAAAAGGAACAATGTCGTGAGGCATGCAACGATGTGAATGAACATGTGGGACATTTGTGAGGCAAAATAAGCCAGAAACAACAACAATGGTATGGTCACCTTTAGAAAATGCTTATGGGGGCCAAGATTGTAAGCTTTTAGAGCAGATACATTAAGTCCCGAGTGGTGATTATTGTTTCTGAATTTTGAAAGGCTGTTTTATACAAATAACCTGATATTTAGAGATAAGAACAAAGCGGAACAGGTTGGGGTTGAAGTAATTCAGAACATAAGGGTAAGGAAGACTGTCTATATTTTAGATCCACATATACTCTTTGAGACCAATGGAAGAAAGGTTTGTTTTGGTCTGGAACTGAAATTTTCTGAAGTGCATAATCTAATTCAACCATTCTGTATATCTCATTTGAACAATTGAAAGACAGGAAACACAGAATAAGAAAGAGGTCCTTTAATCATATATAGATTATTGTTAATGCCTGGATACATCCTAGAGTATATTAAGCAGAGAGTCAAAAAGTATTAGCAAAGTTCCCTGAGGGAGGGGAGAAAGAATATGGAACTATTAAACCTTACCATCAGAAAACCCCCTGATACTATATCAAACTTTAGGGATACCCAAATTGATAGACCATGCCCTCAATCATGAGGTTTACTCCTGTGACACTTATGTAAGTAGTGAGGAACCTTAGACTACGTATAGACATGCCCAAGAGTTACTTCTGGAAGGCCTTTTTTATTGCTCACATATGGCCTCAGTCTCTCTAAGTCCAACTCTGCAAGTGAAGTAGTTGCCCTCCCCCCTACATGGGACATGATATCCGGGGATAAAAGTTTCCCTGGCAACATGGGAGATGACTCCCAGGGATGAATCCAGACCTGGCACTGTGGGATCAACAATTCCATCCTGACCAAAAGAGGATAAAGTAGTATAATTAATAAAGTATTGGTGGCAGAGAGAGTTCGAATAGAATCGAGAGGCTACTCTGGAGGTTGTTCTTATGCAAGCTTCAGTTTGACATTGCTACCTATCATAACCTGCCAATCCCCAACCGGGACCATTCCAGCCAATCCTAAAGAACACCTAGGGCAATATATTAGATTCCCACAAAGGTTCCATGCACTACAGTAACTTTTCAGAAACCTACAACTTCCAGATGGGTCCCTGGTCCAGATATGTCCTGAAACCTAGCCCAGCCTCTCCAGAACAGCAGATAGTTCCATCTCCCCACCCCATATTAGTGACAGACCCTTCTGATATGAAAAACTGAGAATTTCTATAGCCCAAACACCCCTAAAGAGAGAAATGGAAAGATCAAAAGTGATGATGGAGTTATACAGAGAAGATAGGATTTAACTAATGAATATAATTGCTGAATTATTAAATTTATATCTCTTTTAGTCTCCAATATTTTAGAGCAGCTAGAAATAAAAACCTAAAATTGTGAAATTGCAACCCTTGTCAAACTCTGAAATGTGTTCTACAACTAATTGTGGTTGTTGTGTTGTGCTTTGAAATTTATAGCTTTTTTGTATATATGTTATTTTTCACCAAAAAACAAGGAAAAAGTCAATTGTGATGATAAAAAAAATACTTAAGCCCTCTAGTCTCCTATATTCTGGAGCAGCTAGAAAGAGAAATATGAGAGGATCATATGGTAGCCCATGACAAATTCTGGGATCTATCTTGTAACTACTTATTGACGAGTGCTTTGAAAACAATCGCTTTTTTATTTATTTGTTTTGTATATAAGTTACACTATACAATAAAAAAATGTTAAAAATACAAGCAAACAAAACAAAACATTATTTGACTACTTGGTTCCAACTGTGCTTGAAACCAGATCCTCAGACCCTCAACTAGTTTTCTAGCGGAGTATATATTCTCCCCTTGTAATGAGATTTTCTCTTTTACAATCTGGTTTATAGTTAATTGATGTATGTGTGTGGCCCTCCTCTTACCCAATATTAGATCATCTATTTTCAAAGGAAGATATCTTAGATGTTTATTATTATTAATATTATTGTAATAAGATTAATTTAATATAGTGAATTAATAATACATATTATGTGTCAGAACTTGTGTTAATTGATTTATATTATCTTATTTAATTATTAAAATGTTGTATAAGTGTTATTTATTATTCACTTTTATAGATTAAACAAAAAACAGAGTCAGGTAAGGTAAGTGGCTTATCCAAGTTCCCATAGCAAGTGAACAGAAGCAGGATTACAACCCAGATCTGTTTCACTTAATATTTGTTCATATATATATATATGTACACTAAGCCAGTATTAGTTAACTATATTCCATAATGTTATCCTATACTCCATATCTTCCTTTATTGCTGAGGGACTAAGGATATGCCAAATGCATTCAAACCAGTGAATAAATGGCTGGATGACATAAATCGGATACTCAGAGAAACTAAACCTTATTTAAAGGGCATCACATGGGTCATTCGATGCAAAACACAGATCCAAATGTAGATGGCATGGCTTACAGTCCATTTTCTGGTTTCCCAAGTTACTGTTTGGCCAAAATCCCACAAGCTACTAATTTCTGAAAGAGAAGCCCACTTACAGAGGGACAAGCCATGATGGATGCGCAGTCCCAGCAGATGCACAGTGAAGAAGGATAGAATCATTGCTATGCATGATTTTTTAATAACTACCAAAAAATCCCATGTATGGGATTTCTGCACGTGAAAATTGATAGCATTGCCAATGCCACTCATCTCTTTAAACAAGCAAACTCATCTTCTCTAGTGCTGTTACATCAGTGATAAATTGGTTCTTCAGACAGATCTGCTTGCAGGTTAAAACTGAGATTGAATAGATAATAACTTTTGGGGTAGCAACGCCTTGCCATTGCAAATAATAAAGAAATTCATGACCTGCAAAGTGCAGGGTGATTGTGTTCTAAAAATACATTTTACCTGGTCCCAAAGTAGGTTCATTAGCTATCTAGGAAGGTGCAAACAAAATATTCAGTACATACAGGGAGGTGACTCAAAAGAACTATCTCAAATGCAGACAAGCCAGTAGTTCTGAAAACACATAGGTCAAAGAGGGGCTTGCTGCTGAGGGCCTTTGTAAAATGAGGCATAGGCCTGGCAGTTTGGCTGGGGGCATGCCGTACACCACACGGGGAATTAAGCTGTACTTCTTTTGTGACCTTATATAGCCTGATGGCTTTTGCAAATATCACATTAGAAACAGATCACTTTGATGGGCCTTCAGGAAGTGGATTCTCTGCTTTGTGTGATCATTTTTTCTTCCTTAGAAAAATAATTAGGTGTCCAAAGTATGTTGAGTCTGCCAACTTTTGTAGACTCATTAAACTGAACAAAGGAGGTGGCAAATGTAAGAAATCCCACAGAAAGGTAGAAGGAAGCCCACAGAAAGGAGAAAGGAAGCCTACTTTGGGAACTGAGATCTGCATTCAAGTTATAGGTCTGCCATCATTGGCTCTATAATCCAGCACGAGCCTCTAACCGCTCTGGACTTCAGTGATCCATCTTTTGCTATTAGGATGTTATACCAGCTAGTGCCTTTGACTTTTTTGAAAAATACTGTGCTGCTTTGAAATTGTTACGCATCCCAGAAAAGCCTTGTTTTCCTAATCCTGATTCAATATCGTAGGTTATGAACTTTTGATTTGATTGTCTCCATGGAGATATAATTCACTCCATTTGGGTGTGGCCTTTGATCAGATGGAGATGTGACTCTGCCCATTCGAGGTGGGTCTTGATTGGTTTTACTAGAGTCCTTTAAAAAGGGAAGCAGCTCCCCCTCTCTTTCTCCGCCGGCCCACCGCGCAGCGCCCACGCCCCGCAGCAGCCGACCCGCCCGCCCTCCTTCTCCCCTCTCTTTCTCCGCTGGCCCGCCACGCGGCGCCCACGCCCCGCAGCAGCCGACCCGCCCGCCCTCCTTCTCCCCTCTCCTCCCCCTCCTGCTCCGGCTGCTCTTCAACCACCACGGTGCCCTCTTCCCCCGCCTTCACCGGCTCCTCCACCACCAGCCTCTACAGCCTTGTCGCCCTCACCTTTCCTCCTCCAGAACAGCTACTGGGGGAGTGGAGATAATACAGAGCAGCTCCCGGAGCCACGAGGGAGATCAAAGGGACGGCGTACCCCATCCTGGAATGGCTGACTATCTGGGAGAACCAGCTCCGGTGAGATCACCAAGGGGCACGGGCTTTCCTGGGTGGGACGGCAAGCAACCGGAGTCCCTCCCTTCCACCTTCCCAGGCCAGCTGGTAGAATTGGACAGGTGGTCCCCTTAGACCGCGGCGGCTGGTGGCCCCACCACACGAGGCCCCCCGGAACAACTGAGATAGTTGGGTTGGAAATCCCCAGACTGTGGAGAACAGTGACCGGAGGATCCCTTCCAAACACGTGACTCCCCCGTCGGCTGGGAATAGTGCACTCTCCCGGGCTGCGACAGCTGGCGCCCTCCCGCCACGCCTGGTGCCCCGGGCCGACTAGCTAAATCGGCCGGACACTCTCCCGTGCTGCGGCGGCCGGCGACCCTCCCCGCATTCAGAACCCCAGGCCGGCTGGCATTCTTCCAAGATGCTTCGGCTGCCGAACCTCCCCTACGGCGAGAATTTTCCAGAGTTAAAGGACCCACAGCAACTTTCACTGGTAGAACCCATAGACAAACGTGTGCCACGAGCGCCACCTACTGGGCAGGATAAGAAAAACAGAATCCAGAGATTGCACAGAAAAACCTTTCAACCTGTGGGGTCGAACACCCAGGGAAATCTGACTAAATGCCCAGACACCAGCAGAAGATAACGGATCACGCTCAGAAAATTGAACATATGGCCCAATCAAACGAAGAAACCAATAGTTCAAATGAGATACAGGAGCTGAAACAACTAATGCTGAATATACGAACAGAAATGGAAAACCTCTTCAAAAACGAAATTGATAAATTGAGGGAGGACATGAAGAAGACATGGGCTGAACATAAAGAAGAAATAGAAAAACTGAAAAAACAAATCACAGAACTTATGGAAGTGAAGGATAAAGTAGAAAAGATGGAAAAAACAATGGATACCTACAATGACAGATTTAAAGAAACAGAAGATAGAATTAGTGATTTGGAGGATGAAACATCTGAATTCCAAAAAGAAACAGAAACTATCCAGAAAAGAATGGAAAAATTTGAAAAAGGTATCAGGGAACTCAAGGACAATGTGAACTGTACAAATATACGTGTACTGGGTATCCCAGAAGAAGAAGAGAAGGGAAAAGGAGGAGAAAAACTAATGGAAGAAATTATCACTGAAAATTTCCCAACTCTTATGAAAGACCTAAAATTACAGATCCAAGAAGTGCAGCGCACCCCAAAGAGATTAGACACAAATAGGCGTTCCCCAAGACACTTACTAGTTAGAATGTCAGAGGTCAAAGAGAAAGAGAGGATCTTGAAAGCAGCGAGAGAAAAACAATCCGTCACATACAAGGGAAACCCAATAAGACTATGTGTAGATTTCTCAGCAGAAACCATGGAAGCTAGAACAGTGGGATGATATATTTAAGTTACTAAAAGAGAAAAACTGCCAGCCAAGACTCCTATATCCAGCAAAATTGTCCTTCAAAAATGAGGGAGAAATTAAAACATTCTCAGACAAAAAGTCACTAAGAGACCAGCTCTGCAAGAAATACTAAAGGAAGCACTAGAGTCAGATACAAAAAGACAGAAGAGAGAGACATGGAGAAAAGAGTAGAAAGAAGGAAAGTCAGATATGATATATATAATACAAAAGGCAAAATGGTAGAGGAAAATATTATCCAAACAGTAATAACTCTAAATGTCAATGGACTGAATTCCCCAATTAAAAGACATAGACTGGCAGAATGGATTAAAAAACAGGATCCTTCTATATGCTGTCTACAGGAAACACATCTTAGACCCAAAGATAAATATAGGTTGAAAGTGAAAGCTTGGGTAAAGATATTTCATGCAAATAACAACCAGAAAAGAGCAGGAGTGGCTATACTAATATCCAACAAGTTAGACTTCAAATGTAAAACAGTTAAAAGAGACAAAGAAGGACACTATATACTATTAAAAGGAACAATTAAGCAAGAAGACATAACAATCATAAATATTTATGCACCTAATCAGAATGCCCCAAAATACGTGAGGAATATACTGCAAACACTGAAAAGGGAAATAGACTCATATACCATAATAGTTGGAGACTTCAATTCACCACTCTCATCAATGGACAGAACATCTACACAGAGGATCAATAAAGAAATAGAGAACCTGAATATTACTATAAATGAGCTTGACTTAACAGACATTTATAGGACATTACATCCCACAACAGCAGGATACACCTTTTTCTCAAGTGCTCATGATCATTCTCAAAGATAGACCATATGCTGGGTCACAAAGCAAGTCTTAACAAATTTAAAAAGATTGAAATCATACACAACACTTTCTCAGATCATAAAGGAATGAAGTTGGAAATCAATAATAGGCGGAGTGCCAGAAAATTCATAAATGCGTGGAGGCTCAACAACACACTCTTAAACAACAAGTGGGTCAAAGAAGAAATTGCAAGAGAAATTAGTAAATACCTAGAGGCAAATGAAAATGAAGACACAACATATCAAAACTTATGGGACGCAGCAAAGGCAGTGCTAAGAGGGAAATTTATTGCCCTAAATGCCTTTATCAGAAAAGAAGAAACGGCAAAAATGCAGGAATTAACTGTCCACTTGGAAGAACTGGAGAAAGAACAGCAAACTAATCCCAAAGCAAGCAAAAGGAAAGAAATAACAAAGATTAGAGCAGAAATAAATGAAATTGAAAACATGAAAACAATAGAGAAAATCAATAAGACCAGAAGTTGGTTCTATGAGAAAATCAACAAGGTTGATGGGCCCTTAGCAAGATTGACAAAAAGAAGAAGAGAGAGGATGCAAATAAATAAGATTAGAAATGAAAGAGGAGACATAACTACTGACCTCACAGAAATAAAGGAGGTAATAACAGGATACTATGAACAACTTTACGCTAATAAATACAACAATTTAGAAGAAATGGACAGGTTCCTGGAAAGACATGAACAACCAACTTTGACTCAAGAAGAAATAGACGACCTCAACAAACCAATCACAAGTAAAGAGATTGAATTAGTTATTCAAAAGCTCCCTAAAAAGAAAAGTCCAGGACCAGACGGCTTCACATGTGAATTCTATCAAACATTCCAGAAAGAATTAGTACCTACTCTCCTCAAACTGTTCAACATAATCGAAGTGGAGGGAAAACTACCTAATTCATTCTATGAAGCCAACATCACCCTCATACCAAAACCAGGCAAAGATATTACAAAAAAAGAAAACTACAGACCAATCTCTCTAATGAATACAGATGCAAAAATTCTCAATAAAATTCTAGCAAATTGTATCCAACAACACATTAAAAGAATTATACATCATGACCAAGTAGGATTCATCCCAGGTATGCAAGGATGGTTCAACATAAGAAAATCAATTAATGTAATACACCATATCAACAAATCAAAGCAGAAAAATCACATGATCATCTCAATTGATGCAGAGAAGGCATTTGACAAGATTCAACATCCTTTCCTGCTGAAAACACTTCAAAAGATAGGAATACAAGGGAACTTCCTTAAAATGATAGAGGGAATATATGAAAAACCCACAGCTAATATCATCCTCAATGGGGAAAAATTGAAAACTTTCCCCCTAAGATCAGGAACAAGACAAGGATGTCCACTATCACCACTATTATTCAACATTGTGTTGGAAGTTCTAGCCAGAGCAATTAGGCAAGAAAAAGAAATACAAGGCATCAAAATTGGAAAGGAAGAAGTAAAACTATCACTGTTTGCAGACGATATGATACTATATGTAGAAAACCCAGAAAAATCCACAACAAAATTACTAGAGCTAATAAATGAGTACAGCAAAGTAGCAGGCTACAAGATCAACATTCAAAAATCTGTAGCTTTTCTATACACTAGTAATGAACAAGCTGAGGCGGAAATCAAGAAACGAATCCCATTTACAATTGCAACTAAAAGAATAAAATACCTAGGAATAAATTTAACTAAAGAGACAAAAAACCTATACAAAGAAAACTACAAAAAACTGTTAAAAGAAATCACAGAAGACCTAAATAGATGGAAGGGCATACCGTGTTCATGGATTGGAAGACTAAATATAGTTAAGATGTCAATCCTACCTAAATTGATTTACAGATTCAATGCAATACCAATCAAAATCCCAACAACTTATATTTCAGAAATAGAAAAACCAATAAGCAAATTTATCTGGAAGGACAGGGTGCCCCGAATTGCTAAAAACATCTTGAGGAAAAAAAACGAAGCTGAAGGTCTCGCGCTGCCTGACTTTAAGGCATATTATGAAGCCACAGTGGTCAAAACAGCATGGTATTGGCATAAAGATAGATATATCGACCAATGGAATCGAATAGAGTGCTCAGATATAGACCCTCTCATCTATGGACATTTGATCTTTGATAAGGCAGTCAAGTCAACTCACCTGGGACAGAACAGTCTCTTCAATAAATGGTGCCTAGAGAACTGGATATCCATATGCAAAAGAATGAAAGAAGACCCATCTCTCACACCCTATACAAAAGTTAACTCAAAATGGATCAAAGATCTAAACATTAGGTCTAAGACCATAAAACAGTTAGAGGAAAATGTTGGGAGATATCTTATGGATCTTACAACTGGAGGTGGTTTTATGGACCTTAAACCTAAAGCAAGAACACTGAAGAATGAAATAAATAAATGGGAGCTCCTCAAAATTAAATACTTTTGTGCATCAAAGAACTTCATCAAGAAAGTAGAAACACAGCCTACACAATGGGAGACAATATTTGGAAACGACATATCAGATAAAGGTCTAGTATCCAGAATTTATAAAGAGATTGTTCAACTCAACAACAAAAAGACAACCAACCCAATTACAAAATGGGAAAAAGACTTAAACAGACACCTACCAGAAGAAGAAATACGGATGGCCAAGAGGCACATGAAGAGATGCTCAATGTCCCTGGCCATTAGAGAAATGCAAATCAAAACCACAATGAGATATCATCTCACACCCACCAGAATGGCCATTATCAACAAAACAGAAAATGACAAGTGCTGGAGAGGATGCGGAGAAAGAGGCACACTTATCCACTGTTGTTGGGAATGTCAAAGGGTGCAACCACTGTGGAAGGCAGTTTGGCGGTTCCTCAAAAAGCTGAATATAGAATTACCATACGACCCAGAAATACCATTGCTAGGTATCTACTCAAAGGACTTAAGGGCAAAGACACAAACGGACATTTGCACACCAATGTTTATAGCAGCATTGTTTACAATTGCAAAGAGATGGAAACAGCCAAAATCTCCATCAACAGAAGAGTGGCTAAACAAACTGTGGTATATACATACGATGGAATATTATGCAGCTTTAAGACAAGATAAACTTATGAACCATGTAATAACATGGATGGACCTAGAGAATATTATGCTGAGTGAATCCAGCCAAAAACTAAAGGACAAATACTGTATGGTCCCACTGATGTGAACGGACATTCGAGAATAAACTTGAAATATGTCATTGGTAACAGAGTTCAGCAGGAGTTAGAAACAGGGTAAGACAATGGGTAATTGAAGCTGAAGGGATACAGACTGCGCAACAGGACTAGATACAAAAACTCAAAAATGGACAGCACAATAATACCTAATTGTAAAGTAATCATGTTAAAATACTGAATGAAGCTGCATCTGAGCTATAGGGTTTTTTTTGTTTTTGTTTGCTTGTTGGTTTGTTTGTTGTTGTTGTTTTTTACTATTATTACTACTTTTATGTCTTTTCTTTATATTAACATTTTATATCTTTTTCTGTTGTGTTGCTAGTTCCTCTAAACCAATGCAAATGTACTAAGAAACAATGATCATGCATCTATGTGATGATGTTAAGAATTACTGAGTGCATATGTAGAATGGTATGATTTCTAAATGTTGTGTTAATTTCTTTTTTTTTTCTTTCCGTTAATAAAAAAATAAAAAATAAAAAAAAAAAGAAGTCTGTAAAAAAAAAAAAAAAAAAAAAAGGGAAGCATTTTGGAAAAGCACAGTTGCTTCAGAGCCAACATAGACACAGACATTTGCAGATGCGTGGAGTGCTGACAGAGAGAGCAGATGTCTAGACCCGGATGTATGGAGATATAGATCCCAGAGGACTTCATCATGTGCCTTCCCATGAGATGCTAAGCAAGCCAGAATCTGGATAGAATGAAGGGAACCTAAGAGATGAAATCCAGAGGTTTGCATCAGAGCAGATAAGTGAAGGCCCACAGACACTTAGAGAGGAAAGCACTGGCATCTGAAGCTGGAAGCAATGGAACCAGGAACAAGGAGCATTAGATGTCAGCCATTTGCTTTGCCATGAGATAGACAACGGCCTTTCTTGAATCAAATTATCTCTCTCTGGAGGCCTTAGTTTGGACATTTTTATGGACTTAGAATTATAAACTACTAACTTAAATTCCCTTTTTAAAAGCTGTCCCATTTTTGGTATATTGCATTTTGTTAGCATTGAGAAAACCAAAGCAAATGCTGATTGGGATCTTGCAAGTTGGAAAAGACTCCTAAGTGGGAGTGGAGGGAGAGAAAAGACAAGAGGGCACACTCTTGGATTGTGTGTGGGGAGAAATGCCCATTTATGTTTGAGACTACTAAAATGATGCAACTTTGGATTGAGTTTTGATTTCATTACCAACTACCTTTGATTTCCTCTGTCAATATAAAAACAGTGAAGGCAATAGCAGATATTGCATCTCTACAAGAAATTTCAGATACATTCCCAAAATTGCTAGTCAATTTTTGTACTGAGTGCCTATACTAGGACCAAACATCAGGTTCTCTCTCATGACAGTTATTAGAATATTACTGATCAGGGCATAGGCTACTTAAGCAACTTCTATGACATTGGTGTGTGCTACCTGATGTCAGCATTTTTTGTTTGATTTTTTTGCCCATGGACCTGAAATTGGCTGGTTAATGATGGGTCTAGAGTACTGGTGTAGCTCCCCAAGATGTTAACTCTTACATTTACCATATTGGCCAAGTTGAGAAGTCCTTGGAGATCCAAACGACTTCTCCCTGGACCCATTATCCAGGCTCTATCCTCTGTCGTTGCTTTACTCTACCTTTGACTCTTTGCCCATTTCCTGTAAGCTCCTTGTCCAGATCTGGTCCTTGTTCTTTTTTTTTTTTTCACATGGGCAGGCACCGGGAATCGAACCCGGGTCCTCTGGCATGGCAGGCGAGCATTCTTGCCTGCTGAGCCACTGTGGCCCACGCTGGTCCTTGTTCTTGTACTCTGTTTCTCATCATTGACTTTGAGAATGGTCCGGGTTATCTGCTATTTTCTTATTATTGAGCCCCTTCTTTCCCGTTGTGCATCTATGCTCCTTTTCCCTGACCTTTGTATATCACACACTGGACATTGGATGTCTCTGAGTTCTATGCAGGCTCCATTTACGGGATAGAGTACACCTCCCCTTTTTCTGAACTCCATCTACCCATGTTACTCTGATCATAGATGCAGGTTTGAATTATTTGTTGATTGTGCCATAGAGATAGAATTTCACAATTTAAATAAAGGAGCTTTTTTTTAAAAATTAATAGCTGCAAAAATATAAACAAAGGAACACTTATTTTGGCACAACCATTTACTTCTCTGAACTCCTTTCCTATGTGTAGAGTTTGAATTTTTAAGAACATGATGTCCATGGGCAGGTAGGGTTTTAAATGAGCAGAAGCATGTTTAAATTGTTAAATTTAACATATTGTTAAATTGGTACACCCAGGTCCTGAAGGATCTCTCCTTTCCTAACTAAAGTATGTAGATAGTTTCATCCACATGAGAACTCTGGTACGCACAAAAAATAAACAGTGCATAGCAAAATAAATTTAATGCCTCCATTATTTTTTTCCTAAAAGATTTGTTCAATAACTATTTTTAAAAGTGTTTTATTACTTAGAGACTAGCTAAGCACTTTCTGGGTCACTGTGTTAAATGGCCTGAGAAGTATCCTGCATTGGCATTATTTAGATGAAAACAACAAATGCTTATGGTTGGTATATTATTTTGATCCATGCCATACTGTTGAAAAGAATTTCAAAAGATGTAAACCTCAAAGTAACCTAATATCCTCTTTTAATCCCCTTATTTTAGAACATGGAGGTGAGAACGCTCCATACAGTGACCTTGTGATTATGTATTGAGCAGTGTGGACGGGAGGAGGGAAAGTGAAACAAAACAAAATGACAAAAAACAAGTAACTTGTGATTCATTTACTTGTTTTTCTTTTAAAAGAGATATTGAATTAGTAACAATAGCATAAGAAATATATTAATGGATTATCATTGCTAAAAAGAATGAAGAAAGAAACACATGAACAAGTCATCCCTGTAACCCTACTTTTACAGCTTCAATTCCCTCCTGAAAGGTAACCTCTACTACCAATCTGATCTGTGTCCTTGCAATCTATTTGTATACATTACCTAAATGCATGCATATATAGAAATATAAAGGTTTATGTGCGCACTGTAACTTTTGTTTTGGTTTCACTTAATTACATATATATATATACAGATACACATGTAAATGCACATAAAATATGTATCATATAGCATGGGGATAATATATTATTATATATATTTCTTAAGTAAAAAATGTTTATTTGATACAAAAATTATATTTTGACTAGTGCATTTTCTAATTTAACTTGTATGGACAGTTTAATTGAACATCATATGTACTGGAATAGGACATGAGATTTTGTTGGTTTGTCCAAGTTAGTGTGAGGCCCCAATAAATCCCTGAGTGATTTGAACAGTAAATACAGAAGTATTTGCAAAGACCCCGTGGGGGAAAGGGGAGAAATGGGAAAATTTTCAACTTCCCCATTTGGAGAATTCCTGATATTCTCTCAAGCAGTGGGGACAACCAATTCAATAGGCTGAGCCCCCAGTCTTGGGGTTTGCCCTTATGAAATTTATCCCCACCAAGGTTAGGCTAAGCCTACTTAAAATTAGGCTTTTTTACTCAGATGTGGCCTCTCTCTCTCAGCCAACAAGGCGAGTGAACTCACTGCTTTCATGTGACAAGATTCCCAAAGGTGTAAACTTCCCTGGTAATGTGGGACAGAAATTCAAGAATGAGCTGGGACTCAGCATCAAGGAATTGAGAAAACCTTCTCGACCAAAAGAGGGAAGAGAGAAATGAGACAAAACAAAGTATCAGTGGCTGAGAGATTTCAAACTGAGTCGAGAGGTTACCATGGAGGTTATTTTACACATTATATAGATATCCCCTTTTCAGTTTATGGTGTATTTGAGTGACTGGAGAGAAGTACCTGAAATTGTAGAGCTTTGTTCCAGCAGCCATGTTTATTGAAGATGATTGCATAGTGATACAGCTTTCACAATGTGACTGCGTGATTGTAAAACTCTTGTGTCTGGTGCTCCTTTTATCTACAGTGTGGACAGATGAGTAAAAAATATGAATAAAAAATAAAATAATAGGGGGAACAAAGGTTAAAATAAATTGAGTAAATCAAAATACCAGTGGTCAATGAGAGGGACAGGTAAGGAGCATGGCACATATGAGGTTTTTCTTTTTTCTTTTTTCTCTGTTTTTCTGGAGAAATGCAGATGTTCAAAAAAATGATCATGGTGACGAACGCACGACTATGTGATGATATTGTGAGTCATTATTGTAACCATGTCGAGAATGTTTGTATGTCTGTTTTTGTTTACAATAAAATATTTTAAAAATAGGGAAATTAAAGTAAATAGATACATAGGGTAGGCCATGGTGGCTCAGCAGGCAGAGTTCTTGCCTGACATGCCAGAGACCTGGGTTCGATTCCCAGTGCCTGCCCATGAAAATAAAATAAAATAAAATAAAATAAAATAAATAGATACATAAAGAACATAAAGAATAGATACATAAATGAATAAATAAATGAAAGCCACCCTTGCCTGCCATACACAGTCACTGCTGATTTTCAGCAGACCACTAAGCTATAAACATTAATTCAGTCCATTTTCTAATTTAATCTGGATCAATTTTATTGAAAGTTTGTGTAACTTGCTTTAAAATAATATATATTATATATATTATTTAAAATTATATCTATTATATATATTATTTAAAATTATATATATGTATTATTCTGATGGGATATTCTACAATGGAGCAGAAAAAGAAATATAACATATACCATGTCTTTATTGCTGTATTGTATTCCATAGGAAATAAATGCCAGTATATATAACCAGCACACAAATAATTTGACTTTTCCAATGTTGTAAATAATGCTGCAATCAGCACATGGGTAGATGATTCAGCAAGTAATTTTGCCTGTATAAACTGAAATTTAGCCAAGTTATTTCACATAATGGGTGGAGGAGTTACCTTCAGCGTGCACATGTGCGAGAACAGAGTAAGAGCTGAACAACCAGGTCCCTAAAAGTATAGGACTCTCTTGGATGATTAATTCAGGATCAACTCTGCTCATGGGGTGGGGAGCAGCAAAGGAGCTAGAACATGTTGGGCTTCCCTTTGGGGTTCTACCTTTAGCCCATCTGCCTCTTCTCTGCCCACCCAACAGCTTCCTAGCTTTGGACTTCTCTTTCTGCACAACTGCTATTCAAACCTGTGACCTCTTTGGTCTTGAAGTCCAGAGTCTTCAAGTCACACTGAAAACTACCTGATTCCTGAATCTCTTATGTGTGATTTCCTAATGCAGAAGTTGATTGTACCGTATGTGTGTGTGTGTGTGTGTGTGTGTGTGTGTGTATGTTGATCTCCAGGCCATGTCATGTATCTCTGAGGCACATGTTGTCTTTTTGTTAGGTGTCTACCACATAGGAGTGGGAGGAAAAATTTAAGTAACATGTTCTAGATAAGATTGTCCCTAATTTAGGTAGGTGGCACACTTGAGTGACGGCTTCATCCCTTATACCTGGGGCAGTGCTTGGTCAGCTGTGACTCCCTGTTAACCGTATGCTCACTTAGATACCAAAGAATGGCATCACATTCCCCAGGCACATGACAGTGAAAATAGCCATGGTGCTAGCCTAGGAGTCCAGAAACCTGAGCTTCTCATCCAGCTGCTGCACTCACTCTGAGCCTTATATTATAATGAGTAAAATGGATCCAAAAAATGTGCATGTAGCACAAATGTGAAGATTAAACAAGATGATGCCTGAAATACTAATTGAAAACCATAAAGCATCGTCTCTATATACGAAGCTATTGTTTTTATCTCTAAGAAAAGCAAAGTGACTCAGTAATCAGGAGAACTTTATCAAGCATGGTCATTTGCTTTCTCACCATTGCCTCCTCCTCCTTCTCTTTCTTATTTTTTTCTTCCTTTCTTCTTCATTATCATAAGCACCATCTATCCATCCCCTAATAAGCACAGGGGTTTGTAATAGGCACTTAGTTTAAGGAGGGAAACAGGAAAGGCTCATTTTCCTTCCTGCAGCCATTTTAGTTTGGGGGACCCAATATGATAATTGGTCAAAATAAGTAGTTTTATTTCCATGGTGACAAATACCTAGAAGGAGAAAATAAGGGTGAGGTGGCAGTTGTCTCCTTTAACACATCACAGCACTGCCTTTTTGCTCAAATTCTTTCTCTCCCTCAAATAGTATTCCCCTTACGCCTCAAAGTCTGTTCCTTCCTTGAAAGTTCAAGTTCAAGCCTCCCTGGCTGGTTATCTGACCTAGACTAGATTGGGAATGACTGAGACCCAAGAAAATCTTCTTTTTGGCATTTAAGAATCTTTGCAGGCTGAAGTTGCCTAAAAGGTCTCAATGCCTAAATGCGACCTATTGACATCATTGGGTTCATCTTTTATAAAGTTTACGGGATTTTTGGTTGTTAAATTGAATTTAGCTTTTTGCCAAAGGTTTTACTACGTATTAGATATTCTCAGGAATATCTCAGGAAATGTGTACAAAACCAAATAAATAAATACCCTTGAAAAATGCAGGCAATTTTACCATCAGCCCATATTTAATATAATTTTCTTAACAACGCCATAAGAACAAAGACTTAATATCTCCATTTAGTAGATGTGGAAACACAGGCTTGGAAAGACTAAATAATTTACCCAAGATCACGAAGCTAATGACTGATTACCTATCCTCAAAGTCAGGTGCCTTCCCAACCCCCCCCACATCAATTCTTCACAGGTGTGCCTTGAGTAGTGTGCCCTGCATTTAGCAGGCTGAAATCCTATGAGCAGAAACCCTTTCTGTTTATTACGGAGTACCATTTATAAACAGAAGAAAACTGTTTAAATGGCATTCTGGAAGTAATGCAGGAGCAATCATATAGCTAAACCTCATTTTCAGTCAAAATTAAGAAGTTGATGTCGTAAAAAGTGAAAACAAAGGAAACAAGCTAAATGTCCACCCATACGGGATGGTTATATGAATAATTATATTCAGGTATGGAACACTGTGGAGTTAATTAAATGGCAGTATAAATATTATATTAATGCACTTAGAAATGCATATTTGATGTTAGTTACATGCAAAATACACTTCCCAAAATATATAAAATAATATATATAATAATAAGTATATATTTAAATGAAAATGTTCACAGTGGTTATATGTGGTTGGGTGGTAAAGTTATATGGAATTTTGTTTAAATGAGCAGTTTTTAAAAATAAAACTCTTCTCCCTATCCTAAGGACAAAGGAAGACACAGCCAAATTCAAATCTAGCAGGTAATATTTATTTTTGGACGCAGTAAGTTCACAAAAGACAATTCCAATTAAATTACCATACTGTGTCATAGGAGGGAACTGCATGCTTGCTTTCTCAAACTTTTAAATTGATATTACAAGTTTTTAAACTTATATTAATATTTTTATGCTTGTCATTGAACTAAATATATGAAAGCCTTATCTGATTATTCCCATTTCCACACCCTGTCAAGTTTAGATGTCTCCACTGAATTGGTCCTGTGAATGTGACCCTATCTGGAAATACACGAACAAAGATCTTATTGGTTAAGCTGAGGCCAAACTGGATTAGGGTGGGCTCTAATCCAATATGACTCATGCCCTTAAAAGAAGAGGGAGTTGGATGTGGACCGAGAGGAGAACCCCATGTGAAAACTGAGGTGAAGAACACCATGGGTTACTAACCAGCCACTACAAAATCCAGGTGAGTCATGGAACATATTTCTCCCTATTGACTTTAGAAGCATGACCCTGACGACACCTTAATTTTGGACTTCTAGTCTCCAGAACTGTTAGGACAATGAATTTGTGTTGCTTTAAGCCAAACAACTTGTGGTACTTTGTTACAGAATCCCTAGGAAACTTTCCAACATCTGCCTTAAGGATTCAGTGTGTAGTAGGTGCATAGTCAATGCTGTGAAATGTGTATCACGACGTCTGGTTGGTGCTTAGGACACAAAGATGAACAAGATGTGAGAAGAATTAGCAAACCCTGACTGGAACTCAACATGTCTATTTGGTTCAGGACAATGAACAAAGTTCTGGGTAAAAATCTGAGAAGAAAGAAATTTTCACTGAGTGCGTGTAAGTGCTACCTCAAAGATTTCACATTGGAAAATTGTCCACATTCAAGAGCCCCGTCTTCAGAAAAGTAGCACCTTAGCTCCCAAGCCCTTTCATTGAGTTCTTCGTTTACTTATTCCATAATTTTTGAGCACTGGACTTCAGAATCAAGAAACCTGTGTCAAAGCAGGAAGCTGTCTTGTGCCTTCATTCACTTGGAGAGAACTCTGTTCTCCCTATAGCAGCTAAAGAATCTTTTAAAAGTTGAAATCTGATATATTTCTTTTCACCATGGGATGGTTTTACCTACTCTTGAGCTTCATATATATGAAAATAAACAGTATGCATACTCTTCTGTGCCTGGCTTCTTTTACTCAGCATCACGTGTTTGGGATTCATCTGTGTTATTGTGTGTACCAGTGGGTTATTGCTTTTTCGTGCTGTGAGCATTCCATTGTATGCATATACCACAGGCTATTTTTATCAGCTCTCCTGTTGATGGATAACAGGGCTGTTTCAAGTTTTGAAATATTATGAATAAAGCTTCTGTGAACATTCTTGAACAAGTATTTTTGTGAATATATTTTCATTTTTCATGGGTTATTTATTTCTCTGTGAGTGAAATTACGGGGTCATTGGCTGCCTCTAGACACGGAGCTGTATCTATGCACTGGGATGCCTCCAGGATGGACTGAGTAGGGACAGGAAAGAACATTCTAGGGTGAGAGAATATGTACCTTGATAAGGGTTTGGTTGCAGAGCTGTATGTATTTGTCAAAGTTCATGGAATAATTTCAGTTAAAATGTGTGCATTTCAGTGTATATAAATTTTACTCCAAATTTCTTTTTAAAAAGCCTAAACAGTATTGAACTTTATTTAATGATAACAGCCAAAGCATTTGGGAGGAAGTGTACTGATGTCTGAAAATTATTTTGAAATGCACCTAAAAATAAGATGGGTTGAAGAGTGAATAGATGGGTGAATGGACCTGTGCTCAAGTAATTATTGCGAAACCATTGCAGAATTCAAATGGTGACTGCATGGGTGTTCACTGTACAATTTGTTGCATTTTTTGGGTACAGCTGAAATTTTTCATAGTAAGTTGTTGGGGAAATGGGAATATCATCGTTCTACTTCCTTGCACAAAACCCTCCAATGGCTTCCCAATATACTTAAAATAGGATTTAAAGTAGTTATATTAGGCCATCGAGCCCTGTAGAATATGTGCCTGACTGCCTGTCTGAGTTCATCTGCTCCCACACTCACCATCTCTGGCTTATTTCCAGTCCCAGTGGCGTCTGTACCATTTGTAATCAAGTTTGAGCCTGCTCTGGTCTCAGAGCCCTCAGGTTTGTGGTCAGCTCTGCAGAAGAGGCTCTCAGCCCGGGTATTTGCATGGCTGCATCCCCATTCATCCAAATTCATTCAGCGGCACCTCCTCTGAGAGGCCTCACCTGACCACTCGCCACTCTCCTTCTCCCATCATCTCCTCGTATGCTGGGATTCTTTCTTCACAGCATTTAATATCGCATGACAAAATTTTAAATATATTTACATTTTACTGATTTTTTTTTCCCCACTGTAGTTTTATGAGGGCAGGAACTTTATTTTGTTCATTGCTGTATCACCAACTCCTTACACAGTGTCTGGCATGTGCTGCCACTCAAGACATATATGTTGGCTAAATAAATGAATGAGTAAATAAATAAGAAATACATACATTATATATATATATGTATATATATATATATATAGTCTTTAATAAGATTTTAGTTTTAGAGCAGTTTTAGATAGACATAAAAGTTGTGAAGGTACACAGAGTTCCCATATATTACAAACCTAGTTTCTCCTGCTACTACCAATCATATTAGCATGGCACATGTGTTACAATTGGTGAAGTGGTATTAATATGTTATTATTAACTAAAATAAATGCTTTATTCTGATGGTCTTGGCTGTCACCTAGTGTCCTTTCTCTGTCCCAGGATCCCAGCCAGAACACCACATTGCATATTGTAGTCAAGTAATGATATGCTCCTCTTGGCTTAGACTTTCCCCGTATTTGATGACCTTGACAGTTTTGTGGTCAGGTGTTTTGTCACATGTCCCTAAATTGGGATTTGCCCATAATGCTTTTTCACAGGACACAAATTATGCTAAAATCCTGCTCCCTGAGGAACTCTAACATGGACCCATCATCGAAAGCATTTGCACGACTTTGGAGCATGGACACCTTTTATGGGTTTTGTCTTCTTCGGTACTCTTATAAACCTGTCATGAGGAGTGTGTTTCTATGTCCGCCTGTCATATGAGATAACAGCTTCCAAAATGCTAAGTAACTTGGGCAAGATCACACAGAATATATGACTGTGAAGGACTCAAACACAGGGATTCTGAACCCAGGTTCAGCGTCCAGGATTCTCTCTCTGCCTCTCGGTCCACATGCTGTTGAACCCTTCACAAACCTGCCCTTTGCACCAAGCTGCTGCCCAAACCCAGCACTATGCAAAGGCATCATTATCCTTTTCTCTGTTGCTTTTGATCAAAATAGTAGCCTTGAGTCTAACAATCCTGCTTCACCAAAAAAAAAAAAAAGAAAGAAAAAAAAGAAAAAGGAAGACTCAGGGAAAATATATAAATTTAAACTGCTATATCTTATGAAAATATCATGCTCTGGGTTTGTCAACTGGTGAACTGTTTTCAAGAAACTTCCATTTGAAAAGAACCAACCATGATTAGAGTGATAGCACCAGTACCTGCATCAATCATATCCTCTTTGGTCAAGTTCCTTGGTCAACGCGAACATGAGTACTTCTCCAGCACTCTTTACCTGAGGTGTCTCTCTGTGCTGGCCTTCGTACACCATATATTCCCTCCTGCAGCATTCTCCATAATCCCTAGTCCATGTTATCAGTCTCAAAAATCCTGCCTTCCTTGTGAATATAGACTCCTAAATTGATTTGATTTACTTTATTATAAAACACTTCATTCTGCATCTTGTGTCATTTATTATGCCATTGTTATGCCCAGAAGTAAGGTATGTTAGCTGAGCTACTTCCTACGTAATCTTCCAGGCAGCCTTCCTTCAACCTGCCATAGGGTCCCATAGCCTCTGGGCTTTTGGTCTTACACCATTTATCATATCTATTGCTCACTTTTATTCATTGTCTGTCTTAAGGGTAGGAGCTATGTCTGCCTTGTTTATCACTTCATCCCTCAGGAAGGATTTCTTTATTGTAGGTGCTCAATAAATACATTATAAATACATTGGATTTGTGTAAACCATGGGTGTTACAGTATTTTTGCTTTTGTGTGTACATTTGAAAAATTCTATACTTAAAAAACTCTCTCAGACAGCCTTTAAAATGTGTCTTAGCACATAGGACTGAGAATCACACATATCGGTGACAAGCAGTTTTTGAGTGAATAGATGATTGTTATAATGTGAAGAGTGCAAGATTTGTAAGCCTAGATGAAGGTATATCAGCATGCAGGACCATCCACGTACATGAACAAATTCCTGTAAACATGAGAGAATCAAGAGATCCTTTTCAAATGCTTTAACCTCTGTTAAAGAAGAAATTATATCACATACTCAGTCACAGCAATAAGCACCCTTGTTAATAGCAGCCCTTATTTCTGAAAATGGAATAAAACTAGTTTTATGTGGCTATAAAATATATGCCTATGAAGAAACTGGTTGGAGTCCTGTCCTGGTTGGATCCATGGACTTTGAATCCTTAAGTCTTCTCTCCAGGAGAACATCTCTCCTTGCTTCCCTTCTAAAGTGGGAACCAGGAGATGTAGAATGGGCCTAATGAGGGGCTAGGGTACTGGCAAGGCCGTAATTGACATAACTTGGGTCCTGCCCTCTGCTGGCACATAGGTTGATCCTGTTACACATGTGTCTGTTTGGTTAAAAGCCACATTTACTTTTTTTTGTAAGTGACATACAATTGGGCAAAACCCACTCACCTAGGACATAGACTTATTGTCATGGTATAGTAGTCAAAGAGACCTGTGATTTTGAGTAGGTGCCCGCTGTAGATTCCCAGAGTGAAGCAGGTTGTGCTTGCACAGTTGGTTTCCACATCTAATGCATGTATCATGTATTTTCTGAGCTAGAACTTTTTTTCTTGCTGAGTCTAGAACCTACACAGAAACCCACCTCTTTTTTAATTCTCTTGAGACTGATTTCATTATGATAGTCTACGACATTCTCTGGCATCTTACACCATTTTTGTACCAGCTGGGACACTATTTTGTGCAATATTTGTCAGATTTCAGTTCCATTTTCTTCCCATTTTAGATGGCTTATTGTTTTCTTTATTTAACTCTTTATTCCATCTGGATCAAATGCACATTAGAATTTTACTATCCTTATATGCAATAAATTATACATTAATAGGATAGTTATGGCTTATGAGAAAAAGTTGTGATTTGCACTTAGAGAGGTTTTAATCAAGTTTACCATTCTCAAAATATCTGTTTTGCATATAAATAAGGACCCCTAAAAATTGATCTGTTTTGCTCAATTATAAAATGCTTCATTTAGAAGCCTGAGGGTAATCTGTTATACTGAATCAGGAGGAAAGGAAGATGTATTGCATTATACTCAATCTTATCAAATTGCTGCTATATTTGATGACAATGTCTGTTTATCATAATTATTATAAGTTGTCTAGGTTAATAAAATCAGAAGACCTATGCGAGATTTTTAAACGCTAAATTTATTATTTATGCAGTGTCTCAAATACCAGATGTCTTTCATGGATGTCAGTCCCATGGGTTGGACTTCTGTTGAGATTGGTCGAGTACTTTGTGTCTGATAAGGTAGATTCTAAAGCCGGGTCCTTAAAACTCTCTACAATTCAATGTTTAGAAGATAAAAATAACAAAGAGGAAGAAAGGCTCAGGATCCAGTTTTCAGGTATTTGGTAAGCATTTTACAAATGCTCTTCTCCCATCAGTGTTATTTCTAGTCATGGCAGATTCAATAGGAAACAAAGCAAAATTCCCCAACTTTGCCCAAGATTAAAAGTGAAGAAACTGAGGCTAAGAGCGTTAAGTAGAGAGCCCAGAATCACATTGATGGAAGACTTCTTCTCTTATTTCAGAACTGGGCTTTTCCCACAATTGACTATTGATGACAGAAGTGATTGGGCAGTAGGCAGGTGTTCTAGTTTGCTAGCTGCCAGAATGCAACACACCAGAGACGGATTGGCTTTTAATAAAAGGGGATTTATTTTGTTGGTTCTTCAGAGGAAAGGCAGCTAACTTTCCACTGAGGTTCTTTCTTACGAGGAAGGCACAGGATGGTCTCTGCTGGTCTTCTCTCCAGGCCCCTGGTGACTTCTTTCTGCATCTCCAAAGGCCTGGGCTGAGCTGCCAGTGCTGAGATGAGGAATGCCGACCTGCTTAGGCTGTGCTACATGGCGCTCTCTCATTTAAGCACCAGCCAATTAAGTCAGACGTCACTCACTGCAGGAGACACGCCTCCTAGCCGACTGCAGATGTAATTAGCGACAGCTGAGGTTCATGTACCATTGGCTTATGTCCACAGCAACAAGACTAGGTATGCTCACCTGGCCAAGTTGACAACTGAACCTAACTAACACAGCAGGGAAGGAAAGATATAGGACTCAGAACCTAAAACCTATGGTTTGGTTCTTGATGTCCCAGCTTTGTGATGTTGGGTAAGTTAAAGTCCTTTATCATGCAAACAAGATAACACTCCCTTCTATGCCTATTTCCCTGGATTGTTGTAAGGGACAAAAGTGACACTAATACTATATCAGAACTAAACCTGTATCTCTACCCAAATCATTGCCTCTGCAGAAAAGAGTCATTAAAATAGCCATCCATGAAAATGGGAAATCGCAGTCCATTTTTGCAACATTCCAGACACTGTTAGAAGACAGTGTAGGTCCATTCCGTTTTCCCCTATACCTTCAACTCGGCAAACATCAAGTTACAGAACGGAGAAATTTGTTCTTTCTTGTATACTTAGAACTCCCTTCAGATGTCTTTTCAGTTGGCAAGCTCACCTCTCCCTAGAAACACATGTTGGCTTGTGCTGGGTGTTTGGTAGCTGACATTTTGATAAACAGAGATATAAAAACATGAAATAAATTTCAGTAAGGATTTTGCCTGTCATTATTTTTTCCAGATGTAGATGTACTTTGAAACAGAAAAAAAAAATCACCTTGGTACTTTCATTTTAACCAAATTCCCTTTTTGCCAAAAATGCTTGGTTTTTGCCACAAAACAATATAATTGGGTTTAAACCAGGTGGAAAATTCTAAGACATGTTGCTCAGTAATTTGGTATCAAGGTGATTGCTCTGGGGAGGTGACCAGACCTAGAATACAGGAAAGCAATGTCTTGCCCAATTTGTATCTGGCTCATAGAATTTGTCCAGGGAAAGTATGAAATTGAAAAGAAGGGAAAAGTAAATAAGGTATGGCTAAGGTTAGGACTTGGGGATTCTGTTGGTCTCCTACAAATCCCTTTTTAACACTTTCAATCAGAAACCCCATTCTGTAAACCCTACCTCCTTGACATCCCTTTTATAGCTCATTTACCTTAATTTCCAATGAAACTACCTAGCTCAGTACTTTTTGTGACTTACAAAAACCCCCTAATTTCTCTTCTGCTTTCAGTTTTGTCCATTCCAATCCACCTTTGAACCCTGATGTTAGAATCACCTTGGCTATTAGCAAATATGATCCTATAACTCAGTTGTTCTCACACTTGGCTGAATTATCAGAATCACCAGAGGAGTTTTAAAAAATATATTGGTACCCAAGCCCCATCTCTAGAGATTACAACTCCATTACTTTGGAGTAGGACACAGCTGTCGGAATTGACCACTGCTTTAGTTATGCTTCATTCTACTGATATACAATTATATGTGTATATTACATAAGTATATATGTGTGTGCGTGTGCATGTGTGTGTGAGTGATATATCCTAACAAACCAAATCTCTTATTTCCATGTTTGTTTTCTCATTGACCAACACAGTTTATAATCAACACTCGAAATATTTTTTATGAATGGATAATTTAATGATGATTGAATGGAGTAAGAGAAACTCTTGATAGATATATGGAAAACAGGGTACAGAAAGTACCCAAAATCAGTATTATCTTTTAGAAATGATGCAAGATTGTGCATTGTACTCATTTTTAAAAGAACAGTGCAAAATTTAACATCAATCATATTAGGTCAATTTAAGATATGCCAGATAAGGAGGCTAATGGTTTAGTAATCCTGCACATTGTACTATAGAACTGTTTCTTTAATGTGCATGCACAAAACATTTCCTTTTGCACTGACCTTGTTTCTCCCTCTAATACAGAAAAAGCTCTCCATCCATTACCTTCCAGGATCACTGACACATACTTGACTCTAGAAGCTTTTCTCAAATAGGGTTCCCTGTTGATGCTAATGCAGCTGTTCCAGGAACCACACTTTAAATATCATATGCCTTTCCATAACTTGCAAAACCTCCTATTTGCTCTCCCACTCTCAGTTTTGTCTATTCCAATCCAACCTTGAAACAGAATGATGCTAGAACCACTTTGGCTATTAGCAAATACTATCCTATAACTTAGTAGTTCTCACACCTGGCTGAGTATTAAAATCACTAGGAGAGCTGTTTTAAAAATAATTTTGCCCAGGCCCATATCTAGAGACTCCAATTCCTTTGCATTGGAATAGGATCCTGGTATTGCTATTTTTTCAAAGCTCCCCAGCTGATTCTAATATGCAGTCAATGCTAAGAATCACTGATATAACTCAACCTCACCAGGGAACATATTAGAAATGCAAATTCTTGGTCCCCAATTCAGACCTACTGAATTAGAAACCTGAGGATGTGGTCCAGCAAACCCTGATTGAACAAGCCCCCACCTCACCCGCACAGGTGATTCTGATTCTGATGAATGCCCAAGTGTCGGAACTCCTGGCCTAGAATCACCACAGTAAAAGATTTGGACCTCAGAATTACAGGTCCGCCACAGGTTTGCTTATATAAGAATCACCCAAAAAAGAGTTTTAAAATATGCATTCCATGGCATTCTTCTCACACACTCATTTATTCAGTGTGTCTGGAATGGGGTGTTTCATTATGGATTTTAGAACTGATTCCTTGGTGTTTCTGACCTGCACTAAGGAACAGTGGGGATGGATGGCCTCTGAATTATCTGTCAAACTAGAGATGACTCCTTTCAATCTCTCCCTTTCCTGCCCCTCAAATTCTTATGGAGGGTGTATCATCTCTCTTCAAGTGACTCAGATTGACTGTATGTTAGAATCACGTAAATAATAAAACAGAAATATGTAAGTAACCAACCAACTAACCAGCCAAACAAACAAACATAAATAAATAAAGCATGGCCCCAGTCCCACCCAGAATAAGTCAGCTTCTGGGAGCAGGGTGTGGGCACTGCTAGTTTTTCCAGCTCCCAGAGTGATGCTTATGTCAGCAGACAGAAGCTAAGTAGGAGACCAGGCAATGTGGACCCTCACACTGTACCATATGTGAGCCACAGCTGATGATGAGACTTATACGCATCCCACAGGAGGCAGATCTAGCTTACTCAAGGCCAGCCAATCAGGTTCTCCATTTTGGGAATTGACCACATCAACTGATGCTGGGAAAGCATCTCCTTATTATGGCTATTACGTGGAGAGAAGGTCTAGCAATTGCTGGACCACACGGATTTCTTCCCTCCTGAAGTTTGGTTTCTCAGCTTTTCTTTTGATTCTGAGGCTACCCTAGTTTCCTTCAGTATGTCTTTATTTTTTTGTTGACTTGGTTAAAGTTGATTTCTCTAGTTGCTGGGCAAAAACCTTAAATAACATATTTGCCACTAATTAATGATTGACTTCAGGCTAGTTATCTTACATTTCTAGATCTCACTTTCCATCAGCTTTAAAAGGGGCTAATGATCCAGATCCATATTTTCTAACCACTTGAAAAAGTTAAATTTAATCTTTAAAAGAGTTACCAGAAATGTAAATAAATAAAATGAACAAAACTGATGAATAGTTTGTCTGTCTCAAATCATCACTGTAATAAAACTACTTCACTGTTGGAAGAAGCCTTGGCAAACCTCTCAGAAGAGCTAAGTTTCTTTGGAACCCAGATCCTCTTAAAGTGCTATGTTTTCATGATTTTTTATTCTTTATTCAGAGCCTTGAGCCTAGGAACAACTGGATTTTTCTATTTTGGAGCCTCATATTGCTAGATGAAAAGGGCCATGTAATGAGCCATGCAAACTGAAATTTAAAAACTCCTTCTCCAGAAGACCTTTTGAAAGACAACTGATTGACTAATCTATTTTTCAGTTATGAAAAATGCTATCTAAAAATAAGAATCCTATTATTCTGGAATATTTGGTTACCTGTCGTGTTTTGTCTCTGAAGTCTTTTAGGACACTGAGTTAAAACCCATGAAAAGGTCAAGACAGCTCTCAATTTCCAAATTAAATTGCTTGGAAACACACTTCAGTAAGACGCTGGATTTGGGGAGGCCTGCTGTGAAAGTTAGCAAATGAAATGTAAAACGTGTGAAGTTTTAGAGAAAGGACTGATTTTCAAAGATTGTGGCATTTCTGCTTTACCAAATGAGGCACTTGGTGGACTTAAATATATCTCTTACATATTCTGAGGTATAAATGAAAAATCATTAAAATATCATTCCATTAAAATCTGCACGCATGGCTATAAACCCAGAGATCACAGCCCAGATCATTTCTAAATAATCTCTGTACGAAATTTCTGAAAAACATCCTACTTCAAAAGAGGACATGTGTAAACATATTGATGTGTATAGAGATCATACTATATGCAAAAGCATTATAATATTAGCCCACTTAAATCTCCACAATTATTCTTTGCCAGGCTATCCCCCACCTACTGTCATCTGGTCCTTTCCCTCTACTCAACTAGAACTATGCTTGGAGAAGGATGGAAGTGGCTTCCTTGGAGTCTCCATCCAATGGAAAAAATGTTCTTTTCTTATGATTGATTGCTATGCTAGATGCAGTGATGTTGGTCATTTTCTCTTTCCTGAAACCATCTACCCCCCTTGACACTCATTACTGTGAATTCTTTGATTCATCTTCCTTCTGTGACTGTTACTTCTCTGTCTCATTATTCATTTTGTCCTCTCAACCCTTTCCTTAAATATTGACATTTCTTTACATTCTATCTGTGGATCACTATTTTAAACATGCACTAACTTTCAGAATCCCATACCCAATATACTGGACATTTCCATCTATATGGGCATAAGTATCTCAAACCCAGCCATGCTGGCTGCCAGTGGTCTCTGGCATCAGAATGTCTGCCCATGAATCCCTGCTAAGCACTTATTATAAATATGAGCTTTGCAAGTTTTTTATTAACCTCTTTGGGCCTCAATTTCCTTATCTGTGAAATGTTTTGAGGTTAAGCGGACAACATGTAAAGCATTTAGAAAAATTTATGGCACATATTAAGCTGAATAAAACTGCTATTTTTGTTACATTTTCTTTGAACCTGTTAATTCGTCTATATTATGAATCTTAATCTACTCTGTCATCCAAATCAGGAATTAGGAAATCATTTTTGACTGTATGCATTTACTTGTCTCTGTACAAATCAATCACCAAATTCCATTAATTTTAAATTTATAAAAGCTTTTCAAATTTGTTCTGTTTCCTGTGTCTTCATTACCACTGCCTTTGCTCATGTCATTTTCTGTTTCCATTTATTATCTATCTATCTATCTATCTATCTATCTATCTATCTATCTATCTATATCTATCTGTCCATCCATCCATCCATCCATCTATTTGAATGTTGCCTGCCCTTGGAAACTGGGAATTTATGAGAGAAAAGGAATGGAGAGAGTGAGAAAATGATTACTTACCTTGAAAATCTAGGACAGGTTCTTATGAGAGTTTTATGATATTGGGTAAAATGTAGAAAAGGAGAAATCTATTAATAAGCACCCTTGGACATATTGCTTTTACCTATGGAGGTTGGCAACCCAAATGCTAATTGAATAGAGCCACATTGCTGGTGTGACTGTTACAATAACTTTTCTTTCCTCTGGGGCTATTTAATAAAAATGCAGTATTTTCATGTACAGCTGAAATGTAGCTTTATTGAGGAACTTAAAAAGCAAGTTAATAACAGCATGCTTAGGGTTTAGGTGGGAGACTACAATAATGGCATATTTGAAAAGAAAAATCACACAGTAAACCTAGTCACACACTGAGGTGATTTTACAGATCAGATTTGGAATTCTAAGCAATCAAATGTAGGTGATGTTCAAGGTTACACAATCTAGCAAAGTTTAATCAACATAAGGGAATATTCAAAGCAAATATCTTCAATATTTTAACCATTGTGGAGCTACCTTCCTGAGTTTTTCTAATATATATACAAATCAGAAACAAATACCAATTTTTTTTTTTAAAAAGATTAAGATTGTTTAAAATCATGCTTTCAAACTGGGTTGAAAGATAAAGTAAAATATACTATTTTAGTATAGGCTATTTTTCTAAAATGAAAATCAGGAGACTATGTTCACATTTTGCAATTTATGCCTTTTTTCTTCCTCACATAAGCAACCAAATTAGAGTCATGAAGCATAGTTATAGATTTCTAATTTGATATCTTTACCTGAGTTGTATTGGGATAAAATTCTTTCTTGATAACTTTCCATAATCTAACAAAGTTGCTATCTTGGGAATATCATGAATTGTACTCCAGAAAAGTAAACTATCATATAATACTTATCGTGATCTTTTAGTTATCACAGATAGAATGTATGATCCATCTCTTTATGACTGCAGGTAATGCAAAATATGTTCCCCAAATTGTGGCTTGCATGCAACAGAATGAGAAGTGGAAACTAATATTTGAAACCCAGCAGCAATTTACAAATTTTAGATTATCTTTGCTATTCTGGAGTTCAAACCTAAACAATTTTTCCCTCTTTCTCTGTTTTTTTTTTTTGTTTTTGTTTTGCTTTCGGCCTACAAAAATGCTTTGAGTCTTTGACAGTACTCTTACCCAACTGCATAATAGTAAAATTGTTTGACTAATCTTTAACTGATCTCATCCATTTTTCACTAGAAGGACACCTTGAAGTAAAGGAAGTACTTCTTTTGACTTTAAAAAAGACAGAATGAAAGGGGTGGTGGTGGATATTGTTTGTAGAGATGTTTTACTCTTCTGGTTGAAGAATGGATTCTTCTGCTTAAAGGGAAAATTTAAATAAAACTGTAGACTCAATAGTCAAGGTCTTAAAACCAAGAATTAATGAAACTATGTAGTGAAGAAAAGTATGACATGCTCCACTCAAAGAATAAATTATAATTAGATTAGTAAATAAACCCTATCAAGACAGAGATGCTTCTTTGTAAATGTGTCCCAGGGATGTGTGCTAATTTATGGTTAAAAGTAGATTCTTCAAAACATAATCTCAATGAATTCAATTTGAAATATTTTCTATGGATTAGCATGGATATTACATGTAACGTTAGATTTGCACATTTAATCCTTTGAATTTTAATCCTCACACCAATTTGAAGCAATTATTATATCCTTTTTTTACAGACAAGGAATTCAGGGTATATTTTTTACAGCATGTGCTTTTATACAAGGTGTACTTTTTCACAGATAATGAATTCAGGGTTTATAGATAAGAAATTCAGGGTGTACAGGGCGAATTAGATTTGCACTTAATTTATTTAATCCTTTGCATTTTAATTCTCACACCAACCTTACAGCAATTATCATATCCTCTTTTTACAGATAAAGAATTCAGAGTGGAGAGGTGTATGGTTTTCCCAAGCTCACATTTCTACCATCTGAATCCAAGGAATCCACCTCTAAATTCTGAGTCTGTGCTCTCATGTGCATTTTGCTCCAGAACTGTTAGTGGGTAGGATGCCATAAGTCTTAAACCTGCCTTCAGAATTTGCATGTTTGAACCAACACAAGTTTGTTTGTTCTGTCATCCCACTCAATAATCAGACTAGCGATACCATTTCTCAATAAAATAAACCCTTAGTAAATAGGGGAAACAAACCTAAATGAAGACTATTCATCAAGGTTGTCTGAAATTGTTGAGAAATGAACAGCCTGAGAAAGTGGTTGCCTATGTTATGCAAATGCAAAAATTAACTTTAATTTGAACAAGTTGTGACTAGATGTCACTAGTGGCTAAATGACAAGTTGTGGGAGTTATTACCTTTCACAATTCAATACTTAGCAAACTTTTTTTTCCTTTTAAATCAAATGACACATTTGGTGAGGCAATAGGCAAATGGCATGATTTGTTTGTCACAAAGCTGGTTGGCTGTGAAGCATCCATTGCTCTTCAGACAAAATATGTAAAAGAGGCACCACTTTTATTTCTCAAACAGTGAGAAAATAGACAACATTCTTCAGGTTCAAACAACAAGCTCCAGCTTAAATTGCAATGATAATTTTCAGCTGTGATCGATTTAGTAGTGTCAAGGATAATACAGTTTTTATGGCCACAAGAAGTCTGTAATCTAATTTTGCAGAAATTCTGATCTCATTGACATGTTATCACTTTTAATCTTAGCATTTTCCTTTGAATTAGCTTAGAAAAATTCAATGGGCTGCTCTGCTGACAGCTCAACCCTCAGATTAGTCTTTTGCACTAAATTTTCAGATGCCAGCATTATTGTTTTAAGTCATGTTATCATTACTCTCAACAGTCAATTAAGGAGTTATTTTTGCAGACTATAATAGGCTGGAATTGCCGGGTGTAATTTCTTCCACACAGTAAGAACTATTCCTTTTAACAATAGACATTGTAAACTTAATTAGAAAGGCATGGCTGGTTCCACAATAAATTTTAGCAAGGGATAGTTTTCATATATTTAAGTCTTTGAAGAAGACAAAACTTTCTGTGCTATCTTACATATGACACATGGGCAGGGAAGCTCCAAATTATGAAGTGATTTCCCAAAAGCCTGCAACTGCTTTGTCTCTTTAATTTTGAGGTCTTGAAATCATTTTATTTTTTTTTAATGAAACCAGTGTGGGTTCTTCAGCTGTGATAGTTGAAGGAGTGTGGTCTAGATATTACATCATGCACCCTCCCCCTTTCAATGCTATGACTAGCTTTTGTAAACATTTCCATTAGTTGAAGAACAAATCCATACTAATCCAACTGTGTCATTCTTAATTCCATTCCACCTGTTTTTCAGACCAGACCAGGTTGACACAGTTTAGAAAGGAGGTGGGAAGTCAGGTACTGTTTTCTGAGAATTACATTGAATTTTAGCCACCTGCCTTTTATCAGGGGACTCACTTGTTTTGTTTTCACTCCTGTCCTTGATTGCCCAGTTAATCTGCTGCACACTAGAAAAATCAAGCTGTCTTTAAGTTTCTGTGAAATAGTCCTTGGAAACCCTTGTGACCAGCCTGCCCACTGAGCCATTAAGGGCAATTGAAGGGTCATAAGTCAATCTTCTCCAATTCGAGGTTGTATTCTGTTATTATGTATAGATGTACACAGTTGGTGAAACTTAGCCAAAAAAGCATGCCATTTCGAGCTCTGGTAAAACCATTGCTGATGGATGAGTTCAGCCTTCTGTAGAAAGTACCTTCAACAGACAGACTGCCTCTGGCAGGAACAGCAAGAGTTTGACTCTCCATTCTAACCTGATTGATTTCACTAACATCTCAATTAGGAAAGTGACAAGAGAAGAGGGATGGCCAGTGCTGAAAATATAGAAATATAGGCTTAATATATACACAGTTGGGAGTGTTTTCTTCTTTCAAGTGAGAGGTGATCTTTTTCTATCTCTATGAAAACTGAGGCATGTGTTCATCAGGTTTTGTCATTGAGGACAAATAAACTAACCACCTTTACTCTGCTGGAGATTTACATAGCATTGTGTCACGTATGCGTTTATTATCATTTGTGCAGATGCAATTTTACAATTATTTGGATAATTTTTAAACTAAATGCCTATCTCATCCACTACTTTGCAAACCTCCTGAGGACAAGAACGATATCTATTTTTGCTAAATATTGTATCTTAAGTGCCTAGCTCTGTCTTGAATTAATTATATTAATGAACTAATTAATTAATATACCTATTTATTATTTGGAAGTATTTCCATCATGGTGAATTTACTGACTTCTGGGGTGCTTACACTTAAGATTCTTTGGCAGCTATAGGTCTCAATTACAGTTAATAAACTGGATTGCCTTTATCTGCCAGTGTTTGGGGGACTTGGTTAATGAGAGAGTCAGCATGAGTCTCATTATATTAAGGCGCACTATTAAGATGGGTTTCGGGAACCATGGAGCGAGAAGCTGACACTGAACTTCTGATGACTTTACAAATATCCCTATCTGCTGTCCTGCTGTGGTCAGCTAGATCCCAGGTGTTTTTTTTTTTTTTAACTAATTGATTATTTATTTATTTAATTAGAGAAGTTGTAAGTTTATAGAAAAATCATGTAGATAATACTGATTTCCTGTATCACCCCTTCAACACACCATTTTTCCTTTTTCTAATGTTTCTTACAGTTAATGAAATGATATTATTATAATTATAATATTACTAGAGTCCATAGTTTGCATTAGGGTTCACTGTGCTGTATAGTCCTATATTTTAAAAAATTTTAAATTCTATTTATATATATATATATATATATACTATCTAAAGTTCCCCCTTTTAACCTCATTCAAATATATAATCCAGTGGTGTTAATTAGTTCACAATATTGTACTTCCATTACCACCATCCATTACCAAAACATTTCCACCACCCCAAATAGAATCGTCGAACCAATTAAGCGTTAATTCCCCATTTTCTACTCCCACCCCAGGCCATAGTAAACAATATTCTAGTTTCTGACTCTATGAATCTGTTTATTCTGATTATGTCACATTAGTGAAATCATGCAACATTTGTCCTTTTGTGTCTCACTTATTTCACTGAATGCATCTTCAAAATTCATTCATATTGTCACATGTATCAGAAATTCACTCCTTTTTACAACTGGATGATATTCTATCATATCTATATGTATCTATTTCTATATATCTCTGTATCTATCTATATGTCCTCTCTCTCTCTCTCTCTCGTTATATGTGAGAAAAAGAACCTTGTATACATGCACACATTTCCTTTATCCAGTCGTCTGTTGGCGGACACGTGGATTGCCTCCCTCTTTTGATAATTGTGAATAAATAATGCCACTGTGAATATCAGTGTGCAAATATCATTTAAATCCCTGTCTTCAAGCTTTTGGGGTATAAACCTAGACGTAGGATTGGCAGGTTATTTGATAATTCTAAACTTAGCTTTCTGAGGAACTTTCAAGTTGTCTTCCACAGCAGCTGCACCATTTTACATTCCCACTAGCAGTAAATGAGCCTTCCTATTTCTCCACATTATCTCCAGCACATATAATTTTCCATTTTTTAAATAGCAGTCATTCTAGCAAGTATGAAAGAGTATCTTGTGGTTTTGATTTCTATTTCTCTAAAGACTCATGATGTTGAACATCTTTCCATGTGCTTTTTGTCCATTTGTTTGGCTTCTTTGGAGAAATGTCTATTCAAGTCTTTTGCCCCCTTTTTAATTGGATTGTCTTTTGGCTTTTGAGTTGTAGGGTTTCTTTACATAATTTGGATATTAAATCATTATCAGACGTGGTTTTCATGTCTATAAAAAACCTTGCATTTTGTAGGTTGCCATTTTACTTTCATGATAGTTCTTTGAGATATAAAACTTTCAAAATTTTGGTGGAGTTTCATTTCTCTATTTTTCTTTTGTTGTTCATGTTCTTAGTATAAAGTCTAAAAATCTATTGCCTAGCCCAAATTTATATAATGCTCCCCAAGTTTTTTTCAAGTAGTTTTATAGTTTTGCTTCTTACATTTCAGTCTTTGATCCATTTTTTAGTTAATTTCATATATTGTGTGAGTTGTGGGTCCATCTTCATTCTTTTGCATGTGGATATACAGTTTTCCCAGCACCATTGTTGAAGAGACTATTCTTTTCCTATTGAGTCGACCTGGTACCCTTGCCCCATGTGTTACTCAGGGTTCTATAAGAAAACAGAACCGACAGGAGAATATCTGTAAATAATATGAAATTTTATTAAAGTGTCTCATACAACTGTGGGGATGCATGAATCCAAATCCATAGGGCAGGTTTCAAGGTAGCAACTGCAATGAAAGTTTTCCATGAATTCCCTAGGAAAAGCTGACTGGCTAAAGTAGAGATAGAAATTCTCTCTTCTGACTGATGAAGTCATCACTTCTTTTAAAGCCTTCAACTGATTGAATGAAATGTCTCTCATTGCAACTCTCCTTAGTTGATTGTAAATGTAATCAGCCACAAATGCAGTCAAGTTACTGACAATTTAAATTCATGAAATGTCCTCACAATAACAGGTAGACCAGTGCTTGTTTGACCAGACAACTAGCCAAGTTGACACATGAACGTAACCATCACACCCTAGGTCGTCTTAATATCCTTCCTGCCTCTAAAGGCAGCATCATGCATACCATCCACCTTTCAGAATGAAAGTTAATATGATTCAAATTGCATACAGACATCTACAAATATCTCCCTTGGATTTCCCATGGTGAATGTAGAATGAAGTATAAATTGCTTTCAATTTTATCCTCTTTAAGTGACTCAATACCAAATTCTACTCAGTTCCTTTATATGTTCCAGTAAGGAAAAACCTTTTCCCTACATTTAAAGTGTGTCTGCGTGTGTGTGTGCATGTGTGTGTGTGTGTGTGTGTGTGTATACATATATACTAGTTGCTGGTAAAATAAAGATATTGCAAAGCATAATATAAAATGTCTTAAGAAACATAGATGAAAAAATTATTCTAATTTAGATAGATATAAAGGATTTGAATTTTTCACTTTCTTTCTTGCTTATTCAATTTTTGATTCAGATCAAACTAACAGTTATTTGGTACTTATTATGTACCTGACTCTATGTGAAACAATTTTACAAATCTTGTTTGTCTGTTTTAAAGTTTTTTATTGTAAAATATAACATATATACAAAAAAGCAATAAATTTTTAAGTGCATTTTAACAAATAGTTATAGAACAGATTTAAAAGTTTGGTATGGGTAATAGTTTCACAAGTTTTTGTTTTTTCTTCTAGCTGCCCCAAGACACTGGAGACCAACAGAAATATCAATATAATGATTCAGCAGTCATATTCAATTGTTAAATCCTATCTTCTCTGTTATACTCCTCCTTCTCTTTAAATTATATATATATAATATATGTATAATATAATACATCTTAGGTAAGCTAAGCTTCTCCACTACATATATAAGCTTCACAAAAGCAAGCCTCAAGATCAAGGGCTTGACCTATTAATTTGGGTGACCCTAATGTTTGGCACAGTATTACAGGTTTCCCTAGGGGTAAAGTTTAATGGTACCATAATTTTCTCCCATCCCTCAAGGGACTTTGCCAATACTTTTTGATTATCTGCTTAATATACTCTGGGATGAATCCAGGTATTACATCAAAGGTTCTCATTCTTATTCTGGGCTCCCTTTGCTTGGATTGTTTGAATGATCTATTCAAACAGGTTGAGTTAGATTATGTGCTACAGAAAACCTAGGTTCTGGACATAATAAAACTTTCTTCCTTTGGTCTTAAAGAGTAAGTGAAGTTCTAAAATACAGGTGATTCTTCCTTACCCTGTATTCTGAATTACCTTAATCCTGACCCAATCAGCTTCATTCTTATCTATTTTATTCTAAGTATTTGCTAAATGAGACCATGCAATTGCTCCTTTGTTTCTGGCTTATTTCACCTCATCAAATGTCCCACAGGTTCATTCACATTGTTACATGTCTCACAACTTCATTCTTTTTTTGTAGCAGCACCATTTTAATCATATGTTTACACCATCATTCACCAATCTACTCAGTCATTGCATCTTTCTGCCACCTCTATCTACTGGGCCTCAGGTATAATCAAATTGTATTTTATTTAGAAGCCAGATACCCTACAAAGGTGGAAACAAAGGCCAGAAGAATTGCCTGACTTTTGAAGGTAAAAAAACATGAGAAAGATTTGAAACCAGGAAAGTCTCACACCAGATCACTTCTGGGGCATTCCTTTTGTGATCACCATGCATATGCAGAGCAGTAGTTCGTGGCTGGGTTTGTATTTTGGCTTCCTGCAGACCAAGTGTGCTGGTTTGAAATGATGTATGTACCCTACAAAAGCCATGTTTTAATCCTAATCCCCTTTTATAAGGGCAGCCATTTCTTCTAATCCCTGTTCGGTATTGTATGTTTGAAACTGTAATTAGATCATGGCCCCAGAGATGTGATTTAATCAAGATTGGCTGTTAAACTGGATTAGGTAGAGGCATGTCTCCACCCATTTGGGAAGGTCTTGATTAGTTTCTGAAGTCCTATGAAAGAGGAAACATTTTGGAGAATGGAGGCGATTCAGAGAGAGCAAAGAAGAATGACATAGCCATGAGAGGCAGTGTAAACCAGCCAGTGACCTTTGGAGATGAAGAAGGAAAATGCCTCCTGAGGAGCTTCATGGGGCAGGAAGCCAGGGGAGGAAGCTAGCAGATGACACCATGTTTACCATGTGCCCTTTCAGATGAAAGAGGAGCCCTGAATGTGTTCACAACGTGCTTTTCCAGATGAGAGAGAAACTCTGTGTTCGCCATGTGTCCTTCCATTTGAGAGAGAAACCCTAAACTTCATTGGCCTTCTTGAACCAGGGTGTCTTTCCCTGGATGCCTTAGATTGGACATTTCTATAGACTTGTTTTGATTGGGACATTTTCTCGGCCTTAGAACTGTAAACTAGCAACTTATTGGATTTCCCCTTTTAAAAGCCATTCTGTTTCTGGTATGTTGCAGTTCGGCAGCTAGTACACTAGAACACCAACTTTGTGACTTTGGTAGATGTCTTAGTTTCCTAGGGCCACTGCAACAAAGTACCAGAAATTGTTGCCTTAAAACAATTGAAATTTCTTGACTCAGCGTTCTGGAGGCTAGATGCCTGAATTAAAGTGTGAGCAGTGCTGGCAGTCTCTGAAGTCTGCAGGGAAGAATCTGTTCCGTGCCTCATTCCTGGTTTCTGGTGGTGGCCAGCAATCCTTGGTGTTCCTTGGCTTGTGACATAATTCAATGTCTGTCATGGTTGGCATATGCCTGTGTTCTCCCCGTGTCTCCTCTCTCCTTATAAAGGCACCAGTCAAATTGTATTAAGTGCCCATTATCCTTCGGTATTAAGTGCCCATTATCCTTCGGTATAGCCTCAGTTCAACTTGCATAATTGCATCTATAATGACCCTATTTCCAAATAAGATCACCTTCTGAGGCCTCGGGGATTAGGACTTACATATCTTTGGGGTGGGGGTGGGGAAGTACAGAACTCAACCTATAATAGCAAGTTGTTCAATCTCTTGGTTTCCTTATTTTTAAATGAAGTATATTAGTGTTTTGGTTTGTTAAAGCTCCTGGAATACAATATACCAGAAATGGATTGGCTTTTATAAAAGGGATTTATTAAGTCATAAGTTACAATTCTAAGGCCATGAAAATGTCCAAATTAAGGCACCAACAAGAGGATATCTCCTTGGAGAAAAGGCTGCTGGCATCCAAGGATCCTCTGTCACAGGGAAAGGCACATGGCAACGCCTGCTGGTCCTTTGATCCAAAATGTCTCTGTGGGCGTTTTCTTTCTATCTTAGCTTTTCTCAGCTCTGAGCTCTCTCCAAAATGTCTTTCTCTTAATGGACTCCAGCAAATGAATTAAGACCCATCTTTAATGGGTGAGGTATCTCCATGGAAACAACCTAATCAAAAGGTCCCATCAAACAATAGCTCTGCCCCCAAAAGATTGGATTAAAAGAGCTTGATTTTTCTGGGGTACATAACAGTTTCAAACCAGCACAATTAGAATTTACTTCACTAATACTATTGAGGAGTTTAAAATATTAATGATAGTTAATAAATCCATGAAACCATTTAGAAAAGTGTCTGGCACATAGCAAATGCTATGTGAATGTAAGCTATTATTATTATTACCCCAAGTTTACAAGCATATCTACCTATATGCTGAGAACTGATCTTAGTTGCATTCCACAGATTTTCTCTAAATTCATGATTGAGTGCTATTTGCTGGTAACGTTTGCAAAGTGTTAATAGTCGTTACTAAATTAGGTATGCCTCATAAAAGTTGGGATGTCCTGAGAACTATTCAGTAATTTTCTTAGTATGACTAATATGAAGTTCTTTGCGAGTTCTAAAGCTCTTATTGTGCACCCTTACAAATATATTTTGAGAATTTCATGATTCAGACAAAAAAAAAAAAAAACCCTTATCACTGGTGTACCACTGTTTCCCTGAATTGATGGCTGAATTAATATTATTTTTCCTTTGTATTACAATTACTATTGGTTTAATTCCCTCATTAGCAATTTAGTTCATTGGGAGCTATTTAGTTGTTCTTAGAGGGAAAGTAATATATATTTGTAAAACATATTTATCACTTTCCTATAACTGGACTTTAAGATATGTTTTAACTGCAGTTTAAATATACTATATTGCCTATACTGATTTTTAAAACAATTGCTTGCACTAATCCCAAATATAACCGTACAATGATTTTTTTCATTGATAGTGGTCTGCATATTCACTTTTACTATTTAAATGACATGTATCACATGTTCAATAAAGCTAGCAGATTATTTAAAGTTTGAATCACTTTGTTTTTAGTATAAATTCATCTACATAATTATAGACCTCTTACGAAATGAATAAGAATTCGTGCATATGTCTCTGTAAATATTATGACCAAGATTGATGCAAGGAAAGGTTAAGTAAGTAGGACTAAGGGGTTTTGCCCTCTTGAGTGGACTGTGGTCAAAACATGTGTAAGCCATTGAACCATTCTTTACTGTGTGATGGTAAATGCGGTATGACTCTTTAGTGTACAGATTCTGAACATGCCTGCCCCTAATTTACTACCCAGCACTGGAATTCCTTTATAAATCCTCTCAATTTATTATTTTGCATATAGTATTCCCATAGGGCCTTACAAAATATGAGAAGTGTGTGTGCATACAACTTGTATGTCTGCTCATCTTCCTTTAATTTTATGGAATATTTCAATCTATTTCCTAAAGCGAAATCCTACTTGGACTAGATTAGACATTATGTTTTCATTTGAGCTTTGGATCCTTAATCTTATTGCTTCCTGTTTTCCTAAAACTGGAGTGAATAAGCTACTTACAAGAACATAAGCTGGATCTGTTCAAAGCCATTTAACTGTATTTATTCTGCTCTTTGATTAATCCTACTTTCCCAGTTCTTCATCCTGTAAAAAATGTAAAGGAAATTATAGTCCATACCTGTAGTCCTTATTGGGGCATCACTTTGCTGGGACATTCTGATCACTGTTACTCAACTTTTGTCTTCTCTGAATGCCAGTTAGATAGACACATGCATACATACACACATACAAAATGGCAATCATTAGTTTGGTGTTGCAGCTTGGTGCTTCATTGTTATTTTAGTTAATACTTGCAAAGATCCTGAAAGAAGATGAGTACATGTTGCTCTCATTTTAAAGAGGAGATGCCTTAGTTGCAAAAACTCTAAGCCACTTGTCTAAAAGCTAAGTGGAAGAGGTTGGATTCAAAGAGAGATCAATTCTCATGTCCTTCAGTTTGTTACATACAAGCACAAATATGTGTTACCTGTTGGCAAAGAGAGCCTTTGGCTTCGTTCACTGGAAACTACTAGAGTTTAGTGTGAAAGCTCTGGGATTCACCTAGCCCTGGTGGTAGTGAGAGATGGTACAGGATGCCCAGGGACTTCTGGAGTGTCATGAATGAGCTGGCCTAAAGACATCAACACTCCTGGGTGCTCTCTCCACTGCCCAGCCCATAAAAACCAAAGTTCTTTACTATAAAGGTATTAAAGCCAGTGGATTACTCTGTGTTCCTAATTCAAAGAATCATACTCACTCATGTAATTTCTTTGTTTTGCAATTACTCATTCTGTAAACCATTGTTCAGTAGTCTCCTCGGGGATTGCAATCCTAGAACAATTGCTTCTCTGCTGAGCAGGCCCCATTTTTCATTTTGCAGATGGGAAAGTTGGTTTGCTTTTAAAACAACCAAAATAATTAGCTATTGACCTGGAAGGTTGGCTTTAATTAGGAACGACTAATGACCACAAATGAATAACCTCATGGTTTGTAGGAAGGAAAAGGACTGGGCTATTAGGATATCAGGCATGACTTTGATCACTGGTTTTCCCCTGAGACTGACAATCCTAAAGCTAAGATGACTATGTATGATTTTGGGTGATTTGCCTGGTTTCCACATAGTGTATTGGCAGAAACAGACTAATCAGGATTCTATTTGAGCCTCTGCCACTTCAACAAGTTTCTCAAACTCTGTGAAACTCAATTTCTGCCTCTATAAACTCATTTTTATTTACATTTCATATAAATGGAATCATATAGTATATAGTTAGTACTTTATGTATGACCTCTTCCATGTGTTATAGTGTTTTTAAAATAATAAACATTTTAATTAGAGAAGTTGAAGGCTTATAGAACAATCACACAAAAACAACAATGTTCCCACATATCCCTCTATTAATTGATACCCTCCATTAGTGTGGTATCTTTGCTACAAATGATGAAACAATATTAAATTTATTATAGTCCATAGTTTACATCAGGTATATTTTCCCATTCACCACCCTATTACTAATATTTTGTAATAGTGGCAAATATTAGTTATAATTCATGAAAAAAACATTTTTATATTTGTGCTATTAACCACAATTCACCATTCACAACAGCGCTCATTGTGTTATACAATCACATATTTTATCTTCTAACTTTCCCTCTTGTAACATACATGAACCAAAACTTCTCCTTTCAATCATATCCTCTCACATAATTCAGCACTGTAAATCATACTCACAATAATGCACTATAATCACCACTATCCATTTTCAAATATTTTCTATCAACTTGTATAGGAATTCTGCATGAATTAAGCATCAGTTTCCCATTTTTACCCCTATTCTATCCCCTGGTAACCTGTATTCTAGTTTCTAACTCTATGAGTTGGTTTACTATAAATAGTTCAAATTAATGGGATCATACAATATTTGTCCTTTTGTGTCTGACTTATTTCACTCAACATAATGTCCTCAAGGTTCATCAAGTTGTCTCTTTAGCCATATTTTCCATCACTCCCTGAATTGATTAGGGAGAATTTGTTTGCTTATCTTTGGCTACTTGTTCGAAGTTCCATGTCTCTTTTGAAGTTTTGACTATGCCATATATTCCTGTTTCTTAGTATCACTTGTAAGTTTTGCTGATGCCTAAGAATTTGATTATACTGATGAGTTTAATATGACGGTCAGTTTCTCTCCCTTATCTAGGGTTTTATTGTTGATTTGACTTTGTGTTAAGGCTCTTCTTTGACACTTGGTTCAACTTATTCTAGACCTTTAGAATTGCCCATGTTTAACTGATCAGATTTTTTTGGTCCTTCTTCATCTGATTCCTGTCCAGGACATGCAGTATAAATTTTAAGATTGATATGTGGACTTGTTTCACCCCCAAAAGAAAATGTCCTTTCTTCTGTTCCTTCTCAGTGAAACTTGATCTGTTCTGTTCATATATATATATATATATATATATATATACATATATATATATATATCTTACTCATTTCATTGTCTCTAGGTGCTTTTGCAGAATTTGGAGGGCAAATTCTGGGAAGCAGGTCACCCCAGAGAGGACTTTTCCAAGGCAGTATTTCCCAGTCAATTAAGGGTCAGGGACCAATGAAGGAGGTTCAGTCAAGCTCCAAACGCCATGGAGAGAGCGTCACAAGAGACACCAAAAATCTTTTTGACGTATCCCTGAAGCTGTGCTTTCCTGGCCTGCACAGCAGATGGCACCCTTCAGCAAACTGTTGCCTATAGCCCTATGTAAGCTCTGTATCTTTAAACCTCCACCACCTCTGCCCCTCTTCGGGACAGTGTTAAAACAATGGCTGTAAAGGACAGGCTGAAACAGCAGCTCAGAGCCAGAACCCAGTGATCTGAATTTGCTTATCAAATGCCATGATCAGCGACAGGCCGTGCTCCTCCAACTGTTCTTGGGGAAGAGGACTTCCAAGTACCTCTCCATCTATAGCAGCCCATCCGACACTGGATCCCAAGGCAAACAGCCTCGAGAGAGGATGGTGAGCATCTGTAGCTGCCGCAGAGCAAACTATACACTGTTCTTCACCACAGTTTCTCAGCCTGTTTGCCCCACTGTTCCCTGCATGCTGTACAGTGCTCTCCTGGCCTCCAGGGTCCCAGAACAGTTGGGTCAGACAATTCCTGCCTATCCACTAGCTATTTTGGGGGAGGAATGAGTCTGGCACTCCCAACTTCACCATCTTCCCCAGAAGTTACTCCACTAATTATTACTTAACTAGAGCTCTGTCATTGGAGGTGGAAGAGCAATAGACAATTCATGCTGCTGTTGGCAATGCTGATGACAGCAATGATGATAAAAGAGTCCCTGAAATTATTCATTAATTTCCTCACGTCTGTTTCAGGAAACATTTTATAATTTCTCTTCCTCTATTCCATATTAAATCATCCTAATGTAATCACCTCAGAATAGTTTTCAAATTCTCTTCCATCTCCTCAAATCCATTTGAACTCTAAATCCAAACTTCCTGCTCTTCCTTTTCCAGGAGGCTGTGTCGCAATTCTTCTTCTGTGACTGGTGATTACACTCAATTCTTGATATCCATAATTGCCTTGTTTTCTGCTCTACTGCAAAGGCAGAAACATTTTCCACTCATTTCCTAACAAGCCTTTTTTTTTAAATTAAATATAGTGTTCAACAGCACACTCGATTTCATTTCTCCTTTAGACTAATGTCTATGATAATCATTATCCTGCTTTAACAAAGAAGAAGGAGATTCCCAGACCAGGCACCCTCCCAAAAAAAGAAGAAGAAGAGCATTTATTAGGCTCCTTCTGTGTGCCAGGTGCTCTCCCAGGGCCTTGCTAATATCACTGTGTTATTCCCACAATGGGCCGCAGGGGTAAATGTCATCATTCCCTTCTTTTATTTATATGTTAAGTCCTCTGACCCTAAGACCATATGGTGTTGCCCATACGCATGCCCCACCCCCACCTTCCTGAAGATGATTTGACAGAGTAAGACAATGTAACCTTACCCAAGACATCTGACGATAACAGAATCACACATTGCAATACCAAGAGACAGGCCCTTGTTTGTTCCACCCTGCCCGGCGAAAAGTTCTATCAGATCTAATGAAAAGTTACCAATTTCCTTCTTTCCCATTAAGTGTGAGGAAAACTCTAGGCTCCTAGAGGAGCCTAGAACTCCAGCAAACAGTTAATAGACTCAGGGTGTATGCTACACAGGAAGTTTATAGCTCTTCAAACTTTTCAAAGTTGTATTTCTAAGGAGGCTTTTATCAACCCTTAAGACTGATACATTTCAAGTGAATGAGTCAGTTGGGAAAAACCACAGTAATTTAAAACGTGATGTGCAGAATCTAGGGACCTGGATTAGAATCCTAGTTTCGCACTCCATGTCACTCTGGGCAAGTTACTTCCCAAATATCTGTCCTTGTTTCGACATGTGAAAAGCAGAGAAAATGGCTCCTTTCACATCTGGTTTAAGGGGTCAGTGAAAAAAATCATATGAGGCCCTCGGTATAGTTCTGATATGTTGTAAATATTCTATACTGATATTTTTAAATCATTAAGTAGGTCCATTTTATTTTCAAAGCAAACTCTTTTGGTCTTCCCCTCCCTCTTTAACTAAACACCCCCTTATGACTGCCTTCTCCATTACCAATCTCTCTTTCTTTTTAAAACTGAGGCAAGGCAAAGGATGGCTCATAACTGGAAATTTTATTATTTCTAAATGTCAGGCAGTGATATTTTCTCAGGGGAAATGATTCTTCCAAATACCCCAGAATAACATTATTTGAGAGGAAAATCAACTGAAAGATGAATTCAGAGGTTTGAGTTGATGTTTCTGATGACTGGACTTGTCTTCCCTCTCTCTTTATAAATTTGGGTGAGCTTTTCAGACAGATAAGGCTTTCCTGGGCCTGTAAGCATGAGACTGTGCTCTTTGAATATCTATGATGCACTACACTTAATTTTTCTTCTAGAAAGTGTCTCTAGAATCTTTGTGAAAACATTAAAGGTATTATTTTGTGCAGTTTTACATCTTTGCTGAAAATATTTTTGGAAACAAACTGTAGTTTTATTTGTTTCTGCATATATTTAGTGGAGAGCATTTACTGAGAACTTCTTATAAGCAAAGCTGCAACGAGAATTATGCCTCTTTGGAAGAAGCATATAATTCTGAACGCTGGACAAGGAGGCAGGGAGAGCTACACTTCTGACAACCAAGGAGTGCAATTTGCCCTGCAGCCTTCCCTTCCTCTGGAGAAGTTATTATCTTCTACCTTTATGCATGCTTTAGCTCTTGTTAATTCTTCCACTGTAAAACTGAAATGGAACTATTTGTTTGCTTGTCTCCAACCCTCAAATCCTAGACAGTTTCAAATCATTTCTTATTAATAAGAACTAACAGCTCAAGCATTTACTGTATGTCAGAAATCTGCTAAATGTTTTTCACTCTGTATCTCTTGCATTTAATCTCATATTAACTCTGTTGGTAGTATCTATTCTATTCCTGTTTTATAAGTGAGCAAACAGAGGCACAGTGAGACTTGTACCTTGCTCAGGGTTACACCACTTAGAAGTGACAAGTTAGGATGTGGTCTGAGACAGCAACCTTTACCAGCCAAGCTTTGTGTTGCCTTAATATCGTATGATGTCCACAATTATGGAAGGATGTCCGCGAATGTGAGTAAATAAATGCATAATTCCAGAACTTCTCTGAATCTTGATGATCGCATTTATAAAATGTACAGAAAAATCCCAACCATATTGGGTGTTATGAGCATATAATGGATTGATACACACGGAGATGGCTAGTCAAGTGCCGGGTGCACAACTGGTGGTGTGTAAATATTTGCTCATTCGTATCAATAAGGCACTTCTGCTTTTAGAAAAAACACTTTTGGGTGGCACAAGCCTGAGTCTGTCTTTTTAGGTTAGAATACCTGGACTCCCACCAATGGATGGGATATGAAGGGGGATTAGCTTTGTAGAATGCACAAGGCAGTGAAATCATCCAGGGGAAATGGGGTGGACGTTCCAAGGGATTATGAGTCTGGCCAGGGCTGGACGCCTATACAGTGGAGCAGTCCTAGTCTTGGAGCACTTGTTTGATTGTGATGACATCATGCATCATTCTTCATGGGATTGGGATAAAAAAGGTATAAGGCATCATTAAGGTCAAAGAGTATCTGCTGTGTTCTGGGATATTGCTTACATTCACAATATACCTGGAGAGAAAATTAAAAACTGGCCCATGGGAAGTCACTGACTTGCCCAAGATCACACATTCTCCAAGTGGCTGAGGCCAAATTCTTACACAGGTCAGCCTGATACTTACACCTGTCGTCTTTCTGCTCTGCCTGAGGGTGATCTTTATGTCTGTCCCTCCAACTGTAAGAATGTGGGTCATGTTAAAGTCAAAACGAATATCAGCATGTTTAGTTCTTGTGCAGCTCATTTACCAATTTACCAATAGGGAAACAGTGCGCCCATCTAAAGGCTTAGGAAGCAGTCTGGGAAAACACCTCTGAAAACAGGAGGTGGCCCGGTGCTTGAGAAATGAAGTTCGTTGGTCACCCATTTTGGGCCGGACACCATGCTGGGCCCAGTGGCTGAAGGTGATCTGGGGGCCCTGTCTTTCAGATACCCAAGAACTTGCTACAGAGGACAGACAAACAAGTGACATCTGAGCAGTGTGTGAGGTGCTGGAATAAAGACATGCGACAAAACAGAGTAGAGATAAGAAGAAAGTAACACAGTGATAGAATCGATAAAACCTGGGTTTTATTTCCAACTTGTGACTTTTACTAAGTAATGTGAACTTTGGCAGCATTCTTAACTTCTCTGAACTTTAGTTTCTTCTTTTCTAGATTAAGAATGTTAAATTTATTGCACAGTAATGTAATGTGACTTCCATTATTCTGAAAGGAGCTTACACTGAATAAAATGCTAAGTTCTTCATCCACATCCTTTTTTTTTTCAACATAAAGTTTAACAGAAAATAAGGTTAACTGAGGATGGATCATAAATTAATATATTTTCATTCTCAAATATTTTGAATTATTCTCAGTTTGACATATATGGAAACCGAGGCACAGAGCAGTTAAATGGTAACTAAGAGAGGCTGAGTCAGGTTTTGAATTCAAAATGCCTTTTTCTGGAATCATGCATGTAATCATACAGCTATACTCTTGCTGTTGGACTGAGTGAGGAGTTTGGGGTCAGGGTGAAAAGTAGAGAGCAGCAGAGAGAGAAAGTTCAGGCAGTAGGACCTGCATGTGGGCATACTAAAGTGTGGCATTGCAAAAGTGTCTAAGAAATGTAAAACCTTTAAGGTGTTTGGTGTTCAGCATGCAGGGAAGCTGGGGAAGTAGACGGAGCCTCATTCTTAAAGAGCTTTGCTTGCTGAGCTCTATTGTATGGCCATTGTTGCAAGCAGGAGAAGGGAAGAGGGATGTTTTAAACTGGGTCTTTGGCAGATAATTAAAAAGATCAGAGCCTCTTTAGACCTCCAGTGACTCAAGAAGCTAATGCCAGAAACTCATGCCTGGGCGTTCCATAGGAAAACAGGTGTACATGCTGTTCCTGATGCCCCCTCCTTTCATTCTGTCAGCAGTTTCCTGAGGAACTGAGAATTTGTTTTTTTCTTCTTGAAAGCACAGATATATAGTGCACATCATGAAAACCTAAGTCTCCAATGAGAAAATAAGTTGAATTACATAATGAATGTGAATCTTCCCAATTTGCCATCTCTTTGGAGAAGCAAACACACAAACAAACAAGATTCCTTGGGCTTTTAGCTCTTTCCTCAATGCATATATCCTCCAAATGTCCAAGTTCAAAAAACAGTATTAAGGAATTAATAAATAATTCCAATCAAATCTAACAATGAAAATGGAAAAAAATAAATGTTAAGGACACAAAAAAATAGGAAGGGGTGGCAGAATAATTTGTGCTTTGAAGAATGTGAGGGTTACGCTTGGAACTTGTGTGGGGATTTTTAAGAGTGGGTTGCCTTTAATTTACGTCTGGGAAAGCATCATAATGACATGAAAGAAGATGTAACTGAAGTCTGTTTACAGATCCTTATTGAGTGGCTTCTCTGCACCAGGTGTTTTACCAGGCCCTGGGGGTGCAGGGAGAGTTTAGGCAAGTTCTGAATCACTAAGACATGCTCTGATTGGTTCATGCGTAGGTGTAGTTACACATACGATCATGTCATTTTACAAGTGATACTATACACATGTCTCAGAATGCTCTGGAAGCATAAAGTTGGGCCCCAATCCAAACCAGAAGCCTTGGATGGCTTCCTGAAGAAGTGATGCTATCAGAGATGAATTCTGACAGATTAAAAACAAAGCCCAAAATAAAGAAAAGTATTATAGTTAAAGGAAAAGGAAATTGTAAACAAAAACAAGCAAACAAAAACACACCTTTTAAATGGAAATAGCCTTCTGAGTTTATGGACCCAGAGGTGGTTCAAGATGACTGTATGGATTGGACAAGCTCTTGGATCATCCTCTTAATAATGAAGGCTATTCCCTCAGTTTCATGAGTGTGAGAAAGAGGAGATTATTATGAGGATTTTTTTTTTACATAAGCAAAGCTCCTAAAAGTGATGAAAAACACAAATACACTTTAAAACAGGCCATGCAAGGATGTTGTTGGTTGTAGACAAAATGAATTTAGGGGGCACTGGAGGAGCAGGTTTTAATGTTAATAGATATATTTAAATGGATATTGGAACAATACAAAGCAGCAGAAACCCTGAAATTTCATAAAAATGGCTTATTAAGATAAGGCTGAAACCATTAAAATAAGAATAACAGTTCACTTAAATAAAAATATTAAAGCTACTGGATGGGTAATCCAAATTACGTTGATCCAAAGTGCAATCTCTTGTGTGAAAGAGAAAAAAAGATCAAGATTGGTTAGAAAAGCAGGTGTAAAAGAGGTTAAGCTATTAAGTGTATGGATCAAAGAGGATTTAGGGAGAAATATTTAAAGAAAAAAAGGATAAAGTGGAGGAAGAGAAAGAAGAGGGAAGAGGAAGAGGAAGAAGGGGAGAAGGAGGAAGCAGACTGACTTAATATTTGCATTTTCACCACCGCAAGCAGGAGGTGACACAAGACCATGGTTGGTTGGTGTCTATCCATGTGACATTGAGTGTTTTCACAGAAGCCAAGCATAGCATGGTTTCTATGCTTCTGGTTTCCCTGTCAACAGTCACCTGCCCCCAGTATGCTAATGATATAATGATGCAAAATCATATGTAAGTGAAAGAAACTGTAAGAGAAGTGAAGCCAATCATGGTCTGGCTTGGAGGGCGTGATTAAGGGAGACTTTGGGTGGCAATTAGGCAGCCCTGTATGCGATCTTGAGGGGACAAGTCTGTGTGGTTCACAAATAAGTTAAGGGGGCTTGTGTGCTTGGAAATTTAGCTGTGTTGGCTATGGAGAAGATTCATTTATTATTTGTTATTATTAAACCTGACTTTAATTAACAAGAACATCTATCTACCCTGGGAAAAGAGCTGCTATCGGGATTGCCAACAGGAAATTGCTATGGAGATAAAAGGTGTCTGCTGGGCCAGACACTAGGTTTCCTTAATCCCAACCAGACAGCCCTCTCATGCACTCTAGCTGCAGCAGATGATAGGCCTAATGTGGCTGTAGGACGAGGAATGTTCCTGGATCCCATGCTCTTTACTCTCCCTACCTCCAGATACAATTGGCCAGATGAAGCCAAATTACAGGGAAAGGTCAATTTTCCCTACTCTTTCCTGAGTTGGGGTGGGGGTGGATGTTGAAATGCATGGGTTTAGAAAGCTTTTCACAGTCTCTCCTCAATCTTGCATTTTAGTTTCATTTCAATCTACTTCCCAATACAAACTATGCTTTAAAATTATATTCACAATTTCAGTTTTGTTTTATCTCCTATCCCAGCCCCATCAGAATATGAACTTGTTGGCTGCTTTATAAATCTTGAGCATAACCTTGACATTATTACTATTTTGATAAATGAACATTCAGTAAACTCACTTTTTATAAAACACCTTGAATTTACCATATGTCAGGCCTATTGGTAGGTGATAGGAAGACTTAAAAGAGGCTTGATGTGAGTTTAAAAACGATAAAGACTAAGCAAAATGTAAAGAAAGGATTTCAATGTTATTGGCATACATGTGAGAAGCCAGAAAAGTGAATACAATTAACTAGGGAGAGAAAAGAGAGGAAGGGATGAGGATGGAATAGGAAGTAAAGCAAGAAAATATGGTCATGTGGATTACCATTTTAAGAGATAGTATCTAGGAATGTATAGCAAAGTGGCCAGAGATTTAAAAAAGGAAAAGGAAAACAGATGAGTCTGAAGCATTGTAAACCAAAGAAGAGATTGAAGGAGTAGGGACTGATAAATGTTATCAAAGGCTGTATGTTGCCTTTTTCATAAGAACGTCAACTCCCAATGGATCTGTCAGCTGCAGGAGATCAGCACAACTCATGCATTGTTTCCTTACCAATACTTTTCGAGAATCTAGCACAATGTCTTAATGTGGTAAGCACTCAATAAATCTACACTGATTCATATTTGGATAGCTGGTACGTAGCCCAGTGCCTGGTACATAATAGATTTTTTCATGTTGTTGGAGTGAAAAAGTAACCACTTCTTTTAGGACCTGGAAGCTGTCTACTGATGACTATGCATTCATCGGCTACTTGAGAGTTTCAAGGATGAGTGTGGTTTTCCTCTTCCTGTCTAGTTGCCTCCCTCAGCTCAGCAGTTCCATCAAATGAGAGGACCTAGGGAGATGCACAGGGATGGCCATCCTGGAAACAATTTATTTTGTAGCAGCGTTTTCAGGAAGTGTGTTCTTTGCAATAATGCTTAGGTGGGATAATAAGCCAAATCAAGAAAAAACAACAGTCACAATAACAAAACACGGTCAACTAAACTTGGGAAACTGTAGTTGCTGGAATATTATCCAGAGTAACATTAGACATGATCTTCGACCAAGTGGTGCTTAGAGTATCATAGAGAAGACAAAAAGTACTCTGTCCTTCTCAATAATAAAATGCTGAATTGTAACTCTTAGGCTATGAGGATATATAGTAGATCTGGTCTAGTGATTCTGAATCTTTCCTAGGGATTTATAATACACTCTTAGACACTAAAGACACTGAGAACCCCTGGGATGCAGGTGTTCCTTACACATCTCCACCAGCACCGCATAGAGACCCTCAGCGTGGAACTCAGCATGGACTCGTTTCCTCACACCTGGGGGGCTTGAGAGATACACCCTTGCATGGGCCCCTCTTGGAACAAATAAATCAGAATCGCTGAGAGAGGAGGCCAGGTGATTCTAATGTGCAGCCAGGGTTAAAAACCACTCTTCTCAACATTAATTGAATGTGGCACCCAAATTACCCCCGTTAAATTCACATAGAAGCAACAAGGTGGAAAACACTGCTTTCAGCGCTGGGGCTTAATCTGTCCCTCTTCTCGGTGTTCAAGCTTCAGTACACGTCAGTACTTTTGCCTGCTATGTCTCTTTGGTGGTGAAGCAGTAAACATTTGCTAAATGAACAACAGTAGGAATGAAGAAAAAAGGATATAGATAAAAACATAGACATATGTATTATGTATATATATATATATCTTAATTACTGACATGTTGGTTAGTATAACAAGATTAAAAACAAAGAATATAGTAAAAAAGATGGAAAATGTCATGGTTTACAGATGTCATATTTGGCAGATTATTTGAACATGGTGCACAAAATTAAATAGGAACCAGGCGTCATTTTTAAAAAGACATTTGAGATTGAAATGTCTTACTATCAGTGTTTCGATTTAACATGATGTGTTTTAAGTTGTTATTAAATCAATGGTGTATCTTACAATAAAGGATATCTCAGGTTTTAGTAAAATGCCATTAGGATAGTTTAAATGTTTATTATATTTGCTGACTAGAAAATAAAGTCAATTGCTTTTCTGTAAAAAGCAGCAAGATGGTAGATGATTAAAAATGAGAAATCAATTTCATTTTCAACACTGATAATAAAATACTTTCGTAGTAAACATCATATAAAGTATTTGTGACCTATATTGGTGAATAAAATATACCAAAGTAGCCTTGGATAAAAGAGTAATGATCTATGTTTCCAGATGAGAAAACTGAACAATATTAAGATACTTTCCTCAGGTTAATTTTGAGATATAATTGACTGAAGTGCATTTATTAATTGATAAATCATTCATAAAATATTTAGAGGCCTTAATAGGACCCATATTCTATGCTGGGTGCTGGGAAATCAATGGGAGAAAGCCAGGGAGACTCTGGCCCTCAAAGAGTTGAAAATCTATAATCTTTAATATAAAATTTATAATATAAACATATGCATATGTTTTTAAGATTATGACACATTTAATTCAGTAACCCAAAATATAATATGCTTGTTCATTTAGAAAAATAAGTATGTCTACCAAATATTATTTTGATAAAGAAATCCTGGAAGAAGGCTTTGCTGAGAGTAATAAAGTATAGGGGTATGTTCCAAAAGGGAGACCCGGGTTCGATTCCCAGAACGTGCACTCAAAAAAAAAAAGAGTAGGCATGCGCTCCTTTGCCCCAGAATCTAGCTCAGAGAAACAAAAGTCCAAGGAAAAATTGGATGACATAGATGAAATTTAATGTACATTGGATTAGGATTTCATAGTAATGGGGAAGAGAGTGGTCTTTTAACAAATGATGCTGGGAAAACTGGTTAGCCATTTAGGGTTAAAATATTAATTTTTACTCACAATTTATAGCATATGTCAGAACAAACAATGGTTGGATACATTGAGTGCATGTAGATACACACACACTTACATGGATTATACTAGAAAAGATACTGTTTCCTAATCTTAGGAAGCACGACAACTTCCTAAGCCTTAAATCAATAATGAAAATCAGAAAGAAAAAGATAAATTCAATATTGTGCAAATTTTAAACACATATATGAAAAAATAATATGATGAAAAATTAAAAATAAAAAGCAAAGAAAACATATCTACCAAGCACAACTGATACAGTTTATAATAAAACTTTTCACATTTGATGTGGAACTCAGATAATTGATGAATAAAAGTAATTAAATCCAAGATAAGAAATAGAAAGGAAAGAGAAAATTCACATTAGGGGAAACATATATAGATTTAAAAGTATATATTTTCATTATTCATAAAACATATTAAAAAGCCATCAGAATGAATAATTTTATATATATTAATAGTAACAAGGCAAACATTATGGTGAAATATCTAAACTTAAATGCTGGTGTATTTCAGGGTAATTGAAAGGTCATTTGACAAGTCACATTAACCATCACCTAGCCTGTGGCTTACATTTTCAAAACACTGTTAATCCTACTTCCAAAGCATAGATCAAATATGAACAACTCTCTCCATTTCTTCTTACATCACCTTAGTTTGCACCACATCAGCTCTTGTTTGGATGGCTGCAGTAGCTGCAGTCGTCCCTCATCTCTGAACCCCCACCTCTTTGACTTCACCTTATTCTGTAGCCAGAAGACAGAGGGATCTTTATAAGACACAAATTGTGTCCTATTTTCTTCTGCCTCCAGTGGTTTCTTATTGAACTTAGAAATAAAACACATTCTTAATCATGGTCCATGATGTGACGTATAATCTGGTCTTCCTTGGACTTCGGGCTCATTTTCTATCACTGTTCTTCCCTCACAAAGCCCTGACCACTCTGTTCTTTCAAATTCTCTTTCCAGTTTCAGGAACTTTGCAAATGCTGTCTTCTTCTCAGTCTTGAGACCTTGCTACGCGTATCATCACTTTGGCAAGGACTTCTCTAACACAATCCTTAAAATCAAATCTCCTGATTCCCACCCTATACTCCACTCTCAACCTTCACTCTTGGCTTTCATCTTCGCAGTTTACACAATTTATGGTTATTTGTTTGCTCTTTCTCTCTTGTCAACCCCTTCATAAATTCTAAGTCCCATGAGTGTAACGTCTATTTTGTTCTCCACTCTGTTCCTAGCATCTTGCATAGTGCTATGTACAGTTAGTACTCAATAAATATTTGGAGAATGGATGAATGAATAAATTAATGAATAAAATCTCTCTGCCCTCAGTACTCCTATCTTCTTCCTTCACCCTGGTTTCCACTTCAGAGTTATCTTTTCAATCTGGTAGCGTATCTTATTTTAAGCATGTCAGTGGTTGCTCATTCCACTCAAAGTGAAAATCGTTTAACAGGGTTTACAAGACCTTTCACATTCTGATTCTGTCTTATAACTTTGGTCTTACCTCTTGCTTTGCTACCCAGCTCACTCTATTCTCTAGATTTCTAGACTGTTTTTAGTTCCCCAAATGTGCTATGTTCTTGCCTGCGTCCAGGCCTTGTGACACGCCATAACTCCCACCTGGAGCACACTATGCCTAATCCGATGATTCTACCTTCAGATCCTATGTTAGATTTCACACTCCCATTTTGGCACTTTAAGTCTACACCTGAAAATTTACCTTGAGAAAATTAATCCAAAGAATAATAGGAATCTATAAACATCGATTTTTTAAATTATATATTATAGGTGAAACAAAAGGAACAATTTATGTTAGGAAAATGTAGGAGTAAGCAATGATGAATCCAAACACTGGCAAATTGTACAACCATTAAAGTAAAATTTATAAAAATAAGTAACAAGACTAAAATATTTATAAAGTACTTTAGGTGAAAATAAATCAAAATTATACTCACATTATGGCTAAAGCTATGTAAAATATACATGGATCTAGAGAAGGACTTGTAGGAACTATGAAAAGATTTGGAAAGTACTCACACGCTAAAGTATAGGAATATTGTGTTCTATTTTTCCTATTTTATTTTAGCATTGTCCAAATGCAATTTGCAAAATGAAAACACTTTTGCAATTTGGGGGATAAACCTTATGAGATGGGGAACTCACAGATTTGAATTTCACTAAACAAAGTGTCTTTTTACATGTTTCCTGGCTATAAAAAGTGGAAATGTCAGCCTATGGCTTTGCTTTGAGATATTTTTTTCCCAAGAGAAAGGGTACAAATAAAGTAACTCATATTATCTGAACCTAAGAACACCCTGCTTAAGTTCTTTTACTCTACCAGCCCCTTATTTTGTCATCTATAAAAAATGCAGATGCTTGGATAAGAAAATTGCTTTCTTTTTCTCCTCACAGAATTCATTTTCATATCTATTATTATGTAGCTAATCCTTTACTCACTCATTTGTTTACTCTTGTAGGGATCCATTGGCTGTTAAACTCCTGCAGAAATGGTCTTCAACACTGGCTTTATATTAGATGTGTCTTGAGAACTATTGGCTAATACTGATGCACAGCTCTCCCCCTCTCCCACATACCAGGGAGTGGGGCCAGGTATTTTAAAGCTCCACTGGGCAATCAGATTTGAGACTCACTGTTCTGAGCAGGGTCTACTCTGAAACATCACTTTCCTGAGCACTTTGAATGGAGGTGGGTGCATTTTGCATTTGCTCAGGTTCAACGTGCAAGAGTTGGAAAAGGTTGTTCCTGGCATGATTGTCAATGGTTGACAGTTTTTGGACAGGATCTAAATCATCTTTCAGGTCTTAGTCAAATTCCACGACCCTGTAAGTCACACTTTCCTGAATCTAAAGCAGATTCTCGTTTATCTCTGTCATGGGGGCATCCTCTTTTCCCATACTCAACACCATTTTCTAAGGAGGATCAACCACAGCCGTTGGGTTAACAGGGAAAGGAAACACCAGTGGGCTGGCCTCATGACAGCAGTCATGAGACCCACCATAGAAATGCCCCCAAATCCTTAAAATGCCTAAAAACCTTGGGAAACTCAATGATGAAGATCTTGGCGTGATGCTGCATTTCCCACAAATACGTTTCCTTTTAGTCATGAAATGAAGATTTGTAACTAGCAGAGGGGCATAATTTATTCAAATTATAGATATGCTAGAGAGACATGCCAAAATATGAATGTTGCTTTTCATTAAAGGGAGATTTTTTATTTTGCCTTCTGCATAGATTTCGGTTGTTTTCTCAGTTTTGTCTACTGATACATGCTAATTTGACAAACAACAAAATAACATTAGTAATAATAATATATTTTCCATTAGGGAAAAAAAATGCCGATGTGAGTCACAAGTGGGTTTGGCTTGAAAGTAACCGTGAAGATTGCCTTGGGGGAGCATCTGCTCTCCCCTTTTCTTCCCCAAGTTCCTTTCCAAAATCCAACATCAGTAGCTTAACACTCCTAAATATTTGTACGTTGAGATTTTATTACTTTCACCCAATAAACTCTGTCTCTATAATTTCTTGATTCTTCAGAATTTAAAATGTGTTTACTGTCTCTTAAAAATGGGTAGTTGGTTAGTAAGGCTCTGAAAAGGTATCAAATGACTTCAAGGTTTATGGAAATAGCTTTAAATATATTCCAAGTTTCTGGAAAGAATGAATCTCAACCTTGCTGACTATAGCAGAAAGGAGAAACTAAGTCTTCCTTGAGGATGGTCAACTGTTTAATATAATTTTTAATTATGAAACAACTTTAAACGAGGAGGAGGGCAGCTATCCTGATGACAGAAAGAATGAGGAATGAAAGTGAATCAAATAAGGAAAGATGAGAAGCAAAATAGCCTCTCAAAATCTAAGATGATAAAAGTCTGTCCTCCAGGGGCTCATTTTCAAAAGTGTCCTCTACAATAACACCCAGTAGTGCTTGCAGATAGGTCCCAATTACACAACTTGATTACACATTCAGCCCAGGGTCTCACACATCAGCTAGCCTCACCGCCCTGCCTTCTGACTCTCTGCCCTTGCCTTGTCGGATAAAGGGCAGTTTCACAGGATTGCAAATACTTTTTTCTTAGACAGGAAAATAGGAGAAATACATCTGCAATGTGGTACAATTTACAGGATAAATCCAAGAGAGGGAGATTGGTTTTGTGCAAGTGTGTGCGTGCATCCTCACGCATGTTTGGTTTAGTTTTTGCAGTTTCATCTAACTGCCTCCACATCCAAAAAAATATTATATGCGTATTGTTTGTAATAAACAATTACACGATTAAGGGCTGATTTTGCTTTGTTTCTTCCTGGCCATATTTAATCTTTACAGCAACAACAGATTAAAAATCCCCATTTTTACGATTAGGAAATCAAACCATGCAATTCAATCACGGTAGCTAGCCAGAGCACTGTACTTAATCACGCTTTCACCTGAACATGCTGAAGTGAACTATTTTTTCCCAGGAGACTTTACATAGATATAAAAGTTTCAATTAAATTGAGGATAAAATGAGAGGAGAAAGGTGTGGGAAAAGCAAAGTTTTCTGAAATACTTAAGATGTGCCAGGTACTCCTGCTAATGTTCATTTACCCATTATATCATTTGATGCTCACTGAAACAATGTATTATTTTCTCCTTTATATTCACCATCTAAGAGCTTCAGATACATTCCGACGCTTCCACAAGGCAACCAAGATAAATAAGAGCAAGGGTCAAACCCAGCTAGCTGGTTTATGGCATAGTAATACTAGCTGTGTTATGGCATAGTAAAGATAGCATCTTTGAATTAATTAAAATGCGTCTTTGTGCACTTGTTTATTTTTGAATGGATCTTACTCTTTCCAAGACTGGGGAGTGAGATGCTTATAGCAGATGCTTCACGGGTGGCTGACAATTCTGACACAGGAGTTTTCAGTTTGGAGGAGGTGCAGAGAGAGTTTGCAACACTTTCCTAAGATGCAATTTTGGATGGATTCTAAAATAACTTTCCCTTTCATCCCTTCAGTGTGGAAGATGAAAATCTGTTAAAAGCAGGAGTCCAAAGAAATGTAAATACAGCTTATTCAGGCCTGACATTTCAAAAGAGGTCATCCCTACCAGCAATACCAGCCCTTGTCTATTATCAGGTTTTCTGTCACTCATGTTGATTAAGGACGATAAACTGTGCAAAGCACTTGGGGTAGGCCAGCAGGCACAAAGAGAGATGCAGCTGACTTGAAAAGGATCACATTTCCGAAGAATAAAAAAAGCCTGTACTCTTCTCCTACTTTTGCTTCCAAAGTTGGAATACCGCTGTTTAGGGGATAGACCAATTGTATTCCAGAATTCTGCTAGAATACCAAACTGCGAGGACTCTTAACCAGGCTTAAGGGGGTCTACTGGCCCACTTGGTGGAAGAGTAGCTGCTCGAATCCATTGACTTTGACCTTGATCTCAGACTGGCCTGAGACTGGCTTTGAAGTTAGCATCTCTAAAAGGCGACTGGGAGCTATGATCACTTCTGTGGAATACAGCAGGTTTTTTGGTTGTTTGTTTTTTGTTTTGGTCTTTGCTGCCTCATCTTCTTTCCCACCAGTGCTGGGTCACTGGGGACAATTCCATGGGCAGTGGAAACCTCAGCCTCTCCCCATCCCCAAAAGGCCAGAGTGCTTTTCTCTTCACCCAGGGTTCTATTTCTCCCTAATAACCATGAGGCCAGAGAACCACAGGCAAGGCAGGATTCCTGTCCAGGTCTGATTTTGCTAGTCTTTGCTTTCTTTCCTCCTTGCTTTCTTTGTAAAACACGCAGCATTTTCTTTTCAGTGCTTAGAAATAGACTTTGGGTTCAAACAACTGTTTTCTGTCTTACAAACTGTCCTGAGACAAATAAATAGAAAAGAGCAGAAAATATAAGTAAAACACACTCAAATTCATAACTTAATACATTATCACAGTAATTGATTAAATTTGTTTATTTTTTTTTCTGAGAGACATACTTATGAAACATAGTAAAGGTTTTGGACAGAAAAGAACCAAAAATTTAATGGAATCTCTGGTGAATTCGTAAAAGTTATCCAAACCTTAGTTTTTTGGACTATAAAAGAGATCTAATGATACTCATCCCACTAAAAATGTTTTCTATGCCAAAAGTTGTAAATCCTGCACTGCAATAAATTGGATCTCTGTTGTCTGGAAAGTATTTAATCAAACCCAAAATATTGTATATTATATATATTCCAGAGAAATAATACTATTTACACCTATGCATTTGCAAAGATTTCAAAGGAAACTTTATAACAATTTAAAATAATCCCCAATATATAAAACTCTGAACTGAGATTAACCCTTAGATTATAATTCAAATGTTTAAAAGAAGAAAGATGAATGAGTCTATTACAGAGTTCAAGGTGAAATTCATTTTTTGCACATGTTGTTCCACGTTCTGAAAAACATACACTCACGGCTTATATGGAAAGGAATAAGACTCTATTCCTGATTTTGAGGGGCTTACATTCTAGAACAGCATTGTCCAAAAGAAATATAATGCAAACCTCAAATGACAATCATGTATGAAATATAAAAATTCCTAGTAGCCACATTTAAAAAGTTAAAAAGGAAACAGAAGGTATTTACTCTAATAATTTAAAATAACCTGACATATGTAAAATAATCATTTCAACACATGGTCAATATGAGTCACTAAAAAGATATTCTGCATTTTGTTTTTTGTACTGTCTTTGAGACCTGATAGCACATCTTGTATGGACTAGTCACATCTTATGTGCAATGGCCACGTATGGCTAGCGGTCACAATATTGAACAGTTCAGGTCTACAAAAATGCTAGTTAGTAGATTAAGAATAATAGAAATGTGGAGAAAACTGAGTGGGAAAATGAAGGAGAAAAGATTTGAAGATATCTCTCAAGCCTACTCAGAGGCAAAATTGGCAGTTTTTTCGCCTGTGACATCCAGGAATAGACCCACTTCGCTCATTCATTTAAATAAGATAATATTGTGCCAAATGTTCTTTTAATAGCCATGATAACTATGAGACAAAATAATTTTAAGCGTGATTTAACAGTGTATGTTTATTTGGTCTTTTTCTGGTCATCTATCAATAGCCAAACTTTTTGTAAAAAAATCTCATATAAATAAACTCGTAGTGGTTTTCATAAGAAGACTTCAGGGGCTAACATTCTCCTCCCCCCACTCTATGGCTGAGGCCATGGCAGCTGCCCAGTGTGTACCCCTAATCCAACTGAGTAATATCAGGCAAAAAAAAGATAAGCCTCAATGAGGAGGAAGAAGACCAAACAAGGAGCAGAAGGAGTGAAAGAAAGAAAGGAGAAAGAGAGGTAGAAATTACTTTGACTGAATATTACATTTTAATAAATATAATCGAGAGTCCTTGAAAACCATTAAGCCCCCGATGCCACAGCCATTTTACTTTCAAATGATTTGGGACCATTGCCTCGTCTGGTAAAAAGTGACTTACTCATTGTCTTTATGAAGGGACAGCCTCTAGAAACAGACTAAGCAGTAAAATGGAGAGTAATCCACTAAGTGGCTCAAAGGAGAGAAATGTAATTCAATAAATAAAAGTACTGTGGAGATATGCAAAATTCATGGGCTTCTTAAGCCTGGCATTTCAGATTAAGACTGTTCCTTATTTTAAAACTGGATGCCTTAGCAGGACTGTCTAATATCAGCAGCACAGACATTGACTTTGGATTTGTAATTTAAGGCATAAATTAAAGTGACCTCAACTAGGATGAAATAACTTTAAAGATGCCAAGATATAAACTACGAGCCATTTTTAAGGAAATGGAAGATAACTGGGAGTTGCTGAAAATGAACCAACAATAGTGAAAAGGGGGGAAAAAAGAAACCGTTTATAGGACAAATGCCTGAGCACCTAATTTAAAACAAAAATGGTTTCCTATGTTTTATGATGAGTGATAAACAGAGTCCACTGTGTGGCCATAAAAATATATCTTTAGCTTACAAAATACGATCTTCACTGTCAGCTTAATGTAGTGATCTAAGTTCATAACCTTTCTCCTCGAAAGAGTTACAAGGCTGAAGTTAGCAACCATTCTAAATGATGTACATTTGGAAATCATGAACGCTGGCCAAGTGACATTAGTTTTTAGTGCAACTTAATCATGAGTTTTCCTATTGCAAGGTATTGTTTAGTTACATATTTCTTAGAGCTGCTAGTGTAGTGAAGTACAATAGCTATAAACCTTCATTAAACTGGCATTAAACTTCTGAGAAAACCCCATGAAATTTGAAAGAAAGCCCAGTACTAAATTTCGGCCTCCTTTGGCTCTAAGTCAACTCTGTAGTAATAAAGTCTTTCAAAAGACTCAAGTTGGGGCCAATCGGGTCTATAGATGTACCTCATGGCCTGAACTCATCTAGAAGACTAATAAGCTATAATGGCCTTTAGAAATTCTGAGATAAAACTTCATGAGAAATAACAAAACAGAAAAATAAGGCAAAAAAAAAGACCGAATGGCCATTTGCAATTCTTTCCTAGAATATCTGCATCCTGTGTCTGCATAGCAGAGTCTCCAATCCCAAGGCCATCCTCTTATAAAGCGGTTCAGGAAAAAGCAGAATCAAAAATCACTGATTGTCAAGTGGAGTCAAACAGAGATCAGGGGCCGCAATATTTTAAATGAGTGAGTTTGAAAGGTCAGCATACTGGATATCGGGAGAAAATACAAATACACAACTGTGCCCAGTAATTCCTAATGAAACGATGAAGGAAAGGATAGGAACCGTTTTTTTTTTTTCTTTTTCTTTTTTGAGTTAGTGTTTTTATCAGCTGCTTTATAGCCCTGCTTCTAAAACTGTGGTCCATGAGACACTGACATCTGCATTCCCTGGGAGCCTGTAGAGAATGCAGAAACTCAAGCCTCCCTCCTCTACCAGTGTCTGCGTGTGTACAAGATGCCAAGCACATTAAACCTGAGAAGCAATGCTGTGCATCACTTTTGTTATTTAAGACTTAAAACAAGCCCATCTGCTGTTAACCTCCAAGAAAGAGACAAGAAAATAGAAACTCTAAAAAGCAACCTGCCCAGAGTTGTCCTGGTTGTCAAATGCAGGAATGCAATTCCTATTCAAACCAATCAAATTCCTCTGAAAACAAATTCCTCTAAACACAAGTATGAAAATAATAGTAAACTAAAATAAACAGAATACTTGAGACTGTGTCCCATTTGTTCTCATATATCTCACTCTTTTGTGTAGAGTGCTTAACAGCTGCCTATTAAAGAGTTGATGGATTGCAAATTTATTTTTGGCGTGCCTGCTCTGTGTGAGGCACTGTGTATGCAAACAAGCAGCATCAGGCAAAACCCTTACCTTCCTGGAGCATTTGTCTGGGAAGACAGGCTACACACATATTGCAAAGAAAACGCCAAGACCAGGCAGTTCTTTGCATTGAATGATCTAGACAAGAAATGCTACACAGGGGCAGAATAGTGTCACCGATCACTGATCAGAGAGTAACCCAGACAGTGAGACAGGTACAGTCAGTGATCAATAAATATTAGCTGTTCGTAAAAAATATATATATTTTGGGTGCATGGTCCGGGAATTGAACCTGGGTCTCCCACATGAAAGGCGAGCGTTCTACCACTGAACCACCCATGCACCCTGTTCATAAGATTTTATTAATTTCCTCAGAGGCGAGCCTACAACATTTATTCTGGGAGAAAGTGCGAGGAAGAGGTTGGTGGACAGGGTGCAAGTAGAGAGAACTTTGGATGGACTGCAGAGGTCCAATTTTGAGAGGTCAGAAATTTCCAATGGGTTTAGACAACACTCTGTAAGCATTAGTGAGCCACTGGCTGCGTTAGGGAGGGTGACTATTGGATGAAAGAAGGAACTTCATGTGCATTTCAAAAATAATAGTAATTCTTGGATATTTCCTGAGATATTGGGCATCATTGTAGCACCGGTGAAAAAAATAACACCTGGATAAAGTGCTCCAAATGAAAAGTCACCATAACTAACAGTGTGCCACTAAGTATTGAACCTATTTCATAAAAAATATAAAATCTCTCTCCTTGGTTTCCAATGGGTGGGCACAGAACATTCTTGAGGAAGAGTTTCCTAATTCTCCAGGCTCTCACTAAACTTAGTTGCAGATAGAGTCTCATCAAAACTTGTTCTTCGTGGGCAGAGTTCTTGCCTGCCATGCCGGAGACCTGGGTTCGATTCCCAGGGCCTGCTCATGCCAAAAAAATAAATAAATAAATAAAAAACGTGTTCTTCCCCTGCCATAGACTTTGACACTTTATAAAAGGTAGACAGAAAAATTGATAGATGACAGATTGATGGTAGACAAGCAGACAGATCAATATCAACCCTATTGCTAAATCTTCAGCACCTTCACCGTGCCTGATTAATAGTAAATGCCCTAAACATATTTGTACATTTGAAGTAACGAATAAGTAAATGATAACTGTAGAACCTGAATCTAAGTGGAGTATAATAGGGACACATAGAGAAATAGCAAAAAGATACTCAATAAATGTTAGTTTCAACCTGAAGAGCTGTCTCTTTCTTATAAATCAGACTATTTAATCCTTGGAATAAACCTATGAGGTATTTGTTATTTCTCCTATTTTAGAGATAAGGAAGCCAAGGCTAAGGGGATTTAAATTACTAGAAAAATAGTAATTTAAAAATAAATGGTAGGGCGGGCAACGGTGGCTCAGCAGGCAGAGTTCTTGCCTGCCATGCCGGAGACCCGGGTTCCATTACCGGTGCTTGCCCATGCAAATAATAATAATAATAATAAATATAAAAAAAATAAATGGTTGAGTTAAGAATTGAACTCAGTCACACAAACTCCAAATTCACTGCTCTGTAGAATATACCCCTAGTGGATGATGGACAGAAAGATAGCTTGAGATTCAAAATCAAAGTGAAACAAACACTTTGAAAAGAAGATTGTCTGCAAAACATTAGTTAAAATCACTGTAACAATTTTTTCAATCTAATAATGGGAGATGGGGTCAAAGAAAAAAGAGCAGTAGCAAAAATCCTACTATGATAAATTTCCCAAAAAGAAGTTTCTTATCTATTTTTTAGCCAAGAAATTACTTTTTGATTTTCCTAAAAGCAGCAGGATTGTTGATAGTTCAGCAAATGCAATTCTCCATTATAAGCTATCCAAATCACAGCTATCTTGGGTGATATAAGGAAGATATGGGATATTTTTTCCTTTCTCTTTTGGAAGAAATGTACATGTTCTCATATAGATTGTGGAGGTGAATGCATAACTATGTGGTTATACCATTGTTTATATACTTCATATATACAGAGTATATATACAGAGTAATGTATATAAAATTAATACAGAGTAATGGAATTGGGTGGGGGTACAGATGAAACAAAATTTGACATGGTTTAATAATTCTTGACGCTAAGTGATGAATACATGGGGGTTCACTATAGTACTTTTGTATGCTTTTGTATGTGATGGAAAATTTCAACCATGTAAAACTGTTCCACAATAACAGATTTTATGGAAAAAGTGAAAAAGAAGTAATAATAATAGCTGCCTGACCTATCCTCTCCTCTTCCCCCACCACCATGCTTCTTGCTGAGACTACCTAGCAAGTATCAGAAAAGCGCAGGGTGATGGTAATGATGTGATTTGGCAATGGATCTTTTAAAGAATCAATATGCACTGATGTGATTGATAAAAGATGAACATAAGTGCTTTGCTTCTCCTCTCTTTTTGAGGTGGAGTTAGTTTCCCTCACCTTTAGTTAGAGATGGTGGTTCACTTTAACCAGTAATAATGTTCTGGAACTTCAAATCTTGGTTATAAGAAAGTACCGTTGCAGCCTCTAAAAGGACCTGATGGAACTTTCTTAGAGCCTTCAGCTGCCAAGTATGAAGTTCGCCTGAGATAGCCTGTTGGGAAAATCACATGTTCTCTGGTTGACAGCTAAACCCAGCCTTACAACCCCTCACCCCACCTCACCCCCAGGCCACCAGATATGTGAGTGAAGGTGCTTTCAACCCTCCAGTTCATCTGCCAGTTGAATACCAGCAAGTGTTCTTGGCCATTACCACCCAATTTCAATTCCTGATCCACAAAATCTTAAAACATAAGGAAATGGTTGCTGTTTTAAGCCATTTAGTTTGGAAGTATTTTTTTGCAGCAGTAGGTAACTGAAACAGCTGGTATATAGCCTAGTCACTGGAAAGCTTTTAATCTAGATTGGACTTCATCATTATGTTCTTACCAAAAATCAAATAAATTCACTAAAGAATAGTTTACTTTGCAAATATGTCAGGAAGTCTCAGAAATAAGTGAATTGATCGTGCAATAAACAAGTAGTCAAGAATCTCGACCTATTTTCATTGCGAAGTCTGTTTTTAATGTGAAAGACTAAGGCTTTCCCTACCCTCGAGAATGGAGCAAAGAAAGATTCAGTGCAAGAAGCTACTAGTCAATGCAGACAATTTAAAGGTTTCCAAATATCCCCTATATGCAAAGAGCACATGGGTTGTTCCAAAACAATTACTGCAAAGATAACTGCAGATGAAATGAAGCAGAATATTGGATTTATCTTCATGTACAGTTTTCTACATAGTAAAATGTCTCCCATTTGTCTCTGCTCCTTTGACATTAGATTGTTCAGCTAACTAGCTTTAGAAGCAAAAGATCAACCAGCTGGCAAATCATTCCCCTTGACTACAAAGTACACAGAAGCCTAAATTTTTGGCCTAATGGTTTTAAATCACCCTTCTTGTTACAATAAAATGAATGATGCTATTTTATCAAATCTCTAAGCTGTTTGTAAAGCAAGGTTGTTTGTGTGTGTTGGAAGCATCAAGGAAATAAATGGATGTGCAGTGAATGGGAGTAGTAGTGTCTTCTATGGGTACCACATTTAGGATTCGATTGAATTAGACAAATCTGTTAAAGACAGATCTCATGACTGAATGAAGCTCTAAATTAAGAAGAGCTCATTAGCCACCTTTTTGAAGGAAATAGATTCCTCTTCGCGAATGAGAGTGAAATAAGTTTTCAAAAGCTCCAATAATAAGAAATTGGAACATTCTGGCTGGTAAAAGCAAAGCATCCAATGGTTGCTGGGTGATTCATCCACCAGATTTTGGCTTATGTTCAAGGAATTGAGTATTAATAACAATAATAATATCGTTTGTTTGTAATGAAATATTAGTAATTAGTTTGTTATTAGTGTATCAGTTATGTTTATTATTATTATTCATAGTAGCAATTTCAGCTTCTATTTAAGTCATATTTCTTAAAATAGTTGGGTACATGGACACTTTTAAGACTCTAGTAAAAATTAAGGATTTTTTTTTCCCCACAAAAAAATAGAATGCTCGCATACAAAAAATGTCTGAAGTTCTTCTAAGGACCATTAAAGCCTTTCCCAAGAGGGAAATCTCAGTATTAGTGCATGCACTGAGCCAAATCTTTAATATATGGTCTATTTCATTAATTGATCCAACCCTACCACATGCTGGATGTTATGATACTAATTTTAGTGTTGGGAAAACTGATCCTTGAGGGTAGTAAACAGAAGAGCTGGGCTTGAAACTCATATTTGTTTGATTTCAAAGCTCTCGGTCTGTGTACTATTTTCAATTAATTTTAAGCAAGCATCTTCTTATGAATAACTGCTTTATAGGATTTCTAATCCTGCCTTTTATCAGGATTGAGGTAAGAGCAGGGATAGATAATTCATCATCTCCTGTTTCCTAGCCACTAGGGAATTGCCACCCGCTTCAGTCAGTCAAAAAATATGTATTCCTATTCCCATCTCCAAACATATGCAAATTATCGTTGAATCCTTGGTAGGTGACTATAATTTACCCATTACACATTTTAGCTGGCCAAGGTGTTGTTTCCTCTCTAGAGACTCCATTTGTCTCATCTAAATGGACTATTTTAAGCCCTGTGCAGTTTTAAAACTTCCAGAGTCTTGAAATACAAATGGGAATGGGTTGAGAGTGATGAATTGTGGAGGAAGGAGGCAAAGGAGAAGGAGGAAAAAAGGAAGAAACTTGACCAGGAAGATAGTGAGATTTATCTGGGAATCATGCTGTAGGCTCTTTATTTCAGACAAATTAGTGGTGCCACTAGTATGAGCCATTTTAGCACCATTGCAGCCACCCTTCATTCATTCACTCTGAACAACAGAAAATATAGCTGTTTTTTTTTTTTTTAATGTTTTCTCCCTTCTGTTATTGTGCCTACTATCTGGACCAGAATAAACATAATTTCTTTCATGTTTTGCAATAGCATTTATTAGCAAGCATCAATCAGTATGTTGGTAAATTTCTTGGTGAATAAACTGTCTTTGCCCTGGATTTTCTTAAAGAAGTGATATGACATAATTTCTTCTGATAGTTTAGACCACATATGTGATCCATTAAGTTCTTTTCTTAACTTGTTTTGTTATAATTGTTAGAACAATTATAGATACATATAGGAAAAATGGAAACTCTTCAGAATGGAAATACGTTAAGCATAAAAAATCCCTTTATCAACCAACCCCTCACACCAGTTCCAGTTCCCAGAAATACTTTTCTTTTTTTTTTTTTTTTTTTTTTTTTTTTTTTTTTTATTTTTTTTTATTTTTTTTATTAACGGAAAGAAAAAAAGAAATTAACACAACATTTAGAAATCATACCATTCTACATATGCACTCAGTAATTCTTAACATCATCACATAGATGCATGATCATTGTTTCTTAGTACATTTGCATCAGTTTAGAGGAACTAGCAACACAACAGAAAAAGCTATAAAATGTTAATATAAAGAAAAGAAATAAAAGTAGTAGTAATAGTAAAAAACAACAACAACAAACAAACCAACAAGCAAACAAAAACAAAAAAAAAACCTTATAGCTCAGATGCAGCTTCATTCAGTATTTTAACATGATTACTTTACAATTAGGTATTATTGTGCTGTCCATTTTTGAGTTTTTGTATCTAGTCCTGTTGCACAATCTGTATCCCTTCAGCTTCAATTACCCATTGTCTTACCCTGTTTCTAACTCCTGCTGAACTCTGTTACCAATGACATATTTCAAGTTTATTCTCGAATGTCCGTTCACAACAGTGGGACCATACAGTATTTGTCCTTTAGTTTTTGACTGGATTCACTCAGCATAATATTCTCTAGGTCCATCCATGTTATTACATGGTTCACAAGTTTATCTTGTCTTAAAGCTGCATAATATTCCATCGTATGTATATACCACAGTTTGTTTAGCCACTCTTCTGTTGATGGAGATTTTGGCTGTTTCCATCTCCTTGCAATTGTAAATAACGCTGCTATAAACATTGGTGTGCAAATGTCCGTTTGTGTCTTTGCCCTTAAGTCCTTTGAGTAGATACCTAGCAATGGTATTGCTGGGTCGTATGGCAATTCTATATTCAGCTTTTTGAGGAACCGCCAAACTGCCTTCCACAGTGGTTGCACCCTTTGACATTCCCACCAACAGTGAATAAGTGTGCCTCTTTCTCCGCATCCTCTCCAGCACTTGTCATTTTCTGTTTTGTTGATAATGGCCATTCTGGTGGGTGTGAGATGATATCTCATTGTGGTTTTGATTTGCATTTCTCTAATGGCCAGGGACATTGAGCATCTCTTCATGTGCCTCTTGGCCATCCGTATTTCTTCTTCTGGTAGGTGTCTGTTTAAGTCTTTTTCCCATTTTGTAATTGGGTTGGCTGTCTTTTTGTTGTTGAGTTGAATAATCTCTTTATAAATTCTGGATACTAGACCCTTATCTGATATGTCATTTCCAAATATTGTCTCCCATTGTGTAGGCTGTCTTTCTACTTTCTTGATGAAGTTCTGTGATGCACAAAAGTGTTTAATTTTGAGAAGCTCCCATTTATTTATTTCCTTCTTCAGTGTTCTTGCTTTAGGTTTAAGGTCCATAAAACCACCTCCAGTTGTAAGATCCATAAGATATCTCCCAACATTTTCCTCTAACTGTTTTATGGTCTTAGACCTAATGTTTAGATCTTTGATCCATTTTGAGTTAACTTTTGTATAGGGTGTGAGAGATGGGTCTTCTTTCATTCTTTTGCATATGGATATCCAGTTCTCTAGGCACCATTTATTGAAGAGACTGTTCTGTCCCAGGTGAGTTGGCTTGACTGCCTTATCAAAGATCAAATGTCCATAGATGAGAGGGTCTATATCTGAGCACTCTATTCGATTCCATTGGTCGATATATCTATCTTTATGCCAATACCATGCTGTTTTGACCACTGTGGCTTCATAATATGCCTTAAAGTCAGGCAGCGCGAGACCTCCAGCTTCGTTTTTTTTCCTCAAGATGTTTTTAGCAATTCGGGGTACCCTGCCCTTCCAGATAAATTTGCTTATTGGTTTTTCTATTTCTGAAAAATATGTTGTTGGGATTTTGATTGGTATTGCATTGAATCTGTAAATCAATTTAGGTAGGATTGACATCTTAACTATATTTAGTCTTCCAATCCATGAACACGGTACGCCCTTCCATCTATTTAGGTCTTCTGTGATTTCTTTTAACAGTTTTTTGTAGTTTTCTTTATATAGGTTTTTTGTCTCTTTGGTTAAATTTATTCCTAGGTATTTTATTCTTTTAGTTGCGATTGTAAATGGGATTCGTTTCTTGATTTCTACCTCAGCTTGTTCATTACTAGTGTATAGAAAAGCTACAGATTTTTGAATGTTGATCTTGTAACCTGCTACTTTGCTGTACTCATTTATTAGCTCTAGTAATTTTGTTGTGGATTTTTCTGGGTTTTCTACATATAGTATCATATCGTCTGCAAACAGTGATAGTTTTACTTCTTCCTTTCCAATTTTGATGCCTTGTATTTCTTTTTCTTGCCTAATTGCTCTGGTTAGAACTTCCAACACAATGTTGAATAATAGTGGTGATAGTGGACATCCTTGTCTTGTTCCTGATCTTAGGGGGAAAGTTTTCAATTTTTCCCCATTGAGGATGATATTAGCTGTGGGTTTTTCATATATTCCCTCTATCATTTTAAGGAAGTTCCCTTGTATTCCTATCTTTTGAAGTGTTTTCAGCAGGAAAGGATGTTGAATCTTGTCAAATGCCTTCTCTGCATCAATTGAGATGATCATGTGATTTTTCTGCTTTGATTTGTTGATATGGTGTATTACATTAATTGATTTTCTTATGTTGAACCATCCTTGCATACCTGGGATGAATCCTACTTGGTCATGATGTATAATTCTTTTAATGTGTTGTTGGATACGATTTGCTAGAATTTTATTGAGGATTTTTGCATCTGTATTCATTAGAGAGATTGGTCTGTAGTTTTCTTTTTTTGTAATATCTTTGCCTGGTTTTGGTATGAGGGTGATGTTGGCTTCATAGAATGAATTAGGTAGTTTTCCCTCCACTTCGATTATGTTGAAGAGTTTGAGGAGAGTAGGTACTAATTCTTTCTGGAATGTTTGATAGAATTCACATGTGAAGCCGTCTGGTCCTGGACTTTTCTTTTTAGGGAGGTTTTGAATAACTAATTCAATCTCTTTACTTGTGATTGGTTTGTTGAGGTCGTCTATTTCTTCTTGAGTCAAAGTTGGTTGTTCCTGTCTTTCCAGGAACCTGTCCATTTCTTCTAAATTGTTGTATTTATTAGCGTAAAGTTGTTCATAGTATCTTGTTATTACCTCCTTTATTTCTGTGAGGTCAGTAGTTATGTCTCCTCTTTCATTTCTAATCTTATTTATTTGCATCCTCTCTCTTCTTCTTTTTGTCAATCTTGCTAAGGGCCCATCAATCTTGTTGATTTTCTCATAGAACCAACTTCTGGTCTTATTGATTTTCTCTATTGTTTTCATGTTTTCAATTTCATTTATTTCTGCTCTAATCTTTGTTATTTCTTTCCTTTTGCTTGCTTTGGGATTAGTTTGCTGTTCTTTCTCCAGTTCTTCCAAGTGGACAGTTAATTCCTGCATTTTTGCCTTTTCTTCTTTTCTGATAAAGGCATTTAGGGCAATAAATTTCCCTCTTAGCACTGCCTTTGCTGCGTCCCATAAGTTTTGATATGTTGTGTCTTCATTTTCATTTGCCTCTAGGTATTTACTAATTTCTCTTGCAATTTCTTCTTTGACCCACTTGTTGTTTAAGAGTGTGTTGTTGAGCCTCCATGTATTTATGAATTTTCTGGCACTCCGCCTATTATTGATTTCCAACTTCATTCCTTTATGATCCGAGAAAGTGTTGTGTATGATTTCAATCTTTTTAAATTTGTTAAGACTTGCTTTGTGACCCAGCATATGGTCTATCTTTGAGAATGATCCATGAGCACTTGAAAAAAAGGTGTATCCTGCTGTTGTGGGATGTAATGTCCTATAAATGTCTGTTAAGTCAAGTTCATTTATAGTAATATTCAGGTTCTCTATTTCTTTATTGATCCTCTGTGTAGATGTTCTGTCCATTGATGAGAGTGGTGAATTGAAGTCTCCAACTATTATGGTATATGTGTCTATTTCCCTTTTCAGTGTTTGCAGTGTATTCCTCACGTATTTTGGGGCATTCTGGTTCGGTGCGTAAATATTTATGATTGTTATGTCTTCTTGTTTAATTGTTCCTTTTATTAGTATATAGTGTCCTTCTTTGTCTCTTTTAACTGTTTTACATTTGAAGTCTAATTTGTTGGATATTAGTATAGCCACTCCTGCTCTTTTCTGGTTGTTGTTTGCATGAAATATCTTTTCCCAACCTTTCACTTTCAACCTATATTTATCTTTGGGTCTAAGATGTGTTTCCTGTAGACAGCATATAGAAGGATCCTGTTTTTTAATCCATTCTGCCAGTCTATGTCTTTTAATTGGGGAATTCAGTCCATTGACATTTAGAGTTATTACTGTTTGGATAATATTTTCCTCTACCATTTTGCCTTTTGTATTATATATATCATATCTGTCTTTCCTTCTTTCTACACTTTTCTCCATGTCTCTCTCTTCTGTCTTTTTGTATCTGACTCTAGTGCTTCCTTTAGTATTTCTTGCAAAGCTGGTCTCTTGGTCACAAATTCTCTTAGTGACTTTTTGTCTGAGAATGTTTTAATTTCTCCCTCATTTTTGAAGGACAATTTTGCTGGATATAGGAGTCTTGGCTGGCAGTTTTTCTCTTTTAGTAACTTAAATATATCATCCCACTGTCTTCTAGCTTCCATGGTTTCTGCTGAGAAATCTACACATAGTCTTATTGGGTTTCCCTTGTATGTGACAGATTGTTTTTCTCTTGCTGCCTTCAAGATCCTCTCTTTCTCTTTGACCTCTGACATTCTAACTAGTAAGTGTCTTGGGGAACGCCTATTTGTGTCTAATCTCTTTGGGGTGCGCTGCACTTCTTGGATCTGTAATTTTAGGTCTTTCATAAGAGTTGGGAAATTTTCAGTGATAATTTCTTCCATTAGTTTTTCTCCTCCTTTTCCCTTCTCTTCTCCTTCTGGGATACCCACTACACGTATATTTGTACGGTTCACATTGTCCTTGAGTTCCCTGATACCTTGTTCAAATTTTTCCATTCTTTTCTGGATAGTTTCTGTTTCTTTTTGAAATTCAGATGTTTCATCCTCCAAATCACTAATTCTATCTTCTGTTTCTTTAAATCTGTCATTGTAGGTATCCATTGTTTTTTCCATCTTTTCTACTTTATCTTTCACTTCCATAAGTTCTGTGATTTGTTTTTTCAGTTTTTCTATTTCTTCTTTATGTTCAGCCCATGTCTTCTTCATGTCCTCCCTCAATTTATCGATTTCGTTTTTGAAGAGGTTTTCCATTTCTGTTCGTATATTCAGCATTAGTTGTTTCAGCTCCTGTATCTCATTTGAACTATTGGTTTCTTCGTTTGTCTGGGCCATATGTTCAATTTTCTGAGCGTGATCCGTTATCTTCTGCTGGCGTCTGGGCATTTAGTCAGATTTCCCCGGGTGTTCGACCCCACAGGTTGAAAGATTTTTCTGCGCAGTCTCTGGGTTCTGTTCTTCCTATCCTGCCCAGTAGGTGGCGCACGTGGCACACGCCTGTCTGTGGGTTCCACCAGCGAAAGTTGCTGTGGGTCCCTCAACTCTGGAAAACTCTCGCCGTAGGGGAGGTTCGGCAACCGAAGCGTCTTGGAAGAATGCCAGCCGGCCCGGGGTTCCAAACGCGGGGAGGGTCGCCGGCTGTCGCAGCACAGGAGAGCGTCCGGCCAAATTAGCTAGTCGGCCCGGGGCACCAAGCGTGGCGGGAGGGCGCCAGCTGTCGCAGCCCGGGAGAGTGCACTGCTCCCAGCCGACGGGGGAGTCACGTGTTTGGAAGGGATCCCCCGGTCACTGTTCTCCGCAGTCTGGGGATTTCCGACCCAACTATCTCAGTTGTTCCGGGGGGCCTCGTGTGGTGGGGGCACCAGCCGCCGCGGCCTAAGGGGACCGCCTGTCCAATTCTACCAGCTGGCCTGGGAAGGTGGAAGGGAGGGACTCCGGTCGCTTGCTGACCCACCCAGGAAAGCCCGTGCCCCTTGGTGATCTCACCGGAGCTGGTTCTCCCAGATAGTCAGCCGTTCCAGGATGGGGTACGCTGTCCCTTTGATCTCCCTCGTGGCTCCGGGAGCTGCTCTGTATTATCTCCACTCCCCCAGTAGTTGTTCTGGAGGATGAAAGGTGAGGGCGGCAAGGCTGTCGAGGCTGGTAGCGGAGGAGCACGGTGAAGGCGGGGGAAGAGGGCACCGTGTTGGTTGGAGAGCAGCTGGAGCAGGAGGGGGAGGAGAGGGGGTAGGGAGGTCGGGCGGCTCGGCTGCTGCGGGGCGCGTGCGCCGCGCGGCGGTCCGGGGGAGAAAGAGAGGGGGTAGGGAGGTCGGGCGGCTCGGCTGCTGCGGGGCGCGTGCGCCGCGCGGCGGTCCGGGGGCGAAAGAGAGGGGGTAGGGAGGTCGGGCGGCTCGGCTGCTGCGGGGCGCGTGCGCCGCGCGGCGGTCCGGGGGAGAAAGAGAGGGGGTAGGGAGGTCGGGCGGCTCGGCTGCTGCGGGGCGCGTGCGCCGCGCGGCGGTCCGGGGGAGAAAGAGAGGGGGTAGGGAGGTCGGGCGGCTCGGCTGCTGCGGGGCGCGTGCGCCGCGCGGCGGTCCGGGGGAGAAAGAGAGGGGGTAGGGAGGTCGGGCGGCTCGGCTGCTGCGGGGCGCGTGCGCCGCGCGGCGGTCCGGGGGAGAAAGAGAGGGGGTAGGGAGGTCGGGCGGCTCGGCTGCTGCGGGGCGCGTGCGCCGCGCGGCGGTCCGGGGGAGAAAGAGAGGGGGTAGGGAGGTCGGGCGGCTCGGCTGCTGCGGGGCGCGTGCGCCGCGCGGCGGTCCGGGGGAGAAAGAGAAATACTTTTCTTAAGAGTATATTTGCATATGTAAGCACATCTATTTATCTATGTCTGTGTGTCGGTCTATCATCATCCTTTATATATCTAAAACAGACAACTTTAATTGTACACAGATGTATTAAAAACCTATATATACTCTAATATTGTAAATAACATACAAATTTGAATATTTATTCACAATTATCTCTCTCATTATTGCACTGATTGCATAGAATTCCATTATATGCATTGAATAATTTATGTGATCTGTTATACATACATTTATTTTAATGTCCTAGCATTTTGCTATTAATACGCAAAAAAAAATCCTTGTACACATAGCTTGTACACTTGAGTAAGTGAATGCATTGTATAGATTTTTTAGGTACCTAGGCCAAAAATATACGCATTTGAAATGATGACAGATATTGCTAAATTGCCTTGCAAAATTCTTGCACCGAATTCCATCTTATTTAATCAATAGAGCAGGGTTTTATTCCCTAATTCATAAAAAATGAAGCATTACCAACTTTCTTTGAATGTAGTCAGTGGTCAGTGATCTTTGAATGCAACCATAAGATGCCATTTATGGCATCTTAACAATTTCTAGTATTTCTTTACATGCATTATTAATCCATTCCCCATTTGCTCCACCTCTTAATAATTGCCAACTCTCTCTGTTTCTATTTTCAAATCACTGGGGAATGCATTACTTATAGGGCACGCATTTTGTTTGCTGATTGTAACATACACGGAAAGAATTACCTTTTCTGATCTTAGAATTCCATACTACTCTGTCTCTTCTCCCATTTATTTATGCTATTGCTTGCTAATATATTCATTTAAATTCCATCCATTTCCAAGGATGATTTGAAGTGGCATATGATGAAATACCAGGCATAAAGAAAAACAGCATTGGAATGGAAAGGGAAATACGCTTTAAAAATTAATATTGTGAATTTAGCAGTAAATCTAGCTCTGGATTTTATAGACAGCATGGCCCAAAACAGCAGTGGATATTTTGACTAATGTCTCATCTATAGAAAGAGAAAACATATTATCTCATATGGAGATAAACCTTTTTTCTGATGCTCAATTATTTAATTAATATATCAGGTAGATGAACAATAGAAAAACATAGAGTCCTAAAAAGTTATTGGGCACCCAAATCAGATATTTTCCTCATAGCATTGCTTAAAATAAAGAGCAAGAAATGTAATCTGAAAATACCATTCACAAAAGGCATTTCTTAGAAGACAGAAGAAGCTACAGCAGTACTATTAGATATTAACATGAATATAAATCATTTAATTATATTTAACGTATTCCCTAAATGCATAGGCTTAATGCTATTATTGTATTGAATTTTAGGTCTAAAGAGGGAAAAACTGTGATATAAATGTAATTGTCTGAACAAAAGAATGCTGATGATAATTATGATAAAGTTAATTATCATTTATCCTCATACAAATTGTAGCTGCACTTTTTGCCACTTGCATCCAGTATCAATTTTTCTACACAACAATTCAAGAACTTGAAGTAAACCAACTGAGAGAAATTTGGGAACATAAATAACATTTCTCAGCATTAATTCAGTCCAATCCCAGCTACCAACAGAACATCACCAGATAATTCATCAACCTCTTTGTTTGTATTATCTTTATGAGACAGATCTCATGTTCCCTAATCACATGGGTCATAGTGTTCTTGGATGAATGCCCTGCTCTTTTGCCAGTATATTCATCTTCTGATGCTTTTCGATGTGTTGGTTGAAAAAAATGTTGCATTTAAAGTCAATAGCAACCATAGGAAAAACTGGGGAGCAGGCCCAAATAAATTGAATTCAACTGTTTGACTAAATAAACATAATTCTGCTACACCTATTTCTATCCATTTCACTCACTGGCTGGAGTTCAAATTCTGGTTTGCAGCTTTGCTTTTATTTATTATGATTCCCCAGTGGCACTAATCATTCTGAACTACTTGCCTTGTGAAAACACATGACATTCTCTCCTGTCTAGATTTTCTTCCAGCTTACTTTTGGGATAATTTCCATTGAATGAATTACTACTGCCTAAAGCTTCTTTTTATGCTCAATCAACAGATTTTTTATGTATTTCGTAGCATGCATCATGTCTTATAAAACACTACAGACTTGATCATCTCTTATAATGGCTGATTAAGTATATGTATCTATAAACATATGAATGTGAGACTGTGTGTGTATGTATTTAGCGTGAGATCCCTCGGGTTTAGTAGACACTAAACAAATATTTCTTAAATGAATTAACAATGCTAATAAATAAATATGTCCTGAATAAATTGCTAACTAATAAATAAAAGCTTTTAGTCACTCATCAAGCATTTATTCATACCTACTTTGTACCACGATGCATTGTGAGAAGTTTTGCAGGTGCCACAAGGGTTACACACAGTTCCTGCTTCAAAGAGTCTGCAGTGTGGTGGGGAGGTTAATCCAAATGGTTAGAGCATACAGATGGAAAGCAGAAATGCGAGAATAGAGATATGTTCTGGTCCCTCTGAAATTACCCATCAGTAAGCATCTGTGTCTTCCTGTGTACTCAGAACGGGCTTCACAGGTGAAGGGGCAAAGAAGAATGAATAGGAGTCTGAAAGTTGAACACAGAACAGAGGTTTATACTGGGCAGAGATACAAGTGTATCCACTGACATGAAGGCCTCAAATTTCATACGAAGCTTTCCTGTCCCTATAAAGATAGCCAAGTGAGAAGTTTCAGGGTTCTGTCACCATGCAGAAACTTTTGAAAAACCAACAAGAACTGGCAGAGATCTCTCTCAGAGCTCCAGAAAACATTAACGTATTGCAAGAACAAGGCAAGCACTGAATCAAGGAAAAGGCAATTTAAAAGTGGGAGGCTCTCATGGCATCCTGGCTGACTCCTCTTCCTATCCCTGATCCTGGTTCTGGAGAGAGCAGAGTAATCCTCGTGTATATATCGGGAAAATGTACATCTGGCCCAATCTTCCTGATGGTGGCCTGAGGGACTGAACCAGGACACTTCATGCAAGTATGCTGTCCCAGAACTTGTCCCTGTACATGGAAGACAGCTCACAGAGCTCTCCTATGGAATACTGTAGGAAAGCAGTCAAGTCATAGCTTCCCAGAACAAAGAATTCCTGGCTGTGGGATATATAGTGAAATGCCCAAGACCACGAGGAAGCTGTTTCCTAAGAAAGAGAACACATTTGACTGTGTAAATAGGGAATTCCTAGGGCCGCACACAAGTTTGGCCAAGATAAGATGCATGTGCAGAAAGGACCATGGACCTGGGCTCTTGCTGCCTCATTGCGCTCATCTCATCCCCTACCCTTCACCTCACCTAGCTCTAACCCACAGATTTTGTTCATCTGCAAACCTACCTACCATACCCCCCACTTTAGGACCATTGCATTGCTCTTTTATAATATACCCACATACCTTGTTCCCATTCTTCATTTAGACTTTTGTGCAAATATCATTTTTTTCAAAGATGTTTCCTCTGACCACCTTTTATAGAACAGAATCATACCCAGTTCTTCAGCTCCTTGACTGTCTTATGTGTCTTTATAGCATGTATTTACTGTTTATTTCCAACTAAAATGTTAGCTTCACACCCCATGACAGCAAGGAATATTTCATGTATAACTTTACTTCTTTTGCTTAGAAGATTGCCTTAAATAGATACTTATTGAGGAAATGACTGCGAATATCAGAGAACTTACCATGTAATAATACGTATTATAAAACTCCAAGAAAAAGATATGGTACTCTGTGCTTCTCAATAATTTGGACATAGAACTAATTTGGAGACTGCCTCACACTTATCCATCTCTTTGGCAATTATTTGGAGCACCTTCCATGTTCCATAGACCACACTTTAGGAATTGCTGTTTTAACAGATACCAAGGGAAAAGGACTATACCTAGTTTAGGATCTGCTGTGAGTCAGATCTAAAGACAATGAGAGGTCTGCAGATCTCTTTCTGTAATAGTCTTGCAAGGGGTGGGGGAACCCTGGGCTCTGAGATTTAGAGAGACCGACAGCAGGAATTCTGGCTGAGTCAATGAACATGCTCTCATCAGAGAGGAGATGGGATTATGGCAGGGAGCAAAGGATAAATTGTTAAAAGGAAGTTAAGAACGGGAGAAAATACAGCACAAAGGAATCCAGACAATGGGTTGAATCCACAATTCTAAGTAAGGTTTATAGCTCTGTAATAAGTGAAAGTTTGAAAAGTCCCATAAACGTGCTGTGGTTCATTCTGCTTCACAGGCCAGGTGGAAGTGACATTTGAGGACTGTGGTCTCAATATTATGATCTATATACATGGTTAGATCTATAAACAAATAAATGTTTAATGGGAGAGGGGAGGGTGCAGAAAATAGAAAAGAAGAGAATGAAGAGAGAAAAGGAGAGGGGTTGGGAGGGAAGATGCAGCAAGTGGAAAGTTTTTCTACCATTTTTCCCCTCTCTCCCTCTAAGCTTATGTTTTAACAAGATCTGACTATTCTCAAACCTCTGTGTTTTTTTCCTCTTTCTCAGGAGATTCAAACAAAACCACAGGGTTGGGAGGAGGGCGTGGGGGTCAGGTTTGCCCCTTAGTTTCCACGGAAATGCCTTTGATTCCATAGTGGCATCTCGCTCATATCTTAATCAGTATGCTGTTAATAAGATAATGTAATGCAGAATTATAAAGATGAAAGATGTGAAGAAAGCAAGCCTTGGAAGTCGGGGGATGTGCAGGGAAGGTACCGAGCCCTAGAGGAGAGCTGGGGCCAGATGGAGCTGGTGGGTTCTGCCTGAGGCTCCTCAAGATCCCGCTGCTCTGTGGAGCGCGCTGCCCAGACAGGGGTGCTGGACCGCGGCAGATGAAGCTTTGGATGTGGGCTCTGCCAGTAGCCCTGTGACCTTGAGACATTCCATGAACTCTATGCGCCTCATATTTTATTTAAGCTTTGAGATGAGGATAAAGCCTAGCGTTTACAATGTGTGGTGACTATTAAATGGCATGAAATACGAGGTGCCTAGCGTGTGGATAAGAGCATATTTTGTATTCCATAAACGTTAATTTATCCTTCCATTCCTGAGAGAATATTTTCATTCACTTGTTCAATTATTAATTTATTCAACAAATATTTACCGACCAACTGTAGGATGTCAGACACCGTGTTTAGCGCTGAAGATAAAATGAGAGGGGAAAGAAGGCAAAATTCATCTCTGTTTATGACAGTACAATACACATTAATAGCTTCCGTTTCTGGAAGTGTTGAGGCACTGATACCCGGGGTGGGGGGGGGTCAGGAGATAGCCATTTCACCTTGATCCCAAGAGATGGCTTTATGCCTTCACACATACTGCTTCTTTGGTCTAAAATCCTTTCTCCACTTTTGCTTCAGAGTTCCTCCCAGGTCCATTAATGTACATCAGAGCTTGGCATTGAGATTATAGTGTACAACAAAACAGACAGAGTTTGCCCCAAGAGAGTAAAATCTATTTTTTGTAATAATTTTCTGGCACCAAGTACAAGACCAAATGAATACAATGTGCTTGTTGAGAGAGTGAGCGAATGATGGATGAAGGAATGAATGAAGTTCCCCATAAGGGAACTGAGGATGTCCAGGAAATCTCAGTGTGCGTCAATATACAAACAGCAGTGAATGAGGAGCTCCACATGTGGCAGGTGGGGGGGCTGAGGTCGTGGTTCCCAGCCTCGGCACACATTGGCATCAGAGAGGAGCTTTAAATACTACTGATGCCAGGGCACCATCCGTAACAATTCGTAAGTTATTGAATTAGGGAGTGGCCTTGGAAACAGGAGTTTAGAAACTCACCAGGTGAATCTAATGTGCAGCCAAGGTTGATGATGAAGAGGATTTTTGTTGAATCACCCCACAGTGATCTGGGCTCCTTCAGAGGCTTACAGAGGAAATGCTGCCCTGGGTGGAATTTGGGTAACTCCTCGCGAGGCCCTACACTGTTGACCTGAGGTCATTCCATCAGGCTAGGGTGACAGTGAAGGTTAATCAGACTGGGACACTGAAAAAAAAAACAGTCACTGAAGGATAATGTACATTTTCAAGAGAGCACCTAATTATGCAGTTCAACGAATGTCACAAAATGAATACATTTATGACAACAGCATCAGGTGAAAAAAAAAAGAGAGAATATTACAGCTAGCAAGAATTTCCCCACTCTTCCTTTCAAGCTCTATCAATTACCAGGATAAGCTCTATCCTGGCTTCTAGAAGCATGGCTTATTTTTGCCTATTTTTTTAATTTATAAAAGAAATCATACGTTATTTGCTCTTGTGTCTAGCTGCTTTCTCCCAAAATTATGTTTGGAGGATTCATCTGTATCCTTGTATTTAATTGTACATTGTTCATCCTTGTTGCTGTATAATATTTAATTGTTGTGAATTTATTACAATTTATTTATTCATTCTACTGTCAGTGGGCATTTGAGTAGCTTCCAATCTTGTACTATCACAAATGGTGCTCTATGAGAGATTTAATACATGCATTTTGGCAAACATGTATGTATTGCTTTTATGCATATGTAGAGATTTAGTATATAATTCCCCCAGCTTTTTTTTATTAATTAAAGAAAAAAAAGAAATTAACACAACATTTAGAAATCATTCCATTCTACATATGCAATCAGTAATTCTTAACATCATCACATAGATGCATGATCATCATTTCTTAGTACATTTGCATCGATTTAGGAAAAGAACTAGCCCCCCAGCTTTTTGAAAGTGACTGTATTAATTCACTCTTTCATTAGCAATGCATGAAGGTCCCAATGCTTCACATCCCCATCAGTATATGGTATTGTATGGTATTGTCAGTTTTTATCGTTTCAACCACTTTGACAGGTTTGTATTGACATCTAATGGTGATTTAACTATGAATTTCCGTGATGACTATTTAAGGCAAGCACTTTTCCGTGTAGACTAACCATTAGAATAGCTTTTTTTTATGAAGTACATTTTTAAGTCTGCTGCCCCTAGTTTGTCCTTTTCTTATTAGTTTGTTGAAGGTTTTTAAACATATATTTAGTATTCTCAAATTAGTGAGTGTGTGTGTGTGTGTGTGAGAGAGAGAGAGAGAGAGAGAGAGAGAGAGAGAATATGTTCTTGCTGCTCTGTGGATTGCATCTTCAAACTTTTGATGGTGTCTTTTGATGAATAAAAATCTTTGATTTTAGTAAAATCCAATTTATCTTAAAAAAATTATGATAGCAGTTTTTTCTTTGGATTAAGTAATCATTACCTACTTGAAGTTTATGACACATTTGAGAATGAAAAGTGGTGCTATAATATTCAAGGATAAAAAGGATAAACTGTATTTTACTAGACAAGTTCCCACTAAGTTCTCCCTGATTTGAATTCTACCAGACTGCTGGTCTCAACCCAGTTGGCAACATTAAAATTACCTGGGAAGCTTTTAAATATTATTTCCACCAGGGTTTCCACCCCATACCAGTGAATCAGAGTCTTCATGGGTACGGCAAGATGTGGGTGCTTTTTGTTTTCATTTGAGGATTCCCTTGGTGATACGGGGAAGCTGTTAGTGTGGGGAACCAGCATTCTATATACTGAGTATAGGAATCCACTGGAATCTTGTTCAAATGCAAATTCTGATTCAGTTGGGGAGGTGATGGCTCTAAACCCAAATTTCTAATATGCTCCCAGGCAATGTTGATGCTGCTGGTCCATGTCTATACATTGGGTAGGAGGGCTCTAGACCAGAGTTTCTCAACTGCTCTAGACCAGGGTTTCTCTACTGCTCTAGACCAGAGTTTCTCAACTTGGATACTTTTGATATTTGGAGGCCCCCAAATTCTTTCTTGTGGGGGGTGCTGCCTGTGTGTCATAGGGTGTTTAACCATAATCGTTGGCCACGATTCACTAGGTGCCAATAGAATCCCCCAAGTTTTGACAATTGAAAATGTTGCCAGACATTGGGAAATTCCTCTCAGGGGCAAAAACAGACCCATTTGAGGATTTTAGGAGCCAGGTCCAAACTGATGAGAAACCTAGGAGAGCCCTAGGATACATCCTGGGCAACATTATTACATAGTTGATTAGATCTATTGTATGGCATTTTCTTCATTCAAAATGTCAAAGCATGCAAGCCAAATCTGGATTGGTTGAGCTGCTTAGATATTCGATTATTTCCTCTAAGTAAGGGGACAAAACATGGCCCCTGATATGTGGATATTTCTTCATTTGTGTCCCAGGTATAACAGATGCTCTTGAGCAGTACAGGGGGAGAAGAGAGGTGGGGATGCAGACAACCATTCCTTTTCAATGGCTTCAAAACGAGCAGACAAAACAATATCTGAGTGTCTATCCCAAGATACAGAAAATGCCTTTCGTATGTGCCTGCTTTGGCACATAATCACTTCAAGACATCAGAGTTTCAGACTCCAGAAAGCAATTTTAATTATATAAAGCTCAAGGTCCTATAGATGACAAGATGCAGCTCTGCTTTGTAGGCTGGGGAAGACTTACACTATACACTTTTTCCTACTATTGAAATTGTCTGCCTTGTGGTTCATATTATATCTCTGTTTCCTTAGTCACTCTTCTTCCTTTACTTCCCTGGGACAGCATAGCTGGCTTCTTGTTCATTCCATCCGTATTTGAAAACAGGATGCTCTGGTACCTAGAGGAATAATAACTCACCTTCTTTGCTTCCTTGCACTTTAATTTTCTAGAGATCAGAATTCAAGCAAGTTCCAAATGATGTAGCACAACGGACATCTTAACAGCCACAATTATTATCATTAGATATCTACTATCTTTTTCTCTTACAAGAATGCTTTTTGCTACATTTATTTTACGGTTCTAAAGAAAGAAAGAATATGCCAGAGAGAAGAGAAATAATCAGAATTCTGAATGCCAAATGGGATTCAAAATACCTATGAATAATCTCAGCTTAATATGTTCTTAGCTTTGCACTTAGATAAGAGGTCCTGGCCATAAAATAGTACAAGTAAATTGACGTAAAGAAATTGCTCAAAATGTAAAGCCTATATCTTTTGCATTTGCAAGCCTTCCATTATCCTTACCCTGGTAGTTTCCAAAGCTACAATCTATCTTTGAAAGATGGAGAAAAGGTCTAAAGAAGAGTTTCATTTTGCAATGAAAACACATCTGAAGTTTCAAACACCTAATATACCAGGGACCTCGAATGCTTTGTTTGCATTTTCTCAATGCTTCACTTAATCTAATTCAACCAACATTGTCAATCACCTGCTATGGGCCACTCAGCATGCTAAATATTAACATATACTTAGCTCCTCCTTTAATAACTTTACTACTTAATATTGACAGTGACATGCAACTAAATCATCATCATCATCACCATAGTAATGATAGACATTGAAATGTGTTGTGTCATAAGAAATGGACAGATAGAGGACTTCAGGGTCATAGTTATTATTATTTTAATTTTAGTATTGTGTGCAAGTTAGCTTATAGATGCAAAATTCAGGAAAACCTTTTGAAAGAGTTGCTATTTTAGAAGGATGTTCATGTATCATGGGAGTGCCAAAATGAAGGGAAGAAAGACATTTGGGCAAATCAGGAATTGTTAGCAACAAGGACAACAACAACAACCAAGAGCTTATGCAATGCATGGGGAGACGGGAAAAATGGTAGGCAAGGCTGCCACATTGTTCAGAGGGACTAGAGGGTGGGATATAGATAGGGCATAAAGACAATCAGAGGGCTTTGGGCACATATTCTTGGGACCTTCAACACCTGGATGCATAGACTTTTATGTGTTGGTCCCTCTGAGTGACATACAATGTGAAGCTCACAGATGATCTGGAACATGCATAGAAAGTGCCTAACATGAAACCAAACCCGTTAGTCACTGTGTTTCTCCAAACCGCCTGGTCTTGCAGGTACGCCCCCTAACAAGCTCTTGTGAAAAACTCTCCCATGCCACTTCTCTGAAAGGCAGTGAATTGGGCTCTCACCTTTGAAGAAAAAGGTTCTGGAGCCTGGAGAGGCATCAGGTAGGAGCAGAAGTTTGGCAGGACCATATTACCCACCAGCATTTGCAAACTTTCCACAGAGGTTCGGTGATGTCATCAGGTGAACTTAATCGAAGGCATTTGTTTCCCTTGGAGAAGATCTCTGGTGCAGCTGAATGGAAGGGAGAACCGTCATTATTTCTGTTCTCTCTCTTAGATTTGTTTTTCTTTTTGAAACAAGCAATTTAAGCCTGAGGCTATTTTTAGTCCCTTGGCTGAGGGTGAGTGATAGAGTACATTAGTGCTTTGGTGGGGCTGGAGGTGAACTCTAAGTGGGTGCCTGATGGCAGACCTGGCCGGGCATGAGATTGGCAGCCACATTACAGGGACAAACAATATCCGACCAACATCCTCAGGGACTGTGATTTCAAGTGCTGCTGCAGGTTGACTCTGTATAAATGGAGGGGAAAGAGGCAGAGTGAGGAAACAAGTATTAAGACTGATTTCTTTCTGATTTGGATGCACAGATTCAAGAAACAGTCATGTCATGGGCAAAAAGGATACCAGTTGATGAGCCAAGGCATTTTATGGGTTGAGCTTATGTATATAAGTCTCAAAAATATTTGAATTTATTTTCATTCGTCTATCTAATTTTACTCATTTTTGGTTTTTTTTTGACACTAACTGGTAGAGCTGCCCTGAACCTAAAGTCATATTACCTTCCAGCTGCAGGAAATCTCGTTTTCTTCTGTAACTAAGAATGATAACAATAGCTAATCTTTCTATCAGGTACTTACTGTGAACCTGGTCTGTATACATGATATAATTTACTTGTATATTCATAACATATACATATATAATTTAATATCCAGCAAAACCCTACAGTGTACACAATATTACCTTTAATTTATGGGTGAGTAATGTGAGACCTTCCAGAGGTTATGAAACTTGCCTCAGTTCCCACAACCAATATGGGGTTGAACTGGGATTTGGACCAGATCTGTTTGCTTACGTATTTTATGTGTTCTTGCACAGCCTTGTACTACCTGTTGGTTTTGTGTGCATAGGGTAGTCAATCCAAGGGCTTGTTAACATATCAAGGTTTAGAGAGATGATGAGAGGGGATAATATATGAGCTTTGGTGAAGAAATGAAGATGATTCATAGTAAATGGCATGCACAATAGTTGTTAAATAATCATTTTCCATTTTTAAAAATGTATCAACCCTGATAAAAAGAAGGTTATGAAAAGTAAAAGTTGGCAGAATTTGGTCAATTAACTGATGAGACACTAACTAAACTCAGCTAACAGGCTCCATGCATGAGCTCCAGATGGGCCAGTTACACGTAGCAGGCCAGTGGTTGTGGATAAAAGGTTACTTCAGTTAGAGACCCAAATTTTTCTAGGGAAATTCATATAGGGGAGGAAGGGCAGAGAACAAGGAAGAATCAGACCTTCCTGCTGCCCAGTGAAGGAATTTCAGATGTATGGGTCTAGACATGTATAACTGCAATGTGGTACCTGCTTTTCAATTCACCGTGTTATGAGGAAACAGCCCCTAAAGGAAAGTTGGGCTGGCATAAACTCTAATGCTTCTTATAGGAGCATTTGAAGCCAAACCCAGAAATGGCTTGCCAGCCTCAGCAATATGGCCAAATGTCAATCAGCGTAGCAGGCGGGAAATGCAAGGCACACTAAGTGTTTTACATCAGAATTACACAACCAGGATTAGCCAGACCTGCAGCAGGCTAGTGGCAAAAAAGCAAGAGTAGTGAACTGGCAGCCAGGGTTTGGGCCTGATTAGAGAGTGTGGTTTGTGCGAGCTGGTTGTTTGCACAGGGCTCCTGTTGAGATCCTGAGGTCTGCCCTGAGGGCACACTTTCAAAAGGCTTCACGCCACTCACTTCACTTTCTTTCCTAATAGTCCCCCAGCTGAGAAATGGAGAATCTTATCAGGAATTATATTCCATCAATTGTCCTACCACAGAACATGCAGCCCACTCACCCCTTTCCACCCACCCCTCCCGCCCCACAATATACATCTAAGGCACACGCAAACTCTTTCTATAGATTGCAGTCAGGTCCATCTTGAGACAGAGAATGGAATCATCATATGCAAATAAGTATTTGTTGAATGAATACACGAATGATTGGAAAACAGAGAACCACATGTCTGCAGGGTGTGTGTGTGTTGTTCATATGCATGTGCACCTTACTGAAGCAATACCCTAAAACCTAAGATAAACCTTTTACTCGTGTTAATCTCTGAAGTTTTGGAATTAACAGGCACCCCTTTCTTGAAGGCAAAGGGGGAAGACACAAATGTTTAAGGAAATACTCAAGTTTAAAATAATCACAGTTATGTTGAACTTGCTCCATTCTGGGAATGGAGAAAAAATAATAACACCAACAAAAATCACCAGCAGAATAGGTAGGAAATTTTAGGAAAATTCCACATTTCTTATCTGTGGGATACATCTATCTATGCTCATTAAACCCCACTGAGCATAGTTGACTTTGAATAAATGCTTCTTACTTCAGGATACCACATGTCATTTGTGAGCAGTATCCCTTCTCTTTGCTGACTTGTTTCCCAGAGAGGGGCTTGTCTATATAACCCTGGGGTGGGGGCGTGGGGGGTGGTTCCCCAGATTTTGCACTGGAAATGGAATATGCATCTGCTTGGCTATGTGCCTTCCAGATTGTTGAGGGCATCAAAGTTGGGGGTGAGACAATGGGGTCAGACCCCACATTCATAGTCTTGATGCGCTGTTACAATCAGATGAAGCCTAAGATGTGTAATTGGGTGGAATGCACAATTTATAAAGCCTGTATACAGCCTTTAAAGAAGACTAGAAGCTCTCTCTTCTTGCTGACTTCATGACATTTTCAACAACTTCAACTGCTCGCAGAGACGGAAGAGAATATAGAACAAATGAAAATGAAGTCTAAATTTAAGCTTAAATGGTCGCTTTTGAGCTCTCTTTAGATTCAAAGAGTTAGTAGCCCAGAAATTTTTCAGTACATGTTCAAAGTAAAATATATCCCATGGATGAATTTTTGTTCTAGAAATTTGGACTAATGCCTTCGTCTGTTGAATGGGGAAGGTGACAAACGCTTCCATGAAACAGTCACAAAAGATTGCTTCTATTCAGATTTTGAAACTGACTGAGATTTGTTTTGCATTTTATCACAATAAGAAAGAAAACTCCCCTAAAGTTTATATTTCTTTGGTATCCACCCACAGCAGGGACTCATAAATGCCTGCTAATGAAATTAAAGAGAACTATGCGCTCAGGCTCTATTAGCCCCAAGCACTGAAAAATAATTAAATTAAATACTTAATGAGAGGCATTCTTTTTCACTTGGTTCTAAAATGCTTAGGTTAAGGGATTATGTTTGACCTCATTGCATCTGCTTGACTTGGGCCCAAACTTCTGCATTATATTTGCTCAATAAATGTTGCTTGATGATGAAAGCCAAATAATTTTGAGTATTTTAACAACAGCTGCAGCAACAACAGCAAAACAATTGCGATCATAGTCTATTTTTTATTGGCAATGTCCTTGAACTACTATCCCACAAAATCACCCATGTGAATTGAAAAAAAAAACAACTATAGACAGAAAACAATGACTTTTTTGGGTACATTTTGGAAGACTCAAAATCCACCTATACCTATATTTTCAAATTACATCAGGATTTTCTTAACCTTTCTGTAAATTTCAGAGGAGAGTATTTAAGGTTGCTTGTATGAAGTCTTCTACAACAGATTTCAACTTTCAACTCCAGTGGCATCACTTTTCTCCACAAGCGATCACTGCTCCCTACATTTGACATGTAACAAGTGTGAAGTACTTATACATCCACAGCCTGAAGTCTTAATCTAATGAACAGACGTGCTTTGTTTGATTTTCTGATATTTTAAAAATGGGATATTTTCACTAAAAAGCTAGAAATTGGCAGCATTCTGAAAATTGAAAGGTCTGGTAATAGTAGGCTCTTATTCCTGGCAGGTAATAATTAGTTGCTACTGAGTAACAACTGAGCAGTGTAGATGGGGCAGATTCTCCTGTTTGTCACAGTTCATCTTCTCTCTACTGTAAACCATCTGGGCTCTTCTGTTCATGTCCACTATTCATTAGACCCTTAAAAAGATTTGAATTTGCCCATATTTTATTTTTCTACCTTTTTTTTATGATACCCTACTGAACCGCCTCCCTGCTTTTCTCTCTTTTTTTATGTTGAGAGATGCTTCCTCAGCCTTTTCAAAGGTCACTTTTTTTTGTACCTTTTCCTGATACTTATACTCTTCACACAGAATTGATTATACCCTCAGCTATCTTTACTCATTCAACAAACATTCAGGCAGGACAGGTCATAAGTCAGGCACTCTGCCAAGCATTGGCACGTCAGTGATTGGTGAAAACAATGCTGTGTTTCACATGCATCTGGGCTGTGTTGGGACCTGGTCACACCATTTTTAATTCACTCTGACCAGGTTCACACACCTGAGGACAAATGAGGGCCTTTAAGACATTGCAGTTCCCCAAATAGTTGCCGATTTTCTTCCAGGCAGAGGGATGATTACAAGTATGGGATGGTCATTTAACTGGTTTTGGGTAGTGAAACTTGGGCAATACTGAAGGGTGTCCCTTTTTAGGGGAAAATATTAAAAAGCAGTGAATGATTTACTACACTTTCTCCTTCTCTCTATTGTGGTGACCGGTAGCAAGTCATGGCTACTCAAATGGCCCAGGTCCTTTGTGAGATTCAAAAAAGTCATTGGATGAGGAGAAACAGAGCAAGTCCCCGCTAACTCATAGGGGAGATGGACCCCAATGGAGAGATAAATCATGGGCCCCAGTGGAGAGACAAATCGTCAGATTTGGATGGTTTCCACAGTGTATCGGATCCTAGCCTAGCCTAAATATAGATAGTGTTTCTCAATCTCAAGAGTAAAAGATTCATTAAAGTTTAAATAATAATAATAATTTAAGATACATTTTATCATTTAGGACAATAAAATTTCTTATTTTGTTGCTACTACATCAATTGAAAACATTCTTAATACTCAAAATTTTATTTTCTTATATTAAATATTATTCATTCTATGGACAAAGTAAAGTCTAACTTTAGGAAGTTAGATTTTTTGTTTTATAAAATATTCCATATAGTACTTAAACTTGAGAAATGTATTTCTGGGTGAAACATATCCTCTTTAACCCTCTTTAATTCTAATGTTGCTGTAAATTTTTTTTTTTAAGGAGACTTGACCTTTTTGGGGTTAAATTTCATATGAACATATGGGTGCTGAGCCCCCAGTCTTGGGGTTTGTTGCTGTAAATTTTAAAGAAGTATGAAACATATGCAAAAAATTGCACCAAATATAAGCCCAATGATTTTTTATTAAATAAGCACAACTGTATAACCATCACCAAGATCAAGAATTACCAGCAATCCCCCAGCCTCACTTTTACCTCTTTTCAATCAATACCTTCCCTGCCTGCTGCCCAGAATAACCCCTGTTCAAGTTTCTAACAACATAAGTTAGATTTGCTTATTTTTGAACTTTATACAAATGTCATCACACAATATCTAATTTTTTGTGTAGGGCTGATTTGCCTAATCTTTTCTTTCTAAGATTCACCTATCTTGTGCTATGTTCAGACAGTCTCTCCATTCTCATTATTGTATTGTAATCTATTGTGTAGATATAACATGATTTATTTGTCTACTCTACTAGAAATGGACATTTAGATTATATCCGCTTTAATTATTAAACAGTGTTGCTATGAGTACTTGTTTTGTAAGTGTATGGGTTTTTTATGCATCTTTTAGTGAATCTGTGAATGGTTGTATGTATACATGCCTTTGCATCTTGGAGCAAATTACTGTTACAAGGTATGAAAAGCACAGCATTAGAAGACATTGTCCAGCGGTTTTTCAAAGTGGCTTATAATATTACATCTCTACCAGAAGTATATATGCTTTTCAGTCACTCTAACTTGAGTAGACAATACTCAACATTGTTTATTTCTTTCCTTTCCCTTCTTTCCTTTTTTATCCCCTCTTGTCCCCTCCCTCGCCATCCCCTCCTCTGCCTTCCCATCCCCCACTATTTTCCCTTTAGTCCTCTTCCTTTCTTCCTTTCCCTGTTTCCTTTCCTTTCCCAGTCAACAATGCAATACCACAACACATCCAAAAGAATGGGAAAGAAATGGTGTGTTTTACGCTGTGTGTTGTATTGATCTTTTGATTTGTGTTTCTCAGCTATCTAATGAATTTGAGCATCTGTTATATGTTTTGCCTAAATTTTTTCTACTTTGTCTTTTCTTATTTATTTGCCTTATATACTGTGAATTAATCCTTTTTTAAATATATGCATTGCAAATCACTGAATAAAAAACAGTGATTACTAGTTACTTAGATTTTCTGAATTAAAGTTAATATTTTACTTCATATACATAAGTACTCTCTCTCTCCCTTATATCTAGGTAAATAAATATATTCATTTTAGATACATTTATATCTATCATTCAGTTAAATTGATAGATAGATTTGGCAGTGTCTTTTATGAAAGCTCATTTGATAATTTTTTTGGAGTCCAGTTAATCATTTTTTGTTTCTGTATGGGTAGGGTTTTCAGTGTCACATTTAAGAAAATGTTGAATGCTTCCAAATCCATGAATATACAGTGCTAAACTTTCTTCTCTTCTGGTTTAAAGGAAGAAGAGTTCTAATCTAGTTGGTTAGATTCCTGGGCATTTATTAGGTGGCAATGTGAATATTAGGTAGATATGTGATAGAATTATGGACAGTAGTAAACATCATTCTGATTCTATTTTTGATTCTATGTTTCTGTTTTTATTTTATGATTGTATGTTCTTATTGTGGTTTCATGTAGTTATTTAGATTCAGTAAAGTGATGAACTCTTAAAGGCAAGTTTGAGTATAAAAAGAAGAGGTCCCATTGAAAGTTTTAAACCATAGCAAAGGAGATCTTCACATAACTCAGCTCAATTTACTATCTTTAAATCAAAACCAGCCACGTGTAAAGACATAAGCATTTGCCAATCTTTGCCTTCTTTGTATATCTATCCTTACTCTACAGTAATAGAATTCTGGCAGGAGACTTTAGGGTTTAGGTATTTTTAGGACCTGTGGAACAAGTATACTTATTAGCATCTGTGCTGGTTTGAAAGGAAGTATGCTCCCTAGAAAAGCCATGTTTTGATCAAAACCCCATTTCATAAAGGTGGAGTAGTCCCTATTCAATACTGTATGTTTGAAACTGTGATCAGATTATCTCCCTGCATGATGTGATTTAGTCAAGAGTGGATAAACTGGATTAGGTGATGACATGTCTCCACCCATTTGGCTGGGTCTTGATTGGTTTATTGGAGTCCTATAAAAGAGGAAGCATTTTGGAGAATGAGAGATTTGGAGAGAGCAGAGAATGTTGCAGCACCACGAAGCTGAGAGTCTACAAGCCAGCAACCTTTGGAGATGAAGAAGGAGGATGCCTCCCAGGGAGTTTCATGAAACAAGAGGCCAGGAGAGGAAGCTAGCAGATGACGCTGTGTTCGCTGTGTGCCCTTCCAGATGAGAGAGAGGAACCCTGACCGTGTTCACCATGTGCCTTTCCAGATGAAAGAGAAGCCCTGACTGTGTTCGCCATGTGCCTTCTCACTTGAGAGAGAGTCCCTGAACTTCATCGGCCTTCTTGAATCGAGGTATCTTTCCCTGGATGCCTGTGATTGGACATTTCTATAGACTTGTTGTAATTGGGACATGTTCTCGGCCTTAGAACTGTAAACTAGCAACTCATTAAATTCCCCATTTTAAAAGCCATTCTGTTTCTGTTATATTGCATTCTGGCAGCTAGCAATCTAGAACAGCATCCAATCCCCAAGTCCCAAGAACATGTCTTTTTGAGCTAGTGAATTTTCTGATAAATGAAGAAAAATCCATTAGAAGAAGGAAAATAATAGTTTGATACACTTGAAATGAACTTTTGGGGGAAATCAAATAGCTTTGAATGAGGGAGAAGGAAAGCAAGAACTTCACCTTCTTGACATAATCATGCATTAATAAAACATATGGAAATTAAATGAACTAGACTAAACAGCCCACTCTTTCTTACATATCCCATGAAGAACTGTATTATCTTACACTGGGATAAAACCTTCCTGCAGTATGCCCAAATATTTACTTTCTCATTATGAACATTTGAACTCTTTTGACATTTTCTACAAACCTCAGAGCATTCATTTAAGCCCAACTGCTCACTTCTGCCTTTTAATTTCTTCATGCTGTAGTTTAACACTATAGTTACTTTTCTGATGTAGTTCTTATGAATAAATCATACTCTACAAATGTTTCAAACATTCAGTAGGCTCTAACTAGCCATCATCTATCTATGAGTACCCTTTAGAAAAGAACAAAATGCTCTTCATTTTTTTTCTTGATTTATACGATTTAAATCTAAAAAATGTGCAATTATGTAAATATGAGATTAAGGACTTCTCTCATTGCAAATTTCTAATCCTCCTGCTGGGAATTAAACTCCCATGTTGCTATAAAGTTTCTCTGTACGCTGCAGTTTCATAACAGACTGAAAGATTGAACACTTTTTTTTTCTATTTAAATATGTTTGAGTTGTGGGAGTCCATTAGAAAAATATAGCTCCATTGGAATTAGGGGAAAATATACCCTTTGTTCAACATTCTGTATTGCATTTCCAACTCACATATAATTGTTTGCATGATTTTCAGTCTCCCACAACCTAAATAAAAGAAGTTTTATATTCTATAGCTATAAATTTCAAAATACAGCATCAAAATACTCAGTAGAACAGAACTTTCTTATCTCTCCCAGCAGACCCTCAACTCCAGTATGGCTTGGGGAGAACCAGGCTTAATTATATGTTTCCTATTACAGTAACATACCGCATGTTGCAAATTTAACAAACACGAAAAATACGACTCCTATTTCTTTCTGTTTATTTTTCCAAGATTTTGAGGAGGGGTCTTGTACCAACAAGCAGAGACATAGCCTTTAGGGCATCCACTAGTGATTGCTAAATTCACATTAAAATGAACTATAATAAGATTAACAGTCTTCATCCTGTGTACACTTGGATTCAGTAGATCTTAAATGTCAGTCTAAATCAGGCACGTGTGTGTGTGTGTGTGTGTGTGTGTGTGTGTGTGTGTAGAGGTATTGAGAAGAACTTCTTTCCTGAGCCTGAACGTAAATGTAGTGATGAAAATAGGAAAATAAGAAGAGCAGTGTATTCCATTTCTTGTTGACTTAATAGAAGAGGATAAAGTATGAGGAGAGTCACAGGGATTGCTAATATGGACCTTGGGATATGGCCATTGAAAGAACCCTGCCACATGGGCTTGTCCCAATATCTATAATGAAGAACGAGGGAGAGAAAGAGAAAAAGAGAAAGGAGGGACAGAGGGAGGGAAACCAGGGTGGATATCTTCCCATAGTGGTATTTGTGACTCAAGTCAGGAATGCCTGGATTTATTACCAGCTCTGTCATAAACACTATGTGAGGCTTCGGTCAAGACCCTTCACCTCTCCAGGCATCAGTTTAATTCTTGTTAAAGAATGGGAGGAACGATGATGACTCTCAATGAAGTTCCTTCTAGCCACGCCTTAGGTACTAGCCAAGGAATCCAGAAGGAACCAGAAACCTGCTTTCCAGGGATGATGGCTGTACCAGGGCAGTGGACTCACTCATGTCAATAATGTGGAAATGCTAGGTGTAAAAGGAAGGTTCATGAGCTGAACTCATTGCTGGAAATATTTTTTTGCTTTTTTTTTTAAATTATTTTAGCAATCTATGGAGCTATGCATGTTAAAAAATTTTAAACAAAAAAACTTAGACGGTTGACAGCTGAGTCCAGGAAGAATCAAGATGACCCAAGAGTGAAGCAAATTCAGGAACAAAATAATAGCCTGTGAGGGGCACCCATTACCATCCATGATGAATGATTATAGGTCTTAAATCTGCTGTCTTTACCAAACTGACTGATGGAGAGCAGGCAAGCTAGTCGCCCTCATCTCCCAGTTGTCCCTTAATTTGGGCTTCACCAGAGTCAAGCTGCTGACCGCAGTGACCAAGCTCAGCACCTCCACTGCCCATGTGTAGTGAAAGAATACATTAAGCCAACCAGTAAGAAATGCTTTCCCCAGGACTTCTATGATTGGAGCCCAGCATCCAGCCACATAATAACTGAATAGAGCCTCATGAAAAGTGAAAACAATGGAGGAAAAGGGGAGAAAGTAGAGAGTTTGGTGCAAAAAACTTGGCTTTAGAAGATATGGACTAAAGAGCAGCATGACATTTTTCTGCCCCATTCTCACTTCCTTTTAACTTTATTTCTCCCCTTTCATTTCTGTCATGCTCACGCTCATTTTTATTTACATATTATTTTATTTGTCGCTTTCACTAGGCATCACCATGAGGGCAGGGGTGAACAAGAGAGTCATTTTCCCTGTCCCTGTACAGGACCATCTTCTATCAGTGGAGGCAGACAGCAAAGAGGCCTCGGGAACAAGCATATCAGAGATGATAGGTGATCTGTGAGATAAGGGCGAGGCCCTAAAAAATCAATGATATTAAGGAAAACCATAGGGTCTTACAAATTCGTGTAATAAGTAGAACCTACTCTTTTTCAGGGAGGTCAGGAAAGCATCTCTGAGGAAGCGGCTTTTAAAGGTGGGGAGAGCCACAACATAAGCAGGAGTCAGTGTCAGGTTCCCAAGCTACTGAGAATCAGAGACAAAATTTAAGCCTCTATTGCCTTCTTTTGCTGTTTTTTTCCTCACTCACCTATGTGTATGTATTTGCATAGCCAGAACATATGCAACTGGCTATTATTTCAAATGCATTTTAAGTCCTTTTTCTCTTCTTCCACTCTTGGTGGTTGAGGTTTTCACTTCTACAAACCTTACGGATGTTCTGTTTATGACCAAAAGGAGACTAATGATATGTTTACTCCATATAGCTGAAAGTTTCTATTTGTACAAAGAATCAAATCAGCCATTATTGTCCATTTTTAACTGTCTCATGCTAGGCACTGTATTGAGCATGTTAATACATTAGCTGATTTAATCTATATGCAACCATGCCATATATTTACTATTTTCCCATCTTTCAGATGATAAAACTAAAGTAACTGAGAGATGAAGCAATTTATCTGCAAACTAGTGAGATATTGATCCTGGAATTAACATCCAAGGATTTCTGTAGCTGGCATCTGTAGAACTTTGTGAGGATACTGTCCTTGTATCTATACAATCCACTAAGGGGAAGACATAAAGTTGATTTAAGATACAAGCTCTCTCTCTTTCTTTCTCTCTCCAGATAAATTTGATTGATAGTTTATAGATGATAGAGAGATAGGAAGTTAATAGAGCTTAATTTAGATATATTTATATTCATCATTTGGATAGATCAATAGATACAATTGAGTCTTTTATAAATGTACAATTTGAATTTACTGTAGTCCAGTTTATCTTTTGTTTTCTGATTTTATGATGAGAATTTTGGGTCCAGGATTGGAATTTGGGCACCATCACTCTTTAACTGTGTGAATTTTTGGCAAAGCCTCTTAACCCTCTACCCCCCATCTTCCTTTCTGAAAACGTTAATTATCTCAGGTATCTACCATGAAGTCTGGGGATTGATGGAATGTGCATAAAGTGAGATCCTCAGTGGTGAGGAAAAAGTAAACATCAATAAATGTGAAATGAAGTTTTTGTGAACCCATCAAGCAGGCTTGAAAGGAAAGAGAATGAGAGAGCAGGTAGCCGACTGTTAGAGGGACGCAGAGGAAGAGGGTGTAGCATTTTTCTTTCTTTCTTTTTTTTAGTAACCAACTGCTCTGTATTTTCTCCTGAGGCTTCCTAAGCTGGAGGCATTGCACGAACTCTAGCAATGTGGGGAAACCCCTTCCCCAATTATAAGTACATTTTCCTTGCAGCTAAGCCAGCTAAAGACGCTTAATCATTTCTGAAATCCGTTCCTTGTCTGCCCCTCAATGCAAATTTCTCTGCATTGCTCTCCCAAAATGTTTCTCTTCCAGTCATCTGTTATATTTATTTGTGACCAAGGCCTCTTTTTGCCATAATGGAAAGTGAGCTCTTTGAAGACGGGGTCAATGTAATCTTTGTCTCTTCTCTCTGCCCTAGCACCAGGGTCACATTTCTCCCTTGAAGAGTTGATTAATGAAGGTTGGCTAACTGAATACAGAGAACTTTATTCTTTTCACACTCTTCTTTCTCTCCCCTGCCTTTGGCTTAGGGTCTCCATCATGGACAACCTTTTCTGCATTTCAGCTTTCTTTGCCCCCAAGTCACCATGACCTGTTTACAGATGGTATGTCCAGATTTCTAGTCATGTGATTGACCATGACGTGGGGCAAAGTTTCCTGGACTGGGACTCAAGATAACCTTTCCTCTGGATCAGATTTTGGCACAAAGCTAGCTGCATAGCCTTGAACAAGCCACTGTCCCTCTCTGGACCACAGTTTTCTTATCTGCAAAGTGAGGACATAGCCTCAGCTGATCTCTAAGTCTCCATTGATATCTAGATTCCATGGCTTTAGGACTGCCACCTTTATCGCAGTAGTGAGCTCTGAAATAAATTGTCAAATACAAAGGTTTCTGGTGAGCAGACAAGAAGGTGTAGGGAGTATTCCTGGTCTGCAACGGTGTCTGGAATTTGCCTGGATCTTGTGGCTATAGCTCTCTTTCCAGAGAAGGCAATAGAAAGTCATCTAAACTGTTGCCATGTACCAAATTATCTCTTCCCTTTACTTCTAAAAATGAACCCATAGCCTGGACACATTTTAAGAGGTGAGATACACATACTGAGTAGATACTTCACTTTCCACAGAAAACAAAAGTTTGGAAAGTAAATAAGATGTTTGCCAGATTATATTCACCCCATTCTTAACTTTAAAATGGCATTCGCTTCTGTGCAGAAAACAAGAGTTTAGTTAGGAAAAAAAAAGGCTTCTGGTACTAGGGACTTGTGGTATAATTTGCTCTAGTTCAATAAACCATGTCATGTGAGTATTTGAACAACTTGCACTTCCTTCTTTTGCTTCAGCTGTCTTTCCCTAAAGTGGAGATAATATTTTAGTTTGTTCCTGAGGGCAAGGTCAGTACTACATGGTGATAGCAGGAGGGGGGACCTGTGTTTGAATATTGTCTTTATCACATACTAGTCATATTCCTGGGAAAAATCAACAAATTTGTTTGAGCCTCCTTAAGATCATGAGACCTATTTCACTGGTCTGTTGTGAGAATTAAAATATTGCAGCTTAGTTTCTAGCCCTTAGTAGACAGTAGTAGCTGATGCCTTGAAATTTTGTTGACATTTAAGGTCTATATTGTTTTAAATCCTTGCAGCAGAACAAGATGACTGTTGCTAGCCGAAGCATGAGGAATGAGACGTGGTGGGTCCAGATGTCCCTTATCCTGTCCCTTCTGAAAGAATACATGCAATACATCTAGAAACACATTTGGCTGGGCTCTAAATGCCCTGTGACTTTTTGAACATCATTTGCATTCTCTTGTCCTCCCTTTTTCTTGCCTGTAATTTAAAAGTTTCAAAGAGGTGATTGTCAAGGTTTCTTTTGGCTCTACAATGCTATAAAAGGGTAAGAGATTGAGTCTTTGTCTTTTTTCTGGAGCAGCTGGTAGGGATTTGATAGTTTCAAGATTTAAGTGAAATGTGGCTGTGCCCTGGAGTTATTATGGGGAAATTCAGCTGTGTTAAATCCATTGTACAGAGGGGAAACTTTAGTTTCAAGGATGTCAGCAGCGATGTCCTATTTGTAATTCTAGTAGCTCATGCATTTCTTGACCAATATTTTCACCAAACCTCAGAAATATTTACATCATTTCTTGTTCAACTCAAAGACCGGAAAACTAAGCCTATCAAAGCAACATATGCAGGTTTATTTGTATGTGTGTGTGTGTGTGTGTTTTGCACTGGGTCTTGAAAAACAACAGGGTATGCTAATAATAATCATTATGATGATGTTTTATGATAAAAGTATATCTATGCCAAATTCTCTAGGTACCTAAGAATGCCAAACCGAATATATTGCCTAATAAAAGGGCAGCCCGGCTCTATAAATCTCAAGCACAGTGAAGAAAAATCCCCCATAACCACCATCAACTGCATAATAAATAAAACAACTATTCACATGTAAAACAAAGGAAAGAAGGCGCTTTAAAAAGCATGAGAATTTTGTATTTGAGGACTTAAAAGCAGGAACAGAAAATCTAGAAAGGTGTTATATGCCTAAATAGTCTAGTAGGCACTCTGAAGTTAATCCAAACTGCTTCTTAGGAGCTGGGCAAGTCCATGATTCACAACTTTCTAACAACTAAATTAGTTAGAATGGGATAGGCATGTTGCAGTAACACCTCCATATTCCCATCCCACCCCCAAATTTCAATGTTTTTCTCCAATTATAATTTCATACTCATACTAAATGCTATGCAGGTTTGTGGCTTTCCTGGGTCACTGTCATCCAATATCAACTTGGAACCCTGGGCTAGGTGGTGGCTGCTTTCTTCTAGCAACTCTAAAAGCCTGGGGTTCTTCACTTCCACCCATAAAAATAATACAAAGAATATAAGAAAGCACAAAGGACTACCAACATTTCTTAACTACCCTGGGCTGAAAGTAAAACATGCCAATTCTGCTCACAACCAATAGCCCAGAACTAGCCACATATCCCCAAATTACTACAAAGATGATTGAAATATCAGGAACACCTGGTAAGCACTATTGATTTGCTTTAGCAGATCTCCTTTCTCCACAGGGTTGGATCCTGCATATGTCTCTTACCTTGCAGTGTGACCTTGAAAATCTCACATGCCTTCTTGGACACAATACACTGATAATGGGAAAAATAATTTTTGTACTTGTAAAGGGTCAAGATTGTGCCACATGTCAAATGGAACAGTGAACACGAAAATGTTGAGCCTGCTATAAAAAGTAACATACAAATATGAATTTATATATAGCTTAAAGAATGTGGTTTCAGGTGCCATGGTGCCTTTCCTCAAATTCTGACACCAACACTTATTTATGAGATTTTTTCAAGTTATTTAATGTTTGTAAGGTTTAGATTTCTTGTTATTTAAATAGTATATTTCCCCGAAGGTCATCATAGGTGAGTTATGAGGTTTTTTTTAGATAAAAAATGTAGGCAAGTGATCAAAATCATTTTGTACTAAATAAGTGCAATACATTGGTAGATAGATTGAGTTGAGGCTTTTAGGTCCCCAATGATCCTCTTGAAGTCAGATAGAATGCTTCATGCAGCAAGTCAGATGACCTCACTCAAATAGGCATAAACAATGAGGAAACTCAACCTTTCAGTGCGGGAAATCCAGATGAACTCTATGTGGCAGACCTTTAATGACCCAGGTTAGTATCATCTTAGTAAGTAAATAACTAAGACCATCCATTCATATGAGGAGCTGGGTTTGGAAACCTATGTATTAGCCCCCATCACCCATTTTTGGGCCACTCCAATTAAGTTTCTCTTTCTAAAGAAATGACTGAGTTATGGATTAATTGTTGGGAATATTGTAGAGATGATTTAAGTACAGAGCCAGATGAGTTTAGTGGTTTCAGTCAGTAAAGAAACTCTTTGATTCAATGAAACCCCAAAGTGGTATGTTGTGTGCTTTGGATTTGAGTGTCTCCAGTAAATAAAATTGATGTGCACGTATGCGAAATATAAGTTTCTGGTAGGGATGAAATGGGGCTGGTAAATGAAAGTTATGAGAACCAGATGGTGGCATTAATTTTCTGATTGCATTGCTGCATTGGCAGAGTAGATCTTGGCTAATTCTGATGGAGAATGTTGTATACTCAACTTCCCTGTTCATAGCTTCTTGTTACACAACCATGGGGATACGGAAGCACTTGCCTTTCAGCCTATGGGGTAATGCTTTTTAACTAGGCATAGAAACTGCTTTTTCTTGAAATGAGATACCCATGATTTGTTTAAAAGTCAGATTATTAAAGTTACAAATCAAGCTGAGATGGCACACTTGAGGCATACCAGCCACTAGTGTTGGTTTCATCAAGAGACAATCTGGGCTGGCATTGTCAGGACCCTGTGGCTCTAGTGAGAGGTCTCTAGTGGCGGGCAGCAGAGGGAAGGTTCCTGAGTTAAATTATACAGCCATAGTTAAATCTGATCTTCCATATTTCTGTGATGTTTTTGGATATGCACAAATGTAATGATTTGGCTATGCAAGATTGCTCTTTGAATTCAGTTAGGCTCTAACTGTAGATGGTTTGGAAAAGAGAGTACTCACAACAAAACCCCATGCTATTTCTGCCAGTACCTGTGGATTTCTGTATGTGTAATATTGCATAAATACAAACGGAAAGACTGTGCTTATTTCTTATAGATCAATTCAGATGACATGAAATGGACAGAACCCAATGACTGCAATGTGTGCTGTGCAACACGATATTTTTAAAAGTTAATCTCTAACCATAGATGCCACCTGAAACAAAGTATGAAATGGAAGTGAGGTTGGACATGATCTTGACACACTTAAATCTTTGAGATCATGATACAATCATAGAAGAATTTTGAGGATATTTGGGATTTGGTTTCTTGGGAAAAATATGGTTAATATTACTTAAGATATTTATTGTTCCTTCCTGCTCAACATCCAGCCATATTTCTTTTAGTAAGTGTGCCCAGATTCTGGAATCAGTCTTTCTGGACATGGTGGAGCTGTTCCCATTTTTATTTTTTATTTACTTATTTATTTATTTATTTTTGCATGGGCAGGCACCGGGAATTGAACCCAGGTTTCCGGCATGGCAGGTAAGAATTCTCCCTCTAAACCACCGTGGCCTTCCCTGATTCCACTTTTAGAACTAAGAGTTGAATAACTAACCAGGGCTGGTCAACCAGAGCCCCACAGCCCACAGGCCACAGAGATGGATTCAGCACTAGCGATATGGCCCCAACCAGGACAATCTGAATCAATGAGTCTCAGTTGCTGAATAGTTTTTTTTTTTTTTTTAATTTTTAGAGGAAAATACAATTTTCTGTCAAAGTTAAAAATCAGAGGATATCTGTCTTCAACTGCTAGGTGGGAATTAGGCAATGTAGTGGTAACTTTTCTTAGAGCAAAGACCACACATAGGAAAGCAGAGTGAAAATGACAGGGAAAAGCCATATCTCAAATGTGAGGAACGAGCTGCTGGATTAAACCAATGCAAGCATTATACTCACACCTGGACTTTTCAATTACATGAGCCAAAAAAGTCACTTTGCTTCCAGTTCGGATTAGTTTCCTTTCATGCAACCATAAGAATCTGCGTTAATAATATCAAGTTGTATATTTAAGCGCCTAAGTATGTGTGACGTGAGAAAGGGTCTTAACGCAGTTGAAAAATTAAACTGGGAAATGACAAACATAGTGTTGTAAGTTGTACATCAGAAAATTTGACACTTTTTCATAACAAAATAGAATGATTTGTTTTAGATTTAACAAAAGGAGCCAATATCTCTTGCAACAGTTTATGGGGATATCAAGATTTTTCCTTTGAAAATGGATGTTCAACTGAATGAGTCAAGGACAGCTGATAACTGCCTTCAGCTATCAGTGTTTTGTAGTCCACAAAAGAGAAAGTGATCAAAGCAAAGGCATGTGTTATGAACCATTGCGTTTAAGAAGAAAAGATAACGATGTATTCAAGTTTATCAGAGGCTTCTGATAGAAGCATAAAAACACAATGCAGTATATGGATTGTTCTCCACCCATGGTGTCCCCACTGAGCTTGGTTAAATTCCAGAATTGTTTCCTAAGTAAAGGAAGTAGTACCTTACAGCTTCATTACAGATTGTATATTGCACAATCACGAAAAGGCTGCAAAACCCATTCATCATAATCAAAGGATGCTTTGCTTGCTGCAGTGAACACAGTCAGTTTCAAGGGAATTATCACTGGTTCCATTTCTTTTGTTAATAAATGGATGCAGAGCTCTGCTTTTCTTTTCTTTCCTTGAGAAGTGAGGTGACTTTCCTGAAGCCAAATAATTACTTCTATATATTTTTTCAAATGAGCCAACTGAAAGTCTGTTTCCTTACAGCTGAAACCATAGTTTAGTGGATGATTTGGAAATAAACTTGTTTAGCAGATACTCTCAGACAATTGCATGTACTAAATGCACATTATCCAAAACTGGGATAGACACAACAACGGCAAGACTCAAGTCACATTCCTTCATTAAGAACTGTAAGTGGGATAAGTAGTTGGAAACAGTAATTATTCCATTAGCTTATTTTTGTCTTAAAGTGTTATTATTGCAATAGAAGAAATGACCCACATTCGCAGTATTGGAGATCTCTGTATCATGGATATTCCCACCCTGGAGATCTTAGTGTGGAAAAACTAATTGTTCTGGATCTTTCTCTGACATGGATATTACAGAAGAAGCTGGTTAAATGTAAACTTTTGCACCTTTGTGTCCCAAATGCTAGCATCTAGATCAGTAGATGGCACCTAGCAGGCATGCACAAATAACCTGTAAAAGAAAGAAGGAAGGAAGAGCCAATTGTTACAAATGGAGAGAATGATACTGAAGACTAAGAATCTCTCTTGTGCTCAGGTATCATCTTTTCTTAACTACTTGCAAAGAGAGCGCTGCAGATCTGGGTGCTAGACAGAATTTTCATCACTTTGCACATACAAAGACCTGGAAGCACTTAAATGTGAGTGATGACGTGCACATGTCTGTTTCAACAAAGTTTCTTTGTTATCCAAGGTCTTAGACAAGGCTTCCAAAAGAAGAGTGACTGGCCTGTCAAAATCATATAACAGATTAAAAAATTGTGTTTTAAAATGTATTTTTCTTTTTAAGATTCTTTTGAAAATGACCATATAATATAAGGATAAATCTTTCATTGCATACCCGTGAAATATCTAAACTTCAAATAACAATCCCCTCAAGTGTTATTTAATAAGAGGTGTGGGAACATATTTTGAGAACAAAAGACAGGGGTGTGGGAGGCTGCAGTGAAGGATAAATACCACTGATAAGGAATAAGCCAGCGCAGTGGCCTAAAATGCCCAGAAGCTGTCAGAAAGTGGAGACAAACTGCTCTCAGGTTATGCCACGTACTTCTCTCTTATCAGCCTCTGACCTCGCAGGGCATATTTAAGGAAATGGGAGAATTTGTGTTTAGCCTCTGAATCTGATCTTTGCCCTCTCCCTCCTGCTATGGCAAGACCTCAGTTAACTTGGACTCTTCATTCTCAGGATTCCTGTGAGGCAAGTGACAGGATTCCAAATCTACTTGTCTGTTTCCAAAGAAGCCCGGCAGCAGCAGTGGGAGCAGTGGGCTGAGCATCTAATCTGAGTGGAGAGTTCTCACAAAGAGCAAGAGAATGCAAGTCAGGATAAGTGAGGAAAGAAGTGTGCACTTGCTGTGGGGATGGGGAGGGGCAAGGGGAGAGGAGACTCCAGGTGTTTGTTGACTGCAACCTCATTTTAGCCCCAGAAATAGACAGAATATAGGTGCTACAGCTCACAAAAATAAGTACAAATGAGTACTTTTAGGATAATCTTGACTTAATTTCCTCTGCTAGGTATAGCTGGGATCGAAAATCTCATGTGCATCCATGCTATTTCTCGATCCTTCTAATTGGTCGCACAAAGGCTGTCACCCTAATGCACAGAGTGTGCTTTTAATTCTGCCTATGGAAACATCATGTTGATATTTATCAGACCCTCTTAGTTTCAGTTCCTTCCCCGATAGGACCCCAGGAGCCATCCACCTGGTCTAGATGCTCTCAGGTTGAGTTTAATTCCTTCTCCCAAGACTTACTACAAAAATCATATCTCCTTCCTTCCTACCTGCAATGGAGGAATTTCACTTTCCATCTGCCAAATCTCTCATTTTTAGTTACGCCCTAAAAGGGTAACAGATTGACAGGTCACTGTTGGTCATGCCATGGCTTTGTGCATAGTGCTCATAACAACAACAACAATGAAATGACAACGTCTGAAGCGAAGGGAATGGAGCTTCTGCTCTGTGCAACAGTGGGCATTTCGTTCTGGAGATCTGGTTTTCATTCTCGGTACTACACTAAATGAACCTTAACGGATGAGGGAATTGGCAAGAATGATAAAGTAATGAAATACAGACTGTTTATGGAAAAATTGAGGCGATGAAGCCCAGAAAAGAAAATGAGCAACAGAACATAAGGTCTGGTTTGAGGTGTTCAAAAATGCATCCTATGAAATTGGAATTTTTTTTTCAGTAATTCCTAAAGTTTGAATACATATTATTTCAATAAATTAAAATTACTTTGTAAAGATCAGAGTTGCCTGTAGATTAAATATATATATATATATTTTGGGCAGTGTGACCATGGCTCAATGGCAGAATTCTCTCCTGCCATGCCAGAGACCTGGGTTCGATTCCCAGAGCCTGCCCATGCCAAATATATATATATATATATATATATATATATATATATATATATATATATATTTTTTTTTTTTTCCAGCATATAGTGGGATCTCTGTCACTAGAAGGTACAAGGGGAACTTGGAAAAGCATCTGAGAAAGATGCTATAGAACAGGACTCAGCCACAGCACACCTATTTATTTACAATATTTTCTAGGGATGCTTTTACACTATAAACTAGGTTTGAATAGTTGAGACAGAGACTGTATGAACTGCAAAGTCTAAAATATTTGCTATTTGGCCCTTTATTGATGTTGCTATAGAAGATACTCAAGTGCAATTGTATAAATGAGCACATTGAGACCCTGGAGGTTAATTTTTCTGACTATGCTTAGATGATTTTTTAAAAGAGAGGAATTTCCATTTGGAAGCAATGGAGAAGAAAATGATTTAATTTCCAAAAATATTTTGTAGAAACACACCCTCATAAATAAGTACTATGCAGGGTATTAAACTTGATGGAGAATTTCTGGATTACCATATTAAAGCAATCATGAGTGAGAGACGTTAATATTCCAAGTTTAACTGTTCATAATAGCTACTATGAAGTCATCTTCATGATCATCAACAACATATTATTACCTATTTCTTTTTGAAAAACTTGGGAAAATTTTAGATTTCATCTGTATAATGTATGAATACAAAGCATATTAACAGAGGAAGCAAGTCACTGAAAGAATACTTTTAAAGGAATAAATGATAAATCCCTATGAAAAAACATATTCTAACTATTATAAAATCTTATTCATAGACTTGGAATACATTTGAAAGGTTTAGGCATATTTTACTGTACCTGAAGTCAAGTAAGTCCTTTAATTGCAAACATTATGTTCATTTCCATATGCTCATAACTTTGAAGATGGTGAATAGCAGGCATTTTGCAAGATTTATTGGAGTATTATTTCCTGTAGGCATTCATTTGGTGAGCTTTTATGTGATGAATGCATTTCTAATTGGGATTATTTACATAGGCATCTGGGTCCCAGCTAGGGATGGAAGAGAGGGACAGGGAAGCTGAAGTTTAGTTGATTTTATGTTTGATTTAACATTTTTTGGAGAGGAGCAGGGTTCACATTATACCATTTTTGCTTGGGGTATTGTGTGGTGTCTGGTAGGTTTTATGGTTCCTTCCAGCTCTTGGTTTCTGTAAATCCATATCCCAGCAACCTCTTGCATATTTTTTAAAAGCCAAAGATAATGAGGCCACAAAACACTAGATTATTCTGAGAATATGTTGATTTTGTGAGTTATCTTTGGATGGGAAGGAAAATGCAAAGCTAATCCAAAGAAACAAGAATTTAATAAATGCTGATGGGACGCCCATCCTGATAGGGCATAGGAATAAAATGGGGATAAAAAAGGAAACAAAGTATTTTTTCTACTGTGGGAAACTGCTTACGGCACCGGCAGTGTGCCGGCCATCTTGTGGTCTGATGCCATCTTAGGTATTAACTCAAGTTAAGTTTCTATCTCAAAGTTAAATTTCTATTTCCTCACTTCTGCTCTACCCTTCCCTGAAATCAGCTGACCAGCCTTGGCTGATCTGCCTTTCCCAACTTAGTCTCTGCTGATTGGTTGCTTTACTGCAGGGTAACACCCAACCTCTGCTGACATCTGATACAAGTCACCTTCCCTTCCTTACTGCATAAATACCCTGGATTTGCCCTCAATAAACGAGACTTGATCAGAATCCTGTCTTGTCTCCATTCTCTGTGTCTTTTGTCCCCCCAATTCTCACTCCCTCCCTCAGGTCCAGGTTCGTCTGTCCCGCGGGTCAGGTCATTCTACAAAAGCTTACAAGTTTGCAAATAGATTTTTCAGGAAACTATTTTAGTATATCCATTGTTTGGGCATCCCTCCACTGAAGCAGCTCTAAAAAACAAATTATATTTCTGAAAACGTTGCAAGGATGGAAGTCTATCTCACCTAAAGAAGTTTAGCAGTTCAGACTAAAACAGCAGCAAGATCAAGAACAGCAAATGTAAAAATGACTTTTTATGCTTTATATACTTATTTCTAGCCTGTATCTTGCTGTCAAAGCCCAAAATGGGTCGGGTAGATTTTGAGCTCTCTATTGGCCTATAGAACAGGCATGTCTGATAGGAGAGATGAGGGACTGACCGGGAAGAGCTAAGTGGAGAGGGAAACAAGGACATTGCCTGCAGAAGGTGGAGCCACCCATCCTGGCGAATGTGCACTCCGTAGGAGTAATGGGTACAGCAGGAGTCTGGGTAACCCTAGCAGAAAAGTGGACAAATCCCAAATGTTGTGTGTCAGCTCAAGGCAAAGAAGATTCTCCTCTCTATGACTGTGCAATTTTTAAGCCTAAGGCCACCTAGTTTTCCAGTGTCCATGTACTGTTTAAATTGAAAGAAAATAGAAAGTTATAAATGGAGGGCATATTCTGGATTCTTTTTTGCTGCCTGAGATAATACTAAGTTTTATGTATTTCTACAGAGCAAACCACCCCAAAATGCAGAAGCTTAAACAGGACAGCATTTTAGTGTTTCTTGTGATGTTGAGGCTTGGCTGGATGGTTCTTCTCTGTGTGGTATTAGTTGAGGTCGCTCCTGCAGCTCATTCAGCTGGGAGCTGGTAGGGTTGGAACATTTGGGATGGTCACACTCGCAGATCTGGGACCTTGGTTTTGCTGTTGGCTGGGCGCCTCCATTCCTCTCCAGGTGGGCTCTCACGGTATGAGTGGTCTTTCATTATTCAGTAGCCCGGACCCAAGTTGTTTTATATGATGTCTGGCTTCCAAGAAAAGCAAAAGTGAAAGCTGACCAGAACAATTAATGGCTAAATGCCAGATCTGGAACAGTGCCACTTCTGCCACATTCCATTAGCCGTGTAAGCCCAGGATGAATAGACTCAGTCTTTGATGGGAGTAGTTCTAGGCAACTACAGCCTTCTCTATTATTGGCAGCCTTCTATCTACTGCACTTCCATTAATGGAAATATTCAGGAAATGTCACATTATGGTCATGGAAAAATATTTTCCATGTCTATGATGATATATTATTCAGAGCAAGATCTGGGCATTAGAATGAGGGAGTGAGTGATAGGTGATAGGATGTGGAGGTAGAACATCAAAGAAAAAACTTGGTTCTCTTGGGTTTGAATGATTGTCATTGGGGAGAATACAGAAAGCTCTCTGCAGAGTCAGGTAAGTTTGGAATATGCGAGTTGAACTTAAAGCAGCTTTCTTTAGTACAGGACTTCTCAGAGCTCTTGATATGCTAATGTGCATTGTGGTTATCAAACTAAGAAATATCATTTTTGAGCAATGGATCTCATTTTTTGTGGAACACTGAAGAGGATTAATGCTCCCTGAAATACTTTTTGGGAAAGGCTGAAGCAACATGAAAATGTCGGATAAATGAGATATACAGCATGCCCTCCAAAAACTCAGATAAATAGGGAAAGGAAGGGGAGACTCCCAAGCATAATGGGACATTGAAGAAAATGCTTAGTAGTTGGGGTCAAGACACCTGACACTCATTTCCAGCCCCAATGGTCCTTTTGGTGTGCTTGGGCAAGTGATTTCAATTCTTCAAGCCTCAGATCTGAAGTATAGAAAATAATATCACTAAGAGTAAATTTGATACACTCTAAATATTTTTGAACATGGTGGTGCATTTGATTTTTATTGTTCAAAATTATTAAAACATTCCATCTTTTGTTCATCTGGCGCCAGCATTGTCACAGGACTGGATGGATTTGGAGCAGGTTAATTAGATCTCCAGTTTGTAGCCTCTTTTATCTCAGTTTTGAAATCTGCTCTGCTCTTCATCTTCATTCCTGCAGCTGCTTTCCACAAAAGGCTGCAAGAAAGAAGAAGAGGAAATATTCACTTCAGACTACAATAATCCTGGAAACAGTTTTTAAAAAATGGTGTAAAGAAAGCAACAACTTTTAAGAACTGTGAATTATGGGCACCCAGGCAATTGTTCCATATGACTGATTTTTTTATCTATACTCCCACCAGGACACCTGGGAATTCTTTATCTATCTATCTATCTATCTATCTATCTATCTATCTATCTATCTATCTATCTATCTATCTATCTATCTATCTATCTATCTATCGTTTTTCTGTCCATCTATTTATTTTCAACCAAACCTCTTTTACTCTTGAAAGATATCTTCATCTTATTCTTTTCTTTAAGGGTCATCATGTTCTTAATCCAGCTGCTTCAAGACTTCAATTTAGTTATGTTAACATCACCTGATATAACAGAACCTGTCAATTTGTTATTGTTCAGCAGCTTCTACTGTTTTGAACTCTAAATCTAGAATTTCGTCATGTTAATGCTGGATTCAGGTCATGGGACCAACCCAGACTTGGTATATAATAGATGCTTATTATATTTTGTGGATTTGTTGATGTCATTGCCTGGTTTCCAGAGAATGTAGGGGATCTATCATTATTTGTTCTACACAGTGGTTGGGGAAAAATCCATTGAATAATGTATTTGTAAAGAATGCTCTCTTCTTAAAGAGCCTCACCATATCTTATGTTCCCTTAAAGTCTCTGATAATACTTAATGCAAAGAAATGAATTTACCTTTCTTTAACTTAGATTTTTCAAATGTATTTAAACATGGGAATTTTTAAATGAACACCTACCAGTATCCCAGAGTGGAGTTGGAGGATAACGCAAAGAGTGTTGGGGAAACTTGCTCTAAATGTTTTCGAAATTCTTCAATTCAACGAGAGCATTACCTAATGAGTAATGCTTAATCGCATTCATTGTTTTTGAAAGGTAGAATCCTTTGGTTTTGTACCAACACTCATGTTGGTGTATGAATTTTATTATAAGTTGAGTCTTCATGAAGCAGTCATGTAGGATATAAGCGGACATTAGAATTTGGGATTTGGATGAGAACCCAGAAACTAATTCCTCTCAGTTGTATTAGTTAGTTGCAGCTTATTTTACTCAGTTTCTCCAACCATCAGCTTCTCCATCTTAATTTCAGTAAAAATACCTGTTTTGTAGGTGTCTTTTAGGATTAAACAATAAAATATAAGTAAAAACAGCCACAAAGTTGATACAGAATCGGTGCTCACTAAATGGTGATTGATTCTCAGGTCATTAATTCCAATTTCTCTTTTTACTTTTAGGATAAGTGTTTTGGATAAGCCTAAAAATTAAATAAGAAAGCTAATAGAAAATTTTCTTTTAATTAGGACCCTGGAATTGTGACAGAATATATTTTAATTTTTTAATATTGCCTCTGTTCTGTTAAATATTAGAGAAAGTCTTTAGTTGCTTATTTCTGAACTTTTAAAATGGAAACATTTGAATCATTCATTCTAAAATAGTAACGTGTTTCATGGTCCCTCTACAATCTTAGATTAGTAAGGTGGCATTAATGACTTTCTTTTTTCATTAGTAAATATTTGAAGAAGGATATCATGCTTGCTGGATATGCACAGAGTCTAGGATGGTTAAGAAAACAAGCTCACTATTGATGTATTAATACATTTAGATCTTTAATTTCTCACTTAGTTCATCTTTAATTTTTATTGTTTCAGATATATGAAAAAATTCAAATTTTTGGATTTGAATTTCCTATACTGTTTAATTGCTCAGTAGAAAAATATGTCCTTGCGCCTCCATGATATATTAACTACTTATATTTGCTCCTTATTTTAAAAATATATTTTTGAAATTTACATTTAATAGTTTAATTTATCAGGAATTAAGTTTACAGCATGTTAACCATATTGATTTGGGGAAAACCTATAGATTTTTAATATTGGTAAGTAGAACCATATTGATATTTTGTAACAGTATTTAGAACATATTTGACCTATAAAAGTAGTGTTGAATTATTTTCTTGATGGATATACCAACTAATCACTATATTTAAAAATAGATTAGCAAACATAACATACGGACACAGCGTGGCACACAAGGTCCTTCAAAATTTAGTCCTAGCTGCCTTCTCTGACCTTCCCCCATTGACCCCTAAAACGCCTTCACCACAGGGAGCATACTTCTGAATTTCATCCATACCTTAATGCGTTTATCCCCACACTGGTGCCTTTTCTTCATCTGAAAAATGTATAAAGACAGATGGACAAAAAAATCGTGTCTCATGGGCAGGGCACGGTAGCTCAACAGACAGAGTTCTTGGCCTGCCATGCCAGAGACCTAGGGTTAGAGACCCAGGTTGGATTCCTGGTGCCTGCTCATGCAAAAAAAAATAATAAAATAAAATAATGTCTCTCAGACACTTACTGCATGCCCAAATATATTAATTATCTTTCTGGTTTCTTTTAATCTCATAAAACTGTGAGTGGAAATTACATTCTTCCCATTTTCACACCTGAGATATCTCAATCTGTGAGCTTTTAAGACTATCCAAAGTCACAGAACTGGCAAGTGGACAAAATGAGATATTATAATCCAAATTTGTATTCATTTAAAGTCTACTTCCTTTTATTCCATGCTATTTTGCTTCCCACTCCAACCACTTCAATATGCCTGCTTGCCAACTTGGACTTCTCTACTCATGTACACTTGAACATATTTCTAAGCATCCCTGATTTATCACATATTATACTGTACTGTCAATATGTGTGCCTACATCCTTACGATTTTATGAGCTCGTTGAGGAATTATGCAGGCGTCATGTATCTGTCTTCAGCACTCAGCACAAGGCTGGACACAAAGTAGTCTGAATGATAGAGGTTGGCTGGATTGATGGATGGATACAATTTGATTGGACACTATTGTCTCTTCTTTTATTTTGCTCTCTTTTCTCCTTTCTACTTAGTATAAAATTATTATCAATCTAGCATCAAAAATGTAACATCCCAAATGGTTTACAAGGGACTTTTGTTTTAACTGAAGACATATAGTATTACAATTATGTGATATTACACTTCTGCTAGAGACAGAGTCTATTCTTTTAAAATAGATATTGAAGAGTTTGCATAGGAATTGTTTCCAAGCCATAAAATTATTTACTGCTGCAGTAAAGAGAAAACAAAAATCAATTTCTCTCCAAAAATTTATGAGTGGACTAGATAGAGCTTTAGCTAATACATCTCAAGGAGATCTTTCAGTGGGTCCTCGCTGCCACTGTATTTCTTTTGAACTACACTCCACTTTTCCTAATCAGCCATATCCAGGTATACCCAGACATTAGAGTAAAATTTATGATAAAAAATAGAAAAGTCAGCAGTCCTTGAATTTCATCAGTTTGAATAAAAACACTCCTTGACAAAAGTATTCAACAGTTGATTTGCCCACTAATTACCTTATAGCAATGTATTTGTGAGTCAGAGAAATACAGCTGGTTTTATAGACTTTTATTCTGTCAGGTCTAAAACAGATTTTAAAAAGTCTCATTACTTATATCCCTCACTTTAATTAAACTCATTTTAGGGTATTTGAAATTAAGTAAAGTGGCACAAGAAATTATTTTACCAATACCAAGACTCTATCTACTATGAGGGATTAGTCTGGATTATCTCTTTGACACTGCTCAGTTAGAAGTGTTAGAGCAAACTATTTCTTTATTGTGAATATGAAGACTACATTGAAAAGAAACCAACTATAAAAATAGACTCAGAAACATATATTTTACAATTGAAAATACTGAGGAGGTTCGCATTTTATCCAGTGATCTTCTTTTGGAGAGAAAAAAAATGAAATGGAGGACTTATTCTTACAGAGAAGATAGCTGTATAAAACAGATGAATGCTGGATTGTCCCGAATGAAGCAAGAATGGATATTGAGACCTGCTCCAGGAACCCTCTCCCAAACCCTATCCCTCAACTCCATAGGCCACTGTTAAATAAAAACATTGAAGTACCATCACTTTCTTCTAAAATTGTGGAAACTGAGACTGAAAGAAATTAGCAGGCCAGCCTCAGTGAAGAATCTATTTATGTAACAGAGCCAAGTCAAGCCTAAGCATTTTAGCTTCCAATCTGACAACTTTGAAAATGAAGATAAAAGTATAATTTCTAAGGAAAAGAAAGTGAAAGCATGGGAAATGCACAATTTACTCCAATTTAAGAACATTAGGAAGGTAAGAAAGGTTACATTTGTTCTGACCTTCTAATTTTCAGCACAGAAAACTTTCCTTATTGTGGTAGAATGAATTATGGACCCCATTCTTACGTGTTCTTCATCTGCATTCTTGTGGGTGGAAATCCATTGTCAATAGGCTTTCTTGAAGATGCTGTTTTAGTTAAGGTGTGGCTCAAATGAACGAGAACAGGCCTTAATACAGATTAGTGGAGTCCTCTATAAGCAGGAAAATTCAGATATAATCAAGGAAAGCCACAGGATGAGCTGGAAGTTGACAAGCAAGGACCAGAAAGAGAATGGGAGAGAACATTGTCATGTGCCTCAACAGTACTGACTCCGGGGGACACAAGTCTTCTGGCCTCTGAAACAATGAGCCAATAAACTCCTATTGTTTAAACCAACTAACCCATTGTGTGTTCTTTGTTATAGTAGCCAAGGGAACTGAGACACTTAGAATGGAGAATTACCATAGCCCTTCTTTTCATTCTCTGACACAAAAAACAGAGTAATATCTTAGGCCTTAAAATTCATCTGTAAAAAAAGGGCCAAAGAGTTTGAGAAATGCCATATTTTAAAGCCACAAGAATGAGAAAAAGTTTATAAGCATACTATATATGCATACATGCTTATATACATAAATATAAATATATATTTTATATTTATATATATAAAAATCTATGAGAGAGCTATTTTCTTCAGTAAGTTATTTTATGAAGGGAAAGCCTGTTCTTCCTATCATTGACTCTTCGTATTCTATTCTTTTCACTCCTGCGTATGTACACAGAGGGAGACGATGCCTCAAGAAAGTTTTTCATTGGTTTTGCCTTTGCTTTTGCCATTTGCCAATGATAAAACATGTGGATTTATTTTGGTCTTGCTATTCAGTTCAGCGCTGTTTGGGCTCTCAGGGTCCAAGGGACATTTTGTAAAGCACAGTTCAACTTTGCTATATAAGAAGTGATTGTTTCCTATCTCCAGCACCTGGTTCTCAAGGCTCCGAATGGGTGGAATGGACAAAAATTGATACATGATGAACGCTCTTTTATTTATAATAAATTATTTCTATCCCAGCAGAATAATTACCCACTGTTTTCTTTATTTTCTTTTTTTTACATGGGCAGGCACCGGGAATCGAACCCGGGTTCTCTGGTGTGGCAGGCAAGCATTCTTGCCTGCTGAGCCACCGTGACCTGCCCTCCTTTACTTCTTGCCCAACTGACTTAGAGTTTCACACTCTGATGAACATAGGAGAATTTCTTTGTGGGAGGGGAGTTAAAAGTAGCAGTATTGGGGAAGACACATACCAAATATAAACAAAATGGCATCCAATTTTGGGGGTGAGGTGGGGAACAGTTTGTCCAGTATACAACATTTTACAGAATATAAAATTGCAAAATAAGGACCAATTAGAGTTTTTTTTTTTTTTAGAGTAAAGAATCATAATCTATTTCTATTCTTTTTCCATTACTTGCCTTCAGTCATGTGAAATTCCTCCCAAATTCTGGTAGTAAAATAGACAGTCATGTCTAGTTTTCAGATTGGGGTTTTCACCTCTGTTGCTGTCTTCATACGTATGTTGGCAGAGAGGTGGGGAAGCTGCCATCAAGAGTTGATTTCCGAATGTCTTTTTAAACCATCTTTACAACTCTTTTTCAATAAAGGATGAGAATGTTCTGTGGTCAGCCACAGAGGATTTTCTCTCTTATGTAAACCACTCAGGTCAGAATAAGAGTTTATATAAAATTGTGCTATATATACCAATCCTAAATGACTTAATTTTGACTATATAGACATTTTCAGTGATTAAATATTAACATGTAGAAATTGAAGGGTCTCTCAGGAGCGACAGAGTTCTCAACCCTACTTTATGTTTTGTCTGAAGCAGGATTTAAAGGTCTTTAATAGACTTTAGAAGGGCCAGAAATCCCCATATATACAGCCTTGCCTGCTCTGATTTATTGGTGGATTTCCTGTGGAATTTTTACGCAACACTTGATTTCCCCTGCGGGGCTTGTTAACTCTTGATTGGGTAATGAAAATTTCCAGCCAAGATTAAGCACAAACAAAACCAGAATTCATTTATTTTAATAAGGGAAATTGAAGTTCTGAAGTCTTTGTATTTTCCTTTTCAAATTAATCTGTCAGGCAACTCTTTTTTAAATATTTGGTGGGAATTAAGAAAAAATAAATTTAATACTCTCATTTCTGGGTTATTCATCAAAGTTTTGAAATGAATAATGGTTCTATATGCAATTATTCTATTTGAATCTCCCCCATTTCCCCCTTTTTGTTCATACAGCAAACTGCTGGGAGAGAAATATTTCTATTTTTCCTTAGGCTTCCATCCTTTCCATCTCAAATGCCTGGCTATAATCATTTTCAACATAGAGGTGGCATTTCTGCAGGCCTTTAGCAAATGAATGGGAACTTTCTATCCAGAGAAAAACTAATGATATACTAGAACCAGAAACCATATAAGTGCTTTACGTATTGTTTCATCATTTATTTCCCACAAAAATGGCTGTTATAATACAATCAGGGACCTTCTCAAGAGTAGTAATTATACGTGAGAGAGAGGAGAGTATAGCCTGGAGAGACATTTAGGAGACAGATTGGTGGCCTGAGAAGGTTGATTGGAAATGGAATAGGAGAAGAAGGAAGAAATCAAAATTCCAGATTTCCAGGCATGGATGAGTTGGTGATGGATTTGCAGATGGGAAATGCATGAAGAGGAGCTGATCGTTAGTTGGGATGTGGACAAGTTTAATAAACTAGCACGTCGATATGTTGAGTTAAAGATAACTTTGGGACATTCACGAGGTCATGCTGACATTTTAAAATATGTACCTGGGCATGGTAGAGAGAAGGAGGGCATATTTTGGTAGCATTTGCATGAAAGTTCATTAGAAACTCTAGATAGCAAGACTATAATGCTCCTGATAGTTTGCTTTCTGCTGTAACTTGGCAGGTGAAGATAAGAATTACTCAATATACATTTGTGAATGAATGAATAAATAAGTGAATCTGAATGAATGGACGTAATATTGCCAGAGGAAAAGAGTTATATGGGAGTGATAGAGACACAATATTTATTCTTATTGTGGTAGCATATATAGTTGAAATTTCCATTTTAACCATTTTTAAATATAAACTTTGGCAAACTAATCATACTCACAATACTGTGCTACCACTACTACTAACCATTACTAAGACTTTTTCATAACCCCAAACAGAAACTCTGTAACCTATTAAGCAATCACTCCTCATTCTGTCTTCCCTTTTGTCCCTGGTAACCTCTAATCTTCTTTCTGTCTCTATTAATTAGTTATTTTAGATATTTTATATGAGTGGAAATCATACGATATTTGTACTTTCACATCTGACTTATTTCTCTTATAATGCGTTTGAGGTTCATGCATATTGTAGCATTTTATTGTATGTATATGCCACCATTGTTTGTTCATCTGTCCATGGACATTTTGGTTGTTTCCTCTTTTTGGTTATTGTGAATAACACTGCTATGAATGTTTTTGTGTAAATGTCTGTTTGAAATCCTGCTTTCAATTATTTGGTATACAATTAGAAGTGGAATTGTCAGGTCATGTGGTAATTCTATGTTTACCTTTTGAAGAGCCCACTTGAATATTTTTGAATGAAGGTATGTTTCAATACTCTATCATTGCTTATATGCTTGCAATTTTATATACTTATTCATTCAGGAAGTTGGATTCTTTTAACAATTTTAACTATCTATGCTAATATCTTTTATTTACTAGTCAGAAATTTCCACACTGCTGTTCAACAAACCAACCTAAACCTTAGTGTCTTGTTTTTGCCCCTGTGTCTTCAGGATGGTTGTTGTTAAGTTGACCATGACCAGGCTTCATTGGGCTTGGTTTCAAGTTCATAGTGGATCTAGTTTTGCTCAGGTATCTCTCATCCTCCTTGGACCCACAAATAACCTTTCACAGCAGAAGCACAGGAGGCAAAGTCCTTCCTGCCAAGCACATTTTAAAATCTGCTTGCATCGTGTCCCACATTGCCTAATGAAAGTCATATACTTATGTTCACAATTAAGTGGTAAGGTAGCCCATTTCTCAAAGAGAGTCTTGGAGATGGTTATTTCTCTTAACATAATCCTTTCTACCACATTCTCCAAAATAAAATCCTAAAGTTTTGTGCCTTCACAAAGCATTAGATCAGTAAATTTCTGCAAGATGTCTGTCCTAGGATGCACCACTATCATTTCTATGAGACATCACCTTCCATACTCCTGTAAAAATTTCCCCTTCCACCTTTAAATTTCCCATGATTTGCATGAGCTCTCAGGCAACAAAGCACAACCCTTTAAAGCAATCAGTCATCAAATATTTTTCAATTTTTCTATTATATTTCTTTTCAACTTTTCCTTTTATTCTCCATTCCAGGCCTCCTCAGTATACTCAATCCCTCATTAGCTCTCACCAGTTAGCCACCCAAATTCTATCCTAACTTTAGTTGTCTCCTGCTCAAATAAGCCTGCATATCATTTTCGCTTTCCCATTCTACAACTTTCTTTGTGTCAAACACCTTGTATAAACTTTGATTGAATATTTTATTAATCCATCAATTACCTATTGACCACTACTAAGTGTCAGATGCACTGCCATTTATAAGGGTTAAATCATTAACAAGAAGGCAAAGTCTCTTGGCTCGCACACAGCTTCATTCTGTTGGGTCAGAAATAAAAGAAAAGCATGAATATAAATAAACAAAGAAACAAAATATTAGATAATGATAAGTACAATGCAACTAACCAAAGGGGATGATTTGACAGAGAATAAATTGGGGTTTTCTTTAGAAAAGGTACGTGAATGGTTTCTCTGAGTAGATGCTCTGAGTTAACACTTGAATGTCAAGAAGTACTAAGATCAGAAAGTACCAAGATCAGTGGGAAGAACGTTCTATGTAGGTTGAAAAGCAAGTATGGAGGACCTGAAGTGATGAGAATGATCTTGATAATGCTTATGGAGAGCAATAAGGCCAGTGTGGCTGGGGCATGGAGAGTGGAAGCAAGCAATTGATAAATATTTGAGATTTGAATGGGGAGGGAAAGTACGATGTGAGTGTCTGAGGGCAAGGAAATTAGCTTTGGATTTTATTTTAAGAATGATAGAAGTAGATTAAAAGATTTCATAATGGCATTGCTAAACATAAAGAGAAGTGAAATGATTCAAGATATATGGAGATAGAGCTGTAAAGGAAGAGAAATCAAGAAAGGTTCTCAGATCTTTGGTCTGAGAAACTAGGTGAATGTGGATGCCATTTGCTGAGATGGTAAAGAACTCATGATGATCAAATTTTGTCTTATGGTTTATGTTGTTTTGTTGTGTTAAGGTGCTAAAATCAAGAGAGCCTTTTAGACACTTTAAGTTTGAGATGCCTATTCGATTTTGATATGTGAAATTAGCAGTTGAATTCAAAGGTCTGGAATTCTGGTAAGAGATCCGAGCTATAAACTATAGTTTTAGAAATCATACAAAGATTATATTATGATATCACTACAAGGCATAAAGACATTTTGGATCAGGAGTGGTTCAGTCACAGGTATGTGATGAAGCTAGAACTGAAACTTAGACAATTAAGGTCCAAGTACTTCAGTCTGTTGATTGACATTTTAGTTTCTATGGGGCTTAAAGCAAATACCATCACATGGGGTGAATTTAAACAATGGGAATTTATTAGTTTATACAGTTTAGATGCCATCAAAATGCCCAAATCAACCGAAGTAACTGCATCAAAAAAATCTTACTTATGGTGGGTCCACACCAGCAAGAATGGATTAGAATTATGAACATGTTTTTCTGGAGTACACACTGCCCTACTCAAGTTGGTTACTCTGGGCAATCTTCCCTCGTCATGTCCAAAGTGAGCTTTCTCACACCCAGCCTTTTTCTTTAGCTGAAAAGCCATTTATGCTTTTATTAGTGTCTCCTAATTTCACTAATTTTTTTTCAGGGTCTTAAGTATACTAAAAAATCCTGTCTTTATTTCTTTGAGAGCACATCAGTATCTCACTTCTTTTAATTTCTTTACCACATACTTCAACACTCATAGTCTTTAATGTGTCTATTTAATTGTCCTTGAGTTCTCAAGTGTTTTTTTTCCTCCCCAGTCAGATTATACCCTCCTTGAGGGAGGGATATTAATAAGAAATTATAGACTTTGGAATTAGTATGATTTAAGCTCAGATACTAGCCCCAAGGCTTACCAGCATTGGGCCCTGTGCAACTTTAGTTATTAATGTCTTCAATGTCTCAATTTTCTTGTAAAATCATCCACATTGTTCCCACATCATAAGGATGTTATGGGCAGGATAAGGCTCTGCACATTGCAAATTCTCCATATATTGAATTCCATGTTATTTTCTTTCCCTTAGCAAAGCAGTGCCTATCCCAAGAACAAGGGCTGTGATAGGAGCCACCACAAATCAGGAAAAATCTAATTAGTGATGAAATTCTATACCAAAGATATTTTGTTTGTTTTTCCATTTGAAACACCCCACTGTGACTCACTTGATTTCCTGAAATGTCCTTCTTAATCAAAGTGCTGCGTGACCTACAATTTTGCAAATTGAAGTAGATTAAAATTAGTTTAGTGAAAGAATTTCAAGATACCCTCCACTCCTACCTAGAAATAATTGGAGAAACCCTGGGGTATCATAGACCAGGCGCAGGAAACACCAACCTCTGCACTTGTGTTTTTTATGAGAGCTTAATTGACAGCAGCAGTTCATTAGGGGAGCGTGATTGAATGTGGATAGCTTGCTGATAAACTTGCAAGTACTTGAGAAACCATGAAAAATGCCTTCTTTCTTTCCAAAGAGGTTGAGCAGAGAAGGTCAAAGTGTAGGTGTATGCATGCATGTATGTTTAATAAAAATGAATTAGAAATAAGATGCTTTTGACATCTAATTTTAATAGGAAATTAGTCAATATTAAGATAGACATTTACAGACTTATTTGGTACTGTATACTTCTTATCATATGCTACCTAAAAGAAGTAAGAAAATCACACCCCATTACTGGATTTGTGCCTGTAACATGTACAGAATTCAACGGAAATAACGGAAAGAAGGAAGGGAGGCTAGAAGGAAGGAAAGAAGAGAAGGAAGGAGGGAGCAATATCAGCTCCCAGCACCATGATGTGTTGACAGAGCTCCCATAAATTAAGCAGGAGACTTCTGCTTAGCACTGGGATGCTTGGGGTGTGGAGGCAATTAGACCTGAATCGGGCAATTACCCATGATGGATTTCTGAGGAAGAGCTATCTCTCTGCTTACTTGCTCATAAAAAGGTGGAGTGCCACAATCTTTATTAATGGTAAGTATCCTGGGTATTTACTAGAATTTGTGCTTATACAGTCATCTTTACCTGTACTTGCTTTTTGAATTGTATTATCTTGTTTCACACCACACCAAGTCGAAGTAGGCACTCAAATTGAGTCTCTCCAAATCCTTTGAGCTTTTCAAGGTAATTCTATGGTTGTGCCCATACTCATTACCAAATGATCTATCTGCCTATTAATTCATCACCCCACTGGAATCACAGCACAAAGGGCTCTCATTAAGAAGTCCTCTGACAGTCCCTTCCTCTCCTTTACTTCTGCTCACCTCATCCTGAAAAGGGTGTGTGCCCCTTCAGCTCTGCCTCCTTTGGACAGTCACCTAAACTCCTTGAAACCAGCCATGTGGAAAATATGGATTCCAAAGAAGCTTCCTCCATTCCAGTCCCCAGGAGCTCTTTCAGTACTAATTACCACAAATGTCTCAGGCAGGCATCATGTCCTAAATATAGGGATGGTAGGTCAAGGGCCAAAGCCGTAGGAGCTTCCCATTTTGCATTTTCTGAAATGGTTTTGATCATAATGTTTTCTCTTCCATCTTCCCTACTAGTATCCTCATGAAAGTAAGAACATGAGGACAAACTGTGGTCTGAAAAATGTTGTCACTGTAGCATGTGCACATTATACAATAGCTTATATAAGATTACTAATAACTAATATTTATGGATTATTTAACCTTGGGAAGGCACTTTCCCTGATTGCTCTAATTTGATGCTGATGGTGATCCATAGGCACTACTGAATTTGAGGCCAAAGACATAAGGCATGATTGGCTTTTGAAAGATCCCTTCCATTCAAGAGAAGTTCCTCTTTGCTGAGAACCTTCCCTCAAGTTAGAAACTGGGATTTTGTGCCTGTTTTTACCCTGGTCATTTTGTCCTAGATCAACTCTCCTCGTGCTCCAAAGTATAAATCATATTGACTATGTTGACTCTTGTAATAAGCTCTGAATTGGTTCCCATCTGAGATGTGTCCTTCGATAATGATTGGTTCTTTCCTCAGATTTCGTTGGCTTTGGTATGCTTTCCTTTTAGTAAGCAACATGTAATTAAATTTGGAGGCATTTTTTAACTTCCATTCCCCAGTGCCTCAAACTTTCTCTTCCAAATCAATCTAGTCACAGAAAATGTTGCAACTAAACTAGACCAAGGTAAAAACAAAAGCATATGGAGAGAGGGTTGAGGCTCCATGGTGCTGAGTAGTATTCTGCAGGATGAGAGAGCTGAGAGTGGATGGGAGTAATGGTGAGGAAAGAAGAGATAGAATCAAAATGAGACTATTGAGAACCTATCTCACAAAGAGAACTTTAAAGTCTCCCCAGAAGCCCCTTCCCTGTGCCTTGCCCAATCACAAACCCTATCTTTTACCATGAGGTAGAATTCAGGAAGCTATTCTAACTTCAAAGAGCCACCATCACCCCCTCTCACTTTTGTGTTTAATTTTTTAAAATAGGGATTCTTGCTCTTTGAGTTTTCCAGCTTTGTTCTCCTCCCTCACTTATCTGGCCCTTCTCTTTCTTTTTTCTCTTCTAATTTTCTAGCAGTTCCTCTTCATTGCAGGGCTCTTTCCTGGAATGGAGCCTGTCTTGTCACTTTGGAAATCTCACAGGCCCTAGACTGCTCCCACTCCTGTATGTTCCTAGTCGTGCCCCTTCACTCACCCCTACTAGAGAAGTCAGAGTTCCTCCCAGTTTTAGCTGCTATTCCATTTTTGCGAATAGGAGGACAAAATATTGGCTGTTTTTATCAATACTGCTTTGTTGGTTCCTTCTTTCTCCTTTGACACCAGAGACCAAACAGTTCTTGTGGCTAGTGAAGGTTTTCCTTGCTCCTTGCATTTTAGTGTTTGTGGAAATACTTTGTCATACAGGATGGTTTTAAATACCATCTATGCATTTGTGTTCTCCTATCTAGTCGCTCTGTTTGTTTTTATGTGATATTTGGGGAGATTGAAATTCTTTTCTTTTCCTTCTACACCAGTTACCACAGGGCATTTAGTTGAGATGGGCTCCTTCTTATCATCATTGCTGGTGTAGACTACTTATTTCTTCTCCTCCCTCACAAACTTCGAAGCACAGAATATCAGACAATTCTACTTACTACCTTTTCATTAGCATTCTAGCCTCATTCATTACACATATTAACCATTAGATATCTAGATGATTTTCACCCCTGCTCCTTCATTATTCTTAGAAAATTCGTTCAACACCTCAGTCTCATGACTCTCTGAGCTCATTCCTATACTGACCTCCTAAGGTTTCTCACTGCAGGAAACCTTCCTAGGGTCTTGACTGATGCATCACTAATAACAACAGAATTTGCAAAATCTTAATTTCAAGAATAGCGCTCTCCACTCACCACTTTTGATCTTTCTATCTCATTTGTTTGTTACTCTTAATTCAAAAATTCTTTGGACTTTGTTGATACTTCTAATCCATTCACTATAGTATTTTTCACCACACATCCGCTTCATGTTTTCATTATCATTCTTAACCAATTTAGAGGACTTGGCTCATAATTAATTCACTCTCTTGAATATGCCACCGACCTTCTTATCTATTCCTCCCACCACTAAGCATGTATGGATACCTCTAATGCTGCTTAAAGTGTACTCACTACCTACTCTGTGACAGTACTAGGATCACTGAATGTTTCTGGGAAAAAAATAGAAAAATAGAATTGTGCTCACTGAACCATGCTATAAGACATGGAATAAGCACTCAGATCAGAACTATCAGAGACTTGTACTGTACCTCTTAATTTACCTGCTCCTTCTTGGAGACGTCAAACTTCCAATACCTCCTTTCTCTCCTCTTGTTCATATGGTGAAGTCATTTTCTTTAAAAATTGCAGTATGTAGATGAAACAACTTTATCTTTCCACAACTAAATTTAGCCAACTGTTTGAATTTGTAGTCATGTTCTCTGTCTTTCCTCCTGTTACCATAGATGAATGTTTTGAGTCCATCCAAGATTAAGTCCAAATTTGATCACCGGATTCCATCCTATTGTGGTGACTCAAGAACTTTTACATGGCCATATCTTTCCTTCCTACTTCTTTAATCTACAAACACAATCTAATATGACCCATGTTAAAGTAAAACAAACTATTTGGATTGTAGTATTCTTTCTAGCATCTGCCTCTATTCTTTTTCCTTGCATAGGATGAAAAAAATTTGTAAATAGACCACATTAGTTATTATCTCTATTTTCTCACTTCAATCACTTTATTAATCTACTTCAACGAGGTTTGAGTCCATATAACTCCCCAAATAGAATTTTCTAGAGTTAACAATGATCTCCATCTTGTGAAATCAAACGGCCAATTCTTAAACTCATATTTCCTGCACTTCCACCTGTATTGAGCAGAGAACATCCTTTCCATTTGAAGCTCTGAACTGGGGGGGTTGGAGGCTCCAGAACAGAACATCCTCCTTCTCATTACCCTATTCACTGATCATTTCATTTCAATTTTTTTTCCAGTTTCTTCCTCTTTCATATCTTGAAATGTTTGTGGGTTCTAAGGCTTTGATTTAGGTCCTATTGTTTCCTCCATCTTTACTATCTCAGGGTCAGGGATGCTACCACTATGCCTGCCCTAGAATCTTGCCTTTGACCCAGACTATGATCATTCCCCTTATCATCCTGGATAACTCTAATTTCTCCACAAGTGTGAGACAGAAGACTCAAGTTTTCTCTAAACACAGTCCCTGTGTTACTGAACGATGGACCCACTGGCCTATGCACAAAGAAACCAGTAACATGATGCTATGAATTTGAGAGAAAAAAAAAAAGAATTTTGTTGCAAAGTCAAACAGCAAAGAGACAGGAGCCAAGCCCAAATTGCTACTCCCCAACCAAGGACTAAAGAAGCTATAAATCCTATGCAGGATGTTATAAGGAACTAAGGGAGATATGAATCTTATACAGGATGGAAAACAAAGGGAGGTAAGGACAGTGAAGAGGATTCAGGCTGACATAGTCTGATCGGTTGCTTACAGGAATGTCTACATATGGTAGAAATATGCCATGAGCTGCAAGTTATCTTCTTTTTGAGGGACCCTTCACATTTTACTGGCTTCTGATGACTCCTAATCTCCATAATTTTGGTTCTGAGGAAAGTGATTTCTGTTCCTAGTTCCTCAAAAATCATTCAGGGGTCAAGAGTGAAGTGTGTCTGTGTCAGTGAACGTTCTGTGGGTGGCCAAGCTTAACTGTGGCTAAGTTTGACTTCAGGCAAGACAAACTCAGGAAAGAATATTAGGAATGGGTGAAGAAGAAATTCTGACAATTAGTAAGTTTGGGCCTGAATTGCTATTTTTAATCAGGGATCCTGGCTATCTTACCTACGGTTCACCTGGAGTATAGTAGGAATTTTCTGACATCCTTCCCAGTCTCTGCTCTTCTCCTGTGAATAACTATTGGGTACTTGCGCCAATGCTGCCTCATTGATTTCTCCCTCCTCCTCCCACACCAGACACCAAGCAGGTTTTGTGGTTACTGGTGGATTTTCATCATCCATTTGTATTTTAAGATTTATGATGATACAGTTGACTTTGTTATTTGTGGTAGTTGTGTTATATAAAGTCACCAGAAACACTGAATTAGCAAATGCTGAACCATTGCTCCAAGGGGGAAATGAAGGATAGATTTTAAACAATGGATTATGATGCTTTTCATTTTGAAGTCCAAATTCAGTCCAAGTCCATGTTGCCTTGGAGGACTGTGATGAAGGATTTGGGAGGTAGCATGTGGGATCACTACTAAAAATTACCATGACTAATTAACAGAGTTTTTCATCGATGTGATAGCACACATACCACATATTGTATATCATTTTCATAGAAATTCCATATTTAAAAGCATGAGGTAGGAGCAAGATACTTTTAAGGAAACAGGAATTTAGGGGTCATATGATTTTTAGGGTGAAGAAAGTGTTAAGTTGAAAAAGTACACAGAGACCAGCTAATAAGGACTTTCAAAGCCATGTCAAAGAGCTTGGATTTTTTTTTAAATGGTTGCTATTGAATGCTAATGAGTTGTTCCTGGAATTTAGCTTGTCCTTAGAGCAGCTAGGATGTAGCCAGGAATGGTACAGAATAACTGCTGGGGAACTTTAGTATCTGGACACATCGTATATACCAGTCAGGACCAGGTGGAACGACTGAGATCTCACACAGAACTGGGAGTCTCCCAAGCCATGGCAGCACAGCAGGTGTGTTCCCCAGGTGGAGAAGAAACAGGCTTTACTAGTTCAAGGGCTTAACTCAACCCACTCAAGCAGTGGAATTAACAAATTCTGACTGCCGAAAATAGCCCCCCTGCATAAATACCCTAGAATAAGCACTAAAGGAACTAGGAGTTTTTGTTGCAGCAGAGAGGAGGCTGGACAGAAAAAAAACAAAACAAAACCACACAGAGGCTTTTTGAGTTGAACAGCACAAAAGGCTGGACCCCAAGAAAAAGGGGAACATACAGCCATGTACCAACTAAAGCTCTTGATTGGCAAACCTGCGCAGCATGGTCCTGCTCTTAAAAGGTTTTTTTTCTTTTTAACTTCTTCAAAAGCTCATTAGCACTCTTAGGCTCCAACACTGCCCCAGGCAAGGGCCAAACTCAGGCCTCTCTGAAAGACAAAGCGACTAGTGAGGTGAAAAGTGTTAAAAGGGGATATCTTCCCTAAGAAAAAGCAGGCAGAGCCTAACTCAAGGGAAATCACTCTATCAAGAAATTCAGGTCCTAGAGGCTGGAAAACACAACCACCGTAGTCCACCATGTACCACAGCCTCTGTCTCAACCATGTCCCTGTCAGGGAGTGCCTGCTGAAATAAAAGACACCACATCCCTTTAGGCTGCTGGGAAGCTGGAGGCAGACAAGCACCACCAGCTGGGCTGGACAGGAAAAACATAGAGTCAAGAGGCTCCATAGGGAAGTCGGACAACCTGCTGGGTCTCACCCTCAGGGAAAACTGATGCTGGCTGCTCTCTCCTCCTGAGATGTGGGCATGTCTGGTCTGGGAAAATATGACTTGGGTCAACAATATCTGAGGAGATGTTCCTCAAAAAAAGAGGCTCCATACAGACTGGGTAAGAAACAGCAAAACAAGAACTGAAAAATTATGATCAGTTAAACAGAACCTATGCTAAAGTTCTCAGAATAAGTTGAACTGAATGTCAAAGAATAGATAGACAACAAAATCATCCAGCAAGAAAATCCTATGTAAAAAGAGTGAAAACAACCTTCAGAATAAACTAATTAAGGAAACCGAATGCCTAGATGCCAACAAAATATAAGGAGTCATACTAGGAAAATCAAAGATACGGTTCAGTCAAAGGAATAAAGCAACACTTCAGATGAGATACAGGAGTTGTATCTAATTCAGGATGTTCATGATGAGCTATGCAAAATCCCATCCAAAATCAAATTAGTGAGTTGAGGGAGGATATAGGGAAGACATTGGGCAAGCATAAAGAAGAATGCAGAAGTTTGAAAAAACAAATCTCAGAACTGATGAGAATGAGAGTCAAATAGAAGATGTGGAAAAACAGTGGAAACCAACAGCAATAGATTTATAGAGGCAGAAGAAAGGATTAGCGAACTAGAGGACTGGACATCTGAAATCTAACACACGAAAGAAAATAAAGGGAAAAGAATGGGGGAGGACGAGCAAGGTCCCAGGGGCCTGAATGAGAACATGAAGCAGAAGTTTCAGTGGCTGAAAGATTTCAAGCAGAGTCAAGAAGTTATCCTGGAAGTTATTCTTGCACATTATATAGATATCCCTTTTGAGTTTATGCTATATTGGAGTGGCTAGAGGGAAGTACTTGAAACTGTTGAACTGTGTTCCAGTAGCCTTGATTCTTGAAGAAGACTGTATAATTATATAGCTTTTACAATGTGACTCTGTGATTGTGAAAACCCTTTTATCCAGGGTATGGACAGATGATTAAAAAATGATGCGAATAAAAAAATAAATAAATAATAGGGGGCGATTAAAGGTAAAAATTGGGTAGACTGAAATACTGTGGGTCAATGGGGGGGAAATGGTATGGGATATACGAGTTCTTTTTTTTCTCTTTTTTTTTGGAGTGATGCAAATGTTCTAAAAATGATTATGGTGATGAATATACAGCAATGTGATGATATTGTGAGCCATTGTATAATATGGTTGGATTGTACATATGTGTATATTTCTCAATGAAAATATTTTTTTAAAAAAGAATGCATTCTCTACGAATGTGATGAATATGGCAAACCTAATGACAAAGGGCTGATTAATAGCTGGGAGAGAGACTACAACGTAAAGTGCTCCTGGCACTCAATGCTCACGCAGAAGGTCCACATGGTGGGAAAGAAAACCAGAGCAGAGTACAGAGATGGAGGCTGTACCTCTTAATTTCCATGGGCGACACTCAAAAGGGCTTCCGTTTTCATGTCTGGTAGCTTTCACCAAAGTAAGGCCAAAAGAAGTCAAAGTAATTTAGATTCAATCTTCTCTCAGAAATGAAATGAACAGAAGTTTTATTAAAAGGAAATGAAGAGGAAATTGAACTTTCATATTTCATTGTGCAATTGCAATGACAAAAAACAATATTCATGAACAGAAGTTTGAAAGATTGTTATTTATGTATCTTTTCTTCCCCCTTGCATTCACCTACACTCTACTTGGTCTTGTGAAAATAGGGGGCAAGGCACTTTTTTTTTCTTTTCTGTCTCTTAAGAGATGAGTCATGGTAATAGCAAGGCTTGCTCCCTCTAAGGGCTCTGCATTAGAAAAAAATATATTTCCCACACAGATCAAATTTACTTAAATTTCTTAATCGTGGAAGATAGAATAAACATCACAATTTATTTTGAATATGATTATTAGCCACAGCATAGGCAAAGAAATATATTTCTGGCCTTTTTAATCTCTTCTTGGGTAGGAGCGTATGCATTAGAGCATGGATATAGGAAGTAAAATCATAAAGGGTTAAGAATTTCTTTGGCAAGTTTTTATTTTGAGACATTAGAAAATGTAGTTTTAGGATTCCATTTCTATTTAGTTTCGTCATTCGGTATAAAGATAGTCTGATCTCAGTTAGGCTTATTGTGACTGATTTAAGAGAGGAGGATGGTTCCTTCCATTATTTGAGCTACTCTGGGAACTAAGGCGTTGACTTTCATGATCAGGCAGGCTCTCAAGAGGAAGAATCTATCATAGAGTCTTAAGGGATGCCTTAATATAGGACTTTATGAATATGTAATGCATCTGTTGAGAATAGTTGAGAACTCATTTAGAAATGGGTCCCGTGCACTGCTAGCTCTCTGAAATCATTGCCACTCTCCAGGTAAGTTTCAGCTGCGTAGGACTGGATCACAGTGTGGGGTTAGACGAGAGGTGAGGGAGGGAAGGATGGAAAAGAGTCTGTAGTCTGTAATGGTTACTATTTGGGAAAGTGAATCAGGAATCGAGGCATTTTCTTGACTTGTTCAACCATAAGTTGGTTACATTTTCAACTCTGTCCTTTTTGTCCAATTATTCAAACCCATAAGCACTACCTCTATAACTAGCAACCTTTGGGTACTAAGGGGGAAAGAATTGGTCCTTAGTGGGAAGAATCAAAGAACTAATGTTTTAGAGAACTGTGACCTGCAACATTTGTGGTCTTCTAACTAATTAAAGGGATGATTTCTGATAAGGACGCTGCCATGGGTGTGGCTCTCAAAGTTCAAAGAGGAGCTAGGAAAGAGGGATGGATTTTCCTTAAGGCTGGGGTGGGGGGTGGGTTTGTGGTCTAAGTAGAGGAGCTTTTGCCCTTAAGTATGCAGAAATGGGTTAGCAGCGTTAAGAATTTGGAGGGGAACACTATATGTATTCTTAGAGAGCAAAGATCCTGAAATTTAGAGTTGAATGTGTCCCTGTCACCTAATTCATCTCCTTCATCTTGTTAGTGAAACCTGAACACCGAAAGAATAAATTTGGTGTTCTTCAGTACAGTTTAAACACTAATGCTGTTTTGAGGAAAGAAGATATATCTGCAATTTTTTATCCCCATAGAATTCTTCAGTGTGAGCTGTTCAAATATCAGTCCCAGAAATAATTTTATTAGGGGTAATCTTACCTTTATCATCTATAAGCTCTTTGATTTCTTGGTCTTTGGGTTCCCTATGGGAATGTAAACCTCGTGGAAAATGAAATGCTCAACCAAGCTTTTTACCACCCTCGTCTAATGATTCATACGGTGTGCATATGTGCTGGTGTGTGGGTATGTGTGTGAATGCCTACTGGGACATTTGCAGTTCAGCTGCTAATCATTTCCAGTTATATAGGGATTGTTGAGTATTTAAGCAAAACTAAGACAAAGAGATCCACACAAACCTCACTGTAAAGCCCTCCATTGCATGATCAACATTGGACCCTTTTTTTGACTTCTGCAATATTGATGGAATAAAATTTGATATTGATTTTGCCGTGTTCACTCTGGATGGAGTTATTTATTCCTGGACATTTATCTGATGTTTTCGAACTACTGTAATCACAACATGTAAATGAATAAACATATCAAGTTCTGTATACATAGGGTACTAGTAGGCGCAATAAAAGAAGCCCCATTTTCCAATATCACAATTCATCATTGGCTCAAACAGGTCATTTATGATTCTGACAGACAACAGTGAATGGATACAAAGGAGCTGACATTTTAAAGTTAAGAATACATAGATAAAGACTCAGAATCAAAATCATAGTGCCCCCAGACAATGTCTTATTTTCTTTGATTGCTTAGAAAATTTGAAAACTGCCATAGAAACATCTATTGTGGTTCACTCATTTAGTGATTTTTTTTTTTGTCTCTGAAAGCATTAAAAATTTTAGCTAAAATTAAAATTCAATAAACGTCAGTTCCCTAGGCTATGAAAGAGAAATCAGAGCATAAGAAGAGCTAAGTGGACCCCACTATGCTGACCTATAGTAGTTAATGATAATGCTTTCCAAAGCAGGCAATACACTACTTTTGTGAACAAAATGGTGAAGCTGTTTAGAAAAGGGGCCAAGGGAAAACAAATCTCCTTTGTTAACATAATTAAATGTCTTTCTTGCTGGGGTCATTGCTAGAATAATTGTTCATAATCCTCTCATTTTTATTAAAGCAACCTCACTTTTATTCGTGGTTAGATTATATCAATGGCATTAGGGACTTCCAAATATATTTCAGTAACACTTTTTACAGAGATTGTCTTTAAATCCATTGGAGAATTGGAGTAGCCTCCAGAACTTTTTGTATGTATCAAAAATGCAAAAATCTGCCTGGAATGCGAAAGTCAATACATTTTGCTAGGGACCACTTGGATCTGCTAATGAAACCCAGTAAATCACTTTATATTTCAGTGAAGCAATGAGCCACCAATGGTGAGTTGTTTTTCTTGTTTTTACTTTCTCTTCTGGTTTTGAATGCAAGGATGTGAAACAAAAGGTTTATAGGTGTGCATGTTTTTGTAGTTGGGTACAAAAGAAGTTGAAATCATCTGAACGTTTCCATGTATGTGTCACTTTGGACTAAATTATATATCTTATATTGAGATGTAGTAAAGAATGAATGCATTGTGTTTTTAAGGGCATAGTTTATAAGAAATTGAAGTACCCTTGAGATTATTGAGAATAATGATACTTAATAAGCTTGCATTTCTCATGCTAATCTCTACCATATTCCTATGAAGTGAGCATTATTTTATCCTTTTTCTATATTGGAAAGATGAAGATTTTGAAACTTTCATTGAAAATTCATAAGAATCTAGTAAGTTTTTAAAATCCACTTTATGGATATGATTTTTCATTGCAAGGATAAGTAAAAGAATAAATGCTAAAGAGAGTGAAGCTGGCTTCATCTCCCTATTTAGAAAGAAAATGATTTATCTTCTATTTATGGTATATCATGACTATGCAGATTACTTCCTGAAGCCAGCACTTTGCCCTCCATTTCAGAGTTTTTTCAGTCTTTTCTTATGTGTAATATACTCATAGCTATTTATGATTGGGTTAATTCTCAATTTACTTTACCAAGGATATTGAAAGCAAGATGACACAGAAAGCAGGAGCCAACCCATTCTCTTGGCTCTCAGAGTCTCAAATACACTCACTCTTTAGATAGGAACATGCTAGAGGGAATGTGGGATTGAACAGGTACAAACTATTGCTGAAGAACCTTATTTCTACTTATTTCATACCTTCCAAGTATGTAGGGGGAACCAGAACATTCCATAATCCAGAGCCACTCAGGAAAAGATTCAGCTGGAGGGCAAGGGAGGATCAGTGCCAGCACGTCCTAGGGTGTCACTTCCACCTCTAGTTTTGTAATACCCTAGAATCCTGTTGCCCTGTAGGTGGATATCTATACCCACTCTCATGTGTATTTCTCTAATCTTACTGAAACATACATTTGATGAGACATGGTCGGTGGCCTTTTTGTGAAACTCCGTAGTAGCTAGAAGATTGCCAAACACAGAGCGAAAATTTGATGAACATCAACTGAATGAATGAATCATCTGCCCAGGAGATAATAGCTCTGGTCACAACCAACCCCTTTAACACAGAATACGCAAGAACTTGGTGAGGACTCTTACCTTCTCCCTCTCTCCAGATTTTAGCTGCCTCCTACATAACAGACAGAAACAGAGTCCTTTTCAGCTTTCCCAAGTCTGAATTTAAAAATTAAAATACTCCCACAAAGCTATCTACTTTACTTCCTCCTCTTTTCTCAAATGATAATTCCTTCTTTTTCAAATCTGTAGCAATATGAAAAATGTAAAAAGATTAAATTTCTTTTTCTTTCAAAGACATTCTTTCAATAGTAGCATTTAAACAGTAATCAAAATCAAAAGAAAAGTGCATTTTAAAATTTCCATGTTTATGTTGTACTCCTCACAAAATAAATATATTTTCATCATAGAAAATATAATGTAAATAGTAGAAAGTTAGAAATCCCACCTCATTATACTGTCTAGACACTATGCATGATTGTATTGTATATCCTTTCTAACAAAACTCATGCACACACACAGAGGAATACGTGTATACACACTGTTGTAGTTATCTTTCGCTATTTTCTCTACAAAATATTCTATTACACAAATTCTCTCCTCGGAATTCCACATTGTTTTATACTAAGAGAATGTGGCGTTGAATTTGCCTATTTCAAATATAAAGAAACATCAGACAGAATTTTATAAGCCTTGGTCAGTGCCAGCCAAAGTGATGCTAGGTCTGTGAACAGATAGCAAGGGGAGAGAGCAGTAGAGTGGGAGCGAGGGGGAGAAGGTGCAAGCTGAAACTACAGGCATGGGAGCCTGTAAATTCCAAGGCCAGGTAAGGACAGGAAACAGTCTTGGGCTCCTGTGTGCAAGGGACAGGGGTGAGAGAACCTGCAGATGGGAGGGGCACAGACTTGGTGATTAGACCACGAAAAATGCTGCCAACTGGCTCGACTAAGTGGCAAGGAAACTTGTTTCTCCTCAAGATTTCGTGAGGATATATATTTTTCTAAAAAGGAAGAAAGAAATCCCCCACAAGGATTTGAAAGCCCCCAAGCTTGCACCATACAGTGGTATGAAGCATTAAATTTTCAGAACACATGTGCCAATATTCCTCAACAATATATTCATGTAAAAATGGTGCCAGATCTAAGCAGACACAATCTCTGCTTTTCAGGGTTCATCTACAGCACAGGGTGCAAAAATTACCACTGATAACAGTCTCCGCCCCCCACCTTCTAGGGGCCATAATTCAATAATTACAGAAAAGGGGATGAAACAGTACTCCCTGAAAGAGAGAGCCAGCAGACACAACTGACAGGAAAACTAGCACGAATGCCTATCGAGCGCGTTTGACACACAGATGCATCATTGTATTTATAGTTCATTCTTCTGTACCACAAAATTAGTCTCAGTAATACTCCTGAAATGGAATGATGAATTTGGTCAGTAAAATTGTAGATGGTGAAAATTTCTTTCATTGAGCTTTGCATATATAATCATGCCCATAAAAAATAAAATAAATTTAGTAATTCATAAATGAAAAAAGTAACGGATTGATTTTTAATTCTATGAGTGTAATTTTTTTAAAGGGGAAAAATATGTATGCAAGAAATATTTTCCGTAGAGAACTCTCCACAGTTCACAAAATGATTTGCCCACAGAATGAGAGAATTGATATAAATTAAGCTCCGTTTGTCTTTGCAATCACTGTGCCTTCATTATTTAGTTTTGAATCAACTGTTTCCACTCAGGAATAAGCATTATCATGGGACTAAAGAACCAATTATGCCAGAAGTCAGCCAGTATGATTCTAAGCCTTATGAGATCACTCTTAAAACAAATGCATGTAGCTGGTTTTATTTGAATGGAGAACGAGGTACAGCTGAAGTTCTCCAGATTAACTTCTATGTGGAATATAATGTTCATTAAAAGATAAGAAATGAAAATGCCCTCATTTAAGCTTATACACACCCACACACATATAAATATAAACTTGTATGTAAATGTGTGTATCTATGAAGGAATATTTTTATAGTTGATATTGATTAGAATTGACTATAATTACAAGAAAAATTGGTAATGGAAGGTATACTGATTTATAGTTGCTTTTATATTTCTTTTAAATTCTCCACAGACAACATACACTTGATTATCTGGATTCCTGCATGATCCTTGATATACCACTGATTAGCACCTCAAAATCGTGACTTAATCAAATAAACTGAAAGAAAATACAAAAATAGGTGAAATACTAAGATAATAATAAGTTTTGTTTTTTGTCATTGTTGTCATTTATTCTCCCTGTTTTAAACAAGGAGTAACTAAACTACTGGCCCACAATTAATTGAAGAAAAGAGGGGGTGGTTAGAGTTAAAGTATTCTAAAGGCTCTTGAATTTTTAAAAGGATAATAGAAATATAGTTTAATTAAAGACTGTGTTAAGTCAAGTATACATGTCAAATATTGAGAGTACCAAACTGAAACATGAAAATACAATAAAAGAAGTGTGGATTCATTAAAGATTATTTAAATAATACAAAGGAAGGTAGCAAAGAAAATGAAAATAGCAAAATAAATCATGGTAATAGAAAACACAAAATAGGATGGCAGAATTCAGTCCAGATATATTAGCAATAAGCTGATATAGCAAAAATATTTCTGGCAATAATTATTTTTAAGGATATGATTTGTTATAAAAGGAACAATTTTCAAGAAAAATATTACCATATTCAACTTACAGGCCTTACGTTATGTATGGCACTAAAATAAATGAGTAAAATTCAGAATACAGAGAGAAAATGACAAATTCATTTTCACAGCAGATGAAGTCATATCAGTCTAATAGAACCCTGAAGAAAAGAGAGAATGAATATATTTCCTTAAGGTTCCTTTCAAAATGCAATAATTTACTTTATACTAGGCTGCAGAGAATGTTTTAATAAACAGCAAATCAGGACTCAATAAGAGAAAAGCTAAAGTCAATAGAATGTATACAGAATTTTAAAAGAAAACACAAATGAAAAGTAAGATTATTTTATTTGAATCACAACAAAGTGCTTCATATTAAGATTTGTATACAGCAGCTAATGCAATATTTAGAGGGAAAGATATAGCCTTAAATGTGAATAAGGAAAGAAAACTATGAAAAATTAATGAGTTAAGCATTCAGCCCAAGATAATTATAGAATATTGGTCTAAATCTCAAAAAAGGAGGGCAAGTGTAGTAATTATAACAGAAGACATTAATGCCATTTAAAAAAGGCACAATAAAGATCATTAAAACTAAGAATTTGTTTTATGAGCTTAAAAATTCCTGGGAGGACTTCCGGAGAAGATGGCGGCTTAGTAAGGTGTGCGCGTCTTAGTTCCTCCTCCAGAACAACTACTAAATAACTAGAAACAGTACAGAACAGCTCTTGGAGCCACGACAGAGACCAGACACACAGCGTACCCCAGTCTGGACTGGCTGGACTGGCTACGAGACTCCGCTGCGGTGAGGTCACCGAGCAGTGCACACTTCCCCGGGCCGCGGCGACTGGCGGCCGGCCCCCCTCCCTCCCTCCTTCCCGGTCCAGCTGAGAGACTCGGATCAGCGGTTCCCCGAGCCGCGGTGGCCGGTGACTGGAGCCCCTCCCACACATGTGGCTTCCCGGGCCGGCTGGGAGCCTCGGATCTGCGGTTCCCCAGGCCGCGGCGGCCGGCGCCCCCACACACGGCTTCCTGGGCCGACTGGGAGCCGTAGATCGGCGGTTCCCCAGGCCACGGCGGCCGGTGAAAGGAGCCCCTTCCACACACGTGGCTTCCCAGAGGGAAAGGAAAGAGTCTCCAACAGTAGTAGAGACTGAGTCCAACCTAACATCAATAGTGGCATTAATGAACAACTTCTGACTACTAAAAATAAACCCTCAGCTCAGGCAAAACTGATCAAGGCAGAAGTCGCCTATTGGGCTAACTGAAAAAGAGGAAAGGGGGCAAAACAGAGCCTTCTGCAGCTGTTTCTGCGGAGGCTTGGTTGCCTCTGGGCTCAGCGCTGGGATTACACAGGTTGCAACTGCCCCGAACTCAGAGGCGGGCTGCTTTCAGGGCTCTCTACCACCTGAACCTTCCCCGCAGAAGAGGGGAAACGCAACTCAGGTGGAATCCCTCTCTCAAGGAATTCAGATCCCAGGACTTCACAATTTGAAGTCATTAAAAACAAACCTACAAACTTTCCTCTGTCTCCACCACACACCCAGCAGCGAGAGTCTTCGAAAGTTAAAGGAGCCACAACATCTTTGCTGGTGGGACCCGCAGACAGACAAGTACCACATACTGGGCAGGATAAGAAAAACAGAGCCCAGAGACTTCACAGGAAAGTCTTTCAACCTGCTGGGTCCCTCACTCAGGGAAATCTGATTAAATGCCCAGACACCAGCAAAAAATAACAAATCACACAAGGAAAATTGAAGATATGGCCCAGTCAAAGGAACAAACCAATAGCTCAAATGAGATACAGGAGCTGAGACAATAAATTCTGAATATACGAACAGAAATGGAAAACCTCTTCAAAACCAAATCAATAAATTGAGGGAGGACATGAAGAAGGCATGGGATGAACAAAAAGAAGGAAGGAAAAGTCTGAAAAAACAAATCACAGAACTTATGGGAATGAAAGATACAGTAGAAGAGATGAAAAAAACAATGGAAACCTACAATGGTAGATTTAAAGAGATAGAGGATAGAATTAGTGAACTGGAGGATGGAACACCTGAAACCCAAAAAGAAACAGAAACTATAGGGAAAAGAATGGAAAAATTTGAGCAGGGGCGAATGAAAACGAAAACACAACATATCAAAACTTATGGGACGCAGCAAAGGCAGTGCTAAGAGGGAAATTTATTGCCCTAAATGCCTATATAAGAAAAGAAGAAAGGGGAAAAATTCTGGAATTAACTGTCCACTTGGAAGAACTGGAGAAAGAACAGCAAACTAACCCCAAAGCAAGCAAAATGAAAGAAATAACAAAGATTAGAGCAGAAATAAATGAAATTGAGAACATGAAAACAATAGAGAAAATCAATAAGACCAGAAGTTGGTTCTATGAGAAAATCAACAAGATTGATGGGCCCTTAACAAGATTGACAAAAAGAAGAAGAGAGAGGATGCAAATAAATAAGATCAGAAATGGAAGAGGAGGCATAACCACTGACCTCATAGAAATAAAGGAGGTAATAACTGGATACTATGAACAACTTTACGCTAATAAATACAACAATGTAGATGAAATGGACAAGTTCCTAGAAAGGCATGAACAACCAACTTTGACTCAAGAAGAAATAGATGACCTCAACAAACCAATCACAAGTAAAGAAATTGAATCAGTCATTCAAAAGCTTCTGAAAAAGAAAAGTCCAGGACCAGATGGCTTCACATGTGAATTCTACCAAACATTCCAGAAAGAATTAGTACCACCTCTGCTCAAACTCTTCAAAAAAATTGAACTGGAGGGAAAGCTACCTAATTCATTCTATGAAGCCAACATCACCCTCATACCAAAACCAGGCAAAGATATTACAAAAAAAGAAAACTACAGACCAATCTCTCTAATGAATATAGATGCAAAAATCCTCAACAAAATTCTAGCAAATCAAATCCAGCAACACATTAAAAGAATTATACATCATGACCAAGTAGGATTCATCCCAGGTATGCAAGGATGGTTCAACATAAGAAAATCAATTAATGTAATACACCATATCAACAAATCAAAGCAGAAAAATCACATGATCATCTCAATTGATGCAGAGAAGGCACTTGACACGATTCAACATCCTTTCCTGTTGAAAACGCTTCAAAGGATAGGAATACAAGGGAACTTCCTGAAAATGATAGAGGGAATATATGAAAAACCCACAGCTAATATCATCCTCAATGGGGAAAAATTGAAAACTTTCCCCCTAAGATCAGGAACAAGACAAGGATGTCCACTATCACCACTATTATTCAACATTGTGTTGGAGGTTCTAGCCAGAGCAATTAGATAAGAAAACTAAACACAAGGCATCAAAATTGGAAAGGAAGAAGTAAAACTATCACTGTTTGCAGATGATATGATACTATATGTCGAAAACCCAGAAAAATCCACAACAAAACTACTAGAGCTAATAAATGAGCACAGCAAAGTAGCAGGTTACAAGATCAACATTCAAAAATCTGTAGTGTTTCTACACACTAGCAATGAACAAGCTGAGGGGGAAATCAAGAAATGAATTCCATTTACAATTGCAACTAAAAGAATAAAATACTTAGGAATAAATTTAACTAAAGAGACAAAAGACCTATACAAAGAAAACTACAAGAAACTGTTAAAAGAAATCACAGAAGACCTAAATAGATGGAAGGGCATACCGTGTTCATGGATTGGAAGACTAAATATAGTTAAGATGTCAATTCTACCTAAATTGATTTACAGGTTCAGTGCAATACCAATCAAAATCCCAACAACTTATTTTTCAGAAATAGAAAAACCAATAAGCAAATTTATCTGGAAGGGCAGGGTGCCCCGAATTGCTAAAAGTATCTTGAGGAAAAAAAACATAGCTGAAGGTCTCACGCTGCCAGACTTTAAGGCATATTATGAAGCCACAGTGGTCAAAACAGCATGGTACTGGTATAAAGATAGATATATCGGCCAATGGAATCGAATAGAGTGCTCAGATATAGACCCTCTCATCTATGGACATTTGATCTTTGATAAGGCCATCAAGCCAACTCACCTGGGACAGAACAGTCTCTTCAATAAATGGTGCCTAGAGAACTGGATATCCATATGCAAAAAAATGAAAGAGGACCCGTATCTCACACCCTATACAAAAGTTAACTCAAAATGGATCAAAGATCTAAACATTAGGTCTAAGACCATAAAACAGTTAGAGGAAAATGTAGGGAGATATCTTATGAAACTTACAATTGGAGGCGGTTTTATGGACCTTAAACCCAAAGCAAGAGCACTGAAGAAGGAAATAAATAAATGGGAACTTCTCAAAATTAAACACTTTTGCACCTCAAAGAACTTCATCAAGAAAGTAGAAAGACAGCCTACACAATGGGAGACAATATTTGGAAACGACATATCAGATAAAGATCTAGTATCCAGAATCTAAAAAGAGATTGTTCAACTCAACAACAAAAAGACAGCCAACCCAATTACAAAATGGGAAAAAGTCTTGAACAGACACCCTCAGAAGAGGAAATACAAAAGGCACATGAAAAGATGCTCAATGTCCCTGGCCATTAGAGAAATGCAAATCAAAACCACAATGAGATATCATCTCACACCCACCAGAATGGCCATTATCAACAAAACAAAAAATGACAAGTGTTGGAGAGGATGTGGAGAAAGAGGCACACTTATCCACTGTTGGTGGGAATGTCAAATGGTGCAACCACTGTGGAAGGCAGTTTGGTGGTTCCTCAAAAAGCTGAATATAGAATTGCCATATGACCCAGCAATACCATTGCTAGGTATCTACTAAAAGGACTTAAGGGCAAAGACACAAACGGACATTTGTACACCAATGTTTATAGCAGCATTATTTACAATTGCAAAGAGATGGAAATAGCCAAAATGTCCATCAACAGATGAGTGGCTAAACAAACTGTGGTATATACATACGATGGAATATTATGCAGCTTTAAGACAGAATAAACTTATGAAGCATGTAATAACATGGATGGACCTAGAGAACATTATGTTGAGTGAGACTAACCAAAAACTAAAGGACAAATACTGTATGGTCCCACTGATGTGAACCGACATTAGAGAATAAACTTTGAATATGTCATTGGTAACAGAGACCATCAAGAGTTAGAAATAGGGTAAGATAATGGGTAATTGGAGCTGAAGGTATACAGACTGTGCAACAGGACTGAATACAAAAACTCAAAAATGGACAGCACAATGCTACCTAATTGTAATGTAATTATGTTAAAACACTGAATGAAGCTGCATCTGAGCTATAGTTTTTTTGTTTGTTTTTGTGTTTTGTTTTTTATATATTTTTGTATTTTTTATTCTTATTTTTGTCTCTATGCTATCATTTTATTTCTTTTTCTGTTGTCTTGCTATTTCTTTTTCTAAATCGATGCAAATGTACTAAGAAATGATGATCATACATCTATGTGATGATATTAAGAATCACTGATTGCATATGTAGAATGGAATGATTTCTAAATGTTGTGTTAGTTAATTTATTTTAAGAAAAAAAAATTCCTGGGAAGGGGACAGTGGGAGTGAGAAATTCACTGTATAAATATGCAGTGTTAAGGACTTAAAAGGAACATAATTGAGATGTTAATATTTTTTGTCGTATTTAAGTATAATGAAGTCTTCTCATATCATTATTTTTGCTCAAAATAACATTTACTAAGTGCCATGCACTTGCAGACTGGTTGCAGGACAATTATGCAAAACCTTAGAGTGTATTTGAAATCCTTCTCTAACCACTTCTAGTGTCCAAGTTAAAAGAGCACATTCCTGCCAAGCTGACATAAAGGAAAAGGAATAAATGGCAGGTACCCTGCCATTCTACTCTCTCACACAAGTCCAGTATATGTAATTCTCCATTTGGAACATTTTTCTTCTGAAAGGCATGCCAATAAGAAGGAATATTCATAACCCATTTTGTGTTGTAACTGCCATAGATTCACTTTTTCTATTTCTTTTAGCTACTGGTTTGTTTCTCAGGTGAAGTGATATGGGCTGAGTTAGTTTGCAAAGCATTATCTGCTAATAAAAGGTCTACTTGATAAAAATCCCATCTGATTGGTAATAAGGATTCTCCAGTCCCTTAGGAAAATTTTCGCTACTGGTACTATTTTAAGTTTTTTTGTTTTTTTTTTTTACCTTAGAATTGGGACCTCATTTTCCAAAGAAAGAAAATGATTTGTCAATATCTAATGGAAAGTTTCCCCTAAATAGGTGGGCACCTGCTTTCACTGTCCTCATTCCCCAACTCTACCTTAAGCCAAACTCAGATAATCAAGAATAGACCATTAAGAAATCAATTGAGTGTTCAGAAATAGACCCTCTCATCTACGGACAACTGATCTTTTAATGAGGAAGTCAAGCCAACTCAACTGGGACAGAGAAGTCTATTCAATAAATGGTGTTTGAGGAACTGGATATCCATATTCAAAACAGTAAAAAAGGACCCGTATTTCACATCTTATTACAAAAATTAAATAAAAATGGATCAAAGACCTAAATGTCAGAGATAAATCACAAAACTTTCAGTGGGAAATATCTTATAGATCTAGTAATAAGAGGTGGTTTCCTAGACCTTACACCCAAAGCCTGAGCACTGAAAAAAGAGTAGGTAAATGGGATCTCCTCAAAATTAAACAATTTTGTGCATCCAAGGACTTTGTCAGGAAAGTAAAAAAGGCACCCTATGCAATGGGAGACAATATTTGGAAAACACTTATCAGATAAGGGTTAGTATTCAGAAAATATAAAGAGATCCTACAACTCAACAATAGAAAGACAGACAACCCACTTAAAAAATGGGCAAAAGACATGGACAGACACTTTTGAGAAGAGAAATTACAAATGGTTCAAAAAAACATGAAAAGATAATAAACCTCACTGGCTATTAGGTTTATGCAGACCAAAACTTGCCATATGACCCAGAAATCCCATTACTAGGTATATATTCAGAGGGACTAAAGACAGGGACACAAATGGATATTTACACACTGATGCTTATAGTGCCATGGTTCATGATTGCCAAGAGATGGAAACAGCCCAATGCCCATCAATGGATGAGTGTCTGAGCGAACTGTGGTGCAACATACAATGGAGTATTATGCAGCTGTAAAACAGAATAAAGTCATCAAGCATGTGACAAAATGGATGAAATTTGAGGGTGGTATGCTGAGTGAAATTAGCCAGAAACAAAAGGGCAAATACTGTATGGTTTCATTAATATGAACTAAGATTAATGACAAAATTTGAGAGTTAAAGTTGAGACCACAATTTATCAGGAGGTAGAAAGAGGGTAGAAATTAGGCATTGGATGCTGAATAAGTACAGAATGTTCAACAGGACTGATTGCAAAGACCCAGAAATGGATAGCACTATACTATCTGATGCTAGCACAATATTGTAGGTACACTGACCAAAGCTGAGTGTATGGTTGAGGGATAAGGGCTGGGGGCATGTATGACACCAGAAGTAAAGATAGAGGATAATGACTGATGTTTATGGTGGCAGTGTTCATGATTTGTAATGGATGGAAGTGGCCTAAAGTCACATCAATTGAGGAATGTTAGGGAGAACTGTGGCATACGCATACAATGGACTGAGTGACTGCAAGAAAGAATGAAGCTGTGAGGCATGCAAAGAGGTACGTTAGTCTTGAGGATATTATGGTGAGTGAAATAAGTCAGAAATGAAAAGACAAATAAAACAGCTCACTGATATGGACTAAGCATAATATATAAACTCTGAGAACTGAAGTTGAGAGTACGGGTTATCAGGTGAAGGCGTATTATAAAGGTTCCTAGATTGTAAACTCTTAGAGCAGTAACTTCTATTCCTGAGTTGTAACTGTTATTTCTAAATTCTGAGATGCTGAGATCTTTTTGTGTAATCTGGTCGGTCCCTGGAACTTCAGGTATTTGTGTGACACCAGAGACTCAGAGCTAGAGTTCTGCAACCCATGAAAGTCAGCATTAGCCCCTACAGCAACTGTTAAAAACACTGAAAAAGTGATCAGACTTCAATTAGAGACATGAATGCAGCTGATCTGAGTAGGGCTAAGGTAAATCAGACTAAAGGGTAAAGGATGATATTGACTGTATTTTAACACTTCAACTCACAAAGGAAGAGATCTTTATTTGGTGCAAAATTTAAACTTTTCTTAGCACATTAACTAATTTAACTTGTATGGTCAGCTTATTCAACCATCATAATTACATAGCACCTTGAATAGGCATGAGATCTTGTTGTTCTGTCCAGGTTAATGTGATGCCCCGATACATCCCAGAGTAATTTGGGCAGAAAATTAAAGTCCCTTAAGGGACTAGGGAAAAAGGTGGAAATATTATAATTCCCCATCTGGTAAAACTTTTTATTTTTACAAACATTGGGAACTGCCAATTTAATGGGCCAAGTCCTCGATCTTGTGGCTTGCCCTTATGAAATTTGTTTCTGCAGAGGAGAAGCCAAGCTTATTCATTATTACGCCTAAGAGTCACCTCCAGAGAACCTCTTTTGTTGCTCAGATGTGGTTTCTCTCTCTAAGCCAACTTCATAGTTAACTCGCTGCCCTTCCTACTGTGTGGGATATAACTCCTAGGGGTATAATTCTCCCTGGCAATGTGTGATATGACTCCCGGGAATAAGCCTGGCACTGGCAATATGGGAGGGAGAAAGCCTTCTGGATCAAAAAGGGGAAGAGAAATGAAATAAAGTAAGGTTTCAGTGGTGGAGAGGTTTCAAATAGTGTTGAGAGGTTATTCAGTAGGTTATTCTTTTTTTTTTTTTTTTTTTTTAAAGGAAAGACAGAGAGAAGGAAGGAAGGATAGAAGGAAGGAAGGAAGGAAGAAAGGGAAACATTTTTAAACATTTTCTTGTTTTATTGTATTCTGTTTCTCCGTTTTTTTGTTACATGGGCTGGGGCCGGGAATCGAACCGAGGTCCTCCGGCATAGCAGGCAAGCACTTTGCCCGCTGAGCCACCGCGGCCCACCCCTCAGTAGGTTATTCTTAAGCAATATATAGATATCCCTTTCCAGTTTTTGGTGTATTGGAGTAGCTAGGGGGAAATATCTGCAACTGTTTAAATGTTATCTCTCAGCTTTGATTTTTGAAGATGATGGAATAACTATAGAGCTTTTAAGGTGTGACCATATATGACTGTGAAAACTTTGTGATTGCACTCCTTTTATCCAGTATATAAATAAATGAGCAAGAAAAAAATAGGCAAAAAAATAAACATTAGGGGGAGTGGGGATTATGGGATGTTTTGGATGTTCTTTTTTCCTTTAATTTTAATTTGTATTCTTATTTTTATTTTTAGAGTAATGAAAATGTTGAAAAATCAATTGTGATGATTATTGCACAACTATATGATGGGACTGTGAATGGCCTATTTATACTTTGGAAGATTATATGGTGTGTGACTATATAATATATCTCTATTAAAAAAAAAGAATAGGTTATTCTAAGAGCTCTAATATAAATACCTACCTACTCTTCTAAATATTCTTCTAATGTTTAATTATTTTAGCTCTAATTTCTTGCTATTGTAAACATTTTATAATAGAGATCCTTGTACATTTATTATATATCTCTCATGTCTTCCCATAGAATATATTCATAGAACGAGAACTATTGATTCAAGGTTGACAAGTTTTAAGGAATCAGATATATACTACTTTATTCATATCCATAAAATCTTCTAATTTATACTCTTATCAGCTATGTGTTGTCCATCTCACTGCAGTCACATGAGCTTGAGAAATAAAATTTTCATTTTTCTCTAATTTCATAAGAAATATGCATCTGATTATTGTCTTCTATTTCATTTATTTGACAACCAAAATAACTTTGATTTTTTATGCCATTCATGGTCACCATTTATATTTCTTCATCTATTTTCTACCCATATAATTTGTCCATTTTTCAATAGGGTATTAGTATTTCATACTAATGTTTGAAGCAATTTATTTATCTATTAAAGCTTTTAATCTGTTGTCATATTTGTCACAAATATTACAAGTCATTGTTTTGCAATTCAATTTTTATTCTAATGTTTATTTATATTCATTCTGTTTAATTATTTTGTGGTTATTTTAATTATTTTTATGCTTTAGCAAATCTTTACTATCTGGAGATCAGTTAATTATTCACTTTTATTTCCTTTTTCCTTTTTTCATTTATTTAGTGTTTTGTTTGTGTACATTTAGCAACATTTAATCAACAAAGGAAATATTTAAGTGTGAGTTGAGAGAGACTATTTTTAACAGTGGATTTCATCTTTATTGTGTCCAAATTCATAATCAAAGTAGTGTTATTATATGCATGCTGCATCTTTTAAATCATTCCCATGTATAATGCTTCCTGACAGTCATTTTTCATTTCCTGAAGAAGTCATGTCATTTCTTTTAATGACATGGGCTCCTAAACGTGGTCTTTGTTCTATCTGTTATAAGTTGTTTGGTCACAGTTCTCTTGAGACATAAGTTTATGTCCTATAAGAATATGTAGTGAATTCAGAATTTGTTTTCTCGTTTGCAAAGGTGAATCCACAGATATTATGAATCGGTGGGCACAGATGGAATGTTCTTGATTACTTTTTAAAATCTTTCAAGGTCCTTCTGCATGATTTCATGCTAAATAACATCCACTTTCAGTCCATTTCACACTGATAAAGGTTTCTTGATAAACAGTCATTTCCTCTTCTGTTTACCTGAGAACAACTTCTCACATTCTGAGTACTTTGATGTGTTTAGGTAAACTCATATCTAAATGACTTTAATGGATGCTAATGATTATGGTATCAAGGGAAAACTTTACTGGTGGGGGGGAGTTACTGGCAAATTAAAGCCTACGTTAACCCATGAAAGTGTCCAGGTGCTGTGATTAGAGGTAAAGAGAATGTGGGGAATTCAAACCTCCCCCCAAAACTGTTCTTTCAGTAGCTCCCAGAGCAATATCATAAGGTGGCTCTGACCACAGGCTCTGGGGCCGGTCTGCACTGGGGAGACCCCGGTTCTAGCATCTGATTACTGAATGCACTTGGGCAGAGGGTGCCCATTTTCTGAGTCAGCTTTGTCATCTGTGAGGTTTAGGTGAATACATGTATTACATGAGCTTGTTAAAAGGGTGCAATGAAATTATTTATTTAAAGTGCTTGCAACAGTTTTTTACAGGTCTACATCTAAAGGTGTAAGATTGCATTTTAGTCTGGAATAGGGGCGCAATGAAAACTTTCGATCTTTCCCTGGCTTCTGATCTACTCAGCCGGGTTAGTGGCCAGGTTCTATCACCCCTCGCTCCACTCTGTTTCCAAGCTTCTAATTGATATTAGTTCTCCTGAGCTGATGTGATTTTGACCACCTGGTACCTTCCCTGTGCATTAGTAAACTCAGCTGCTTCTTGGTTGTTTCATGTTCATCTGACAAATAATCATTCAAGAGGATGTGGCAGAAAGATTAAAGTTTTTATAAAGGCCAAGTTTTGGCATCTTGATGAATTGTATAATTCCTCCTACAACTTAACATGCTTTTGTCATCTTTCTTTCTTTTTTCCTTTGGTCTCATAACTTGTTCTAAGCCAATAATCTGTGGAGACGGGATTTGAATTTATCTGAGTGGAAATGTTCCTGCAGCATCACTGCTGAACCAGGCTGCTGGAGATATGCCCCCTTCAGCACTGCCCCGTAGAACTTTCTGCCGTGGTGGAGGTGCTCTACTCCTCGACGTCTACCATGCCTGCCATTAACGATTTACGGCTACTGAGCACTTGAAAGGTGGTTAGTGAGATTGATGAACTGAATTTTTAAATTTTATTTAATTTTTTAGCAATTAAGATTTAAACTTAAACAGCCATGTATCACTCCTGTATTGAACCGAACAGTCTCAGAGCTTGCCTGGGTCCTGGCATCGGAGGGTTCCATTCTCTCAGTTCCTCTCTTTATGACAGCAAGAGTCTGATCAAGGTGACATTCCCCCAGGAGTCTATTCTATTCCACGTTCCTGGACCTCAGAATGCCATGTCCAAATGGGCCCAAATGTACTTCTGTGGCTTGTGAAGACTATTTATTTTCCAGGCTGTCCTCTATGGGAAGTTCTTATTCGGTTCAGGTGCCTGTGGTTAGAGCTTTTGAATGTGGGTGGGGTTGTCCATATAAGTGTGTGAAACCAGTAGAGAAGTGGGACAGAGCCAGATATGGGAAGGAATGAGCAAGAGGGAGGGGCCAAGGAACTGCTCTTCCTGTTCCATTAAGTTATAAGTATTCTAATTTTGATTTTGGCTTTTGAGCCTCAGGGTCCTAAGGGGATATGGGTTGATTGTCTCTTATAGGCAACTGTGTCTTGTCTTGGACTGGGCTAAGGGTGGAGAAATCCAACAGGAATGGTGGAAGAGTTGTTAGGTGGTGGATAACTCAGCTTGGGTAGAAGGAAAATGAGCTTGCCCTCAGCCCAAACTAAAAAGAAGGAAAAGAAAGTAGAATTTTGTCCTGGAGCTTGCCCAAACAAATAGATGAGAAGATTGAGAGAATAAAAATGAGCAATCCAATAAGGATTTATTCCGATTTTTGTTATGAATATATGTTGGTGAATGTGGAAGGAAAGAACATAGTTTATTGAACAGTTGTTAGCCAGATTTATTACTTTTAAATATTTAGTAACTAGCCTCCATTTGTGCATTGCCTCAGGTCCTGCACCTGTTAGGGGTGAGCCTGGTGCCTAAACTGAAAGCCCCCATTTTATTAATTCAGATTTTAATTTCTCTCCCACTAAATCGGGAGGTAATCTATTTCCCAATGATGGTTGACATCTAGCATATAATAGATACTTAACATATCAGTTGAAAAAATGGATAAAAGTTATATTTTAAAAAACACTGATTTCCTCCCTCAGTAAGGAAGACAGGAAGCACCCCCAGGACTTTTACATATCACTAATAATTGTTTTTAAATCTTAACATTTACATATCATTACAATGATCATCTCACTTTCTCCTCCATCAGCCTAATCCCTGGTTGTAGAGATTTCTTTATCATTTCCTACAAATGGCTTTAAGGAAAGTGAATGCAGGCAGGGAGGGAGGGAAGGAAAATGGTATCAATTACAAGGAGCTCCACATTTCCTCAAGAACTGCCTGTCTCTTTTTTGATAAAATTGTCAAGACCAGCTTGTGTTCTGACACTTTGGAGTGTAAATTTTCCTAATTTGGTGGGAAAATTCATCAGTTAGTAGAGGTTTGTGGTCCTCTGTTTGGTAAAGTCAGCTCTATTTTATAAATACGTTGATTTGGTCTTGATACAGAAGACAAGTACATTAAAATAAACACATGCCATTAAGAACTTAAGAACCAAGAGTTAACATTTCTCTCTTTTGACATCACTGATTTTTCCATCAGACATTTTGTAATTTAGTATTGTCTATTTACTAAACCTAGAGCATGATTAAGGGGTGGGCTAGTGGTGCTGATTAAACACTTAGAATAAATCTAAATATAGTGCCAAATAGGTTCGGGTTTCTATTCACAAATCTATACCCAAATGGTGAAATATAGGTTCCCTCTATTCCTTTCAATGAATATAATAAATCCTTTGAACACTGTGAAGATGAATCAAGAAAAAATAGTTATTTGTCATTTATAATTCCCATTCTCTTTAAGAAGGGCAGATACTGGCGGCTTGTGCTTCTTTACTTGGCTGATGACAGAATCACAATCCTCTGGATGGTGTTCAGTGCCGTATTTGATGACTTTTTGAAATACGGTTGCAAACATACAAGTTTGGCAATAGAAATGAGGAGAGAGTTAATTGCTGTATATATGAAAGGGATGGGAAGCCGTGGGGAGTTCCCATAAGAGAGGCCAGGAAGCAAGGAAGGCTAAGCAATAGAGACATTATAGAGAAGACACAGTGGTTGAGAACTGATGAAACCTGGGAACGAGAGATGTGGGTAATATGGCTTTTTGCAAGTGAAATAGTGTACACTGGAGGGTACAAACTCTCTCTCTCACATCCTTTATGTAATTCGCAGCAGTGTGCATTGGTCTTTAATTATTTTAGGCAAAGGAGATTTGAAGGGGTCAGGGAGAAAGGGGCAGTGGTTGAAGAAGAGGTTAAATTAATTACAAAACACACTGAAGGGCTAGACGTGTTTTATTAACAGAAAATAAGTATTTCTGTATTTGTGTCTTTGTGTGTATATGTGGGTTTTCCTAACCAGATGGCAAATCATTAACCTGCCCGGGACACTCATTTGTCTTGTTCTGACCCTGGGTGAGACTGGGACTCAGAGTTTGATGGAAAAATATATTCAACAGCAAGCATTCCTTAAACATCAGCTGTGTGTAAGCTGAGTTACACAATGTGTATTGCGTTCTCTCATAGCTATCGAATTTAGTTAGTTAATTCAATGAGCGTTTGTAAGAAGCCTATCCAAATATATTTCCCTTCAAAGGTATCATTTACTTCTGACAGAGTAGAATTAGGGCCCCTTATTATTTCTGAGATGGAAAACATTGTCACAGTGAGAGAAATTTTGGCTTTGAAATTTTGAAATTAAACCTAAATGTAACACATACTTCTGAATTTCAGGAAACTGTCCTGTATAAAGGTACTATGTTTACATCTTGGAAAATAATGAAATAATTAGTGGTTCTTTAATTTATTCAATGCCAGAGTTTTAATTATCATTTTATATTTCTGCAACAATTTATCAAACATCATTTAAGCGTTCCTGCCACTTGTTATTCACCTCCACTCTAGGACTTCACACTCAACATGTCCAAAACAGATTTTACATGCATTTCTTCAAAAATGACATTTGCTTTGACTTCTCTTCCATGGGTGTTCTAGTTTGCTAGCTTCCAGAATGCAATATACCAGAAATGGAATGACTTTTGAAAAGGGGGATTTAATAGGTTGTTAGTTTACAGTCCTAAGGCTGAGAAAATGTCCCAGTTAAAGCAAGTCTATAGAAATATCCAACCTAAGGCATCCAGGGAAAGATACCTTGGTTCAAGAAGGCTGATGAAATTCAGGGTTTCTCTCTCAAGTGGAAGGGCACATGGCGAATGCAGTCTGAGTTTCTCTCTCATCTGGAAAGGCACATGGTGAACACAGTCAAGGTTCCTCTCTTATCTAGAAGAGCACATGGCAAACACAGCGTCATATGGTAGATGCTTCTCCTGGCCTTCCTGTTTCGTGAAGCTCACAGGAAGGCATTTTCCTTCTTCATCTCCAAAGGTCTCTGACTGGCTTCCTGTGACTATATTGTTCTGCTTTGCTCTCTCTGAACCTCCTTCATTCTCCAAAATGTTTCCTCTCTTACAAGACTTCAGAAACTAATCAAGACCCCACCCAGACGGGTGGAGACATGTCATCACCTACTCCAGTTTAACAACCACACTTGATCAAATCACATCTCCAGGGAGATGATCTAATGACAGCCCCAAACATACAGCATTGAATAGGGATTAGAAGAAATGGCTGCCTTTACAAAATGGGATTAGTATTAAAACATGGCTTTCCTAGGGTAGGTACATCATTTTAAACCAGCACAATGGGATTAAAACTCATCCTTATGACTCCAAAATTCTCGGTGACTCTCCACTCTCCCTTTCTCTCTACATTAAGTCACCGAATTTCTCTGACTGTATTCATTCATTAGATTAATTCATCTAATTTCCTGTTGCTGGATGAGATCTTGATCAGTTCATAATTAACTACTGAAAGAGCATCTTAACGAAGTTTGCCATCTTTACTCTCTGTTCCTGTTACCACATTACACGTAGATGGTAGAATAATTCTAAAAGATAGGATCCCAACACTCCAAGCCTCCAAACCATTACTTGTTTTCCCTTTGCTGCTAAACTTAATCTCAACAAACATATTCATTCTTATATCCTATCACATCTTCACCTGAACCTCACCTCCCTCATCTAAACTGGCCTCCTTCCCACCTCTCTAACATGGTCTGTTCCTTTCTGCTTCCTTACTTTGACTGATAAAATGCCTACCAACTAAAACACTGTTCTTGCTATCCTTACTTCTTAAAATTGTACCCATTCTTCCCTTCAAAACTCAGTACATGCAACATAAATTTTAGTATATTACTCTGTCCCTTGTTTCTATTCATTCATTTATTCACTTTTTTTTTCCAGATATTAAGTGAATCTGTACTGTGTGTCAGAATGTTCTAATTAGTATTCTTTGGTGTTCAAATATGAGAAACTCAACCTAAACACCTTTAAAAGAAGGATTTATGTGAATGGCAGTGAACACATTATGAGAAAAAGTAGAATTTAAACAACAATGTTTTCTTTATACGCATTTGTGCTTTTGGTTTATTCAACAGCATGGCAGATTTGGACTTCCAAAAAAATAAATCAGAGTTTTTTTTTTTTTTTTTTGCATCTGTGTGGCAGGGGTCACATTTCATTTTTTTCTTTTTTACATGTGAGTATCCTGTTATTGCAGCACCATTTGTTGAATTTTGGTTGGTTGATTGTTTTTTCCTTTGTTTTGCTTGTTTGTCTTGGAGAAGTGCATGGGCTGGGAATTGAACCTGGGTCTCCCGCATGGCAGGCGAGAATTCTACCAGTGAACTATTCTTGCATCAGAGCATTTTAAATTAGTAATTCAAAAGGAGTTTTCTGTAAAAGCACTGAGGTGTTTCAGAGTCCAAAACAAAACAAGATCACAGTTTAAGTTCAGGAAAGCCTGGATCCTAGAACAAAAGTACCACGAGGCCTCTCTGCCATCATCATCTCCCTACACTGGCAGTATATCCCCATCCATGGAAGCCTTTATTTCCTCTTTACACAGTCCACATGTTGGAACATGGCGAAAGAAGTTCCCAATATCACATCTCCCAAATTCAAGGCAAGGTGGCCCGACCATCTTGATATTTCAGCCTATTCCGAATATCCAGTAAAGTCCCTGATTGGTTTGACTTGGGTTGATTGCTGATCCCTTAGCCAGGGGAACATGCAATTCCTCTACCTTCCATGAGGGGTAAAGGGGCTGTTTCAAGAGAAGTGGCAGCTGTGGGCACATGGAATCATAGATATCCATTTCAGAAGTTATAAAGATGAAGGAAACCGAATGTTGACCTCAAGAACATGAGAATAAGATGAACAGATAAGGGGCTGCTCTCTGGACATACTTAAATCCTTTTCAAATCAAACAGGATATTTTACTGAAAGTTATTTTTTTCCTACCCTTTTGGGCACAAATTTGTGATTTTACATTTCTAACCATTAATCCCAATTTTATCATTTTTGTATGGTAACATCTAATGTGAATTCTCTCAATAGCCATACTTGTAGGGAAACACAAGATTAAATTAGACTTGAATATATTTTTCAAGTAACTAAGTTTCATCAGCATGCTTTCACTCCTTCCATCCAACCTTAGTTCTCTTGAGGACTCTTCTGAACCCTCCTCAGTGTAATGAGATTACTCCAGTTAAATTTTCTAAAACACCTTGAATGTTACTGTCCAGATATACAAAAATGTTTGGAACAGATTTACAATTCTACCAGGGAAACAAAGCTGGCAACCCTTCCTGCATTCTTACTTTCCTTCTTCCGTTACACCTGTGCTGTTTTATTTATCTAGCAGAATCCTTCTTGCCAAAATATATATTTAGCACATCTTACTCCTCTAATTATCGTAGCAGAGAGAATCTTCTCAAAGAAACTTGGAGTGGGTCCCTACACAAGAGCCAAATGAGGAGAGGAGTGAGCTGCTACCCAAAAATGTGTTGAGTACAGATCTGTAGGCGATGGTGGGCAGGAGACAAAGCAGACTTGAGGCAGCTGTGGCAAGAGCACTGGACATGGCATCCAAAGATCAGAGAAGTTGGGAAAACTATAGTAATAACATGTGGATTTTTTTTTGGAGTCATTTGAACACTTTCTCTGTTTCAGAGAAAGATCAGGGTAGAAAGCATAAAAACTATAAGATTTACCAAACACTTCCCAATTTCCCTTTCTAAGTCATTATTTAGTACAGTGATTTTTTTCCTTAATTAAAACAATTTGCAATTGATCTTTTGTAGACATGCTTACTGAAGGTGACTAATCTCTGTTTAGGGCCCATCTCTGTATTATCTTTCTCCTTGTCCCTTTATTGATCATCACTACCAGACATTATTCTGAATAACCATCTGTCTTGAATAACCCCCAATTTTTTAATCTTTTAATATTTCTAGAGAATATATGAATGCCTTTTTCATAGGATATGTAATACAAGGCTTTAAATATTACAAAAGTGAGCTATAGTTAACAAAAACAAAACAAGTAAGTTAAGATCCTTAAAATCTAAAAGAATTTGAATTTCAAATGTTATATAGCTATAATATTTGAGAATAAGAAAAATGCTTTTTTGATTGTTAAGATGCATACAACAGCAAGTAAATAGAGTTTTCTAGGCAAAATGAAAAGGACACTATATTGTTCATGAAATTTTGTTGTTGATATTGTCCCTGGAGTAGATTAATTCATAAACTGAGCATGTTTTTCTCTCAAGTAACATATTCAAATCTCCTCTGTGCTGGTTTGAAAGGATGCATGTACCCTAGAAAAGCTATGTTTTAATCAAAATCCCATTTCATAAAGGTAGAATAATCCCTATTCAATACTGTATGTTTGAAACTGTAATCAGATCATCTCCCTGAGTGGTGTGATTTAATCAAGAGTGGTTGTTAAACTGGATTAGGTAACAACATGTCTCCATCCATTTGGGTGGGTCTTGAGAAGTTTCTGGAGTCCTACAAAAGAGGAAACATTTTGGAGAATGAGAGATTCAGAGAGAGCAGAGAATGTGCAGCACCATGAAGCAGAGAGTCCATCAGCCACTGCTTTGGAATGAAGAAGGAAAACACCTCCCGGAGAGCTTTATGAAACAGGAAGCCAGGAGAAGAAGCTAGCAGATGACGCTGTGTTCACCATGTGCCCTTCCAGATGAGAGAGGAACTGTGACTGTGCCTTCTCACTAGAGAGAAACCCTGAACTTCATCGGCCTTCTTGAACCAAGGTATCTTTCCCTGCATGGATACCTTTGATCAGACATTTCTAAAGACTTGTTTTAATTGGGACATTTTCTCGACCTTAGAACTGTAAACTAGCAACTTATTAAATTCCCCTTCTTAAAAGCCATTCCGTTTCTGGTATATTGCATTCCAGCAGCTGGCAACTAGAACATCCTCTAATTCAGAGTTTGAAGATTTTTCTGATTTACTTTTGTTTATACACTGGTGTTCATGTGGTGACTGCACTTTTGTTTCTCATATCTTCAGAATTCCAAAACTGATAATATAATTTAAATCAAAGGGAAGAGTACAGGATTTTTGTGTGTTTTTCATTTGTGACAAAGCCCATAATTTTTCTCTTTTCTTTGATTGAATCTTGTATATACTATTTTAAATGGAAGAATTGTTCTCCAAGATAAGCTGGAATCTTTTAAAGAAGTGTGAGTGTGAGTTCTTGATAGTACATGATTGCTCAGATCATCTTCTCTCAGCTTTGAAGTTTATGACCTATTCTGAGAACTTTGACAGTTTCTAATTTCTTCCATCACATTATCTGTGATTGGAAATCATGTATTCAAAAAATGATTGTCATTTCAATACTGTCTCATGGTGTCATCTGGTAAAATATATTTTAAGTAAGAATTAAAAAAATAAGTTCAAACTAAAATTCATCCACATAGACCACCTCCATGTAAATGCCCCATCTTGCCTCACCTATGCAGATAATCACATGAAGAGATACCTGTTTATAGTCCTAAGATTATTTGTGTGATATCACCCTCAATTTCTCATTCCCCTATATATATATGGCTTTTGACATCTAAGGAAAGACCTATTCTCATTTTAAATGCATTAAATATTGAAACATATATATATATATATATATATATATATATATATATATATCAGAATAAAGAAAATTTCAGCAAATACATCTTTTGAAAGAAGAAAAAAGCATTCAAATAATATAAACTAACCATCTAATTACCTAGATTAATAAAATTGAATTCCAGGTGGGCCCAAAGAAGTCATTAGTACCAAATATGTCACAGAAATGTAGGGACAGAGTCTGAAACAGATATAGATTATTTTAATTCTTACCAGGTGCTCTTTTCACCATGACTCTCTGCTATGCAAGTGTAAGAGAATTAAAAAAAAAAAATAGTAGAAATGAGAGAAGTAATTTGGATGCAAAAACACATACAATTCATCCCTACTGGGTATTTTTTCACTTTGGGATGGGGAGGAGAGGAGAACCTCAGAAGTAAAATGATAGTTGAAATAAAATGTGCTAGACAGTCTACCAGGGGGAAATGTTAAACTTTGTCAGATCATTAATTCCAGGAAAAGGAGAAACTGGGATTTCTCCGAGATTCATCAGGTTTAAAAGGTTAAAGGTAAGTTTTGTAGCCTGAAAGATGGATTGTATTCTATAAACCACTAGTTAATTTATAAAACACAAGTTTTATAAATAATGTAATTCCATTTAGTATCCATTCAATTAGCTGACCTTTTCAACCGGCACTCAATAAATCAATTTTGGGGAAAGGATTCTAAAATAAATTGCAAAATAAGTAACAATATGCTCGTTAAATTAAATTTTCCATGATTAGTTATAATAATGAAAAGAGAAATGGCTCAAATGCCTAAGAGCATAGGACTCCTTAAATAAGTTTCTACGTGTCTTCAAAAGAGAAACTAATGTGACCATTTATAATGAAAATTGTCTGGAGAATCATGAACAATTCTTTGTTAAAATAGTGAGAATAAAGGCAGAATGTAAAATTACCAAGGTGTTGGACATGTTCCAATTAGAAACACTTATAAATGCAAACTCTTAAGAACCTGGAGATTATATAAGTGAATGTTCAACTTTCCCTTTTCTCCCTCTCTTTCTCTGACTCACAACATCTTTAATAAATGCATTCCAAATCCCCTGACTCATCTCATTTCCACTGCTGTATCTCATTCCCTTTTCAATGTCTCCCCCCAGTAATTTGGGACATATCCGGAGTCACACAAGTCCTTTGGAGAGCTGACCCAGGTATTTTTTTTCCTCCTTTCTAGATGACCTTGGCTACCAACAAAAGAATCAGAGAGTCATCTTTGATATTGCAGCTGCTGTTGTAGCTTTCCAAGAGAGTAGTGCTTCTTTTAGGAATGAACTCCTTATTGACTATAAAGCTGTGAAACTAGACAGCAAACTCAGGCAGCAAACTAAATCCACTAGGAAATCTATAACAATCAGGCTCAATGAAAGAGTCAAGGCTCCACCAGACCCAGGAACACGCATTTCAGTCTTGGATGGATGCCACTCACCATTCAGAGTGCATTTAGGTTGCCCATTTAGAATTTGCCTGTTGCATGAAGTAAAGCCATCCACAAAGCTCTGAAACACTCCATGCACCCAATTTCTAGGCATGAGAAATGAGCTCAGACTTCTCTTGCTCCTTGTTTTTAAGAAGCTTATGTTTCACTGATGCCACCTGTTAGTGAGCCTTACACTTTCTCCTGCCAAAGGGAAACTCTCACAGGTCTCTTCTAGTCAGGGTTTCTTTAACCCATCTGTGCTTTATCACCTGCTGTTTGCTTTTCCTATAGAAGGCGCTCACCCAGCACCTAACACATAGTGGACGAATGTAGTAGATGAACTCAATGAAAAGTTTTCAGTTATTCAATCATTCATCTGATGAGGGCTTTCTTTAGGAAATGAAAAGTATAATTTGATGACCCTTTCTTACATTTAGAACACACTCATGAAAATAGGGGCTTCCCTTCATTTTCCTACAAAATGTTTATATATCTTAATTCATGTGAAAAAATATAAAACACTATACTTTCTAGTAATCTTCCCCTTATCTTAAGAAAAATATTGTTAACACTTTCTTTCAGAAAAAAAAAAACTTGTCTTATATATAATACAATCTATTCTGTTTTAAAATTATCATACATATATATTCCTAATTTCCATATTTTCTTTTGCATTTAATAAAAGCCCTTAGGAATATGCTATTTTATTAGCTCTTTCATTTTTTCATTCATTCATTTGGTCACCTGACAAATATTTTTTGAACACTCACTACAGGCCTTGCCTTCTACCAGTAGCCAGAGATTAAAAATGGACCCCGAAAGTCAAAGTCAAGGTCAGTGGCAGGGGGGAAACATAAAAGTGCATAAATAATGGGGTCCTCACAGCTTTATGAGTACTACAGAAGAAGGGCACAAGGTGCAATTATTTGACATAGTAGAGAAGGAACCCCTATGTAAGTTGTCTTCCTAACTGAACCCAGATGGTGGGGAGGAGTCATCTAGATGAAGCATGTGAGTGAAACCCCCTACACTGAGGGAATGGAATACACAACACTGCAGACATATAAATAAGCTTGGCTAGTTTGAAAAACAAAGGAAAAGCCAACATGGCTGAAATGTAGTGAGAACATTGAGTGAATAGAAACGATGCTGGAAAGAAAAGTTGGCTTCAGATTATTCGAGGCCAAATAGGCTAAATTAAGGATTTTAAACTTTATTCTCAAAGCAATGAGAAGACATCAATGGCTTTTAAGCAAGCAAATGAAATGGTTTAGAAATGGTATTTTTGACTGCCTCATTCTACCTGGGGCCCAGGTAAAAAGCCCTTCCAGTAGATGACATGAAGATGAAGAGGAAGGAAAGTCTTCAATATTTATTTTGGAGGCAGAGCACATAAAAAATGGTGATTTCTGATATTAGCAGAGTAAGAATTATTAATTTCATCTCAAAGAAAAGGAAATTGGTCCTCGAAGGTATATGTGCTAGGGGTTCATAAATCTAAAATGCATTTTTCTGCTATGCGGTAGTTTCTTTAGTTAAAATTTAAATTTATATTCAAAAAATGTTTAAGAGACATATGGTACTCAGCAGTGTTGTTCATCAAATACTCCTAGTTCTCCCAAGGACATCCTGTCCGCACTTCCCTCCATGTTATGTTTGGTTTGGCTAAAGAAATATCCTGCTTTGGCCAACATAATAGGAACATCAGGAACCCTTGCTAAGTCTGGGTGGGAGCTTTAAGAAAACCACATTATTTGCCCATTTTTTTTTTCCTATATAACACATTCTAGATGAAGGATGGTTTACCAGCCTGACCCTCAGAATGAAGTTAAAACATGGAACAGATCTCCAGCGAACCTGTGATGATGCTGTAGTAAGAACAAGTAATTCGTGTTTGTTATTTTAAGCTATGAAGGATTTTGGAGTTGTTTTTACTACAGCAAAACCTATCCTGTTCTGACTGTTACATTATATGCCATTATTCTCATTCCCATATTTTAAAATTAGGGGGTACACACACAGCATCACCAATAATTTGCAGAGAGGGAAGCAGAAGGCAAGATTATCTGACACCAGATACAATGCTTCCCTCACCATCACAAAAATCTTCCTCCAAATATAGCTAATACAAGGACCCAGGGAATTCAAGAGCAGCTTGGTGAATGAAGGAAGTTCTAGACTTGAATGTAAAGCAAGATGGGCCTCACGTCAGTTGGACACAAACAGTAGAGCTATTTTGACACTTTGAGAAATCATTGCATGGGTTTCTTGTAACTGAGAAGGGACAATTAAAAGGAAAGTTCTCAAAAGGAATTAAGTATTATAATGTCTATATTAAAATGTATGACACTGAAGAATCATTTCAGCTTGAAATGCATTTTAAGATTACAATGAAAGAAAAGTGTTAGAGAATAAGTGTATGACGTTCTAGGCAGATACAATCAGAAAAAAACATATTTTTGTTTTGTTTTGTTTTTTTGTTTTCATCAAGAGAAATATAGACAGGTTCACATATTAATGGGCTCTGGGACTAATGGCAATGGGGTCGCGGAAATTACTCTAACTTTGGCTTGTCAAAACAACTCCATCATTTCAGAAATAAATTCTACAGCATATGTCAGGGTCAGCTATGTGGCAGTAAAGAATTCCGTTTCAGTTCAAGTGGTTTTAAATGGCTCTGGCTGCACCCTTAGTTCTCCTTCCCCTAAGAATGGTTGTTAGGGAAGATCAACATATGGCAAATTTGGCCATGAAACATCATTAGTGACAAACACTCACAAGTGCAGATACTTGGAAGAATTTGAAAAGTACAAAGAGTTGTGGGGGCTCCGATACTATATCGATTTGGAGATGTTGCTATTTTTTTATGCCTAAAGGGATAGTATGATTTTTACCTCACCAGCATTCATTCTTTTACTGATCTAACTATAGTCTGCAGTTTTTATTTAGGGATCCATCCTAAATCTGCATGACTCATTTCTGTGGCCACAGTGATTGGCTTAGGGCCGAACCTCAGATTTTCTGGCCCTCCTTAAAAAGAGACTTTTCATGGGATTTCTCATTGTGAGGGTGTAAGATCAGAGCTTCTCAACCCACCTTATTACAGGGAAAGGAGAGCCTGCCTGAGAATAGAGCCAACTTGAAAAACAGTAAATGGGAGACAGAGTGAAACTGGGTCGAGTAATGATATAATATTTCACACATCAAATCATATCCTCAGCCTGGACTTGTCTGCGACTTGAGCCAATGAAAGTTATTTTTGTTCCTTTAGTTTGATTGGGTGTGTTTATTGTTATTGCTGCAGTTACGGTAGTATTTTTGTGTCTTTTTACTAAAAGAATACTAAGTGATACAATACTCTCAAGTTGGAAGATCTCTAAGAATATTTTATAATCATCAATTCGAAATCCCAATTGACAATGAAATATATTTAATTATCTAACCAGTAAATATCTTTGGAGCTCCTTCTTGCTTTTGAGACTGGCATTGGTGAGAGTCCTGTACAGATCTGACCTTCAAGAACAGCATTATTTAGCTGGAAAGGGAAAATGAATAGATGATTCGAAATTACAGAGCAATCAGGGCAGAGATAGTGGAATTTGTAAGAACACAGAGATGTGGCAAATAACCCTGTTCTGGTTTGCTAGCTGCTGGAATGCTATATAGCAGAAATGGAATGGCTTTTAAAAAATGGGAATTCAATAAGTCACAAGTTTACAGTGCTAAGGCCATGAAAATGTTCCAATGAAAGCAAGTCTATAAAAATGTCCAAATTAAGGCACCAACAAGAGGTTACCTTCATTCAAGAAAGGCCAATGAAGTTCAGGGTTTCTCTTTCAATTAGAAAGGCACATGGTGAACCTGATAATGTCTGTTAGCTTTCTCTCCAGGCTTTTTGTTTCATGAAGCTGTCATGAGGGTGTATTCCTTCTTCATCTCCAAAGGTCTCTGGTTGGATGGGCATGGCTCTGGCTCTCATCATTCTGAAGTTTTCTCCAAAATGTTTCCTCTTTTCAAGGATTCTAGTAAACTAATCAAGACTCCCCTGGAATGGGTGGAGTCACATCTCCCTCTAATTAATACCCACACTTCGGTGAATCACAGCTCCATGGAGATAAACTAATCATGTCTCCAATCTAAAGTACTGAATAGGGATAAAAAGAAAGGGCTGCTTCCAGAAGATTGGATCAGGATTAAAACATGGCTTTTCTATTGTGCATACATTCTTTCAAACCAGCACAAACTTTGCTGGCATTGGGCATGATATTCTTGAAGAATCAATGCCTCAGCTCATTTCTGGGTGCAGAAATCAACTCCTGAGTTGAGGTACTACTCCAGGATCAGGCTTATCATTTCAGTGTACAGGATGCACTTCCCTGATGCCTGCAACAGGAAATTGCTTTTCTGTCTTGGAATTTCTGATTCCCACAATTGCTACTTTCCCCATCCCATGAACTTAGCATCCAGGAAAAAGCTCCCACCTATAGCCCAAACATCTGAAGGTTGCTTTTCTACATCAACGCAGACAATCCTTTCTCTTTGGAGTGCTCTCTGCTTCAGTCTTCTTTTCTGTTTTTACAGATTTCCTTCAAAGTCTGTTCGTCCTCTGATCTGTATGATGTGGCCTGTCCCCTCTCACTGGATATGGAAGTCAGAGCCCTGTACAAGGCTGCAGAGGTAGCAAGTCCAAAGCAAGAGCCCTTGGGGCTTCCTTGAAGGATTTACAGTTTCCTTCAAATAATGGCAATATTGTAAACAACTGAGAAAGCCAATAATTTTTTAAACAAATTCAGGCTGTGGGAAGAGAATTAAAACCAGATGTTTGAAAATGCTTCTCTTGTTATGGGATTTTGTTCCTGAAAACAATATGTTTTACCTGTTGAAAGCTCATGCATTATAAAAAGGAGATAGAAAAGAAAGCTTCAAAAACAGTTAACTGGCGGGCCGCGGTGGCTCAGCGGGCAAGAGTGCTTGCCTGCCATGCCGGAGGACCCCGGTTCGATTCCCGGCCCCAGCCCATGTAAAAAACAAACAAACAAACAAAATATAATAAAACAAGAAAATGTTTAAAGATGTTTCCCTTTCTTCCTTCCTTCCATCCTTCCTTTCTTCTCTCTGTCTTTCCTTCCCTTCCTCCCTTTCTCTTTAAAAAAAAAAAAAAAAAAAAAAAAAAAACAGTTAACCTAGGAAATATAATTTACTTTTAAATCTATTTGCAAAAATTAATTGCTTTGAAACCAATCATTGGTTAAAATCATAGAAAATTGGCAATTTATCAAGTTCGAATCACTTGCCCCCTTACACCCAAAATTATACACGGATACGGAGATCACAATTTTATGCACAGACACACACACACACACACACACACACACACACACGGTTAGGTTTATTATAGAAATTAAAACTGAATTAGAAATAAAGATAAAAACTAAAATTGGAGTTAGATCTTAAAATAGCTGTATCATCCATTAAAAACTAATTTAAAAAATAATTAAACACATACAAACACATTTGTTGTCATTAAAATATTCTGTAAGTGATATTATATAATTTTCTATTCAAATATATGTATCATGTTATATTAATATTTTATATTGTTAATAAAGAAAATAATGTTAGACTATTTTATCTTATCACACATTACATTTTAGAGTATTTTATATTGAACTTTATATTATTGTGCTAATAAATATGTATTTGAGAAAGCATTTAAAAATATCTTGCCACTCAATGTTTGATTAAAAAGTAAAGGGTTGCAAGCGGGCCACGGTGGCTCAGCAGGGAGAGTTCTCACCTGCCATGCCGGAGACCTGGGTTCGATTCCCTGCCCATGTAAAACTAAAAGAGTAAAAGGTTGGAATTTCTGTGTTAGATTATTAACTGCATGGGGACAAAGATCCTTTATGTCATTGGTTTTCACCTCCAACGTTTAGCAGTGTGCCTTATACATTAGGTGCTTATTGGGTAACTGAATGAATGAAAAGAAGAAATTATTATTATTATTATTCTAAAGTTACCTAGAAATATGTTACCAAGAAAATATTATTTTCTAAAGTTACCTAGAAAATATTATTATCAGACAATCATTAATTTCTTGCTAAGAGTTTGGGCCTCAACATTTTGCACTGTGTCTTTGTTCGCATTATCTTTATCTGAGGCTAGATTTTTATCTTCCAATACTTGTTAAGCACAAACAATTGTTTGATGAATGAATACAGGATAAGGAGACAAGCACTATTATACTTGTGTTTACATCTCCTGTAGAACAGACTCAGTACCACATTATAATAAAGAGTTGTGTTGCCTCCAGCAAAATGCCAGAGATGTGAGTTCTCTCTTCCGTTTTTGCCACCCTGAGCTGTTAGATTTCTTATCAAATGATAGAGGTTTGGATTTGGAAAGCTTAAGCAGTTTAAAGAAACTTCATCACCTGTATTTGTTGAAGAGAAGAAATAAGTTTTCATCTAGCTTAAGAAAACTCTTTTACAATATACGCTTAACCTGCAGTGTTCCAGAATTTCATCATAGACTGTTGAGAGCAGATGTAACAAATGTTTCTAGAATCCAGGGGACAAGCACCAAGTTGAGATACTCGGGTCCATTTGATAATGGAGAATACTTGACTAAGATGTATCACCCACTTCTTAAATTATTTGCAGTAGTTCAGAGACAAATGCACAATCGAAGCCTGGATTTCAATATGAAGCATTAATTTAAAAGCTTCCCTTGGGGATTTTAAGTGAACCTCTAAGAGAATAGTAACTCTTAGCCTTTTATGATGATTTTGTTTGTTTTTAGATCATTTTAGAAAGGGTGGGATTTTGTGTGGCGTTTTCTAATCACACAGCTTAGAAAATATTTCTTTATGCGAATTGCATTAATAGGGTTAAAACAAAGCCATGATCTTGCCAATGAGATAGTAACAGTATAAACCATTTTTAAATAATTGCTTTTTTCCTTTTTCATTTTTAATGTTGGACATAGCAAGGAATAAGTCCTTTAACATATTTCTCAAGGGATTTCATCTTTGGATTCTCCATGTTTTGAGTAGTGGGGGTACTTATTCTCTTATTTATTCTCTGTCCTCTAGTGGGGAAGAAAGATTTTCTCTAAACAATCCTATCCTTTTGCCCCACCCTTTACTCCTCCTTGAGGAGGGTAGGAGTGACCTGATTGATAGGTGCAGCCAGCAGTCCCCATTTCTCTATAGGGTGGAGGTAATCAATTCCAAATCCACAACGCAGGTTAATTTGGTTTACGTCTGTCTTGTCTCCTTCCCTGACAACTGGAAGGGGACAGGGAGATAGTCTGGGTTTTGCTTCACATTCCAATTATTACAAATCTTGGGTTAATGTGTGTGTTGGGGGCAGAGGAGTGGGTAGTTCAGGTGATGAAAGTGGAAAGGATATTAAAACACCCACTACTGCAGCCATTCCTAAGCTAAATCTTCTAATCCACCATTTATTGGAAATAAAACTGATATGGAGGATTCTAACTCATAGCAATATTTGTCCATCTTGATTGTTTTCTAACTCAGGATAAAAACTCCATAATACTCTTGATCGGCTGCGCTGAAATCCATTATCTATCCATTACACCTACATATATCCTGCTTTGAAAGTAAACCAAATTATTTACGCTGTTCAAATATTCCGAATCTCTCATAACCTCCTTTATCTGCATGAGATACTGCCCCAATCTCATTTTTGTTGACTGGAAGACTCTTATTTATCTTTCAGGACTTACAGTATATGGTATTTGCTCTAGGGCAAGAGTCTAGAACTGGTGGTACAGCTTCTCTTGAAATGGGAAAATCCTGCAGCCTTGAACCTATTATCGCTAAGGTAAGAATTAGCAAACTATAGCCCACACATTGAATCTGGCTCACCAGAAGTTTTGTAAGTGGCCTTTTACTGGAGCATAATAATACCCCTTCGCTTATGCATTGTCTATGACTGCTTTTGTTAGAATGGCAGAGTTTAAGAGTTGCTGCAGAGACCATATGGCCCCCCCAAAGCCTGTAATACTTATTAACTGGCCTTTTACAGAAAATATTTACCAACTTTTCTTTAAGAAACAATTGGCTAAAATCAAATAGCAGCAATGCCTTTAAGATAAAAGCAGTATTTTCTAGTTCACTGCAAGCCCTGTCATCTCCTGCCGCATTACACCCATAGGGTATCATTCATTTGTGCTCTCAGCCTGGCTCCCATTTGCATTTGAGTGTAGGACTCCTTCTTAAAAGAGATTACCTTTATGACCACAAGCTGGCATTGGCATCTCTTCTGTGTTTCCATAAAAGCCTGTGCACACCTTAATTATGCATCTAGTATATTGTTTTGCTATCAATTTGTTTATCCCCCTTAGAATGTGAACTCTTTATATAAAGTATGTCAAAAAAAACTTCTACAACTTCTAACAGCAGCTTCTGACACCAAGATGGCTTGCAATAACTCAATTCCATTCAATTCTGACTCTGACTACCTGGAATCAGGCCAGGCTCCCCAGGGGATAATCCTCCACGTGATTGCTCTGCAGGTCCCAAAGTTTGGGTGCACAGCCCATAAGCATTCTGACCAGCTAGCTACTAATTCTGGGGTTCCCACCACCCCGTTAGGTTCAACAATGCACTGAAAGGACTCACAGAACTCTCTGAAAGTGCTCTTCTTACAGTTACAGCTTTATTATAACAAAAGGAGACAAGAAGTCAAAAGATGAGACACTTAAGGCACGATTTGGGAGGGTCGTAAATACAAGCTTCCATGTCTTCTCCACTTGGAGTCAGAAAGCGTCGCCTCCCCGAGGTTTTGTTTGTTTTTACCACCTTGTTCTTCAGAGTATATAATTTCTATTAAACTCATTTCAAGTTCACTTACTCTTTCTTTATCATCTCCAATCTGCTATTAAACCCATTCAGTGAATTTTTGTTTTTGCTTCCGATTTTGTAGTTTTTAGTTCTAGTATTTCTATATAGTTCTTATTTTAAGTTTCCACTTCGCTGCCAATGTTTCCTATCTTTTCACTCAGTATAACCATATTTTCCTTTATATTCTTGAGCTTAGTTATAATAGCTGCTTTAAAATCCTTGTCTACTAATTCTGACACATGGGGTATCTCGAGTTCAATTTCCATTGATTTTTTTCCTCTTAGGTTTCAATTTTCTATTTTTATGTTGAAGTAATTTGGGATTGTATCATAGACATTGCAAATGATAATTTGTAGAGGCTTCTGAAAAGTATTGTTTTATGTGTTTCAGTAGCCAGTTAACTTGGGTTACCTCAAACCGACAACCTCACCAGTTAACATTTTAGTTCTGTTCTTTTAACCTTACCCTAAGGATTAGCCAGAGGTTTGTCTGCAGGATTTCCATCCAGGTTGTAGCCACCCTGCAAGGTGCACACTGAGGCATACTAGCCTCATGACAAGGCTTAAGAGCAGCTTACAGAGTGCTATTCTTTTCTTCCAAGTGCCAAATAGCCTTCATTATTTCCCTGCTTTTGTTTGCTTTCCCATGACATTTTAGAGTTGGTGATTTAAAAAAGAATTGTTCTGTACTTACTGCTGTTATTTGGAGGAATGCTAGTTTGATAAGGGTTATTTGGACATTACCAGGAATAAAACAACTGCTTAATAGTTTATATTTAATAGTTTTATCCTTTGGGGGCATCTGTGCTAGTGTCTCCTGAAAACACCGTCTTACTGAATGCTCACCATCAGTGTCCCTGCTCAGTGCTTTGTCTCATATTTACTGATCAAGAAATTGAAGATTAGAGAGAATAAGGCATTGGCTAAAGATCCACAGAACATGAGTTGCAGAAATAGGATTCAAACCCAGTTGTGATGGAAGCTGGTGAGTAATCTTCCCACAGTAGCAAGCAGCCTCTATCTGTATAGCCTGATAATCTGTTGGCCAAAGAGCCCCTTCTATTTGGGGGCAAGCTATGCTCCATAGATAAGGTGTTCATTTATGGTAGGGCAAACGAATGAGAAAAAAAATTATTGTAAAAGCAAGTTCCGTGATTTAAACTTGTTTTCTAAGAATTTCATATATTTGCATTTATGTTTTTCTTCTTAATTTTCATATTGTCTTATTTGACAGGATGGTTAAAAAAAAAGTTACATTATCACTGTACTGCTTCTCCACCACTTATCCAAATCTAATTACCAAGAACATGAAAGTTTACCTTTATTCTTAAGCATTAAATGTCAAATCTTCCCAAATATGAGGCAACCATTGGCACGTTGTCACTAATTTGTGATTTTTGTTGGCTACACTTTAAAGAATTTAGCTACACTTCTATCTGCTCCCTCCAAATGAGTGGATTTTTCTCCTATGTGTTTTCTGTCATGGTCACTGCTGGGCACACTCCACAACCTTCTTCTATGTAGGACAGATTCACTGCACTGTCCACATGGGCAGGTCTATTTCCCCAGGTGGACCAATATGTCTTCTTGGGCATTTGGAACTTGAGTGAAAACTCACAGGGATTGAATTCAGTTGGGGCTAATCAATGGAGGAACTTGAAGATCCCCCATACCAGGCTGGTAAATTTTCTTCCTGAAATTTGCATTTGTAGTCATTCTTTGGATTCTTTCTGTGAGTAACCTTATTTTTCTCATATCAAATTCTTCTTTATCCTTACAATAAGGATACAAAAAAGGACTTTTTTTTTTTTATCAAAAGGGTTTTGGTTGTGTTTCCAAAAAAGCAAAAGAAGCTATACATAATGATATATAAACAAAACAAAATGTTCAAAAAGTAATTTAGTTATAAGATAATGGCAGTTTGAAATTGCCTCAGTCTGTTTAAGCAGGTTATATTCTGAGGAAGAAAAGATTAGAATAAGTAAAAGTATTTTGATTACCAGATCTAGCAAATAAAAATATAGAAAACCCAGGTAAATTTAAATTTAAGATAAAACACAAACACTCTTTTAGCATATGACATGAAGAAAATGCATATACACACTTACACTAAAATATTCACTGTTTATCTGAAATTCAAATTTGACTGACAACCATATATTGGCTGGTAAAGCACCAACACAGCTCAATTTCCCAGGTAATTGGCAGTGATTAAGCAGTAATATTCTATCAACATAGTCTTGCCACACCATGGAAAATTCACTAACATAAAATCTCTATCCATGATAATTTCAGGCAGAGGATGAGAGAACATGAAACAATCAATACTCTGAACAGACAGCCTCAAACCACTTTGCCCTAAACTTTTTTATCCCTAAGAGTAAGGCATGTGGTTTCCTTTATTTCTGTTCATTAATATTATTTCCTTCATTAATATAATGGTGAAAATGACTATTATCTTACAGTAATCAATATCTTCAAATATGTCTATGCCCATGAAAAGGGGATTGTAAATGAAGTTTTGTTATGGAGAAAAAAAAAAAAAGAAGACGAATATCTGGAAAGGCATTTTACTTCATGTTGATACCTTACTTACCTGTTACACTTGCACACATTTGCAGGGAGGCTTTCCAAATAAGAACAAATAAGTCAGAACAAAGAACTTAGTCCATGCAGTCAAAGGATTAAATAAGGCAAGAGATAGATAGAAAACAGGGGCCAAAACATAAGGGAAGGACTAAAACTAGAGGTTAAGAATGAAGGTTAATGCTGAGAAACCAAGATATATGATTGGGATATTGTGTAAGACTGTATTTAACTGTCAATTCCAAGAGTAGGTTCAATGAGGTGTGTCCACATACCATGGGAGAGGATTTATAGCTTAGCGGAACAATGGATGGTAATATAACACTCACCATTCACTCATTCATTCTCTTGTAGACATAATTATGGTACATTATACTATGTGCTGAAGATTCATGAGTTATCTCAAGGGACTGGGGCTATTACTCTCCACTGACTATAAATAGATCTAATACTTATTGACTTATTTTTCTTGGTTAAATGCTTTTTCTAACATTGTGTGAAGAAGGATTATAAGTGGAGTGCATACAGTTGTCTCAGGGAAAAGATGTTGCCAGCGTCTCTGAGGGAGGGAGCTCAATGAAGCTTTATACTTCCAATAAAGTTGTCTGTATCCTTCCTGCCAGAAGAAACTTCAACATAAGGCAGTGCATCAGTGATGCAAGTTTTCTTCCAGCACAGAAGTACAAGGGGGCGAATGAACATTATTCTGGACTAAATTCAACATTATGGCTCCTGCAAAATTGACCATAAGTAAGAAACATGGAAAGCACTCAGGGCTGTAAAACTGAGGAAGAATTTGCTGAGCAATGGCTGTATGTACTGCTTATGCAACTGGCATCTGCTTGAAAAATTGTATAAAGATAAAAGCTACAGAAAATTGCAGAGTCTGACATTTATGATGGTGAGGAATTCAATACATTGCTAACATCAGAGCCCCACTACTAGAAGATTAAAAAGATCTGGGAACGCTTCGCCCCTTTGAAATCATAAATGGCTAAGACAATGGTAAAAAATGAAGGGTGGTCAAGCTAAGCTTTATTTTTTATCTTTCAGAAGTGTGGGTTAGTGCAATAAATGTGATATGCACCTGGCTTCTAAACTAATTTAACTGCAGGGTGGGTTTTCTATAAGAAATGACTTAGTGTCTCTTACCTTAATTTCCTTACCTATAAAAGGAAAATAAGCCTAGGGTTACCATGAAATTTAGATGAGAGCATGAATAGAAAATGAGTGATAGGTAAAGAATTCTAGTAAGTTTGCACTCTCCTTCAATGTGTGAAATGGCATCAATGCACTCCTGTTACAACTGAACTATATTCTTTCACATTGTGTTAATTGACCAATTTAATATACCCAACCTACAGATTGAAACTTACCTCTGTCCATTAGAGGCAATATAATTTCAAATGAACTTTACCATTTTATGAGGCCCTTAGAGTTCTGGATAATTAATGGATTTTTGATAAGATAAGATTATCTTTGAGAATTTTCCAATTTAGAATTGTGTCTATGCTGCCCTGACATTTGATTGACAGGTAGACTAGTTACACCAGTTTTTTTGAGGGGCAACCCATTTTCATAGAAACTCAACATTATTTGACCGATAAAATCAGAAGCTACCCATAAATTTGGCACTTTGGAATTTTTTTTTAACTTCAGTGCTTATACAATTATTTTCCTTGAAACAAAAATTGTAAAAAGGACACGTGATTTTGGCTTATTAATTTCGCTAGTCATTTGATGTGCCCTGTTGATTTGCAGTCATCTTTTTTCCCCTCAAATTATATTTGATTGCAATCCCTTGCTCTAAACCCACACCAACTTTACAGATGAGGAAATTAAAGCCAGAAAGTTGAACACAATCCACAATGAATTTTGTCCTAGCTAAATTGGAAAAAAGGGTTACTTGAGCAAATTAGCAATTATACTAAAGAGAATACCCCCAATTTAATGTGAAATTCAATCATGTGTAAAGCAGAGAATTCAGGTTCCTAGTTCATATGCGCAATATTTTCATTCAAAAAGAGAGTTCATAATGTGTATATTGTGAATTTTTTTTAACCTATTACATGGGTGGGTAGGACATCCATTATCGTGTTCATTTAATAAAAGGGGACCCTGAGAGTCAGATGCACTGAGTAATTTATCCAAAGCCACACAGTGATGTGGGGAAGTTACAGATAAAATCAGTCACCTCTAGGTTGAGTGACCTTTTCCATTCTGCTATCCTTTCTTACTCTCTTGATACTGGGGTATAGTGGGGTCAGTGGGGGTTTTCATTTGTGACATCAAAGGACATAGTCAATGACTCAAGCAGCAACTACATTGCTTTCAACACATAACTTAAGAATAAATGGTTTTGTAGAAGTTAAAGTAAAGGGTAATTGATTTTACTAAAGGATCTCCTGTGTCAAAGTCAAAGGAAGAAGTCATTGTGGGAGTTTGGACACCAAGGCAGCTGGCTATGCAGGCATTTTCAACAAAGAGAATCAAATCAGAGTAGAACAGAAAATGCTTTGGAATCAAAGTTTGTGGGAAAAATGAAAACGTGACAAGTTGTTTGCATGGGAATTTGAAATCTACAAGTTGCTTGGGGATTGGAAAACCAAGCGGAGGAAGTGATTATTTTAACAGAGCTGACATGAGCTGAAAGTGCGGCTGCAGGACTGACAAATTGTTCATAACTTGACACAGAGGAAACTGGGAACTGAAGTAGCATTTTGCCAAAAAACTCACAGAAGGAGACTAGTCATCTAGTAGGATGGTAGACAGTGTGGGAGAATGAACAGACATGGTCTCTGAATCACACAGATCAGGATTTGCATCTTAGCTCCATCAAAGACTAGGTGGGTGATTGAACAAAGTCTCAAGCATCTATTCCCTATGAGAAGAGAATAGGAAATAGACCCAACTTTGCAAGCATTGAGCTAGGCATTCTATGAGACAAATCTCTAGCAAAGTTCCTGCCACACTGCCCCTCTAGGAAGTCCACAAATGGTGGTATTTATATTTTTTAAATCATCATCACCAATATCATCATTATTGGGTACAAGTGAAGTATGTGAGGATATCCTTCATATCCCAAGATGGAAAGGGAAGTTGCATCCAGTATCCAGCCATATAAGCATAGAATAAGATTCACCTTTTCAATTCTTCATTATTAAGAGGAATTACATACTTCTTAATGAATCATTGTTCATTAAAACTTTTAAGAACTGGATCACACTACGCTTATAAAGCATAGCAAACAAAGAAGATTTCAGGTTTTTCTGAATTAAAAGATTCTTTATCAGCTATCCCAATAAGTCACAGCCCTACTCTTCTTTTGAAATATTATTTTAAAATACTTAATACTCTAAGTATATAAGATTTAATCAATATTTCCTAAATATTCATTCATTAAGCTTCAATTTTGTTGGTTTTTCTTTTTATTTGTTTGCTCTTTGTTCTCTCTGATAATCATGGCTTTTTCATTAAATATACATGCAACACATATGTGTTAAATTTCAATTATTCAAGACCATTTTTTGATTTTGGGTGCACAATCATGAGTACGGTATGATTTATGCCTCCAACCAATAAATCTAATGGAATAAATATCTTTGCACAAACTAATTTAAGTGAAAACTGCTTCATCATGGAGTGATATCTTGGCAGTGTGCTAAGCTGTCCACCTGGGAATTGTTTAGGAAAAGCTTAAAAAATGAGCTGAGCCTTAAAGAACAAGTAGAATTTCACAGCAGTAGTGGACTTTCTTTACTTTCCCTTTCTCTCACCTTTCCTTTCCTTTCTTTTAAAAATAAAGTTTATTTTCTTATAATTATAACAATAATATGAGCAGACAATTTGAAAAATAGAGCAAAACAGATAAAAGATACACAAAAGCATCCATACTTTTCCATCCTGGAAAAAAACAACTACTGCCACTGTCATTGTTATTTCTTTTCTTTTGAAAAGTTCATTTCAATTTATTTTTAGAGTAATGTCTGTGCAACTTAAAAAAAAAAAAAACAACAAAACAATAAAAAAAGCTTCCAAAGGGATAGTAAATGAAAACTGAAAATGAACACACACACACACATACACACACCACACACATGCACAAACCTTCTTTAACGGCTGGTCCTAGACAAACCACAGAGTGCACTGGGTCTGGAGGTGACTGTAGCATGACCCAATGTCTGGCTCAAGTTCTCATTTAAGCTGAGTTCCAACAGATCTTGATTCTCCGTCACTGAACTCACTGCAGACTGCTGCTATTTAATGCCAGGCTTTAGCTTTGCAGTTGTGCAGTGTTTAAGTTAAAAAAATAAATCTCTCAGAAATTTGAAGGAAGTCCTCAATTTTCTTCAGATAAATTTTCTATCCTCTCCTTTTCTCTTCTCCTTCTTTTCCTTTCCCTTCTTCCCCCTTCCTTTCTCTTTCTTCCTACCTTACTTTCTTTCCTTTCCACCTTTGCTTACCTCTCTTCCTCTCCTCTTACCTCCCTTCCATTTTCCTTCACTTTTATCCCCTTTCCCTCCCTTCATCTTTCCTTTCCTTCTTTCTTGCTCCCGTTTCTTTCTTCCTTCTTTCATCATTCCTTCCATCTTTTCTCTCCCTCTCTCTTACTTTTTCTTTACCCCTCCTCTCTCTTCCTTCCTTCCTTTCATCTCTATCTTTCTCTTTTGTGTGAACTATTTTTAGATTTCTCGATCTCCTTGGAGCTCTCAAGAGGAGGAGGTAGGTGTGATCTTTTTCATCCGCATTTGGCCCTCAGAATATACATCCATTCTGAAGACAATTGTTTCTCCATCTCAAAGAAGTTTTCTTTGCAGTGTTGTTCTTATCCTCCCTACAGTGTTACTAAGATTATTGTTGTTGTTGTTATGACTTTGCATTTGGACAGTCAGTATTCCAGTAGACAGATACTAAGACTTCTTGCTTTGTCTTTCTTCTTTCTTAACTTTCCTTTTATTCTACCCTAGTCATTTTTTTCTTTATTCTGTCCTGTTTACCCTCTTCTGAGATATGGGGTAAAATAATTTTTTGAATTTTAAAGATGTTTTCTTGTTCTCTGGTTCCACTTTTTGAATAGTAGCCTGTTTTTTTTAAATTTATGAATGCACTCATCTATGACTCTCTCTCAGTTTATTAATTATTTCTAAATATACGTGCATATTTATGTTTGCATTTAGGCATTAATGCCTAATAGATGTGTGAATGAGTGGGGTGTTCATACCGACAGAATTTCATTTAAGATTAATGACTCTATCTGCCTTGGTCCTCACTGAACACATTCAAAAACAGCTACTACCACTGGCATTATTCTAAAAATGGCAAGCTTTTTTTTCTACTAGGAGAGGATGTTAGCGTATACTTCTCCTTGGAACAACTGCTACACCTTAAACTGATCCTGTTCATTTCTTCTGTGGAGAGTGGAGGTATCTCTAGCTCTGCTCGGTTTCAACCTTGCGTGTATCTCATTTGAGTTTCCATTGGCAAGAAGCTCACAAATTTTAATTTTTATATTTGGTAAAAGAAAATAGAGCATTCTCACTTAGAGAAGAGATTTGTTCCTTGCATCAGAGTTCATTTACAACTACAGTGATAACAGAGCAAATAAAACATTATGAAATGTAAAATCAGTCTACCTGTTTACTGCCTTTGGGGAAGACTAGATTGATTTATAGAAAACCGTTTTACAGACTTTCTAAACCACAGCACTACTACAGGAATTTTGCATGGTATATACCTTTTCTTCATATCATTTATTCTATCCTAATTTACTTATTTTAAACAAACAATTCAAAAAGCATTATTTCCGACTGGTGTTTCTTTCCCAGGATGTAGATATTGTCGATTTTCTGTACAACATGTTAATCAACCATACATTGCTTTGTCTCTATCACATAGGATAGTTTTGACCAAACAAAAAAAAATGTAGTATTGGGTCAAGTTTTCCAATTTTGATCCCATGACAGATAGATATTATGGAGAAACACAAGTAAGCATCATATTCCCAGGAAAAGCTATAGTACTGTGCTTCTGTTTGCTAAAGCTGCTAGAATGGAATATACCAGAAATGGACTGGCTTTTAAAATGGGGATTATTTGTTTAAAAATTTAAAGTTCTAAGGTCATGAAAATGTCCCAATTAAGGCATCAATAGGATGATATTTTCCCTGAAGAAAGGCTGATGGCATCTGGGGTTCCTCTGGTACATGGTAGGGCTCATGGCCAGCACCTGCTGGACCTGCGTCTCTGGGTTCCACTGTTTTTAGCTTCTGATTCCACTGGCTTTCTCTCTCAGCTATCTCTGAGCATTTTCTCTCTGAGTTCTCTGTGTCCTTTATTCTCTCACAAAGGACTCCAGTAAAAAGGTTTAAGACCCACCTTGAATGAGTGGGTCACATCTCAATTGAAATAGCCTAAGCAAAAGGTCTCACCCACATTAGGTCTGCACCCACGGCAATGGATTAAAAGAACATGGCCTTTTCTGGGGTACATAATAGCTTCAAACCAGCATGGACTGTGAGCACATCAATTCAATTACTTAAAAATTACTTAAAAGTACTTAAAATTAACACTAAGAGAAGGTTTTAAAAGGATGCATGGATCATACTGTCCTAGTTTCTGATTTAATTGTCCTAGAGCCCAGTGAGGGTATCACAAATTTGAGAATAAAAAATCCCAGATAAAGCAAGGATAAAAACTACTGCTGTAGACCAAAGACTACAAGAAATCAGAGATAGATGGGCCTGGTAGGCGCTGATGATTTAGCCAGCAAAACCTGCAGTTGAGGAAGGATGGCTTGAACAGGAGTTGGGAGAACCTGGATAGGAAAAAACAGAAAAAGAATATTCTCTAGTTGAGTCCAGCAAAATTAAGGTCCTCTGATGAACAAAAAAAGAATGTGATTATTTGATTTGTCTCCTTCCCTTCCCTTTGTTTTTTTCCAGTTTTCTTCACGTTCTGGTTTTTTTTTTTTTTTTTGTATGTTTTTACATTTTGTTTTTTGTTTTGATTTGTTTCTCTAATTTTCTTTCTGTTTTCTTAAAATAGTCATTGAACACTTACTCTGGTTCAGATGTTATTCTGGGCAGTAGGAACACTGAAGTGAGTATGATGTAATTTCACTGGACTCAGGATGTTTCCTATCTAGTAGCAACATTTACTGAGACAGGAGGTCTGCTCCACAGCACACCCTTACCAGCGTCTCCTGGGAGTTACCTCATTGAGCAACACAGCCACAACATATGATGATCTCCCCACTTCTTCTTTAATGGCCAAACCAATGGCCGCATCACATTTTAGTAATAAGGTCTGCTTGCCCATCATGTCATTCATCTCCATTGCTGCTACTGTCACTAGAGAGACAAATTCAGGTTGACACCATGGAGACTCTCATCAGGGTCCTTACAGGACAATAGGATGGCTCAAGTGAGTGATCTTTTCAGAGCTTTGGGTCTTCTATTTAATGAACCCTCAATAATAGGATGCAAGAGTCAAAGCAAGTCTTTTACTAGTCTAGGCAAGTAAATTCCCAGAGCTCCTGAGACTCAGAACCCAAGAAAGCAAATGGCACCCATGACATTATTAAGTAAAATCACTCATTTTAGAGTGAAGATTCTAGAGCTAGATAGGGAAGAAACCCGTATTAGGATTACTTTGTACTTAGTAACAAAGCCAAGACATAAATCTGGGCACATGAATAATTAATCCAAAAAATATTTGATTACATGAAGAGAAGTGGAGATGAAAACCCTTATTGGACTCCTAAAGAAAAAATGGTAAAGAAGGGAGAAAAAATGCTCAACTTTATGCACATATTAAGTATATGAGTTATCTGGAACAGAATACAGAATTGACTTGAGAGAAACATTTCTATCATCCTTAAATACTATGCTTTTATTTTCAAAAAACTTTTCATGATGTTAAAAATATAAAATAAAATAATAGTTTGTTCCTTCCAAATGATCTAAAGGAAAATTGAGACTAGAGAGAGAGAGAGAGAGAGAGAGAGAGAGAGAGAGAGAGAGAGAGAGAGAGAGAGAGAAGTGGACTCATTTTCAATGATGTTTTTATTTAGCATCTTAAGTCACTTGAGCTTAATTCTCATTAGCTTTATTGCTGAGGTCACTGAGAACAGTTCAACAGTTCCAGTTGTCAACAGTCAGGGTCTTCCATTTCTTTGGACAACAATCTTCTTTTTGGCCATCTGACTACAATTCTTGATGTCAAGTGATAAATATGGCCATTCCCTGATTAAACCAAGAGTTAAGTCTTCAAATCAGGGATTCTTTTCTTACCTAAATGAGTTAAAAAAAACTATGGCAGCATGTCTTTTTTGGCTGAATATCCACACAATTGCCTCAATTCTTCACATCACGAATATGAAATATTATCTTGCAATTCTTAGATTAACTTGTCTTATTGCTGATGTAACATTCAACTACTTCTTACAGTGCAAGATAGACAGTGTGGTATTAGCAGGTTAAAATTAAAATGCAATTAAAAAGTTAATAATTCTCATTCTGACAGGAGCAGCATCATAGACATGGTACTATATGAGAGCCTTAATTTTTAAAAGGAATTAAGAAAGAGTAAGATTCCTACTTCTCTAGCAATCCTGCTGTGTTAGTCTTTACCACATTGCTAAACATTGCTTTAGCTTTCTACTTTAATAGTGGCAAACTCTGAGGTCTGACATGAAATAGGCTATTTCATCTGAGATGGTTTAAGCTGGCCTAAGGAGTGACAGGAGAATATAGCAAGCAGTCAGTGCTAATGACAGCATACCATTTTTATAGACTTAAGGTCGAGCAATGAATTTCAATTATAGAGTGTCAGGATGACCAAATGCAGGTACCCGATAACAAGTCAGAAGCTCACAGTTTCTGTAAGGCTTCTGTAGAATTTCAATAAAGCTCTTAGCCCTTAGCACAGACTTTTTATGTTGTTTTTTTTTTTTTTCGTTTGCCAGAGACCAAGAGATGTAATCTTTTCTAAGCAACTCCATCTATAGCAGCCTTCAGCCATTCTTTTGCAATAGCTAAATGAAGCATGCCTTTCTAACATATGGGCTTCCCCTGTGGCTCATCTTCCAATGTGTTTGGGAGTGACATAGAGAGTAGGCATAGATTTTCATCTGCACCATTTAAATGGAGTTTTCCAAAAATGTATTATTAGTTCAGTAATAGCAAAGGCTTCATGATGACTTGATAAGGCCATTTTCCTGCCAAATATTTGAACAGGTTGGAGGAAAAATGCAATTTTGAGGGACCATAGTACTCACTTCACATAGGACAAGTGAAGATTTATGCCCAAAAAGGAGTAAATATCACTGAAGCTATTACATCCACTTCCTATATTGCTCTGGGGAATGGTTAGGAAAGGCAAAATGAGAGCATTCAATATTTTCCATCATTTTATGTTGAAATAAATGATAAATGGGTTGAGTTTACCATCTATTTCATTCTTTTTTTATTATAATATGCCCAAAACCAACTTCTGTTTTACCTCCCTAAACTTGCTTCACCTGAAGTATTTCTCAATTTTCAGATGCTGATGCCAAAAGCGTTGGAGACTTTCTTGATTCACTTTTTTCCCTCTCATACCTATAGAATATCCCAAAAGAAATCCAGGTGGCTTAGGCTTCAAAGTAATCAGGGGGGTGCACAGGTACAGTGGTAGAATTCCCATCTGCCATACGTGAGACCTGAGTTTGATTCCCAACCCATGCACTCAAGAAAAAAAAAAAAAAAAAAACAAACAGTTTCCCCCAACCTCTCTGCCAGCATCTTGGTACCGTTAAATGCATGGATTTGTCCAGTAACCACCATGCTAACCTCACTTCTGCTCTTGTTCCAAGCCCTAGCTGAGTCTTTTTACAACATAACAGCATGATCCTTTAACATTTAATCAGGTTACTTTGTTCTGCTCCTCACACTCTACGGCTTTCTCTTTTAACATACAGTAGGAGCCAAATCCTTTAAAAGCCCCTCAGACCCTATATGATCTGGCACCCTACTATTATTCTTACCTTATCTTATACCTTTATATTGCCCCAAATAAAACAGTATCTTTGCTGCTTCTCAGGACTTCTGAAATGACTGTTCCCTCTGCTTGGACACTCTTAACTAGATACCTCCAGGTTTATCCTTGACTCCTTCAAATATGGCCCCAAATTCACATATCACCTTCATTATGGGACCTACTGCCTACTGTACCTAAAATATTGCCAAACCTCTGTCCCCACCCCCATTATGCCAAGCCTACATTCTCTGTTTCCTCACAGTACTTATATTCAAACAAGGTATTTGTTTATTTTAATGTTTTAATGCGCACTTGGATTTTTATATGAACCGCTTTCCTTTGTTAGAATGCTAAGCACCATGAGGGCAGGAATTATTATCTGCTTTGCTCAATAATGTATACCAAAGAGTAGAATAATGCCTGGAATAAGTAGCTACTCAAATATTCATTCAACAAATGAAACAGGCACCATTCTCCATCCCTACCTAGTTAAATATTCCTAAACAGTTTGATCCCTCAGTGCAATTAAGTTTAATAAAGTATTTTAAGGAATGTTATCTAATTAAATTATAATAATGAGGATGCCAACATAATTTTACATTTCTATAGAGGCCTTATGTGGGGAAAAGCATTGATTTGGGCTTTGTCTTGAGTTAGCAGCATTGAGATGACCAATTCTCCTCTCTACTGGGTTCCATCTCTATTGCCCAGAAAAGGAGATCACTGAACTATGCAACCTCAAAATTCTATAATCAAAACAAAAATACCTTTTAAATAGAACATCACTTTTGATTCTCACAGTAGGCCACTGGAAAGGTCAAGTAAGGATTGTGATCCTTTTATCTAAATTGTTTATAATTAAGAAAGAGCAGTTATACAATTTTTCCAAGGTCACAAAGTAATTCTTTGGAAGAAAAAAAGTAGGGCCCAGATTTCAGATGTTTGGCCTTTTTTCTGGTATACTGTGATGATTCTTTCATGTCAAACAATCATGTTATAGGGAGATATTCAAATTATAAGAGTAATAATAGGACAAATGCAGAGAGTTTGCAATTTCAATTTAATATTTGTAAATTAAAATATTCTGATGTCAGGACTGGGCTCTTATACTCCAATATTCTCATTTAATTCTGACAATCTTGTTGCCCTCCGATTTTTGGAGACAGAAATTTTACTTTATTGAGCCACAGTCAAATCAGGCTTATGCTACCTAGTAGTAGAGTGGGATCCCTGCACATTATTTGTTTGTCTATATTTTTAAAAATATTTTTATTGACAATTCTTCATATACACATCATTCATACATGGTACACATATTGCAAGGCTCACAATATCATCACATAGTTATTCATTCATCAGCGTGATCATTTTTGGAACATTTGCGTTACTCCAGAAAAAGAAATAAAAAAGAAAAAGAAAAAACTCATACATTCCATACCACTTATCCCTCCCTTTTAATGACCACTAGTATTTCAACCTACCCAATTAATTTTACCCTTTATCATCCTTATTATTTATTTATTCTTTATACATATATAAAGAATATATATGTTTATATATATATATATATAAACCTCAGAAACAAGGTTTTCACAATTGTACAGCCACATTGTAAAACCTATATCATTATACAATCATCTTCAAGAATCAAGGCTACTGGATCACAGTTCAACAGTTTCAGGTACTTTCCTCTAGTCACTCCAATACACCATAAACTAAAAAAGATATCTATATAATGCATAAGAATAACCTCAAGGATAACTTCTTCAATTCTGTTTAAATCTCTGCCACTGAAATTTTATGTTGTCTCATTTCTCTTTATCCCTTTTGGACAAGGAGGCTTTCTCAATCCCATGATGTCAGGTCCCAGTTCATTCCGGGATTCTGTCACTCATTGCCAGGCAGATTTACACCCCTGGGAGTCATGTCCCACTAGGTGGGAAGGGCGGTGAGTTCACCTGCCAAGTTGGCTTAGAGAGAGAGACCACATCTGAGCAACAAAAGAGGTTCTCTGACGGGGTGACTCTTAGGCCTAATTTTAAGTAGATGTAGCTTATCCTTTTAGGCATAAGTTTCATAAGGGTGATCCCCAAGATCGAGGGCTCAGCCTATTGATTTTGTTGCCCCCACTACTTGTGAGAATATCAGGAATTCTCCAATTGAAGAAGTTGAATATTTCTTGCTTTTTCCCCAAGGGGACTGTGCAAATACTTCTTTACTTGGGGATATATTGGATATCATATTAAACTGGACAACCCAATAAGATCTCACATCCTATTCAAGATTCCACGTCCTTACAAATTAAATTAAATCTCCTTTTCAACTTTTTAAACAGTTCCTGTATGAGCTAACCTGCACATTATTTAAGCTACCAAAAATGGGTCCTTTTCATTTAAACAATCCAAACACAGAGAGCCCAGAATAAGAATGAGAGCCTTTAATCCTGTATAGCTTAATGTAATGCCTGGATACATCCCACAGTGTATTAAGCAGATAATCAAAAAATATTGGCAATGTCCCTTGAGGGATGGGAGAAAAAATACGGAAATGTTAAAGTTTTGCCACAGGGAAAATTCTGGGAACTGTGCCAAATATTAAGGACACCCAAATCAATAGGCCAATCCCTTGATCTTGAAGCTTGCTCTTGTGAAGTTTATGAATGTAGTGGAGAAGATTAGCTCGCCTATAGGTATGCTTAAGAGTCACTTCTGGAGGACCTTTTTTGTTGCTCAGATGTGGTCTTTCTCACTCTAAGCCCAACTCTGTGGGTGAAACCTCTGCCTTCCCTCCTACATGGGACATACCATCCAGGGGGCGAAAATTTCCCTGGTGGTGTGGGAGATGTCTCCCAAGAATGAGCCTGGCCCTGACACCGTGGGACCAACAAGGCCATCCTGACCAAAAGGGGGGAAAAGAAGTGTAATAAATAAAGTATCTGTGGCTGAGAGAATTTAAACAGAGTCAAGAATCTTCTTGGTAGTATGGGAGATGACTCCCAGGGATGAGTCCCCTGGCACTGTGGGATCAACAATTCCATCCTGACCAAAATGGGGAAAAGAAGTTTAACTAATAAAGTATCAGCGACAGAGGGAGTTCAAACAGAGTTGAGAGGCTACTCTGAAGGTCACATTTATGCATGCTTCCATTAACATTGCTACCTATCATAACTTGCTAAACCCCAACCAAAACCATCCCTGCCAATCTTAAATAATATCTAGGGCACTATATAAGATTCTATAAAGGTTCCATATACTAGGATAACTCTCCAAAACCTACAACCTCGAGACAGGTCCCTGGACCAGATAAGTCCTGAAATGCAGAGGGGCCAGCCCTTCCAGAACATCAACCAGTTCCATCCCCCTACCTCAGATTATTGACAGCCCCTACCAACATGAAAAATTGGAATTGGCATAGCCCAAACAACACTCAAGAGTGAGAGAAAGATCAGAGGTGATGGTGGAGTTATACAGAAAAGATAGGATTTAACAAATGAATATGAATGCTGAATCATTAAATTGACATCTCTTTTAGTCTCCAGTACCTTAGAGCAGAGAGAAATAAAAACCTAAAATTGTGGAATTGTAACCAATAACCAACTCTGAAATCCATTCTACAAGTAATTGTTGTAATATACTTTGAAATTTATTGCTTTTATGTATATATGTTATTTAAGAGGAGGGAAGAGTACACTAGAGCAGATAGGATTTAACAAATGAGTATGACTGCTAAACCTATATACTGATATTTCTGTTGGTCTCTTCTGTGTTGGAGCAGCTAGAAGAAAAAACAAAAAATCATAAAACTGTAACCTACACGAACTTTAAAATCTGTTCTATAATTACTTGTTAATATGTACTTGGAAATTTATTGCTTTTTTTGCATATGCATTATATCACACAATATAAAAAATGGGCTCTTTATCTAAGAATTTCTCCTCCACCCCGCCTGAGATGTTATAACATGAATATTCATGTATAATAATAAGTTGTTACTTTAAAAACTTCTGAAGAAAAATTAGTGGTATTCATGTACACTATTGTAATTAATGGTAATAAATTTAATAAGATTGCTTTCCTAGGATCAGATGCACTGAGGGATTAAAAATTTAATAAGTGGCTAAATGGGTAGCAAGGGAGGATATTTGATTTTGGGGAAGAAACAATTTGAGGGTAATATGACCTAACGTCTAGTGGAGCAGCCCCTATCAGGCCTTTGTCTTTGGAGGTAAGGGCTATCATAGAGGGAAAATAAGCTCAATTAGAAGCTTCTGAGACTTCTCATCTCCACATCCATCCATGCCAGGAGGTTATTTAAAAAAAAACACATCAAATCCAAGGAATTATGAAATGTCACCGGTAAAGTTCTAAGTGATGCAGTTGTGAGTGTACTGCTGAACCTGTTACCTCTTTGTTTATTTTGACAGGCTGACTCCTACTAAAAGTTCAAGCAACTAGAAGCCCTGGTCACAATTTCAGTGATTGATGTAATATTTTACTAGAAGAGAATAAAAAGTATTCAGGTAGATGGTACACATTGATTTGGTCAATGTGTTTCTTTCTATTCAAACTAGGAAGAGAACATGCAAAACAGTTCTCATTAATGTGGACAAAATGCTGCCTCTGAATGATCATTTGTCAGCAAAAGAAATCAAAACTGAACTTTGATGTGGGACTATTCCTTGAGAGGATCAAGTAGTCCACTTGGTAGCAAATTGACAATATTGGGCTCTTCCATCTTAAAAATGTTACTAGTTTGTTATGACATAAATGGATACCCATTCCGAATTTGGATTTGCTTTTCCTGCCAACTGAACATCAGACAACACCTCTACCCAGGGGCTTTAGGAGCGGCTACTCTCCAGACATGAATCACATTCAACATAATAGCTGACCAAGGGAGCTACTTCATAATGAAGGTGGTGGAGGAATGGGCCCATGATCATAGGATCTACTACTTATAAGATATATCATACCATGTGATCATTGCTGGCTTGACAGAGCATTAGAATTGCTTACTAAAATTATAAGTGGAATGCCAGCCCACTGGCAATTCTCTGCAAATTTGGATGTCATCCACCAGAATCCAGTATCCTCACTGAATCAGGGACTATTGGGTAGCACTGCATACTCAAGAGAAAGACTACATGGGTCCAGTAGCCAAGAGATAGAGAGAAAAGTGATACCACTTATCTCTCTGAATGACCTATTGGGGGAAATTTGGTTTCTTATTCTCACACCTCTGGGGTCTTCAAGATGAGAAATCTTGGGCCCCAAAGGGTGTACATTCTTGTCAAGAACACAGCAAGGGTCTCTGAACTACAGCTGTGACTGCTGCCTGACCTGAGCTATTCCCTGAACATGTATTGACAAGTGGACCTGTGTGTCCCTCCTGGTGAATTGTGGCAAGCATGGAGGTGTGCTACCTAGATACTGCTTCTTTTAGAGAGCCTGTCACTATGCATGCAGATAGCTGAGAGCCTCCAAAAGCAGCACCTTCAGGGCATGCCACAGCATTGGAGTTGAGGCCACACTCTCCGTGGGTAGTTCTCAGCCAGGAACTGGACACAGTGGGTAGAGTAAGTCCTGGTCATTTCTGACCAATGGAGTCCTCCTCTATAGGTAAACTTTCTCAGCCTGAGGCTCCCCTTTCCAATATTCCTTCCTTTCTTCCCTCCTTTTACAGATGTCATTCCAATATCATTTTCTGAAGGTTTTCCCTGCTTACTCTTCTCCCTCTTCCCTATATCTTTCACAGGTGTGGATGCAATAAATCTTCCATACTGCTGACTGTGTTTGAGTCTGCTTACTTTAGGATCTAAACTGTCAGAATGAAAAAACTATTTTGAAGCTACTTTGTCATTTTATCAGTGTGCGTGTTCTCACAAAAAACTAAAAAACAAGCAAACAAACAAAACTGCTATGAAACTACTTGGGCATATCATTTGGTGGACATATGCAAACATTTTTCTTGGATATAAACTTCATAATATCCTTATGTGGTTACCTTCTAGTTAGAAATATGCATAAATCATTTTATACACCGAACATAATTAGAATTTTACTACTTCTTGCGCAATAACTTAAGTGCAGTTTTAATTCTATTGCCCCTCCTGACTTTTGTACTATTATTTGCGTATATTTCACTTATCCATGTTTTAAACCACAGAATATATTATTTTTACTTTTTTTGTATAGTGAATGCCGATTTCTATTTTACCACATATTTGTCTTTTCCAATATCCTTCACTCTTTCCTGCAATTCTGCATTTCTTTCTGGGATTATTAGCATATTGTCAGAATTTTTTTTAATGAATTTATTTATATGCAGATGTTTTTTGGTAATAAATTTTTCCAGTTTTCATTATCTGAAAATGTCTTTATTTCACTTTCATTTTTGAAGGCTACTTTCTTGAAGAAAGTATCATGAGGTTCTTTTTGACCTTAAAGATGCTATTCCTTGGACTTCTGGCTTCCATAATTTCTGCTGAAAAATCAGCAATTTTCTTTGGAGGTAATGTATATATTTTTTTAATTTTTAAATTTTTCTTGTTCTTATACAACGATCACTCTGGATCTTTAAAAATTTCACTATCCTGTCCCTTGTTGTGGTTTTCTTTGAAGTTCGTATAGATTCTTTAATCCAAGGTTTTACTAATTTTGTCAAATCTTTTATCAGTTTTGTGAAATTACTTGCCAATATTCCTTCAAATATTTATTCTCACATAAATAGGTGCCTTTCATTCTGAAACTTCAGTTGTTCATAGGGTGAGCATTTCACTCTGTCCCATATGTACTTCATGGGTATGCGGATGTGCATCTATGGATAGATACACTTTTTCTCATTATTTCCATTTGCTTTCCTTTTTCTTTCTCTTTTAATTCATCTATTTATAGTTTTCCCACTGCTAATCCAGCTGACTTATACTCTATGTTGCTGTATGCAATATTCCATTAAAACTAAATATTGAGCCTTTAAATTTAGTTACACTTTTTCTTGATTCTAGAACTTCCATATTCTACTTAACATAGATCTCTACATTCAAATATCCATTTATCAGTTCTAAACATTTCATCGTACTTTCTGAATTTATTTAATTAACAGGTTTTTGGCTCCTTTCTAATTGTCTCCTCTCAAAGATTTTGCCACCTTAACTTCACTTTATATGGCAGCCAGGGACCCTATTTTCTGTTTCGTCAGCAGGATTGAACTTTTCCACTTAGGTTCCAATTCACCTTGCTTAAAGTTAGCATAAAATCCTAGCGAAAATATGAGATAGAATGTAGAGCTCATGTACAGGTACTTGCCTTTTCTCAAGGATTATAGCCCTTGAGGTGTTTCTGTAGTGGCTTTAAGCAGGTTTATTATAAAATTGAATTGTGTCCAGAAGTTAATTCCAGTAGTAGGTTTAATCCATTCATGCTGGATTGGCTAGTCTTGGAAATCCAGCTACCCCTTATTTTTATTCATGACTTCTATCTATTTCAATGTTGTTATTTTGCTTTTTACTATTCATGTTCTCTCATGGAGGACACGGCCCAATTTAGAAACCATGATTATCCAATGAAGTTAGAGATCAAGTCTGTCTTTTAGATTTGAAATAAACATTACCAATTTATCAACATAAGGTGATCAGTCATTGCAAAGCTTTAATCTCAGTTTCCAGTATTACAAATTCAATACTTACAAATATTTTTATTGGTTACGTCTTTCCACTCCTTAGTTCAGTCTTTCCATTGCGTTATTGACACACATCCTCTAAAAAAGTGAGGAGAATTTTTGTAATAATTATTTCATTATAATAAGAATAACATAAGGAAATTGAAAATGTGAGCTCTCTTCTAAGTGCTATTTTTAAAATCTGTTCTCAGTATATCTTATCAAGTGATATTTCCTCCTTATTTGAGGCCCTTGATATGCCAATAAGAAAATGGAAAGTGTTGGAGAACTGTAATATGTAGCTAAGGAAATTTAAAATATTCATAGACATGAATCCTCTGACCTATTATCACCAATCGAATTCTGAGTGAATCTCTTCCCTGTTAAACTTGTATTAACAATGTTAGTTTGTTTTCAGATAAGAGAGTGGTTAGAATAAGACAAAATAGAACAAAACAAAACTTAATCTCTTCATTTCCATCCTATCTTCTTTTTGAAAAAATCTTCTTATGTAATTCTGCTTGCTAACATCTCCAAATACTGTCTTGGAGATATTAATACCTAACCTCTACTGGAGATTCAATACAAATTTCAACATTGAGCTTGACAGTATGTAAGCAATTTGCATGCATTTGTAATTTCATAAAAATGCTGGTGTTTTGAATCTCACTATTACTAGCTTTTCCACAGAGTCTCAGGTTCTTAAAGACAAAGTATAAATTTGATTGCTAATACTTTTAGAAACTATCTTCCATTCTTCCCATATTACTTGGCTTTTAGTAAGCTCAAAGCTCTATCCTATATTCAACTGCATGTCTTCCCAATCTAAATTTCTGGAATAAATATTTTCCTTTCCTTCCAAAAGTTTTCTTCTTTTATATATACCTAAGTATGTATATGCATTGATTGATACTAAATTTTAATGGTAATTTTATTCACAATAGCATTTGTGAACTAAAGTATGTGTAAGTAGTAAGTAAAAGCAAAAATGAATATTTTAAGAGATTGAAACTCCAGATAATTAAATAGTTTTGTTATAGAACCTGTTACTTAATTTTGTGTGTGGCCAAATGCAAATGATGTCTGTTTTATGCAACTTTGACCTTGTTCAGAAATGAAATAATTTGGAGGAATATTGTTCTTAAAGTAATTATTAACAAGTAGCTGTTGCCTTTCCCCAGTTGTTGCCTGATTTCATATTTTACTTTACAATTTGCCTTGCCTTATGACCTCTGGAAACCAGTATTTTGTTCTTTCATTTCCATAGTTTCCATCTAGTTTGGATATTCCCCGAAATGCATACATGTAATTTGTGTGTGCTTATCTGCTTTTTGCCCATTCATTGTTTTCACTTTTAAATAATTTCAAAGGAACCATACTTAAATTTTTTCACATAGTTCATTTTAAATGTTCTCAAATAAAGCGGTCTTCAGGTTTAAACACTTTCAATGAATCATTGTAGCCATATAGGATATTTGAATGTTTGTTTTTAACATCAATAATTCAAATTTGCCAATATGGGTAGCTATACATCTTTTTGAAGAAGAATGGCAAGCTTGGATGACAAGTTGTAATATAATAGATCTGATATTTCTTTCAGAATTTTGATAAATAAAATGGAAGGATACCATTGGCGTCCACATGCTACCCATATCCTAGATTTGAGAATTTTCTTTTTTTGGATCAAGGTCTGCCAAAAAATATTGTGTAATAGTAGACATAGTCATTTAGATATTCTAAACGTGTTTCTTTATAGATGAGCCAATGTTTAAGCCTCCTCATTAATGGGAAATTTTTATGAACATATTTTATATGAAAATCTGGGGCTTAACTGGAAGGATCCCTGCTATGAGGTGCAAAATAATAATTGTCAGATTTGCTGGAAACTTTAATATTTCATCCAAATGAATATTTTCTTGTTTGTGGGACTGATAAAAAAACTAACATGCCTTAACCATAGCTAGTATCTGACTAAAATCTTATGACTATTATTCTATCCTTTCCTAGTCAAGATGGAGCATTCATGGCTAATGTCAAGGTGAGATATATCACTTTTTTTTTTCTCCACCATGGTTTCTGGAGGTAGAACAAAGCAATCTGAATTCAAATTCAAATCCTTATTACACACACACACACATACACACACCAAGTTATAGGTACAAGGCACTTGTGCACAGACATGTTCTCTGCAAGTTACTTTATAAAAGTAAAATGTTAAAAGTTAAAAATGAATTAAACTTCAACAGTGGGTAAACAATGAATAATCAAGTTTCTTCAGCATGATAGTAACTTACTTAAACAATGATAAATTGCAGTCTGTGATAGTATAGGAAACCTATATGGAACTGCAGAATGAATGTATCATGTCTATTTGGTTGTAGCTGTGGATGCGTGCATTTGGACAAGGTTGATTTTCACAAATTAAAAATCACAACTAGCTAATGTACTAAGAAAGCAAAATTACATATAATACGCTTTAATGGGCAAATGTTATAACTTTTCTGACTTTCTTTTTCTTCATGTACATCATGAAAAATTATATTCTTTTTCTCTCCTCAGTGAAAACATATTTGTGAAGATGTCATGAGGCAATGGAAATGAAAGAATTTAGCTCATAATTAAATGTTAGGAAGGTGTAAACTTGAAAATAAAATGGAGCAAAGAAAAAAGTCCAGCAAAACATTTTTTGTTCATTTAGAACAACTATTTAAGAAGGTGTAATTTAATAAAGAGTAGTGCACCATTCTTTTATTTCCTTTCATTCTTCCTTCCTCCCATCCTTTATGTCTTACTTTCTGTTATTTTTCTCAAATTTGGAAATATACACCAGTGTCTCCAGAACAATTTATTAAACTACAGAGTTCTATGCCCCTTCCAAGTCTTACGGAATCAGAATCTTGGGCCTGAGAATCTCAAGTTTGCCAAGAAATTATTGGATAACTTTTCCTTTGAAAACCAACCTAAGATGTAGAGTGCCAAGGATCTGAGATATAAAGCCCCGTAACTTAAAGTTTTCCTCATCAAGGAGCTACCAGTGAAAGGAGATGACCAATAACGTGACGAATACCACAGACTGGTGAACACAGCAGAGGATAAGGGAGAGTGAGAGAGCAAGAGGGAATCAGTGATATTCCTGATAAGAGCGGGGAGTATGTGCTTTTTGCTTCAGATTGATTGGTTTGAGGGTGCTTGTGGGAGACTGGGACTAGATAAGTGGAAAAGGTAGGAAGTGTAAGATTCCAAGTGCCTAAGCTCAGGAATCTGGATTTTATCCTTAAAACTAAGTGGGCAGGGGGTGTGAGGGTAGCTCAGTGGTAGAATTCTCACCTGCCATGGGTTCAATTCCGCCCCATGCACTTCCCAAACAAACAAAGAAACCAACAAAAGCAAACAAACAAATCCTACTGCAATAATGCAATAATGGACATACTTTTTCTGACAAGAAGCAGTTTTTATTTGGGAAGGGATGAAGGGACACAAAGAAACCCTTAGGAATGAAGCAAGAATAACAAGATTGAGGTCATGCATTGCCATGAGGACCAAGCCATGGAGGGGCAAGGAGGAAAGGGGCTGTGAAGATTTCCTGGTACTGCTTGCTCTTTCTCCCAGGCATGTTGTCTAAGGATTCCACAATCTTGAAAGATGGTAGGCTTGGATCCTAACAAATTAGGAGGTATTCAAAAAAACAGCCTTCTTTAGAAACCAAATGCTGGCCTACTGGAATGGCTATGCAACAGTTGGGATAGGTGGGGACCTGCTCGGGGTCAACCAGCTGTCCCAGGCTGAGATGAGTGAGTGACCAATAAGGCACCAATGCTAACTATGGCCAATCTAAGCAGATTCCATCTGCTGAATTTATTCCTGTGCTTGTGCCTTTTGACAAAAGGGTATTTACTATCTAGAAGTTTCAGGTCCTCCTTGAATTCAGGTTTCCAGAGCTGAAATCTTGCAGAAAAGTTAACAGTACACCAGAAGGTTCCTCAAAGTGCTCTGAAGAGAAAAATGTTCAAATGATTCAACCCATAGTCACAGACAGCTGAACTGGGGCATGAAGTAGGTGTGTGTGTGTGTGTGTGTGTGTGTGTGTGTGTGTGTGTGTGTGTGTGTGTGTGTGTGTGTGTGTGTGTGTACATGCATGCATGCATTTGCTTTAGTGAAGGAATCAATTACAGAAAGTAAATATAGGAAATTCCCTGTAGATTCCCCTGGAATATTTTCCAAATACATTTAAAGAGATGTTTGAGGGCAAAAATACAAAAATAATGATGGCATTATGTGAGCCAAACAGGCCCCAAATGGAGAATAAGTTGCGATTCCAGGAGAAAACAAATGCACTGATGTGTGTTAAGTTATTCATAGACTTTTCTTATGATCCTTTTGAGGGCTGTAGAGACTGTTGTGACATCTCCCGTTTTATTCCTGATGATAATATGTCTTCTCTTTTTGTTTTTGTCCTGCTAGAGGTGTGTCAATTTTAGAGATATTTCTGAAGAAGCAACACTTTTTTCATTGATTTTCTCTATTGTGTTACTGTCTTCAGTTTCATTTATTTATGCTCTTTATTATTTCTTTCCTTCTTCTTGCTTTGGCTTTATGTTACTCTTCTTTTGCTAAGTTCTTGAGGTAGCTGTATAGATTTGATTTGAGATTTTTTCTCTTTCCTAATGTATACATTTAGTGCTATAAATTTCCCTCTCAGCCCAGCTTTAGCTAGGTCCCATAAATGTTTTAGTTGTATTCAGTTAAATGCATTTTTTTATTTCCTTTGAGACTATCTCTTTGACTCATGTATTATTTAGAAATGTACTGCGTAGTTTTCAAGAGTTTGCAGATTTTCCTATAATCTTTAAATTATTGGCTTCTAGTGTAATATTATTGTGGTCAAATATCATGATTTGTAAATATTTGAAATCTTTTAAACTGTTGAGGTTTGTTTTATGGATAGAGGTGGGGGCCACAGGTATTTGTGTGTGGGGTGGGGGCAGGTGTCTGGCTGTGGTGCAACAGTTATTATCTAGACGTATCCTATCTTGCTAGGTTGCATCTTTCCTGTCCCTTTTTCCTAGAAAAAGCAGGCTTTGTTGTGATTCTTTTTAGGTCCATGCATGGGCCACTCAGCATCTTCAGCATTAAATCTGGGATCTATAAGGCAAAAATAAAGTTCAGGGAACTCATTACTGAGTCCTAAAGTCCCTAGCCTGTCTGCCATTTCTCTCCACCTTTCAGAGCCTTTTTCTGTTAATTTTCTATATAATTTCCAGAATTTATAGTTACGCTTAGTGGGAGGAATAGGGGGAAGCATCTACCCCATCTTTCTAAAATCATGAGGGCAAATTCTTTTTATGTTGGGTATCCCCAGACTCCTAGTTATCACACCAGCCCACACTGCCTGCTAACACTCGCCTGATTGCTCTTGTCCCTACAGGCTCTTTGTCTATCGCAGACACTTTTCCTTCTGCCATTACCTAGAATAGACGCTCACTCTCAAGAGGTGGAAAATGCCCAGCTCTCTCCTTACCACAAAAGGGCTTAATTTCTCTAGAAATCATCCTTCATTTTTTTTTTTCTCTACCACAATCCAGTAGTCCTTTAGAAGAATATAGTAATTTTTACTTTGTCTGGGCTTTCCTACCCAGAAAAATTTTTTTCTATTTTTTTTTTTAACCATGGGAAGTCTTTCACTTCCTTGTACATCTTAACCAGAAGAGAAAATAGGCTTTCACATGATTTAAAAACAGAGATATTTTACAATATCTACTAGAAAGAGGTTGCACTGGCATGTCTGTCCATTTCTTTTGTGGTTGTTATTGGTGGTGGTGATGAAATGTATTCTAGATACATTTTTCATGTTTTAGTTTTCAGAATTATAAATATGAAGCACTTTTTAACTTCCCATAACTCGAAAGTTGGATATTCTCTAAAACACTTTTCGTTAAAATGAGAGCCAAGTGTTAACAGGATTTCTAAGTTTTTATAACTTAAAGAGGCATGTTTTATATCTAAATTTAAAGAACTGATTTAATAAAGTTACTTTACTGATTTCTGAGAGCAGACAACTAAAGCATTTAAATGGGAGATATCAGCTATTAGATATAAGCCTACTTAGTGAAACCAATACATTCCAATAACTTTGCAATTTCTTTTTATACTCAGCTATTTCTTAGCTTTTGTTGCTGTGATTAGATAGCATGGAATGCTGGTTAGAAGAAAGATAATGAAGGCAACAGAGATATGAATGTTCTCCTTAAAGTAAATAATCAAAATATTAGAGAGTCCAGAAGAAATATTGTAAAAGTTATGTTTTTTGTTTTCCTGTTAGGAAATGTTTTTTGTGTTTTTTTTTTTGGTAGAGTTAAAACTATTTCCAGAGACTTCCATTTTAAAGCTGAATCTTGCTAGCAGATCCAGAAAATACCTCTTAATCTTTCTCAAAACAATACTTGAGATAATTCCAAAAAACAACAACATAATAGTGACAGCAGTCTCCAGAACACAATGCTATATGCTAAATTGTGAGCAACCTATATTAAGTCTGAGATGATTTTATGCCACATTAAAGGAGAAATAAAGGGACTTTGGGAGCCTAAGTTGTTACTGATTATCTACAAAAATATGGAATTCTCACAAATAAATCTTATAGGGTTATAAAAAACAAACAAACAAAAAACCTTATAGGGTTATAGAGTTGCATCAAGATGGAAAATATTGGCAATCTTTATCTGCTTAGCTCTCTAGTATTTTTGCACTCAATAAATTCAGAGTGACAGCTAGAGATTAGGGCTGGAGTTTTCTCCCCAGTTCCAGAAGCAAGCAAGAAAAGAGGAATCTGCATCCAATTTATATTAGTGAAAAAATAATAAGTCTAGGTATATATGTACTCAATCAAAGGAATAAACAAAAGGATAAAACTCAACAAATAAGCAGAAAAATGACAATAAAGTAATTTTATCTCAGAAGAGTAACATAGTTTTGTAACTGAAATACTGGGGAATCAAATGCTTTAGAAATGTGTTTTTCCCCCTAAAAAGAGCACAAGAAGACAACTTCATGAAATTATAATTCCAATTCATAAACAAATAATAGTTCAGAAGAAAAGGCACATGACATTCCAGATTAAGACAACAGAGAATTAGTGATACCTGATCCATTCTTTCTCCACTTCTTCTGTAATACTCACATAATACAGGTGAAAAAATGCATGGCAGCAGCATTGAAAGTAAAGGTTATTGGCAGGCACTAGAGTAATTTTATTGTCGCCAAATAGTTAACTGGGGTCTTAAGGCGAGAAAGTGGACCCAGGTTGCAGATTGGTAATAATTGTGTATATATCTCCCCTGTACATCCCGAATGGACATAAGCAGAGTTCTAACATGAACAGTGGAACACGTCCAATTTGCAGAATTTGTTGCCTGGGACAAAAAGGCCCATTTCATATTTTCTACAAAGGTGAGAAAATCGCTGAGAATGTTACACTCGGGTGGTTGTAGTCTTCCCACCATTTTCCAGGCAAGAAAAATATTCACAGTAGACTTATTATTCAAAAATGAAGAGCCCTATGCATAGTCAGTAGCTTCTGCAAAAGTGAGAGAAGATACATCCTGATTCAGGAGAGCAACATTTTAAAGATGATGACTAGATATCCAGAAAATGGACAAGATTTTCTGTATACAGAGAGGAAGGAAGATTAAACCAAAGACCCCACGTTAATGAAGAGAAAAGCCAGGCTCTCCACCTATGTTGTTTATGGGCTTCGGTGGGATGAGTAGCCACTTAGTTAAGGACGAGCAGCAACACATGGGAGGGCGAGGGTTTGTAGAAGACCATGAGGCTCCATTGAAAAAAAAGGGTCTAGGAATTTACAAGGAAGTGAAAAGGCACACTTTTCAGGAAAATTTGCTATACAAACAGAAATAAACTGTGGAAAGCAAATTATCACCACAGAACATAAAATCGTTTTTAAAATTCTGCAGTGGTAGTGCTAGAGCTGGGGACTGTTGGAGTATAAATGCCTTGACTTTATCTGGAAAATGCACCAAAATCAATGAAATATAAATTGCCTGTAAATAATTTACACTCAGTGGAAGCTCGTGTTAGCCCAATTCACAGGCTAACAATTGTGAACAAATGTTTTCTCACATGAAATAGGACCTATGAAATATAAAAATTTTTATAATAATAATAATTCAAAACAAATTGATTAATTATTTACTCTAGGCCAAAAAGTAGTAAGTACAAATGAATCAACTGAAAACAGGATAGAGTGCCCAGGCGTGTGTAATACAGCACTAATGCCTAGGACCAGAAGCCTGAGTTTACATTCTCGTTCTGCCATTTGTTCTGCTATTTGAGTTTGGAAAAATTATTTAATCTCTCTGGATCTTACTTTCCCATTCTAAGTAGGGATGAGTTTATATATATGTATGATTACCATACAGATCTTTTAAAAGGGATAATTATATATACTTTCAAAATAATTATGTATATGTATGTGTACTTATGTGTGTGTATATAAACATATATATGTGTGAGTATAGATACATAAACAGAGAGAGAGTGCTTTCAATTGTACATAGCATGTTGCAAGTTCAATGAAAGTATGTAAAAATCATCATAATCCTCATGACCATCATTAAAGAACTTGCTAACTTATAGGACGTGCAGAATGTATAAATAAATACTTTTCATATAAGGACTTGGGCTTTTAATGGGTACAGATTATTCTGGTGGCTCAGAGGGTATCACTTTTTTTTGGGAAGTAAACAAAGGTTTCACAGAAAAAGAAAGGCCTTGGACCAGTGCTGGTCCTTTAGATTTTTCTAAATGGGGAAGGGGAAATAAAATTATATTTAATATTAATATTATTAAATAAAGAATGGAATATTCAGGGAATGGTGATAAGCTCAGTAGGACTCATAATAAGACATCAGAAAGAAAGTACTGAATTTGAGTCTAGCGGAATATTAGTGGCAAATTGTAAGTGGTAATATTTTCTTTTTTAAGTGGTTGAGATTCTCATTCTTCCCTGCAGAGTGATTAGAGGATTTAATCAGTCAAGTGTCAGTTAACAATGGTTTATCACATTGCCAAATTCATTCGACACCAATTTCCTTACCTGGAAATAGATCCATGCCAAATTTTAAAATAAATTCTTAATATTGCTCCTTACTTAAAACTGCCTAGAACTACAGAAGTTTTATCTAGAAAGATCCTCAGAGATCTTCAAGTAAAACCTTGGTCTCTTGGTCTTCTTCAATGCCAGATAATATATTTTGGTTGTATTTCTATTTTAAACATCCCTAACAATATAATACCCAGGGATTGAATATATATTAAATGACATAAAGGTACAGGCACTTGTTTTGGAAAGGACCTGATCTAGTATTTTATTTGAGTCTTTCCCAATAAAACTTGAGTAAGAGAAAGAGATGAGAGAGCAAGAGAGAGTGGTGCTATTATTACTACTCCTATTTTTCAGATGAGGAAACTGAGGCCTAGAATAGCTGAATGACAGGTTCGAGGTCATACAGACTGTGTTGAGGCAAGTAATTGTGAATGATCAGCGGGTGGCCTAGACTGTGAAGGGAGAAGTAGCTCAATCAAAACACTTTGAGAGGAAAGGTCTGGGATTAGACAAATTCTCAATTGGTCATTATCCAACAGAAAATATTTTGGCACCTTTTCTGGTACCTCTCTTTGCTATCAATTTCCATACCTTTTTTCCTGTATGGGATGCATTTTTAATGTAAATGGTAGTATTTCAAATCCAGTAAAGCAATGCTATTTTCTTCCCCACCATTCATTCCCCCACAGCCACTCTCAGTGGTGGATTAGTCCCTTGAACATTGATTAAAGTTAGTGCCAAGTCTTTCAACATCCAATCCTGTTGGAAGATATTCTTTCCTTTGGGGGAGCACAGAGCAACTAGAATTGTCTACATCTGGTGCCAGCAGCTGAGACAAACCTGATGATAAATGCGAGGTGCTGAAAGAGTGTGCTTATATCATAAAGGGAAATGAATTGAAGGGTTCACTTTAGTATTTACTTGTCATTAATTTCCCAAGTTGTTAAATGTTCCTTAAATCCATCATTTTTCTTCCTTCTTTCTATTCTCCCTCACTTGCTCATACTCTGTGTACAATTCATCAAATATTTACACATCTCTTCCAGGTAGCCCAAACTATATTGGTACAGGGGATAATGGCAAGTATACTATCTATAATGGACTGGGTAGCCATGTAATAGATTCAATAGCAGAGTGACTTCTGCTTTCTTACCTTCAAGTGCAAGTTTTGCACTCTGCATTTTACCTAATTACCATTACGATTCTTCTTCATTTATCCAGCAGTAGGAGTTGCCTTCCATGACCAGAAATTAAGGAATTTAGGGTCCAAATATTCCAACTGTAATGGAAAATTCATCCCTCCTGGAGTTTAGCATCCCAGTTCATGGTTTACTGTTCTCTGATGAGCAAAGTTATCCTGTGCTACTGAAGTATGTACATAAGAGAATGAATGGTTAATGAGATGGAATGAAAGAAATAGGATTATTATTATTATTTTAACATGGGCAGGCACCAGCAATCGAACCTGGGTCTCCGGCATGGCAGGCGAGAATTCTGCCTGCTGAACCACTGTGGCCCACCAAACAGGACATGTTTTTATTGTTACTTATATGTATGTTCTTGGGCCGGTCAGGAAACTTCCCTGGATCTTCATTTCTTCATCTGTAAAACAGAAATAATATATGTTTTCTTCACCTGTAAAACAGAAATAACATATGTTTTTCCTATCTTTCCCACAGACATCCAGTGGAAAAACCTTTGACAATATCATTCTATGCTGCATCTCCAACATTTGAGGCGGTGATTGTTCCTACATATATGCTTGGTAAATTTATGTCAAATAAATGAATGAACATTTTGACAATTATAAATGTTATATAGTATGCATATACAGAATTATCATTATTACTTAATTTTTTTCTAGAGCTTGTGCACTTAAGGATGTTTAGAATAGCCGGGAAAATGCTTTCTCTTGTCTTCCTTCTGCAGGCTATTAATCAGCTCAAGGGTAAGAATGTCATTATGCAAAGAGGACTAAAGCTGGGATCTGATATTCATGCATGGAAGTTCCCACACTGGTCAGGGGCATGGCACCTTCATGCATCAATATAATGGAACAATGCTGACAATAATGAAGATGAATAGCATGATTTTAGGCATTGATAGACTTTTATTTTCAGCCATGACAATGTAGGTGATCCAAAGCGTAGACGAAAGCAGATTGAAATTGCTTGATAATTACACATTCAAATACCCAAGAAAGAACTGCGCACACTTACTCAGTCATATTAAATGTTTTATAATGCCTTCCAAATGAATTCTATGTTTCATTATCATATGGTATGATGCCAGTAATTAACTGAACATGAAAATCTTTGATATTTGTAGTATTTCATTTCTGATTTGCTTGGTGGGGTGCTGAGAAAATAAAAATTTGGTCACCAACATCCTGAAAAAAACAACCAGTTGATTTCTGTCACCAAGTAATTGCAGATTAGAACAACAATCTTATTAACTCCTAGGTGTGTAAAGAGGGAACTTATATTAGACTTTTGGTTTAAGGTAACTATTGGCCCAATATAAAATGTGGGAGAATCTAAATATTCTTAGCAGAGCTTAAAGCATTCGCCTCGTGTTGGCGTCAATTTGACTCTTCCGTTCTGTGTTCTGGGTTAACCATCTTGAAAGACAGTGAACATTTCACTTATTCCCACATCTCATTTCACTAGTGACTGGAAGGGTTCTTAGCAAGTGATCAATCCGTTATGGCGGGATAAATACTTCTATAATAATTTCATCATTCCTAATACCTGGAATGCCCACACCCTTCAAAGTCTGTACCAAATATCTCTGACCCAATGAAAACGTCATCAGTCCTTCGAGATGAGCTCCATGTAGTAAGAACTGGTGCTCAGGGTGATGACTCCGAAGCTGCATCTATAAAGGAATTATTTCCAAAGACCTGTGGATGCTCCTCTTTTCTTCTCCGAGCTCTGCAAACCTATCGGTTTATAAGTAACTAACGAAGCTCGCATTGTATTATATATTTACTCAATTTTAAAAACTAATATATGCTATATTTTAAGTGTGATTGTTCTGTAGATCTTCAACTTCTCTAATACAAAGTATTATATGCTTAGCGGATAAAAGGTGGAAAATACAAAAAAGAGAAGAGAAAAATCTCAAAGTGAAAACCATTTATATCACGCCCCCCCCGCCCCAAGTGAATCACCCTCATGGTGGTTCGGGTTTTCACAATGTATCTTTTCCTTCACAGTTTCCTTTCCTTCAGAATGTGCGCATCTCATTTCACTGGTGACTGGAAGGGTTATCTTCAGAATGAGCAGTATCTGTGTTGTGTGTGTGCAAATAAAAATAGAGGGAGGGATATTTAAGGCTTGTTTTTTAAATTATTCACTTAAAACATGCTTCCTTATTATTATTATTATGTATTACTTACTGTTATTATTATGTATTTATTTACTATGACTATTATATACCATTTTCTGGGGTACATACAGATCCAAACCACCAAAACCATGTTATTTAAAATGCTCCTTACAAACCCTGAATTAGCAATATTCTCATCCCTCTACACATAAGAAGAGGCATCTCACTAAGTTTGTACACCATTTCCAAAGACCCAGAGTATACGTGATAAAACTGATTTAAAACTATGTGCATTTTATCTGAAAGTATATGCTCCTTTTCACCATAACCTGTTGTGTACCTATTTGGAAATAATAAATGACATCATTCTTGCAGGGCTGGTGTGAGGCTTGTATGTGATTACATATGTGACCATAACTAACAGTGCTTATCTCTTGGTACATAATTAACACATATTGGATGAATAAAAAATGTATATTCTGTGGAGCAATTTGCATATGATGAACACAAATTGCCCCAGCACACTCTCCACACGTTGAGTTTTTATTCATCAAAGATATCTTCTGCATAGATAGATCAGTTTCTTCTTCTGTAATGCTCATAAAACTAATTTACATCTTTCTATAAGAACACTCTGCTAGAAGTCTGAATCACTGAATGCATGTAGGGTAATTGTGAAAAGAAAAACTTTGCATATTTAAGACATTGTTTCAAATAAATAGTAATTAAGATCTACTAGCTGTTGAGCGGCATTAACCTTGAAATGCATTTTTGGCTCTGTATATCACAAAAGCATTATTTTATGATTGTTTATAAAAAACATGCATAGGCTTAGAAGTTCCAATTATTAAATGAATAAATAATGTGGCAAGTGCACAGAAAAATAACAATTTGAATAATAAACAATAGTTGTTTGGGTATTTCAATGATTTATTTATAAAGATAACAGTTTAAATTAGATACTGGGATATTCATAATCATCGTACTAACTCTGGTTGAGTATTTTAGCTCTATGCACTTAATATACTATATATTTTCAATGTAAGCCAATTTGTCTAATAAAATGTTGAAAAAAATCTACCAGTTCAATGAAGTTGCTTTATAAAGACTGTAATTTAAAGACATTAGAATATTAAGCAATCATTTCACTCTGCTGCCTGCCTGCATGTTGAGCAGTATACACACAAGCTTAATAATTCTGATGCCTCAGAACTGTTCCAAAAATTTAGAAATCAAACTGAAGTTTCTTTCATCCAAACAGAATACTCCCCAGGTACAAGAGTCAGAGCAATACGAAAGTTTAACTTGCATCTCTCACTAAACGACAGGCATTTAAAAATGAAATTAACCTGACATTGAATTCAGTCTCAATGGTTATGAGTTTGGTAATATGTTGAGCTTTTTATTTCTTGTTTTATTAGTATAAAAATTTTAATTTTATTGCTTCACAGTTTTACAAATTCTAATTTACACCTGAGCCCAAGAAATTTTACGTATTGACTTCTGAAATCAGGCCACATATCGTGTATGGAAGGAAAATATTTTATCTTGGAAGGGGGGTTTGTGTACACAGATGACTTTTCTCTAAATATGGCTTATAATATAAAATGACCTGCATAATCTCATTGAAATGTTTTAAAGGAATTGAGGGCAAAAATCAGTAAAGCAAAAAAACAAAAAAAAACTGTGTTCCCCAAGTCTGAAATAAGATATATTTGTATTGTACAACCATAATACCCTTGGGGATGAGAAAAACTTTACCTCTAAGCAAAAGGTTGAAGATCTGGTTGTCTTTGTTTTATTGGTGTTTTCTCTAAAACATGGAGAAAAGAGCATAGCCAGCACA